>NC_136071.1:473320715-474690358 GCF_964261635.1 Lissotriton helveticus | reverse complement strand
CTTCCATCTACTATTTCTTTTGAAATCATAAATTGCCTTGTTTAGCTTCCTAATTCTATTGATTATCAAAATAAATAACTTACGTTTAATTTCAAATGCCTGATCAATAACTTTCTCAACTTTTTTTTTTCTCTTATAAAAAACCTCTTTCTGTTGACCTTTCTTAATATTTTTTAACAAATTGCCAATTATCCTGTTGCGGAACATTCGTTTATGAATGTCCCTAAACTGTTGTTTCCTTCTACTATCATGCACAGAGTTATCTCTTGCTCTAGCAGTAACATTTTTGATTGGCCTTTCCTTTCCATTTGAATTGGTTCTCTTTTTCTGGACTGAAACATTTTCTGTAGTAATATTTTTTTTACTACACATATTTCTTATGAAATATTTTGTGCTCTTACCCGGTGCTTTCTTCGTGACTTGACAAATCTTTTTGTTAGAGGACTGCTGCTTATTTTGTTTCACCTGCTGTCTTTGACGTTTTGCAGCCTTTCTCTGACTTTCTATTGTTGGCATGGTGAAATCTTGAAATGATCTGCAGTTGAATCTGTGGTAAAATATAATAAAAAATGTTATTAACCACTATTACCAAACAGTAAATCAATAACAGTGATCAAAAACTTAACACACTACTTGACATTTTAAATAGAAGATTTTTTAGTCCTTGGCAAATTTACAATACAGAAATAGCAGAAAAGAAATGACATTTATATTTATGTTACCTGTGCTATTTTATATGTGAATCTGATCTAATTTTATGAGCATATTTTAATATTTTATTGAAGACACTACACATAACCTGTTTTTGAAGGTGTCTTTATTTTTAAATTAAACGGTTTACATTTTTACTTTTTATTAATTATAAATTTTAAAAATAAATGTTTATAGTTCCATAGGCTCAAGCAGGTCAGCTTCCCACCCTATGTCATATAATTCGGACAAATCTGCATCCTCATCACGCTCTTCTTCATCCTCAGGATTTAAATCATCCAAGGGATCAACATCCACTGATGTTTCAATTACGAGTTCAATGATGAGGTCAAAATCAACTGATTGCAGATTGTCGCTCATGTTGATGTTGTCTTTATCTTTAAAGAAAGATAACAACAATGAGATGTTGCAGAGTAAGAGACAAATCTCAGAGATTATAATAGTAAAATTGTTTAACAAGAGTAATATTTTGCAGCTATTATTTAGCCATGTCCAGCAATGCTGAGCAGGTGAAGACTATGTCTAATTTTTCAGTGAACAGGACTCATCTCTTCTTAACCTTGGATAAGCCTCACCGACTCTGTGTCCCCTGCACATACTTAAATGTAAAGGGGCAGATTTATGTTAAATGGCACATCCCCAGGCATGCACCAGTTAACGTGCACCGCTGCTCTGCCACCCATGGTGTGCCGTATTTACAATCAGATAGGAGAAAGCTGCGTCAAAACCCTGCGCCTGCTTTAAGCAGGCATAGGTCTTGACGCAACATTGTGGAGATGGGGCACCCCTGAGCCTTGCTTGAGCTGCATCGCACTTGCGATACAACTCCAGCAATCACTACCTTTACAGCACAGATACGTCACGCATCTGTGCCATTTTTGCCCCATGATGCCCCGCATTGTAAATGCAGCACACCATGGGTGGCGGAACAGCGGCGCAGGATGACTGACACATCCCATGTGATGCACCAGTCATCATAAATCTATCCCTAAGCTTCTTATCTTGTTACAGATGAACCGCCATATGTACCATCAAACTATTTTGCATTTCCTAAATAGCGAATTTTAAGGGATAAATAGCAATTCTTTACCATTCCTAATTTGCAATGAGCAAATTGCTAATTGCAAGTTACCCATTCATTTCCATGGGCTAGGAGGCTCATAGGAATGAAGGTTTAATTTGCGATTAGCAATTTGCTCATCACAAATTAGGAATTTTTCCAAGGGTGCAGGGGTGTCTCAAAAACACCCTTCTGCACCCCTGAAAAAGAAATTTGGGGGCATATGGCACACATACATGCCCTAAGGGCATGTGTTGGCGTCATATGGGACCTTTTGTTTTTGGGAAAAAAAGCTTTTTGAAAAGAATTCACAAATTACCACCAACTAGAAGTTGGTGGTAGTTTCCAAATCCTTAATGTCATTTTTTACATATTTTTTGTTTGATACATTGCATTTAAGTAATCGCAAAATTTGCAAATCCTTCAGTGCAATCGCAAAATAAGGAATAGCAAATTTTGCTACTCCTTATTTTGCATCAAACTTGTTTGATACATACCATTTGTCTAATTAACATTCGCAAAGGCCGAAATTCGCAGAATTTTGATCTTTGCGAATGCTAATTAGCTTGATACATATGGCCCCAAGTGAGGCCTGTCTTGCAACATGGTGCATCTTTTGCATCACTGCTGCATCGGTTTCATGTGGTACGTTTTTTTTACACCATGACATATCTGCCTAAATGCATCAATTTGTAATTTTGTCGCCTCATAGCAAATCTTTTGCACCGCCGCTGCATCATAAAAGTGACGCACAGTGGCGCAAAAGAGGCATACACCTATCATAAATCTGTCCCTAGCATTTTAAATGATTAATCCAGGATGACGATAAGGTGTGGCCTATCCAAAGGTTTGTTTAAGGTGAGGCCTACTCAGGATTGCAGATTAAAGTTACGCTTGATGAAGAATACAGAGGAGATAATACATGTAAAGGCCTACCAATGAAGTAAGTACTGTGCACTTTATTTCGCCAGTCATCATAAATGTATCCCTAAGCTTCTTATCTTGTTACAGATGAACCACCATATGTACCATCAAACTATTTTGCATTTCCTAAATAGCGAATTTTAAGGAATAAATAGCAATTCTTTACCATTCCTAATTTGCAATGAGCAAATTGCTAATTGCAAATTACCCATTCATTTCCATGGGCTAGGAGGCTCATAGGAATGAAGGTGCAATTTGCGATTAGCAATTAGCTCATCACAAATTAGGAATTTTTTCAAGGGTGCAGGGGGATCTCAAGAACACCCTGCTGCACCCCTGAAAAAGAAATTTGGGGGCATATTGCGCACATACATGCCCTAAGGACATGTATTGGCGTCATATGGCACCTTTTGTTTTTTGGAAAAAAATGCTTTTTGAAAAGAATTTGCAAATTACCACAAACTAGAAGTTGGTGGTAGTTTCCAAATCCTTAATGTTATTTTTTACATATTTTTTGTTCGATACATTGCATTTAAGTAATCGCAAAATTTGCAAATCCTTCAATGCAATCACAAAATAAAGAATAGCAAATTTTGAATTAAGGACATTTTAAGTAATTTCCACATGTGCAGTGTTTTCAAATTATGATTTGAAAATCGTTTTTGGGGAAAAGGAATGGTTTGCAAATTTATGACAAGGACATAATGGTGTATGCTTCTCTATAAGGCATTTCAGTGTCTCTGATGTCATTTTTCCCATATTACATTATAAGACCTTTCCCCATGGAGCACATTCCTTGTAAATATGCTCCCACCTGTGCATGGTGAATTTAGATTTTGACTGTTTGAGTCACATAGCCATGTTAATAGTGACCCAAAAAAATTGGAAACGCTTTAAAAAAACACATTCATGTGTCTTAAGGACATTTTAAGTCATTTCCCCGTGGACAGTGTTTTGTAAGTGGCGCAAAAGAGTCATACACCTATCATAAATCTGTCCCTAGCATTTTAAATGATTAATTCATGATGACGATAAGGTGTGGCCTATCCAGAGGTTTGTTTAAGGTGAGGCCTACTCAGGATTGCAGATTAAAGTTACGCTTGATGAAGAATACAGAAGAGATAATACATGTAAAGGCCTACCAATGAAGTAAGTGATTTGCACTTTATTTCGCCAGTCATCATAAATGTATCCCTAAGCTTCTTATCTTGTTACAGATGAACCACCATATGTACCATCAAACTATTTTGCATTTCCTAAATAGCGAATTTTAAGGAATAAATAGCAATTCTTTACCATTCCTAATTTGCAATGAGCAAATTGCTAATTGCAAATTACCCATTCATTTCCATGGGCTAGGAGGCTCATAGGAATGAAGGTGCAATTTGCGATTAGCAATTAGCTCATCACAAAATAGGAATTTTTTCAAGGGTGCAGAGGTATCTCAAGAACACCCTGCTGCACCCCTGAAAAAGAAATTTGGGGGCATATGGCGCACATACATGCCCTAAGGACATGTATTGGCGTCATATGGCACCTTTTGTTTTTTGGAAAAAAATGCTTTTTGAAAAGAATTCGCAAATTACCACAAACTAGAAGTTGGTGGTAGTTTCCAAATCCTTAATGTCATTTTTTACATATTTTTTGTTTGATACATTACATTTAAGGAATCGCAAAATTTGCAAATCCTTCAGTGCAATCGCAAAATAAGGAATAGCAAATTTTGAATTAAGGACATTTTAAGTCATTTCCACATGTGCAGTGTTTTCAAATTATGATTTGAAAATCGTTTTTGGGGAAAAGTAATGGTTTGCAAATTTATGACAAGGACATAATGGTGTATGCTTCTCTATAAGGCATTTCAGTGTCTCTGATGTCATTTTTCCCATATTACATTATAAGACCTTTCCCCATGGAGCACATTCCTTGTAAATATGCTCCCACCTGTGCATGGTGAATTTAGATTTTGACTGTTTGAGTGACATAGCCATGTTAAAAGTGACCCAAAAAAATTGCAAACGCTTTAAAAAAACACATTCATGTGTCTTAAGGACATTTTAAGTCATTTCCCCATGGACAGTGTTTTGTAAGTGGCGCAAAACAGGCATACACCTATCATAAATCTGTCCCTAGCATTTTAAATGATTAATTCATGATGACGATAAGGTGTGGCCTATCCAGAGGTTTGTTTAAGGTGAGGCCTACTCAGGATTGCAGATTAAAGTTACGCTTGATGAAGAATACAGAGGACATAATACATGTAAAGCTCTACCAATGAAGTAAGTGATGTCCACTTCATTGCGCCAGTCATCATAAATGTATCCCTAAGCTTCTTATCTTGTTAGACATCAACCGCCATATGTATCATATAACTATTTTGCATTTCCAAAATAGCGAATTTTAAGGAATAAATAGCGATTCTTTACCATTCCAAATTTGCGATGAGCAAATTGCTAATTGCAAATTACCCATTCATTTCCATGGGCCAGGATGCCCATATGAATGAAGGTGCAATTTGCGATAAGCAATTAGCTCATCGCAAATTAGGAATTTTTCCAAAGGTGCAGGGGTGTCTCAAGAACACCCTGCTGCACCCCTGAAAAATAAATTTGGGGGCATATGGCGCACATAAATTTTAACAACATTCCATTACCTCAAAAACGATTTTCAATTCATAATTTGAAAACACTGCCCACAGGGAAATTACTTAAAATGTCCTTAAGACACATGAAAGTTTTTTTTAAAAGCCTTTGCAAGTTTTTGGGTCACTTTTAACATGGCTATGTAACTCAAACAGTCAAAATCTAAATTTACCATGCACAGGTGGGAGCATATTTACAAGGAATGTGCTCCACAGGGAAAGGTCTTTTAATGTAATATGTGAAAAATGACATCAGAGACACTGAAATGCATTATAAAGAATCATACACCATTATGTCCTTGTCATAAATTTACAAACCATTCCTTTTCCCCAAAAACGATTTTCAAATCATAATTTAAAAACACTGCACATGAGGAAATGACTTAAAATGTCCTTAAGACACATGAAAGTGTTTTTTGATTGCCTTTCCAGCATGGTTGGGTCACTTTTAACATGGCTATGTAACACAAACATTTAAAATCTAAATTTGCCATGCACAGGTGGGACCATATTTACAAGCAATTTGCGCCACAGAGAAAGGTCTTACATTAAAATGGGAAAAATAACATCAGGGACAGTCAATTGCCGTATAAAGAAGCATACACCATTATGTCCTTGTCATAAATTTAAAAACAATTCCTTTTCCCCAAAAACGATTTTCAAATCATAATTTCAAAACACTGCACATGGGAAAATTACTTAAAATGTCCTTAAGACACATAAAAGCGTTTTTTAATTGCCTTTGCAGCATGTTTGTATCACTTTTAACATGGCTATGTAACACAAACATTCAAAATCTAAATTTTCCATGCACAGATGGGAGCATATTTACAAGCAATTTGCGCCACATAATTCATAATTTTTTCCTTAAAGCACACTATTCTCTATCTAAATTAAAGAAATATTTTCTCACCTTAGCAAATACTTTGAGTTTGAAAACAGTCTCAGAAACACACCAATTTGTCTTCAGCAGAGCAAAAGGTATGCACTCCAGAGTCTGCAGCTATCAAAAGCACAGAAATGCTGTAATTCTTCACACATATCTCTCATGTCACCCAATCAAAACTCTTCCCTCACTTTTTTTCAAATGAAAACCCTTCCCCCCTCTGCCATTTCATGCCTTTTCTGCATAGCAACCACCTCTTGGAAGACCTCTGGTGTTTGCAAGTTCACACAACAATGTTGCAATTGAACTCTGAACTCTCAGTGCACCTGCGTATCCACTGCAATCTTTCATTTAATGATTTTTTATTGACCACTCAAAATACATCTTTCAAAGAACACATCCATGCACCCTAACTTTCTGTTTTCAGCAATCAAAATCCACCAATCACTGTTACTGCTTCATGAACACAGAAACTCCACAGTTTTTTTCATTTTAAACTCTCATTTTTTCAACTGCCATTTCATTGCCACACTTCATCTGACTGCAGGAGAACCTCCTCTCACCATGTTTTCTGTCTGGATTGTTGGACATAGTTATATTCACTGGGCTCACAGGTATGCTGAGAACAGAAAATTACCTAACCTCAATTTACAAGATGTGGAAATTAAGTGGTTTGGCCACAGAGGATTAAAATGTCACCAATTGATACCATTGGTGAAAACCTTTATGCATTTGCCCAAACCTGACCTGTTAATTGTGCACTGTGGAGGTAATGATTTGGGCACTTTGACTGGGGTAGGTCTGGAAATGCTTTTAAAGGACACCTTTGAGCAATTGATGGCACTTTTTCCTCAGACTGCCTTGGTATATTCAAATATATGCCAAAGACAGAAATGGAGGTGGTCAAACCAATTTTGTCCACAAATTGAGAAGTCGAGGAAGCATGTAAACAAATCTGTTTCAGCTTACATGAGAGACCATGGAATGGGCTCCATGTACAACAATAACTTGCGTTACTACATGCAAGATATCTACAGAGGAGATGGAGTTCACTTCTCAGATGAGGGCAACAGAATTTTCACTCTGAATTTAAGACTGTGCATTGGTACCTACTTATAAGTACCTAAATGTACCATAAACCCAAAAGCTCTTCTCAGAGCTACCCTACATCTGATCACTCACAATTATTATTTTACTCTAACATTTTTCACTAATTTTCAACAAAGTACGCTCCCTGGGACGCTACCCGGTACGCGAACCGGGAGCTAACCTCGCGAAATTTTTAAAAAAAATGTTTTTTTTTCGCACATATAAGCCTCCTCAGCCACCCTCACAAAACCTAGGGGGTCAAGATAAGTCTACCGTGCCCCCTTCTACCCATTCTGAACATTATTTGCCCTCCATTTTGTATCTTAATTCGACCGAAACACAAAATGGTGGACTCCCGTAACGCTTAAGGTTCGCGAACCGGGGCGCTCAACGGTTCGCGTACCGGGTCGCTCCCTGGGAAGCGCACCATCAAAAAAGGTGGGAAATTAGTTCACAGAAAAGCCACTGGAGACAATTTCACCAAATATAGATTAGCTCATACTACATACCAATCCCTACCATTTTCACAAATTTGATTGGAATTCCATTTAGCCATTTAGCCTGTAGACCTCTCTAAATACCCTGAGGTAAATTACTTCACAAAACACATCTGAAGTGTTGGAATTGACAACCAATTAATATGTTACTTTCATTTTCTACTTTTTTTACCTGACATTTCATTGGTTATATACCTGAATATATATAAAGGAAGAGAAGAAAACACAGCCATTTTGACTACTACTTCTTGGTGTACATTTCAATAGTATTTTCACTAATTCCTTCAACTTCTTTCTAAAGGTAAGTTTTTATTTTTAAAACTGAAGTATATTGTGCACTATAAGTTAATATGGTAAACTTTTTCTGATAGTTATATACTATCCCTCTGTAGTAGTTATAGATTTAGATAGACTTCTCTGTTATAGTTATGGATGGAGTTAGGCTTCTCTTGTATAATTATGAATTTACTTACGTTAAATCACATACACTTTTTTATATTCCTACTTCCACTCTGATACTATACACTGCCCAAAGATAAATTCACTGATAAAAACTGCCTATCTAAAATTAATCCCAACAGTGCCCTATCTCTACTAATATATATTTTTTTAATCTAAATTTCAGGCAAAATGGAAGGCGAACAGAAAGTTGAATTTCAAATTGTCCTGCAAGAGAGCAGCCAAGAAATCATTGATGAAAATGATATTGAATTTTTCGATGAAACTTGGGACAAAGAACTACTGCAATGTGTACAAGCAGTAGATAACCTCCTTGAAAATGAGGACATTTTACACCCTCAGAGACTACAATGTATATTCAATGATAATTATGAAATTTCTGACAATGAAATGTTAGAAAGTTTAATAAATTATGAAACACAATCACAATAAAAAAAAATGCTTAAAAAAAAAGAAAATCAAAAATAATCAACAAAACCAACAATCAATTAACATACAGCATTTAAAAAGTCTATCATTCATTTTTCATTGCAGTACGCTGCCCAGAACGCTTCCCGGTTCACGGACCGGGCGCTACCCACGCAAAAAAACAAAAAATGTTTTTATTTTTTTTTGCCCCGCGGGGCCCTTTTAAAGCCTCCACATTAAACCTAGGGGGTCAGGGAGGATCTACTATGCCCCCTTATGGTTATTTCCCCCTTTGTTTTGGCCTCCTCTTGTCTCTCAATCCTACCGAGAGACAAGATGGCGGCCGCTCCGGACTGTTTAGAATGTTGACAGACTCCGGAGAACCAATCAGCTTCGCTATGCGAAGTTCCGGTACGCGCCCCGGTCCGCGAACCGGGGCGCTGCCCGGTCCGCTGTTACAGATATATATCTTTTTTTAAACGTTAATTTCTCAAAATCCACTGGAGCACACATATTGAGACCTACAAAAGGCACATCGGGCTACCAGTCCCTACAATTTTGCCAAGTTTCGTGCAAATCCATTCAGCCGTTCGGGCTAAAAGTGAGGCCAACCGCCCTATGGAAAACTCAATGTTAAAAACACGTTTTGGGACCCCCCTTTTTTCTCGGCCCCCCCTTGACGAACCCCCCCCAAATCTTCAGGGGCTGCTCAGAAACAAAATGTTCCATTTTCCAGAAAATTTCAGCCAATTCCGTCCACAAACGCCAAAGTTATTAGACATCGAATTTTCAAAAATCCCATAGAGAAGAAATCCTAACTATATATACCTACTGGCGACCGCCAGTAGGTAATATATATATATATATATATATATATATTCATTGAAAAAACCATAGGTTTTACACCAGTTATAGTTAGCTGGAAATTTTACTCGCATAAAACCATTGAAATTCCCACGTTATAGTTAGTTGGACTCACTATAACTTGCGTGCAATGCACTGCTGATGATGTCACATATTACATCACTCATGACATGGTCAGTGACATCACTCATGACATCACTCATGACACCATCCAGTGAATGTGTGTCTTTCTGAAAAATAAATATGTGTTATATATGTATACGTAAAAGTTGATGGAAGAATAAATGTTTAAATAAGTGTTTATAAGGATGGTTTTTTTTTTTTAAATTGATTGGTTAACTGGTTTATTAAGTGTATCTTAGTGAATACATATATTAGAGAGTACTGTTTAAATATTTAAATATATGTATTAGTGTTTCACTTTGTGTATAAGTGGCTGCATGGGTTGATGAGTAGGTACATGTGTATGTATATAGGTTATTAGATGTTTTTCTTAGTATCAGTATGAGTGTTTGTATGGTTTGGTGGAGGTATTACTTAGCACATAGATGCATGAATGACTGACTCTCTCTTTGTATGTGTTTTGAAGACAGCATATGTGCAGGACTGTATGGGTGGATGACTGTGTATATGTGTGTGTTACTGAGTGAATGAGTGTCTCACTAGTTTCTTTATCAGTAACTACATATGTTTTAATCTAGTGTATGTGAATATTGATGTATATAAGTGAGTATATCTGAGAGTAAGAGATTGTAAGAGTTCCTATTTAAATTAGTATGTGTTTCTATAAGTGATTGTTTAAGAGAGTAAGTATGTGTAAGTTTCCTTAGAAGTAAAGTGGTAGTGTGTGTATAGCTGTATATGCAAATAAATGGATGTTGAATAGTTAATTTGCATGTGTGAGTATGTGTGTGAGTAACTTTTGGATGACTGTTGGTGTGTAACAGGATGTATAGGTTTATTACTACATATGATGAGTCAGTATATGTATGAGTGACTATATTGAACTGTTGGTGAATGAGTGCATGTGTATATAGATGGTGGAATTATTGAATTGGTTGTTGTAAGTGGTATGGCTATCTCCATTTGTTTGTAAATTTTAATTTCTATTTTTGAATATTTGTTTCAAGGGTTACATTACAGTGAAAGGAGGTCTGTCACTCTGTCACAAGGATGGTGTCATCGGTGATGTCATGAGTGATGTCACTGACCATGTCATGAGTGATGTAATATGTGACGTCATCAGCAGTGCATTGCACGCGCAAGGTATAGTGAGTCCAACTAACTATAACGTTGGAATTTCAATGGTTTTATGCGAGTAAAATTTCCAGCTAACTATAACTGGTGTAAAACCTATGGTTTTTTCAGTGAATTTAATAGGTTTTTTAAATGCTAATTCCTAACTATAACTGGTGTGAAACCTATGGTTTTTTCAGTGAATTTCAATGGTTTTTTAATAGCAAATCTTTATAGGTATAGAAAGTGAAACATTTTAAAACGAATTTTATATTGTATAAATATGTAAATTATTTTGTAATTTTTTTTTTATTTTTAACCCGGGGGCGCTCCCGGGGCGCGTACCGGTGAACGCACGGGTTAGCGCAATATTACGGCGCGCCCTGGGGAGCGTCCCGGGAGCGCTATTGCCACGAACGAAAACAACATCGTGACGTATCGCGTACACGCGTGATGCGTCATATGACGCCCAGCGTAATCGCAACCGAAAGCACGCGATCGCATACGATCGCGAAACGTCCTGACGCGCTTACGCTACGCACCCGCGGGCGCGTCGCGGAGCGCGACTACGGGCGCGCCCCGGGGCGCGTAGCGTAAGCGCGTCGGGTCATGTGACTTGAAAATAACACTTTATATTGGTGCAGAACAGTTTTGGTTTCTAAATGAGTAATGCCTGGGTCTTGTGACCAGCCTGGGTCTTGTGACCTGAAAATAACACTTTCTATTGGTGCAGAACAGTTTTGGTTTCCAAATGAATAAAGCCTTGGTCTTGTGACCTGAAAATAACACTTCTGATTGGTTCAGCACAGTTTTTTTTTCCAAATGATAAAAAACCCCACCTTTCTTCCTTACTCTGACTTTGTCCTTTGACTGAGGAAGACCTGTTTCATCTACAGAGACAATTCTTTTGTACTTTGAAATGGTTACTGTAGCAGCAACAGATGGAGCATCTGCACCACCACCACCACCACAACCACCAAGAGGACCACCACAACAATACATTGGTGGTGAAGAAGAGGAGGAGGAGTAAGAGGAAGAGGAGGAGGGGAACAGATGGCTGCCTGAACAAAATACCCCATAAAAGCCAAAAGAACACATTGTATGGGAGTGTTTTTCACTTCCAGAGGGCAAGAAAAAAGTTAATGCGGCCAAGGTAACATGTCGAATCTGTGGTGCAGAATTCTCAAGGGGCAATCCAGATAAAAAATATTCATTTGGTAATAATACCATGATTCCGCATATGACCCGGAAGCATCCTGCTAACTATTCTCGTGCAGAGATCAGGGAACTGGCCAGTCACCTCCCCCAGTGTTCAAGGACCAGCACCAAAAGAAAGCAACCCACTCAATCGGGACCAGAAACATCAGAGGTGATACCTTGTATCCAGGAACGATTTGGTGATTTTAAAGTCACTTGTACTGGATGTGGCAAGCTTATGGCCTACGGGGAAAAGAGTGTAAAGCTCATCGTCATTGCTGGTGACAATCACGATTGCCCCAAATAAAGAAGTAATTTTTTCTGTTTTTTGTTTTTTGCTCCAGTTGAGCCATTTTCAATTCCCTTTCTCTTTGTTTCTTCCCATAAAAAATACAAAAAAATATAAAACTGTTTTGAAAAGCCAAAAAAAGTACAAAATGTTCAAAAAACAATAAAAAAATATAAAACAACAAAAAGAAGAAAAAAACAGTTTTTTTTAGAACTACCTTTCATATATAAAATTAAACCTATATTTTTAAAGGATCTCAGTCAATTTTTTGTCCTTAGGGTACGCGTACCGGGGCGCGCCCCCCCCCAAAAAAGAAAAAAAAAATTTAATGAAGCAGTTAGCATGAGAGAAGAACACAAAGACAGTTATGTTAAGAGAAAAAGAGCTACAGGATGAACACAGAGGGATTGTTTATTACATAGTAAAAAATAGAGAAGGTGTAATTGGATGAAAGTGAGAAAAGTAAAATGACTAAAGGAGCAAAAGATAGGAAGAGAGAGGAAGAACACTAAAGTAGAGATAGTGGGAGAATGTGACTGGCTGTTAAAAGAAAAAGAAAGGACAGTAAAAAATGGGGAATGAAGGGTAGTGGCGGAACCGGGATAAATGAGGAACGATGAGGGAAAGTGAGAAAAGACCAGGTAGTATAAGTAAAGAGGGGTGAAAGAGGGGGAAAAATTGAATTAGGATAAGACATGGGGAGTGAGAAAGAGAAAGGACAAAGAGAGCAAAGGAAACAGTACCTGAATGGGCTTGAGTGAAACAGCAAAGAAAGATAAGTAATGCAGTGTGTGTGACTTATAGGGAGTCAGTGGGTGTAGGTCGGGGTGTGGGTGTGTAAGGTGTGTCTGTGGGTGTGGCTGTGTGGGGTGTTTCGGTGTGGGTGGAGGTGAGGGTGTGTGAAATATGTGTGAGGAGTGTATGAGTGTGGGGTGTATATGTGTTCGATGTATGTGTGTGTATGGAATGTGTGTGTGTGTTTGAGGTGTGTGTGTGGGAGGATTTTTTGTGTGTATGAGGTGTGTGTGTGTGTGTGTGGGGTGTATGTTAGCGGTGTGTGTATGTGTTGGGAGGGGGAGGAGGTGTATGTGTAGGAGTAAGGTAAATAATTAAGAAAAAGAGAATGAGTGAAGAAGCAAAGGAAGGGAACAGAGGGTAAGTGAAGTAAAGAATAGGGATTGAAAGAAGTTGAATATGAGAGGGAAAATAGGGAAAGGGGAGTAAACATGTAGAATAAGTAAGGGAAGCAGAGTAAAGACACAGGAGTGAGGTTGATTGAGAAAATGTTAGTGAGCTTAAAGCAAAGGGTGATGACAAACTAAATTATTTTAGTCATACTTACCATATAATAAATGTAACTTTAATTATTTTTTTTTACTACAGTTTGTATCTGTGAAAGAGAGAAGAAAAAATAAGTTATAATTAATGAAATATGTATTTTAAATTAAAAGATACAAATGAAGAGGTTAAAAATCATAACACTCTATTTAGAAATAAAGTAAGAGTGAAGGACACAGAAAGGGAAATAAAGTAAGGTAGAAGGACAAAAAGAGAGAAAAAGAAATAGAAGGAGAGCAAATTACAAAGAATAAGGTATATAGATTCACTGACAAAGAGAGATAGAAGAACAGAGAAATGAACTGAAGGTAAGAAAGATACTAAAACAATGTGAGTTAGCAAAACTAAATCAGGAAACAGAAGTAAGTAAAAAGATAATGACTCAGACAGAAAACAGTCTAATTAGGGATGCATTTAGAAGAATGAGGAATAGAAGATAACTGAGAGTAAGTGAAGAACAGTCATAGAGTGAAAGGATGACGGGAGAGAGGATAATATACAACGATTGAGGGAAATGGACTGAGGAAGTTAGTAGGCAGACACACTAGAGAAAAACTGAGTGAGGTGGAGTACAATGAGTGAGAAAAGGAAATGAGTAAGAGAGCAAAAAAAGGAAAGAGAGGAGAAGACGACTAAAACAGTGGTACTGAAAGAAAACAATTTGGTGATGAAAGTAAAGAGAAGGACATTGAAAGAAAGGAAATGAGGGATAGTAATGGAACCAGAGTAAAAGAAATGGGATGAAAAACGATGAGAGAGGAGCAGTGAAGTTATTGTAAAAGAAGTGATAGAAGGTAGATAAACACGACTGAACATAACACAAGGAGAGTGAGGCACTGAGGACATAGAAGTAGTGAACGAAAAATAGAGAGAAGAGGTCAAAAGTAAGGAGCAAACAAAGATAAGCGAGGGAGAGTGGGTGATTTATAGTGATAGAGTGCAATAATACTGCTGAGTGAGTAAACAGGAATTACTAAAAGAGCAAAGGAGGAAAATACGGAAAAGGGAAGTAAAGCAGAGGGACTGAAAGCTGAAAAGTTATGCAAGGGAGAGAGGGGATGCACACAGTTGAAATGAGAATGAGGTGTTGTCAAAGAAGTGGAGTAAAGGAACGGGGGTTACAGAGAATGAGAGAAAGACATTATAAGTGAGTAAAAAGAGCTGAAAGAGGATGGAAAAGGGAAAGTGAGTGTCAGAGAATGGAAATACAATTTAATTTACACAATCCAAAGTATAAAATAACTTGTACAACATGTTACATAGTTTATTTTGCTGTTCTCAGAATATATTGAATTTCACTTAAAACAGTGAGTTCAAATTACTCATCATATGACAGCGGGGAAAAAAACACAATCTAAAAGATTGTGTTTTAAAAAAAACCTTAGATACTGACAAATGACAAATGTACGCTAATCTTTGATTGACTTACTTTTCCTTGAGGCCAAATACTGTATAATGGAGGTCCTTTTCTCATTGCAAAGTACTTTGCTGTTCACTTAAAAATCAATTTCATCGACTTTCTACAAGAAAAGCTCCAAAAACATCTGAAATATTTTCAATATTTTCATATACTCCTTTTTTTCAGTCATGACTCTTTACTCATTCCTGCACCTTTCCATTTGGCCAAATAGTGTCAGGTGTATGAGTATATTTTCAAATTAATTCTAAGGCACTCTGAAATGATCTTTTTCCCAACGTTCTGAAAGAAAGGCTCTACAACATTTTCACAATATTTAAGTATTTGTAAAACCATCCCTGACTCAGTCATGTTCATCATTTTGTATAATACTAATATCACTTACTATGAGATCCACTTACAGTACCTATATGACAAGTCAATTTTTTTATATTGCCTGGATCACTTTTACTCAGAATATATTTTTAAACAGCAAAATAACCTTTATTAACTGCTCCCGTCTTCATAGGCCAATTACTTTTACCTAAATTTTGGCTGTAAAAACACTAGGTATGAATTTATAAAGCCAAAAGGCAAACGTTGTTTGAAAGGCAAATGAGTGTCGTTACATTGGGTCCAACCTTTAGAAGTTTTTAAATAGCATGTGTAATGCCCTGATGTTCTAGAAGGACCGTCATGAAAAATAATAGCTACAGTTGCAAAGGTTCTTCCTGATATCGATAACTGAGAAGCCACGAAATTTTTAATAGAAGTTGTCAATTTTGTTCCATCAGGTCTACATCGTTGGAACATTAAAATGACATAGTGACCATAACTTTGTAGAAATAATGTGGACAGCATTATAGACTTACATTGGGTACACACCATATTGTGATCCGCTGCTTTAACTAGATTATTAAAAGGCACTGATTTGCAGTCTGGTAAGGTCAAATATATAAATCTTTCAGAGTCTATTCTAGTAGTACTTGATGAAGCACAGTTATCACAGTCATGTTGCCATTGATAAGAAAGGTTAAAAAGATTTTTTATATCTACTCCTTCATCTTCCAATACATCAAACATATACATTAAAAATTCCTGACAATCCTGCTGAATTATCTGGGAAAATTGATTTTGACCTGAACATATGTCTAGAAGATTTCTAATTTCTGAAACACTTTCTATTTTTGCTCTATCACTACTACATTTCTCTAACACAGAATTCAATAAACAGCACAATGTTTGTTCCCGATTTTCGACAATCTGTTTTTGTAAATTTTGAAGAAAAAAAACAACATTAACTACTACATTAGCATAGCAGTTGACACCAGAACTGTTTTCAAACTGAAATCCAACAACATCTTCAACAGAATCCTTTTTCTTTCTCTTTACAATTACACTTTTATCTACTTTTTGCCTTTTTGCTAATACCTCACTGCAATTAATCTCATTTCTTCTTTTTCAGACTACCACATGTTTTTCAAACGGAGGATATTGAGGCAAATGTGGAGCATACTCTCTTCTTAACCTATTGTATTCTTTAACACAATCTAGATCAGCACAAATCTTTGTTTCATCACACTCAATCAAGTACAATCCTGATAAAGTTCTGACTCGTGATAATGCCACATATGCCATACACTCTTTAAACACAGAACTTCCAATGTTCACCAAAGCACTTTCTACACTTAAACCTTGAGATTTACGAATTGTCACTGCATATGCCAAACAAATAGGAAACTGTTTTCGGCGAACATATAAGTCTTTCACGAGCAAAAATCTAGCTGAACAACAACAAATTTGTTCTATTTCATCAATGCCATCAAATTTAATTTTTAAAATTTCAATTTCATCTCTATTTTTGTAATTCACAAAACCAACAACATGACCCATTGCTCCATTTACCAGACCTCTTTCAACATTTAAATTCCTTCTCAAAATGATACGACAATTCAAACACACATTCAGAGTCTTTTCAAAACCAGCAGTTTTAGATATAGTCTTCTCTAATTAATCCAATTTCGATTTCAAATTTTCAGACAAAACAATTGTTGCTCCCATATGCTCTATTTTATCTGTAGCTTCCAGTTTCACTATCTCTTCATTTTCTAAATTTAACAATTTGTTGTTGAACATGGAACATTCTTTCAGAGTTGGCATCAAACATATGCCAGATTTCTTCTCGTTAATTTTCTTAAAAATATTCTCTGGAAGAAAGTTTTCATTTGGGTACAAATTTGAAATTAACCGTCCATGTAAAGCTTCTTTCCCTTGCTGACTTATTTTTCCGACTCTTACATCTTGTAAAATATTTTTATAATCTTCATCCTTTGCCTGCCGCATATTTTGAAGCAGTTCTGCATATTTGAAGTTTAACCATATATTAACATTTCCAATGCTTCCTAGGCACTTCCTGGTATCTTCATGCGTGAGCATTTTGAACACAGGTTCTCCTTTCACTGGAGTCAACTGCAGAAGATCTCCAAAAACAATAATATGTTTTCCTCCAAATAAAACATCATAGTCTGTTCTAAGAATTTCTTGCATTCTCAAATGCACAAAAGCAAGCATTATATTTGACACCATGCTTACTTCATCAATGATAAGAAGTTTAATTTTCTTCAGGACTCTCGAAACTTCAGAACACGCATCTCCAGATAGCTTGTGATATTGCAATTTGTTATCATGCTCCACTGGCAGCATCAGTAAACGATGTAAAGTAATCCCTTTAATATTATGTGCTGCCAGCCCAGTTGGAGCGGTAACAACACAAGACAGCGGTGATTCAGTCCTTTTCTGCAGATAAGATGCAATTGCTTTAATCAGAAAACTTTTTCCAGTTCCCGCTTCTCCACTCACATACAGTCGGACAGGCTTAAATGATGTGCATGAGCACTCTTTCTTCTCATGACTCAATCCATGTTCAACCTGTTCTGTGACTTCGTCATATATCTGTTTCTGCTCAAGGTTTAATTTTTTCACCAAATCTTCTAAATTAATTACATCCTCTTGAGCTTGCTCCATAGCTCTTTCCACCTCATCCATGGCAGTGGTAGCTTCATTTTGGATAATTGGTCCTCCTAGTGGATCCTGACTCAATGAAGCAGAACTCTGACTGCCTTGAGAACTGTCTCTCGCAATCTCTGCAGCAATTGTTGCTTCTTGCTCTATTTCTTCATTCAACATTTGCAGATAATTTGGAAAAACAGGACATTCTATGGTATCCTTCGTTGCATTAAAAGAGTCTTCATAACAGAGAAAATCTCCAAGTAGTTCCTCTTCTTCACGCCATGGTTTAAAAAGTTGCAAAAGAGCCAAATAATAAAATTCTCTTTTATCTGGATTATCACAACTCAATTTTCGATGATTAATCAAATTACCTTTTTTCTGTTTCACTAGACATCCTTCACATCCAATGACAGCATATATTCCATTATTGATATCTTCTCTGATGTTCCTCTTATAAATATATCTTTGCAGAACTTCATAGAGACAAGCGTTCTCAAGATGAGGACTTATATTTGGATAGTATGTATCCAACATGTTTGTCTTCAAAATATCTGTACTTTCTGGTTCTTTCTCCGCCAAATACTCTATCTCTTGTACAGATTTCAAAACTCGTTTTCGTGTTGCAGCAAGACCTAGACTCACCCAAATGATGGTTCTAGATTTGGCATAGAGACTTGCTGACGACAATCGATCAGAACATTCATATGCTCCAATTTCTCGATGCCACAACATTTTCAGACTGTAACTGTATAATTTCTTGCTTAGACTCTTTTCATGTGAAAAGTCCTCCCACATTTCCTTCAGTTCTGTCTTTTCTTTTTTTGTGATGTAAGACGTCACATATCGAGCCACAGCAATAGAGTTGTCAGCAACGAACTGAATATCCATGTTAGCATTCCACATGGACAAAATCACTGGGTTGTAGTCGTTGATGTACTTGGACTCTTCATTTCTTTTTAAATTGTATGTATTTTTTGGTGATTTCCTCGTCACAGTATGTCGCAGAGAAGACATCAAATTATTTACTCTTCCTTTAGAAATCACTGGTCGTGGAAAGCCAAAACGACATTTTGTGTAGAACTTGTCCTTGTTTCTGAATTTTCGACGACAGTACTTTCCACAACAATGGGATTGAAAGCGTAAAACTTGTTGCCTTAAACTGTTTTCCTCTGTAGTTTTTGGAACAGCACATGTTGAATACTCTTCAATGAAACTCATCACTGTTTCGTCCGAATCTGTTCCAAATTTGGGTGCATCTTTAATCCACAACAACATATGTATGTGAGGAGCACCTCTCGCTTGATACTCCTTTCCTTAAAAGAAATCCAAAACCTCTCCAAGGGGAGGATTTTTTTGGTTGGTAATAAAAGACATCATAGCTTCAAATCTATGATTGAAATATCTGCATACATTCACTGGATCCAAAGAACACAGTTCTCCAGGTGTTTTGAATTCTATATTTTGTATATTTGCATTTGCCTCTCGTAGAAATTGAAGTAAGTCGTCCCATGCATACTCGGCACAGCTAAGAGTGAGGAACCATGTGGGAGTTCCTAAATTTCTTAGCATACATTTCAATTCCCCATGACGACGGTACCAATACTCATTTGTACCACGCTGACATGCCATGAGATTGATTAGATGAGATTCCAAAATATTATCTTGCAGATTCACTTTCTCCATAAAGACCCTCGCCGAAACATTTTGCAGATGTGCTCCACTTTTCAGTATATGGTTTACTGCATAAGAAAGCCCAGACAAGTCACTTTCATACAGTAGATGAAACAAATAGGGAATGCATTGACGAAACCTTGGATCTTCAGCATATAATCTTACAGTTCGATATTCAGATGCAGGAATTTGAAGTGGACGATCGTCATATCGTCCACCTCGACCTGTTGGAAATAGCTGTGGAAAACAACGAGCTTCCAAACTTTCTTCCCATACACTAATGGGACTTCCTTTTGCTTCTTTCATTTGAAACAATTCAATTGCATTCCCCATTACTTCTTTGGAATGCAAAGGATGAACAGTATAATGTTCATATATTTCTTCACTTCTAGACACATCAACTTTTTCAATTTGGCCGCCTGAACAATCACTGTCTTCATCTGCAGCTGTTTCCTCTGCTGCAACACATACATCTTTGTAATACTCATTGTTTTTGACTAAATACAACGTTGCCTTTTTGACTTTCCTAACATCCACTAAATCTTGCCAGATTTTCTTACTCTTTGTTGGAACCCCATTAACTAGAATAACTAAAGGTTCCTCTTCTACTTTTTCTATACCAATTGTATCAATATTTTTTTGAAATCAAGAGGCAAATAAACAACTCTTCCCTTTAATCCTCTCTGCAAATCTGTAGGAGGCAATTTCCCTATCTTAGGCTCCATGGGAACAATTGCCTGAAAAGGGTGGACACATTGAATCAAAATAGACTCATATGTATTTAAATCCATCAATTCACGGGGAATGTCTACCAACTCCAGATTATTATGAACAGCTCTAGCAGGCATTCTGTTTTGATTAATTTATCATAACAATATTTACAAATATGCTGATCAGAACTCAAATCAAAACAATTCTCCACCCACAAATAAGTTGCAAAATCCTTCCACTCATAATTATTCATCTTTTCACTTTTTACGTATAAATCAACTAATCTAGTTTGAAGCTTATAATGACTTCGTCGTCAACACACACAAGTAAAATTCGGCCTTTCACTTGATTTCACCTTAAACCTGGTAATTTCCTGCTCAAACTTTTCTGTACTTGAAATCTGTACATTGTCTTCCACATTACCTTGAATTGCTGTGTCAATTTCTACACTATCCTCTTTTTCACCAAAATAACAAATCTCAATTTCTTCACAAATCTTCTTCACCTCTAATTCAGTTCCATGCAAAAGAGCACTGTTTAATTGTTTAAGCTTAAGTGCTGCATAATACAACATTCTCACTAATTTCCTCATTTTGGTATGATGCACTGCTAACATCCTAAAATGATGAAAAACACTCTGACAGACTTTTCTAGAAAGACAAGCCAGTGAATGGCCTTGCAAACCTGTGTTTTCTCTCACTCTGCAAGGATCTAAGTCTTGCAACAACTTCACTTTCTGCTTTAGACTTTTCTTATTATATGTACGTAAGAAATTACAAAACAAATCAATTGATTCCTATCGCACACTACAAATACGACTACACTTCCAAGTGTACACTGGACCATTAGTATGTCTACCTAAAACTTCATCAGTTAACACCTCTTCTGGTTCTCTAGACACAAGTTTCTCTTTTTCAATCGGACAACCATCTTTCACTTCATACGCTCGACCACTGGTGTCAACTGCATGCACTAAATCATTCTCCTGGAAGTAACTCTCAGCATTAAAAAATGGCACACAACTTGAACTGTGCATCCATTCTCCAGAAAAAACTTTACAAAAATTAGTCCGATTAATTACTCTTTTCCATCTACTGTTTGATTTGAAAACATCAATTGTCTTGTTAAGTGTCCTAATTCTATTGATTATTAAAATAAATATTTTTTTCTTAACTTCAAAAGTTCAATGTGTAGAAGCAGTAGATTCGCTGATTGAAAATGAGGATATTTCCGACAATGTGTTGTTAGAAGTTCTGTTAAATTTGGAAAAAGAATCAGAAAAATAAATTTATATTTAATAATCAAAAATTGTTCGAGACATTATTCATTTTTATATGTAATTCATAAACTAGTACCAAATTGATTATAATGTAAATTCAGACTTATAGTATACTGTGCAACTTTTTTATGTTACGTAGTAATTTTGCTCATAGTTACTTCCTTTCTCCCACTATATTATCTCCAATGTGTATTTGACATCTCTTTTTCATCTCCTGCCTCCATGTTCTTTCTGCTTTCCTGACAGACTATGATATGAATTCCATATACCACAATAACTTCTGTAACAACATGCAAATTATCTACAGAGGAAACGGTGTACATTAAATTTAAGACTCAGCATTGGTACCTACATGTTGGTACTTAAAACACCCAAACAACACAACAACTCTATTCAGAGCTACCCTACCTCTAAGCACTTTAAATTATTATTTTAGTGTTTCACTGAGTTTTCCCCATGTGTGGGGCGGGGAGGTGTGTGTGGGGGATGTGTGGGGTGTGTCTGTGAGGTGTTTGTGTGTGTGTCTGAGGGGGGATGAGGTGTTTAGGTGTGTGTAGGTGTGTGGGGTATGTGGGTGTGGGTGGGGATGTGGGTGTGTAAGGTGTGTGTGTGGGTGTGGGTGTGTGGGGTGTTTGGGTGTAGGTGGGGGGTGGGTGTGTGAGGTATGTGTGGGGTGTGTGTGGGTGTGGGGGGTATGTGTGTAGGATGTGTGTGTATGTGTGGGTGTGTCTGTGAGGTGTGTGTGTGTGTGTGTGTTTGTGGGGGGAGGTGTGTGTGTGGGATGTGTGAGGTGTGTCTGTGAGGTATCTGTGTGTGCGTGTGTGTGTGTTGGGGGGTGAGGTGTGTGTGTGAGTGTGTGTGTGTGGGATGTGTGGGTGTGGATGTGTAAGGTGTCGGTGTGGGGGTGTGGGGTGTTTGGGTGTGGGTGGAGGTGTGCGTGTGTGAGGTGTGTGTGGGGAGTGTGTGGGTGTGGAGGTGTGGGTTGTGTGCGTGTGGGTGTGTGTGGGACATACTTGTAGGTACCTAAAACAGCCACAGAACCAAAAGCTCTTTTCAGAGCTACCCTACCTGTAATCACTCAAAATGATTATTTTACACTATTATTTTCACTATTTTTCACCAAAGTACGCTCCCCGGTACGCTCCCCGGTGCGTGTACCGGGCGCACCCCCCGCGAAAATCGAAAAAAATTAAAAACATTTTTTGTCCCGCGGGACTCTTTTATGGCCCCCACATCAAACCTAGGGGGTCAGGGGGGGTGTACCCTGCCCCCTTTTGGTCATTTCCCCCTTTGTTTTTTGCTACCTCTTGTGTCTCGATCCTACCGAGACACAAGATGGCGGCCGCTGCTGACTGTTTCGAATGTTTACAGACACCCGAGAGCCAATAAGCTTTCCGTGCGCAAGTCGCGTGGCGCGCCCGGAGCGCTCCCCGGTGCGCGTACCGGGGCGCTGCCATAGATATATAATTTTTTTTTAACCTAAATTACTCAAAATCCTCTGGAGCACATATCTTGAGACACAGCAAAGGCACATCGGGCTACCAGTCCCTACAATTTTGCCAAGTTTGGTGAAAATCCATTCAGCCGTTCGAGCTAAAAGTGCGACCGACCGCCCTATGGAAATTAACATGGGGAAAACACATTTTGGGACCCCCTTTTAGCTCAGCCCCCACTTGACGAATCCCCCCAAACTTTCAGAGAAGGAGCGGAGCACCGCAAGGCAAAGTTGCTGAAAAATTCAGGCAGATTCCTCAACCGGCGCCAAAGTTATTCCCAATAGAATGTTGCGATTTCCCTATGGAAATCAATCCTAACTATAACTACCTACTGGCGACCGCCAGTAGGTAATATATATATATATATATATGTATGTATATATATATATATATATATATATTCACTGAAAAAACCATAGGTTTCAGGCCTTATATAATTAGGAATTAGCTTTTAAAAAACCTTTGAAATTCACTCAAAAAACTATAAGTTTTAGGGGTGTTATAGTTAGCTGGACATTTCACTCATACAAAACCATTGAAATTGCTCCTATATAGTTAGTTGTACTAACTATATTTCGCGCACCCGCAATCCACTGCTGATGATGTCACATATTAGATCATTCATGACATGGTCAGTGACATCACTGATGACATCTCAAATGACGGTGCACAGACATAATATCGACTCCAAAATATCGTTTGGACAGAATATCGAGTTTTAAATATCGTTTGGAGAAAATATCGACAGGACAGAATATCGACAGCCAAAATATCGTTTTTCAGGTAAGTGAAGTAATATCGACTGTACATAATATCGAAAGTAAAACATATCGTTTTATAATATGTGTGAAAAGTGTCATTTTATGTTATAATTATTTTTAATTAATGATTTTTTTAAAATTATTGTGTAATTTTATTCTGTAGCGGGTTGTGGGTTTATAGGGGAATAGGGTGGGAAGTAATTTAATTATAATTAATTAAATATGTAAATTTATTATTTGGTAGTAATAATTAATTAATTGGTCATTAAATATTATATGTTAATTATTTAAAATTTAATTGGTAATTAATTTAATTTAATTTATTAATTGCTAATTATGTAAATTAAAATAATGTATTTCCTGTAGCGGGTTGTGGGTTTATAGGGGAATAGGGTGGGAAGTAATTTAATTATTATTTATTAAATATGTAAATGTATTAATTGGTAGTAATATTTAATTAATTGGTAATTAAATAATATTTGTTAATTAATTAAAATGTAATTGGTAATTAATTTAATTTAATTGATTAATTGCTAATTATGTTAAATTAAAGGGGTATTTTTAGGGTTCAGGGTCAGTTTTTAGTTTTTGGGTAAAGGGGTATTTTTAGGGTTCGGGTCAGTTTTTAGTTTTTGGGTAAAGGGGTATTTTTAGGGTTCAGGGTCAGTTTTTAGTTTTTGGGTAAAGGGGTATTTTTAGGGTTCAGGGTCAGTTTTTAGTTTTTGGGTAAAGGGGTATTTTAAGGGTTCAGGGTCAGTTTTTAGTTTTTGGGTAAAGGGGTATTTTTAGGGTTCAGGGTCAGTTTTTAGTTTTTGGGTAAAGGGGTATTTTTAGGGTTCAGGTTCAGTTTTTAGTTTTTGGGTAAAGGGGTATTTTTAGGGTTCAGGGTCAGTTTTTAGTTTTTGGGTAAAGGGGTATTTTTAGGGTTCAGGGTCAGTTTTTAGTTTTTGGGTAAAGGGGTATTTTTAGGGTTCAGGGTCAGTTTTGGGTTTTTGGGTAAAGGGGTATTTTTAGGGTTCAGGGTCAGTTTTTAGTTTTTGGGTAAAGGGGTATTTTTAGGGTTCAGGGTCAGTTTTTAGTTTTTGGGTAAAGGGGTATTTTTAGGGTTCAGGGTCAGTTTTTAGTTTTTGGGTAAAGGGGTATTTTTAGGGTCCAGGGTCAGTTTTGGGTTTTTGGGTAAAGGGTTTTTTAAGGGTTCAGGGTCAGTTTTGGGGTACAGGGGTACAGGGGTACAGTGTAAAAATAAAGTAAAATTAAATTTACATTAATTTAATTTAATGAAATGAAATTAAATTAAATTATATTTAAATAATTTTAAATAATTTAAATTAAAAAAAATTATTATATACTTACCAATACTTACGTTGTAATGGTAGTGCGTTGTAAAAATTGCGTTGTAACGTCATACATCCACTGTTGCACTCTTTGCAGTGGGAATAGTAATTTTTACTCTTTTGTATTTGTACGTTAATAATATTGGCTATTATTCAATTACATTTTGTTACTATATATATATATGTTTTAAGAAATATGATTACAAAAATATTATTTTTTTACTTTCATTAATTATTTAATTATTAAAAGTTATTTTAAGTATTGTTAATTATATTTTAGTAATTAATTTTTTATATTAATGTAATTAAACATTGTTTTTATTAAAGTCGATATTTTTTACGACTATATTTTTGTTAACGATATTTTGTACTCGATATTTTTGTACTTACCTGTTTGTACATACAAACTCGATATTTTGGTTGTAGATATTTTCTCGTCGATATTTTGGGTAGTCGATATTTTGGTAGTCGATATTATTTCAGTGATCCCAAATGACATCACTGATGACATCACTGATGACATCTAAGCATGGGCGGATTTTGCGGATCCACGATTCACGAATTTGCGGATTCACGGATCGTGGATCCGCAAAATCCGCGGATTATGCGGATCGGCGGATTTGGGGGCGGGGCTTCCTCGAGTGTGTGGGCGGGGCCAAACGGACGGGGCTTCCATGCGAGCGCACATGCCGCTTGTGTGTATAAAAGGTCAGAGACCGATCAGAGCAGCAGATTAAGAGACAGAAGCCCCTGGTATATTTGGGAAGAAGGCACATCTGCCCAGCCTCCCAACGCTCACGATTGTTTTTAGGGCTGATGAATGAGTCACTGCATTTGCGCTTCAACTAGTTCCAGCGACCAAGTGTGTGTTACTATGCAATCGCGCCGAAGTGCGCAGGGGTCCCTTGAGTGAAATGTCCATCATAGTGGGTAAATGGCGGGAAGACGGTGCATGCCGCTTGTGTGTATAAAAGGTCAGAGACCGATCAGAGCAGCAGATTAAGAGACAGAAGCCCCTGGTCACAGGAACAGCACGGGGATTCCGCTCGTCAAAGTCAAAGATGCTAACGCCTCTGGCGAGCATCACAGCGGATTTTCGATGGTATATTTGGGAAGAAGGCACACCTGCCCAGCCCCCACAACGCTCACGATTGCAGTCTTTCCTGCTGAGGTTTATTTTTTGTGCCAGGACCGTCGTGCCCGAATGAACCCTGCCCTTCATATTTATTCAAGAAGACACCACCGTTTGAATAATTTACGATGGCGCCCGCAAGCTGCCAGCGCCATCCTGCAAAAGTTACTTAATTAGCTTCAACAGGAAGCTCCAACTGATAAAATAAAGCAGGCGCTCGAGCCCCTGCTTTATCTTATCTGTTAGAGCTTCCTGTCGAAGCTAATTAAGTAACCATTTGAGGATGGCGCTGGCAGCTTGCCGGCGCCATCGTAAATGATGTAGGTTTGAACTTTTGACCGCAAAATCCGCTCCGATCGCGGATTGCGGATTCTCGGTAAATTCGCGAGAGTTCGCGGATCGCGGATTTACCGAAAATCCGCAAAATCCGCGATCGGAGCGGATTTTGCGCTCATGCTTAATGACATCATCCAGTGAATGTGGTTTGCTTCATTATTTAAATATGCATTATATATATAGCAATTTGCATTGAAGAATGCGTGGATATATATAAATAAATATTTTGATGGAGGATTTAGTAGCAGTGTAATTGACTGTTTACTTGACCATTTTATAATGTCTCACTAAATATAGTGGATAGTGACTAAACTGTGTGAATATCTGTATCACTCTGTAAGTTGTTGTGTAAACTGATTCTACAGTTGGTTACTAGCTATGTGAAAGTCTATATTAGTTATTGATTAGTTAACTGAGTATTTGTATGGGAGTGTGAAAGTGTGTGTGGTTCGGTGGGGGGTATGTGACTGTCCAAAGATGTGTGAATAGTTGATTCAGTAGATATATGAAGTTAAAACTACATGTTCTAACAGTTTGGGTGAGTGAATCTCTTTATGGGTGTGGTGATGACCAAATATATTTCTCAATGGTACATGTCCAACACACTAGAAAAATAAAAGGCAGTGTATGTGTCAGTTGTTGTATATAAATAAGTATACATAAGACTCAATGATTGTGTGAGTGACTGTTTGGATAACTGTATACTTGTAATAATGATTTTATAATTCACCAAGTATGACTTACTATCTAAATGAATAGATGAAGTGGTGTTTGTATAAGTGTTTTGCTAAGGAAATATGTAAGTATGATCCATTGTTTGCATAAGTGAGTAGGATGACTTCATATGTGAATAGGATGTGTGCTGTTGTTTAATGTCGATATAGGTGTATAAGTATTTTTGATAGTGTTCTATTGTTCATTGACAGCATGTATCAGTGAATCTACAGATAAGTGATTAGATGTGTGTATACATCTATGAATCACAGAGTGGATTTTTAGATACTTGTATTGCTGTGACAATGGATTCAAATATGATACTCTTTATTTTACAAAGAGTGATGAAAAATGTTAATAGAATATGAAAAGGTGTATGTGATTGTCACGTGGATGATGTCATCAGTGATGTCATCAGTGATGTCACTGACCATGTCATGAATGATCTAATATGTGACATCATCAGCAGTGGATTGCGGGTGCGCGAATTATAGTTAGTACAACTAACTATATAGGAGCAATTTCAATGGTTTTGTATGAGTGAAATGTCCAACTAAAACACCCCTAAAACTTATAGTTTTTTGAGTGAATTTTAAAGGTTTTTTAAAAGCTAATTCCTAACTATATAAGGCCTGAAACCTATGGTGTTTTCAGTGAATTTGCAAGGTTTTTTTAAATGCTAATTCCTAACTATGTAAGGCCTGAAACCTATGGTTTTTTCCAGTGAATTTGCAAGGTTTTTTAAATGCTAATTCCTAACTATATAAGGCCTGAAACCTATGTTTTTTTCAGTGAATTTGCAAGGTTTTTTAAATCCTAATTCCTAACTATATAAGGCCTGAAACCTATGGTTTTTTAAGTAAATTTGCAAGGTTATTTAAATGCTAATTCCTAACTATATAAGGCCTGAAGCCTATGGTTTTTTCATTGAATTTCGAAGGTTTTTTAAAAGACAATTTTTAAATGTATAAATTTGTTTTTTTATACTGATTTACTACATTTTTGCAGGCAGGTTTTACAGTGGGCACGCTCCCTTTTTACAATGTTCTGCAGCGCAACCCCTGGCGCGTTTGCAGAGGAGGAACTAATTCCCCTTGCATACTGGGGGTCCCTGGGGGGCAACTAGCCCACCAGGAGCCTCCAGTATAAGCCAGGGAGCTGCACTACAGAGAGGTGTAATGAGGCCACACCCTTTTTTACACCTCTCTGCAACGCAGCCCCTGGGCGTGTTTGCAGAGGGGGAACTAATTCCCCTTGCATACTGCGGGTCCCTGGGGGCCAACTAGCCCACCTGGAACCTGCAGTATGCGCCAGGGGGCTGCATTGCAGAGAGGTGTAATGAGGCCACACCCTTTTTTACACCTCTTTGCGGCGCAACCCCTGGCGTGTTTGCAGAATAGGAACTAATTCCCCTTGCATACTGGGGTTACCTGGGGGCCAAGTAGCCCACCAGGAGCCTCCAGTATGCGCCAAGGGGCATATCTTGAGTTAGTACTGTGTAAATCTTACACCTGAAATATAACAAGATATGTGTACACTTTTTTGTGTATCTCAAATGACATCACTGATGACATCACTGATGACATCTCAATTGACATCACTGATGACATCACTGATGACATCATCCAGTGACTGTGTGTTTCTGTAAAGTTTAAATATGTTTTACATATTGAAGAATGAGTGGATGTATAAGTGTCTGGATGTAGGATTTAGTAGGTGTGTGACTGACTGTATGAGTGAGTGATTAAATGTGTCTTACTGAATGCACGGGTTAGTGACTAAACTGCATATATGAGGTGTTGTCTTTATAACTGTATAGATGAGGAAATGGGAGTGTGATTGATTATTTGCATGACTGACTAGGCATGTGAGAAACTCCATGGATGAGTGGCAGTGTGTAAGTGTCTGTATAAGTGTATGAGTGCATGTGATAGTGTTGTATTGATGAGTGTCTGTATGTATGAGTGATTGTATGGGTGAATGAGTGGATGTGTGTGTAGACCTAGGAATCAGTGAGTGTGTATGTAGTAACTGGTATTGGTGTGTCAATGGTTTCAAGAATGGTAGTTTGTATTTAACACTGGGTGTATCAAAGGTTAGATTAGAGTGTGAGGAGGTGCATTGTATTATCACATGAATGATGTCATCAGTGATGTCAATTGATTCTACCCTGTCCCCTTTTTGCATTCTACACGTTTGTTTTTCTGCTTCTTTTGTGCCTCGGTCTACCTAGCACAAGATAAATGCCAACACTTCCTGGTTAGAAGTGTTGACAACCAATGAGCATGCTGCTTTCCTGTAGAAGGCATGCTGATTGGCTGCCACTGTCTGTCAACACTCCAAACCAGGAAGTGTTGGCAGCCATCATGTGCCTCTGTAGAACCAAGGCACAAGAAAGCAGTGAAACAAAGGTGCAAAACACGCAAATAGGGCAGGATAGAAGCCCCCCTAGGCCTGCTCAGGGGGTCCCACAAGGACCCCCCAGGCCCAAAAATATATATATTTTTTGCTTTTCCCCGTAGTACGCACAGGTTACGCGTACCTGTAAGCGTACATGGCATCGCACCCAGCATGTACTCCGCGAAATTTTCAAAAAAATATATTTGTTTTTTTGCCCTTCGGGGTCCTCCTAGGCCCCCCTGAGAAAACCTAGGGGTCAGGAGGTCTCTACCCTGCCCCCTTTTATAGTTTCCCCCTTTTGTTTTCCACCTCTTGTGTTTCGTTTCTACCGAGACACAAGATGGCGGACTCTCCGGATCGTTTGGAATGTTCACAGACACCCGAGAGCCATCAGCTTTCCGCTCGCACACTTCCGTGGGGCGCAGGGTGCGCTCCCGGTACGCGTACAGGTAAGCGCTCGGAGCGCGCATATAGATATATACATTTTTTTTAAGTTAATTTTTGTAAAAACCACTGGAGCAATTTTCACCAAATGTAGAAAAGGCACTTCTGCATACCAGTCCCTACAATTTTGCAAAGTTTGGTGTAATTCCATTCAGTGGTTCGGGCTGTAGCCTTGTCTATTCGTCCTATGGAAATTAACATGGGGAAAACACGTTTTGGGACCCCCCTTTTTTCTCGGTCCCCGCATGACGAATCCCCCTGAAACTTCCAGGGAAGAAGCGGAGCGGAGCTGGCCTAAATTTTGGAAAATTACACGCAAATTCCTCAACCGGCGCCAAAGTTATTCCCAATAGAATGTTGCGGATTTCCTAAGGTAGCTAGGTCCTAACTATATATACCTACTGGCTATCGCCAGTAGGTAATATATATATATATGAATATGTTTTTATATATTCACAGAAAAAACTATAGGTTTCAGACATGTTATAGTTAGGAATTAGCATTTAAAAAACCTTGCAAATTCACTGAAAAAACCATAGGTTTTAGGGTTTTTATAGTTAGTTGGACATTTCACTCTTACAAGACCATTGAAATTCCCGCGTTATAGTTAGTTGCACTAATTATAACTCACGCACCCGCAATCCACTGCTGATGATGTCACATATTACATCATTAATGACATGGTCAGTGACATCACTGATGACATCACTGCCTACCACACAGCTTCCGCCCTGCCATTGCAAACAGCAGTGTCCTGGAGGTGGGCACCCCAGGACACTGCAGGAGCCGGCCCTGGAGGGTGGTGGTCCCCAGGGCCTGTACAAGGCTCCAGGAGGGGGGGCACGCGGCACCCCTCCCACATTTGTTACAAGTCCTGGGCGGTGGCGGTCTCCGGGGCTGGGGGGGCATCAGAGCCCCCCACACCTAATTTAAATTAGCCCCGGGGTGGCAGTCCCCGGGGCTGGGGGGCCTGAGAGCCCCCCCACTCAATTGTACTAATTCCCAGGGGTGGCGGTCCCTGGGGTTGGGGGGGCCTGAGAGCCCCCCTACATAATTTTCAAGAGCCCCGGGGGTGGTGGTCCCCGGGGCTGGGGGGTGCTGAGAGCCCCCCACCCATTTGAAACAAGCCCCGGGGTGGCGGTTTTGCATATATTAAGTAAGAGCCAGTCCCCAGGGCAGTGTGGGGGGGATTGGGACCCCCCCACTATTTTTATCATAATGCTCCAGGATTTGGCCCCCCTCGGGGGCAAATTACCATGTTTACAGCGGGAGAACACGTTTCTTTTTTTTGTTATTGCTAGGATGTGTGGATCCTACGCACAGACCACGATTTTAAAAAATGTTGTTTTTGGCCCTGGGGGTCCTTGTGGGACCCCCTGAGCAGGCCTAGGGGTCAGGATGTGTCTACCCTGCCCCCTTTTCGCATTTTGCGGAGTTTGTTTTGGGTTTCTTGTGCCTCGGTTCTACAGAGGCACAAGATGGCTGCCAATACTTCCTGATTTTCACCTGTTGACAGCCAATTAGCATACAGCTCATGCAGAGGCGGGATGCGTGCAGGCTGTGCTTAGGGTACGTGGATAGGTACACGGATCCACCGTGCCCATAGATATATAAATTACTTTAACTGTCATTTTCTCAGGAACTACGGAACGGATTTACACCAGAAAAAGTAAAAGGCACGAGTCTGAACCAAGGACTACCTCTTTGCCAAATTTGGTGTAATTCTGTTCAGCAGTTCGGGCTGTAGCTGCGGCTAAAGGTCCTATGGGAAATTGCATGGGGGAAACATGTTTTAGGCGCCCCTTTTTCTCGGTCCCCGCTTGATAAATCATCGTGAAACTTTCAGGATAGGAGCAGACCGGAGCTGTCCAAAAGTTTCAAAAAGTTTGCGCAGATTCGTCAATCGGTGCCAAAGTTATTCCAATAGGTAATATATATATACATATATATATATATATATATATATATATCGCAGCACATATCAACTCCATCCAGTTGAAAAAATGGCAAGCACACTGGTATCCGATTTCGTGAATGATTTATTGCAAACCCCCTTCACCCCAGACAGACGCGTTTCGCTATACAAGCTTCGTAAAAAAAGAAAAAAAAAAAAATATATATATATATATATATATACATATATATATATATATATATATATACACACACAAGTTTCTGTGTGTGTGTGTGTATATATATATATATATATATATATATATATATATATCCTTTCCCACATGCGGCGAATGAAGGCATGCAGGCTGTGCTGTGCAACCGAAACACATTGATGTTCCTTGCATGCCAAAAAAAGATGGGTTAGTGTCCTTTACTGACAGGAGTGCTGAATACTTGTTAAGAATTGAAAATGGGAAATTTTATATATATATATATACATATATATATATATATATATATATATATATATATATATATATATTCACTGAAAAAACCATAGGTTATAGACCATATATAGTTAGGAATTAGCATTTAGAAAACCTTATTTTACTCACACAAAACCATTGAAATTCCATATATAGTTAGTTGCACTAACTATATATCGCGCACCCGCAATCCACTGCTGATGATGTCACATATTACATCATTCATGACATGGTCAGTGACATCACTGATGACATCACTGATGACATCTCAAATGACATCACTGATGACATCACTGATGACATCTCATTTGACATCAATGACCACATCACTGATGATATCATTCATGTGACAATACAATGCATCTCCTCACATTTTAATATAACCTCTGTTTCACGCAGTGTTAAATACAGAGTATAATTTTTGAAACCATTGACACACCAATACTAGTTACTACATACGCACTCACTGATTCCTACGTCTACACACACATTCACTCATTCACCCATACAATCATTCATACATACAATCACTCATCTTTACAACACTATCATATGCACTCATACACCTATACAGATACTCACACTCTGCCACTCATCCATGGAGTTACTCACACACCTAGTCAGTCCTGTAAAGAATCAATCACACTTCCATTTTCTAATCTATACAGTTAAACATAGAGCACCTTACATTTTCAAACATATACTAACACATACTTACTCTCTTATACAATCATTGATACAAGTACACATTGATCTACACAGAGTCACACACCTCCCAGCCAGCCACACACACACTCAGTCTCCCATACAAATACTTGAGCAATCAATCAATAACCCATATAGTTACTCATATAGCTACTGATCAACACATGCAGCAGTTTACAGAACAACAGACATAATGATGCACAAATTAAGACAGTTTAGTCACTAACCCATGCACTCAGTGAGACACATGTAATCACTCACTCATACAGTCAGTCACGCACCTACTAAATCCTTCATCCAGACACTTCTACATCTATTCATTCTTCAATATGTAAAACATATTTAAACTTTACAGAAACACACAGTCACTGGATGATGTCATCAGTGATGTCATCAGTGATGTCATTTGAGATGTCATCAGTGATGTCATCAGTGATGTCACTGACCATGTCATGAATGATGTAATATGTGACATCATCAGCAGTGGATTGCGGGTGCGCGATATATAGTTAGTGCAACTAACTATATATGGAATTTCAATGGTTTTGTGTGAGTAAAATAAGGTTTTCTAAATGCTAATTCCTAACTATATATGGTCTATAACCTATGGTTTTTTCAGTGAATTTTCAAGGTTTTGTAAATGCTAATTCCTAACTATATATGGTCTATAACCTATGTTTTTTTCTGTGAATTTCATTGGTTTTTTAACAGCTAATATCTGTAGCTGTAAAATGTATTCTTCTTTAAATCCAAAAATATATTTTATGTGTTTATGAATAATTTTTTTTTTTAATATTTTTTTTTCTTCGTTCCCGCTTCGCGAATCGGGAAGCTTCCCGTTAGCTGACCTTGATGCCGCGAAATAGACCGCGAGCCGGTAAACGTTTCTTTACCGCAAGTGCCGCGTTAGAAAACAACATCGTGACGCCTCCCGTCCGCATGACGTTTCACGTTGTCGCGTGATACGTCATATGACGTGCTACGTTAGCGAACTGGTACGCGAAGCGAGTCGCAAAGCGCAGGTTTCTGGAAGCAAACCGGGAGGCCCTGCAAAGCGCTTAACGTAAACACAGCAAGTCATGTGACTTGGTAATAACACTTTTCATTGGTTCATTTCACTTTTGGTTTCCTAATGATGTAAGACTAGGTCATATAATCTAAAATGAACACTTTTGATTGGTTGAGAACTCTTGTTTTTCCCAAATGATGAAAATCCCTCCTTCTTTCCTCACTCTGACTTTCATCATTGTGAGAGAAAGACCCTTTGTGATCACTGAGCAATGGCTTCTTTAGTAGCTTCAGCTGGTGCTTCCCCACCACCTCCACCACATCCAAGGAAGAGTGGACCACCTGCTCAAGTTGTAATTCAACAAGAAGAAGAAGAGGAACAGGACGACGAGCACGAAGAGAGGCAGTTTTTGCCTGAGCAGCCCAGGACGTCTCACCGGAAAGAAAACTTCATTTGGCAATTTTTTAAAATTCCCAAAGGTCAGAAAAAAGTAAATGCAAGATACGTAACTTGCCTTATATGTCAAGATAGACTGTCCAGAGGGACCGACAAAAAATACAGTTTCGGAAACTACACAATGCATCGCCATATGACTAGGTGGCATCCTAACAACTACAGTGCTGCACAGTTTCAGAACGACCTAGATAATCTCCCTATTATGGCCAGAAGATCTGTTGTACCGGAAGTAACGGGACCAGAGGGCAGGGAGATGGTGCCAAATATACAAATGAGATTTGGTGATGTAAAACACATCTGCGCATTTTGCGATGGATTCATTTCCTACGGAGAAAAAAGCATCACTCTGATCAACAGAGCTATTGACTATCATATGCAAGTTTGTCCGAAACGCCCAAAATAATAAATACTTCTTTTTTTTGTTTTGTTGCTCCTGTTGAGCCCTTTACAATGAATCGTTTTCATTGCCCCCTCCAAGAAAAACCCCAAAAAAATATAAAACTGTTCCGAAAAATTCAAAAACAGTAAAAAAATGTTCAGAAAAATAAAAAAAAAAGTTCTTTTCAGAACTACCTCCCCGTTATAAAAAAATTGGTACAATATTTGGAACTGTGCCAACCTCTATTTCTCTTAGTTCGCTTCCCAGTTCGCTCGCGGGTACGCGAACCGGAAGCGACCCAAAAACAGTAAGTATAAGGGAAGGAAACAGACACTTATGTTAAAAGAAAGACAGCTATAAGGGAGTAAACTAGAGATACCATTACCCGTAATCCACTGCTGATGATGTCACATATTACATCATTCATGACATGCTCAGTGACATCATCAGCAGAGGATTGCGGGTTTTTTGGCAACATGCCTTATCCACGGTTTAATAACGCTGCCTTTTGCTTTATATAAGTTTTCAAATTGTATGAAATATATACCAATAGGTCGTTATGAACCTTTAGGTAGTGCTTTTCTTCATGAGGTCTGGTCGCTTCCATACACATACAGATGTTTCAAAGATGATCAAGAAGTTTATCTGAATGGAGAGGAATGCACTGAGACGCCAGATCATTCACTAATGTGTAGGCACATACATTTACACGGTTCATGCAACAAACACCGACCAAATATGGCTTGCGTGTTGCAAGGCACGCCAGTTCCTGCTATCATCCCCACGTTCAAGTTGTTGGAAAATGGTAGTTATTTGATGCTCAATAATGAAGATTGTTCTGAGTTAATTAAAAGTATTCCTTTTATCGTAACAGTAAGTGAACGGGTTATTTGCTGCAGAAATGTTCTATTTCCTCCCACACATGAACATAGGGAGTTTTCAATCTGGCCACAAATACCAACCTTGAGACACGTTTCAACGGCATGGCAAGAATAAGAGCTCTTTTGTCTCAGAGAGAGGTGGCCTTGAGTTCGGCCCGTGAAACTTTCGTACTTCACATAGCGAACACCCATACAGAGGTGCAAAACCTTTTTCAATTAACATTTGCCTTTCAATTTCAGCAACATGCTTCCGACTATCTTTAACGCATCCTCCACAAAGTCCCTGGTGCACTTTTTTAAAGTTGTTACCAGTGGTCTCGTGACTTCATTTGAGAAAATCTTTGGAGTCATCCCTGCTTCCTTTCATTGTATTTTCTGCACTCTGGTTCGTGGATTGGCATTTTTACTTGCATTACCAGCGGACGCTCTTGTGCTTTTTTACATTTTTAAATATGGATGTCCCTCCTATGCAACCTCCGACCCTGCAGCTGCTGACACTGTTCCGCAATCGCATGCTAGAATATTATGGCACAATGCCGTTGGCGATATTAAGCACGGCATATGGATTATCTTTTCGGTTCTCCTACTTCACCTGTGTCCAGCCTGTATTTCACTGCCTGACCTGTGATTTCGATTGGGCCATTGATTTGTGTCTCTGCGGACCGGTTTCTCCTGACGTCGACTTTAATGAGCTGATGACTCCTATCATTACTCACGAGTTGGTTTGTCCTGGCGAAAGGATTATGGCTGTGGCATTGATGCATGGACTACTTCGTCCCTGGAATTTACTGGCGGCAGCACAGTCTTTCTTGGAACAGAGCTTTCTTGAAAACCCACCGAGCTGTCCTCTGATGGTGATAGAGGATCCGGTGCTGGGAGAGCACGTATGTTCTTTTCCGCTTTTAAATTGGATGGCTGAACTGTTTTCGGATGAAGACGGTGACTTCCTATTGGAGGCTGTTGCAGCTTATTTTGCATACACAGTTATGTCATAGACCTTTTTCATGTTTGATATGCTGAGTACTAGCATTTCATTGACAATTCATTGACTTATTTGTCAAGTTTTTATTATTTACCTTGCCTATTGGCTTAAGACTCGATAAAGTACTTGGCTGTTTTATTTTTCTTTAGCATTAAATTTTCCTAGTTTTTAATGCTTTACCTTGCGGACCGTCCACATATAAACTTGCAATCTGCTCTCATGAGATGGCACTTCTATTATCTTATTCAGTTCGTTTCCGGATCATGAGGAGGTGTCATCTAGGTCCTGGATATCTTTACACCGTGTTAAGTTAGCATGGGCTCATTACCGGTTTAAACGCCATTTTTCCTTTTTTGCAACTTCTGCACACGACACTTAGTTGTTGCTTTAGCTTTCCACCTAGTAGTTCATCGTGGTTTACATGAGAATAATATGTTATTGGTCTACTATCTGCTTTACTTGTTAAACTATATCTGTACAGCGAGTGCTAAAGTTTCAAGAACAACACGATACAGAATTGTTATGAGGTCTGATCTCCACGACTTCATACTCATAACATAAGTGCAACTTCTGCCAATTCTGGGCATGAGGCGGGTTTTATATTGCTTTGCCGAACACACATACACAACAGTTGATGCGGTTCACATGAAGAGAGAGCTGGTGTATGCTGATGTGATTCCTTCAAATCTAAGACACTAAAGTATGGGCACGCCCTAAACCAACACAAAGAGACCTTCTTAGCAAATAATATAATATGTGTATTAGGGAGGGTGAGATATAAGCAGCCGCGGGCCGTGGAGGGAGTTACGATGGGGCAGGGAGGCGGGGAGGGGGAGAAGCAGGGTGGAGCCCTCTCTACCTTGCCCCTCCCCCTCCCCGCCTCCCTGCCCCACCGTAACTCCCTCCACGGCCCGCGGCTGCTTATAAGTGTTGCTAACTCTTATTCATTTACAGCATGTTAACATACTGTCACCATTCGCTTTTTATGTACTAGTAACTATGCTGGTAATTTTGCTACTGATAATATGTGTACTTGTATTCTCCACCCTGCTTCTCCCCCTCCCCGCCTCCCTGCCTCACCGTAACTCCCTCCACGGCCCGCGGCTGCTTATAAGTGTTGCTAACTCTTATTCATTTACAGCATGTTAACATACTATCACCATTCACTTTTTATGTACTAGTAACTATGCTGGTAATTTTGCTACTGATAATATGTGTACTTTTATTATCTAAGGTACTACGCCTGAGAAGACGGCATTAGTAAATAAACATTTCAAATACACATCTGTTCTTCTTAACTCCATGTTCTGGTTTCTAAGAAATCTATAACGACCGACTGTTCATGAGTTCCACGTATCCTGAGGTACTATAAGTTCATATTCTGGATTGTCTAAACATTGAAAGTTTGTTATATCCAATGTGACACTGTACCTAGCTTGCTAAGGAGTTTTTGATTACTAACGTGAGTTTTGGGACACCCTAATTCGCCGAGGTTCCAATCCTCTGTCCACAGTTCTGTGTGAGAACAGAAACCCTGCGACAGGGGCACCCCCGACCCTTGCTGGAGCTTCATCACACTTGCGATACAACTCCAGCAATGCATTCGCCGAGGTTCCAATCCTCTGTCCACAGTTCTGTGTGAGAACAGAAACCCTGCGACAGGGGCACCCCCGACCCTTGCTGGAGCTTCATCACACTTGCGATACAACTCCAGCAATGCGCCACCTTTACGGCACAGATACATCACGCATCTGTGCTGTTTTTGCCCCATGATGCGCCGCATTGTAAATGCAGCACACCATAGGTGACGGAACAGCGGCACAGAATGACTAACACATCCCTGGTGATGCGCCAGTCATCATAAATGTATCCCTATGCTTCTTATCTTGTTAGAGATGAACCGCCATATGTATCATCAAAGTTATTTGCATTTCCTAAATAGCGAACTTTAAGGAATAAATAGCGATTCTTTACCATTCCTAGTTTGCGATGAGCTATTTGCTAATTAGCCGAATGTAGCCCAATGAAGCCCAATGTAGCCCAATGTAGCCCAAAGATGGCCGCCAGACACACAAAAAAACAAATGTAGCCCAAATATCAGCCAGATGTAGCCCAACTATAGCCCAGTGACAGAATGACCAATCAGCTTCGCAAACCTCCGTTACGCGAAGCGGAGCGCTGTTACAGATATATATCTTTTTTTGAACGTTAATTTCTCAAAATCCACTGGAGCACATATATTGAGACCTAGCAAAGGCACATCGGGCTACCAGTCCCTAATATTTTGCCAAGTTTCGTGCAAATCCATTCAGCCGTTCAATTATTATTATTATTATTTTTTTTTGCCCCGCGGGGCCCTTTTAAAACCTCCACATCAAACCTAGGGGGTCAGCGAGGATCTACTATGCCCCCTTATAGTTATTTCCCCCTTTGTTTTGACCTCCTCTTGTCTCTCGATCCTACCGAGAGACAAGATGGCGGCCGCTACGGACTGTTTGGAATGTTGACAGACGCCGGAGAACCAATCAGCTTCGCTTCACAAAGCTCCGTTGCGCGAAAAGTCCGCGAACCAGTGCGCTGCCCGGTCCGCTGTTACAGATATATATCTTTTTTTAAACGTTAATTTCTCAAAATCCACTGGAGCACATATATTGAGACCTACAAAAGGCACATCGGGCTACCAGTCCCTACAATTTTGCCAAGTTTCGTGCAAATCCATTCAGCCGTTCGGGCTAAAAGTGAGGCCAACCGCCCTATGGAAAACTCAATGTTAAAAACACGTTTTGGGACCCCCCTTTTTTCTCGGCCCCCACTGGACGAACCCCCCCCAAATTTTCAAGGGCTGCTCAGAAACAAAATGTGCCATTTTCCTGAAAATTTCAGCCAATTCCGTCCACAAACGCCAAAGTTATTAGACATAGAATTTTCAAAAAACCCATAGAGAAAAAATCCTAACTATATATACCTACTGGCGACCGCCAGTAGGTAATATATATATGAGGTATTGGTAGCACAGGGTGGCTGTGCTACCAATACCTCATATATAGAAGTTGAACAAAATATCAAAATAGGACCAGTGCCTCCGATTCATAATAATCCTTGAAGCTGATGCCACGGTCTTTAAATATGCAACACAAAATTAATGAATATGTATTCTGCACTCTGTAGTGTGATTATGTTATACAGTGTCACACATTACTGCAGTGTCAGGAATCATTTAAGATTCACTGGGATTGCCCACATTACAGCAGACCTTCAATCCTGAATAGGAGTATTTCGTTCCATCAATGTGCAATTTTTATAGATCATTTTAAATATGCCTATAATCTGAGAAATTAGTGCATTCTGGTTTATTATCCATCCAACAGGGTTTGAAAGATACTATCAGTTACAGAAGTCAGTTTACTCAAATACAGAGTCTGCCTGGATGGATAAGACTTTGACTGCTGGTTTATGCCACAGGTTAAGAGAGTAGCTTAAAGACAGTCTTTCAATGGTATCCAGTAGAGAAACGACATCAAAAGCACTCATTGATTTAGTGCCAAGATTGAGCACCAACAAAAAGAACAATGTGCTGAAAGAGGAGGAAATTGGTGTCAAGGTGTTACCCCTAACTCTGGCTGATCCAGTACAAACTACTTCTGCTGAAGAGTCTATGAAGATTGGGAACTTATGTAACACATTTTCCTCAAAGATACAAAAAAGTGGCGAAGGAAAACTGGTTTATGTATCGATTTCTGAAGAATGGGACCCTTTGGAAGGAATTGTAGTGTATTGGAGGGAAATGAGAGTGTTTTACCTTAAGTAGCAGACCAAGATTGATTGATTCCAAATAACAAGTGTCTGTTAAAAGTAGAGCAGATTTTTTCTTTAAAGGGACTTTAGTCGCTACTTCTAGCACAATGGAGTGTTGGGCAATACTGGAGTCAGAAGTTGTGTGCTGATTTATGGATCTATAGGTTTCTCACCAGCATGATAGTTCTACAAGAAGAAAAGAAACCTCTGAATCAATTAAGCCATAAATGGCTAACCATTGACTTCAGAGAAGTGTGCATGGAGACTTTTGATCTTGTAATGGCTAATGATCTAGGGCATTGTGAAAAGATCTGCCTTCATTTAATGGATGCCCACAATTTTCATATTATTTTGGGAGCCTCATGGTTATGACAACACAACCCAGTAGTTTTCTTAAAGATTGAAGTTCAGTATTACATCCCTTGTTGTAATGTTCTATTTTTAACATGATCAGAGATGAAATTAACACTCTTGAACCTTTTGCATCATTTGAGAATGTTTTTAATAAGAAGAGTGATGACTCCCCCTCACCTCTTAATTAGGCCTGGGTATAATTTTCATAATGCTGGATTAATTGGAGTCATTTTGGTAATTCTGCATTACGCTTTGACGCAGAGTTACGATAATAATGCGATTATTCTTGGTCATGTAGTTAAGAGTAATTTGGGGGGAAAACCATCCTATTGTGTAAGCACCTTTAGTGACTGCAAGAGCTCTTTCACATTCACTATCTGTGTTCTGCTAAATTTAGGTCTATTTCTTAATTCTAAATTAATCCTCACAGCCAGGAGAAAATTGGAATAAAAATTCCAACCCAACAGCACATTTAGCACTATTTCTAAGAGCAATTTTGATGCAGGGCAATTTTCCAATGAAAAATAGCGCTAAATGCAGAATTACTCTTGTCATGTAATTAAGAGTTATCTTGTAAAATTCTCGGGTAATTCTGTATGAGTATGCTACACAGAGTTATGAGGGTTACGCCCTCCCCTACTCATAATACTGCTATGCCACTGAACTAATTCCAAATGACACAATTCTACAAGGTGGTATATGTTCTCTATTAAAGAAGATAAATATTTAAAAAAATATATTGAGGAAAACTTAGAGAAAGGATTCAATATGCATTTTAAAACACCTGCAGGATCACCTATATTCTTCATTCTAAAATCCAGTAAGAGCTGAGACAAGTGTGGACTACAAAGAATGTCATAAAATCACAATGAAGAATTGTTTCCCCTTGCCATTGATTTTAGTTTTGCTAGAACAAGTCTTCACTTCCAAGATTTCTTTAAAATAAGATTTATGGGGGGCTTATAAGCTTTGGTTCCATGAAGCCGTGGTGAGGCAGTGTCCTGGTGGGGAGGTAACCTTGATAGTTGTGTGACTATAGGTATCCCTTCCCTCCCGTTTTGAAGGCTCATGGGGCATTATCTGGGTCACATAAGAAACCCATTCAGCAAAATACCTACTGGGGTATAGTATACTGTGCATGTTAAATGTATATGCACCACTTAGGATTATATGTAAATAAACAGTTGTTTTGATTTGAGTGTAGAAGGGATCTCTTCTAGGTCCTAATAAGAAGCCAGGGGAGGACTTTGACACTGCTCATTAAAGCATAGTATCTCCATCTCATTCCCCACTTTTAACGATACCAGCTCAAAGGAACATTAAAAATAAATGTTTCCACAGAGCCAGGTATTTTGTAATTTTTCACTATTCACTCACTTCTGACCCTTCCACTCACACTCCTACACCACACATAGTATTGCTTTTCATAACCAGTGCTCCCACATAGTTGTAGGTCGCAGCACGCCCCGTCCAGCACCAGGGTGGGAATGCCCCAATAATGAAGCATGCCACCAAGGGTCCTTTTGGTAGGTGAGGGGTATTTAAATAAAGCTGTCCGCTTTCCACCATTGTAGGAGACACACATACTCTGGATGAACACTTCTATACTTTCCCATAAGGGTGGATCCTTTTGTTTTTTGTCAATAACGTGAGGAGAATGTATCCACCTCTTCTGCTCTTTTGAGCATTACCTTTTCACTCCCTTCTTGTGTTACTTTGGGCTTATAAGCTCCTCAGACTGAAGCCTGGTGACAAATGGAAAACAACCTTTTATTCTACATAATGCCATTTTGAATATTTAGCCAACTTTTTTGCATTGGGCAGTGCTCCCACTTTCTTTCAATGTTAGTGAATTACGTCTTTAGAGACTGTTTTGGACACTTTTGTTATTATCTATCTTAATGACATCTTATCTATCCTCCAAGATCTGAAAGTATTGAATTACTTACATTCCTTAAATGTCAAACTTAAAAAATGGATATTCTCAAGTTCAGTCTGTACATTTGTCCTTTACAAGAAAGCAATCAGTCTGGACCCTAAAAAAGTGGCTGCAGTGGTGAAATGGCATGTTCCTCACAGTCTGAAGGATACACAGAGGATCTAAGGATGTACTAATTTCCATGGTCATCTCATTAACTCCTTCTCTACAGTAGCAATTTCTATAGTAAAACTTACCAGAAATGGAACTTCATTTCAGTGGGCTGCTGCTCAGCATGAAGTGTTTGATCAATTGAAAACTGTCACCACTATGGCTGGTATCTTAAGGCACACTGATCAAAACCTACCATTTATTATGAAGACTGATGCATCTTCCTTTGCCTTGGGAGCATCCTTTAACAAAGAGGTCGGCAACCAAAGCTGTAAATCCTGTGGCTTTCTTGTTAAGAGGCTTAACTGCTGCAGAGTAGAATTACACAATTTACAATAAGGAGTTATTAGCAATCAAAGATGCTATTGCTTACTTGCGGAATCATCTAGAAAGTGTTCTACATCTAGTAACAGTAAGGACAGATCATAAGCATTTAGGGTTCTTGAAGTCCTTGAAATATTGCCAACTCCTGGCAAATGAAGTGGATGTTTTTTCTCCCAAGATTCCATTATCAAACCACCTATTGAACAAGGAAAAGGCATTACAAGGCAGATTCTTTAGCGCACCACTTGGAACCCGAAAACCTCTGATGAATAAACCTTATATTTTGAGCTTACAATATGTCAACTTGTCTACTTTAGAAGGACTTATTGCTTGAGGATGATGTAGAGGTCATAATTGATTCTAGGAGGGAGGGTTAGAGGTCAGTTGCAATACCTAGTGGCCTAGAGAAGTTGTGGACTAGCAGATGGCTCAGTGAACGTTCTGCTGTTATCTGCGCTTCTAGCTTCCTTTCACAGAAAATTCCCTCACAAACTAGCGCCGGGAGGGCCGCAATCAAAAGGGGGGTACTGTCAGAAAGAAGGCAGTTATGTGGAGACTGGAATTTGTTTTCTTCAAATGTTTTCCTCAATATTTGCATGAGAAAGTTGGTACGGCTACAGAACATCAGTCTATGGCAGCTGGATCCCAATTGGGAAGGGTAATGGGAGGGACATCCAAACCATAAGTGGTATTAGGGCTTTATAAATAGTTCACTTCCCTTAAAAAGGTGTTTGGCAACTTTCAATGTTCTATTGGCTCTTTCACTACAGCTACAGTTTGTTCAACTTTAATGCGTCCCTCAACTTTGTTTTGTTTCTCTTCTCAGTTTATAAATTGATGTTGTGTGCTAACCGATTGCTTGAACTCTCATGTACCTGTGGTCTTAAGATTTGGCATTGGTTGATGTGTTTGTACTCCCATTTACTCCCTGAATTCCAGGTTCCCTTTTGACCCGGAGTACTTCATCTGATGTCACTGGCTTAATTTGTCTGTGGCTTGAGTTCCCTGCAGCCTACCTTTACAAAACCCATTAGCACTACCACCAGTACATTCTTTACAGGACTTGTGTGGCATTGTAAATCCCAAAATAGATTTTGCGTAAGACTGAGCCAAAAAGGTGACATAAACCCTAAGCAAAATATTATTTAATCTGGGCCTACATATACAAGTTTAAACAGCATTGTACTCCTATCACTTCCAAATAGTTGTTTGCATGTATTAAGAGGTGAGTTCTTCTCAGCACGGCCAAATGGTTGTCCTACTTTGTGACAAGATAATTGAACTGGGGAATGAAGGACTTGTAATATCAAATACATATTTTAGTAATAATAATAATAATAATACTACTACTAATAATAATAATGATAAAAATAATAATAACAATAATAATTTTTATTTCGGCATAAGTCACAGCCATAAAAGAGGCAATTTTTTAAAAAAAGTCTGAAAGACTTCAATAACAGGATCAATTATTAGTCGCATAATACCAATGTGCAAAATTCATACATTAACAATGTATACATTAACACCTTCAAGTGAGAATCCAGATACAGTTCAGATACACCCATCAATCTAATTGTTGACACAGAAGAGAACCCACGATTAAAAACCTGGATCAATTCATTGGAGCCAGCATGTAACATAAGGGGTGTGAGAATCGCCAATCTCCTGCCTTTTTTAGTCACCTCTAGACTGTCTAGGCTTAATGGCAGCTCTTAAAAAGTTGACAACACAAAATAACATGTGGGCATTAGACAGAAGCTGTAGATACACGGGGGTGCCTAAAACTCATTTCTTTTAAGAGTGATTTAAGAAACAGTCGACTAGGATTCGTAAAATATTTGCATAAAAAAAATAAATGTAGGATATCGTGTGGAGACCTCATTGTCGCAGCCAGAGGGACCTCTGTCTTTTACATGCTCTACAAAGCCAGGAGGTGATGCCAGTCAAGGATGCAACAAGTTTCATCTAAAACGAGTTATTTAAAATCTATCTTAGGCATTTGTTAAAATGAATAAATAAAGCCACATTCCCAACACTGATTTCACGAGGACTTGTCCGCTTACTCTGGGTTTCCTAAGCTCCATTTCCTCCCTAAAGGCTATAGCATGTGAAAAAAATACTTTTTTCACTACGTACTTGTCCTGTGCTTTCACTGTGTCATGTTGTATAAATATATCTTCTCTGCCTAAAGCCGTAAAGGTGTCCTTCACACATACCTTATCCATGGGATTTTTAATCCATGGTCAGGTGAGAGACAATCCTTAATCACTAATTGGTTAAGACCCACCTCCTTGTTGGCCCAAATCTTCACCCAACATAGCAGGAGTTTAACTGCAGCCAAACCCAGAATATACTTAATTCCTAATTCTTCATGTACTGTGTACGCGGCGATACCCTGGGGCACTTTCAAGATTCTTCTGAGATATTTGTTTTCTGTGGTTTGGAGATTATTAGCCACTAAATAACCCCATACCTCACTTCCATACAGCGCCATAGAAACACAAAAGGAATTGTACAATTTTAGTATTACCCCCCGGTGACCATGTGCCTAGTCTGTGTGCATAATTTGTGATTACTCCCATTTATTTTCTCATATCAAGTGTTTTCCACTCCTGTAAAAGTATAAAATTAAGCTCTTCATCAAATAGACTACCTAGATAGGAGAAGGCCGGTACATTTTCCAGTCTATGGGTATCTACTTTATAGATGCTGTTTCTAGCGGCCTGCTTACCGAATTCCATAACATATGATTTTGACAGGTTTGGCGAAAGGTCCATCCCACTCATATAGGCCAAAAATCCATCCAGTAAAGTCTGCAAACCTTTGGAGGTTCGAGCTAACAATACCGCGTCATCTGCGTACAACAGGACTGGGACAGATCTTCTACCTATTCTGGTGGTATCAACCTGTAAAATGGTCAAAGATGCTTCTAGTTCGTTAATATATAACGTAAATAAAAATGGGGACAATATACATCCCTGTCTCAACCCTCCAGATCACCCCTCTAGGACATTTAAAACGATCAGTCAAGTTCACGTCAGGGGTGTATCTGACTGTAGCGGTAGTATTTAATTGTAAGGTCATTAAAACATTTATAATCTCAAGGTCAACCGCGAGGTCACTAAGCAGGGACCAAAGTCTGCGGCAGTTCACCCAATCAAAAGCCACAGTGAGGTCGACAAAACCCCAAAAAAGAGCACCAGATATTGTGTATTTTGCTATCAACAGATAGATGTTTAGGCATTGGTCCGTAGTTGACATACCTATGCAGAATTCATATTGTACCTCTGATATAATTTGGCTAGTGTCTGCCCAGTCTAAGAGTCTATTTAATAATACTCAGTCAAGGACTTTAGCTGTGGCATCAATGAGGGATATAGGGCGGTAGCAGTGAGGGTTGCCCCTATCCACTTTCTTGAAAATCATGACAATGGTTGCCCTAGACCACGAAGGGGGCATTATTGTCCTCGTTGCAGTATTTAGCACCCTGGTTAGAACAGGGGCCCAGACCTCTATGTTGTCAAAAAAAAGGTCTAGGTGAATCCCGTCAGGACCAGGGGCCTTATTTCAAGACAAACCACTCAATGCCCATTCTTACCTCATCAAGACTAAAATAGATAGCTCTGGTGCCAGAGGGTGAAAAGACGTCCATAGTGGATTCCTCAATATAACCATAATTATAAACACCCTCAAAATGGGCCTTCCACTGGTCTGGGGTAATATTATGAGCTAATCCTGGCTTGTCTGGGTCTGTGTAACAGGGACTGGTAATAATCTTCCAGAAAAGGGTACCATACTTCTTTTCACATGCTTCTGTCAGCTCCTCCCATTCTTGTTTCTGTAGCAAGTACTTCCGCTTCTTAAAAAGAGCCCCCTTACAATTTCTTCGACAAGTTGCCACCCAGGCACTGTCATGTGGGATCTGGTTCAGGACACTCACTATCAAACCATTTTGGTGAATCCGCACAAACCGTAGCTACAGGTACTGTCGATAAACTGATGACTGATTGTGCGATTGAAATAAATGCATACATAATTTCTTCTCCCTCGACTAATAAGTTTAAACATTTTAAGATCTCCTGTTGTCTCAAACTAAAAAACGATTGGTTAAAAAGCGTAGTATCCAGCTGTGACCACCTCAAACGCATCCCTTGATTGGTTGCGACGAGTGAACCCACAGTCACCTCACGGTGCACAGTCAAATTTCCTAGCACTTCGAGCATTACAATCAGAGGATTATGATCACTAAATGGGCTGTGCTGGATTTTAAAAGAGGGTATAGATCTCTTCAAGGAAAAGGAAATAAAAGCATAATCAATAATTGTTGCTGAGCCCCTGCCTTTGTAAGTTGTCCCCGAGAGGAAATCAGAGCACAGCCCCCCCAAGTCTAGAATGTAAATTAGTCCATAAGTATCTAGCAGTGTTCAGTTCCTGTTCTTCTAGGGAGTGCTCCATGTGCAATCTCTCTCTGATCGCACATGAGGCCCCCTCACATGTATCCATTGCCAGATCTGTACATAGATGACAGTTAAAATTACCCACTAAATTCAAATCACCCTGCGAGAACCCTTCACCCTGTATCAACTCCAGATGACTGTTTAGCTCTGCCAGACTTGAGGGGCAATGGGTCGTTCGTTTTGCGTTATAGAAATTAATTAAGGTAAAACGAGGTAATTTACCAACCGCTATGGTCAGCCCTTGTGCAATTTTAGAATCCCCCTTCAAATACTTCACAGCTCTACAGAGCCTCAAATCTATAAAAAATAATTAAGCCACCCCTTGCTCTTCCCATACTTGAGTCCACTGCGGGACAGAAAAAGGTTCCATAACCCTCAAGAAAAAGGTTATTTTCAGTCTCTCATTTCTCCTGGAAACAAATATTATTATAAGATCTACTGAACTGCAGTCATCTTTCATCCACAAATTTAGCAGCTAGACCCGCTACATTCCAGGAGATGCTATAAATATTCCCCCCCACCCGGGTGATGCTTAAACACTTGCTCATTCGATCCAAAAATGTGGTTATTAGCCCCCATACTACTCTCGTTCAAGCTAACCGGAGAGGTGCCGACCTGAGCTACAGCAGAACCCACTTGCGGCACTCTAGTTACCAATCTCTGTGACAATGGAACCCTGGAAACAGGTCGTTAAGGTCCCTGGGGGGCGCATAATAGTTGGGCATTACCTGTATTCCCCCAACAGACGAGGGAGCTCCCTCCGAAGTTAAAGGATGGTTACTGATTATGGTATTCTTAGAAGGCCTATAATATAGCTCAGAGGTAATGCTTTAATGTCAGAGTCATAATAGTGGGGCTGGGATGTCTACTGTAAGATAGTGCACGCTAAAATGGGGAATTTGAGTGTAGCAATCACACAATCACCCTCAAATGTCTTCCTTGACTGTCCTAACCACGCTACCATCCTGTCCTTCAGAATATGTCCATGATCAACCATTTTACATTTTGCATATTTACTCTACCAATGTGTTAATTTGTTGATCAATTGAACAGAAGATTCGTCCCTCTGAATGCCCTAACCCAGCACCCCTAAAATAACCACAGTATAGGGACAACACGCTGGGAGAATATGGATTACAGGCAAACCCCAGGTGTTAGCAGTAAATAAACTGTCTATTACTCCTTCCCTGTGATGTGACGAGGTTTGATGATGTTGAAGTCAAGGTCAAACTAAGTGGACGACTGCTATGGGACTGTGGCCATGTTCCCATGTTATCACTACTCAACCCTCCTGCTGTCCTACTACTAGATGGTAAGGGCTGGTTGGCACTCTGGATGTCTAGAGGAAGGGTTCCCATTTGCCTTGTCTCGTGCTGCATGGTAACAGTGGGAGGAATTGGACTAATAGATACCAAAGTGTTTTCAACTCTACCTAATGTGTCTCTGGACAATTTTAGTAAGATCAATTCAAAGTTTATTCAATAAATCGGTTATTATTTCAGTTTTTTTGTGCTTCATAGGAGCCTAGAGCTTGTCTAGAACCCTTGGATTGATATTCACAGATCCTTCCCCTTTCTTAATAGGTTCTTTATTTTTGATCATTTTCCATGGGTTTTTGGGTGCTGGAAGCCCCCCAAATTCCTTCCCTGAGCAGTAGCAGAAATAGCCTTGCTTGAGCTATTGTGTCCAGTAAAAGTATTGTTGTTGCTGCTAGGTCTGGTAGTAGAAGTCTCTGTGGCGATCACAGCACAGACTCCTACCGTTGATTTTTGAGTAGTCACTTCTGTAACCTCACCGCACAGGGGGAAACCGAGTGCATTGACAGCCTCCTCTCCGCCCTAACAATTTCTTCTGAAATAGCCCCCATAGCTCTCACCAGGAATGAGTCAATGGTTGTATGCTTCTTTCCTGCTGGGGGGCTTACATGGGCTACTTCCCCATTGTGCCCTACTTCACAGATACCCCCAAAATATCCAAATATCAAAAAAATCACAAAAGAGGATATTACTTTCAACAATTGTCCACAGTGATTAATGACCTGTACATTGACCAGTTAACCACAGCCTCCCTAGATGAACCATTACTTAACCGGGAATGTCAGCATCCACCGAAAGAGCCCAAAAGCAAAAAGAGCGAACTCCCACAAGAGCGTAAATCAAGTCCTAACCCGCTCAGTTGAAGACGGATCTGCTAGGACTCTAACCTGCTGCTATAATGCTCCTGAATGGCAGACAGGGGTAAAAAGTAAATAGTACCTTCAATTCATTATGTCACAGATGTCAGAGGAGGGGCCCAGCCTGGCCTTCTCTGGTCAGTGACTGGTAAGGACGGGCCCGCCCTTTGCCCGGGCGCTGCCCATGCGCTTCCTGCACTGCGAGAGCCGCAAAGCTGCTTTCAGCGTCTCCAGGCACACTGATGAGCTTGTGCAGGGCCGGGGGGTCTGGGGCTTGAAGGCCCTGCCCAGACAACAGCATGATTTCTAGGAGTGGCTTCCAGCGCTGCAGGAGTCGTAAAGATGCTTTAAGCACCTCCGGGCGCACTGACGAGCTTAAGCAGGGCCAGGGTGTCTGGGGCTTGAAGTCCCTGCCCAGACAACAGCATGATTCCCAGGAGCGACTTTCCACGCTGTTGCAGTCGTAAAGATTATTTAAGCGCCTCCAGGCGCACTGACAAGCTCACACAGGGCTGGGTAGTCTGGGGCTATACGTCCCTGCCAAGACAACCGCATGATTTCCAGGAGTGGCTTTCCCAAATACATATTTTTTACATTTTGTTTGCGCTTTTCATGTTTGAGTTGTGGTTTCCAATTCAATCAAAGTAAACTTTCCTTCATCAAGGGCAATACATGCCTCAGATATTTAGCTATGTACCATTGGGTCCTAGAATGCCTCTCTAGCCAAATATTCTTGAACTACTACTAGATTTGAGTTGGAGCAAAATTGATGAAGTGGGCAAGGTGCACAAATGGAAATTTTCCTTGTGGCATAAATAAACAGAAATTTGTTCCAACTGGATTTGAACGAGACAGTCTTACCGTCAGCTTCAGTTTGAGGGTAAGGACCACATCACTCTAATGTTGTACCTAACACTCCTGTAGAAAATTAAGCATTGACCAAGTGTTCCACCAAAAGTAGGTATGTGGCAAAGAGGTTTAGGAGTATAAAGGCCACTGGATGGTCCTTTTCAAGACTGTCAAAGTCAGTTATACGACCATTGTGGAAATTTGTTAACATTGAGTCTCTGCCTCTAAATGAGCATTTAACAGCATGTTATGTTGCAGAACTTCCCGTAATGAGTGGTTACTTTTTGTTAGTGCTTTCCTATGGCACCAATGACAGTCATGTTAGTTCAATTGAACGTGTGACATTAACTTGGTGGTGTAAACCCAGACAGACTGTTGCAATTCCTGCTTGCCCAGTAAGAAAATCATGACAAATTACAGTGCAGCATTGTTAACTGTGCTTGAACAGCCATTAATTTTTATTTGCATTAAAGATGTATTAATAGTGTGGCAACTGCTTAGTTTGTTCTACATTTCAAATAAATACAAAAATTAATTTACATTAATATTTTATAAATGTCTTTCAAAATTTCAGAGTTTTCGATTTTTTTTTATTTCTAAGTTGTGGTGGAGGTCTTTGCATGATAATGTGTAGTGAAAAACAAAATAAAATAATCGGAAAATAGATAAAATATTTGTATATTAAATATTCATGGATTTTCATTTTGTATGTTTATTTTAAATGTAGAACAACATGAAAATGCTATATAAAAAATAAATACATTTTTAAGTAAATCTTTAATAAATGGAAATATATTTAATTATATTAAAATTAATGTTCTGCAGCTTAAGATAGGTTAAGAAATATGTTAAATAAAAAAATCTCGCTTAAAAAAGAAAATATATTTTCTTTGTACATTCTTACTTTAATGTTTCTGAAAAACAAATACACAAACATTTTGGGGAAAGCAGAACTAGTGTCCTTGTGATGCTTTCAGGATTTAAATGGTCAATAAGAACTTAGCTTGAGCAGGAGAACACTCTGGGAACAGATGGATTTAGACCTAATGGTGAATGGAGTGGGTGAAATGGAAGCAGGGAAGGGAGGAAAATGAGACATGAAAACACAGAATAGGTTTTTTGACTAAGATGGTGTAAGTCAGATTTCAAAGCAGTGGTGGGATGTCTGTGAGTGTGAGTGAAGAGTGTGGTAACAAGCGGTACCTGGGGTTGAGCTTGAGCCAGTGGTTGCTCATTTTCTTGGGTGGAGAATCACAGGTGTCCCCCAAGGGAAGGGAATGGGAATTGGAGTGGGTGAGGTCAAAGGATAGTATGGACAGAAACGAGGAGAGTGGAATGGGAATACCATTGTTTTTACGTGTGGTAATAGAGACAGTACAAGGTGTGGATGGGAAGCGTGACCATGTTTGATGGTGTTACAGATAAGTGAAAAGCACAAGCTCCACCTAGAGAATGCCACAACATCTATGAGATGCCCTAGTTTTCTAGTGAGATGCATAGTTAATTCTTAGTTGAATGGCCAGATTTCTCTCAACGAGAGGAACACGTTTCAGTCACGGAGATGCGCAAGCACCTTTCAGGAAAACAGTGAGATGCTGAAGCCTAGTTTCTCTTACGAAAATGCCCAAGCGCCCCTTGGTAAGATGTACAAGCCAAGGCCCTATAGGATTGAATCAGGAGACATATTTGGGCCAATTTGTTGGGGAGAATGGAGATGTGTAGAAAACAACTTTCTTGAACCTCATTTCACTGAAAGGGTCATCAACAGTTTATGACTTGAAAAGGAACAAGAAGGATTATTTTTGCAGCTATTTCTCCCTCTTACAGAATTCAGTCCCAATGAGATACATCAGGAGGTTCAGTGCCTGTTGCTGTGATTTGAGTACAGGTGCAGTTCTATAGGGAAAAAGAAGTTAGCATTTTTACTCAGCACAATGTTCTTTAAATAATATATTTTGGAGCAATACTTCTATGGCACGCTTTTACATAGTTTCTCATGCCTTTGTGATTTGGTCGCAAACATCCAAAATGTAAACAAAGTGGGTAGTGCCCTCTTTGAAATTGTACTGATAGGAAATTTTAGCTGTCAAGCTAAATTCACATACACAAATCGGAGTACATAAAAGAGTACTCCTGTAGTACTACTTCTTGTTCCCATAAATACTTTTGTGAATTGGTCCCAATAATGTTTTGTTAGCCAGCTCCTCAGCAGCATTTTTGATAAGAAAATAGTATTATGAACAAATCCCAAACCTTTTTCACTGGTGATTTATCTTTTCGGATCCCTAGTCAACTTATGGAGTTTTCCCCGAAACTACTGACTTAATTCTGAAATGTATGTCATTTCTTGTGGCTTTGAGGAAGAGACCCAGTCATGATCATCGCGAGTCAAAGCAAGGGACCCAAGAGAGAGACACAAGAGCAGAGTAGAAAGCAAGTAAGACAGAAAATAAGATTTAGAAGGAGAAAATGGTCAGTTGTGAAAGAGAGTAAAGTTCAAGTTCAAGTAAAAAGAATCTTTATTCGGATACAAATATCGATAAAAGCCCAATTCAAATAGCAGCACAATTCAAATAGCAGCATAGTAATACATTGGTTAATAAAAGAAGTGATCAATAGAAGTACAACGATATGAAAACGTTTCCTGGATAAAAACTGGTCAATTATCCAGTCATAAGTATGATATCAGTAGGCTATAATCAAGAGCATCCTTCATGTGGTGCCCATTGTTCTGTGTGCACATACTGTTGCTTTTAAAAATGAGCCTACATGGAAAGTTAATTCATCCTCTTGCAATTTGAGGATTTCCGTATAAGCTGCTTTGTAGTCAGTAATAGCTTTTTTCTTAAAAAATGGCATCAACATCCATTTTGTATATTTTGAATACAAATTACAAAAAATAGAAAGTGTTACATCGTTTGATTACTTCGGTCATCACAAGGGCATAGCAGTTGACCAAGATTAGCATTATACCCCAAAGGAAAGCAAAGTAAGTATCTCAGAGTACCGGCCCTTAGGCGGAAAAGCAATCCTCTTTCCCATCGACCTACAGGTTATAAAAGATAGCAGGATGGCAAATAAGTGGCATCTTCTACAGGCCCAGACTGGCCGTTGTGTGCACCGGGCAATCCCCCGGTCGGCCGCAAGGGTGGGGGCCGGTTTTGGGCCCTGTGGGCCGTTTTTGTTACAGAGCCGTTTTTGCAGCATAGCTGCAAAATCAGCCCTGTAACAAAATACGCCGAAAAGCGGCCCTGGCAAAGCAGTCGGCCCCCCGAGGGGGGGCAGGCCGAACACTTTGCCAGGGCCGGTTTTGGTTCCCAGTCCGGCCCTGATCTTCTATGGACATATACCTAGCAACTGAGGTTTTCTGTAACTCCTTTACATATCTTGCTTTACTATACTGCGTATATAAATCATCCCGAAGGCTTTTTTATTTATACCCTCTAAATCAGTGGGGTTTTGACAAATGTGCTCAAGATTCACACTATTTAGGCTCTCCCTTACAGCAACCAGCCAAGGAATGTCCATGCCATTATCACACTTAAGGCAAGCCTTTACTATGTCTCTAGTAAGGGTCGCTTGCGGGTTTTTCCAAATTGAAAGCCAAAATATAGCCGAACAAGCCCTGATATAATCATCAATAAATGGCAATTTCAATTCCTTGTGACAAACATACTGTGATGAGATAATCAGAGCTTCGAGGAGTCTCTTACAAAATCTATTTTCTTCGCCCTGGATGATGTTGCACATTGTGAAACCCCAAACTTCTGCACCATATGTGGCAGTCGGGATACACTGGGATTTAAAACATTTTATTAATAGCTAAAACCACCTCCATCTTTTAAGGTTGAGGGAGGCCAAGTATTGCATTAATGGCTTTTGAGAACTTGCTCCTACTGTGCGCCACATGGTCAACCCAAGAACCATTTGCTGCGAATATCAATTCCAGATAGGGAAAAGTGCAAGTGCGATGTAATCTTTCAGACTCTATGGTGAGTGTGTTAATAAGATACTTTTTTGGGCCACAAGCCATTAAAAACGATTTTTTTAAATTAGTACGTAAATCTAAAACAGCCATAAAATCTACAAAACCCCGTACAAGAGGACGTGGAGCGCTCGGTGTGCGGCCCATTAGAACGGCGTCATCAGCATATAATAGGGCGGGGAATATATTACCATTAATTCTGAGGACATAGTAATTAAGGTTTGCCAAAGATTTGTGCAAATTGTTAATATATAAGATAAAAAGGAGAGCGGCCAAGACACACCCCTGCCTGACTCCTCTACTAATTTTGATACCTTCCACCCTTACCGATCCTCACCTGGGCCTTGAAGTCCCTATGCAAATAGTCTAAAAAATGAACTAAAACCTCATCCAAGCCGTATTTTAAAAGAATTAACCATAATTTTGACCAATTAACGTGGTCAAAGGCTGAGGTAAGATCCCTAAAAGCCATATAAAAAGGAGATTTTTGGGCTATAGTGTATTTATCAATAATCAAATTAAGGTTTAGGCACTGCTCAACAGTGCCTATTTTACTTCTGAATCCTAACTACTGAGAAGGATGTACAATGTGACCATCCTCAGCCCATAGCCTTATCTTGTTATACAGGATCCTCCCTAAAATGTTCAATGTGTTATCAATCAGGGAAATCGGTCTGTTACAGCTTGGATTCGATCGATCACCCTTTTTAAAAATAGGTACGATAATACTAGAAGACCATGTGCTGGAAATTGTGTCATTAGTTAAGTTATTAAAAACATTTGACAAAGGGGGGCCCAGAACTCTGATTTACTCTTAATGAGATCAATGGGCATCCCGCCAGGGCCAGTAGCTTTATTGCCCAAAATCTGTTGGATAGCGTCCTCCACTTCTGACAGGGTTATAAAAATCCTAGTGGCGGCTTTATATTCATAATGGACCTCGTTTTGAGTAGGAGCTAAGTACATCTTAGAAAAATGGGCCTCCCATGCATCGCTAGTTATATTACAGCTCATGGGGGTCAATGAATGTCCCATCGACCTCATATCTTTAACTGCAGCCCAAAAAACATTCCCATTCTTTGATATAGCAGTGCATGCAAGGTTATCCCAGCGGTCTTATATCATTTCATCCTTTCGTTGGCTGATGGATGCTTTATATTGCTGTCTCATGGATTTATTAGGAACCTGGTCTCTGGGGTTCATTATAAGTGCCTTGTGAAGCTCTCTGTTTGCTACAGAACAATCTCTAGTGAACCATTTTGGACCAGAATGCATTTCTGCTACGGCCTTGATAACATAAATGTAATTCCTTAGCAAAGTTGAACAAAAACACTAATTGCCTCAGGGTTAGAGTCAAGCTAGTGTCAATAAGAGGCCAGTGTTTTTTTACAATATTAAGAAACAGATCGTTGTCATCAATACCTCGCCAGACTACTCTCAGATTGTCAGTAGAAGGTGAAAAGTTCCTAGCGCCACATTCTTTAGCATAGGTTGGCTTATGGGCAACTCTCAATGTTATTTGAATAGGGTTGTGGTCACCTTGAACAGTTGGTATGACCTCAGCTTTAAGAAGGCAATCTTCTAGAGTAGAGAAAATAAAAACATAATCAATAGTAGACGCACTGCCCCTACCTGTATAGGTTGGCTCAACATACTTATCCTTGTTGGGTACTACGGCTATTTCCATAGTATGAAGTACATCGTGAGTGCACATGTGGTCCAATAATTCTTTCCCCCTATTACAAGGGGCAGCAGTAATAAGAGAATCCATGCCTGATATGTTTCCACTAGAGATCCTAACATTAAAATCATCCCAGACAAATACCAGCTAGATTATAATAAATCTTATGGTTTTTTCAGGTTGAAATACATTTAAACAGGTTAATAAAATTCATTTTGGTAAGGTGTGGAAATTGTTATTATAAACATTTATTAAACAAATAGAGACCCCCCTTGTATAAATCAATGCTTGGAACTTGTCAAATTGAAAGCCCACCATATGGACGTCCTGCCTTGGGAATGGAGACAGCAATGTTAAAGCATTCAAACCCATCTAGGTATAGATCCCACGTAGCCCAGGTTTCCTGTAGCTTGAGGCTGTCCTGTTTTTGGACGCAGTAAACGGGTTAAACTTGCCTCCCTTCTACAATATTTCTTATGAATGACAGGGCATGAATTGGTCTGTTGTTAAACAGTACCTGGGGTCCGCTGAATTCTACTTCATTGGTGTTATGATCTTTGTTTGTGTCCATGGGATATCTGCAGATTCCAAGAGAAATAATGTATTAAACAGACTTTGGACTTGGATTTTGCAGTTTGGTTTGTCTCTCTCTCTGAACTGTTTCTTCTCCAGAGGTGCTCACGTTTGTGTATTATTCTTTTTGTAAGGCTGTGATAGTATCCTTTATTAACATGTTTGGCACGAACGCTTGGATTGAAGGAACTAGGTTAATATTTTAGTAAGATTGTTGCATAAGATGTTTATCAGCCAAATTTCACAACTACAAAGAGTGGTAGGCCACAGAGTGGAAGGGTGACATTACCAAGGTTTGGGATGGACTGTTTCCATGAGGAACAGTGCCAATACTGGTTTGCTTTAGGTAAGCCTTATCCCAACAATCCTAAACCGAAAAAATAAACTAGCAAATACTGCTTATTGAAATGAGTTTAAGGAGGAAAATATACAGAGACATATGAGACCTAATTCAAGGCCCACAGGCCCAACTACTGAGCCAAGAAGCGTTTTGTAGTGTGGGAGTTAGACATCAAACACCCCCGTAAAACTAAACCCCTGCTTACTTATCACACACCTTGGGAAAGCAAAGCGTAGACTTGGCTCACAGGGAATCATGAGTCTTCTGGCCGATGAAGAACCTCCTATAATTCTGCAAACCATAACTAGACCTAATTGATGGTTGGAGGTTGAAGGTCTCTTGAAAACGATAATGGTCTAAGTTTGATGATGTGAGCAGGTGCTTAGTTCTGAGTAGGGAAGACCTAGACATGTGGGTATTGATTGTCATATGCTTTGTGACTCTGTTAAGCCGGGCCTTGGTGCAGAGAATATAAATTTGCTATTCCTATGGAGATCTGGGTAATAGTCTGATGTTCTTTTAATTAAGAGGGGCACTTAGGTATGTTTCAGAGACCATTATCATTTATAATACAAATGTGGAGATACTTTTTACACATTTCACTGATGATGTACCCTTTTTCTAGTATGTTTGGGTATTGTCCGCATATCATGTCTGTATATTTTGATATTTGATATTTGATATTTATGTGCATTTGTAAAGCGCGGACGTTCGCTCCCAAGGGAGCATCATGGCGCTAAGCAAGCTGTGAAGGATAACTGAAGAAGTGGAGTGTGATGAAGGAGTGAAGCTAAATGGCAGCCAGGACAGAGGAGTCTGGTTGTTGGTAGACCCATGTCTTGAGGAGTTTTCTAAAATTGTTCTCATTTTCTGTAAATCTAAGGTTGACAGGTAGGTTGTTCCAGGCCTTGGCTGCCAGAACAGTGAAGGATTTCCCACCTTTGGTCTTGTATTTGAATCTGGGGATTCGGACCAGATTTGTCCCGGAGGATCTCAGGCAGCGTGGGGGATTATAGCGCGTGAAACGATTTGCAAAATAGCGGGGCCCTGTATTTTGCATGGTTTTAAAAACTGTGAGGAGCAGTTTAAAAAGGATTCTTTTATGCAGCGACATCCAGTGCAGCGAATTCAGTGCTGCCGACGCTGATGACCTTCTGGGGAGTTGTAAAACCAGTCTGGCTGCAGCATGTTGGATACTCTGCAGCTTTCTGAGAGTAGATTTTTTCACTCCGGCCATAAGGCCATTGCAGTAGTCGAGTCGGGAAAGTATGAGAGCTACCGCGACTGACTTTCTAGCTGCAATTGGGAGAAAATCAAAGAATTTCTTTAGGGATTTTATTTGTCCAAAGCAGCGACCGGCAGTAATCTTAACGTGGTCATCGAAGGAGAGAGATGAATCGAATTGCACGCCAAGGTTCCGGGCTGATGGTACAGCACTTGGAGGGGCCTCTGATCCTAAGGGCCACCAGTCTTTCGGACAAAAAGACAGATTTTTACCCAATGGGATGATTTCTGTCTTAGCACTGTTGCATCCAAGATGGTTAGTATTTAGCCACTTAAAAACATCAGAGAGACAGTTTTTGAACCGGAGATCTGCGTCAGTCCGCTGTTTGTCAATGGTGACGACCAATTGAGTGTCGTCAGCGTAAGACGTGACTAGAATCCCATGTGATTCTATCACAGCTAGGAGGGGTGCCATGTAGATGTTAAAAAATAGAGGGCTTAATATGGACCCCTGGGGCACTCCAGATGTGATGAGTTTTTTGCAGGAAAGGTGAGGACCGAGGGACACGGTCTGGGACCTATTAGATAGGAACGATGAAATCCAGGCCAAGGCTGTGTCTGTCACGCCAATCTCTCGCATTCGGTTGATTAAGATGACATGCGAGATAGTGTCGAACGCTGCTGTGAGATCCAGCAGGATGAGGACAGCTTGCTTGCCCTCATCCTGCAGGAATTTGATGGAATCAGCAAGTTCGATCAAAGCTGTTTCGGTGGAGTGACCGGAGCGAAAACCCGATTGTTGGGGGTGCAGGATGTTATGGGCTTCTGCAAAAGTTTTAAGCTCCTCATGTACTAAATGCTCCGTGACTTTGCCAAGGATAGGAAGTAAGGAGATGGGGCGCATGTTAGTCAAGTCTGTTGGAGACTTGTTCTGCTTTTTCAACAGAGGTTTTACGGTGGCCTTCTTCCAGTCAGCCGGTACAAGTCCGGATTCAAGAGATTCATTAATAATGGCATTAATGTAGGGGTTAACTGTCTCAATCAGGTGATGTAGAATGATGGGAGGACAGGAGTCAGTAGGCGCTCCTGATTTACAGGCCCGAATTGCCTGACTAGTTTGTTGCAGGGAGACCGATTTGAAGCTGGAGAGAGGAGGGTAGTTGACTGTTACCTCTAAGGGGGTAATCGAAGGAGGAGGAAAATCTTTCTGGATGTTGACAATTTTGTCAACAAAGAAATCTGCAATTTGATTGCATAGGCTCTCTGAGGGGGGTATTTCGATGGTAAGGGCTTTCGGATGGGTAAATGACTTAACTATAGTAAAGATAGTTTTTTGGTTTTGGTGGGCTTCCGTTATGAGCTTAGTGTAATATTCCTTTTTTGCTGTTTTTATGTCAGAGAGATACAATTTCCTCTGTTGTACATAACATGTTCTGGAGACCGTGTCATAAGTTTGTCTCCAGTGTCTTTCTAGTCTCCGACATAGAAGGTGACTATCTGCTAGGGTCTGAGTGAACCAGGGGGCATTGGGTTTTTTCTTCTTAGGACCCTTTTCCTGATGGTTTTTGGGCTCGGTATTAGCCATGACAATTTGATTCATCCAGATATGGAAGTTGCAGGAGTCAATTTCCACATCTCCAGTTACTATAGGGGATGGAGGTAGTGGTTGTGACTCCAGCTTTATACGTTCGGTCACCTTCTTCCAGTTGACTGTAAATGTGGCTGGGGTATGCCTGGTACTGGATAGGGTAGGAAGAGGTATCATAATATCAAATGGGATAAAATAATGATCGGTCCAAATTTGAGGTAGCGGAGGGGAGGTTGAGAGGGTTGAAAGATTAGAGCAGATGCCATCAATAGTGTGTCCAGCCCTGTGGGTGGCAGTGGTGATACGTTGGGAGAGTCCAAAGATGTTTAAGGACTGTAGGAAGGAGATGGTATGGGGGTCAGCAAGCGATTCCATATGTAGGTTTATATCGCCCATAAGAGTGAAGTTAGGGTACTGTAGCATGAGCGCTCCGAGGGCCTCATCCAAAGAATTGAGAAAGGAAGTAGGATTACCCGGAGGACGATAAAGGAGCCCTCCCGAGAGAGAAAACGAGGCGTTGATTTTGATTGAAAAACCCAAGCTTTCAGTATCCTTGAGGTGACATAGATCAAATGTGTGGCAGGGAAAAATTTCCTTAATGATTAAAGCGACCCCGCCACCTCGACCAGAAGGTCTATCCCGCCTGAGGATGGTGAAGTCAGGGGGGAGGGCGGTAGCCAAATCGGGATTGGAGGAGTCATTGAGCCAGCTTTCAGTAATAAACAGGGCATCCAGTTTGTGGCTTAGTATTAAATCGTGCACGTCTTGGCAATGGCAGGCTAGGGACCTGGCATTGACAAGACCTCCCTTGAAGTGTGTGGAACGAATTTTTAAGGGGGGATGCGCGTCGGTAACGTCATTTATGGGCAGGGGGGGAGTCCACTTACAACGAGGACATGCGAGGGGGCTGGTAAGGGGGTCAATATGGGGGCAGTCGGAACAGTGGGGAGCGGGAGGAGGACGTAAGGACAGTAGATAGTTGTTGTCATACCTGATGGCGGGTTGCAACCCGGCAGCATGCCCTGCGCCCGGCGCGATCCGGCCGCGGACGGGCGCAGACGGGCTTGACTTTGGCTCGACTTCGACTATTTAACTCTAGTCTCCTTGGCCTCCCTACCATTAGACGCCCACATGTTGGACAGTTGCGCGTATACATTGCTTAGTAGTAACTAGTAAGCTATGTTATTGAGGCAAATACAGTTTAAGTCATTTCATAGATGTTAATTTCTTTTTCTCATATGTAACTACCCAATGATAAGTTGTGACTGGTCATTTGTTTTTGTATCTCCCTGGTTTTCATGCCAAATGCACCCATTTTTTTTCTGGCCCTTATTTCTTTGCTCACGTGGTGATGGTGAATAAAGTGATTATTCAGGTCTGCAGTTATATCTTTTATGCAGCAAGACAGGCAGGCACCATCAAGAATCATGTAGGATGTTTAGCAACGACATCATTTTGCTGATGGAGCGCTCCCCGGCAATTAATAACCGCCTGTTTGTCTGATGATTTTGTAACTTACTACCACCTCGTGGTAGGGTCCAAGGACACAGCATTAGCTCGCTTTATGGAGGCACCGACCAAGGGTTTATGGAAGAGGTGGGAGACCTGAGAAAGCTTGTGCCTGTGGACAGTGTAAAGGAATCCCTTCTGTTCGGCCTTCACTAACAAACTGTAGATGTAGGTCTGTGGCTTCCATTTCAAACCATTGTCCATATCCTAAGGGACTCTGATCATAATGCATCAGATAGTAATGCAAGAGTAATAAATTATAACCCTGCTGGTGCCTGGACTAGCAGGAGCCAGTGCAGAGCTACAGTCGCGCGATATTTAATTTATGAGATGGCACAGTCAAAGATAATTTATTCTGCGTTTTATGGAGAAAATGTTTTACTGCCGTCTGTCTGCACCAGTTATCCAATCCCTCCCCTTTAGTAGTGCCTTAACCCTAGTTAATACGCTTTTGGCAAACGATTGTGTCATTTTGGACATTTACAATTTGTAACAGCAAGTTTTTCATATTACTACAGGGAAGAGCATTCCAGAATGTGTACAGATATGAGTAAGAATTAGGTGTATCATTCCAGATGACAGAGTTTCACTTCCAAATGCCACCAATAATGTATATTGATTATCTATGTGAGAAACGAGGGATGATAACTACAAACAATGAAGACAAAGGAACTCTTAGTTTTATTTTTTGCTTTAGAGTGTCAGACACCTTTATACATAATGCGCTAATACAATTCAGAATGAGAACAAAAGAATGCACAAATAGGTATGCACCATATGTTTTCTTAGAATTATACATATGTATGTACCTCAAAATCTCATTATCAAGGAAAATCTGAAAGAAGCCACAGAACACAGGAAACCCCTCTCAAAAGCAGGGAGAATTGTAGTTTCAAAAATGCGTTACATTAATGCATATGTAAAATCAGTGTCTTTATAATAAATATAAAATAGCTTATCTCGCATAGACAGCAAGGGATGCTTCAGCTGCCCCATCTTGCTTGTATGTTAAGTTTCTTATTTTTAATGTAAACCTTTCTTAAGAACAAAGTTCGTTTTAGACCTGGGGCCGAAAATGAGGCCACTAGTTCAACTTCTCTGCTCTGGATGAGCGGGAATTTCATGGGAATAGGAGGTGTGGTCATAAAAAATAAGTACTGGAAGAGTTCATTTAAGACCCGCCCCTGCTTAATTTGTGAAAAATAAATAAATAAGTGGAGGTTCCCAAACTGTTTTCAGGACTTTACCACCCACTTCCTTAGGGGCTCCCTCCTTTTCACCCACTTCCACTGCTGGATCCGCCGACTTCTAACACCGGCCTCACGTGTTAACTCCCTGTACAGTGCACAAAGCTTAAACAGTGGCGTCACTAGGGGGGTGCGGGGGGTGCGGACCGCACCGGGTGTCACCCCATCTGGGGTGACACCAGTCTAGTTAGTTACGGGCTGCTTTAGTGCGAGCGCACGCCATGCTTAAAAAATATTTAAATACTGCTACTACCAGTGCAGCACTCACTGCAGCAGCAGGTCGCCACGCACGCACACACCAGATGCATGTGATGATGCTGGTCACTGGTGCGATGCGATGCGCGGCGTACGCAGTTTGTGGGTCCCAGGGCCGTCAATCTCTTTAGCGCTACCAATGACGGCCCTGGGACAGCCCCCGCGCGCGGGTGTGCACTTCTGCTTTGATGCGTCACGGCGGTCACGCGCCCGCCAGGGAGAACACGAGACCGAGGGCAGCGCAGGGGAGTGCGTGTGCCGTGCTACTAGAATAAAGCAAGAATTAATACAGAGGACATCACACCACGCCGTCGTGGTGTGTAAGGCTTCCCCTAGCGGCACGTCTGTTTGAAGAGACTTTCTAATAGTGAAAATGAAGACAAGAAATATACAGAGAAAAAGAGGTAAAGAAGGTGACGAGATAAGAGAGGAGAGAAGAGAGTGGAAAGTAGCACAAGCTCACACAGCTGCGTGCTTGCCTGGCGAGTAACAATCCCATCAGATTTATATAGAAAAGGCTCTTTCCCTGAGCTGTGCCGCCCAATCTGCGAGGGGCACTCCCACACCCAGACCTTGGCCTCCTGAATATGAAAGTGACAAGATATTGGTTTGTTTCTTTCAATGAATGCGTCATAGCGGCTCCACCTGCACACAGCTGCATCGGCAGCTGTTTCTTCGCACTGTCTCATTTTAAGGCAGCAGACCAGACTGAGAAGCCCCCCTAGTGATGCCACTGTAATAGTTTGCCCGTGCGTGTGCTTCATGGAGTTTGCGTCAGTGCCTTCTTCGCAGGTCGTGGCGCTTTATGTGTATACAGTGCATGCCGAGGGAGCGCTTTGTTCGCTGCAAGGAATGCGTGCACGCGCCCCGGAGCATTATGGTGCCAACTTTCTGAGGAGAGTAAGAACTTAGAAGGGTTAGGGAGCGTACAGAGGCGAGGAAACACTCTTCCCCTAGGAGAAGGCCCCACACCCTGTCGGCAGAGGAACACATGGAAATGACAGAGCTGCAGTGGCGTCACTAGGGTTGGTGTCACCCGGTGCGGGTAACTCATGGTGTCACCCCCTCACGACTTACCGCATGGACCTCCCATAAATGTACTAATGCGTCTTTATTACTAAAGTAACACTTGAATAATGAAATACTGAGCAAAAAGCACTGTTTCTAAACTTATACCTTGCAGTTAGCATGCAAATCCTTAAAGATGATTCATAATTCATTAAGGTATATTACAAGGATGGTAACCTGAGACCTTCTCACTCAAGAATGTCTGCAATGAAAGCAGTAGCTCGCTGAGCTTACTACGTAAAATACAAATCTGTGACCTGCATGGTGCATGCTTCACTTTACAGCTGGGACATTAACTCTTTATACTTTGTATGAGTCAGGCCTGTAACTAGACTGCACACAGATCTCGCCAGCAAGTGTAATCACCACCAAAGTTATCTTACAGCTACAATGCTTTGGAATTTGTTGGGTACACAAAGATCTCTGCACCAGGTCTCTAATCCCAATAAACTATTTTAAAGTGAAGTCTGCTTGAGAGAAAACAAAGTACAATTAGAAAAGGTATAATACTGCAATATATGGTACAAGAACAAACGTTACGTAGGCAATGGTGGCACTTGTGCAAGTATCAAAAAACAAATAAAATGCCATTACCGCAGTCCCCAAGTCCTATCGTGACTGCCCAAGGAAGGAAGAAAGCTTTAGCCGGGTGCACTAGACCCACCCGAAGAGGGCCGTGTTTTGGTTTGTGCGAATGTGCGCCCAAGAAAAAAGCATTGTTGTTTGTACTGAAGCATGATTCATATTAATTTATAAATAAATGATAACTGGATATTATTTCTCTCTCACTGACTGCCTCCGAGTCCGGACCCAGCAAGAAGAAGTCAGTGAGTCCCAAATTTGAAGGGGTGAGGCTAGGCTTTTGATTGTCCCTGTTGACAATTCAGTGTGACTGATGAATGCTAGGTGCAGAAACAGTGGCATTGCAAGCACTTTGGCCACTTGTGGCGGTCCCCTTGTTTGCTGCCCCACTGCGGCCGCACCAAACAGCTGGGGGGGGGAGGGTGCTGGCGGGGAGGAATTTTTTTGCATTTGCTGCCCCTCGTGGGCAATTGAAAAGCAGGGGGGGATGATTGCCACACCGAGACGGCAGGTAAGAGTGGGGTGAGGCTGCCGCCCCCAAAACTAATGCTGCACAGGGCGCACCCCCGCCCCCCTTGCTATGGACTGTGCAGAAAGCTCCTCTTGTTGCCTTTGTTGTGTGTACTCTAGTCTAGAGACTAACCTGCTGTGAGGTGCATCAATATACACAAAGAATATATCTGGAGTGCAAACTGGAAAGAATACTTGAAAAAGAACCCCCCTACAATCCAGTTCTGAAAATGTAGACCGTGGATCCATGTCCCCTGTCTGCTTTGGCTGAATATAATTGAGAGGCACCTGCGCACCTGTTGTTCCAGTTCCAAGTTCTCTGTGACCAAGGAAGGGAGTGCTCCGCATAGTACTGTAAGGTGTGCTGTGTAACCAGAGCTGATGTGTGCCTGACAGATGGTTTCGCAGAGGTGAGGGGACATTACCTAACGTTTTGTCTTGCTGAAAGAAGCTATTCATCTGACCTGAAGTGCCTAAATTTACCCTGGCTGCTGCGATGGGGAAGGAGTCTTTCAGCATAGCAGTAGGCGTGACTGTCTATTAACAGTCAGAAAGCGAGAGACCCCCAGAGCAGCCAGGAGAAGAAAGACGGAAAAGAGTAATCTGTTAGCTTCAGGAGTGGTGGGTGCCAGTCTCTCTGGTACTAGGGTTATGGGCCGGAATTGTGGATTTGACAAGAAAAGCAAACGTGGCTGTTCTCACCGTTGTGCCAAAAAGTGCAGCGGCAGCTTACTGTGCCTCATTATGAAGAATTTGCCCATTGCGGCCCTTGATGCCATGATCAAGAAGTGTGCCAGCAACTGTCAATTGTTCTGCTGCAATCCTACCTTTCTAGTGGTGTGGCCCACCTGCAGCCACATGACCTGGAAGCAAGGCAGAAGCTGAGTGGGATCTGACCCATCCCCTGGAGCCCCTGTGACTCTAAACACCTGTGTTCATGCCACAGGACCTCAGGCAGCAGCCACCTGTGTCATCTCTACCAGGGACCTGCCTGGACTGACAAAGGATGCTCCAGTGAACAGTGCATGTCATCCCAGAAAAGGAGAGAGTGAAGATGCTTTGTACTGGTCTGCTGGTTCCTTGCTGCCTGTGTTTTGAAAAGGGAGTCCTGCAATTTGTGAGACTTTAAAGGGGCGTTGTACCAAACTGAGTGCTGGATATGATGAACAGGAGCAGTCAGCACCTGAGCCTTGGTTTGTACTGCATAGACACTCAAAGGTGCAGTGGCCCTAGCACAAGACCCATAGCTTTGTCTGATAGAATTTCGTGAGTAGTCTTCCGTTTTAAGTATGTGTAAATAAGTGCTTTTCTTTTCTAAAGTAAAGCACCTGGTTGGACAATCTGTTATTGTGCTGCTGTTTGATTGCTTAACTCTGATCTTGGCGATACCAAAGGGGATGATGGATGGAGCGTTTGAGCAAATCAAACACTCACCCTCAGTCAACTGATCTGGGTTTAATCCACCACCATTCTTTAGCTCACTCCACCACACCAGTTCAGACATGGCCCTATGCAAATCAGTCTGACCCTGTGCCTCATGGGAACAGTCCAGCCTGAACTGCCAATCCATGTCTTCCTTGGACCGGAAACCAGCAAACTCTGATCTTGAGCACCAGGACACTACCTCCCTAAAAAGTCTGTCACTGTTTACCATGGCCACCATTGAAAGTTAAGGGTGAAGGGGTTGTTTTTGGCCCATTTTTAAATCCAACAGACTCACCCGGTGATATCAGAGTCAAAAGCCCCCAGCCCCCATAGCTCAGGCCCAGTTAGCCTCTGCTTGCCCTGTGGCCTCTTGAATGGGATCTGATGCAAAGGAACGGATTGCCCTTGGCACACTTACATAGCTGTGTAGGCTTTTTGTAATGTGTTCATAAAGCACACAAAGTACACCATTCAATGTATAAAGGAAGGAAGGGTTGGCATTTAAGAGAAACAAATAAGGAAAAACGTAGTTAAGGGTAATTGGAAAACGTATTTTATTTTACTTCCTTCAGTTTTGCACAGTTATAGAATTATGAGAAATTGGAACTCAACACAGTTATACATGATTACCATAAAAATATAATGCATTTTACGCACACATCATCATTAGGTGTGAGACATTTGTGTGGGGACTACCAAAAAAACGCCAGTTTAACTTATGGAAATTACATTTTGTTTGCAGAAATGCACTCATTTGTCAGCATTCGGTGCTCCAGCTTAACACGCCTTCTAATTACACTATATAATTTACAAAGTGCTTCCTACCTCTCACACGAGTATGCAGGCAGCTCTGTCATTTCCATGTGTTCCTCTGCCGACAGGGTGTGGGGCCTTCTCCTAGGGGAAGAGTGTTTCCTCGCCTCTGTACGCTCCCTAACCCTTCTAAGTTCTTACTCTCCTCAGAAAGTTGGCACCATAATGCTCTGGGGCGCGTGCACGCATTCCTTGCAGCGAACAAAGCGCTCCCTCGGCATGCACTGTATACACATAAAGCGCCACGACCTGCGAAGAAGGCACCAAAGCAAACTCCATGAAGCACACGCACGGGCAAACTATTACAGTGGCATCACTAGGGGGGCTTCTCAGTCTGGTCTGCTGCCTTAAAATGAGACAGTGCGAAGAAACAGCTGCCGATGCAGCTGTGTGCAGGTGGAGCCGCTATGACGCATTCATTGAAAGAAACAAACCAATATCTTGTCACTTTCATATTCAGGAGGCCAAGGTCTGGGTGTGGGAGTGCCCCTCGCAGATTGGGCGGCACAGCTCAGGGAAAGAGTCTTTTCTATATAAATCTGATGGGATTGTTACTCGCCAGGCAAGCACGCAGCTGTGTGAGCTTGTGCTACTTCCCACTCTCTTCTCTCCTCTCTTATCTCGTCACCTTCTTTACCTCTTTTTCTCTGTATATTTCTTGTCTTCATTTTCACTATTAGAAAGTCTCTTCAAACAGACGTGCCGCTAGGGGAAGCCTTACACACCACGACGGTGTGGTGTGATGTCCTCTGTATTAATTCTTTCTTTATTCTAGCAGCACGGCACACGCACTCCCCTGCGCTGCCCTCGGTCTCATGTTCTCCCTGGCGGGCGCGTGACCGCCGTGACGCATCAAAGCAGAAGTGCACACCCGCGTGCGGGGGCTGTCCCAGGGCCGTCATTGGTAGCGCTAAAGAGATTGACGGCCCTGGGACCCACAAACTGCGTACGCCGCGCATCGCATCGCACCAGTGACCAGCATCATCACATGCATCTGGTGCGTGCGTGCGTGGCGACCTGCTGCTGCAGTGAGTGCTGCACTAGTAGTAGCAATATTTAAATATTTTTTAAGCATGGCGTGCGCTCGCACTAAAGCAGCCCGTAACTAACTAGACTGGTGTCACCCCAGATGGGGTGACACCCGGTGCGGTCCGCACCCCCCCGCACCCTCCTAGTGACGCCACTGCAGAGCTGCCTGCGTACTCGTGTGAGAGGTAGGAAGCACTTTGTAAATTATATAGTGTAATTAGAAGGCGTGTTAAGCTGGAGCACCGAATGCTGACAAATGAGTGCATTTCTGCAAACAAAATGTAATTTCCATAAGTTAAACTGGCGTTTTTTTGGTAGTCCCCACACAAATGTCTCACACCTAATGATGATGTGTGCGTAAAATGCATTATATTTTTATGGTAATCATGTATAACTGTGTTGAGTTCCAATTTCTCATAATTCTACAACTGTGCAAAACTGAAGGAAGTAAAATAAAATACGTTTTCCAATTACCCTTAACTACGTTTTTCCTTATTTGTTTCTCTTAAATGCCAACCCTTCCTTCCTTTATACATTGAATGGTGTACTTTTTGTGCTTTATGAACACATTACAAAAAGCCTACACAGCTATGTAAGTGTGCCAAGGGCAATCCGTTCCTTTGCATCGGATCCCATTCAAGAGGCCACAGGGCAAGCAGAGGCTAACTGGGCCTGAGCTATGGGGGCTGGGGTCTTTTGACTCTGATATCACCGGGTGAGTCTGTTGGATTTAAAAATGGGCAAAAAACAACCCCTTCACCCATAACTTTCAGTGGTGGCCATGGTAAACAGTGACAGACTTTTTAGGGAGGTAGTGTCCTGGTGCTCAAGATCAGAGTTTGCTGGTTTCCGGTCCAAGGAAGACATGGATTGGCAGTTCAGGCTGGACTGTTCCCATGAGGCACAGGGTCAGATTGATTTGTATAGGGCCATGTCTGAACTGGTGTGGTGGAGTGAGCTAAAGAATGGTGGTGGATTAAACCCAGATCAGTTGACTGAGGGTGAGTGTTTGATTTGCTCAAACGCTCCATCCATCATCCCCTTTGGTATCGCCAAGATCAGAGTTAAGCAATCAAACAGCAGCACAATAACAGATTGTCCAACCAGGTGCTTTACTTTAGAAAAGAAAAGCACTTATTTACACATACTTAAAACGGAAGACTACTCACGAAATTCTATCAGACAAAGCTATGGGTCTTGTGCTAGGGCCACTGCACCTTTGAGTGTCTATGCAGTACAAACCAAGGCTCAGGTGCTGATTGCTCCTGTTCATCATATCCAGCACTCAGTTTGGTACAACGCCCCTTTAAAGTCTCACAAATTGCAGGACTCCCTTTTCAAAACACAGGCAGCAAGGAAACAGCAGACCAGTACAAAGCATCTTCACTCTCTCCTTTTCTGGGATGACATGCACTGTTCACTGGAGCATCCTTTGTCAGTCCAGGCAGGTCCCTGGTAGAGATGACACAGGTGGCTGCTGCCTGAGGTCCTGTGGCATGAACACAGGTGTTTAGAGTCACAGGGGCTCCAGGGGATGGGTCAGATCCCACTCAGCTTCTGCCTTGCTTCCAGGTCATGTGGCTGCAGGTGGGCCACACCACTAGAAAGGTAGGATTGCAGCAGAACAATTGACAGTTGCTGGCACACTTCTTGATCATGGCATCAAGGGCCGCAATGGGCAAATTCTTCATAATGAGGCACAGTAAGCTGCCGCTGCACTTTTTGGCACAACGGTGAGAACAGCCACGTTTGCTTTTCTTGTCAAATCCACAATTCCGGCCCATAACCCTAGTACCAGAGAGACTGGCACCCACCACTCCTGAAGCTAACAGATTACTCTTTTCCGTCTTTCTTCTCCTGGCTGCTCTGGGGGTCTCTCGCTTTCTGACTGTTAATAGACAGTCACGCCTACTGCTATGCTGAAAGACTCCTTCCCCATCGCAGCAGCCAGGGTAAATTTAGGCACTTCAGGTCAGATGAATAGCTTCTTTCAGCAAGACAAAACGTTAGGTAATGTCCCTCCCCTCACCTCTGGGAAACCATCTGTCAGGCACACATCAGCTCTGGTTACACAGCACACCTTACAGTACTATGCGGAGCACTCCCTTCCTTGGTCACAGAGAACTTGGAACTGGAACAACAGGTGCGCAGGTGCCTCTCAATTATATTCAGCCAAAGCAGACAGGGGACATGGATCCACGGTCTACATTTTCAGAACTGGATTGTAGGGGGGTTCTTTTTCAAGTATTCTTTCCAGTTTGCACTCCAGATATATTCTTTGTGTATATTGATGCACCTCACAGCAGGTTAGTCTCTAGACTAGAGTACACACAACAAAGGCAACAAGAGGAGCTTTCTGCACAGTCCATAGCAAGGGGGGCGGGGGTGCGCCCTGTGCAGCATTAGTTTTGGGGGCGGCAGCCTCACCCCACTCTTACCTGCCGTCTCGGTGTGGCAATCATCCCCCCCTGCTTTTCAATTGCCCACGAGGGGCAGCAAATGCAAAAAAATTCCTCCCCGCCAGCACCCTCCCCCCCCCAGCTGTTTGGTGCGGCCGCAGTGGGGCAGCAAACAAGGGGACCGCCACAAGTGGCCAAAGTGCTTGCAATGCCACTGTTTCTGCACCTAGCATTCATCAGTCACACTGAATTGTCAACAGGGACAATCAAAAGCCTAGCCTCACCCCTTCAAATTTGGGACTCACTGACTTCTTCTTGCTGGGTCCGGACTCGGAGGCAGTCAGTGAGAGAGAAATAATATCCAGTTATCATTTATTTATAAATTAATATGAATCATGCTTCAGTACAAACAACAATGCTTTTTTCTTGGGCGCACATTCGCACAAACCAAAACACGGCCCTCTTCGGGTGGGTCTAGTGCACCCGGCTAAAGCTTTCTTCCTTCCTTGGGCAGTCACGATAGGACTTGGGGACTGCGGTAATGGCATTTTATTTGTTTTTTGATACTTGCACAAGTGCCACCATTGCCTACGTAACGTTTGTTCTTGTACCATATATTGCAGTATTATACCTTTTCTAATTGTACTTTGTTTTCTCTCAAGCAGACTTCACTTTAAAATAGTTTATTGGGATTAGAGACCTGGTGCAGAGATCTTTGTGTACCCAACAAATTCCAAAGCATTGTAGCTGTAAGATAACTTTGGTGGTGATTACACTTGCTGGCGAGATCTGTGTGCAGTCTAGTTACAGGCCTGACTCATACAAAGTATAAAGAGTTAATGTCCCAGCTGTAAAGTGAAGCATGCACCATGCAGGTCACAGATTTGTATTTTACGTAGTAAGCTCAGCGAGCTACTGCTTTCATTGCAGACATTCTTGAGTGAGAAGGTCTCAGGTTACCATCCTTGTAATATACCTTAATGAATTATGAATCATCTTTAAGGATTTGCATGCTAACTGCAAGGTATAAGTTTAGAAACAGTGCTTTTTGCTCAGTATTTCATTATTCAAGTGTTACTTTAGTAATAAAGACGCATTAGTACATTTATGGGAGGTCCATGCGGTAAGTCGTGAGGGGGTGACACCATGAGTTACCCGCACCGGGTGACACCAACCCTAGTGACGCCACTGCTCTTGAATAAATAGCCAGTGAAAAGAGGCACCCAGAGAGAGGATATGCAAGTTTGTTTATTAAGCCCAAGAATGAGTGAGCAACTGCATTTGTATGTCTGGTCTTAGCAAAGATATAAAAAATATATATATATATAAATATATATATATATATATATATATATATATATATATATATATATATATATATATATATATATATATATATATATATATATATATAATATATATATATATATTCACTGAAAAAACCATAGGTTATAGACCATATATAGTTAGGAATTAGCATTTAGAAAACCTTATTTTACTCACACAAAACCATTGAAATTCCATATATAGTTAGTTGCACTAACTATATATCGCGCACCCGCAATCCACTGCTGATGATGTCACATATTACATCATTCATGACATGGTCAGTGACATCACTGATGACATCACTGATGACATCACTGATGACATCTCAAATAACATCACTGATGACAACATCCAGTGATTATGTGTTTCTGTAAAGTTTAAATATGTTTTACATATTGAAGAATTAGTGGATGTATAAGTGTCTGAATGAAGGTTTTAGTAGGTGCGTGATTGACTGTATGAGTGAGTGATTAAATGCGTCTTACTAAATGCACGGGTTAGTGACTAAACTGTCTGAAAGTGTGCATCAGCATGTCTGTTGTTGTGCAAGCTGCTGCATGTGTTGATCAGTAGCTATATAAGTAGCTATATGGGTTATTGATTGGTTGCACAAGTATTTGTATGGGAGACTGAGTGTGTGTATGGCTGGCTGGGAGGTGTGTGACTCTGTGCAGATCAATGTGTACTTGTATCAGTGATTCTATAAGAGAGTAAGTATGTGTTAGTATATGTTTGAAAATGTAAGGTACTCTATGTTTAACTGTGTAGATTAGAAAATGGAACTGTGATTGATTCTTTACAGGACTGACTAGGTGTGTGAGTAACTCCATGGATGAGTGGCAGAGTGTGAGTGTCTGTATAGGTGTATGAGTGCATATGATAGTGTTGTAAAGATGAGTGATTGTATGTATGAATGATTGTATGGGTGAATGAGTGAATGTGTGTGTAGACGTAGGAATCAGTGAGTGCGTATGTAGTAACTAGTATTGGTGTGTCAATGGTTTCAAAAATTATACTCTGTATTTAACACTGGGTGTAACAGAGGTTATATTAAAGTGTGAGGAGATGCATTGTATTGTCACATTAATGATATCATCATTGATGTGACCATTGATGTCAAATGAGATATCATCAGTGATGTCATTTGAGATGTCATCAGTGATGTCATCAGTGATGTCACTGACCATGTCATGAATGATGTAATATGTGACATCATCAGCAGTGGATTGCGGGTGCGCGATATATAGTTAGTGCAACTAACTATATATGGAATTTCAATGGTTTTGTGTGAGTAAAATAAGGTTTTCTAAATGCTAATTCCTAACTATATATGGTCTATAACCTATGGTTTTTTCAGTGAATTTTCAAGGTTTTGTAAATGCTAATTCCTAACTATATATGGTCTATAACCTATGGTTTTTTCTGTGAATTTCATTGTTTTTTTAACAGCTAATATCTGTAGCTGTAAAATGTATTCTTCTTTAAATCCAAAAATATATTTTATATGTTTATGAATAATTTTTTTTTTTAATATTTTTTTTTCTACGTTCCCGCTTCGCGAATCGGGAAGCTTCCCGTTAGCTGACCTTGATGCCGCGAAATAGACCGCGAGCCGGTAAACGTTTCTTTACCGCAAGTGCCGCGTTAGAAAACAACATCGTGACGCCTCCCGTCCGCATGACGTTCCACGTTGTCGCGTGATACGTCATATGACGTGCTACGTTAGCGAACTGGTACGCGAAGCGAGTCGCAAAGCGCAGGTTTCTGGAAGCAAACCGTGAGGCCCTGCAAAGCGCTTAACGTAAACACAGCAAGTCATGTGACTTGGTAATAACACTTTTCATTGGTTCATTTCACTTTTGATTTCCTAATGATGTAAGACTAGGTCATATAATCTAAAATGAACACTTTTGATTGGTTGAGAACTCTTGTTTTTCCCAAATGATGAAAATCCCTCCTTCTTTCCTCACTCTGACTTTCATCATTGTGAGAGAAAGACCCTTTGTGATCACTGAGCAATGGCTTCTTTAGTAGCTTCAGCTGGTGCTTCCCCACCACCTCCACCACATCCAAGGAAGAGTGGACCACCTGCTCAAGTTATAATTCAACAAGAAGAGGAAGAAGAGGAACAGGACGACGAGCACGAAGAGAGGCAGTTTTTGCCTGAGCAGCCCAAGACGTCTCACCGGAAAGAAAACTTCATTTGGCAATTTTTTTAAATTCCCAAAGGTCAGAAAAAAGTAAATGCAAGATACGTAACTTGCCTTATATGTCAAGATAGACTGTCCAGAGGAACCGAGAAAATATACAGTTTCGGAAACTACACAATGCATCGCCATATGACTAGGTGGCATCCTAACAACTACAGTGCTGCACAGTTTCGGAACGACCTAGATAATCTCCCTATTATGGCCAGAAGATCTGTTGTACCGGAAGTAACGGGACCAGAGGGCAGGGAGATGGTGCCAAATATACAAATGAAATTTGGTGAAGTAAAACACACCTGCGTATTTTGCGATGGATTCATTTCCTACGGAGAAAAAAGCATCACTCTGATCAACAGAGCTATTGACTATCATATGCAAGTTTGTACGAAACGCCCAAAATAATAAATACTTCTTTTTTTGTTTTGTTGCTCCTGTTGAGCCCTTTACAATGAATCGTTTTCATTGCCCCCTCCAAGAAAAACCCCAAAAAATATAAAACCTCAGAAAAATTCAAAAAAAGTAAAAAAATGTTCCGAAAAATAATAAAAAAAATATAAAACAACAAAAACAATAAAAAAAAAAGTTCTTTTCAGAACTACCTCCCCGTTATTAAAAAATTGGTACAATATTTGGAACTGTGCCAACCTCTATTTCTCTTAGTTCGCTTCCCAGTTCGCTCGCCGGTACGCGAACTAGAAGCGAACCAAAAACAGTAAGTATAAGGGAAGGAAACAGACACTTATGTTAAAAGAAAGACAGCTATAGGGGAGTAAACTAGAGATACTATTACCCGTAATCCACTGCTGATGATGTCACATATTACATCATTCATGACATGCTCAGTGACATCATCAGCAGAGGATTGCGGGTTTTTTGGCAACGTGCCTTATCCACGGTTTAATAACGCTGCCTTTTGCTTTATATAAGTTTTCAAATTGTATGACATATATACCAATAGGTCGTTATGAACCTTTAGGTAGTGCTTTTCTTCATGAGGTCTGGTCGCTTCCATACACATACAGATGTTTCAAAGATGATCAAGAAGTTTATCTGAATGGAGAGGAATGCACTGAGACGCCAGATCATTCACTAATGTGTAGGCACATACAGTTACACGGTTCATGCAACAAACACCGACCAAATATGGCTTGCGTGTTGCAAGGCACGCCAGTTCCTGCTATCATCCCCACGTTCAAGTTGTTGGAAAATGGTAGTTATTTGATGCTCAATAATGAAGATTGTTCTGAGTTAATTGAAAAGGGTCTGCACCTCTGTACGGGTGTTCGCTATGTGAAGCACGAAAGTTTCACGGGCCGAACTCAAGGCCACCTCTCTCTGAGACAAAAGAGCTCTTATTCTTGCCATGCCGTTGAAATCTGTCCCAAGGTTGGTATTTGTGGCCAGATTGAAAACTCCCTATGTTCATGTGTGGGAGGAAATAGAACATTTCTGCAGCAAATAACCCGTTCACTTACTGTTACGATAAAAGGAATACTTTTAATTCAGATTTGCCTTTCAATTTCAGCAAGATGGTTCCGACTATCTTTAACGCATCCTCCACAAAGACCCTGGCGCACTTTTTTAAAGTTGTTACCAGTGGTCTCGTGACTTCATTTGAGAAAATCTTTGGAGTCATCCCTGCTTCCTTTCATTCTATTTTCTCCACTCTGGTTCGTGGATTGGCAGTTTTACTTGCATTACCAGCGGACGCTCTTGTGCTTTTTTACATTTTTAAATATGGATGTCCCTCCTATGCAACCTCCCACCCTGCAGCTGCTGACACTGTTCCGCAATCGCATGCTAGAATATTATGGCACAATGCCGTTGGCGATATTAAGCACGGCATATGGATTATCTTTTCGATTCTCCTACTTCACCTGTGTCCAGCCTGTATTTCACTGCCTGACCTGTGATTTCGATTGGGCCATTGATTTGTGTCTCTGCGGACCGGTTTCTCCTGACGTCGACTTTAATCAGCTGATGACTCCTATCATTACTCACGAGTTGGTTTGTCCTGGCGAAAGGATTATGGCTGTGGCATTGATGCATGGACTACTTGGTCCCTGGAATTTACTGGCGGCAGCACAGTCTTTCTTGGAACAGAGCTTTCTTGAAAACCCACCGAGCTGTCCTCTGATGGTGATAGAGGATCCGGTGCTGGGAGAGCACGTATGTTCTTTTCCGCTTTTAAATTGGATGGCTGAACTGTTTTCGGATGAAGACGGTGACTTCCTATTGGAGGCTGTTGCAGCTTATTTTGCATACACAGTTATGTCATAGACCTTTTTCATGTTTGATATGCTGAGTACTAGCATTTCATTGACAATTCATTGACTTATTTGTCAAGTTTTTATTATTTACCTTGCCTATTGGCTTAAGACTCGATAAAGTACTTGGCTGTTTTATTTTTCTTTAGCATTACATTTTCCTAGTTTTTAATGCTTTACCTTGCGGACCGTCCACATATAAACTTGCAATCTACTCTCATGAGATGGCACTTCTATTATCTTATTCAGTTCGTTTCCGGATCATGGGGAGGTGTCATCTAGGTCCTGGATATCTTTACACCGTGTTAAGTTAGCATGGGCTCATTACCGGTTTAAACGCCATTTTTCCTTTTTTGCAACTTCTGCACACGGCACTTAGTTGTTGCTTTAGCTTTCCACCTAGTAGTTCATCGTGGTTTACATGAGAATAATATGTTATTGCTCTACTATCTGCTTTGCTTGTTAAACTATATCTGTACAGCGAGTGCTAAAGTTTCAAGAACAACACGATACAGAATTGTTATGAGGTCTGATCTCCACGACTTCATACTCATAACATAAGTGCAACTTCTGCCAATTCTGGGCATGAGGCGGGTTTTATATTGCTTTGCCGAACACACATACACAACAGTTGATGCGGTTCACATGAAGAGAGAGCTGGTGTATGCTGATGTGATTCCTTCAAATCTAAGACACTAAAGTATGGGCACGCCCTAAACCAACACAAAGAGACCTTCTTAGCAAATAATATAATATGTGTATTAGGGAGGGTGAGATATAAGCAGCCGCGGGCCGTGGAGGGAGTTACGGTGAGGCAGGGAGGCGGGGAGGGGGAGAAGCAGGGTGGAGCCCTCTCTACCTTGCCCCTCCCCCTCCCCGCCTCCCTGCCCCACCGTAACTCCCTCCACGGCCCGCGGCTGCTTGTAAGTGTTGCTAACTCTTATTCATTTACAGCATGTTAACATACTGTCACCATTCGCTTTTTATGTACTAGTAACTATGCTGGTAATTTTGCTACTGATAATATGTGTACTTGTATTCTCCACCCTGCTTCTCCCCCTCCCCGCCTCCCTGCCTCACCGTAACTCCCTCCACGGCCCGCGGCTGCTTATAAGTGTTGCTAACTCTTATTCATTTACAGCATGTTAACATACTGTCACCATTCGCTTTTTATGTACTACTGACTATGCTGGTAATTTTGCTACTGATAATATGTGTACTTGTATAATCTAAGATACTACGCCTCAGAAGACGGCATTAGTAAATAAACATTTCAAATACACATGTGTTCTTCTTAACTCCATGTTCTGGTTTCTAAGAAATATATAACGACCGACTGTTCATGAGTTCCACGTATCCTGAGGTACTATAAGTTCATATTCTGGATTGTCTAAACATTGAGAGTTTGTTATATCCAATGTGACACTGTACCTAGCTTGCTAAGGAGTTTTTGATTACTAACGTGAGTTTTGGGACACCCTAATTCGCCGAGGTTCCAATCCTCTGTCCACAGTTCTGTGTGTGAACAGAAACCCTGCGACAGGGGCACCCCCGACCCTTGCTGGAGCTTCATCACACTTGCGATACAACTCCAGCAATGCGCCACCTTTACGGCACAGATACATCACGCATCTGTGCTGTTTTTGCCCCATGATGCGCCGCATTGTAAATGCAGCACACCATAGGTGACGGAACAGCGGCACAGAATGACTAACACATCCCTGGTGATGCGCGAGTCATCATAAATGTATCCCTATGCTTCTTATCTTGTTAGAGATGAACCGCCATATGTATCATCAAAGTTTTTTGCATTTCCTAAATAGCGAACTTTAAGGAATAAATAGCGATTCTTTACCATTCCTAGTTTGCGATTAGCTATTTGCTAATTACAAATTACCCATTCATTTCCTTCATTTCCATAGGGCGGTTGGACTCACTTTTAGCTCGAACGGCTGAATGGATTTCCACGAAACTTGGCAAAATTGTAGGGACTGGTAGCCCGATGTGCCTTTGCTATGTCTCAAGATATATGCTCCAGTGGTTTTTACGAAAATTAACTTTGAAAAATATATATTGGGCTACATTGGCCTATATATATGTTGGAGCCCAAATGTAGCCCAATGTAGCCCAATGAAGCCCAATGTAGCCCAATGTAGCCCAAAGATGGCCGCCAGACACACAAAAAAACAAATGTAGCCCAAATATCAGCCAGATGTAGCCCAACTATAGCCCAGTGACAGAATGACCAATCCGCTTCGCAAACCTCCGTTACGCGAGGCGGAGCGCTGTTACAGATATATATCTTTTTTTGAACGTTAATTTCTCAAAATCCACTGGAGCACATATATTGAGACCTAGCAAAGGCACATCGGGCTACCAGTCCCTACAATTTTGCCAAGTTTCGTGCAAATCCATTCAGCCGTTCGATTATTATTATTATTATTTTTTTTTGCCCCGCGGGGCCCTTTTAAAACCTCCACATCAAACCTAGGGGGTCAGCGAGGATCTACTATTCCCCCTTATGGTCATTTGCCCCTTCGCTTTGGCCTCCTCTTGTCTCTCGATCCTACCGAGAGACAAGATGGCGGCCGCTACGGACTGTTTGGAATGTTGACAGACGCCAGAGAACCAATCAGCTTCGCTTCACAAAGCTCCGTTGCGCGAAAAGTACGCGTCCTGGGCCCCTGCCCGGTCCGCTGTTACAGATATATATCTTTTTTTAAACGTTAATTTCTCAAAATCCACTGGAGCACATATATTGAGACCTACAAAAGGCACATCGGGCTACCAGTCCCTACAATTTTGCCAAGTTTCGTGCAAATCCATTCAGCCGTTCGGGCTAAAAGTGAGGCCAACCGCCCTATGGAAAACTCAATGTTAAAAACACGTTTTGGGACCCCCCTTTTTTCTCGGCCCCCACTGGACGAACCCCCCCCCAAATTTTCAAGGGCTGCTCAGAAACAAAATGTGCCATTTTCCTGAAAATTTCAGCCAATTCCGTCCACAAACGCCAAAGTTATTAGACATAGAATTTTCAAAAAACCCATAGAGAAAAAATCCTAACTATATATACCTACTGGCGACCGCCAGTAGGTAATATATATATATATATATATATATATATATATATATCCAAGCTCCACTCGCACCAGCCTGTTGCACTCCAAGGCGGGTGCCTGCCAGTCGGGGGTGCTCCCGACAACAATATCCGCTTCGACAATCCCTCCCCGCAATCCTCGGGAAATAGGAAGCAGCACTCCAAAGATAGGTTGTCACAAAAATATTTATCTCACAAAAGCGCTTTCGGCACTCGGCCTTCCTCAGTTACGAGACAGTGAAATATTACAAGCATCAATCATTTAAACCTCACGTTGCGTGCCTGCACATCAACATCAAAAGAGGACTCTGGCTTGAGACGGCGTCCGCCATCTTTGAATGGGTTATTTTTGTTATATATACATAAAAGCATAGTATAGAACAATCCAAACTACTAGCAATTTACATAAATCAATGTTAAATATTCAAAGCTCAATATATCTGAGATCTCTATGCCATGTAATCAATTAGATGCGTATCATCACAATGTTAAGCCCTGAATGGGCATAAACCATTCTGCGTGTCCTCACTTAATCACGCCCAGGATGGGCATACATCATTCATATGTCTGCAACGTGTCACAACCCTTAATTGAAATTATAAATCTTACTGAAAATCAGTTCATCTTCAAACTGAATAGAACCAACAGAAAAAGCAATGATGCAGTCAATCCATTATTTTCCAATAGTATAATGTAAGTTAGCAGTAATCATACTAGATGAACAGCTAAGTCCTCATGCATGTTTAATCCAGTAGGTGTTTTGCTAAGCAAATCTATAATATACCGTGATTCCAGTCGCCTTAACTTCAGAAGTCTATCTCCGCCCCTGACACTCACTGGGACAGAATCCAAGCAGAAAAAAGTTAATAATTCCCTGTTGCGTGCATGCTCTTTATCAAAATGTCTGGCAACTGGGTAACTTGCGTCTGCATTCTGGATGGCTCTCTGGTGCTCTAAGATTCTAAGTTTCACGGGATTCGTTGTGCTGCCCACATACCTTCTGCCACAAGGACATGTGAGACAGTACACAACATAAGGAGTGGTACATGTGAGGAACTTTTGTATTCTCTTAGGTTCTTTGACCCCTGGTATACTATATTGGATGGTACGTTTACTGCCCTTACACGCCTTGCAGCGTCCACAGGGAAAGAAACCCTTCAAGGGTTCTGTTTTGGGTTGAGTGAGTGTCAGGGGCGGAGATAGACTTCTGAAGTTAAGGCGACTGGAATCACGGTATATTATAGATTTGCTTAGCAAAACACCTACTGGATTAAACATGCATGAGGACTTAGCTGTTCATCTAGTATGATTACTGCTAACTTACATTATACTATTGGAAAATAATGGATTGACTGCATCATTGCTTTTTCTGTTGGTTCTATTCAGTTTGAAGATGAACTGATTTTCAGTAAGATTTATAATTTCAATTAAGGGTTGTGACACGTTGCAGACATATGAATGATGTATGCCCATCCTGGGCGTGATTAAGTGAGGACACGCAGAATGGTTTATGCCCATTCAGGGCTTAACATTGTGATGATACGCATCTAATTGATTACATGGCATAGAGATCTCAGATATATTGAGCTTTGAATATTTAACATTGATTTATGTAAATTGCTAGTAGTTTGGATTGTTCTATACTATGCTTTTATGTATATATAACAAAAATAACCCATTCAAAGATGGCGGACGCCGTCTCAAGCCAGAGTCCTCTTTTGATGTTGATGTGCAGGCACGCAACGTGAGGTTTAAATGATTGATGCTTGTAATATTTCACTGTCTCGTAACTGAGGAAGGCCGAGTGCCGAAAGCGCTTTTGTGAGATAAATATTTTTGTGACAACCTATCTTTGGAGTGCTGCTTCCTATTTCCCGAGGATTGCGGGGAGGGATTGTCGAAGCGGATATATATATATATATGTACAAAACTCAGTCGCATGAGTTATAGTTTGCTGAACTAACTATAACGGGGGAATTTCAATGGTTTTGTACGAGTGAGTTGTCCAACTAACTATAACGTCCCTGAAACGTATGGTTTTTTCAGTGAAAAAAATAAATATATATATATATATATATGTCGTGTGCTTCCTCAAAAGCTTCTGGGCCTTTGCAAACATATATATATATATATATATATATATATATATATATATATATATATATATATATATATATATATGTCGTGTGCTTCCTCAAAAGCTTCTGGGCCTTTGCAAATATATATATATATATATATATATCTATATATCTATATATATATATATATATATATATTCACTGAAAAAACCATAGGTTATAGACCATATATAGTTAGGAATTAGCATTTAGAAAACCTTATTTTACTCACACAAAACCATTGAAATTCCATATATAGTTAGTTGCACTAACTATATATCGCGCACCCGCAATCCACTGCTGATGATGTCACATATTACATCATTCATGACATGGTCAGTGACATCACTGATGACATCACTGATGACATCTCAAATGACATCACTGATGACATCACTGATGACATCTCATTTGACATCATTCTTGTGCTAATACGATAAACCTCTTCAGACTCTAATATAACCTTAGATACACTCAGTGTATACAGACACTCACACACTGTCACTCATCCATGGAGTTACTCACACACCTAGTCAGTCATGCAAAGAAACAATCTCACCTCCATTTCCTCAACTATACAGTTATACACACCTTACTTATTCAAACATATACTAACACATATTTACTCTCTTATACAATCCCTGATACAAGTTCACAATGATCCATACAGCCACTCACACATTCAGTGGCTCTCATGCACAGTTATTTATATATGCCAACTCTCACATGTACTGTGTTTTACATATGTACTTACTATGACATGTAGCATTGAGATATCCATTCACTCATCAATACACTCATGCACACAGTCAACCGCCCATGTAGCTTTTTCCACATGCACTCTTGAACTCATACACCTAGTGAATCAACTGCTCACACATCTATGCACAGAGTCACACACCTCCCAGCCACCCCCACACAAACTCAATCTCCCATAGAAATACTTGGGCAACCAATTAATAACACATATAGCCTCTCGTATAGCTAATGATCAACACATGCAGCAGTTTACATCACAACAGACATAATGATGCACAAATTAAGACAGTTTAGTCACTAACCCATGCATTCAGTGAGACACATTTAATCACTCACTCATACAGTCAGTCACGCACCTACTAAATCCTTCATCCAGACACTTATACATCCACTCATTCTTCAATATCTAAGACATATTTTAACTTTACAGAAACATACAGTCACTGGATGTTGTCATCAGTGATGTCATTTGAGATGTCATCAGTGATGTCATCAGTGATGTCACTGACCATGTCATGAATGATGTAATATGTGACATCATCAGCAGTGGATTGCGGGTGCGCGATATATAGTTAGTGCAACTAACTATATATGGAATTTCAATGGTTTTGTGTGAGTAAAATAAGGTTTTCTAAATGCTAATTCCTAACTATATATGGTCTATAACCTATGGTTTTTTCAGTGAATTTTCAAGGTTTTGTAAATGCTAATTCCTAACTATATATGGTCTATAACCTATGGTTTTTTCTGTGAATTTCATTGGTTTTTTAACAGCTAATATCTGTAGCTGTAAAATGTATTCTTCTTTAAATCCAAAAATATATTTTATATGTTTATGAATAATTTTTTTTTTAAATATTTTTTTTTCTTCGTTCCCGCTTCGCGAATCGGGAAGCTTCCCGTTAGCTGACCTTGATGCCGCGAAATAGACCGCGAGCCGGTAAACGTTTCTTTACCGCAAGTGCCGCGTTAGAAAACAACATCGTGACGCCTCCCGTCCGCATGACGTTTCACGTTGTCGCGTGATACGTCATATGACGTGCTACGTTAGCGAACTGGTACGCGAAGCAAGTGCCAAAGCGCAGGTTTCTGGAAGCAAACCGGGAGGCCCTGCAAAGCGCTTAACGTAAACACAGCAAGTCATGTGACTTGGTAATAACACTTTTCATTGGTTCATTTCACTTTTGGTTTCCTAATGATGTAAGACTAGGTCATATAATCTAAAATGAACACTTTTGATTGGTTGAGAACTCTTGTTTTTCCCAAATGATGAAAATCCCTCCTTCTTTCCTCACTCTGACTTTCATCATTGTGAGAGAAAGACCCTTTGTGATCACTGAGCAATGGCTTCTTTAGTAGCTTCAGCTGGTGCTTCCCCACCACCTCCACCACATCCAAGGAAGAGTGGACCACCTGCTCAAGTTGTAATTCAACAAGAAGAAGAAGAAGAGGAACAGGAGGACGAGCACGAAGAGAGGCAGTTTTTGCCTGAGCAGCCCAAGACGTCTCACCGGAAAGAAAACTTCATTTGGCAATTTTTTAAAATTCCCAAAGGTCAGAAAAAAGTAAATGCAAGATACGTAACTTGCCTTATATGTCAAGATAGACTGTCCAGAGGGACCGACAAAAAATACAGTTTCGGAAACTACACAATGCATCGCCATATGACTAGGTGGCATCCTAACAACTACAGTGCTGCACAGTTTCGGAACGACCTAGATAATCTCCCTATTATGGCCAGAAGATCTGTTGTACCGGAAGTAACGGGACCAGAGGGCAGGGAGATGGTGCCAAATATACAAATGAGATTTGGTGAAGTAAAACACACCTGCGTATTTTGCGATGGATTCATTTCCTACGGAGAAAGAAGCATCACTCTGATCAACAGAGCTATTGACTATCATATGCAAGTTTGTCCGAAACGCCCAAAATAATAAATACTTCTTTTTTTTGTTTTGTTGCTCCTGTTGAGCCCTTTACAATGAATCGTTTTCATTGCCCCCTCCAAGAAAAACCCAAAAAAATATAAAACTGTTCCGAAAAATTCAAAAACAGTAAAAAAATGTTCAGAAAAATAAAAAAAAAGTTCTTTTCAGAACTACCTCCCCGTTATTAAAAAATTGGTACAATATTTGGAACTGTGCCAACCTCTATTTCTCTTAGTTCGCTTCCTAGTTCGCTCACTGGTACGCGAACTGGAAGCGAACCAAAAACAGTAAGTATAAGGGAAGGAAACACACACTTATGTTAAAAGAAAGACAGCTATAGGGGAGTAAACTAGAGATACTATTACCCATAATCCACTGCTGATGATGTCACATATTACATCATTCATGACATGCTCAGTGACATCATCAGCAGAGGATTGCGGGTTTTTTGGCAACATGCCTTATCCACGGTTTAATAACGCTGCCTTTTGCTTTATATAAGTTTTCAAATTGTATGAAATATATACCAATAGGTCTTTATGAACCTTTAGGTAGTGCTTTTGTTCATGAGGTCTGGTCGCTTCCATACACATACAGATGTTTCAAAGATGATCAAGAAGTTTATCTGAATGGAGAGGAATGCACTGAGACGCCAGATCATTCACTAATGTGTAGGCACATACAGTTACACGATTCATGCAACAAACACCGACCAAATATGGCTTGCGTGTTGCAAGGCACGCCAGTTCCTTCTATCATCCCCACGTTCAAGTTGTTGGAAAATGGTAGTTATTTGATGCTCAATAATGAAGATTGTTCTGAGTTAATTAAAAGTATTCCTTTTATCGTAACAGTAAGTGAACGGGTTATTTGCTGCAGAAATGTTCTATTTCCTCCCACACATGAACATAGGGAGTTTTCAATCTGGCCACAAATACCAACCTTGGGACACGTTTCAACGGCATGGCAAGAATAAGAGCTCTTTTGTCTCAGAGAGAGGTGGCCTTGAGTTCGGCCCGTGAAACTTTCGTACTTCACATAGCGAACACCCGTACACAGGTTTGCCTTTCAATTTCAGCAACATGTTTCCGACTATCTTTAACGCATCCTCCACAAAATCCCTGGCACACTTTTTTAAAGTTGTTACCAGTGGTCTCGTGACTTCATTTGAGAAAATCTTTGGAGTCATCCCTGCTCCCTTTCATTGTATTTTCTGCACTCTGGTTCGTGGATTGGCATTTTTACTTGCATTACCAGCGGACGCTCTTGTGCTTTTTTACATTTTTAAATATGGATGTCCCTCCTATGCAACCTCCGACCCTGCAGCTGCTGACACTGTTCCGCAATCGCATGCTAGAATATTATGGCACAATGCCGTTGGCGATATTAAGCACGGCATATGGATTATCTTTTCGGTTCTCCTACTTCACCTGTGTCCAGCCTGTATTTCACTGCCTGACCTGTGATTTCGATTGGGCCATTGATTTGTGTCTCTGCGGACCGGTTTCTCCTGACGTCGACTTTAATCAGCTGATGACTCCTATCATTACTCACGAGTTGATTTGTCCTGGCGAAAGGATTATGGCTGTGGCATTGATGCATGGACTACTTGGTCCCTGGAATTTACTGGCGGCAGCACAGTCTTTCTTGGAACACAGCTTTCTTGAAAACCCACCGAGCTGTCCTCTGATGGTGATAGAGGATCCGGTGCTGGGAGAGCACGTATGTTCTTTTCCGCTTTTAAATTGGATGGCTGAACTGTTTTCGGATGAAGACGGTGACTTCCTATTGGAGGCTGTTGCAGCTTATTTTGCATACACAGTTATGTCATAGACCTTTTTCATGTTTGATATGCTGAGTACTAGCATTTCATTGACAATTCATTGACTTATTTGTCAAGTTTTTATTATTTACCTTGCCTATTGGCTTAAGACTCGATAAAGTACTTGGCTGTTTTATTTTTCTTTAGCATTGAATTTTCCTAGTTTTTAATGCTTTACCTTGCGGACCGTCCACATATAAACTTGCAATCTGCTCTCATGAGATGGCACTTCTATTATCTTATTCAGTTCGTTTCCGGATCATGAGGAGGTGTCATCTAGGTCCTGGATATCTTTACACCGTGTTAAGTTAGCATGGGCTCATTACCGGTTTAAACGCCATTTTTCCTTTTTTGCAACTTCTGCACACGACACTTAGTTGTTGCTTTAGCTTTCCACCTAGTAGTTCATCGTGGTTTACATGAGAATAATATGTTATTGGTCTACTATCTGCTTTACTTGTTAAACTATATCTGTACAGCGAGTGCTAAAGTTTCAAGAACAACACGATACAGAATTGTTATGAGGTCTGATCTCCACGACTTCATACTCATAACATAAGTGCAACTTCTGCCAATTCTGGGCATGAGGCGGGTTTTATATTGCTTTGCCGAACACACATACACAACAGTTGATGCGGTTCACATGAAGAGAGAGCTGGTGTATGCTGATGTGATTCCTTCAAATCTAAGACACTAAAGTATAGGCACGCCCTAAACCAACACAAAGAGACCTTCTTAGCAAATAATATAATATGTGTATTAGGGAGGGTGAGATATAAGCAGCCGCGGGCCGTGGAGGGAGTTACGATGGGGCAGGGAGGCGGGGAGGGGGAGAAGCAGGGTGGAGCCCTCTCTACCTTGCCCCTCCCCCTCCCCGCCTCCCTGCCCCACCGTAACTCCCTCCACGGCCCGCGGCTGCTTATAAGTGTTGCTAACTCTTATTCATTTACAGCATGTTAACATACTGTCACCATTCGCTTTTTATGTACTAGTAACTATGCTGGTAATTTTGCTACTGATAATATGTGTACTTGTATTCTCCACCCTGCTTCTCCCCCTCCCCGCCTCCCTGCCTCACCGTAACTCCCTCCACGGCCCGCGGCTGCTTATAAGTGTTGCTAACTCTTATTCATTTACAGCATGTTAACATACTATCACCATTCACTTTTTATGTACTAGTAACTATGCTGGTAATTTTGCTACTGATAATATGTGTACTTTTATTATCTAAGGTACTACGCCTGAGAAGACGGCATTAGTAAATAAACATTTCAAATACACATCTGTTCTTCTTAACTCCATGTTCTGGTTTCTAAGAAATCTATAACGACCGACTGTTCATGAGTTCCACGTATCCTGAGGTACTATAAGTTCATATTCTGGATTGTCTAAACATTGAGAGTTTGTTATATCCAATGTGACACTGTACCTAGCTTGCTAAATAGTTTTTGATTACTAACGTGAGTTTTGGGACACCCTAATTCGCCGAGGTTCCAATCCTCTGTCCACAGTTCTGTGTGAGAACAGAAACCCTGCGACAGGGGCACCCCCGACCCTTGCTGGAGCTTCATCACACTTGCGATACAACTCCAGCAATGCGCCACCTTTACGGCACAGATACATCACGCATCTGTGCTGTTTTTGCCCCATGATGCGCCGCATTGTAAATGCAGCACACCATAGGTGACGGAACAGCGGCACAGAATGACTAACACATCCCTGGTGATGCGCCAGTCATCATAAATCTATCCCTATGCTTCTTATCTTGTTAGAGATGAACCGCCATATGTATCATCAAAGTTATTTGCATTTCCTAAATAGCGAACTTTAAGGAATAAATAGCGATTCTTTACCATTCCTAGTTTGCGATGAGCTATTTGCTAATTAGCCGAATGTAGCCCAATGAAGCCCAATGTAGCCCAATGTAGCCCAAAGATGGCCGCCAGACACACAAAAAAACAAATGTAGCCCAAATATCAGCCAGATGTAGCCCAACTATAGCCCAGTGACAGAATGACCAATCAGCTTCGCAAACCTCCGTTACGCGAAGCGGAGCGCTGTTACAGATATATATCTTTTTTTGAACGTTAATTTCTCAAAATCCACTGGAGCACATATATTGAGACCTAGCAAAGGCACATCGGGCTACCAGTCCCTAATATTTTGCCAAGTTTCGTGCAAATCCATTCAGCCGTTCAATTATTATTTTTATTATTTTTTTTTGCCCCGCGGGGCCCTTTTAAAACCTCCACATCAAACCTAGGGGGTCAGCGAGGATCTACTATGCCCCCTTATAGTTATTTCCCCCTTTGTTTTGACCTCCTCTTGTCTCTCGATCCTACCGAGAGACAAGATGGCGGCCGCTACGGACTGTTTGGAATGTTGACAGACGCCGGAGAACCAATCAGCTTCGCTTCACAAAGCTCCGTTGCGCGAAAAGTCCGCGAACCAGAGCGCTGCCTGGTCCGCGCTTACAGATATATATCTTTTTTTAAACGTTAATTTCTCAAAATCCACTGGAGCACATATATTGAGACCTACAAAAGGCACATCGGGCTACCAGTCCCTACAATTTTGCCAAGTTTCGTGCAAATCCATTCAGCCGTTCGGGCTAAAAGTGAGGCCAACCGCCCTATGGAAAACTCAATGTTAAAAACACGTTTTGGGACCCCCCTTTTTTCTCGGCCCCCCCTGGACGAACCCCCCCCAAATTTTCAAGAGCTGCTCAGAAACAAAATGTGCCATTTTCCTGAAAATTTCAGCCAATTCCGTCCACAAACGCCAAAGTTATTAGACATAGAATTTTCAAAAAACCCATAGAGAAAAAATCCTAACTATATATACCTACTGGCGACCGCCAGTAGGTAATATATATATATATAACTGCTCCCCTGACAAAGTCAGAAACCCATCAACTCGCAGTGAGTTTAAACCATTTGGTTTATTTTGCACAATAAGGAAAAACGCGTGTCGGCTCTTGCCTTCGTCAGTTTCTATATATATATATATATGTTTGCAAAGGCCCAGAAGCTTTTGAGGAAGCACACGACATATATATATATATATTTTTTTTTCACTGAAAAAACCATAGGTTTCAGGGACGTTATAGTTAGTTGGACAACTCACTCGTACAAAAACATAGAAATTCCCCCGTTATAGTTAGTTCAGCAAACTATAACTCATGCGCCTGAGTTTTGTACGAGTGAAATGTCCAACTAACTATAACGCCCCTGAAACCTATGTTTTTTTCATTGAATTTCTAAGGTTTTTTATATGCTAATTTCTAACTATAAAGTACCTGAAGCCTATGTTTTTTTTAGTGAATTTCAAAGGTTTTTTAAATGCTAATTTCTAACTATGTCATGCCTTAAACCTATGTTTTTTTCAGTGAATTTCAAAGGGTTTTCAAATGCTAAGTTCAAACTATCACGTGCCTGAAACCTATGGTTTTTTAAGTGAATTTCTAAGGTTTTTTAAATGCTAGTTTCTAACTATGCCTACAGAGGTAGGACATGTGAAGAAAGAAGATAAAACGCAGCGAAAGAAGCAAAAGAAATGCAGAAAGAAGAAACAGAAGTCCACAAAGACAAAGAAAAGAGCAGGAAAAAGCAAGACGTGCAGAAAAAACAAATAGAGGAGCAGAAAGAGGCCTTGTTGCAAACTCATCCTGTGCCCACAACTTTTTCAGACTGGTACTGGTGGTAACTGACTCTGCCTAACCAGGCCTAGAGCCAGTGCTATGCTAAAAGACACTTAGAATACAGCCTAAACACCTACATACACTAGGTAACACTATACATTGGGGTACCACTCTGATTAGCATGACCTCCTCTGTAAAGCCCTAGTACATAATAGGCCAGGGACATTAAAACGACCTCTAAGTCAGAGGTGCAGAAATATGCTACTTTAACTAGTAGTCGCATTTGCAGAGTGATGGAGAAAGGGTGCTGGGCTTCCAACCAACGTTCAGGAATTCCGCCGCGTAGGACTTACAGGAGGTACCAGGAGGGATTCTTATCCCCCAAATTCCTTCAGGACTAAATTGGACTTCATCTCCTATCCCTTAACCTGCTACGAGGCACGTTTGCAGAGTGTAGAGAAAGGGGGCCATGGCCTCCGAAGACGTCTTAGCAATCCCAATGTGTTGGGACTTACTGGAGGTAACAAGAGGGGTGATTGGCCCCTGAGGACATCCTTGGGGGCCAACTTCCCAAACTATTACCTCCAGTCAGTCCCACACAGCAGCATTGGTAAGTACTCATACAGGCCATGGCCACTTTGCCCACCACTCTACAAACGCACTTCCTTGGATGCTCTTGGATATGAATTTAAGTCCCCTTCCCTGGTGGGGGTCCTTTGAGGGCCAACTAGGAAGTGGGCCATGTGGGCCCCCCTCCATTGGTCAAATCCGGACCGGGGACCCCATCCCCTGGGGCATGGCCACAATTTTGTTTTGTTTTATTACCTAAAGTAAGCCCCACGCAGTGGGATTGGTGAGAGGTAGATAGAGACCATGCCCCCTTTCTCCATCACTCTGTAAACATGTCCCCTGGCGCGTTGTAATTTGGGGGATTAAGTCCTCTTGAATCCTGAGGGTCCCTGGGGTCCAACTAGCCCACCAGGTACCTCCAGTAAGCGCCACAGAGCTGCTTTGCAGAGAGGTGTAAAAAGGGGCATGGTCTGGGCCACCCCCCCACAACACAGGCTTGTGGCACCTACTGGAGGTACCTAGTGGGCTCGTTGGCCCCAGGGGCCCTCAAGATTGAAGGGGAATTAATTCCCCAACTTAAAACGCACCACAGGGCTTATTTGCACACATGTCACCTTAGGCCCGGCCCCCTCCCTTCACCACTGTGCAAATGCACCCGTGGTGCGTATTAAGTTAGGGAATTAAGTCCCCTTGAATCCTGAGGGTCCCTTGGGTCTAACTAGCCCACCAGGTACCTCCAGTAAGCGCCACAGAGCTGCGTTGCAGAGAGGTGTAAAAAGGGACATGGCCTGGACCACCTCTCTGCAATGCAGCCCTGTGGCACTTACTAGAGGTACCTCGTGGGCTAGTTGGCCCCCAGGGACCGCAGAATTGAAGGGGAATTAATTCCCAATTGTAAATCATGCCACAGGGCGCGTTGCAGTGTTTCTGGTTTTTCTTTGTTCGCCCTAAGTTGGCAGGGTATGCTCAGACGTGAGTCCCTTGCTCACTTTGCCACTGGAGTCAAGCAAGCCCGGCTGAAGACGGCTGTAATGCCAGAAACCAGTCCTGGGAAGCTTGATTCCGGTCCAGGGAAGACATGGCTTGGCAGTTCGGGCTGGACTGTTCCCTTGAGGCACAGGGTCAGACTGATTTGCACATGGCCATGTCTGAACTGGGGTGGCGGAGTGAGCTAAAGAACGGTGATGGATTAAACCCAGATCAGTTGACTGGGGGTGAGTGTTTGTATTGTCAACGCTCCGTCCATCACCACCTTTGGTTTTTCTTTGTTCGCCCTAAGTTGGCAGGGTATGCTCAGATGTGAGTCCCTTGCTCACTTTGCTACTGGAATCAAGCAAGCCCGGCTGAAAATGGCTGTAATGCCAGAAACCGGTCCTGGGAAGCTTGATTCCGGTCCAGGGAAGACATGGCTTGGCAGTTCGGGCTGGACTGTTCCCATGAGGCACAGGGTCAGACTGATTTGCATATGGCCATGTCTGAACTGGGGTGGCGGAGTGAGCTAAAGAACGGTGATGGATTAAACCCAGATCAGTTGACTGGGGATGAGTGTTTGTATTGTCAATGCTCCGTCCATCACCACCTTTGGTTTTTCTTTGTTTGCCCTAAGTTGGCAGGGTATGCTCAGACGTGAGTCCCTTGCTCACTTTGCCACTGGAGTCAAGCAAGCCCGGCTGAAGACGGCTGTAATGCCAGAAACCAGTCGGGGAAGCTTGATTCCGGTCCAGGGAAGACATGGCTTGGCAGTTCGGGCTGGACTGTTCCCATGAGGCACAGGGTCAGACTGATTTGCATATGCCATGTCTGAACTGGGGTGGCGGAGTGAGCTAAAGAACGGTGATGGATTAAACCCAGATCAGTTGACTGGGGGTGAGTGTTTGTATTGTCAACGCTCCGTCCATCACCACCTTTGGTTTTTCTTTGTTCGCCCTAAGTTGGCAGGGTATGCTCAGACGTGAGCCTTGCTCACTTTGCCACTGAAGTCAAGCAAGCCCGGCTGAGGACGGCTTTAATGCCAGAAACCAGTCCTGTGAAGCTTGTTTCCGGTCCAGGGAAGACATGGCTTGGCAGTTCGGGCTGGACTGTTCCCATGAGGCACAGGGTCAGACTGATTTGCATATGGTAATGTCTGAACTGGGGTTGCGGAGTGATCTAAAGAATGGTGATGGATTAAACCCAGATCAGTTGACTGGGGGTGAGTGTTTGTATTGTCAACGCTCCGTACATCACCACCTTTGGTTTTTCTTTGTTCGCCCTAAGTTGGCAGGGTATGCTCAGACGTGAGTCCCTTGCTCACTTTGCCACTGGAGTCAAGCAAGCCTGGCTGAAGACAGCTGTAATGCCAGAAACCGGTCCTGTGAAGCTTGTTTTCGGTCCAGGGAAGACATGGCTTGGCAGTTCGGGCTGGACTGTTCCCATGAGGCACAGGGTCAGACTGATTTGCATATGGTAATGTCTGAACTGGGGTGGCGGAGTGAGCTAAAGAACGGTGATGGATTAAACCCAGATCAGTTGACTGGGGGTGAGTGTTTGTATTGTCAACGCTCCGTCCATCACCACCTTTGGTTTTTCTTTGTTCGCCCTTAGTTGGCAGGGTATGCTCAGATGTGAGTCCCTTGCTCACTTTGCTACTGGAATCAAGCAAGCCCGGCTGAAGATGGCTGTAATGCCAGAAACCGGTCCTGGGAAGCTTGATTCCGATCCAGGGAAGACATGGCTTGGCAGTTCGGGCTGGACTGTTCCCATGAGGCACAGGGTCAGATTGATTTGCATATGGCCATGTCTGAACTGGGGTGGCTGAGTGAGCTAAAGAACGGTGATGGATTAAACTCAGATCAGTTGACTGGGGGTGAGTGTTTGTATTGTCAACGCTCCGTCCATCACCACCTTTGGTTTTTCTTTGTTCGCCCTAAGTTGGCAGGGTATGCTCAGACGTGAGTCCCTTGCTCACTTTGCCACTGGAGTCAAGCAAGCCCGGCTGAAGACGGCTGTAATGCCAGAAACCGGCCTTGGAAGCTTGATTCCGGTCCAGGGAAGACATGGCTTGGCAGTTCGGGCTGGACTGTTCCCTTGAGGCACAGGGTCAGATTGATTTGCATATGGCCATGTCTGAACTGGGGTGGCGGAGTGAGCTAAAGAACGGTGATGGATTAAACCCAGATCAGTTGACTGGGGGTGAGTGTTTGTATTGTCAACGCTCCGTCCATCACCACCTTTGGTTTTTCTTTGTTCGCCCTAAGTTGGCAGGGTATGCTCAGATGTGAGTCCCTTGCTCACTTTGCCACTGGAGTCAAGCAAGCCCGGCTGAAGACGGCTGTAATGCCAGAAACCGGCCTTGGAAGCTTGATTCCGGTCCAGGGAAGACATGGCTTGGCAGTTCGGGCTGGACTGTTCCCATGAGGCACAGGGTCAGACTGATTTGCATATGGCCATGTCTGAACTGGGGTGGCGGAGTGAGCTAAAGAACGGTGATGGATTAAACCCAGATCAGTTGACTGGGGGTGAGTGTTTGTATTGTCAACGCTCCGTCCATCACCACCTTTGGTTTTTCTTTGTTTGCCCTAAGTTGGCAGGGTATGCTCAGATGTGAGTCCCTTGCTCACTTTGCTACTGGAATCAAGCAAGCCCGGCTGAAGATGGCTGTAATGCCAGAAACCAGTCCTGGGAAGCTTGATTCCGGTCCAGGGAAGACATGGCTTGGCAGTTCGGGCTGGACTGTTCCCATTAGGCACAGGGTCAGACTGATTTGCATATGGCCATGTCTGAACTGGGGTGGCGGAGTGAGCTAAAGAACGGTGATGGATTAAACCCAGATCAGTTGACTGGCGGTGTGTGTTTGTATTGTCAATGCTCCGTCCATCACCACCTTTGGTTTTTCTTTGTTCGCCCTAAGTTGGCAGGGTATGCTCAGACGTGAGTCCCTTGCTCACTTTGCCACTGGAGTCAAGCAAGCCCGGCTGAAGACGGCTGTAATGCCAGAAACCAGTCCTGGGAAGCTTGATTCCGGTCCAGGGAAGACATGGCTTGGCAGTTCGGGCTGGACTGTTCCCATTAGGCACAGGGTCAGACTGATTTGCATGTGGCAATGTCTGAACTGGGGTGGCGGAGTGAGCTAAAGAACGGTGATGGATTAAACCCAGATCAGTTGACTGGCGGTGTGTGTTTGTATTGTCAACACTCCGTCCATCACCACCTTTGGTTTTTCTTTGTTCGCCCTAAGTTGGCAGGGTATGCTCAGACGTGAGTCCCTTGCTCAATTTGCCACTGGAGTCAAGCAAACCCGACTGAAGACGGCTGTAATGCCAGAAACCGGTCCTGGGAGCTTGATTCCGGTCTAGGGAAGACATGGCTTGGCAGTTCGGGCTGGACTGTTCCCATGACGCAAAGGGTCAGACTGATTTGCATATGGCCATGTCTGAACTGGGGTGGCGGAGTGAGCTAAAGAACGGTGATGGATTAAACCCAGATCAGTTGACTGGGGGTGAGTGTTTGTATTGTCAACGCTCCGTCCATCACCACCTTTGTTTTTTCTTTTTTTGTTTGTTTGTGTTTTTTCTGTGAGGAGGCAGGCCTCCGGCACGATCCAGGGGTTTTGTTTTATTTACTTTTTTAGAAGGGGGGCTGTGTGGCCCCCCTTCTTTTTACTTGTTTGGGCCCTGGGGGATGATGTCCCCAGGGCCAAAAAAAAACCCATTTAAAAAAAGAAAGAAATATGAACAGGAAGGGGGCCACGTGGGCCCCCCTCCATTGGCCAAATCCAGACCGGGGACCCCATCCCCTGGGGCATGGCCACAATTTTGTTTTGTTTTATGGACCCCCTCCTGAGGGCTCTATTGGCCCCGGGGACCCCATCCCCTGGGGCCTGGCCATTTTTTGTTTTGGGCCTCATTGCCCCCCTCCTCAAGCCAATTATGGCCCCAGGGACCCCATCCCCCAGGGCCATCTTTTAAAAAAATATATATATATTGAAAGGGGAGGGGGCTGCTTGGTCCCCCTCCCGGGCCACTTCTGGCCCCAGGGACGCCATCCCTAGGGGCCTTGCCTCTTGTTGGGGACCGTGGGGAGAGCCCCAATGCCTCCACTGTCCCAGCCAGCTTCTCGCCTCCTGCGGGAGCTGGCATTGCTTTTCCGTACAGGGAGCTGCTAACATGCAACTCTCCGTGCGGAAAAGCAATCCGGTTTGGATTTTGGAAGAGAGAGCAGGTTTCACTGACCATAGGTTTCATACCATAGGTTTCAGGCATGTTAAAGTTAGAAATTAACATTTAAAAAACCTTAGAAATTTGCTGAAAAAAACATAGGTTTCAGGGACGTTATAGGTCTTTTATTAGTGTTTAAAGGTTTTTAAAGGTTTTTTAAATGCTAATTTCGAATTACAATGTTAATTAAACCTATGGTTTTTTCAGTCATTTTTTTTTTTTTTATATTTTGTAAGTTTAGTATCCTAACATTTATGTTTGGATTTTTTTTTATATTAAAATAATATCATGTTTTCTGTTTTCTTAAATATTAATACATATATTTTAGATATAGTGCACCCATCATGTACCTATCTCGGTGGGTGTTCGGATTCAAACCGCCATGCCATATAGGTAAAGTCGTGAAGGATGCGCGTTTCAGCCAGCCCACTCCGCTTACGCTTACAGGGAGGGAACTACAACGCTACATGTCCCAGGTCTTCCCTGTAGTGATCTGCTGATCACAGGTCTAGTTGTCAGCATGCTACAGCCACTCCCTCACGGCTCGTTTACACCCACACCACACCCATGAAGCACAAGCATCACAGGATATGTGACCCTGCCAATAAAAAGGGCCGGGCGCACGTGCTCAATCCGATTTCCACTCTCTATCTGGGTCTATCCCTGTGGTTGTTACGTTGGTGGCAGCAAGGCACTTTGGCCGACATGGGATTCCCGCAACATGGCGATGACTTGAGGTGCACAGAGTTGGGGGCAGCCGAAGCACTTTGCCCGACACTGGCCTCCTGCCACATAGCGATGACTTGAGGTGCACAGAGTTGGTGGCAGCCGAAGCATTTTAGCTGACACAGGCATCCCACCACATGGCGATGACTTGAGCTGCTCGGAGTTAGTGCCATCAGAGATGAGCGGGTGTGCAGCCTGCGATGATGCGTAGGTCTTGATACACCATCCTGGCAATCAAGACCTGATTTAAATTGTGAGCTCGGCTGGACCGCGTGTTCGCCAAAGGCAGTTGGCTGTACAGACATGACTCCTTGGCGCGGTGCAGCAGTATGCGCTGGGGGCCTGTGCCCCGGAATCCAGCGACGGCTGAGGATGTTGCTCCGCCATGTGGCGGGCCCTCTTGGAGACACGCCGGTGGCAGCAGGTGAGCATTAAGGTCTGGGTGCGCAGGGTCGGGCAGTCATCGTTGGATGTCGGACTGGTCTGGAGACAGGGCTGGGAGGCTTGCAAAAGATGTAGGAATCGTGCACACTGCCTGAGCATTAGTGTTGAGGCCCCGGTGGTCCAGTTTGCTTGCATATTGTTGGAATGCATGTCGTTTCTGTTGCTGTGATTGTGCGCAGTGTTGTCAGGGGCCACAAGTAGTACATGTGTGCAGTCAATTGCCCCCAACATATGCAGGAAGCCTGCTTTGGTGTGGTTCCAGCTGTTCTTGCGCAGTGTGGATGAAGTGAACAAGCAGGTGCATCAAGTTCACCGTGAACCGTGATGTTTACAGGTATGATGAATCCTGCATAATGAGACCCTAACAGAGGTTTGTGTGGTTGTAATGATCCTTTTCTCTCCTACGAAGGTTACGACCACACAAACTTCTGTTACTGTCATTTTGTGCAGGATTGATCATACCTGTAAGCATTCCGGTTTGTCCAAGTGCAATACATTGTACCATATTACGCTTGTGACCATACTAACGCTTGACGATTGTCTTCATTTAACCAACAGGTTTCTGAATACTGATTTTTGGGATTTCCAGGACGATCTACAGTTATTTCGATCCACAAGTTGATGTTCCCCGTTGGGAATGTCACTCGATGTTTGATTTTTTTGTGTTGTTAATTCATGTTTTTCTAATAAAGTACTGTTTTTCCACTACTGTTGACTACTAGACTTCATGACCTGGCACACCCCCATTTCAGTGAATACAATCTTGGATTTGGAGCACAGAGGCGTCAAGCAATGGCTGGGGCTGGGTTGGTTGTGCAGGAATACTACAAATTGAGACGATCGGGTGGTGCAGATACAGGGGCCCTACGTTACTTTTGTGGACATGCATCCAAGACATGTGAGGAAGTTTAATAGGGCTGGCTGTGAGACTCTTCTGACTCTCGCAGTTGTTAGTTGGAAGGTACCAGAGGCCAACAGGTGCAGCACAGCCAGCAGTTTTGTCTGCGGAAGGATGTTGATTGTCCGCTGTGTTGGTACCATCAGCCTGTGGGCAATGTGGCAGTGTGCACCAACTTGTGAATGGGGCTATAATTCTTTCGCCACTTTTGCTGCACCAAGGTGCTGATAACTCGGCGATAAGTCCCCACTGTTGGGTTATAGGGTGACTCTTAAATGAGCTCTTGTGTTTATCAGGACGTTGTTGTAGCTACATGCGAATCACAAGAAAAAAGATTAAAAAAACAAGAAAAGTGGGCAGGGTATAAAAACCCTGACCCCCTAGGCCTGCTCAGGGGATCCCACAAAAATCCCCAGGGCCAAACAATTATTACTTTTTTTCTTTTAAAAAGTAGCTGGGTGCACGAATCCGGACGAAAAAATAAAACAAAAACAATGGTGCTTATTCTTAAGGACTTATTGCTGAGTTATCGGCACTTTAGCACAGCAAAAGTGGCAAAAGAATTATCATCCCATTCTCAACCTGGTGAAAACTGCCGATATTGCCAGTTTTCCAGTGATAGCTTCCGAAAAAAACACAGCCAGGAATGAGAGCGACAACTAACGCTAATGATATGCAGAATAGGCGTTCCCGTGCAAAGAAAAAATGAAAACACTGCTTCCTGATATTTTCAATGACCAGCCAAATCTGTGATACAATCCAAAAACAGGTGATAAGCCACGTTAGCAGTAAGAATTTAACATCTACCTTTTACTGGTGTAAAGCAAGACAACTACCTACAGTATGAAAAGGAGCCCAGCCCAGGGCCACATCTGAAGACCAACACATGTCATAGAGCCACTGATCATGCAGCTCCGACACCCAAGAAGGCCACAATACCCACCGCCACCACCCCTAGGACCTCCCCCTACTACCACCGAGACAGCGCAGAACAGGACAATGGGCCTTCCTAAAACGGCATAGCCCATCAGCCACACAATGGCTGAATGTCGGCAGAGATGGTAACTAAGTATGTGTGTAGGATGCAAGTGACCCATCAATAACAATGCACACAATGCCAAGTGTAGCGGTGATGTGCTGGACAGTCCTCAGTATGCAGAGCACAAACCTCTCAATGTGTACATATACTGCTGGTAGTGTTGTGAACAGTGGACGCAACCACGTTACCTCAGGCAGTGGGGAAGATCTCAGTCATGTAGCTGTGTCGTCCCCCCTGTAAGCGGAAGCGGAGTGGGCTGATCCAATTTATGCCACTTCAGCATCGGATTGTGAATGAATAGGCTGGGGCTCTGGGCGTGGTTCACTTCTGGGAAGGCCAATGCATCTGCCAGAGCGTTGGCCCTCACCCTGCCATGAGGCTGCCGCAGTGACCACCGGCCTCCTCGACACAGGCCCCCTGCGAACCCAGCGGCACAGCACCACAGAGTTATGTCTGTACAGACTACTGCCTTCGATGTACACTGCGGACAGCAGGGCTCACCATTCAGATCAAGCGGCAATTGCAGATGACGCAGTCCAGTAGGCAACCGACATTGCTACCAGTGTGGCCCACCCGGAGCACGCATCATTGCAGGCTGCGCACACGCTGAATGCTTCTGGTGCCACTACCTGTGCAGCTCAACTCAATGCCACATGGATGTGGGCCCTGGCCGACCGCTGCCTCCAGCCTACACTGCAGACAGCAGGACTCACTATTCAGATCAAGTCACGATTGCAGATGACGCAGTCCAGTAGGCAACAGACATTGCTACCAGTGCGGCCTTCCCGGACCATGCATCATCGCTGGCTGTGCACATGCTGAGTGCTTCAGGTGCCACTAACTCAGTGCACCACAAGGCACTGCCACATAGCCTTATTGAGGCAGAATTCATTAGACGAAAGACATTGCTCCCAGTACGACCCGCCCGGACCTCGCATCATCGCTGACTGCACACACACTGAGTGTTTCAGGCACCACTAACTCTGTGCAGCGCAAGTCAATGCCACGTGGTTGTGGGCCCTTGCTGACCACTGCCTTTCGGCCTACACTGGGGTCAGCAGGACTCACAATTCAGGATTAGTGCCAATACAAATTATGTAAGAGAGTATAAATGGTTAAGAAGAGCAAATGCTCACAATCTGTGCAGCTCAAGTCAACGCCACGTGGCTGTGGGCCCTTGCTGACCACCTCCACCAGCCTACACTGCGGTCAGAAGGGCTCACAATTCAAATTCAGGCTGGATTCATTCATTGCACACTCCAGTAAGCAATAGACATTGCATCCAGTACGGCCCGCCCGGACGATGCATCACGGCTGGGTGCGCACACTCGGAGTGCTTCAGGTGCCACTAACTTTGGTATCTCAAGTCAACGTCACGTGGCTGCGCACCCTTGCTGACCCCTGCCTCTAGCCTACACTGTGGTCATCAGGGCTCACAATTAAAATTGAGTCTTGATTCATTAATTGCAGAGTCCAGTAGGTAACTAACTATAACGTCCCTGAAACCTACACATTTCGACAATGTATTCCATACATATTTCATATTTTTTCCATACGCCTACACTGCGGTCAGCAGGGCTCACAATTTGAATAAAGTCTTGATTTATTACTTGCAGGGTGAATTGTACTCTATGTCCTTCGATTTTGTCAAGAGAAAGTGACAGAAAGCATTCCTTGATGTCTGTGATGACTACTGCCTTCCATCTTCATTTTGAACAGCAGGGCTCACAATTCAGATCGAGTCGCGATTGCTGATGACACGGTCCAATAGGCAACATACGTTGCTCCCAGTGCAGCCCGCCCGCACCATGCATCATCGCTGGTCGCTCACACGCTGAATACTTCTGATGCCACTAACTCAGGGCACCACAAGTCACCGCCATGTGACCTTATTGAGGCAGAATTAATTGGGCAAAAGACATTGCTCCCAGTGCGGCCTGCCCGAACCATGTATCATCGCTGGCTGCGCAAACGCTGGGTGCCAATGTTGCCACTAACTCAGTGCACCACAAGTCAACACCACGTGGTTGTGGGCCCTTGCTGACCGCTGCCATCGGCCTACACTGCGGTCAGCAGTTCTCACACATACCCAATCCAATCCTGTGCTGCAAGCACACCCCATCATCGCTTGACTTTCATGCTGTAGACACCGGAGGCAACAATGTCACCTCAGGCAGCAGGAATATCCCAAAGGGACATTAACAATTTCTACATATGAGCACGCTCATCTCTGGTGCCCCTACCTCAGTGCACCACAAGTCATGGACCATTTACGATACAATATTTTGTCTGTGATGTAAGATCTGGTGCCCCTACCTTAGTGCACCACAAGTCATTGACTCTTCATGATTGAATCTCTGTGTGTGATCTGATGATCACTGTTGTAGTTGTTGCCAGCACCAACAATTCCCTGAGGGCTGGCTTACACTCACTCCGCACGCATTCAGCACAGACGTCACTGGACATGTGACCCTAAAAAGTGCCTGTAGGCAGTTCCAATATCTATCTAACTGTGTCCGTGTGTTCATCATGTATGCATGATGGCCCTGGGCCCTACCACATTAAATTGTGCTGTTGACTGCACATGCAAACATGTTACCTCTGGCAGTGGGGAAGACCTCGGTTATGTAACTTTGTCTGGGTCATTCTATGCGTACATGGGTAGAGACTGGATGATTAGAATACTGCTAGGAGAGTATATGGTGAATTTATAAGTGCTTGGGGATTTACAAAGTGATTAGATAAGTACATATGTTGGCGGAGCCTAACCCCCAAGCACAACCTTGTCTCTAATTGACTGCGAACCAGTGGCAATCCTGACTGAGGGTCAGGATTGTAAACCAAGCCCCACCTTCTTTGCTACAGGATCCCTACAGCCTTTGCTCTAGTACCCTGGATTCCCGCCCACTAAAATATGGGCCACTGGCTTGCAGGAATACCGCACGGATGCCTGGAAAACTGAGTCCAGGACCTTGGAAATCTCATTGTGGTATACTGCATTCTCATTCAGTGGATACCCTAACAGGTCGTTGATCTCTGGATCAAGAAATTCTGACTGTTGGATCCCCGGAGTCCCTGCCACTGAATCCCCTAAAGAGAGCTGCTGGGTCCATAGAGTACCGGTAATAAAAGACCCAGAATCCTGTCTGTGAGATATTCCCAGCCCCACAGCTGGATCTTTGATATACAGCTGATAGAATCTATGGAATTCTGTATGCGTTAGCGGAGTGGCCTGAGCCGGTGTACACCAGTCAGGGGCGCAACTAGAGCCACATTTCGGGGAAGGCTGATAAAAATTTTGGGAGCGGCTAATTCTTCCAGTCATAGGCAGAGTCGAGATGCAGGGGATCTAAGAAGGGGTGAAAACACAACAAAGCCTCATTTACAGGTAAATGGTCTTTTAAAGACCTGTGAAGTACTCAGGTGCCGCACTGAGAGCTGCACACCCAGCGCGTTCACACTAGGGGGCCGTGCTGCGAGCCGTGCAACCAGCGCGTTCACACTAGGAGGCCGTGCTGAGAGCCACGCAACCAGCGAGTTCACACTAGGGGGCTGTGCTGAGTGCCACGTTAGGATCACCACTCCAAACTTTTCTAAAAAAAACGGTCCACTTCCATTCATTTATATTCGCCTCGAGGACCAATCATCATTCCCTTGTCCACTTCTGGCCCCGGGGACCCCATCCCCCGGGGCCTCACCTCTTCGTTGGGGACCATGAGGGGAGCCCCAATACACCCAAGGTCCCACTGGCTCTCCGCCACCTGCGGGAACCGGCATTGCTTTTGGGCAAAGGAAGCTGCTAACATGCAGCTCCCCTTGCCCAAACGCAATCCTGCTTTGCTTCATTGAAGCGAGAGCAGTTTTTCCTGCTCTTGCTTCAATGAAGCAAAGCAGGGTTTGCTATGACAGGGCGGGAGTCATGCTCCCACACTGCCATAGCAAACAGCAATGTCCCGGGGGTGGGTACCCTGGGACATTGTATGAGCCGACCCTGGTGGGTGGTGGTCCCCAGGGCCTACTAGGGTTCCAGGAGGGGGGCAGCACGGCCCCTTCCTCTATTTTCAAAGCCCAGGGGAGGTGGTGGTCCCCGGAGTTCGGGGGGCCCACAAGGCCCCCCAAATATTTAATTTAAGCCCCGGGAGGTGGCGGTACCTGGGGCTTAGGAGGGCCTCAGAGGCCCCCCACTAACTACAAAACATGCCCCGGGGAGGTGGCAGCCCCCGGGGTTGCGGAAGGGCCATGCACCCTCCCACACCTAATTTATATAGCCCTGGGGAGGTGGCGGTCCCCGGGGCTGTGGGGGCACCGCAGGCCCCCGCAATATAATTATAGGATTGCCCCCAGGACCTGGCCCACCCTTTGGCTCATTTAAATGAAGTGGGGGTGCACCCACTAAATTTTTTTAAGTTTTTGCCTGGATTTGCTCACCCAGCGTGCATTCAGATGTTTTAAAAAATATATATATTATATATAGCAGGGCCTAGGGGGTCAGGGTGTTTCTATCCTGTCCCCTTTTTTTCTTTTTGTATCTTTTTTTATTGTTTTCTTGTGACTCGGTTCTACTGAGTCACAAGATGGATGCCAACACTTCCTGGTTTGGAGTGTTGGCAGCCAATCACAGTGAAGGTCGTGGTCGTGGCAGCCAATCACAGTGAAGCTCGTGGTCAGGAGGGTGGGCTAACCCACCGCTGTCCCAGATATCAAAACTTTTATCTTTTGAATTTCTCAGCAACTACTGAATGGAATTACACCATTAAAATAAAATTTGCTTTCTGAATCAGCACTACCTTTTGCCAAATTTGGTGTAATTCTGTTCAGCAGTTCAGGATGTAGCCTTGGCTAAAGTTTCCTATGGGAAATTGATTTTTAGACGTTTATTTTTCGAATTTCTCAACAACTACTGAACGGATTTACACCATTTGAAAAAAAGGTCGCTTTCTGAACCAAGTGCTACCTTTTTGCCAAATTTGGTGTAATTCCGTTCGGCCTGTAGCCTGTAATACATTTTCCTATGGAAATTAACATGGAGAAAACACTTTTTAAGACCCCCCTTTTTTCTCAGCCTCCACTTGACAAATCACCCCCAAACTTTCAGGATAGGAGCTAACCTGGATAAACCTTTTTTTGGAGAATTTCGCAAAGATTCGTCAAACAACACCAAAGTTATTAGCAAATTAAAAAACTCTTTTATTTATATATATTTACTAATTTAAAGGGGCTTTCAGCCAGCAGTCTTAATTCATTGATTTGTTGGTGTGTTATTCACATTTTGCATCTACCTTCTACAGCATACAGAACGGGGAAGGGGGTCAGCCCTCTTCAGCCACTGAATAACTTCACTTTCAGTGGCTGCATGTTATTCTGACTGCATGTTGTCCTTTTTACAAGGTAGTATACTAAAAAGTGATGGATGCAATTAATCTCAACCAATGGTAATTACTTGGGCGTATACCAACCCATAGTTAGTTTGCACACAATGTGACCTCAGTTTGGACCGAGTCGCTACCAGTTACTGAGATTAATTCAACTATTCCATCCATCACTTTTGTTTGTATATTTTAGTGTTTTGCCCTAATTGGGACATATCTGTCCAGACGTGAGTCCTGTGCATAGTGTGTCACTGAAACCAAGCTATACCTGGCTTATGAGCTGTAACTAGGACATAACTGGTCTTAGGTTTTTTGTGTTCTGGTTCATTGAGCACCTGGACTGGCAATTCAGAGTGGACTATTCCCCGTGGAGCAAGATCAAGACTTATTTGCATATGGCTAAGAAAGGAAAAAAGAGTAACAGTGAATAGATTAGTATTGTGATTCATCTATATTACGTTTTTCATGGAGACAAAAAGGTAAGCGAATTGTAAAAAAAAGTAAATTATTATTATGCCCAGCCTTCTGGGTAGGAACTGATATGAGTTTGGGTGAGCCAATAGAAAGCCATGGCTGATCACACCTGACAAGAACATTTCTCATTTCTGCAGCTCTCTAAACAGCAAGACAGAGCTGAGATCCAATCAGCTAGCCAGATGCCTGCATCTCATCCTTGGTTATGATTTTGTGAGTTCTTCCTGCAAGGGCCCGGTCATAAGTGCAACTGTGTGATGAAATGCCATATTAAACAGCAGTCTCTTCCTGCCATCTCACATTACCAAATGTTCTCACAGTCTACAGCTGAGTTGTGTTTGTGCTGTGTGCACCGCAGCTGCAAGATGACAGAGCAGATGCAGCGTGATATGCCCTCTGAATGACTATGTACAGAGCAGGGTGCATCGGCAGGGGGTTTGCAGTATGTACACTGGATGGGCGTACTTGGACCCTTCACTGCCTGCCACTCAGCAATCAAAAGTGATGTAAAGCTTCAACACTGGGATAGTGACAATGTCAATGCCTTTCACTCATTACTAAACAAGCCAGGGAGCAGTTTGCTTCTAACTCCTCTTTGCTGAGGCTGGCAGAGCAGGCATAGGCCAATGCCTCCAGGAGCTGTAATCTAATCACATGTGCCAGGCAGCAGAATTAAAAATTGGATAATAATGTGTCAGCCATATGTCTGAAACAAATGCTGGTCCACTCATAAAAAGGATTAAATGTGGCCAGGTCGCAATGACCAATTATGAAGATTGGAAACACATCATTACAACTGGCCAATGGCCCCATGAGGCAACAAAGATAGGGCAATGGTCCTGACTGCTAGACATACTTCACATGTCATTAACTCCACAAAATCAAAAGGAATGCCAAATTGTGCCGAAAGAAGTTCAGAGGTCCCAAATTCCCGGAACACGAAAGATTGTAGAGAGCAAAAAAACATACAGATAAGCTGCTAAATAATACAGAATAAAAAGAACCATAGCTACAGAAAGCAAACTGGAAGAGGCAGAAGTCAAGAAAAAAAGATCGTGTGGAGCCAAAAAAATCAAGAAACTCAGAAACAGTGGAAACACACATTCTCCTTGTTTACGGTCAGCAAAGCCAAAAAATGTTGGCAATACACAAACAGCTTAGCGACCGTGTCATATAGCAAGGAGAACGTCGTAACCAAATGGGAGCAGCACGTATAGAACCTATATGTAGACTAGGATAAACCAAAGACCTTTCATATAGAGCAGCTGAAGAACCTTTCAGAAGACACGGATGACCGCACCTTAACTGCAATTAGGGCAGAGGTACTAAAGATACTAAGAAACAGCCGGAGTGATGGGGCTCCAGGACCGAATGCAATACCAGGGATTATCTTCAAAGAGGACCAAACGTCTGGGTCCCAGTGATGCTCAATCTGTTCAATAAATGCTTTGCCACACCTGCCATCCAGGAAGCATGGAAGGGATCAATCATTTACCCAATTTACAGAAAGGAAGATCCAACTCTGCCGGAAAACTACAGGTTAAACGCACTCCTTGGCGTAGATGGCAAATTATTTGCAAAAACTCTCTTAAAAGAACTAGAGCAATGGATAACAGACAACAAAATGATATCACCCTGTCAAACAATATTCAGGCCAAAAGCATCAACTCTCGACAACATCATTGCTCTCACCTACCTGGGCTCAAAGGTGTGTAAAGCAAACGCTCCATCATTATATGCCTTCTTTGTCGACTAAAGTACGGTCTTTGACAGCATTGACTGTAACGTCCTGTGCAAAAAACTGGCAGGATGGGGCATTCCAAAACAACTGCATGCAGCAATAGCAGCCTTATATATGAATACATGGGTGAGGATCAAGTTAATGCAATCATGCGCCACCGGACAGCCCTCCACAAACAGAGGGTTATAGCGGGGGTGCGTACTTGCCCCGTCTTTATGTAACCTATATACAGCGGATCTTGGGGAAGCGTTATTAAAAGGCAGAACTTTTCTACTATCACTAGAACGGACAAAAATCCCAATAATACAGTACGCAGATGACTTGGTCTTGAAGGACCAGACCTGTGTTGGAATGAGGAGGACCATGGACACATTAAGCAAGTACAATAAACACAACATCCTCCACGCCGGAAAAACAAAAGTCCATATTTTTGGCCAATGCTCTCTAAAAAGCCAACTCAAGTGGAACATTGGCCCATTAAAGGTTGACACGGACCCCAAGTATAACTATCTTGGAGTGTGGCTCATGGATTCAGGGAAACATACACAGCAGACAAAGGCAATAGGAGCCAAAGCAACAAAGACCATGTATGCTCTATCTTGTCTCAGCCACTCAGCGGAGGCAAAACCAAGAGTAATTGGGGTTAAACTCGTACCAACACTAAGTTATGGCCACCTTGCCTGTCATGGAAGGCTAACAGAGGCACTAGAGCGAAACCACACACTGAATGAAGGAATGGATGAATGAATGAATGAGGTAGCATTTGTAATGTGCCTGATTACCCGAGGGCATCCCATCACTAACACTAGCGCCTATACCAGTTCAAACAAATCAAGGGAAAAGGAGGGTTTTCCGTTCTTTGCGAAAATTCATGTAGTTTGATTGTGAACGGATATGGAGGGGAAGGCGGTTCCAGGTCTTAGCCACATCATATGAGAAAAGACGGCCTCCCCTTTGAGCCCGTTTAATTATTGGTACTGTCACCAGATGTTTACTTTCAGGTCTCAAAGCTCTATTGGGCTTGTATGAGTGGATCATAGAAATGAATCATTGATTATCCTTCTCCCGAACGTGCTTTATGTACAATGAACATGGCTTTAAACTGGATTCACTCCTGAATTGGGAACCAGTGCAGAGAGTTCAGGGCAGGTTTGGCTGAGAAACGTTTAAGAATGTTCAAGAGCAGACAGGCTGCACAGTTTTGTACTGTCTGTAGTATTTTGGTCATGGAGTGAGGAGCTCCTCAGTATAGCGCATTGACATGGTCAAGCCGTGACAAAATCAGAGCTTGAACTAGCAGTTTACTGGCCGTAAAAGGTTGTTGGGAAATCATTCTCAAGAGGCCATAACAGCTGCCTGCTACTTTCCGGGCTTGATCCTTGAAGTCATTGTTACAGTCAAGCCAAACCCCTAGGCTCTTAGTATACTTTTTCGGGGAGGAGGAGGGCCCAAACAGTTAGGCCAAAAAGGTTCTATATTGGAATAGGCGGAATTCCCAAGGAGCATCAGCTCAGTTTTGGCCCCATTGAGCTTACGATATGAGCTATCCATCCATCTGGAGACTTTTTCTAGACAGGTGATTAGACCCGGTTCAGAATTGTCCTTTTTATTAAGGGTGTCGTCAGCGTAGGTGACAATCTGAACCTCAAACGGGGTAACTATTTTTGCCAGGGAGCTCAGATAAATATTAAATAAAGTGGGACTCAGTGTAGATCCCTGGGGAACTCCACATGTAAGTAACAGCTGTTTTGAGGAAATTTCATCCTCAAAGACTGAGAAGAGTCTGTTTTCCAAGAGGGACTGCAGCCATTTCAGTGCTATAACAGTCACTCCTGCATCCTTGACTCTAATAATCAGGAGAGAGTGGTTCACTGTGTCGAAGGCCGTGCTCAGGTCTAACAAAATAAGTGCAGCGCAGCCTCCGCAATCAATGATTTTTATGGTTTCCTTCACTATTGTCCACTATACTGTCATATAAAAAGGTATTTGGCATGCCAAAGCACACTCAGCACACTTTTACAAATCTGGAATTCAACCTCGCAAGCATGGATGTAGCGTGCAAAAAAAACATAATCAAGAACTACTTCCAGGTGAGCTGGGCTAGCCCTGAGTCCCTATGGGGTGCTATCATGGCAGTGTTCTTGAACAGGAAAAGTGTCTGGGCAAAGTACCTGGAATTAGCTGCTTCAATCCTAAAATTGGATCCAATATTTCTGACTGCTCTCCAAATCAGCAAAACACCGCTAAAAAGCAAAGTAATGGCACAAGCTAAGAAGGCTTTCAGGGATTAATACCTAACCAAGGCAAGAAGCATTAGTGGAGCGGAGGAGCTTGTAAAATACCATGAAGCCTTTCTTTGCCAACCATACTTGAGAGCAGCAATTGGAAGGCATGCATTTAAGAATATTTTATCTTGTAGGCTACTGACTACACCCATCAGGGAGTACAGAGCACACTGGAACAACTGGGACCTGGATCAGGAACAATGTAGGCTGTGTAATTACCACTCCGCATCAGTTGCCCACATTGTTTCTTGTTGTTCAAGCTTATCACAACAGAGACACAGGTATCTGAGGTCTATCCTTATGCAACATGAGATAAGATCATGCAAGAAAGCACTACTATTCATATATACTTCAGTCACTCCAAAAGTCCTAGCGCAAGTCAGCACATTTTTAGCGAAAGTGAACAGAATATTATAAGAGTCTGGATCATCTTTAGAGGGAACTGACAATCCTACAAAATACTCTATGGAGCCCCCTCTGTCCCGCATGACAGAACCCAGCAAAACTGCAATATTTGGAGCCGGCACTTTTATAAACCTCCCTATTCGAATGAGCTTGCACATGCCACGTGCCGCCCATTAAAAGACTCGGGTACCATCCTTCCCCAAATACTGGCTAACATGCATAGATTTTGCACAGATTTTAAATGCATTACACTTTGTTACAGTTAAGCCTCAAACATTTCTGCTCACACAAGCATTTCGGATGGTTAATGAAATAATCACATTATTTCTTCGTCAGAAGGATCTGAGAAAGAGACACTCAAAAACTGCTGATAGCGAACCAATCTGAGATGAAACTTTTAATTTCCTGTTTAAAATTGTACTCATTGTTAATAATGAACATAGTGGCCCACAACTACTATCAGCTGCAAGTCACTTAAACAATTGCATATTGTCTGGACTACTCCCGCATATGGTTTTAACACTCTTAAGCTTCTCTTGATAATGAATTCCTTTCTTACCATGTATTATGTTTTATTGCAATAAATGATTGTTATGGTTCTAATTAACTAAACAATAGATTTTTAATGATAATATTATGTCCTGAGAGTTTTTCAGAGCACCAATTACTGCCCTGATAAATAAGAATGTCTGGTCACCATACATATGATACAGGATTGAAGAAGCCGATGGTAAGTCTTGCCAGCGCAGTGGTATATTGCCAGTAACTATGGACAGTATTGAGGCAGACAGCACTCCTAATCTTCAGAATAAAAGAAGCCAGCTCAGCCTTCAGTTTTCCAGGCCTTTAAGTGTGATGAAAAAGGTACAGGATCTCTGAGAGGGATGTGGCCAAAGAAGCACTACTAGGAATTTTGAAAAGTGGATTATTATCTGGGTTGGCCTGTTACCCACCTCAAATTCTAATCTCAATCCCCTGGTGACATAGAGCAGACAGGCTTAATTTATCACAATCTGTAATGTATTTAAGCAGTTTCAAAACAGTAATAGAGTCACAACACCAAACAATAAATAGAAACAAAGAGTACATTCAAATAAAGCTAAAGTCACAAATAATGACAAATGTCCAAGAAGGGGAATCTGAGATATGAAATTTTAAATGTTTAATAGAGAAAAGTGCCAAAAATACTAAGCGTAAATGATAATCTAACAAAGCAGTAGACCCGGACCTAACTGCAATTTCAGGCTGACCTTGATGGAGCATGTGTCTGATTCACTAAGTGGGTTTTGTTCCATCCGAATATTTTACATTCTGACTTAGTATGTTTTATGGAGCTCAAAATCCTCTTGTGCAGCAAGACAGAATATTTGTGCATCAAAATTTTATTGAAATTGGGCACATTTCTCTGGAGATATGGCTAACATTCAGGAGATGCTGGAAATCCCCAAAAGTTTCAAGGTCCAAACTTTTCAAGGTAAATGTTTCTGGAGGTGCTCTTCTGGGTCACTTCTAAGGTTCTTGGGACCTCAGTGACAGTACTTAGGGACCAGGACTCACTCCAGGAGAGGCCAACAGCAGGGTCCTATCCAAATCCAATTTTTAGTGGTCACTTCAGTATAAAAGCCACTAGCAGTCTGTTGTGTTCCTGTAGCCACACAGAAGATCAGCCAACTGATGCTACTGTTTCTCAGTCTCTGATACAAATTGGATGAGGTTTAGCACTTCAGGTCTCTACGAAGGTCACAAACAGCAGGTCCAGTCCTGTTCTGTTCTTCTGCTGGTCCAGAAAGTGTTCTGAGGAAGGTTCATCGACGTGCCATCTTTAAGGGTTTATAATACCCAGTGGGTGTGGGTGACTTCTGGGTATCCATAACTGATGAGGTAAAAGTTTCCTCGGGTAACCCTTCCCATTTTGACAGCATTCCCTATGTGCACTACTGCAAGCATTCCATAAGTGGACCTTACTCCTAAAATCCAACAGTGGGGAACCTTTCATCCCTAGTGCAAAGGCATTGTGTCCAGCCAGAGTTGTGACCAGGGAAATGAGCAGTCCCCTCCAATGTGTTAGTTACAAAAATAATTATTTTATTGTTTAGTTAGTTAAAACCAGATCATTTTTTATCAAAATAAAAACATAATACATAATACAACCGAATTCATTGTTGAAAGAGGTATACATTTATTAGTTCCTTGTGTGGAAGGAGACCAGACATTGTGCATTATTTAAATATGTTATTTGACTCGTGGCTGATGGTAATTGTGAGCGCAAACTTAATTCTTGGATAAAACAAAATAAAAATTAATCTGAGGTTGATTAACTGTCAACAGTCTTTGAGTAACTATTTTGCAAATCCTAGTATGATACGTTATATTAAAATGGTTCTGTTCATTTGACTGACTAGTCTAAGCCATTCCGTCCATTAGAATAGCTGGTGCAACCAAGGATGTTACAGACATGAATATATGGAAATTAAAAATCTGTACAAGTGCGTAACTGTTTAGAAAAGTAAATGCCCAATTGTTTAAATGAGTGTCAGAACTGCATGTACAAACTTGCTTCAGTGGACAAGCTTATGGGATTGGCAGATCGAAGTTCTGAAATTTTATTGAGTTCAGACGTGCAGGCGGGTGGGACTCCATTAGGTGGTTATAGAATTGTCAGTTACCCCTAGCGAGAGGCTCTCACTGTTGGTTCAGACTTTCATTATGGGCAACTGATTCAGAATGATATTTACACAGCCTACATTGCTCCTGCCTCGGAGCCCAGATTTTCCAATGTGCCCTGTACTCACAAATGGGTGTTGTTAGCAGCCTAACTGATAGAATGTTCTTGAATGCATGAATTCCAGTTGCTGCTCCAAGGTATGGTTGGCAGAGAGAGGCTTCATGGGATGCTGCAAGCTCTTCCGCACCTCTGATGCTCCTTGCCTCATTTAAATACAGATCCCTCGAGGCCTTTCTGGCTTGTGCCTTCAGTTTGGTTTTTAGTTGTACTTTGCTGATTGGGAGAGATAATAAGAGTGCTGGATCCATGTTTAACGTTGATCCTGATAATTCCAGGTACTTCACCCAGGCGCTTTTCTTGTCCAGGAACACTGCCATGAGGCCAATCTGCAGGGACTCAGGAACTACCCAGCTCACCTGAAGATAATAGTTGATTATGTCTTTTTTGCATGCTACATCCATGCTCACTAGATTTAATTTCAGTCGGAAAAAGTGCTCTGAGTGTTCTTTGGCATGCCAAATATTGTTTTTTTATGACAGGGTGTGGTTCTGCTCGAGTGTCTCGGTTAGCATTCCTGAATAGGCAAAGTGGCCATGGCTTATTGTTGGTACAAGTTTAGCCCCAATGAATTTTGAATTGCCTCCGCCAAGTGGCTGTTTAGTTTATGGTGGAGCATAGCTAGATCATACGTGTTTTTTTCTGCTTTAGCTGTTATTGCCTTTGTCTGCATTGTTTGTTTCCCTGTGTCCGTCAACTAAACTCTGAGGTAATTATAATTGGAGTCCGTGTCAACCTTTAGTGGGCTGAGTTGCCATTTGTGTCGGTGTTATTTGGGGCATTGGTTGAAATCAGGACTTTCGTTTTCCTGGTATTTTGTGGAGGGCGTTGCACTTATTGTACGTGTGTAAAATATCCGGGGACCTACTCATCCCAATGCGGGTCTGGTCCATCAAGACCATGTCGTTCAGTGTGTTTACTCAAAACTGATTCTGTGGGTAGCTTCCCTCCTACTGGTTTCTGAGCAAACCTGACTATTGTGGGTGTGGAGAATAAATGATTTCCCACTCCCAGGTCTCTCTTCACACTAAACTATGAATGGGAAGGACAAACATCTTCCTCTTTCAAGTTCCTGGAATCTCCTACTTTGTCCTTCCTGAGCCGAAAGGGATCACCTGCCCACAAACAGTTCATTCTGTCATCAGGCCTCAGTTACTGTGCTCTCTGGTGTCAGTTTTCACATTTCATTAGGGTCAAGCACTGTCTGGACAACTGCTGGCAGGCTGATGCAAATTAGCTACAAGATACTTTAGGCAGGGAAAAGGTGACTTTCTAAAAGTTACTTTTCCTAGATATTTAAAAAAATCTAATTTCACCAATGGATTAGACTTTTAATAAACATGAAAAAAAGGTTTTGTTTCATATTCTAAGTGTTTCCTGTCAAATGTTTTAGATACAAATATATAATCTGTTCTTCAACATTTTCTTGTATCCAGCTACAGTCTTGCCAATGGAAATCGATTTTGTGGGCCGGTCAATTGAGCAACATGCCAGCTTTAATTTCTTACATTTCTTGCATGATCCACTTTTAAATATCTGGTACCCTACCTTGTGGGCAACAAGGTATTCCCATGGGTGATCTAATAATATTTAAAAATGTTGTTTCCCACCTGGTAGAATGGGTTATTTTGACAGGTTTGACAGCAGCGTTTTAGGATGCTTCAGTAAGGCTAGACGTGAAAGGCCTTAAACCACGTTTTACAGCCCCATTTTGTGTTTGGCTCCATAGGTGCTGCAGTCCACAGGAAGCATTAACTTCCAGGCCCAAGGGGATTTTTGCACAATATATAGTAGGGACATGTAGACAAGTTAAAGATGTCAATCAGTGATGGGGCTGTTTAGCTATGCTTAATAGAGGAGCACATGCACAGAGTTCTCATCCAAAAAGGTGAAAGATCTTGGTTGACGATGCAGAAACATGGATTTTGCTACAGGAATCCTTTTAAAGCGGAATGGCCTATGTAATAAAGGACCTTTCTTAGAACATGTGAAATAAAATCCTGAATTTCACACACCATGCACCCTGAACAGCATCTGACTTAATCCTTTATGAGTTTATGAGTATTGCTTTGAGGGATATTACACAGAAATGAATAAATGCATCAAACTATAAGCTTTAATAATGCTAGTTAGGTGTATCATATACATAATTACTACAAGGGGGGCACTAGAGGGCGCACGGCAAGATGGTCACACTGCTGTGAGGCTCTGCCTGACTGAGCCACAATCTAACAAATATCTGCTGCATCACACACTATCTGGGCCTTCTACGAACCTGCGCTGCTTTCTACTCACCTGCAGCCTCCATTGGCGGTGCTGGTGTCTTCGCTAGCCCCCGATATCTGCAGGGAGGAGACCACATTGTTTTGACACCGGGCCGCAGCAAATGGCGGCCGCTGCGGAGCTGTGGACCACCCAGAGCCGGAATGCCTAACTGCCTACATTGTCATCATGCATGGCCCCTTTTGCTGCACCGGGGGCTGCGCTTGCGGGAGCGACATTCTGCTCTGCAGAGCATCTTCAGTCTGGTGCCGGAGGGGAGAGAGATCAGCGGAGGAGGACCAAGGTGCGGTCTGCTTGGCCTGGACGCTCGGCTGAGTCGGTGTGCAACATCGGAGGAGGGCCCGGGCAGCTGGAGAGACTTCCCCTGGCGGCGTGCCTTCGCTGGATCGTACTGACCGACTGGTGCCCGTCGGCACTGGTTACGGTGAGTAGGGTTGTGGTACGGCTGAGGCCTGAGCCGCGGAGGTGGGTTCGGGCCTTGGTGTTGGCTGCGTCCTGCGAGCTGCGGCTGGGGCAGGGCCTGATCTGAGGGTTTGCGCCTGGGAGGGAGCGCTGGGCCTGCGGCTGCTCATTGGGTGTCTCGGGAACGTGACCAGACTGCCTGCCGTGTGCCTGCTGCCTCCCTGGTTTCCTGCCCGCACTTCATGTGCAGTATAGTGAGTTTGTGCGGCTCAAATAAAACGCTGGTACGGCAAACTTGAGGAAAGGACATTGCAGGGCCTACCGCTATCAGCTACAGTGGTGCCTTGAATATGCATTGAAGTGGTGGGGCCGTTGTTATGTCAATCTTGCCTGCCACGTTGCCCTTGGTGGGCTCCCTTGGTTCACGGACCGTGGAGAGACACTGCAGCCCCGGATCCTAGGACTATATGACTGAAGAGCTCGCAGTGGCACTGCACGGCACGCATCACTCTCACTCTCTGCGAGCCATTTGCCTTCCAAGCACTTCATTTAGGTGGGATTGCCGTGGGGTATAACGCTGCTATCTGTGGGATACTATTGCAATGGAGGTCTTCTGTGTCATCCTGGGGCCTGAGGGGCCTGCTTGCTGACTTGGTCTGTAGGGTGTGTCGAAAAATTATATAAATTAATAGCACATGATCAGAGATTGATATGGCCCTATAAACTCCACATTGGAAGTCGTTATAGGTTTTTTTGGGAAGCCCTCACTCACCACCCTGGGTGGTGACATGCTTCATCATCGGGCCCACCAGGAGAAGCCGAATGCCTCCCTGGTGTGCTACAACGCCAGATTACTGCGGAGCTGGTTTTGTGACAGTGGTGTGAAAAAATTTGATATTTAAAATTGTCAAGAAACTGTACCAGAAAGAAATTTTTTTTATTCAGTGGTCAGTCTGACAAGGTTAAAATATGTGTCGGGAAATCTGCCAAATAATGTATTGGTTATTTCCACTTTTAAAGTGGGGTCAACATGTTTCAGCCCTTATGTGTACGATTTACCGGGCTTTCTTCAGGACCAATGTAATGTGTACCTCGGCGGTGTGGGCGCGCTAAGGTCCACCCTACCAGAGGACGTGAAAGTTAAAAATGGTCGTGTAAAAATTAGTGCAGAAAAACCAAAAACCACCAAGTGGTGAAAATGACCTCTGATTTAGAGGGACCTGTGTGGTCTAGCAAACGGACAGACAAACAGAAAAGAAAAACAGAAAATTTAGAGAAGTCTTATCATAGATGTTGTCTGCAAAATGACACTCTGAATAATTGTGCTTATGGCTAATCAAGATGGCGTGACCGTTGTGCCATACAAGCTATGTTTACTAGTACATGCACCTTTGATATGGAAGTTAATGACAACCAAGATGGTTTCTATCATCCACAGGAATGGTTCGAGCATGCAGACTTGCGAGAGAAATTCAGATCGTGGTCGTGGCAATCGTGGGTAATGATCAATTGGCCAGACGGTAGGGCCAGTGGGAGTATGTGAAACACTGGTATATCTATCAGGTAACAACATTTATTATAAACGAGATAATGCTCACTTGTACAAAAAACAATCCACTCCCCATAGGTCTCGGGAGGTGGGTGGGGCGACAATGGCACACCCTGAAACAAAGATATGGCGAGTTTGTAAAAGATTACATAATGAAACTGGTACTTAGCTCTATGAAGAAAGGTAAGAGCCGTCCTTACGCCCGCTACGCCCAGCACCCGTTTGGCACCTAGCTCTCCCTGCAACCGGACCTCGTGGATGATCTCCGGCCGGCAGGAACGCGCTAGATGAGAGAAGTCGATCGGTGCATGGGGCGCGGTCTGTGCGGAGGGAGCCAATCCCAGTCCAAAGCTATAGTGAGGCTTGGATGGGGCTACCAATCACGTTCGCGCCAAGAGAAAGGAGACTTGAAACGCAAGCGCGTCGGTGTGTTTAGAAAAAAGTCTCGAAGTTAGCGAGGCTTTGAATGATAATAACTTTATCAACATTTGTGAGCAGACAAAAATTGTTGTCCATGCAAATGAAATTATGCAGGAATTATCACTATTGAGGATGGGTATTTTGAATGGTGTATTAGGGAATAGGAACTATTTTGTATTAGAAAAACGAACAAATATGGGAACTCAATAAAACAAAAAATTAAAAATTATAAATTGTCTTGCCAGCCATAGTTTGGTCTAAATTCATGAAGACCAGTAGTGGTTTAGTGTCAGTCATGTGAACCAGATTGACAATGAGTCTATCCCCAGTACTGATGTACAAGCTAGTCCTGGGAGCCATGTATCGTTTGGAATGATATGCTCATTGATTTGGTGGAGGTGTAGAGACTAACGTTTCAGTACAGAAGACCATGGAATTTGGTCATTGAGCCCTGTAAGGTGGGTCCCTAGTCTATAAACCCAACGTTGTTCTTTTTCAAAGAGGACACTGGCAGTGTTTTTTGTGGTGGTGACTTTTTCAATGACGGTCCATCGTAGGTCATTTGGTGTGTGATTTTGTTGTAGAAAATGTTCGCTCATTCTGGTCACCGTTTTGCGACATCTAATATTGCTTCGGTGTTCGCATATACGTGTTTTAACCTTGCGAGTTGTCATACCCACGTACCTTTTGAGGCAAGGACATGTAATCAGATAGACTACATTGTTAGAGTTACAGTTACTGTGTGTCATTTGTATCCACGTTTTGCCAGGTTCCAGTGAGAGTTGTTTGGAGTGCGTAGTCAGGTGACACACACTACAGTTTGAACAAGGGTTATGTCCAGTGACTGGTGGTAGTCCCCAAACCTCAGTGATTGATCTCTCTATTGGTGCACTGGGCATTGTTGTATTTGGCCTCGTATGTACAAGTGAGTCTTTCAGACTCCTGCCTTTTTTGAAGGAGAATAGTGGTTTCTCCCACTTCCTCTTATTGCTGTTGATAATTCTCCAGTTTTTGTTTACTGATTTTTTCATAGCATCAGAGAGACTACTGTAAGTGGTTACACATGTCAGAGGTATGTTGGATGCTTCCTTTATAGTTTCTTCCAGAAGTGCTGCCCTTGGCTGATTCCGTGCTCTCTTGTTTCCTTTGTTGAGGATGGTAGCAGGATAACCTCTTGATTTTAGTTTCTCAGTGAGCTCATTCGCTTGGATTTTGTAGTCGTTGGTGTCACTACAGTTTCGTCGTAACCACAAATCACACACCAAATGACCTACAATGGACCGTCATTGAAAAAGTCACCACCACAAAAAACACTGCCAGTGTCCTCTTTGAAAAAGAACAACGTTGGGTTTATAGACTAGGGACCCACCTTACAGGGCTCAATGACCAAATTCCATGGTCTTCTGTACTGAAACGTTAGTCTCTACACCTCCACCAAATTAATGAGCATATCATTCCAACCGATACATGGCTCCCAGGACTAGCTTGTACATCAGTACTGGGGATAGACTCATTGTCAATCTGGTTCACATGACTGACACTAAACCACTACTGGTCTTCATGAATTTAGACCAAACTATGGCTGGCAAGACAATTTATAATTTTTTATTTTTTGTTTTATTGAGTTCCCATATTTGTTCGTTTTTCTAATACAAAATAGTTCCTATTCCCTAATACACCATTCAAAATACCCATCCTCAATAGTGATAATTCCTGCATAATTTTATTTGCATGGACAACAATTTTTGTCTGCTCACAAATGTTGATAAAGTTATTATCATTCAAAGCCTCGCTAACTTCGAGACTTTTTTCTAAACACACCGACGCGCTTGCGTTTCAAGTCTCCTTTCTCTTGGCGCGAACGTGATTGGAAGCCCCATCCAAGCCTCACTATAGCTTTGGACTGGGATTGGCTCCCTCCGCACAGACCGCGCCCCATGCACCGATCGACTTCTCTCATCTAGCGCGTTCCTGCCGGCCGGAGACCATCCACGAGGTCCGGTTGCAGGGAGCGCTAGGTGCCAAACGGGTGCTGGGCGTAGCGGGCGTAAGGACGGCTCTTACCTTTCTTCATAGAGCTAAGTACCAGTTTCATTCTCTAATCTTTTACAAACTCGCCATATCTTTGTTTCAGGGTGTGCCATTGTCGCCCCACCCACCTCCCGAGACCTATGGGGAGTGGATCGTTTTTTGTACAAGTGAGCATTATCTCGTTTATAATAAATGTTGTTACCTGATAGATATACCAGTGTTTCACATACTCCCACTGGCCCTACCGTCTGGCCAATTGATCATTACCCACGATTGCCACGACCACGATCTGAATTTCTCTCGCAAGTCTGCATGCTCGAACCATTCCTGTGGATGATAGAAACCATCTTGGTTGTCATTAACTTCCATATCAAAGGTGCATGTACTAGTAAACATAGCTTGTATGGCACAACGGTCACGCCATCTTGATTAGCCATAAGCACAATTATTCAGAGTGTCATTTTGCAGACAACATCTATGATAAGACTTCTCTAAATTTTCTGTTTGTCTTTTCTGTTTGTCTGTCCGTTTGCTAGACCACACAGGTCCCTCTAAATCAGAGGTCATTTTCACCACTTGGTGGTTTTTGGTTTTTCTGCACTAATTTTTACACAACCATTTTTAACTTTCACGTCCTCTGGTAGGGTGGACCTTAGCGCGCCCACACCGCCGAGGTACACATTACATTGGTCCTGAAGAAAGCCCGGTAAATCGTACACATAAGGGCTGAAACATGTTGACCCCACTTTAAAAGTGGAAATAACCAATACATTATTTGGCAGATTTCCCGACACATATTTTAACCTTGTCAGACTGACCACTGAATAACATTTTTTTTACTTTCTGGTACAGTTTCTTGACAATTTTAAATATCACATTTTTTCACACCACTGTCACAAAACCAGCTCCGCAGTAATCTGGCGTTGTAGCACACCAGGGAGGCATTCGGCTTCTCCTGGTGGGCCCGATGATGAAGCATGTCACCACCCAGGGTGGTGAGTGAGGGCTTCCCAAAAAAACCTATAACGACTTCCAATGTGGAGTTTATAGGGCCATATCAATCTCTGATCATGTGCTATTAATTTATATAATTTTTCGACACTCTTTTGTTGTTTTACAAAATAAGTCTGGGGGACTGAGGGTGCTCCTTTCCCTCTCTCTCATATTGTTAATACCCATTGGTCTGTAGGGTGCCCTTGTGAGGGGGGATTTCATTGGTGGAACACTGCTGTCTCGGACTAGGACCTTGGAACTGCTCTATTCCTGAGCCCCTTGAGAGCCCGACCAATTGAAGCGTGGCTTGACAAGAGGCTCTAAACTAAGTTATCACCGCACCAACATCCAAACAGCACCCTACACTCACAGCTATGGGTCGGACAGATAAGACTCAACCACGCCTTACTTTCGAGTCCCGTAGGGCTCCCAAGACCCCACAGAAAGCTGCCTTGGACTCAGAGGCTGATACACACACAGACAGCCCCCCAACACTCAAAACAACACTGGTGGCCATGCACCGCACTTTACAGTCTATTGAGGGCGCGATGACTGCGGTGAACCACAGGCTTGATCACATGTCTTTCCAATTATAGAAACAAAATGCCCGCATGGGGGAGATGGAACAAAGGGTATCGGTGGTGGAAGATGGGCTGACTACAGTTTCTGACAAAACATTAAACATGGAAAAAGTGTTATCACTTATACAGGCTAAAAATGAGGACTTAGAAGCGCGGTCCTGGTGCAATAATATATGCATTACCGGGATACCGGAATCTACGAATGTGGGCAGGATGGAGACCTTTGTAGAGCACCTCATCACGGACATTTTTGGAACTGAACAATTGTCAAGCATGTTCATCGTGGAGCGAGCCCATTGCTCCCTGGCGATGCTTCCGGTCCTGGGGGACACCCCCCGACCTATTATAGCCAGAGTTTTAAATTATAGGGACCGTGACGCCATCTTGCGCTTGGCTAAGGAAAGGGGCACAATCTCACATCAAGGTAACACTTTGGCCTTCCTCTCTGATTTTACTGTTGCTGTTGATCCAGCGGCCTATAGAAAATATATCATAAACAACGCTACCCAACTTCATAACCTATAAACAAAATTCTATACTAATCTATGGACCCATATATAAACCTGACATATTTTGGGCCTACTGAATCAGGTGGTCAGATTAAATCTATATATACATTATCTACAAAATATATACAATTTTATACATCTGCGGAAAAAATATTGTTATTAGAATAAAACCTAATCATTTAAAACGACCACCATTGGCGACGTGATCTAGCTAATAGTAACCTACACTCCTGAATAACCAAGACCAGCTTGTTTATCAAAAGTAAGATTTTATTTACTAAATTATGGTATATAAATTGATAGTTTTATAAATGTATTTTATTAGCATCGAAGTAAGCATGATTGTAAAGAAACGTAGGAAAAATACAATTTAAGCAAGTGAATCAAATTAAAGTGAATATTTAAAGTTCAGCATTTCTAAAACCTAAGTCCCTAACTGAGCTAATTAAATAGAAATTAAAGTAAAGTTCTTTGAGGATTCTTACGTGCTCCACGCAAAGTCCGACAGCACTTCACCCTCATCGGAAAGTCAGAAAGCAGCAGCCAGCCCATCCCTAGAGGCATGACTTTTTATACCTTTCTACGCTAACTAAACTACGCAAAGGAAAGTTTTCAGAAATCTTCGACGTCCCATTGGCTGAGAGTGACAAGTGACATGTCACCCATATTTCAAAAGTTCCATTTGGTCACTTTTCTTAAGGACCATTGTCTTTTCAGTATGCAACCAGGAGCTTCCTAGGTTTGCTACAAATGTCTCTTTGCTTCCAATTGACTTCCGCGGATGCCAAGTTAAGGGCTGACAAAATGTTCTTTTTCGACCTTGGCCATGTCCGACAGAATGATGATAGCACGTCAGTTTTTGCTTAGTGAACACAACTTTTGACGAACAATTTATTTCAGAATGGGCGTCTCATGACTTTTGCAGAAGTAAAATTCAGCATTTTGTAGCTCGGGCAGACTAGGCCCAAAAGCAGGCAACTTATGTTTTCTAGTATAAAACAAACACAAGAAAAATATTAATGTAAGAAATAATGTAGATTCTGTATCCACCCCAAGATTTACTAATTAATTAACCCACCCGATTAATCATATGTTACCTAGCCAATGCAAACAAATAAAGCAGCGTTTATATCTACCAGTCTCCGTTAATCCATGAGACTTATATGCACCTAGAATAGTAGAAATGACATCACACAGACAAGGAAAAGCAAAACAAGCACATGCTTCTTTTAAGTTTGCAGCAGTTAGTAATGACAAAAACGAAAACAATAAATTATTTTATTATTTTGCACGAACAAAAAGATGCAACAATTATGCACGTTTATGAGCACACATGTTAGTCCCCCCATGTGTAAAGTTTAATCTAAGTTGTATTAGTACGACAAATCACAAATCATTAATATTATTATTCATGTTATGGAAATGTGACTTCACGAGTTTAAACAAAATTTTGTTTTCTATCTCGCTCCATCAACTCCCTCATCTGGTGATTAACAAATCACCACACCAGCACTCAAAATTTTGGTAAATTAAATTTATAAGAAATCGATTCAAATTCATTTGTATCAGTAAACCTAAAAGTCTGTTTCTGCATAATCTTTGGAATTAGCATAACGCTCTCTATGTAACTCCTGTAATTCGATCTCCCTTTCTTCTTCTTTTCTAAGTTTATAGATTCTTTTCTTTTCTTTCAACTGTTTCTTTCTCTTATGTAATAAACAACCTATTTTGGTCAAAATAAAAATGAATACTATTATAATCAAAGGTGCCAAAATCTTGCCAAGAATTGAACTTCCGATATCATGAAACCAGTTTTTAATTGCTTGAAACCTTTTTGAAAGTTTCCCTGTAAAATCATCTTCTTCTAAAGGAATTATTTCTGAATGCATTTGTGTAATATTCTTAATATACATTTCAATATTCTTACTTTCGTCAGGTATATATGTACAACAATGTTGTACGTGTAAAATGCCACAGACTCCTCCCTCTTTTGCTAAGAGTATGTCTAAAGCAAGGCGATCTTGAATTACCATGGATCTAATTGCAATAACTTCAACATTTACTAATTGAAACCCATCAGCTGTGTCAGTTGATAATCTATCAACTATAGTGGATAATTTTCTAATTCTCCCTGCATTTAAGGTTATACCAACAAAAGGTATTACTGCTTGAAAAATATCTCCCAGAACTTCAGTAAAAGTTTCTCTTTTAACTCTATTTACATAATTATGAATTTTAAACAATCCTTCTGAATCTCTGTCAACATGAAACACTTTAGGAAAAACAATTCCCACGTAACAAGTTCCATACCAGTGGTCTGGAAGGTTGTAGTAGGCTTTGTCACCACAAACAAAATAAATCCCAGGAAAGATTGGATCTTTTCCACCTTTGAATCCCCAACCTCCCAAAATCTGATAAGTATCTTCACAGTTACTTGCACCTACAAAGTAATTATCAAAAAGTGTATTATCTCTTCTAATGCAAAGCTTTCCACTAACTGGTTTGTCTATATGAATTGCAATATTTTCAAGCATTTTGCCATTTAATTTCTCATCCTCTTTTTGCCAGAAACTTGACTTAGTCTGCTTGACTAATTCATTCCTCTTATAAATTGCTCTTCTCTCTTCAACCATATTCAAAAATTTCTTTCCCTCAGCACTTAATTTGCATGTTAGATTATTCTTGTAAGCATATTCGTAAGTGAGTTCGTTAGTAACAAGGAAAAATTCTCTCATTTGCTTTGCTTTCTTATGCTTATTTAAAGCATTATCAATCTTAATATTTGCAAAAATGTCATCATAATTTGAATAGTAATATTCTAAACGTCCAGTTTGATAAAATAAACTAGTTAATACACTACATGTTACAGCATAAGTGAGAGGAAGCATATTATATGTTACTCCCTCAGAAACAGAAGCAGGTAACTTAACGCAGACGTAGCAGTCTTTTGCATCCATTACCTTAACATATTCACTCAATAGCTTTGTGAATGTATTACTTGAAAAATCACCAATTGATTTATCTTGATGAATGTTAGGCTGATGATCAATAACTTTTGCAGACGCACTATGTTTAGTTTGGCTAACCAGAGCTTTGCTTGTTATGTTAACTTTGTGTAATTCTCTATTCATCTCCAAAGGGATAATCACAGCTTGAACCAACCAGAGCAGAATTAAAATGAGCAGACACACCAGAGTCATCTTACAGCATCTTTTAAAAACAGAACACTTTGAAGTGCTCTCCTTAACATAAGGCATTTTTGGTTAATTTTAGCCTCAAAAATAAAAATACATTTTAAAATTCGAAATATATTTACACCCCCCTTTTAAAATATTTTTTTTTTTTTTTTTTTTTTTTAAAACCCTAAACAAGATTTCTTCGACCTTATGTCATACATAAGTTTTCTTCAACTAAACAGTTTTTCTTCGACCTTTTGTCAACTAACAAATTTTCTTCAGCCTTTTGCCAATTTAATATTTCTGTACTTCAATCATTGTCACTAATTTCTTGGATTTCGTTTTCTTCTTCACTACTATCATATATGTCAATAACAGGTGGAATTACTAAGTAAGTCCACTCAGGAGACTTGTATTTTTGGTTTGGTCTTACTATTCTCTTCCCTTTTCTCGTTATTACTTCTATTTTTCTTCCAACTCCAACTTCTTTTCCAGGACTCTTTTGACTACTGATTTCTTCAACTTGTTCTTTTGGTTTCTTGATCAATCTGACTCTCAATCTTCCACCAGGCCAGTAGTCTGCTTTTCTCACGTACTTTTTCTTTGGTTCAGAATTATTTGATTCTGACTTCCAAGTCCTTTTCTTTCTGTTTTCACTTTCACCATCCACTTCACTTTCTTCAGTTTCGTCGTCTGAAATTTCAATTGACTCAGGAACTTCTCTATTCGGCAATTTCACTCCTTCAGGAACTTCACTTTGTCTTCCATCACTGGTACTCGGTAATTCGTCTTCCTCCTCTTCTTCAATTACCCCCAACTTCCCAGATTTCGGATTTCTGTTCCTTACTTCAGAGTTTGTTCTCTGCCTTTCGATACTCTCCTGGTCTGAAACTTCTTTTTGTTCTGCTTCTTTGTCTTCAATAGAGACAACCGAATCCTCAGTTATCTTTCCTTTTAACAGATTCTCTTCACCTTCAGAATCTATTTCAATGATTTCTAAGTCTTTTCTTGTCAGATTTTCATTCACTGGCACAGTTTCCAGATGTCGACTTTCTTGTCGATCTTCAGAATCTGGAATTATTTCACCTCCTGTTTCGCCTTCTGCTTCAGAATCAGAATCATCTGTGGTATCACTTTCAACATCAGAACTCTCAGGAGTTGGTACTGGAATAGTATGACTAGGATGAATCCAACGTTTTAATCCTCTGCACTTTACAGCATTAGTAGTGATAAAAATTATCTGCCTAGGTTTCTGCCATCTAGGAGCTAGACAATTCCTTCTCCGATGTACTTTCGTTCTGACCCAATCGCCAGGTCTCAGATCATGTGTCAAAACCTTTTCATCTGATTGAGCTTCAGTTCCCACCTGATTAGACACAGAAGTTACCATATCAGATAACCTTTTACAGTAATCCAAAATTGCACTGTCATTTATGCTCAACAGTTTACCTACAGGTACAAAAGCTTGCCTCATAACTCTTCCCATTAAAATTTCATGAGGACTCAAACCTGTCTTTTTATCTGGTGTACTTCTTAATGACATCAAAACAAGTGGAAGAGCATCAGTCCACTTTACACCTGTTTCAAGACACATTTTTCCAATTTTGTTTTTAATCGTTCCATTAATTTGTTCTACTACTCCTGATGCCTCTGGTCTGTATGCACAGTGTATTTTCTGCTCAATGCTCAAAGCTTCGCAAATTAACTTCATCAGTTTGTTATCAAAATGGCTTCCTCCATCACTCTCAATAGTGACTGGAAAACCGTACCTTGGGATGATTTCTCTGAGCATTAGTTTTGCCACTGTAATTGAATCACAATGTCGTGTAGGGAAAGCCTCTACCCATCTTGAAAATAAGCAAACAATTACAAGCACATATTTCAAACAATTGTGTAAGGGCATTTCAATGAAATCCATTTGTACCCTGGTAAAGGGACCACCCTCTCGACCAATTATTCCTGTCCCCACCACTGATTTTCTGTTTGGATTCATTTGTTGGCATGACAAACACCTTTGACAAAAAGATTCTGCAATAGTTCTAAACTTGGTATTGAACCATGTTTCTCTGAAAAGTCTAACCATAGAATCTCTTCCCAGATGTGCTGGACCATGATATAATCTGGCCATGTCAGCAATCAAGCAGTTTGGTAAGACTACTCTGCCATCTTTGTAAACCCACACTCCATCTTCTTCACGTGGTCTACAATCTGATCTTAACCACAAGTCTTTTTCTTCATCTTCTGCTTCATTTTGTAAATCTCTAATCTCATGCCACGTTTCTACAACAGTTGTTAGCATTAATGAATTTGAATCAGTTTCTTTACTCCTCTCCCGATTGTAAGAATAATTTTTCCTTGCGCAGTATTTAGCTGTTTCGTCTGCGAAGGCATTTCCCTTGGAAATATAATCAGTTCCTCTAGTGTGCGCTGCACACTTAACAATGGCGATTTCTTTTGGCAATTGTATTGCTTCAATTAATCTCCTAATGAAAACTGCGTTTTTAATTGGTGATCCTGCTGATGTCATGTATCCTCTCTGTGACCAGAGTTGTCCATAATCATGCACAACTCCGTACCCATACTGACTATCAGTAATGATGGTAACTCTTATATCCTTTGATATTTCACATGCACGAATTAAAGCAATCAATTCAGCCACTTGTGCTGAACGAACTCCTTCAAGACATGATGCTTCTTCAACATCTACGACTGTACAAACTGAATATGAAGCTTTTAAGACACCTCCTTCGGATCTTAAGCATGAGCCATCTACAAAGTAGACAAAATCCGATTCAGACAAAGGTCTGTCTTTGATGTCTTTTCTTGGTTTTGTGCAGAATTCCATGACATCTAAACATTCATGTTCTGTTTCAATGTCATCAACAATTTCAGAATCAGGCAGTAATGTAGAGGGATTCAGATTTAAACATCTTGAAATCGAAACATTATCTGCTCCTAGTATGATTTTCTCATACTTTGTCAATCTGCTACTTGTTAAATGCTGAGTCTTACCTCTTGTCAGAAATATTTCTACTGAATGAGGCACAAAAACTTTCACAGGAAATCCCATAATGATCCCCTCACTTTGTTCGAGGCTGATACTTGTAGCTGCAACTGCTTTCAAGCAACCTGGTAATGCTTTTGCAATTGGATCAAGAACTGCAGAGAAGTATGCAATAGGTTTCTTTAAATTTCCATGTCTCTGAATTAACACAGATAATGCACATCCTTCTCTCTCACTACAATACAGTTCGAAATCTTTCTCATAATTTGGCATACCTAAAGCAGGAGCTTGGCATAAGCTCTTTTTCAAGTTCTCAAAAGAATCCATCTCAGCATCATTAAGAATAATTGGATCTTTTACATCTGACTTTGTCAGTCTTTGTAGTGGTTTTGCAATTACTGAAAATCCACTTATCCATTGTCGACAGTAACCTACCATTCCCAAGAACATTCTGACTTGTCTTTGTGTTCTTGGTGGTAACATTGCTTGAATCATTTTTATTCTCTCTATTGTTACTTGTCTTTTTCCCTTTGCAATTCTGTGACCAAGATATTTTACTTCTTGTTTGCAAAACTGTAGTTTTGCTGGGGACACTTTATGTCCTTCTTCTGCAAGGCGATTTAACAGAATTATTGTGTCTGTTACACAATTTTCTCTTGTCTTTGCAGCTATTAACAAATCATCAATATACTGCACTAACGTAGACCTACCAGGTAAGTCTAGGTCTTCTAATGACCTTTTTAACAGTTCATTAAAGATTGAAGGACTTTCTGTATAGCCCTGAGGGATTCTTGACCATCCGAGGGTCTTACCTTGGAATCTGAAAGCAAAGATTTAATAACTGTCTGGATGTAAGGGAACAGTAAAGAATGCATTGCAAAGGTCAATGACTGTATACCATTCAGCATCATGTGGAATCTGGAATAGAATTACTGCTGGATTTGGAACCACAGGACAACATGGAACGACAATTTGATTAACCTTTCTCAAATCTTGTACGATTCTAAATGTTCCATTAGACTTTTTAACTCCCATAATTGGTGAATTACAAGGACTACTCTCTATTTCTTTTAATACACCTTGCTTGATTAATTTTTTAATTATAGGTGTAATACCTTCAATTGTTTCTGTTTTCATTTTATATTGTGGAATGTTTGGAAATTCTATTCCCTGTTTTAATGTAATTTTTACTGGATCTACGTTTTTCATCAGACCCATCTCATTTCCAGTAAAATCCCATATTTCAGATTTCACTGTTTCCTTGAGCTCTTCAGGTAAATCCTTTTCTTCAAATGCAGGAAACAATTTTGTTTCTTCTGCTTCCATCATCATCATTGTCATTCTGTATAAACCATCTTCCTCCATTGTTTGTAACTCAACTCCATCAGGAGAACAATATATTCTACAATTCATTTTACATAGGATGTCTCTGCCCAATAGATTCACTGGACTACTGTTACAAACCACAAATCTGTGTTTGTCTCTGTAATTTCCAATTTCAACTGGCACTGGATCAGTTAAGTCAGTTTTAATTTGCTGATTACTTACTCCGACAACTTGGATGGTATCCCCAGAGAGAGGTAGGTTTTCAATTTCCACTGATCTAACAGTAGAACGGGTAGCACCAGTGTCCACTAGAAAAGTGATGTCTACATCATTAACTTTCCCGTTTACAAAAGGACCAGACTGGTCAACCTCAAGAGTGGCTCCAACAACACACTCTTCCTCCTCTCTCGGGCACCGTCAGCAATAATCATCAGAATCGCTGTCTTGACTTTCTGTTAATAAAAACTGTTGTGAAGCGTTTTGCATTTGAACCCTTTGCTGCTTTTGCTGTTTTTGTGGTTTTATTACCTGTTCACTTCCCTGAAATCCCACATTTGGATTATATTTTTGAACTCCCCCACAATTCGGAAAAGGTGGTTGTGGTAATTGGTCTTGACGATTATTCACCTGTTGTTGTTGCTGTTGCTGTAATTGTCGCTGAATATTAAATTCGTTTAACCCCTGTTGCATCTGTAGCTGTCGCTGCAGGTCAACACCATTCTGCATCTGTGGATTCAATAAGGGATTCTTTAAGTTTTTAGGAGGATGAGGACACTCGTCTCTCCAATGTCCAATTTCGCCACAATTAAAACAAGGTAATCTTTGTTTCAACTCCTCAATTTTTGGGCTAAATTTCTTTGGGAAATTATTACTTTTAAACTTTCCTTGTATCTGGTTTGTATTTCCAGTTTGAACAAAATTAGTGTTCTTATTACCCATGCTGGCAATCTGTTGCTCAGCCACTTTTACCTGAGCCCACATGGCTTTCTCCTTGAGCTTCTTCTGTTTTACTTCTATTTCATCGCTGCAATACTTAGCTTTTCTTAGAATATCATCTACAGATAATGATTGCCATCCTACAATGCTATTTCTGATCATTTCTCCAATTTCAGGTTTCAGTCCATAAACAAATCTATAGACAAAATGGCTCATGTCTTTTTCGTCTAATTTTTCATAACCACTGTATTGTTTAAAGATTAACAGTAGTCTTTCATAAAAAGAATGAACTGATTCTTTTGTTTCCTGTTCTGTCCTTTCTATTTTAACCCAATCGACTTCTTTGGGTGGAATTTTGTTTTTCATCCAAACAATCACTTTTTCATAAAAATCCATTACAAGTGGATTTGGAGCACCTGTTTCTTTAATTCGCTCAGGTTCTGTTTTTGGCCAACTAATCGATATTTTACATTCTGTCCAAAGATCAGATGGAACGACAATATCAAAAAATCCATCTAAATCAATCCACAGGACCTTTGACACTTTGATAAATCTATCGACTTGCCTGTACCACTCAACTGGTTTTTCCCTCAATTTCGGAAAGTCATTTGTAAATAACAGAATGTCCTGTCTCGACCAAGGGACATGAACATATCCTCCACCTGCGATTTCTCTCATTGGAAATTGTTTTGACAATTTTTCCAATCTTTCATCTTCCTTCTTTTTCGTCCATTTTACTCTCCACTTATTCAGTTCTCCTAGCTTTTTGATATATACAATCAAATCTTTTATATGTACTATTCTTCCCATTGAGTTCAAACTCTCAATGTCACTTTCTGAAAAGTCTAATCTGTAATGTTTCGCAAAATTCTTTTGTTTGCTCACATCAATTTCAAGTTCTGCTGCTAGATCCTCTAGTTGATCATATTTATTTTTTGTTTTCCATTGTATGCTTTTGCAAATGAACAGTAGTTCATCATCTCGATAGTAATTTAAACTATCAGGACCGATTGTTCCAATTATTAATTCTTCGATATTCGCTTTTAATTTGGCCACATCAAGTTTTGGTGTAGTTACCCTGACTTCAGGACTCCCTATATCCGATATAGCACCCATTGGTGTTTTTGGAGATAAATCTTCATTAAAGGTTAAATCAGGCATTCTCGATTTAGAAGAGTTTATTTCAGATAAATCTGAATAAAATTTTTCAGCAGCTTTTTGAATTTCTGTATTTAAAGGAATAGTTAATCCAGTTTTGTTTGTTTCCTTTTGGTCAAATACAGGCTGAACAGGACCAATCGTTACTGGAACTGTCACAGCTTCCATGCCTTTTGTCATTCTTTTTATTAATTCTTCTTTAGATCTTAAATATTCATTATAATCAATATTTTCAACATTTCTTGCCTCTCTTGTATAATCTTTTGGGGCTTCTCTTGCTCTTGGAGCCATTGTAAAATGTCTACCTTCATTTCGAGCATTCTCGAATTCTGTTCTTCTAGGAGTTTCAATGATTTCACAATTATTTGGATAAAGTTTAGGAGCTTCATTAATTGGAGGTGCACTCGGTGAAGTTTCAGTAGAAACCACCGGAGTAGACCAAGATCTAGGAGGTCTCAAAGGCTGATTCTTTCTAGCAGTTGTATATATTTCTTCCATAACTGCATCCTCAGATTCACTTTCCATTGATTTCCCTGTAGGAGTACCCATTACCATTTCCTGAATTAAATACAATCCTTCACTCATGTTTCCCTGTCTCCACATTCGCAATCTATCTTCATGAGTTTCTCTTCTCCAAGGTGGATTTTTAGAAGGTCTTTTAATTCCACTAGCTTCTCTTTGTAACTGATACATCTCGTCTTCCCACTCAACTAAAGCTTCAAATTGAGTTGGTCTCGGTTTCGGAACAAGAGCGTTCATTTTCTCTCGTAAATTTCTCAAGACTTTTACATTAAATGAACCATCATCAGGCCAAGTTAAAACACCGTCGTTCTTAGTATAACGTTTCCAACTATCGAACCATAAGACAGTATGATATCCATATTCACCTTCCATATACGCTGCAGGTGTTTTATACTTATGAAGTAGTTTACCACCTCGCGTTTCGATTTTCTTATCAGGTGAAAATAAATTCTTAAACTTCTGAAATAATGTTGGCTTTTTCTCAACATGTTTAAAATGATAACTCATTTTTAAAAGTTAAATCTAATTGACAAAATCGTTCGTAAAATATTTCCGGGATGTTCCGCAAAACAACCAATCCGTGCGCGAAACACACCAACAAGCCAATGACAGTTGAGCTACGTCACTTTTCTGCTCAATCAATAAAATTGGAGTTTTTCTGAAGGACCAATCAGCTCACAGGTCGTCAGAGACTCAAGAGCCAATCAGAATATAGCTTGTGACGTAGGTCACCCAATCCCAGCGCGGCTCTGTGACGTACACAGCAGCTGCGGTTTCTCGTTTCTCACTCCTGGCGCTTACCCCTCCTTCACAAAATCTTTTCACAGCGCCATTTTAAGAACACTTTTCAGTGTAAATTAATTTTTAATGATGACTATAAGGACAACATCTGTTCGTTTCACTATTTAGGATAGTTTACATACATTCAAGTATCCACACTTCGGAATAGACGGCGCTATTCACACTAAGGATAATATTCAATTGTCAGTAGAGTAACCCTTACCCCACCCTTCTAACACGTATAATTATGAACTCGCTTTGCTCTGAACCCACCGCGAAGTGACAGTTCTAAGAGTTCCACTTGAACATAAAATACAATTCAAACTCGCACTTTCACACTGAAAATTCCCTAATTTCAAACACACATGAAATCCGTACAGGACTCTCACCTGTTTATAGAGATCATGCACCGTTAGCAAAATAACGACGTTATCCGTACAGGGCTTTCACCTGTTTATAGATATGAAACATGTACCCGTACAGGACTCTAACCTGTTTATAGATAATCATGCACCGACGCTAATTTACCCTTCACTCAAGCTCGGATATAACTAATACTCTTATCACAGTGAGTTTTATGGAAGGCGCTTTGTCCCTATTCTCATGCTGCTCTAATTTCTTAGAAAACCCTCACTATACAAGATTCACACCTAGCCCTAAAACTGTGCTGCTCGGCAACAACACTATGGTACACGGCGATACCTCTTGTGATACTCGGCGATATCACTACAAACAGAACAGATGGCTTGCGTGACTAATTTCTCGCCACACAATCTATACCGGTATAGCTTACGGATAGCACGAAAAACGAACTTAACATGTGTTAAAACATCGATCCTATTTTCATACCATAACGTTTTTAGTAACCCTTAGCAACCAACATATTACCTTGGTTACTCTTAGCAACCATCAATTTCTGCTACCAGAGAATTGATCCAGCGGCCTATAGAAAATATATCATAAACAACGCTACCCAACTTCATAACCTATAAACAAAATTCTATACTAATCTATGGACCCATATATAAACCTGACATATTTTGGGCCTACTGAATCAGGTGGTCAGATTAAATCTATATATACATTATCTACAAAATATATACAATTTTATACATCTGCGGAAAAAATATTGTTATTAGAATAAAACCTAATCATTTAAAACGACCACCATTGGCGACGTGATCTAGCTAATAGTAACCTACACTCCTGAATAACCAAGACCAGCTTGTTTATCAAAAGTAAGATTTTATTTACTAAATTATGGTATATAAATTGATAGTTTTATAAATGTATTTTATTAGCATCGAAGTAAGCATGATTGTAAAGAAACGTAGGAAAAATACAATTTAAGCAAGTGAATCAAATTAAAGTGAATATTTAAAGTTCAGCATTTCTAAAACCTAAGTCCCTAACTGAGCTAATTAAATAGAAATTAAAGTAAAGTTCTTTGAGGATTCTTACGTGCTCCACGCAAAGTCCGACAGCACTTCACCCTCATCGGAAAGTCAGAAAGCAGCAGCCAGCCCATCCCTAGAGGCATGACTTTTTATACCTTTCTACGCTAACTAAACTACGCAAAGGAAAGTTTTCAGAAATCTTCGACGTCCCATTGGCTGAGAGTGACAAGTGACATGTCACCCATATTTCAAAAGTTCCATTTGGTCACTTTTCTTAAGGACCATTGTCTTTTCAGTATGCAACCAGGAGCTTCCTAGGTTTGCTACAAATGTCTCTTTGCTTCCAATTGACTTCCGCGGATGCCAAGTTAAGGGCTGACAAAATGTTCTTTTTCGACCTTGGCCATGTCCGACAGAATGATGATAGCACGTCAGTTTTTGCTTAGTGAACACAACTTTTGACGAACAATTTATTTCAGAATGGGCGTCTCATGACTTTTGCAGAAGTAAAATTCAGCATTTTGTAGCTCGGGCAGACTAGGCCCAAAAGCAGGCAACTTATGTTTTCTAGTATAAAACAAACACAAGAAAAATATTAATGTAAGAAATAATGTAGATTCTGTATCCACCCCAAGATTTACTAATTAATTAACCCACCCGATTAATCATATGTTACCTAGCCAATGCAAACAAATAAAGCAGCGTTTATATCTACCAGTCTCCGTTAATCCATGAGACTTATATGCACCTAGAATAGTAGAAATGACATCACACAGACAAGGAAAAGCAAAACAAGCACATGCTTCTTTTAAGTTTGCAGCAGTTAGTAATGACAAAAACGAAAACAATAAATTATTTTATTATTTTGCACGAACAAAAAGATGCAACAATTATGCACGTTTATGAGCACACATGTTAGTCCCCCCATGTGTAAAGTTTAATCTAAGTTGTATTAGTACGACAAATCACAAATCATTAATATTATTATTCATGTTATGGAAATGTGACTTCACGAGTTTAAACAAAATTTTGTTTTCTATCTCGCTCCATCACTGTCCAAGCTGCCAGGCGGGAGTTTAGCACGATGAAACAATTTTTGAGGAACGAGGGGGTCCCCTATGCCTCGCTCTACCCCGCCTGACTTCGCATTGGAGCGGCGGGAGAGAATCAGATCTTCTCCTCCCCGAGAGCCGCAATGGACCATGCTAAATCACTGAAACGTAGAAAACGTGACTCCACAGCAGCACCTGAAAAGGAAGATTAGTGGAATATTGAGCACTAATGTACTATTGGATGCCATGTTTGTGTTTCTTATTCACTTTCTGATTATGATGTAATAGTTGCATAGCCTCTTAGGTTTCAAGCTTATCTACTGTTTGCATGTATGGTGCACCTACTGAGAGACACTAATATTTAATGGACCACTTGCCTAATAATTATTATTGCAGCCTACTTACTTATTAGCTAGGGCTGCTGTCATTTACTTAGCTGTGGGCCTAGTTAGTTCCCCATACAGGGCCTCGTTCTTGGAGTATGGGTTTGCTGTATTTTCTCATAGCAACATCTAGTACTACTGGCTCCCCTTAAGCTGCGACATGCCATGCTTCAATGTCTGGATGGACTATTAGACAGTGATGCATAGCTCTTGGACTGTTTAGCTCGGTCGACTCCTGCTATGAGGTAGTGTTCTGCCTCTGTGCCCCCGCCTTATGGGAGCACCCCAAATCTGTTTTCTAGAGTAGGGTGGGGGAGGGGGACATGTTGGGTGTTGGGATGGCTTAGGCATGGTTGGGTTGCTGAAGTGGGAGGGGGGATGGGGGTACGCGGGTTGGGGTTTGGCAAATGTTCTTGGTTCCCTTCCAGTCACAGGATCAGATTGTATGGATCTAGTTACTACCTGCTATTCTATGATGCAAGACCTCTTGTCATGTATCTGCTTTTGTCACTGTTCTGCAATGAGTAACGCCCTTAAGTTTCTCACTTGAAATATGCACGGCCCCAACACACCCCAAATAATTAGGATGGTGTTTGCGAGTCTAGATGGGATGGGAGTGCATGTGGCCCTTTTGCAGGAAACACACCTGACCGCTGACTTGGCAAAAAAAATAGGTATGTGCTGGGTGAGTGTGAAAGTGTCGTCCTCCTATTCATCCTATGCTAGAGGGGTGCTGATCTTTGTGAAAAAGTGTGTTCCCTTTACAGTGCTCAGAACTGAGATGGATGATTGTGGTAGTATAGCGATGGTGCATGACCGATTGGGTGGTGAGAGCGTGTTAGTAGTGAATGTTTACGGGCCCAATATTGATGACCCTTCCTTTTATTCAGATGTGTGGCACAGAATATCGTCGTTCCCACCTGCGGCAATTATCTGGGGCGGGGACTTCAACTTGTGGCTAGACGCTAGCATGGATAGGCAGGGAGTCGTTGAGGCCCGGCCCAAACGGACGCCGGACATGCTCATGGGACTTATAGATGCGGGCCACCTACAGGATGCCTGCGCCACCCTGCTGCCCGGGAAAGCACGTTTGCATTGGCGGTATATAGCTCTTGGTCCCGCATCAACCTCTGGCTCATCTCGAAGGAGGTCTGTACCTGGACAACTGGGGTGTCGCATGCAGCCCGCTCTTTATTGGATCATTCTCCGGTGCTCCTTGAGTTAAAGATCCCGGAGTGTCAATTGCCATCTTTTGCGTGGAGGCTACAACCCTCGGAGCAGACTATAGCGGAGGCGATTAGGAATTACTTTACAGAGAACGAGGGTGCGGTAGAAAGCGCTGGAGTTCTTTGGGAGGCCTTCAAGGTCACCATCCGCGGTGCTTGCATCGGGGTTCAGTCGGGGGTTCTGAGGGACATTCGGCGTAGGATTAGGAAACTGGCGGCGGACGTTTCGCATTTGGAGCATGCTTTCGACATGGACCCGTCGGCGTCAAAGCTAGCAGAAATAAGAGACCTAGTGACGGAACATAATGAAACTGTAAATCAGGAGCTGCTGCACTGCTTGCGGCGCAGGATAGCTGGATATTATGGAGAGGGTGGGTGGCTTTGTCGATCTCTCGCCCAAAAACTTGCAGTACCTTGCCACCAGGATGTTGTTATGGAACTGCTTGATAGTGGTGGTGAGCCCCCACAGTCGGTGGAGGACCTCTGTGATATTTTCTTAAAGTTCTATACGATCTATATGCAGCTAGGGACTCCCCCTCCGTCGAAGGGACGCATGACTATCTTGATGATGTGGTGCTGGGGTGGCTGTCCAATGTGCACTGAGAATACCTAGTGCAGCCTTTTGACGAGGAGGATGTGAGTGAAGCCATCATGTCCCTGCCGACCTGCAAGGCTGCCGGCCCAGACGTTTTGCCGAGCGAATTCTATAAAACGTATGCGGTAGCCTTAGCTCCTCAGCTACTGGCAATCTACGCAGAGGCCTACGAGTCCGGAGTCCTGCCACCCTCCCTTCGAGCGCCCTACTTGTCACCTTGCTAATGCCGGATAAACCCTCCAATCAGTGTGGGTAGTATCGACCTCTTTTAATGATTAATATAGATACGAAGATCCTAGCAAAGATCATCGCAATCAGACTCCAGCCTTTAATACCCCTTGTTGGTACTACCGGATCAATCAGGTTTTGTTATGGAATGCTCCACGACTCATAATTTGCGCATGTTGTTTTCCACTCAGCACTACTTTCAACCTGACTTGCCAAGGCCCAGCTGCCCTACCTGAATGGCCCACTGTTACCTTTCGCATCTCACCTGGATATATCAGCGGCGCGCAAATCTACTGCCCTGAAACAGTTGTCAGCTGCGGGCATTACCAGATTTGGGGATCTATATACAGAGGGCCGCTTTAAAACGTTGCGTGAGGCACAAAATTGGGTGCACTGTGGATTCATGTTTAATTTTACATATGTTTGAGTACGCCAAGCTATTTGCATGATATACCCTAACTATCCGGCGGAGCCGACTGCGCTTCGTGCACTACAGGCCTTATTGTCGGGTGAGAGCCGTAAAGGACTCATTACAAAATTATATAACTCCTCATTGCGAGAACGAGATCAGGAGGTGTGCTCCTCGTATCTGCGCTGCCAAGCTGCGATAGGCCATCCGATCACTCTAGAGGACTGGACGGCGTGCTGTCAACTCACAGGTAATCTCACAGCCAATTGTAACCTCAGAATTATTCATTTTAAATATCTGCATCAGGTTTACTATTCCCCTATGTAGTTATATAAATATGGCCTGAGAGAGTCGGCGAACTGCATGAGATGTGGGACTGCAAATGCAGATTTTTATCATGTCGCATGGCTATGTGGAGGTGTGTTTGCTTTCTGGACTTCAGTGGTCCGCATCCTGTCGGATATGGTGTTGGAACCGGTGAGTTGTACGCCTGAGCTGTGCTTGCTAGGATATGTAAAAAAGTTGAAACTGGCTAGCAGACGCATTGTGGCGATCTCCACTCTGTTTGCAAAAATGGCAGTGGTGCAGCGCCGGGGCTCCAGATCGGCGCCCACTATAAAACAGTGGCTCCGGGATCTAGTTTATTGCAGAGATCAATTGAAAGCGTATGAGGAGGAGTTACCAGAATGATCGTGCCCTAAGGATTTTTGGGTCCCTTTCACGTCCTATTTGATGTCTAACCGTGATATACTCTGAACCTCATATTTAGATTATTGGTTCCTCCCATCTGCTTTGGGCTGGTCATGTAGTGGATAATGTGTTACTCTTTGCCTTTTTCTAGTGGACAGGCATCAAGGCGTCTTCTCTGGGTCCTGCATTTCATTCTTCGATTATTTATTGACAAGCAGAACATGTGCAGATATATATATATGCAGAAGTGATTATGTCGTGGATACTGACTGGGAGGGGGTTGGGACGGAGGGGTGGGGTCGATGGTTTTGCGAATGTAAGAGCTGACCCTGCATCTATGTTTATGGAACTTGTACTTGTATGACCTGTATGAAAACAATAAATCAATTTAAAAAAGAAAAAATAATAATTACTACAAGGACCATTTTCATGATTGCATTTTTATTTATTTTAATTATTGTCGTTATTAAGCACAGTCACCTGTCATCCCACTTAAAACCCTGCACCTTTACACATTCTTCACTTATTGGGAAGAGGCTTAGCAGCATCCCTGCTGTTTCATTGTATGGACAGCTTCTCCAGCAGTCTGGGTTGGCTCACACTCACTACTTCTGGCTGTTGCAGTGTATGCCTGACCAAGTAGAGAAATACAGACTGGCGAGAACAAGAGAAAATTACCTGCACATACACAATTTAAAATGTACTGTGCAGGTGCAAACCTGTCCTAGTGGAGCAATGCTCTCGGCCAGTGCTGTGACATATCATTTTTGGGGGTGCCTCACAAACGAGCTTTTGTGCAGGGATGGGGTGGGTGCAGCACTGGCGGGCAGCAGAAGGCACCCAGCCAGCTACAATAGAGTGGCAGCATTATGCTTCAGTAAATTGAAGCCTACATTTAATTTGTGCTTCATGGCTTGTGGACCAGCTGGATTAGTTCCTCTCCGGAAAGAGTCAGGATATATCCTGGTCCCAAAAAGTGCATACTAGTAGGGTCCACTAAAACCTACCAGCTCAAACTAACCACCACTCTGCACCGCAGGATTGCGCTCACTGTGACCAGATCACAAAACATTAATGACTACGATTATTTTTTTATCTTGGTGTAAGTAAGGCAGTGTTTGGTGCAAATACCTTTTACCACCATATTATTTACGTGTATTTTTTGAAGTGGCAATGTGTAACAAGAATGTCTGCAGATTTCTGATGTATGACATTATGTTGTGGTTGTAATTTCTCTGTTTGTTTTGTACATCATAAATGCATTGTGAAGTTGTAGTTTTTTTTAAGGTTTGCTGTGTTCAAGATTTTAAAGTTTTGCTATGTTGTTATACTTCTGTTGTTGTATTGCTTTGTTTATTTATTGTCTTACGTTCTGTTAACTTTTCAAGCTCAATGCAGCACATGGATTTGAAGTTACCGTAATTCACTATCTAGTATAATACCACACTTTTTAGCTTCAGATAGGAAGCAAAGATCCATCTTAAATTAGTATTTTCAGTACACGCCTTTTGTGATATGTCTGCTGGTGTTTTAAGTAGTTGAAGAGCTGCAGAAGTTTCAAACTTTGCACAGTGGCAAATGGTTGTTTGTCATTGAAACTTCAAAGGAATGGGATGCTATAGGCGGTGGAATGTAGGAGCATTTGTTAACATATCTAAAGTAAGCAACATAACACAAGATAACACAGAGCACAAGGACAAAAAAACTAGAAAAATAAAAGGGCATAAAAACACAAAGGTGTTAGGAAGAAATGCAGCACAACCATCTCAGTATATCGCAACACAATCCATGACTGCAGCCGAAAACAACACCAAGTTTAGCATCACAACATATCATCATCATTACAAAATGCAGACAACAAACATGGACACACATTCTTGTAACACATTATCAATAAATCTTTATCTAGTAAGTCAAATCACCATAAAAGTATAAAAATCCATGAAATAACAATAAAAACAAGCAATCCAATTAATTGTAAAACAGGGAACACATAAAACAGTTAATCAGGTCTCAATTCCCTGGACGTCCAGACAGCCAGTAAAAAGGATAAAACAGCAAAAATCACTTGGACCATGGGAAACATCCGTAAATACATCATGGAAGGCCTAACTTGTTTAAAGTGCAATAGTGTCAGTAAAGGGATTAAAACCACTTCCTCAGCCAGCTGAAATATGAGCAAAACATTGTAAATGAAGCAAAGACACATTGTCGCCGCCACAGAGTGCCCTTTCCTCACGCCAAACCCATCCACCCAGGGAAGCCAGATAATGATGCACTTGATTAAATCCAAACCTTTGCAGTAAGAACCTGCATGCTGTAAGCGAACCAAGCCCAGGTATGGCTCCAATCCCTGTACAGTCTTTAGAAGCAGATGGCCGCTAACTACTGGCATCTGAAGTTCTAAGCTTTCTCTCTCCAAGCGGGAGTATTCCAGAAACAATCTTTTAACACTCCCCAGCTCGTGGGCAGAGAGATCAGTTGGATTCATAAAAATGTCAGGCCTGACTAAGGAAAGAAAAGATGGCTTAACATGGGCAAACTATGGAATACTCAATGCCCGGTCCAGAGAATGACAGTCCTCAATAATCAACTGACTTAAGTTCAGCTCCTCTCTACTCCAAATCCTTATTCAGCACAATAACGGAATTAGGGCAACTAGGTCAGAGACATAGTCGATCTCTAATTCAGCATGCACAGAAAATGCCAGGGAGGACTGGGGGACCTGGCCCAGCTTAGCAGGAAGTTGTTCTCCATAGTCTGAATCCGATCCACCTTAGTGTACCCCCAAATCTGGCCACCATAACGCAGCTGTGCAATGCACTTGGCTTGTTTGATTTTTAGAAGGTCCCTTGGTGCCCTGGAAACAAGCCTATATGTGAAACTAAAAACAGCCCCCATAGTGTTTACGGCCTCTGATCTTTGGCCTCCACCAGGGGTTTCCAACATTTTTTGGCATCAGATTAATCTCCCAAATAAGGGAAGGCATTAACTTTGGACAGAGTAAACTTAGATAACTTAAAGGTCTTAATGCGGGTATATTTGGGGCCCACTACCATCACATAGGACTTTGAAAAATTGACCGAGAGGTCTAGAAGTCCCATAAAAGACACATACTTGGCCAACAACAAGTCCAGCCCCTGTGTGGTCCGAGCCATCAGGACCGCATCATCCGCATATAGCAGAATGGTGAAAAATCTATTCCAAATTTCAGGGCAAATGGCTGACACCGATAGGAGCGCAGACTCTAATCCGTTCATATACACAGTGAACAAAAAAGTTGCAAGTATGCACACCTGGTGAACCCCACAGCTTGTGAAAAATGGAAAAGTGCAATCTGCTCTCAGAGAAAAGCACATCGAAGCTGAGGTCGTTGAGTGCAGATTGAACAATAATGCCACAATCCTAGAATTGACCCCCAGCTCACTAAGCAGCGCCCACAGTTTAGCTTGATTGACCTTGTCAAAAGCAGACGTCAAATCCATAGAAGCGAGATGTAGGGATTTATTGATAATTAGATGGAGGTTGAGGCATCGGTCTGCTGTCGACCTTTCAGCCCTGAATCCATACTGGACATCACTCAAGATGTTATTCTCTTCTGCCCAGTCAGACAACATATTTACAACCCCCATCCCCAGGTCCTTAACTTTATCATCCAATAGTGAGATTGTCCAATAGCATTGCGGGTTCTCTTTGTCTCCCTTCTTAAATAAGGGGACAATCACAGCAGTAGACAAGAAGGGTAGCAACCCCTCCTGTGAAGCCGCATTTTTTAAGACCCAGGTTAAAAGCGGGTCCCCAACATCAATATTAGCTTTAAACAGATCTGGAAGGATATTATCTGGGCCCAGAACCTTATTTCTGGACAAATCAAGAGTTCTTCTTTGGATGTCATGTAATGTGAACATTACTCGGTTGACGGTTTTAACAGATGCCCCAGGGATTATATATCCATCCCATCCCCATGATTAAAAATACTCTCAAAATGAGCCTCCACTGTTGCTCCAGGATATGATAGCATAAAAGCAAGCCAGGACCCTCAGAAAAAAACAACGCCTGTTTACACACTCTAGAAAATACAACTATCCCCCATTTCACATCCTGGACATAGCTCCTCCCAGTCTGACTCCTGTAAATTGGGGTTATTGCGTCTACACCACTTTTTAGACAACCTGTAGGCTCGCCTGCAATTTCTGATCAATTGTCCATCCCTCTGGGAGTGTTTCAAGGCTACCTTCAGATGGCGCAGAGTACTTGAGCAATCCACGTCAAACCATTTTGGGATTTGTGACTCCAAGGTGCTAGTGGGTGTGGCCGTCAAGATTTACAAACCCCCCGAAGTATGCCTTCATATGCTTCCAAAACCTCTTCCCTGCGTCACTGTCCAAACAAATAATAAAATCTTGTAGACAGGAAGTAAAAAGAGATGCATGTAGATGCTGAGGGTCCACCTGAGCCCAATTCAGCATTCTTCCTTGGACCACAATGGACAAACTCAAGAGGGCACCCCTTCACTGTGGTTTTTGACCCACACAATGTCCTGGTTAATGGTGATGTAAAGGGCTGTAAAATATTTTAAAATGAGAAATGAGGAGATATAGTTGTGCTGAAACAAATGTGAAATCAATAAGCGAGCCACTACCCTTCCCTTTATTTATTTTTTGTTTTTATTAGGATTTTGCAAGAGAAAATCATACATACATTATATATATTTAGAAAAATTACAAAAAATTATGGAATAGTAAACATATGCAATGGGAGAGAATGTATGAAGAGAGAATAGAAAGGGAAAGAAAAAGAGGAGAGAGAAGGACGAGAGAAAGAAAGGAAAGAAGAGCAGGAGGAAAAGGGAAGGAAAGGACAAGATATAGGCAATAATGATAAAACATGTGGGAATAGAGTAAAGCAGTCAATTAGGAGATTTGGAAGAAAGATACGTAGTAAAGGGAAGCCAAAGGAGATCAGGTTTGATTTTAGGGGAATAGAGGAGGATGCAGCAATAGCAATTCTATGTTCATCACATAGGAAATTCCACCATGTATGTACAGAAAGTTTAGAATTATCTTTCCAGCACGATAAAATAACTTTAAATGCAAGAGCAATACATAAGTCCAGCAATTTAGCAGAAGATGAAACAATATCAATATCATCTGATAAAGAACCGAGAAAAACATTTAAAAATGATAAAGGGGTGGAACAATGAAACATTGGCATGCAAATATTCCAAACATCAGTCCAAAAGGATAAAACAGGGGAGCACTCAAATAACTGATGGTTGAGTGTACCCGGGTCATTCAAGCATGACCAACAAAGTGGAGAGGAAGTAGGAGAAAATGTATGAATAGTAACAGGAGTAATAAGAACTCTATGGTAAATGAAAAACAAGGATTGAGTAATGCGAGCTGAGAGTGAAACTTTAAACAGTTTGGACCATAAACGTTCCCACAACAAGACAGAAAGGGAAACATCAAGATTTGTCTCCCAAGCAGTCTCTACATTGGTTTTGGGGCGATCTAAGACATTAGATAACAAAATGGTATTTACAAAAGCAGCCTTAGGCTGTTGAGTTGAGAATAGAGGGTAAAGTGGAGTGGTAGGAATGAAAGTAGGAAAAACATCAGGTAGTGGGAGAGAAGACAAATATGACTGAATAGCAGACTTTATAATGATATATTCATTTACAGACGATGGTGATAGGTGATAATCAGATTGCAATACATGAAACGGGATGATAGAGTTACCTGCAAAAAATTGGTGTATAAACAAAATACCCTTCTCTTTCCAGTATTTAAAATAAAACGCCTTTGTATTTAAGAAATTTGTTATACCACACCACCATAGATAAGAAGCATTGAAGAGGAGAGAAATTAGAAAAGAAAACATTGTGTAATAGTGTGTGAGAGTATTTCAAAATGGGAAATTTGGACAAAAAAGAGCAATTAGACATAAACACAATATGTAGGAAAGAGAAATCTTTCAAAAGAGAGCGTTCTAAAAGTACCCATTTAGGTACAGGAGTGGTTGAGAAATCGTAGGCAAGTGAAAAGGATTGCTTCATCAGAAATGCAGAATGATAGGTTTTGAAATTGGGGAAACTGACTCCACCCTCGTTTTTAGGGCGAATCAATTTATGTAAGGCTATAGGAGGGTGTTTGTCATTCCATAAGAATTTAGTACATATAGAATTTATGCGAGAAAAGTAGCAATTGGGGATTTTAAAAGGAAGCATCGAGACAGTATAAAGCACATGGGGAGTAATCATCATTTTAATCGTGTCTAATCTACCCCACCAGGAAAGGAATAAGGGAGACCAAATATGAAGGAGGGATTGAATTTTCTTAACAAGGGAGTCAAATGTAAGTTTGAGGGTATCAGCTAAAGAGGAAGAAAACCATATACCAAGGTACTTAATTTTGGTAGGGCACCAAGCAAATTCAGTATTACTAAACATATATTGATAGCACGCTGCATTTAATGGCAGGACTTCCATTTTAGATAAATTGAGTTTATAACCTGATACAGAAGAGTACAGCCTAACCTCATCTAAAAAATGTGGAAGAGATGAGGTGGGGTTAGTCATATATACAAGCACATCATCTGCATAAGCAGACAATTTAATTTCAGAGGGTGGGAGTTTGCAGCCAGCAATCATGGGGTTTGAACGAATACGTTCTAAAAAAGGTTCAAGACATAAAATGAATAACAAAGGGGAGAGGGGACAACCTTGTCTAGTACCTCTTGACAAAGAAAACAACTTGGAGAACCGGTTATTAACAAATATACTGGCCCGAGGAGAGGAATATAAAAGTTTGTCTAAGGAAATAAAAGAGGGGCCAAAACCCAACCATTGGAGGGTACGAAACATGAACTACCAATTAATACGATCAAACGCTTTTTCCGCATCCAGGGATAGTGCTGCCATCGGGACTCTTAAGTTTTTACTATGGGCTATAACGTTAGAAAACATGCGGGCATTGTCAGCAGCAAGTCCTCCCTTCACAAATCCCACTTGGTCTGTGTTAACAAGATTGGGAAGAAGGGAATCAAGACGTGATGCCAGAATTTTAGCAAAGATTTTACAATCGTAATTAATTAAAGATATAGGGCGGTAATTTTTGCATTGTGAGTGATCTTTATCAGGTTTAGGAATTATGATAATTAGTGCATCAAGAAAAGATCCAGATGCTTTGGCCTCCGCAATAAAAGAATTAAATAACTGTAGGAGTTTTCGCGCAAAAAATGCATGGAAGGTAGAATAAAACTCAGCAGGAAGTGCGTCAGGACCAGGCGCTTTTGCTTTTTTAAGGGAATTAATGGCCCCGGTGACTTCCTGGAGAGTAATGTCTCCCTCCTAGAGCGCAAATTCATCTGTAAGTGAAGGAGGAGAGGGGAGGCCCTGAAAAAAGGAATCTAGATTTACATCTGAAGGATGAGTATCATCGGTGTATAAGGATTGGTAATATTTGTGAAATACCTCGGCAATGTCTTCATCAGACGAGACCAGTTTATTAAGTGTGTCATTGAAAATAGGGCCAACATTCTTACGCTCTGACTTAATTTTTAAATAGCTTGCCAGCATTTTCCCCGCTTTATTTTGACCACCATGAAATTTGGACTTGATTTTAATAAGGGTGTTACAAGCTTCATGGGTAATAGTTTTATTTAGGTCAGATTTAGCTTTGATTAAGTCCTGAAGGGCAGAGGGGGATTTAGAGGAAAAATAAGAATGTTCAAGGTCCTTAATCAACTTAAGTTGGTCTTCATATTTCTTCTTGTTAAGTTTCTTTTTCTTAGAGACATAAGAAATAGTAAAAGCTCTCAATGCAGCCTTAAAAGCATCCCAATTATTAGGTATAGAGGTATCAGAAGGAATGTTAAAGGTAAAAATTCAGTAAAAAACCCTTCAAATTCTTTTCTGAACACAGTATCAGATAGTAGGTAGGAATTAAATTTCCACCGGTTGAATGTGGGAGAAATGAGGGAAAGGTCAAGGGAGGTATAAACAGGAGCGTGGTCAGAAATAAAAATAGAACCAATCACAGATTTTTGAATAGCGGAGATCAAAGATTTACTAACCAGTATGTAATCAATCCTGGAGCGGGTGTGGTGAACATTAGAGAAGAACGTATATTCTAACACATCAGGATTACACAATTTCCAAGAATCAAATAAAGGACGAGAGGCAATGGCAGATTGAAAGCTCTTATGAGATTTGTCAGGCTGAAACTTACTAGAGGACAATCTATCCGAAAAAGGATCTAACCATTGATTAAAATCAGCAGCAACAATACAATCTGGAAAATCAGTGGACGAAAATAGGACTTTAATATCCTTCCAAAATTTGGGATCTGGACGTACTGGGCCATAAATGTTTAGCAGAACCAGCGTTTTATTTTGGATAGTAACCTTAGTCAATGCCCATCGTCCTTCATCATCACTCTGGGAGGAAATAATTTGAACATTTAATGCTTTATGGAACAAAATAGCAACTCCCCCTTTTTTATTAATAGCAGGAGAAAACACAACTTGGCCCACCCACTGTCTCTTCAATTTAAAGGATTCAACATCCGAACAGTGTGTTTCTTGAAGAAAAACAACCTGTGCATTAAGTTTAGATAAGTGTGACAATACCTTTTGACGTTTGACAGGATGACCAAGACCTCGAATGTTCCACGAGACAAGGTTACACATGATAATAGGACGGATGGATGGGTAACATATGGAAGAAACACACTTCAGGAAGGTAACTAGAAAGAGGGAAAGAACAGTCCATTAACTTATATGAGAAGAAAACAATCCACACACCTATGAGACTGTAATACATTATGACTATAAACAAAAAGCAAAATAGGATATAAAACATTGAAAAACGCAGAGACCGCAAAAGGAGAAAATAACATGAAGGAAAGAGGGGAAAGAGAGGGAATCCTGAAAAGAGGAATAAGGCAATACAAAAGGGGAGAAGAAGACAGATAGAAAGAGAAAGAGAAAGAGTAAGCAGATCAAGGCTGGGACGCCTGATCGGAAAAGAGGGAAATAACCAATACATCAGGGGCGAAGATACACCAAAGAGGAGACACAGCTCAACAAGCTACCAAAGAGAGGACGCAAACCGAAAGGAATAAAGAGAAGAAAAGTAGAACCTGAGGTAGGGAAACAGGGACTAGGATAGAAAGTCGTCATGAAACATAGAGAAGGTACACAGCGCCAAATTTAAGACCAGGAGAACTGTGAATATTAATGATCCGTGTCCATGTTAGAAGAAGAAATACTCTGCATAAATGTTTGAAGTTTCTGAGGATCATCAAGGAGCGGGTACGACCATTATGCGTGATTTTGCAAAAACAAGGATGTAGAATGCCATATTGGATGTTCAACTGTCTCATCAGGGGACGGAGATTCAAGAATTCTTTGCGTCATGCATTAGTAGCAGAAGAAAGATCCTGTGAAATAAAAATGTTGTGACCAGACCATTGGAGGCGCCGTTTCAGCCTAGCAGCCTTCAAGACTGACATTAATTCCGTGAATTCAAGGAAAAGCATAATAATACCACGAGGCTTTGAAGAATTAGAGTTCAGACGACCCAAACGATGAGCACGTTGAATGTTGAGTGGATGTGATGCAGGTTGGATATCCAAAAGTTCCTGAAGAAATTTTCCAATAAAGGACACCATATCGGACCCCTCCACATTTTCCGGAATTCCGTAAACGCGTAGGTTGTTCCTACGATTACGATTTTCAAGGTCCTCAGTGTGTAGTTTGAGTTTGTGAATCTCTTGCTCCAACAAGGGGATTTTTGCAGTGGCATCTTGTATATCACTCACACGTTGCTCTAAGTTCAAAACCTTGCTCTCCATGATGACCCAGCGTTCCTCAATCTGCTTAAGTTTTTCGTTGGTGGCAGACATGAACAGCTGGAGACCACGTACTTCTTCTAAAATAGAGTCAAGTACAGGATTTGAAGAGGATTGAATGGGAGAAGGTGGATCATTCTTGAGTCTCTTAGGTTTAGTTCCAGTGTGAGATACTTTTGAGTTAGAGGATTCATGTGCCATTGTGTTGGTCAGGTAATGTGCCAAAAGAAGGAGATCAGTAGTATATAACAACTGTGCCGCACACTGAATACAAAACAGCCAAATCGATGTGTAGCAAAAAACAGGTCAGAAGTACACGCCTGGTACTTAAAAAAAAACAAAGCTGATGCACTGATTTGTATAGGTCACAGCATATGACGTAGTGGCAACCTTAATATAGACAAAAAACTCCCCATCAGAACAGCATCATGGGTAAGTACCACTTAAAAGATATAGCCGTGAGGAAACAATAGCCGTAGGCTCAGTAAATCATCAATGACATTTGGAATGTAGAAAGTCACTACAGGCATGTCTTGCACAAAATGGCGGCTGTATTTCCACACAAAAGGGAGTATGTAGTTGAAAAACGGCCCTCATTGCTTTTAGGCGCCAAAAGTAACCTAGGATGTGCCCCTGTATAATAAAACAGGCATTTAAGGAGAAGCGAGGCAATTCTCTGTGAGCGAACGGCAAAAAGTAGCGGGAATTAAAGACGCGGGTGAAGAGAGCCAAAATGGCGGCCGCCCGCGTCTCAGAGATATGAGAAAATTACCGCTGTCGACAAAATATGGAAGACGGCTCAATAGTGAGCGCTGACCTCTGCTTCACGTTCCAGGCATGTTCCGCCGGCCCTGTAGTCCGTAATATCGACTCAGAAGTTGGCAAAACAGGTTCCAATTGTATTCACGGCATGCGACCAGCTCGGAGCTCACAGAGCCAGCATCCACGCTCTTCGGCGCGCAAGCCACGCCCTACCCCTCCCTTTATATGATGGTCAAATTGAAGAATTCAGGGAGTACGCCCTTTCTCCATTCTAAAGACTAGATTGTAAGTGTCTTAAAGCTCATTTAACTCTTGTGCATCCTGTGAGTAAAATGTGAGTCTTTATGCGACCAACAAATACCATTGGTAGCACCACCCTCTGGTGAGAGATTGCATAGATGACAATTAAGATCACAGCCAAGGACAATTAGCGAACTCAAGGCGCAGTCCAGACAAGGGTTTTCCGGGGGCTCAGATCATATACCCTTATTAATATAATAATTAATCAGACCATTGAAAAATAGCCAGGCAATGTAAGTCGTATACACTGCAGTGTGTGAGCTTGCCACTTAAGACCCGAGGTAAACCTGCTCAACTCAATTTTAACAAACATAATTTAACCCCCCTTGGCCTTACCAGCTATTGAAGGCACCATGGGTGCAAAATAAGTAGGGTATCCCTCCAGACAAAAATCTATTTTCAATTACCTAAGTTTCTTGGAGACAAATTATGTGGAAGGACTTAACATAGGAGTCCCTAAACTTGGAATCAAGACCGGCAATAATCCAGGACAACACCATAAGTCCCTTGATTATCTGGGGTGAGACTATCTGGGGGTTGTCCAGGATTCTCTGAGCCTGGGAAGATCCAGTTGGATCCAGTCAATCGCAGGACTCCAATCCACTCAGAGGAAGAAATATATTAACAGTGTGTATTGGGGGAGGAGGCCTAAAAGCAGGATGAATGTTAGGTAAACTGGGGCTTCCACCAGAGGAGTGAGAATGTAAAGTAGTAAGTGTACTGCCTGGTCTATAGAAAAATCCTAGGGGGTAAGGTCACAATCCTAGGTGGACCTAATGTCAGTCAGGTGGAGGAGGCAAGTAATTCGACAACTATCCAGGGATTATTAAAATTAACCACCACACCGTCGCTGGGCCACGGTTTCCTATCCTTGCCTATCCAGCAACACATTATCACATCTAAACATCTTCTTCCATTAGATAGTGGCACTAATCGCTAAGTCATTTACTCCTACGGGCATGTGACAGCGCCACCGAAAACTGTCTTTTTCCAACCCATGGTATCAGCAACCTGATTGTCTCATAGAACCATGGATTGATGTTGAGGTTGATATTGAGTTTTCCAGAATGACCAGCATCCTTCATTGATGAAAGGGAGATTTCATCAAGATTAGATTGGTGGCAGCCATTGAAAACCAATCATGGTTGTTTTGCAACCCTTTTTAGTGCTTCTTTGCTTGACACTAGTGCTCGGTCTCTGTGGTGATAAAGCTCTGCTCTCTACTTTGGATCTCTGAGTAGTTTTTAACTTAATGGCTGCAGCACATATATGGAGCAGATGTGTGCAACACACATATGACAGAGACAAATCTGTCCTCATTTTTCTGCGCCCGGTCCGCAGCTAGATCCAGCACTATCTTCTGGAATACCTAAAGCTGCCCATCCAATCTGAGTAGTACGTATGTGTCTACTGCCCCCTACAACTTCCCTCCAGTACATCCCATTTCCAGATCACATTTTATCCAGATCAATGATATAAGCATTCTTACTTGGATGTGATGCTGCATCTGATAGCCTGAACTATTTTATGCTCCTACATGTAAAATGTAAGCCATGAAATGCAAACATATTTTTGTATATCTTTAGACAATACAGATTCAAGATTGACAAAATATGTGTTTAGATAATACTACTACTAATAATAATAATAATCTTTATTCGGAAGTGATCACAACCATAAAAGATACAAATCAAAGTTTAAAACACAGAAGCAGTACAATTAAAATACATTTGATGATTTAGTGTAAAGTCGAAAATCCAAGGAGTCCTCGATCCCATCTAGAATTTCTAGATCTGAATGCCCCTCTCAGAAAATTAGTTACTGCAAAAAGCGTGTAAACATTAGGCAAGAGTTGCAAATACATTAGAGCAACATAGCCTTGTCTAAAACTAAGGTCTTTTGAAAGGGGTTTAAGAAACAATCTCCTTTGGCAGGTATAATATTTCCATAGGATAACAAAATGTAGGTTATCCTGTGGAGACCTATTGTCGCAGCCACTGGGACCTCTCTCATCAGCATATAAAACAAAGCCAACCAGAGATGCCAAGAAGTGATGAAGCTGGTTAATTCTAAAATGGGCTATTAAAAATCTGGCAGAGGAGCACGTTAAAATTGAGAGATTATTTTCCATGCCCTGGACTGCTTTCAGAAGGGCGTGCCCTCTCACTGCTGGTTTACTCATCTTGTTGCCTTCACGGAGAGACGAAGCATGTTTAAAAAACAATTCTTTTACTAATGTCAAGTCCTGTTATGTTTAAGAAAGATGTCTGCTCTTTTTAGAGTCCTAAGGGACTTTTTGACATACCTTAACCAAGGGATTTTGAGTGCATGGTCCAGTACAAACAGTCTGAAATGACTGAACAATTACATTTTGCCTCATCTTTCAACCAAATCTTTACCCAACACATCAAAGATCTTAATACTACCAGGTTGGTTACGTGCCTAACTCCTATTTCCTCATGTATGGAGAACTACTGGGAACCTAGAGGGACCATCAGAAATTGTCTCAAATACCTATTTTGTGCGGTCTGTAGTTTGTTAACCGCCATGTGCCCCCAAATCTCGCTTCCATACAAGACCTTAGAGATGCAGGAGGACTGGTGAAGCTTTAAGATCACCCCGGAGATCTGGTTCCTAGTCTGCGAGCATAATTCGCAGTAGCTCCCATTGAATTGTTGATGTCTCCTAACTTCCGCTTCATCAGGTACTTCCAATTTAGCTTTGCATCAAATAAAATTCTCAGATAGGAGAAGGCCGGGACCTTAGCTAAAAAATGGGCTCCTGCCTTTAGAGTCTTAGATGGAGTCACCCAGGTGCCAACTTACATGACATACGATTTTGTGAAGTTGGCCGATAAGTCCAGCTCATTCATGGAAGAAACAAAGCCATCGATCAAGGCCTGTAAGCCCATCGGAGCGTGTGCCATCAATACCGCGTCGTCCGCATATAATAAAACTGGTACTGATTTCCTGACCACTCTAGGACTGTCAGTCTGTAGTGTTGTCAGGGCGGATTCTAGACCGTTGATGTATACTGTAAATATAAAAGGAGCTAAAATACACCCTTTGTGAATCCCCCAGTACAATTAAAATGACCTATAAGGCCCACACCGTGAGAGTATCTAACTTAGACTGTTGTTTAGGCATGGGGGGACATTAGTACGTTTATAATACCATGCTCGACCCCCGGTCACCAAACCTAAACTTTGCTAGTCTTTAAAAATGACATAAATGTTTTCAGTGTTCTGAACCATGTAGCCGATAGTGTACCCTTTTTTTTGCACAATAATAGAGGTTTCTCCTGATATTTGTTTTGATTAATTTTAAATCTTTGATAACACATACATTTGTTTTTATAGCTTGTAAACAAAACAGTTTAACTAGTGAACACATACACGTATTCTTTCATCTTGACAGATATATTGTAGTTTATGAGTAAATCTTTTATATTTTACAACAATGTTTTTATGAATGCTCAGTATTTGTAAAGTGCAAAATGAGCCAAGTGCAGCACGCCAAGTAAGTACAGTATTACCAACAACAAATTGGACACTACAGAGTATTACGAGTAAGGAAATACATATATGATAGAGAGAGGGAGCTACAGGTTAGGGTTCAGGCTTTTAAATGGATATACGGAACCTAGGTAAGTCACACATGTAAATAGGAATAAAAGAAATCACAAATGAATCATAGTAAATGGCAAGTCATACATAATATATACAACTGTATAAATGTCACGTGCTTCTTTTAGTACCACATGGTCTACTTGAATATGACTGAAAAAAAAACTGGAGAAAATGCAAGAATACTTGTTCAAAGACACCCTGTCAATCAAAGTAGCTTCTGAGCAGAGGAACACTGTATCCTTTTCACACTGTTCTTGTGTACTGCATCCATTGGAATTCTTTATCCAGAATACTGGAATCAAAATCATCCGTTATGCATTGTGCCCTTGATCGGGCTCTCAGAAAACATGCTCCGAAGCTGGAACTTATCCTCCCATCCCCCCGTGAGAGAAAGGCAGTGAAATGGATGTTGATTGTCTGACATCTCAAACACCTTCTCTTACTTTTCTGGAGCCTCTGCAAATCTGAATAAGTCAAGGTAATGTTGGGGGAGTGTGTGTGCCGCCCTTCTCTAATATTTTTTTCATCTGAGGCCCTCAAATGACAGGGGATTTCAGGCTGCACTGCAGCTGTTCTGACATAGCCGATGGCAACACAGTGCCAGCTCTCCACTCATGAATTGAGAGTGGACAGCACAGCTTCAGGAGGCAAGTTAAGTCCCAGACTGTGGTGAGGAAGGGCGGGAGGATGGCATGTATTTGTTTCACACTAAAATAGTAACTTAGGTCAGAAATCCTTGCCCACTGTTTCTGAGCTGTACAGTCTGTAACTGAAAGAAATTTTTGGTTAAATGAATTCACTTTGTTGCATGGAATCTGTTTGGAAACATAACTGTGCCTGGTATCACAGGACATCAGAATTAAGAAACTAAGTCACCGTAACAAATCAGTACCTAGAGGCCCAAATCGGACTGGCTCACAATGCCTTACCTGCCCTCCTGACCTTTCCAGAGTAACAGGTGAATTGGCAACCTAGAATATAACTCTCTGGTCCCCAGGGAAACCGTGGAAACCGATCATTACCTTTTGTTTCTCACTCATGCATGTTCTTAATAAACAAAAGAAAGACACGAGGAAAGTTTGCAATATTTATTAAAACTATTGTGCTCTATTATGAATCAACTGTGCTGGGATTAGAAAACATATACAACTGAGAACAGTAATCAGCATTATGAGCAAACTGTATTCAATGAAAACCCAACTGTGGTAAATGATATATCTGCCTAAGCCTACCTTCACTACATGAGCACAGGGATATATTACTGATCTCTGGGATTAGCACTGGACCCTGTACCTGGTTTTTGTAGTTAGGTGGTTAACATCTCAGGTTGAGCAAGGCTGGTAAGCCTGTTCCAAGACCTTTCCCCTATGCTGGAATTCTCCTTTATGTTTCCCAAAGGGCAAGTCCCAGTTCAAATGATAAGAACTGGTTGGAAAAAAGCAGCTGCGCCTCTGTTTTGTGTCTAAACGTTTGAAGATGTTGCTTTACCAAGCACAGAAAAACAGGGCTCTATGTTGTGCGACCTGGTACAAACTTTTCAGACTGAATTGCAAGAAGTACTTAACAATAACAAAATGTACAGCGTATTTCTAAAAAAAATATCATGGCACAAAAATGAATGTGTTATGTGTGGCTGTGCAAAGCAAAGTGGCCTACTATTTGCAGTTAGGCTTAAGTAAAGGAAAACAAAAGCAGGTCCCAAAGCGAACTTACTACAACTTTACTCCCAGCTGATACATAAAACTGGCCCTGCACTGTGACAGAAAAGCCCCTCATAGTAAGGAATCGAATAATCCAAAATGTATGCTTTGAAATGTTACTGCCTGAGTGATTGCGCACTTCTGCGCCAGAGCTTTTATGTTTTTAAACCAGATATTTTGTTTAAACACATTGTGAGAAATTGGGTGATTGGTTAAGGAGGGGAGAGCCCCAACTCAAGCAACAACCACATTCCCTGTCGTGGTGAATCACAAAAAGCCACTAAACTAACCTGTGCTTAACCCTCTGGTAGCTTGGAACAAAAGCAATCAAGCTTAACTTAAAGACAATGTGTAAAGTAAGTATGCAGCGCACAAACTGTAATAAAGGGAAAAAACAGCACAAGAAAAATCACAGACCAACTTATAAAAATTGAGTAAATGTAATTAACTCCTTATCCGCGGCGCAAATTAGACCGCGGTGTGGGAGTTTTATTGAGTGGGCGTGGCTGTGTCGGCCAACGGACGTGCGCAGCACTACTGAGGTACGCAAGGGGTTAATTTTTTGACACCAAAACAATAAATCAGAGATATGCAATGTTGGGACAGAAAAGTCCCATGTATGGTAATGGACGTGATCCCTGCTCCGAGTTCCTAACTGTACTGATGTCTGGACCTCCTTATGCAGATTTTCGTTGTCATAGGCAAACACAGAACATACCTGTGCACCATGACATAGGTGCTATCTCATAATTGTGGTCTTGTTGAACTGGGAGGTGTGCCCAAAGCGCCACCCTCATTGTGGTGGAAGGCTTCTGCCTTCACCAGGAGTTAATCAGCAGAAGCACAGTGGTGGCAGCATACTGTGTAGTGATCAGTGGAGTGGAGTAACATATGTCAGTGGAGTGATGCCACAGGCTCGCTCACTTTAAAAAATCTGCTGCTGTGTGCTTCAGCCACCCTTGGCCTAAATCGGTATGGTTCGAAGTGCTGCTCAGTGCAGAAATGGTATATCTGTGCTGGGTGTATTTTCTGTGTCTGGGAAAAAGATAATTCTGTACTGATTGAATGGTGAATGCATGTGCTTGAATGTATATGTGTCTATGAGTGTGACAGTAAAAGAAGGATCAGTGGTGGGCAGTGCATGTATGTTAAATGCATCTGCTGGATGGATACATGCACTAGTAGTATGTGTGCCTGCGGATGGTACAATATATGGAGGACCCTGGGTTCAATTTTGTGAGACCAAGGCCTCCATGGTAAAACATGGAGAGGAGGTAAACAAATCACCTGAAACACATTTATATATTTCTGTATGCCTGTAAGCTCATTGGGACGCACACTGGGGAGGGAAGAGCCAGGCTTTCCCAACACAATTCAAAGGGTGCTCTTTGATTTAGTGAGAGGTCACAAGGAAGGGACCTAGGCACATATCAGGAAGGAGATTGGAGCTGATAAGAGAATCACAAAGAGAAGCTGGTGGCATTGTTCTAACCTTTTAATGCACGTATCAGTGTGACTAACATCCAGGTATGAACTATAGTCGCTCCCATGGCCTGTTTTGTGAGACTATCAGCTTTGGAGACGCTCATGCTGTGACAGACTGCTTATCAAGAAGAATAGGGAGCAGATGAGTGGACATTACAAAAGAAGCAGAACCCCAACAAAAAATGTCAAAGCCTCAGGACTTGAATAACATTTGTTTTCTGTTAATGGACTATAAGAAGGAGAGTTTGAGACCCAAACACTTGTCACCTGCCAAGCAGGCAGATAGGATATGTGTAGAGGAGAAGATCGGCATGAATTCCCCAACAGATATTTGGAGCACAAAACAATTACAGCTAATATAGTCGCAACCTAATGCGATGACAAGAAGAACTTGTCTATGCATGACAATACTATCATTTTAGAACATGGCAAAGAAGATTGTTTTCCAACAAAAATATGGTTAAATAATGTCCAAAATAAAACACATATGACCAGTATATGTGTATTAAAGCAGAAGACAGGGCAAATTGAACCCATAATGATACAGTACAAAGAACATCAAAATATAACCACACATTTAATTGCCTGGATATAACCAGCACAGCCAACAGATGTTTCGTATTTGAATAAGACCTCTGACATATAAGATCAAGGGATACTGGAATGCAGTTTATTCTTCCATTAATTTTAGCAAACATATGTTATGTAAAGTCATAGAAGTTTTCTAGGGAAGAAATCACCAATAGTGAGAAGTTCATAGTCAAGCAGAAGTCTGCGCTGATATGTAAATTGAATGTGATTAATGTAAAGGTGGTATATAATCACTCCCCCGACAAGTGGTTATATCTCCAAAGTTAGGATTTATGTTCAGGGCACATACACGATACAGAAAATGCTGAAGAAACCTCTGGTAATGTACTCATTTGCACTTCTTTGCAGCAGGAGTGCGGTCTGTGGTAGCACAGTGTACAATTGTCTTTATCATTGATCATTCCCTTGGGAGGTTTCATCTTCCCACTGCTGCTGCTTTTGCAATAGACTCTTCATGATTTCTACCAATGACCAAGATTGGGGGCCAAGGTGTGCCAGTCTCTCTGCTGGGAGATGGGAAACTAAGACCACCTGCTCTGGAACACCAGTGCCTGCCTACTTGTCAAGATCAGTTTCCCCTGTGAAGAAGAGGAGAGTGAAGGAGTGAGCAAGGTTTAGTGGGGAGCCCTATCAAGTGGACTCCCTTTCCGAGATGTGAAGAAATCGATGCTGCACCAATCAGGTCATTACCATTGTTCAGATTTTGCAACCCCCATGTGCTTGGAAAGGGCTGCAGTGAATTGAGCTGTGTGCCATGCTACACCGATCGAGCTGTAGCACATGCATAGTGCTGAGTTGATGACCCCATATGCCAGGAAGGGTCTCTATGGAAAAGACTACCATGCAGTAAGGGCCGTAGCCTTGTGTGGTATTGAGCAGTGATCTCCGATGCCAGGAGGGGCCACATGAAGAATTTCACCATGCTGAACAGACAGCAGTCTGTGTACTATGAGTGGAGGGGATCCTGTTTGCCAGTGAGGATCACAGGTAGCACCAAGGACTGCTACCTATTCTGCCCCTCCATTCACCAGAGAAGTGAGGATGCCATGGGTGCACCTGCGCACGGTCACCCAGGCGAGGGACCTAAGACAGGCTCATTGTAGCTATCCCCCAATGGGAGGTGAACCGGACACCTACTCCACAGGAGGAGCCTGGGCTGTGGCTGATTCACCTCGACTCAGCTGGAGCCACCACAATTGCCTGTGGATGGAGCGCACTCTGGATATCTGAACGTTCCACCTCTGCTGGAGTGGGTATGACTGGTTTTGGGCCTGTCATCCTCGGGATAACTAAATGTACGCAGTAGCACTGGAACACTATTGAGCCTCATTCACAAAGGGCTTCCTCAGTCGTGGCAGAGGCCCTGCAGTCGTGGGGGAGTCCCTGTACTCGGGCAGAATTCCTGCAATGAGAATTCTCATTGAGGAGATTCTGCACTGAGTCTGGAAACTCCCCCACAACTGCAGGGCCTTCGCCATGAGTGTGGAGGCCCCTTGTGAATCAGGCCCCATTGACTTTAAGTAAGAGTCATACTGTACTTTTTGGACACTGAATACTAGTGGGGTATACCATGGATGTTATCAATAGTGAATTAGGAATAACCACTATCGTTAACATGAGGAGTGAGTTATACGTGGAAACGCTAAAGAAACACTAGACCCCAACCTCAGGTAATTACTCTGTAATTGTTTGTGAATTGTATGTTTTTCCTTTATGCAATAAACTACAATACTGCACATTTTCATAAAGGTGAGTATTGTTTATTACTGTTGAGTGCTTTTTGAGTTGTGCGCCTGTGTGCGCTATTCTGTATCCATCCACCCCTTGGGAGCTTCGGACTGCTCAGACCACACTATCCTGAAAGTCAAATGCAAAATGGGTACTTCACCCAGTTGCCCAGGATCCATAGTAGGTCGGGCCCAGGATATAAGGAGTAAAGGGCCTCAATAATTATTATTGGGCCCAGTAGTCCCTGCCTGCCCCGTGGCTCTCTGAAAGGAGATCGGATATGAAATTTCAGAGATTCATAGGCCTAAAAGCACAAAGCGCCACTCGTGGTCATCTGGTCATGGTAGACCAGGGAAAAGTCACAAGTTCAGGTTGACTGCGGTCAGAAAGCTTGTGTGCTTCACAAGAATGCGCCGAGTTGGCGTGTGACCCTCATCTCATTGTGTAAACAAAAAGAATTGAGGTAGAATCCCAGAAGAGACATACCCTTTCCTGAGTTTGGATAATCAACATGTTGCGGTCATGCTAACCATAACATAACCACTTTTTATGGAAGTGGCCAACCACAAGAATCAATCCAATATCTATAAAGGAAAGGGCTTCTAACTCAGTGGCGGATGTGGGCGGGATCGGCCGGGCATGGTGTGCCCCTACTTCTTTAATTTAAAAGATTCCGTTCCCCAACTTTTAAAAATTTTAAACATGCATTCCAGGATGTCAGAAAGAGCCGTAGCCTACAAATAAGGCTCAGCATTCAAGGCCGTTCAGGGATGTGAGGGCTGAGCAGAGAAGGAAAAGGACTCTGTCTTTTCCTTCTTGCCCAGAGAAGAAAAGGACAGTGTCCGCTTCTGCTTCACGGCTGGCAGCTGCCACTTCTTAGTCTTCCTCCCTCTCTTTCTGCCTTCTCCTCACTTACTAAAAATGTGACTTCAAGAAACGGATGTCACCCTCTCTTTCCTCCTTTCGTTCATTTGTTCCCCTGTGAAATTGATCCAAAAAAAGAAAAACACTTTTGCTGGAAATTTCTTTTTCTGACATTTTTCTTTTCCAAAGGGCAACGTCGGGAATCAAAGGTTAAAAAATATGAAAAATAAATAAACAACTAAATAAAGAAAGACAGACTGGTTGCAAAGTGACTAGATTGGTTTAATTCACCCCCAAAAACATTAGTGTCACTTTATGAGTTTTCCAGTGAGCACAACTTTTGTTTTCTTGCCTTTCTTCGAACAGCATTGTTTTCCCTGGGTGGGGAAGTGCAGCAATCCTGGAGGTACTGCAATACCTGATTGACGGGTGGATTGGAAAACAAAATGTTTATCACAACTCTGGGTTCACGGATGTGGTCTTTTTAAACCATACTGCTTATGTTTTCTAAGGACATAAGCAATGGGCATTGAAATGGGTCTCTTCCGGGCTATGCAGTCATGTCCTTAACTTTTCAGGCAAAAGCACTCACTGATTTCTGGATAGTGAGTGTAAAAGCATTCATGTAACCATGTTGTTCCTGCTTACATTTCACATGCTTTACTTAATCTTCCATTCCCTATACATGTTTACTTTTTCCAGGATGTTGTTCCTTTTTTTTTAGGGAACGTATTGCTCTTGTCTAGTGCGTAATTTTAATTGAGTTGCATCCAGGTGTTCATAGAGGGGCACAATTGGGTTGCAGTTGAAGGCAGTGCAACTTTTTCTCAGTAGGGCAGTATGGTATTCAGTGGGGGAGAGAATGTGGCACTATGGTCAGAAATTATGAATTTGGAACTGTGAAACCAGGTTCAGCCTTCATGACCAGTCCCCCAGACCACTCTCCTGAGGGATCACATTCCCATGCTAGACCTTAGAAGGCCTGCAAGACCTAATGGTGGCAAGTGTGGGAAAACCTTGAAGGCCTGTCCACCACAATCCATACTGAAGTTCACCTCCAATCTTGAGGGCAGCCCTATGAAACAGCACACCCTGGAGTAACAGTGATTCTACCACTGAGGTCAGAGGACCGTTGAGAAGAGCCGGCTCTAGGACGGTGCAACCGGTGTGACCACAACATGCCCTGATTTTGGCTGGAATCATTGTTTTACAAGTATATTATGGTTTTAAAAGAGCTAGCTGTCTCCTTTCTGTATTCCAGCAATTTTCTGCAAAAATAAAAATGTCATGATAACTCAAGTGATTAATATTCCTCCTAGAGAGAGATCAAGTTCTGTCTAGTGGAAGTTTTGACTCATGGAAAGGTAGCGCAGAGGGTTAATGAGTCTGCTGCAAAAAACATGTACCATGCAAATCACAAAGTGCACATAATGTAAATAGGTCAGTGAGTTACTGCTTTTGTCAGCAAGATCATTTTGTTATTTGTAGTTTATAATTTAAAATCCTTACATAGAACAGTAAACTATTGAACTGTCATCTAAGAGCTGCATGCAAACTGCAAAGTATAAATTAGAGAGTCATGTTCCCCCCCAGTCTTTGATTATTCTAATGTTGCAAAAAGTGTTAATTTGGATAGAAATAAATTCTGATTATTAAAGAGAATCCCCGACCATGGTATTATGTTTTAAATTCAGAGCTTGTGTTTCTCCGGACCGATCACTGTTAAACTATATTGCCTACTAGTATAGTTGTCATGTGACTCCTACACCTTGTAGTCCTTGGTCTTTTGTGATATTTCCTGTACAGTGATTTAAACACATATAATTTATTGTCTTTGTGTAATGTGTGTGATGTAAAGTGCTCTGACAACCTACACTAGTATGAGTGGCACTGTAAATCAAATTAAATGCATCTGAGAGAGAGTGTGGTTATGGAGACTTGAGGGGCACTGTTAAAGGGTGGTAGTGAGGGAATCTGTGGTGGAAGTGGAAATTGGGGGGCACCAACAAACATTGTTGCACAGGGCTACACTAGTGATACAGCCGGACGTGCCCTTGATGCCAGTCTGCCCCTCCTATTGGTACCTCCATTGGCTTTATTTCAGCAGTAATAGCTGCAACCCACCAGGGATCAGCAATGCAGGATTTGCACACACAAAAACCAAGTTCACAAACTTCTCAGTCTCCCTGCTCATGCTCATGCAATTTTAACATGTGCTGGCTGCTTTCGGGACACTGTAATTGTGCAGCAAAGGAGGATGACATTATACTGCAGTGTTGACTAAATTATGCAGCAAATAAAAGGCTGCAGGTTAATTCAGTATATTTTCTGATACTTTAATATTTAGAAATGTTTACACATGCTAACAGTTTTTGGAAATACCTTTGCAAGGGCCGTCCACATCACAGCAACACAAAAGTCACATTTTCTAGTAACTTTTGATCCGTTTGAGCTACAAAAATGTATTATTTAAAATTGTCAGATTATGCAGCAGATGTATTATGTGGAAAATATGGCAGATCCATATATATATATAGCAAATAGCAAACATTTGCAAACTAAGATATTTTTGCCATTCATGGTTGAACTGCTCTTGTGGAAAAGGAGAAGAGAAGTGCTGATGACAGAAACTGCATGGCTCGGAGACAAATGGCTTGTGCTTCCACTTTTAAGAGTATTTGGGGCATTCTGTGATTGGAAACATATCCCACTTTGTGAATGTATTTTAATGTAAACAACTCATATCAAACCTTAAATAATCCTGTGTATCTATTGATTGAATTAAATAACATAATAAGCTGTAACTGGTTAGTGAAATGCCAAACAAATACTAAAAATTGGTATGTTTTGCCCATTCTGGCCACACCTCTGACTCCTCCCACTGTTCCAATCCTCTGGTTATTCTGGCCCTCTCATTCTCCGCCCACAGTTCCCCTACTATGTTTTGCAGCTTTAACCAGTGATTCAAATAGATCTGCCCCAGAATTCTTCATAATGCAAAAGAGCATACAGAGTTGCTTTATTATAGCACATGCTGCAAATACATACGAAAGATAGACTACCCCATATTGTATTACCATAATTTATGGTATATATAGTATGGTCCTGATGAAGGTGGTTCTCTAATTTTGATACCACTGAAACGTATGTTGACTGAATGTTGGAAAATCCCAGCTCACAACAAAAAATATACCTGGATTTAATCGAAGGTGTATATGAGATCAGGCTGGGGCATGAATGAGAGATTGTAGTGTGAATGTGATTCATGATGTATGAAGTAGAGAGTTGGTGTAGATATGGGGCAACACATAGTAAAATTTGGCAATGCAAATTTTTAAAATTGTATTGTACAATGCATTGTGTTTTTGTTATGTATTTACAAGTATATTATTTGATAAAATTGTAAACTTTGTTTTGATATTTGCTTGGATAAAGCAAATGAGTCTGGCAAACTCATTTAGATAAAAATGATCACAAATTGAAATAAAAACAGACAAAAGATATATCAACTGTATTGTATATTGAAGTAGTTGTTGGTCAAGACGTTAGGCACTAAAGAGCCAGTTTTGAAGGTATACAGGTCAAGTCAGAATCTTTGCACAATTTTCTGGCCGACTGCGATGGAGCGTGGGCCGAATACAGGAACCAGGTTAGTCCCGCTGAAAAAGTTGTCATCTCAAAGTCTGGTGTGTAAAGCCCAGTTTTTGGTGGGGGAAGCCTCTAAGAGCAGGGTGAGCGTCGTAGATGCTCATCGCTGTAGTCTTTTTTAGTGTGACCTTCTGGGTGAAAAGGTTCTTTACATAACAATATTATTTACTGTTTTCTGTCAGTTGCATATATTTGTTCTTGATATATGTATATATATATATGTAATTTGTACGTCATTGATAGGATTATACAAAAGCATTTATTTGCATGAAGGATTACTACAAATAAAATTGGTAATCATGATTATGATTAGGTTTGCAATCATTTTTGTCGATTAAAATTAATGTTGAGTATTTTGTTTCTAGTATAAGGGAATTTTGAGTCCCTTATTGTTTAAGTATTGGAAGATCTATCCCTCCTGGCCCATTTTTTGCTTTTTGCAGTTTTATATCCCTTACCCAGGTGCGGGTGAGTTATTTGGGTATACCCCTATTTTTGCTTTTTCACATAATTGTTTGCACTTTTTCAAGTGTGAGTGGATTGAGACATTTATATGGTTATGACAACCTGTTTGTTTATGGACTAGTGTAGGTGTGATTGCATTTCTTATATTGTTTGGGTACCTGTGTGTTAGAAAAATTTCTGTCTTGCTTTTATTGTATGTATAAGTTTGGGAGAACAGCACGCTTAGCTTAATTGGGATGTACGTCGTTACAACGCATGCCTTTACGACGCAACTTTTAAAACGCAAGTTGTTACAACGATTTGCGTTAGGGGGCGCTGGATAGTGAATAGTTTAATTTACTATTCCAACTCCAGTCCCCGTGGATAGTAGGGAAGGTGTTGGATAGTAAATTAAACCTATTCCCTATCGTTGTAATGACGTGCGTTGTAATGGTTGCGTCGTAAAGGTACTGCGTTGTTAAAGTTGCGTTGTAAACGCTGTTCCCCGCTTAATTGTTGTAAGACATGACGGAAACTCATATGATGCAATATTCAGAAAAAGACATCAATAGATTATTACAGATCCCTTCCCTGTTAGGATCAGATCAAGTTACGTCAGGTACCTACACTTCCGATAAGGGCGAGAGCCTAATTCAATTAAGGAAAAAGAATACTAGAACCCAATTGCATGCCCAGGTACTTTTAGACCGTCTGGAAAGTAATACCATCCCTGTGGGTCTACAAGTTAAGAACATACCAGTAATCTTTATTAATGATAAACCCGACCTGTTGGATTTTAGTGGAGTAGGTACGAAATGCTCTTCAGATTGGATTGTTCTTTCCATCCAAATGGCTTTGAGAATCAGTGAGGAAGAACTGAAAGAGATTAAAAGGTTAGAGGAAGAAGGCACTGTTGGAATCTATTGAGAAAACAATTGTGGACTTTAGAATACACACAGTTAATTTAAAAACTACAAAAGTCGCGAGGGATATAAAGAATTTCAAAACTGAAATTGTTTTTCCGTATCTGAAGGAAGATTTCTTCAAAAATAATAATCCAAGTACAGAGCAAGATCGCGAAGAAACTTTATTACTTTTTCAGACTCATCTTCTGACTCAGATCAAGGCTCAGGCAATTACTATCAATCATACCAACCATATCCAACCTATTTTCAATATCCCAGAACTCTTCCTTTTTTAGGCAGAGGCCGCAGGGGGAGGGGATACAGAGGGGAATGGAGAGCCCCAGTACCAGCCCCAGTGCAGGGGGTTATCAGAACACGATGAAGAACCTACAACAGATGAGTAATGATTTTAATAAGGGGCAGAGGAGCAATAATTAATTGATTCCAATGTATAACTTGTCGAAACACCCTCTTACTGAAATAGAAACACAAGTCCTTCACAAGGGGTTGTCATTTGTTCCATTAGCTGTACAAGATCCTGTTACTGTTAAAACTGAGGTATTACAATTCCTGCAGCAAATTAGATTAAAAAATGTCTTCTCAGATAATGGTGTCCCTAACGAAACAAATACCAGTGGCTTACATAAAAATCTACATTTTACCCTGAGAGTGCATCGATGCCGAATGAGATTCTTCTTTTTGAAGATCACATTTTGAAAGAAGTAAAAAAGTTTAATAGAAAGAAAACCTTTTTTAAACCCAACCTCTCGTATTTAGAGAAGGGGGCACTTAAAAACTTTTCCAGTAACCGCCTCACAGTCATTAAACCGGCGGATTAGGATGGAGGGATTGTACTGGGGGAGGCCGATGAATATGATAATGGGGTACTTAACCAACTCAGAAATATTGAACACCACAGTCTGATCACTAATAATCCTACATCTGGCTTAAAAGCCCAAATTTTACATCTGACAACTAAGGCTTTAGAGGATGGTTTTATCTGTAAAAAAGAATATGATTATTTAAACAACACTACATCCAAAATTCCTAATATTTATGTATTGCCCCAAATTCATAAAGACACCCAACACCCTCCAGGGCGTCCGATTATTGGGGCTTGTGGCTCCTTGTTGGAGCCCCTAGCCAAATATATCGATGTGGTCCTGAAGCCCTTTGTGCCTTTGACGAAAGCTTACATCAGAGACACTAAGTATTTTATATCTAAAGTGGAAAATTCAATATTTGATGGTGACCAACAGTTGTTGGACACTTTCGATAATGAAAGTTTGTATACCAATATACCACAATACGAGGCACCACTAGTAATGCGGAGAAATTTGGAGGGGAGACCTAGACCTCATAATGTACCCACTGAGTTCATTTCTGCTTTGGCCAACATCTGCCTTAGAACTAATTTCTTCGCTTTTAAGGATGATTTGTACATCCAAGTTAAAGGCGTGGCGATGGGCTGTTGTTTTGCTCCCGAAGTTCGCTAATCTGGTAATGGATGCCTTTGAACGGAATTACATTTTTCTGGAAGCCACACCCTATGTATCTAATATTGTTCGATGGATTCGTTAATATTGTTCGATGGATTTGTTTCATCGATGATATTTTTATGATTTGGTCTGGAACACAAGAACAGCTTCTGTTGTTCCATAATTGGCTAAACACACGTTCGGTTGATCTTAACTTTACCATCACCTACAGTAACACCAAAATTAATTTTAGGGATGTGTATGTATGCAATAACGACGGGTCCATGGAAGTTTGCCTGTTTATTAAACCCACGGACCGAAATACACTATTACATTTTTCGAGTGGCCATCCAAGATCCTTAAAAGAAAACTTGCTGTATGGCCAATTTTTAAGGATCCGTCGAAATTGCTCAAAGAAAAAGGACTACTTTGAAAATGCGCAAAAACTATAAATCAAGCTTTGTAACCGAGGTTACCCCAGGAATCTAGTGAGAACTGAGCTTAAAAGAGCGTGGTTTACACCTCACGAAGCTTTATTGACCGTCAAGGAAAAACAGACATCTGACCGGATAACATGTGTTTTGACATATAATCCGAAAGCTAATAAGATCAAACAGATTATTTTGAGGAATTGGAGACTTATACAACATTTTGACATTCCCAAACCGTTGTTTGCCTTCCGAAAAGGAAACAATATACAACAACACCTAGTGAAGGCAGCGCGTAAAACACAACCCAAGGGGGACATAAGAAATATGTTAGGACTTCCACCGGTCATTGGGCATTTTAAGTGTAACAACTGCGGGGTATGTCTGCACACGAATAATTCTAAATATGTGATGTTGAACAATATGAAGCACTTCCAAAATAGCTTCTCAAATTGTAACACGAAAAATGTTGTTTAATGCCTTTTATGCCCTTGTGATAAAGTGTACATAGGACAGACAACACAAGCGGTGAAAATGAAGATAATGCAACATCAATCCAGAATTCGTTGTAACACACAGGGGGCACCTTTTTTCAACATTTCAATGAGCAGAGTCACAGTGAAAATGACATTAGGTGGTTAGTGCTCCTAGTGATCAAATCTCAAAACAAGGTGACTTCACAAACAACTCTGAACAGAATGGAGGCTCGTATGATAGAAAAGTATCATACCACAACTTTTGGTTGAAATGATCGTTATGAGATATGGGCACTGACTTGAACTCTATGGTTGTATTTTGTGATTTCTTGGGATACAACAGAATGTGGTGTTCTTTATTCAATGTACTACCTGTCGTCATTTTGTACTCTACAGAGCTAAGATAATTGTCATGTATGTTGTTCTCCAATTTATGTATGGATTTTTTGTACATACATTTTTTGTATATATGTGTACATTTGTATGATAAGGAATATTCATTTCTAAGTTTGGAATATACACATTTGAGGATGTTTTACAGATTGGAAGTCTATCTCTGTGTTGCCATGTTCTCCAACTTGTGGTTGCCACTTGCTGTGGTGAATTTGTATGTATCGTTTAGATGCATTGGTTAGAAGAAGGTCAGATAGACCTGCATTTGATATTTATATGTACTTTATAGTATTTAGGTACGGAGGCACTATCTTTTTTATTTTTATATTTTTTTTTATTTTGCTTAAGTTATTTGATTATCTTTTTTTCTTACTTTTTGGTAGTTTTTCGCGTACACTCCTTAGTGTCCATTTAAATACATAATTTTTCTGGGGTCTGATATTTATATGATCCTGATTTTTTTTGCCATGGCTGTGCTGTTAACAGCGGTTCTGCTGCTTTGGATCGTTGTGTGAGAAAGACTAGGATTTCTTAGTCTGTTTTTTATTACATTGACTCTAGCCGTTCACGTGGGTCTCCGACTCTGTACACTTCAATGGCGCCCGTTCAAATTTTCGGTGCACGTCTGGAAGGAGTGATGAGCGAGTGCCGTTCCCGTGCCCAATTCACGTAGGAAACAGGTACGCAGTCACACGTTGTATTTAGTGCGGGTAGTGGGCTTTATGACGGAGCGTGTCAGACGCTAGGTCTGTGCTGAAGCCTCTAATGTTATTTTTGGCAGAGTCGGGATACCGTCAGAAAGGGAAGAGACACTTTCAGTTGGGGCGCCCGTGAGCTGAGGAATTTCTCTCTGGTCCCGGAGGAAAGAGAATCGCACTCCCCTGTTTGGGGTTTGTGTTGATGGAGACTGGATAATGTTTTTGAACATTGACACCATGTAAGATCATTCATATTTGTTTTATATATCGACTTTTGAATTACCCTACTGTAATTGAATGCTCGACTAAGAGTTGGATATCAGTAAGTTTTTGCCCTTTATTTGTTTCAATCTACGGTTCCCACACAAGGGGAAGTTGAAGGGTGTGTTCGTCGTTTTAGAGTATTTCCCGAGCACCGGGGTTCTCCAGCTTTCCCTCTCCTCTTTTCTAGCAGCCACACGAGGAGCTTTGGCCTGTATGGGAGGATCTTTTCTGTCTTAGTTTGCATGGGAGTGTTTGCCTGCATCTTTATACACTGTTTGGGTTTTTGACTTTAATTCTTTTTCACTTGCAGTGGGTGGTTACTTGCACTTTGTACCATGGTGGCACAGAGATGAATGACAGCTAAAGGTGTTATACCTTTGCAGTTAATTGTGGTATATTTATTTAGGACATTTAATTTCACCCTCGTCCTAAGGAGGCCAAGATATCTGGAGGCCAAAACGCGTCCGCGTCGACATGCTACATTTCACAAGAGGAGTCTGAGGATATTTGTTTAATTATTAGATTTGGATTCAACACAATTTTTGAATTTATGTTCTGGATCTGTTTGAACTGATTGTGTACATGCAGGACTACCTCCTAGTGTACCCCCTGAACAAATAGGGGGGCACTGGTCTTTTTTAGTGTGACCTTCTGGGTGAAAAGGTTCTTTACATAACAATATTATTTACTGTTTTCTGTCAGTTGTATATATTTGTTGTAGATATATGTGTATATATATATATATATGTAATTTGTATGTCATTGATAGGATTATACAAAAGCATTTATTTGCATGAAGGATTACTACAAATACAATTGGTAATCATGTTTATGATTAGGTATGCAATCATTTTTGTAGATTAAAATTAATGTTGAGAATGTTGTTCCAAGTATAAGGGAATTTTGAGTCCCTTATTGTTTAAGTATTGGAAGATCTATCCCTCCCGACCCATTTTTTGCTTTTTGCAGTGCAAAGATCAGGCTGGGCGTCTTGGACGGTCATTGCTATAGAGCAAAGATCTGGTCAGGCGTTGTGGGTGGTTGTTGCTGGAGCTTCAAATTGGTAGTCACCACCGGCTGTTGATGCTATAGACTGAAGTGTAAATCTTGTGTATTTCTGGGTTGGATAACGATGTTGTATTCAAGCTTGACAGCACGCATTAGAGTGAACAAATACATATCAGAATCCATTTCAATATGCAGAGGTACTAGACAGGGATGCCCGCTCTCGCCGATGCTATTCGCATTAGTGCTGGAGCCGCTAGCATGTAAGATCCGGCAGCATCACCACTATTCAGCGATACAAATGCCCTCCAGACCCATACATATCTCACTGTACGCAGACGACATGGTGCTGTATGTTAAAAATCCTGAACAACACCTTAATCCACTCCTGAGAGAGTACATTAGGTTTGGCCTACAATCCGGGTTGCAGATTAACTGGGATAAATCCCTAGTCCTGTCCTTAACGGACAGCACCTGCCCGACCAAACTAGACTATCCTTTAAAATGGCAGGAGGAACCTACGAAATATTTAGGTGTTTGGTTCCACAGAGACCCGGAACTGGTGGTAAGGACGAACTACGGGCGGACCATCTCGTCAATAGAGGACAAAGTTAAGAAATGGAACAGACTTCCCCTCTCGTTAGCAGACAGGGCGGCCATTGTAAAAATGGTGCTTCTACCGAAGCTCCTATACTTGTTCAATAATATCCCGATCAAACCGCCCGCAGCCGTATTCCGTAACATTAACACACTGGTCCTTAATTTGTTGTGGGCGGGGAAACAAGCGAGGATGGAATTACACACCATGACGCTGCCATATTCAAAGGGGGGCTTCAGAGTACCAGACTTCTATTTATATTACTTATGCGCGCAAGCGCAGTACGCGCATTACTGGTTCCATGAGGTGCCCTTCCTGACACATGTAGCCGTAGAGGCGGGCGACACTGACCCTATCCCACTAGCCAACATATTGACACATAAACGCACTAAACTACATGAACGAGACATAAATCCAGTTAATACCACGGCTGAGGCATGGCGGCTGATAGGCAAGGCAACGCACAGCTTACCACTGTATGCACCGGCACTTCCCCTGGCACATCATCCGGCTCTTTCGGTAACACAGGAGAAGGTCGGCATGGATCTGTTCAAGCGGGCGGGACTAGACACTCTTGGGGACCTATACGATGGCGGGGTCTTCCTAACACTGGACAAGCTCCACTACATAACAAACCCGACTCCATTGTTCAGTTTCAACTACTATAGACTACAAAGGGCACTTAGGGAACACTACCCGACACATCCTGAGGAACCTCCTGCACTTGCGCCCCTACAACTACTCCTAACTACACCGGCAGCGTCTCACCTAGTATCCAAACTGTATGCCAGTGTACAGGAGGCGGTGGGGGCGAATACACACAAGGCTAAGGACAGATGGAGCGCTGGACTAACAGAACCTCTCACTGACATGGAATGGGATTCCTCATGTGCGCTGACTGGTATGTTGACCCCTAACGGGAACTTGAAAATAATACACTACAAATATTTACACCAGGTATACCACACGCCTCAGAAATTACATAAATATGGTTTGCGAGATGATTCACAATGTTATAGATGCAAGCAAGATGATGCGGATTTCATGCACCTAGCGTGGCACTGCTGCAAAGTGGCGGGATATTGGAAATGCGTCGTGCAGGTCCTGAACGAGATGCTGGGGACAACTATGCTGTGTGATGCGAAGATCTGTTTGCTAGGCATTATCCCGCAACTTAGAGCATTGAAACGCAAATTTTGTGCTATAGCGCTTTTACTGGCTAAGAGAAGGGTATCTATGCATTGGAATGGCAAAAGGGCCCCCGAGGTAAAGCATTGGGTGAGAGATATGGTGTATTGTAGAGACACACTCGCAACGTATGAAGAAGAGCTGCCAGGTGGTTCTAGGCCCAAAGATTATTGGGGGTACTTGCGGGAGTATTTACTGGCACATGATGATGCTGGATCGGAGACGGAGATAGAGGGACCTACAGATACGACACTGACAACTCAGAGTGAACAAGTTTCGCAATAATGGCACTGAGGAGGGAGGATGCTGTGACACAGACGGATTATATCAGAAGATGAACTAAAAGTTGGGGATTATATTGTTTGGTTTGTTAAAGTTACGATACAAGATAGGGAAAAAATAAACTTTGAAAATGTAAGATTACTGATTTATAAGTGAACGAATACAGCACTGAGATATATGTGGAGGCTATCGAATATTACGCCGCCGGTCCGTTGGATGTCGGCTGCTGGGCTGTGTAACACTAAAGCCAATGATTTTGATTTTTGAGTGCGGATAGCCGGCCATTTATGGATGTAGGCATATGCACTGTATGTGTATACCTTGTTGTTTTCTGTTTGTAAGCAACATGAAGTGCATCAATCCTCTTACCTCAATAAACAAATAATAAAAAAATAAAAAAAAGAAAAAAAAAAAGAAAAAGTGTAAATCTTGTGTTGCCAATTGTCACTGGTGGTAGCTGTAGCGCAAAGTGTTGGGTTCACCAGAGCTTCACACTGGCAGTTGTCACTAGTGGCACAATCTTGTCATGAACAGCCAGTTCACAGTGGCGTAGAGCCCAACATTTCAGGATTTCTCCTTTACTTCAGAGGAGGAACTCAACTGATTCCAACCAGCGGTCCAACACTGTTGAGGCACCTCTTGGGGATCAGGAACTCAGTCCAGTAGAGCCCATCTGGGCTCAGGCAAGTCAGTTGTATGTCCACTCAGCTCCAATGCAGCACATCATGTGGGCAGTTGCAGGGAGGCTCCTGGAGCTTATGTCCCTGTAGCCTTGAATAGCTCAGTCAGCTGACATTTGGAATCACTGCAGGTAGCATGAAGTGAAGAAAACAGATCCAGTCTACCATCTCAGACAGCAGGACAGGCCTCGGCAGCAGGATAGTCCTCTAGTCGCAGGGCAGGTCTTCTGTAGTATCCACAGGTCAAGGTGTGTTATACCTGGTGCCAGCTTTGAAGTTGGAGAAACTTCTAGAGTCCCCCCGCTTCTGGGTCTCAAATTTCCTTCCTCTCTGCCCGGGTCCCACGATGTTTGGAGTCACAAAAGGCTAGTGTGAAGTTCTTTGTGTATGTGCTGAGGCAGCTCAGATGAAATGCAAGTGAGGTAGGAGGCGGCTCTGCCTCCCATCAGATTAGGATGACGCATCCTGCAAACACCCAGCCCCCGTATGTGATACTGTCTGGGAGGAATACATAGAGGCCAACTGCCAATTTCACCTACTCTTGTGATCCAGGATACAAGCTGCAGGCACCAAATGGTTAGGACAGGAAAATGATAACTTTTAACAAGTGGCATTTTCAGAATTGTAACTTAAAATCTGAAACTGCACAGAGACTGCAATGTCTGGCTTGAGAAAATGCTACTTAAGATTACTAATGTGAACACAAATGAATTCAGCAAACTTTTTTGGGAATGAACACACCAAGAATGTGTGGCCTAACACACATGAACCTCTTTTGTCTTTGCTTTTGCACTCATACAAATATATGTGTTTTCAACACATTCAGAGCTTTGTAGTGGTACAAACCTTGAATTAATATCTCCTTATTGCCAAAAGAAATAATGAAATGTATTGTTGAATTTTTTGCACATTTGCTCAATATTTTGTTGCGTTTCTAAAATGGGCAAACATAAAACCTATAACATTAATACACAGAGAAAATTGTACAGAATCAATGTTTTTGGTGCTGTCAAAAGTAGGTCCTTTCGTAAACAACCTGACTGACTTGATGGACTTTTTGGTTCCCGCATATGGTCCACTGCTTCCATTGGCAATTCCTTACTTGAGATTTCAATTGTAAGATGGGTGATGGCTCCGAAGCAATGCTAGTTGGAAAGGAAAAAAGTAGATGCAGAAAAATACTTCCAAGATTTGGGCTAAGGGACATGGAGGAGCAATAGTAGCACAGATACAATCTGAGATGCTGAAGCTAAAGCACAGAGTTAAACAGGAAAAATAGTATCCAAATAGGAACCGCAAGCAAGCAACTTGCACAGAGAAAAGTGTCCTGATCTCTTTAAATACCTACTAGACAGGAAGTGATCTCCACCGCCCCCAGTCACAGTAAGTGATTCCCTACCATAATCCTTTGGGAGAATGCTATGAAAAACAAAATCAATAAACAGGATTGATCTCAGGGAAAAACAGGACTGGATCACTTCAGTAAAATGATAGATGCTATTTTACAAAGACACCACATGTGTCGTTCATCAAGAAAGACAGCAATTGTATGCAGCAATACAGGGATGTTGAATACTCAGAGTAGCGTCCCATAAAGCATTGCACAAGAAAGCCGATTCATGGGGTCCACAGCCAGAAATGCAGTGTGAACGCAGAATACCAGGCATTTCCATGAGGCATGGCGCAATGCGCCGGGATCACCAATGGTGTCCCACAAAGTTAAGACCCTTTCTTTACAGATGCCTTGTTTGTTTCATGACAAATATCTAATTCAGGACCCCATGGATAGTGTACACAGATATATTTTATAATTTTCTACAAACTAATAACTGCGACAGCTCAAGCTATACCTTCATTGCACTCACTGGATGGCTCTGATAAAACTCTGAACATCATATCTGTAAGATTGTGAACAAGTTTCCCAAAACATGTTTATTCCGTCTAGTGGATTTTGAGCAGGTACATGCCCTATGGGGATTTGAGCCAAATTTGTGTTCCCTTAGTCTCTCGATCATGAGGGTATTCGACATGCATGTGATTTTAAAGGGTTCAGTGGATAAACTGGATGCATTACATATGAAAATTCTGGAAATCATTAGAAAATAAAACATCAAATGACGGTACTCGCAGGTATCACCCATGGGTTTATAGGACAACATACCATATTTGTAACATGTTTATAGCATGGTCATATTCTAAGGTTTCCGTAGCTGGTTGCCAGATTCCGTTCACTTAATTAGCTGCCAAGAGAACACTTTAAGCATTTACATTTGTCAGATTGTAACAATTTTTCCAAAACATTGCAGTTCCCTTCAGTCTCTCTCATGAGGTAGCAATATATCTGCCAATGACTGACCAGCATCTGTGTGTCCCCCCCTATGTCTCCAGATCCTGGGATTACCAGAAATGTACGGGTTTTCAATTGCTTTGTGGTGTCAGTAGGAACAAAATTAGGTGGTGTGCGTTTACGGCATTTCTAATGAAACTGCGGTTTAGAGTATCTGTCATTTGGTGACAGGTATTTCCCCTCGGTTCTATGGAAGCCTATCACCGATTTTAGCGGCATCTTAGCAAGCGGCAGCGATAATTATCGCTGACCGCTGCTAGCGTGAGGAAAACTATCGCCTGCTATCGCTGGCGATAATCTCCATGGTAGCGTTGTATTAACAACGCTTAACGCCATGGAAATAAAAATCCCAGCGATAGCGGGGATTATCGCCGTTTTCAATGGAATATCGCTGGTTTTCCAGTGATATTCCATTGAAAATGGCGATAACCTTGCTGATAGGGCAGGACAATCTTAGCCATGTAATCCACCTCCCATTGGATTACATGGCTAAGAACAGGTCACAAGCATGCGTTAGGAAAGTAGCGTTAACTGTGGTTAGCGCTACTTTTCCTAACGCTCTGCTTATTAGCGAGCAGCTTGTTAATAGGAGAAATGTCACTTAGCGACATTTCTCCTATTATTTTGCCCTGGAACGCCCACTTTGCATCTCATTAGAGATGCAAAGCTGGACGTTATTGACAAGGGCGCAAAATCAGCAAAACACGCGATAGCGTGTCTTTGTTGATAGGGCGAAGAAATTATCGCCGCTTTTCAGCTGAAAACGGCCGCAAAAACGGCAATAATTTCAAATCGCCTGCCTTGTCAATATGCCCCATAATTCTAACATCTTCACATTTTAAGATTCCTGTTGGTGGGTAACCAGGAAAAGACCCTGGACATGGCATTTGTCAGATTGTCAGAGGCATTTTTTTTCCAAAACATGCTTATTCCCTCCATTCTCATTTGTTCATGAAGATTTCTCTGCCAGATTTTGACTCAGATCTGCCTCAGTGGGTAGGTGAAACTCATCTATGATTTAGCTATGATGTCGGCCATGTTCCACATGGGAGGAACATGGTGCAAAACATTCAGGACATTTCTTAAATAATTAAAATTAAAATGCCTTTTTAAGGTAACTGTTTTTTTGGTCACAGGTATCGCCCCCTAGTCTATGTGGAAGCCAATTGGTACAATATATTTTCAATGCATGCATCTTCTCCTCATTTTCTTATGGTTTCTATCTTTAGCTGCCATAACAAACCATGATTGGCTGGCCAGGAGAACATGTTCAATGTGACAGTTCAATTGTCAAGTTTTCATTAATGTTTTTCGCCAAACATGGTCGTTTTCTTCAGGCATCCTCATGTAGTAACATAGCCAAACCAGGGCGTGAATGTGAGCAGAGGTTAACACACTAGAATGTCTTTTTATGAGGGGTCTTCTACGAGTAATGTCAAAAGTGATTTGGTCCTGGGATTGATTAGCCAGTATCCAAGGAAACCTATGAACCCAGGATATAACAGAAAGCTAGAGATCCAGGATAATTCAGGTTGATGTGGCCTTCATGCATGAATCTCAACTTGTTTATTACCCAGAATGCCCTGCAAATATACTTTTTCGATTACAGAAAAATCTAGATTTTCTAGAAAACAGCAAGTCCTAGAAACAATCGGGTCTATTAACAAACGGATTAGTCAGCAATAGCACAAATAAAATACTGCGAAATTCCATTCAAAAACATACATGCAGATTATGTGGGTGTCTAGTTTTCATAAATGTCTAGTCTTGGCAGGATTTCAGATGCATTGGCCAACGAGGTTACACTAATTCCAAGTTATTTGCTTACGTTTCCATATGTTTCCATAGTAGTATTCTTGGGCCCTTTGTCTCGAGGGCGATTAACCTGTCAATGTTTGTAGGGTACAATTTTATTCGGAAGATCTGAATGCCTGAGGGTAGGATAGTTCTTGTTATCTACTAAATTGCTCTATATTTCGTGCTTCCTGCTGTAGGACAGGGTCTATAAAAAGAAATGTGTTACAAATGCCCATCATCTATAAAATAAGAATTTAGCATACATAAAAAAATATAGGTTTTATGCATACCCAGTTTCTCTTTATAAGACCTTTCATTTCCAGCAATGGTTGGTACAAAGTGAAAAGAATAGTAGGCTATTGCTTGATTGCTGATTCTGGAGTTCGTTAGATTTTGAGAAAACTAAAAACACTACACAGGTCTATCAGAGTAGGACTCATAAACATCATTGTTTATGATGTTTGTGGATCAGGATACTGAGCAAAAAACGTTTGAAGGTGAAACCCCTTGAAACCAATTTCTCTTTTTTTCCCATTTGTGTTCCCTACTTTTTTAATTAAACAATTAGTTTCTTTGGGAAATCGTTGCTCAAACCACACACATTTCCCCTTGCTCAATTTAGAATTTTAGTTACACATCAGCAATCTGTACTTTTTTGGGATCGCTCGTGGATTTCCACCACATATGGCACAAAGGTATTTAACAAAAAAATGGAAATGTCTATTTTTTTAGGCTAAGTAACATTCCAAACACCGTCTGGCCCCGTGCCGGGCCTCAGACACACAGCTCCACCCCTTTCATTGTGAGAGGATGAAGTGGTGTGTCTGTGCCACAGCAAGGAGCACTAAGCTGTTTAGATGTTTTTGCTGGCGTGTCGTTTGTGCCCAAGTATGGAGCCAATCATGGTTTGAATTACTTTGTGCCTAAAAAATCATACAAGCTGGATTTGGCTCCCTATTGGGGCACGGAGTTTTCTGTGCCCGAGAATGGTAAAGACACTGGCTGAATTTTTGCTAAGGCTCAAAGAAAATCCACACTCTGCCTCGATCCTTGCTGCATCACAGAACTGTGTGATTGTATCCCAGAAAGGATTGTTTGAATATAAGAGAAACTACAGGCTGCATCTGGCTCATTGCCAGGACAGAGAACTGTGTTTCTGTTCAACAGCTTGTGCCTAGCCCGGCATCTGGTTCATTTTATTCCTGGAGTATGAAAAAATCCAAATGTCATCTGCTCCTTCCTGGAGATCTGAAATGTGTGTGTACCCCAACCAGGAGCTATATGTTTTTAATATGAACTCCAAACACCATCGGACTCATTATTGGTACAGACATATGGGCCCATACGTGTCTTGTTTATTTGCATTTCTTAACAGACCTAATAGCTATCGTGGGCCATTAGATATGCAAAATTGCCTTTTGGTATGTACTAAAGGCATATGTGTCAACAGAAAATGTGATCTCTATTGGGTAGAAATCGCAATTTTGCAATTCGCAAAATAGGATGTCGCAAATAGCGATTTTCTATTTGTGGTTGGGTAACCGCATGTACATAGCATTTCTAATTACGACTGGTTGCAAAATAGCCATTTAGGAAATGGTATTACCATTGAATCGTATCAGATGGCAATCATGTACAAACTTCAAAAAGGCATCCAAAATGCAGTAGGATCATTCCCAATGGCAGTTTTGTACATTCTGGTAAGGAGGATGAGGATTTTTGCAGTGAGGCAACAGAGGAGGTAAAAACCTGAATTGCCGGGCACTAGGGTTAAAGTGAGAGGTGTGGTGTAAACCTCTTTTCAAGTCAGGTGTTCCCAAGTATGTTAGCAAGCAGCCAACAAGCTAATTCTTCTGTGAGTCATTGCACCTTATAAGTTATATTTAAACACAAGAGTGTGTGTTTAAAATAGTGGATAGCACAGTGCCGGTGAAAAGACCAGAGATGAGTGACTGTGCATGCAACGGTGCTTGCAACACAACACAGATGGCATTTGTATTGCTCCATGTAATGTACACACTGTCTGTATATTGGATATGAGTGGGCTGGGTCCTGTAAGGAGTGCCAACTGAATCGTATCCGGATGCATCACACTCGTTCGGTCGGACTCCCCTAATTTGAGTCTGCTCCTTCTTGGAGATCTGAAATGTGTGTGTACTGCAACCAGGAGCTATATGTTCTTAAGATGAAATCCAAACACCATCTGACTCATTATTGGTACAGACATATGGGCCCATACGTATGTTGTTTATTTGCATTTCTTAACAGACCGAATCGCTATTTCGGGCCATTAAAATATGCAAAATTGCCTTTTGGTATGTACTAAAGGCATATGTGACATCGAAAAATGTGATCTCTATTGGGTAGAGATCGCATTTTTGCAATTCGCAAAATAGGATGTCGCAAATAGGGATTTTCTATTCGTGATTGGGTAACCGCATGTACATAGCATTTCCTAATTACGACTGGTTGCAAAAAAGCCATTTAGGAAACGGTATTACCATTGAATCGTATCTGATGGTAGTCATGTACAAATTTTAAAAAGGCATCAAAAATACAGTAGGATCATTCTCAATGGCAGTTTTGTACATTCTGGCAAGGAGGATGAGGATTTTTGCAGCGAGGTAGCAGAGGAGGTAAAAACCTGAATTGCCGGCCACTAGGGTTAAAGTGAGAGGTGTGGTGTAAACCTCTTTTCAAATCAGGTGGTCCCAGGTATGGTAGCGTGCAGCCAACAAGCTAATTCTTCTGTGAGTTATTGCACCTTATAAGTTCTATTTAAACACAAGAGTGTGTGTTTAAAATAGTGGATAGCACAGTGCCGGTGAAAAGACCAGAGCTGAGTGACTGTGCATGCAACAGTGCTTGCAACACAAAACAGATGGCATTTGTATTGCTCCATGTAATGTACACACTGTCTGTATATTGGATATGAGTGGGCTGGGTCCTGTAAGGATTGCCAACTGAATCGTATCCGGATGCATCGTACTCGTTCGGTCGGACTTCCCTAATCTGAGATGTCCGGAAAGCATTCCGGAACCGAGTCGTTCTGTATGTTTTCCACCCAAGATCAGAATTGGGCCCATAGTTTGATAAATCCGATGGAGGGCCCTTAATAGAATAAGTACTTACTAAGACAAGGTGCTAGAAAAGCAAAAACTCAAGAAAAAGCCCTAAGATGATTCCTGATGGGTCTGTTATGGTATCCGGCATTTAGACATAGTACCCATAGGTGGAGACTCAAATCCACTGGCCATCACAAAGGAATAGAGTATATAGTGCAGTATAGCTATTCTCTCAAGTGAAAATAAGATAACAATTCATGAAAGATTTTGTGATAAAAACAGTTTATGAGACAACTTAGAAACATAAAACAAGTACCCAAAATAATTGTAAACAATACATAATTGTTTTAGTTACAAAAGATACATTTCTACTGCTTAGAACATTCCATCAAATGAGCATTTAGAATTGTTAAATACATTTCACACGCCTATGAACCATAATCATCCTCTCGGCTACGACATGTTTGTCCTTGCGCAATCAATGACCTCCAAGCCCCCTTAGTGGTTCTCCTATTATGTTCTTTTTTTTTGTTGTTTTTGAATATCTTTATTCATCAACAAGTCAGCATTTACAATAGACCACAGGTAGGATTACATATATCACAAATAAAAGCCCATTAACAGAAAAAAAGACAACAAAGGGGCACTAACTTCACCAATACCCTCGATCCTATTTCTAATCTATACATTACAATATGGATCCCCATATAGATTTTAATTTATTCAGAGCTTGCGTTCCCCTTGCATTCACCAAAGTATTTTCCATTGCATATATTTCCTTCATTAACATCCACCAATCACTGATATTTGGAGGATTCATCACCAGTCTAGCTATTACCAACAAAATCAGTAATAGCCGATTCTGTCTTTAATTAAAAGTTTCAGGCCCCAAGATAATATCCCTCACTGTAGGGGAAAAATCTATAACTAACTTCTGAGAACAGATTTGGCCTACCTGTTGCCAAAAGTCGTCAAGTTTAGGACACTCTACAAACATATGTCTTATATTTGCAGAAATAAGATCACATTTAGGGAATTTTACTCGCATTCTAACTGATCCCAAAACAGCCCATTTAGCTATTTTCTCAGGTGTGTAATAAAGGGAACAGATAGTATGGAACTGCTGCATTTGTAAATTGGTAGCATGTACAGATTTCTTGACTACCCTTAGATTTTGCTCTATCCTGTTTGTCTTGATCTCCTCCCCCAATATTATACTCCATTTCTCGGCTAACTTATTACCATCCCCTTTTCTAAAGCTAGCGGCAATTTTGTACATATGACTGATAGATTTAGCTTTATCCTAATAAAACATATCCCATATCTCTGACTTAGTTATATTTGTCAGTTTTAAATGTGTCAACAAATAACTCTTCAGTTGCAGATATTTAAAAAACATATGCGTTGGTAATTTAAACAAAAGTTGCAAATTTTCAAATAAAGCAAGCCCACCATAATCGTACAAGTCCCCGAGTGTTAAAATACCGAAATCAGCACATTGTTTAAATATAGCGTCCTGAAAACCCTCAGGAAAGATTGGATTCCCCCACAAAGGAAGTTTATCATGATAGTATGATAAGTCACATTTGATCGAGATAGCTTTCCAAATAGCGATAGTATCCAGTAAAGCCTTAAATTTAACATGCTTGAAATAATTCAGATCCGTAGTTTTATACAGATACATCAAGCTATTTTCTGCCAATAGTAATTGATGGAAAAAGGGGTACATGAAGGAACTAATAAACTCCGAAAGCGACCCGCAAATGCAGACCAGAAATACATCTTAAAATCTTGGAAAATCTATACCACCCTGATCAAAAGGGCATTTCAGTAAGTCCATTGCTCTTCATGCCCTCTTATAGCCCCAAATAGAAACTACTAAAGAGACCATCTAATCTTTTTAAAAAAACTATTAGGGATCCGCAGAGGGATGGATCTAAAAAGGTACACAAATTTTGGAAGTATTTTCATTTTGATGATATTAGCCCGGCCTATGTTGCCAATGGGAAGTTTATGCCATTTTTTTTAACAAAAGGGACGTTTCTTTTATCAAAGGCTCATAGTTCAAAGAGAGTATTTGACTGATCAGTGAAGATCATCTAAGCCCCAGATACATTGCCACCGTGCATACCCCCCCCGACTCCCTAGGTGTAACATTTTAAAGTGTCTGCATTTTATGAGTGTTAAGTTTGTAGCCGGCTACTACTCCAAACCCAGCTGCTTCTTTTTCAATTTCTTCTATTGCTCCTATTGGTTCAGTTGTGAAAATCGCAATGTCATCTGTATAGGCAGTTACCTTTATTGAGCTTCCACCCTGCCGTAGTGGTATAATTTGGAGATTGGATTGTAGTGAAAAAATGTACAGTTCAATATAAAGGGCAAATAAAAGGGGAGAAAGTGGACATCCCTGTCGTGTACCACGAAAAATTGAAAATACGTCTGATTGTAACCCTAAATACATTATTTTGCTTGTGGTTTCCCATATAGAGCCTGAATCCACTGTTCAAAATTTTTCCCAATCGCCATTTTTTCCAATACAGCCCATAAAAACTTCCAATCAACCCTATCGAATGCATTTCCGCGTCTAAGAGCAACATACCCAATTGAATATCATATTTTTCGGCCAAATCAAAGGCTGGGATAGCAGTGTTTATTTGTGCCGTAGTCTCCCTTCCTTGAATAAAGCCATGTTGATGGACTAAGGCAAGATCTGACATAGCTGGTGCCAACCGGGTAGCAAGAATTTCGGTGAATATTTTAGCATCAGAAATAATAATTGAAATAGGCCTATAGGAGCCACACTCATTAGAAGGCTTATTTTTCTTTAAAAAAACGATTTGTGTCAGATTCCAGGATTCAGGTACTGGATCATGGTTACCAATGTATTGTATTACCTCTCTAAATGGTTCAATTAACTGCTCTTTAAATACTTTGTAAAACTCCAAAGGTAAGGAGTCGTCCCCTGTTGCTTTTCCCAAGGGAAGCGCTGATATTGCTAATAATATTTCCTCCTTACTAATATCATTGCGAATTGTAACAGTATCTTCTTCGTTCAATTTTGGCAGATATATATTTTGAATATACTGTTGTATATCTTCCTCGTTTGTGACAGTATCAGGAGTGTATAAGTTCTGATAAAAAACAGAAAATGGTTCTAGGATCTCATTCGGCTCGTGTACGTAATCTCGTTTGCTGCTTTTATCTTTTTAATATAGGTTTTAGCCCGGTCGTCAGCTACCTTACAAACAAGAACTTTTCCCATATGTTCACCAAACTCATACTGTAAGGAACGATACTTAATATATCTTGCAACCATTCTTTCCCTAAGTGCCTTTTTGGCAGCCACCCTCAAATCGATTAATTCTCGTAATAGCTCATCTTGGTTAGATAGAGCAAATCGGACCGAATGCATATGCTCCATTTCAGCCTTTCTTACAATCAAGATACCCTCCTCTGTTTGATTTTGCTTGTTTTTGTTTTGCTGTAGTACATATTGCAGCGTTGTTCCTCGAACAACTGCTTTCCAAGTGGCACATATTATAAGAGGTGTAGCTGATCCTACATTTTCATGGAAAAAAACGTCAAGCTGCCACCTAATATTCTCTATATATATGTCTCATCTGTAAGTAGATATTTTGGAAATGTAAAAGGTGTACGTATCTTTTCTCCTGCTATAGCTTGAAATGTTACCATAAGAGGGTTGTGATCAGAAGTAATACGTGGGTATATCATTATATCAGCTGTTGCAGCGATCCCATTTGAGACCCACGCCATATCTATTCTTGAATAAGAATGATGTGGTGATGAGTAGTAAGTGTATCCTGCATTGTTAGGATATAAGTATCTCCACAGATCTTTCACCAAATGTAAATGACCCAGCTCAGCTAGCACAGCTCTTATTTTAGACATTCTGTGGGTGGGCATCTGACTACTAGTATCTGTATTATAATCCATAATACAGTTGAAATCACCCATAATCAATTTCTCTCCTTCCCAGTTCAATAATTCCATATTTAGAGCATCAAAAAATAGTGGTTCATCTACATTAGCACCATATATACCACAAATAACATACATTTACCTCGTATTTCAACCTGTGCATATGCCCATCTCCCAGCCCGATCAGTCATAGTGTTTTGTATCGCACACAAAAATCCCTTTTGCTTCAATATATAGTCTCCTCCAATAGAGCAAGACTGTGAAGTACAGATAATAGTTTCATAGCCCAGTTGTACTAAAAGTTTACGATCTTTAAAAGAAAGATGTGTTTTTTTTAATAGAGCGAACTGAGGGTTGTATGTCTTTAACTATTTTCGTACCAGCTGCATCTTGAGTTTACTATTTAGACCGGCGACATTCCAAATTATACACTTAATTCTGCCCATCATCAAAATGCTTCTTTTTCCCTTTCATGTAGCCCATTGTATTTGTTCTTTAACATTCATTTTCCTCCTTCCCTACTATAGACAAGTTCATACTTAATTCTTCTCTAGCAGTCTTGTTGATTTAATTTTCCATATTTTCCCCCACCTCCACACTTCCAAAAACCTCCTCGACCCCCCACCCCCGTACCTTAGGAGAGGAATTACCCTCCTTAAAGAAGCTGCTACAAAAGCAGCCAAAAGAAGACAGGTCCCCCTAAACACACCCCCTCACCTGAAAAACCTGCACCTGAAGCCGTGAAAATTTTGCAATCTCTGCATAATCGTTAATTTAGTGTTCATTTCACCTCATTTTTTCCCACCCTTCTCATGCTGCCATTTACTAATAGCCTCCTTAGCCTCTTCAACCCTTAAGAAGAAATGCATTTGATCACCTCTCAAGACCATCAACCGTGCTGGCTCTTGTAGAAACACTTGTGCATTTAAAGATTTCATAGGTTCAATTAACTGCCGCATTTGCCATCTCCTATCCATTGAGGCTTTACACAAATCTGATCGCACAAAAAAATTAACAGTATCAGTTGTTATAGGAGAGCCTGGGCGGGCTCTTAGGTATACAGCCTGACGCAACAAAAAGTTGACAAAATAAATTAAAAGAGGCCTTGGAAACTGAGACCCTTGTCTCTGAGGCCCAAGAGGGAGTCAATGTGCCCGCTGTATCTGGCTGTCCCAGTCAGCCAAATCTGGGAGAGCCTTCTGTAAAAGCAATACCAAATACGCCCGGGGGTCTGCGCCCTCTTTTTCCACTGGAATGCCAAATAGTCTCAAGTTCTGCCGGCGTTGACGATTCTATAAATCCTCCACCTTGAGCTGCAATGCTCTAATTGAAGTGCTGTGAGTCTGCGTTTGTTTGGTAGTCTGTGACACAGCCTCCTCAGTGTCTGCCACACGCTGCTGAAGATCTGCAAGATCTTTTACAAGAGAGTCGACCTTAAGTGTTGCTGCCAACAGACCCTCTGCACACTATCGGCTACGTCCCCTTACTAGCCTGGACCAACGTGAGCGTCGATAACACCATCAAGACCATGAGCACAATCCACTTCGGCTCTCCGTCAGACCCATTCCCGCACCACGTCTTCAACAAAGCAAGCAGCTCCATCGCACCCCACCTACGCAACATCATCAATCTCTCCATTGAGACCACGACCTTCCCAGAGAGCTGGAAACACGCCAAGATCAATGCCCCACTCAGAAAACCCAAGGCAGACCCAAGAGGCCTCAAGAACTTCCAACCCATCTCTCTGCTCCCCTTCCCGGCCATGGTCATAGAGAAAAACGTTAACAGACAGCTAACCCGATACCTCGAAGAGAACAAAATCCTGGACCCTTCCCAGTCAGGGTTCCGCAGCAACCACAGCACTGAGACCGCCCTCATCGCCGCCACCGACAACATCAGGACCCTGCTAGGCAACGGGGAGACTGCCGCACTCATCCTCCTAGACCTCTCCACCGCCTTCGACACCGTGTGCCACCGCACACTACGCGCACGCCTCCACGCCGCAGGGATCCGAGGCAAGGCTCTGGAATGGACCACCTCTCTCCTCTCCGGCAGAACCCAGAGCATCCACCTCCCGCCGTTCCGTTCCGAAGCCTTCGAGATCATCGGTGGCGGACCCCAAGGATCCTCCCTCAGCCCGACACTGTTCAACATTTACATGGCCCCGCTTGCACACATCGCCCGACAGCACAACTTCAACATAATCTCCTACGCCGATGACACTCAACTGATCCTCTCCCTCACCAAGGACCCCATCACCGCCAAAGCCAACCTCCATGAAGGAATGAAGGCCGTCGCCGACTGGATGAAGATCAGCCATCTGAAGCTGAACTCGGACAAGATGGAGGTCCTCATCCTCTGCTCCAACCCGTCAGCCTGGGATGACTCCTGGTGGCCAACAGCACTGGGGGCAGCCCCGACCTGCACCGACAACACACGCAACCTGGGAATCATCCACGACTCAACGCTCTCAATGACCAAGCAAGTCAATGCCGTCTCCTCCTCCTGCTTCAACACCCTCCGCATACTCCGCAAGATCTACAGATGGATCCCGACAGATACAAGAAAAACAGTCACCCAGGCCCTAGTCAGCAGCAGACTCGACTACGGAAACGCCCTCCTCACGGGAGCCCCGACCAAGCTCATCAATCGACTACAATGCATCCAAAACACCTCGGCACGACTAATCCTCGATGTATCACGACATGGCCACATCACCCCCACCTGAGAAACCTGCACTGGCTCCCCATCAACAAGAAGATATTCTTCAAGCACCTCATCCACGTACACAAGGCACTCCACAAGACAGGCCCAACCTACCTCAACAGACGGCTCTCCTTCTACACCCCCATCCGCCAGCTATGCTCCGCCGACCTCTCACTCGCCACCGTCCCGCGCATCCGAAGAACAACCACCGGTGGAAGATCCTTCTCCCACCTCGCCGCCAAGACATGGAACACCCTCCCACTGAGCCTACGACAGACCCAAGACCTGCTGACCTTCAGGAGGACTCTAAAGACCTGGCTGTTCGATCAGTAGCGGCCCCCACCTCCCTCCACAGTGCCTTGAGACCCACACTGGTAAGTAGTGTGCTTAACAAATTACTGATTGATTGATTGATTGATTGATTGATTGCCTGTAGGGCCTGTAGAATGCCTTGGTTATCCCTTCTGAGTTGTGAATAGTGCTCCTGAGCTTCTTGTCTCTGATCTTTTAGTGTTTGAAAATGTAAAGCCAATGATGGTTCTAGTTGTAAGCTTGGCTGCTCTGTTGAAATTAAAACAGAGTTCCCAATATCAGTTCTAGAGACTTCTGTGATATCAGATGATGCTGATTGCATAGAAGCAATAGGGGCAGTAGAGACGATACCTATGTCTTTTCCCATATCGCCCACTATAGTGTCTTTGTCCTGGGATATTTCAGTTGGGCTACTCCCGGAAAGTCTAGAAACCAAAGACTTAACCCCACCTTTTGTTTGGACCCAGCGACGGAGGGAGGTATCACTAAGTATCTCTTTATTGCGTGACACACCACCTTGTTGATCAGATTTGGTCAGCGTCTTCTTATTATTGCCCCTTAATTGCGTACCTTTTGCAGTTACATTCTTCTTCCTAACCGCCGACTTGGGTGTTTTCTTTGTATTTAATTCTACTTTTTTTCCTCCCCTACATCATTTTGCAGTATCTCCCATTCCTCCGATGAGCTCATGTTTGACGGGGATTGAGAGTTCATTTGACCTTCAGGGCAGTCATTGATAGATAGTGAGGCCGACCTAGCCAAGCAATTGTCACCACCTTCTTGTTGCCGTCCAGAGATCTGTTGCTCAGACTGAGAGATGTCAATCATATTAGCAGTGTTATTCTCACTAACTGAGTCAGTTGTACCATCTGTAGCAATTGTGCTACCAGCGCCATCTTCAGTTAAAGCCAATGAACCAGTCTGAGGAATAGTCCCGCACATATCTCTATCAATCGGTTCCAAAATTTCTCTTTTCCATACATTTTCCCCCTGTACTATAGTGTTTCCTTCTGTAGGGGTCCCATCTCCTCTCTGTTCCCCAGCAGGTTCTTCCATACATATCTGCTGGGGATCACTGAAATAATATCGAGGGACAGAATATCGACCATCAAAAATATTGTTGACAAAATATCGACAGTCAAAATATCGAGTTTCTATCTACAAACAGGTAAGTACAAAAATATCGAGTTAAAAATATCGTTTACAAAAATATAGTTGTAAAAAATATCGTATTTACTAAAAACAGTGTTAAATTAAATTAATATTAATAATTAATTACTAAAATATACTTAAATTACTTAAATTAACTTATAATAATTAAATAATTAATGAAAGTTAAATAAATATTTTTTTTTCATATTTATTAAAACATATATATAGTAACAAAATATAATGAAATAATACCCAAAAACTGAAAACTGACCCTGAACCCTAAAAATACCCCTTTACCCAAAAACCCAAAACTGACCCTGAACCCTAAAAATACCCCTTTACCCAAAAACTGAAAACTGACCCTAAACCCTAAAAATACCCCTTTACCCAAAAACTGAAAACTGACCCTGAACCCTAAAAATACCCCTTTACCCAAAAACTGAAAACTGACCCTGAACCCTAAAAATACCCCTTTACCCAAAAACCCAAAACTGACCCTGAACCCTAAAAATACCCCTTTACCCAAAACCCCAAAACTGACCCTGAACCCTAAAAATAAAAACGAATTTTTTTACTATCTATATTATATACTTACATATTTTCACTTTCTATATTATTTACAGTCGATATTACTTCACTTACCTTAAAAACAACATTTTGGCTGTCTATATTCTGTCCTGTCGATATTTTGTCCAAACGATATTTTTGACTCGATATTCTGTCCAAACGATATTTTTGACTCGATATTATGTCTGTACACCATCTGCTGGTCAGGTATAGCTCCATTAGCATGCCCGCAATGTCTTGACTACCACCATTCTTAATAGGCAAATTTGACCAGAACAACTCTCCAGCTTTTCCTGATCGAATTAGCTGGAGAATGGGCTTACCAACTTTAGAATTATCAGCCCGAAATCTCACGTTTGTCACCCCTGCGTCTGCATCAACGTCTTCAGTCCGCTTCGTTTTCCCCGTCACAACAGGAGGTACCTGCCTTCCAGCGCATGTCGAACGAGCCGGTGCCTTCGGCGGAGCAATCATGAGTTTGTCTGCTTTATCTGAAACCAAGGGCTTCCAGCTGATTACCGAGCTCAGCCAGCGGATCAGCCGAAGTCTGTGAAGCCGCCTGAAAGCACCGCCACCAATAGCGAACGCCAGCATGAATTGCAAGTGTCTCTGGGCTTGGTAAGATTGTAACAAACTTCTTTCTTCTCTGCTACTGCAATGCCAAGTGGAAAAAGTATTGAGTCTTGATTCAGACTTGGTTCTGCCACGTTAATTCCGCATATTCAAACAAAACCATCAGGGTTTACATCCGGGTTTATGGGAGCTGCTCAGGGTGCCTGTCTTCTCGGCGGCGTCAACCCGCCATCTTGCTCCTCCCCCCCAGGTTCTCCTATTATGTTCTATCTTCTTTAGCACAGATGTACTTAGACCACTGTATTCACATTTGCCCACTTAGCACAGAAGGCTATAATGGGTAGGGTCTGATATCTAGATTGTTAAAACAGTTCCCTAGCCACATTAGGGGTGATCTTGTCGACTGTATCCTTATTGCTAGGAGACAGCTTAAACTCCAGAAAATTCCAGGTCAAAGTACCTTTTCTACTGTCTGCAACTTCTTGTTATGCAATCTGCCTATAGGCCAATTTGATTGGCATTTTGCAACCAGGTGTGAGGGCCTCTGGTGCTTCCCAGCCCAATTTTCTAAGCAAGAACCTGATATGCATGAACCAAGGTATCCGCTGGATGTCTGAGAGGGCTAGTATAACTGTGAACATAAACCTCCAAGGCGGCTGAGGTCCATATCCTGTGATATTACAAAAAAAGTCAAAGCTCGACTTTCCAGTAAACTTTCTTCAGTGCTAGAACTAGAGACAATGGGATCAGTTGTGTGATCTTTGGGAGGGCAAATAGCTGCCTAATGAATATATTCTCAGAGTGAGAGAGGATGCTACAATTAGCATAGCCCAAATTCTCCATTCCTTAAAGATCTGCCCCCAAAGCCTTAATATTATAAATCTCAATCGCTGGAGTGACTTTCTTAGAGAAAGTTTTGTTTTATAACTTTAGCAGTCATGAGGAATAATGTATTAATGAACAGTCAGCTTTGTGGATCTACAAGGACTAATCTAGGCTGGGTGCCAACCTTAGCCCAAGGTAATCAAAATTGGATACCTGCTCTATTAACGCTGTACCAACAGAAAGTTTACAATGAGTAATTTGTTTAGCTCTAGCAGGGTTAAAGACCATGGCCCAGATGCATCAAGGTAAAATCCGCTCGCAAAGGGGCAGATTCTCAGAATCTGCCCCTTTGCGACCGGTATTTTTGCATTTGGGATGCATCATAAGGGCATGTGTGTGCGCAACATATGTGCACAGATCAATTTCAGGGGTGCAACAGAGTGTCCCTTGGACACCCCTGCACCCTTGAAATTGCATTCTCAATTTGCGATTCGCTAATTGCGAATCGCAAATTAGGAATGTCTTCCCATTCATTCCTATGGGCCTCTAGGCCCATAGGAATGAATGGGGAGGTATTCCTTAATTGCGACTCGCAATTTGCGAGTCGCAATTAAGGAATTTTAAGAAATCGCTATTTTTTGAGCGAGTTCTTCTTGCATAGCATTTTGCTATTCCTTATTAGCGATTCCTTATTTTACGCTAATATGGAATTGCAAAATGGATGCTTGATGCATCTGGGGGCATATATTTAGTTTTCACACTCTTTAGTTCTAGTTCCAGCTCCAAACAGAAAATATTAAAATCATCCACCAACTGCTGCAGACCTCATAGCGACTTTAAAATTATTAGAGGGGCATCCACAAAGAGCAGAGCAGGCAGTCTCATGGTCCCACCCTAGGAGAAATGCAACCAACCCTGTCCAGTCTTCTTATGTAAATCAGTCTCTGTGTATGTTTCTGAGACATGCATCTGCATATCTGTTTTTTTATAAACTATATTTGTGACTTTACTGTAGGTCAGTTTGTAAATACATAGCTTAGAAAATTACCCTCTTCTGATTGGCTTTGCCATCCTATTTCACCCTGCACTTCTCATTAAGGCTTCTACGCTGTATGTGCTTACATCTAATGGTGACGTATTTACCACATACTTAGGTGTGTCAAGGACTGTACCAATGCATGTGAACAGGCCTCTGTGTATGGCTGTATACTTGTTCTAAGTGAGATTGCTGGTGTGGGAGCTTGCATAGAACGATGACTTCCACTGCAGTTTAATTTGTGTACAGCCATACTTCTCTCTGCTTGTTACACATTATGAGTAGAGTGTTTTCATATACTACCCTCTTTGCAATTCTCAATGAAAGAGAATGAGGATAGGTGACAAAGAGTTCCCATAGATGTGGCCTGCATTCTCCTTGTAAAAGGTATGTGTCATAAAAAAATGCTGTGACACCCAACATTAGGATGAGTAGTGCTTGAAAAAAACTAAATACATGTAAGAGGGGGCAATGGAAAGATGGCAGGCACCATTGGAATGTGTCTATAATGGAATTTCTTGCGAATTCCATTATTTGTCGCACTGGGCATCACCAATGCTAAGACCGACGCTGACCAGACAGTAATGATTTTCAATGGCATCAGACATGAATGATCACCAAAATCGGGATGTAATAAACTCAGTGAACTCACTTGCAGCAAGGTGCTTTGGATGCCACTGGGCATGACTTCAGTCCATTTCAAAATTGGATCAGGGCTACTAGTATCTATGCAGCAAACAGGAGCTCCCTGGATGCTCTGTTTCCAAATTTGCAATTTCCTTCCTATTTACCAATGTCTTAGTACCAAATGTGAATCGATAGATATTGCATTTTGGAAATGGCAGGTTACATACATTCCAGTATACGATTCCCAAATAGAGATTTCTATGGATTCTCAATTTGGGAATCACAATTTTGGAATGTCGTCCCCCGCTTTAAGCATAGCCGTGCTGGTGGACGCTCCTTTCGAGTACGTGCCGCAGCTCTGTGGAACTCTCTTCCCCTAGAGATACGTCCCCAATGTGATTTGCTCACTTTTCGTCGAGCTGTCAAAACTTTTCTGTTCCCTTAGATCTTTCACCATATTCTTTTCTGTTGTGTTGTGTTGCTACCTTGTCGGGCGCCAGGACGCTCCTTTGCTGGAGCATCTGTGCGCGTAATAAATGAGTCTAACATAACATAACATGGGCCATGGCCTCTTGCTCTCCTCACAATGGTTCTCCTGGACAAGGCGCTCTGTGAGAGTAAGACACTGTGTGTTTGTGTATACCACAGCAATGAGCATACATTTTTTCTCAGGTCAAGAAACATCAAAGCAGTGTATGACTCCTTGAAGGGTCAGAGAAGTGTGACTGTGTCCTTGAAAAGAGCAGGACATTGTTTTTAATTTGTTGGCCAATGTTTACTAAATCCCACATGTTGGAGTTTGCTGCTTGATAGATGATGCCACAGGCCTTGAAGGAGATGTAGAATGGCAGAGGAAGTCAGTAATGTTATTTGAGTGTGGAGATAACTTTGTCATGCTTATACAACCCCTTAATGATTCAAGCTGCTCGTGCAATGCACAATAGTTAAGTTAGGTGTGAGACTGGGATACCAGTGAGCAAGCAATCCCACAAGCCTAGGAGTGGAACCAACCCATGGGCTTTCAATAGTATGCATGTTATGTCCTCATGCAAAGGGAAGGCAACCTTTCTTTCTTCCTCCAGAGCTTCTCATTGTGAAAACAGCATGTACCTCTAGTATAGGGGTCTCCAACTTTTTCTGATTCAAGAGCTACTTATGTTCAATCAAACTCATCCAGAGCTCCTAATATTAGTGATGTTGTAGTGACCACCCCGAACAAGACTGTTAGCAGTGATCACATCAATGCATTATGCAGGGTTATCAGTACATTCCCCTCTACATGGGTAATACATTCCTGCACCCCCTGGCACCAAGGTAGTAATGGGAGTTGTAAATCTCTACAACTCAAATAGCTTTAAATACATCTTGAAAATTGAAATGTATTTCTCAGTTCTCAGTTCAACAAAGCTTTATTTCGATATAAAATATCTTTAAAAGCACGTCACAATTAAAAACACATTTCATTCACAATATAATCGGGAAAAAAAAAATTTCAATGACAATCATTTTTACAGTAAAATAGTAAAAATATATTAACCCAGAAGCAGCTTTGCTGAGAGCTTAAGAACTGGTAACTATACAAATAAATCGTAGCAGCCAAGCCCAGCTTAAATATTTAACCACCCCACAAGCTAACATGGTGTTTGCATCTGCTCGAAGAATTCTGAGGGCAGTCGAGTGATTCCTGGTCTCGACCTGTCAACAGACATGTCTTAACCACTTCAATCTAGGTTTAGTGTAAGCTGGGCATACAAAAAAAAATGTGGAATATTTTCAGCTACCCCTGCACAATATGGGCAATCAGCAGATGTTTGATTGGGAGGTATCCACTTGCTTGTGCATTCATGAACGGGAAGGGTTCCCATTCTGAACTGAATGAAGAGGGCCCTGTCTCTAGGTTTCTGGATAAACTCCAGGTAGGGCTCAAGACAAGGCACTGTCTTGTGCTGACGGAACTCGTCAGTCAGTCTACCCAGATTAGGATCTCTATGATCTTGATTTTCGATCCATGTCCAGTATACTCTCTTAATTTCCGTTTTAGACAGAGGGACCCCTGACTCACATGCAAGGTTAAGGCAGGTGGCCGAAAGCAGCCTTTTTATATTTGCTAACCAAGCAAACTTGTGAGATCCCTGGAGATTCATTACTTCTTCTAGGCCATCAGCATATCTAGATAGCTCAGGGGTGCACCAAAGGCGAGCCCAGAAAAGAAGGGGACGCAAGCCGATTAGATCCTTGATTGAGCGGCAGCCCAAGTCGCTCAGGAGGGGTTTGCTAGGAGTTCCGCTGGGAAGTGAAACAAGCTCTCTAAAGAACTTATTTTCTGCTATCACAAGGGCATCTACATTATTGAAGCCTCAGAGCTCGGCTCCATATAGTGCGCAGCCTACAGCCTTTGAAGCATAGATCTCCAGAGCGGGGGCGATAGGTCTGGAGATTGAGGCTCGGTGCTCTCTCCCAATAACTCCCACAACCCGCTTGTGACTTAGGGTCATTTTTTCAATATGCGGCTGCCATTTCAATTTGTCCGAGATTCTAATCCCCAGGTAGTCAAAAACTTTAACACGCTCTAAAGGCACCCCATCAAGTGTAAGCGTGGATTTAACCGACCTGCTCGGATTAAAATACAGGAGCTTCGTTTCGGTGGTGCTGATTACTAGGCCCCTCAAATTACAAAAAAGACAGAACCGATCTAATAGCTTCTGTAAGCCCGCCGGACCTTATCACCGGCCAGAACAGGGGCATCGGCATTGATTTCTGATAGAAAAGAAACCACCCCATTCACAAATAGCGTGAATAGGGTTGGAGCCAGGACGCATCCCTGGCGGACACCTCTATTCACAGGGATTTTGTCTGTTTTTTGATCCTGGGTGCCCCACCTGATACGAGCATAATTTCCATCATGCATGCGGGCCAAGAGGTTCAGAATGGGCGGTGGGAACCCCATCTCCCGCAAGACCATCCAAAGACGCTCTCGGGGAACCAGGTCAAAGGAGGTCTTCAAATCAATGAATGCGAGGTAAAGACCGCCCTTGCCAATGGTTACAACCTTCCAGTGCAGTAATACCAGCCTAAAAGCCTCGTCAATTGTACTCGTGCAGGCCCTGAACCCCGCCTGGCATTGCGAAATGATAATATTCTCCTCCGCCCACAAAAAAATCCTCTCCAGGAGAACCCTGCCAACCACCTTTTGACCAACGTCAATAAGACTTATTGGGCGGTAGTTGGCAGGGTCCCCCCTGGGCCCCTTCTTGTAAATGGGGATCACCTCAGCCCCTTTCCAAGAACTTGGGACTGGTGAGCCCTCGAGAAGGGCATTAATCAGAAGTACAAAGTATATGGCCCATTGGTCAGCATTGGCTCGAAACAGATCGCCTGGTATTCCGTCCTGTCCCGGCGCCTTAGCTGGTACAATTTTGTTTATAGCCACCACCTCCTCATTTTTCCCTACAGGGTCAAAAGAGCCTGAAAAGGTCAACATAGATGCCGTAGGGTGCCCACTTCTCTCTTTAGCCTCGCTCCCTGCATACATTCTGCTAAAGTGATCAAACCACTCCCTGTCAGTGCTGTAATTAGGGATTTGATCCGGATCACAACCATTGGATTTTCTTACCAAAGCCCAAAAGAGCTCGCCATTCTTAGACTGGCTCGCTGTCTTCAGGCTAGCCCAGTGTGATTCCTCCCATGCCCTTTTCGCCTCTGAGGTGGAGTCTTGCTAACCATACCTCAGCGGGATTGCGGGTTTTAATAGCAAGGATTAATATGGACTTTTTCCTCCTGCAGTCCCTATTAAACCACTGCTCTACTGGTTTCCTAGTTTGTGGGGTACTTTTTAGGGGCATGGGTCTACAAAAAGAGAGAACCTATCAGGTCAGTTGTTTCAGCATAAATGGTCTCCACTCCAGGGGGCCCCACCTCATTCGTACAGGCAACAGAAAGTTTGAGGGAAATATTTTTCTACAAACAACTGCTTATGAGTTCTGAAAATACACACATTTTCATCTTGGATATGTGCTTTTCAATTTTGTCATACAAATCATATTTCAACTAAGCAAACGTTTCTATTGTAGGAGTCTGGGCTGCACACAGGAGAGCTACTCACAAGCTGCTGGAGAGCTACTGGTAGCTCACAAGCTACTCGTTGGAGATGCCTGCTCTAGAATGTCTATTTTGCAGCTTCTTAAGTAATTGCTGCTAAGCAAACAATGTTTTAATATGCAAGGGCCCTCTTTTCAAAGTACAGTGACACTGATGCCCGTCGTACTACATGGGCTCACAGCATGTTATATTAGTGTCCTCTTCTACTGTAAAGTTGTTAAAGATGCCATACCAATATAACCTGCTACCTCTTTATCAGTTGTCAGTAAATGAGGTACAGTTAGAGGACTGTTGCTCAGTGTTTACGAAATGGATGTTAGTCAGTGAGTGCAAACCTGGAGGTCACTTACTTTAAATTCTTATCATGTATGTTGTATCATCTGTTTTGTGACAGGGTCCCATTTCTCAACGCACATTCCAATCAATACCTAAGAGGGGGAGCTAGAGCTCTCCACGAGCTGCATTACTTTGAAAGACTTCTCTTTCTCCAGCTCTTCCTTTCTAAAACATTGTGTTGTCCTGCAGTGTTTTAACGCCTTAACCGCAGCGTTTTTTCCGCCACGGTGTGGGCGTTCTATTAGGTGGGCGGGGCTGCATCGGCCGTTGGCCGACCGCAGCACTAGCGAGGTAGTGCTCCCGTCGGCCAATGGCCTACGGCAGCACGCAAGGGGTTAAGTATGCTTTAGCTGTGGGAAGAGGCATACTTTCTTTCACTGTAGCATAAACCACTATTCTTTCTCCTCATTAGCAGTTGAGAATTTGGTCAAGTGACAGATATCTTGCATTAAGTTGCCCTCCTATGTTTAGACTTATTTCTTAGTTCTACAATTGTTCTAGTAAAGCCTTTTTTAATTAAATCATACTTCGGTCTGCAGATCTGCGGATTCATTCAATGTTTAAATCTGTGTTTTTGGGCCTATCTTTCCCTCTTGTAGGTCCTATTCCTCTTTGATCTTATCTGAATCGGTGTCATTGGGTAACACATTAATACATTTGAAAAAGTCAACGAATGTGTGAAGGGGATAAGTTGTCTCCAGAGGAATGTATTGTCTCTGTATCATGAATTCCTTTTAGGTGGTTTTACTTTTAAGGACCTTTTCACTTTTCATTTTGTATCATCACAGAGTTGCCCATGATTTTTGTCTATGAAAGTAAAAACTACAGTCTAGAAGAATGAATTTTTATATTCATTTTCGAAATACAGTTTGTAGAATGTAATTCAATGAAATGTATTCTTACCTTTGCCTTATCCCGAAATTTTGCATCCAGCTCGCAGATTACTGAGATCATGACTGATCAGTTCACCTGCAATGCATTGCATCACCGCAACATTGTATAATGATCACGTGAATCTATTTGAGAATGTTTTTGTTTTTTTATACTAACATTTTTAACAAAGAGTTATAAACCAAATATAGCAAAATTGTCACTGTGTAACATCGACCAAATATTCATCATTTATGTGGTGAAATCATGAATTGGTTACACTAATTATGGTACTTTGTGTAAATGGCTTCAGAATTACAAACATTTACAAACAAATCAAATTTTTCAGGTGTCTTAAGCACTACTATCCTAGCAGGAGTGGAGCATTGGATACAGATGAAAGGGAAAAGCAACAAATAGTCTTAAGGACGCCTATCAGTAAGTAATGACAATCTTTTATTTCTGATCTACATATGAAATATTCACACACATATTTATGTGTTTATTGTGCAAAAATATATGGGGATTTGTGTATGCTAAAAATCCACATCAGAGGATGAGGAGAGAATGAGAGAGACAGGCAGAGGCCAAAGACCAAGGCCAATCTATCCTAGGAATCTGTCCTCACGTTTACAAGTTGGTAGTTTGGAGTCAGAACAGTGAACGTGCCCAACTATCTACTGTGAAAAAAACCGCACTTGTGAAACGTTACAATGTCAGCACTAAGTACTCTTTATATTTCTCTATACTCTTCTAAATGTTGCAGTAATACCTTGTGGTAAGGGTATTATCGCCGCTAGGTACTTCCACAGTATTTTATCAGAATGACATAAATAATGCTTTGGCCAACACCATGATATGACAAACCACAGATTGCAGAAGAATGATCAATAATTTCTATTTTGGTAGATTGAAAGGAGGTTCCACGTTTTCTCTGAAGACGTGTTTTGATGGAGATTTGAACAGCTGCAGCAAGTTCACAACAGTTCAGTTAGTAATCAAAATGTAATATCCAAACACATGTAATAAAGTAGAGAAAAATGAACTTCGAAGCAATAATAATTCCTTGATTTACTTAGCTAAAAATACGTTTTAAAAAATGGCATTTTAGTAATATTCTTTTTTTAACACAGTTAAACACCAAAATTATGGTCGATATTACAACAAAGAGGGCTGTACATGAGTGATAATGATGATAAACATGACTATGTCAATACCTTCATGAAGATCTTTGATTATGGGAGAGACTCAGTTCTCTACCAGCATGAGATAAGGCACTGGTGTATTCTTGCACCACTCATATCAGTTAAAGCCTCTTCGTTAGTGATAATTACTCCGTGGGAGTTGGCAGTTAAGTGATATAGTGTTCATTTCTTAAGAAGACAATTAGAATTTAGAATACCCCTCCTTTCTACTTGAAGAGATTGGTTTGTGTACAGGTTGGGGGCTCCCTATGCTCAACATCCTATTAACCCATCTGTCTCCCGTGAATAGCTCTGGGGCTACCGGTAGCTCTTCAGCTGCTAAAATGTAACTCACATTTATGGAGACAAGTGCAGTATTTCAGTTAGATAGTCTGGAATTAAGCAGCACTAACCTTCAGACAACACGAAGGAGACAGTACTGCTCAGCCCCAAATCCTCAGAGGAACAGCAATCGAAAACAATGACAGAGCTCAGCTACCGCACACAATGTGACTCGCATCATGGATGTGCAACATGACAGACCTCCATATGGCAAGGTTGCAAGGAGATTGGTATTGTTGCAGACCCCACGTTGCAGTTAAACTTTATGGCTGTGAGTACAGTGTTAGGAAAGAACAATGACACCTACAGCTTGAGTGGCTTATGTGCAGATTTCCTGAAACAAGGGAGCTGGTTGTGTTGGCCAAGTGTGGAGGCAACTCAAACCAAGGATAACAGGGGCTGATGAAGGAGCAAGACATATAAGTGGCTAACCAGCTCTGGGAGATGGCAGGGAAATGTGTGTGTGCATATTTATGTACCTATGTGTGTGCGTGTGTGTGTACCTGTTGTACTGACACTGCCTGGCAGACACAAGTTCTCCCAGTTGGCAATCCCTGACATCAAAGTTCACCATTAGCATTTGGAGACCAGCAGTCGATGTAATCCTTGTCAGAATGGTGATCATTTGCAATGGTGGACCATAGAATAGAGGTACCCTAAATCATATTTTGAGTTTTCCTGACCTTGACTGCCATATTGGTGGCCTCCTGGCATATTGATGGCTATTCTTTCTAGATTGTACTCAATATGAGTCTCCAGCTCTGGCATACTCATAGCCATCCTTGGAATAATGTGGTAATTTCTTACTTAATTGTGGATGTGTAAGGTATAATGCTGTCCACAACTGGCTTTGTCGTGGATATCCTTGGTATATTGTCCCACTGTCTAGTCCCCCAGATATTATCCCTAAAAAGAAACTTATTTTTAAAGCAGCATCAGTTCCTCTTGGAACATTGGCTTATTTAAAAGTAAAAGAAAAAGAAAAATCCACCAAAGGAGTGAGTGTAAGTTGTTCCTTTACTAGCACCCTTCCCTCTTTGTGTAGCCAATGTAAGCAAGTTAAAAATAACAACGTTCCTAAACACTGGTTGCCAAAAAGTTGTTGCATAATTTGCAACTTCATTTTGTGAATTTTAGTATCTGATCCATAGTGACTTAAAATAAAAGGTTAGTTTCAGACAAAACGAACAGTTTGCTTCAGAAAAGTTCAAAAAACTGTTTTGGGAATATCTTTACTAAAAATGAAAAAACAATTACAGCATAGCAAAATGTTTATTTTGTGCGACATTTATAAGCTGAAGTTTGAAGCAGGATAACTGCATTTTCAAAATATATAGCAGATAGTTGAATGCTAAATTATGCTAAATTTGAAGTGGCCACTGCTAATATTTGTTAGTATCTTGTGATAATGTTTCATTGATTAGAAGTAGATCCTATATCAAAGGTGGTGTTTCTCATTTCATATCAAAAATCTAATTTTGGAAGTTGGGGTTGAATTGTTAATTTGATTTAAGGCACATTAGGTAAATAATGTAGATTTTGTAGTAAGAACAGCCAGCGATAGAAAGTTATGAATGTGTTACTTTAATCATAAAATATGTTATCTTTAAACATGACTATGTAGACATCACAATCTATAACCGTGTTTGCTAAGACCAACACAGTAACTGCCACATGGATGGAAATGTATTTCACTCCAATGCACTAGAAATGCTTTGAAATGTTGTACAAAATGAGTCATCTTACACTAATTGGATGTGAGAGATTGGATTGTAAGGTGAGTGGGTTGTGATCCCTGGTCATGAAACAACCACAATTCTTGTCAGGGCGAGACATAAGCCAACCCTAAATATAACCTGTGCTCAACCCTCTGGTAGCTTTGCATAGCGCGGTCAGGCTTAACTTAGAGGTACTGTGCAAACTATTTGTCCAACACTTCAAACAGTGATAAAGTGAAAACACCACCAAAAAAGGATCCCGCGCCAAGTTAAAACACATAGAACTTTCTTTAGTAAATAAGACAAGACCAAAGCAACATAAATCCAATCAGTAGAAAAGGAGATATTCAAATTTGAAGGTGTTAGTGAAAATAATGCTAAAAAGCATAAAGCACCATCTGTAGGTATATGGTCATGCCAAACTAGACTAAGCCACAAGTTCAGGCTAACAGTGATGGTGTGCAGGCTAGCTACAGCGAACCAGTTAGGCCCACTGAACAAAGTACCTTGAAACCTGATTTTACAAGCCTTGCGGAGATCTGCATTGAGGATGCATTGCACAGCCAAGGAGAAGTGTTGGTTCAGAGGATCCTGTTGACAGGGCTTGTGATGTGAAGTTCAAAGCAGAGTACACACTGCATAGTCAGGACAATGCATCGGTTACAGGGAGCAGTGAGGCCGAATTGCAAAGTCTGTCATTGAGGCTGGAGTCACTGAGGGATGCGAGGGCTTGCGCCGAGGAAGCATCATGCAGCAGTGGTTCTGAAGGCATTGTGGACTGTGGCAATAATGCAGGTCTTTGCAATGCTTTAATCCACGCAGCAGTGGAGATGTATAGGTTTTACTAGATCCACAGAGGCTAGCTGAGCATCTTAAGCCTGCTTGCAAAAGTCGAGGACTGGGCTAGCATGACTTGGCAAGGTCAACTCACAGATTGCAGAGTTTAGGTGCAGAGGTAAGATTGTTGGAAGCCTTCAGATCAGGTGGCAAGCCAGCTAGGCCTTGTAGTCACTCTGGGTTTAAGCGATGCAGGTCTAGTCCTTCTCACACAGGAAAGAGGTCAGCAGGTCCACAGGGCAGCAGTCTTGCAGAGCATCAGTCCAGCAGAGTGGCAGTCCTTTTTAGTAGTACAGCAGTCCTTCATCCTGGCAGAGTATCCACAAGTCCAGAAGTGTACTGAAGAGATTGTGTCTGAAGTCCAGTATTTATACCCAGTTGTGCCTTTGAAGTGGGGAGATGCTTCTAGAGGTATGCCTTAGAAGTGCTCAGGTGTCATGCCTTCCAGTCCTTGGCTGCAGACTAACTATAGAGGATATGCAGCCTTTTGTATGGAAACAGGACACAGCATATTCAAGTGTAAGTGGGGCTAGGCCCAGCTCCTCACTCCCATCCTGCCAGTGAAGGCCCATTTAGTCACACCTAAGATTCCCATTGTGTGTCGCTGTCTTAGTTGGAACTCACAAAGGTCAACTGCCACCAACACCCAGTCATCCGACCCAGAGACAGGCTGCAGGCACTAAATGGCTAAGACAAGAAAATTGTAACTTTCTAAATGTGGCACTTTCAAAATTATAATTTAAATTCTGACTTCACCATGAGATTTAATTTTTCATTACAATACCATAGAAATCAAACATGAAATGCTTATCTGGTCCTATTTGGAAATGACACTTATAAAATATATTAAGGTAACTCCAATGTTCTATGGGAAAGTCACGCCTTGCAGTAGTAAAAAACAAATTCACTACCAGGACATGTAAAACTTAAAGGTACTTGTGCTACTTTTTAAATACTTTGCACCCTGCACTCTCGCCTGCCCATGGCCTTGCCTTGGGGTGACCTATATATTTAAAAAGGAAGTTTTGGACCTGGCAAATGGTTTACTTTTCCAGGTCGACATGGTAGTTTAAAACTGCAACATACAGCCTGCAATGGCAGGCCTGAGAAATGTTTCAAATGCTATTTAGGTGGCTGGCACAATCAGTGCTGCTGGCCCATTAGAATAATTTTATTTACAGGCCCTGGGCACAGGCAGTGCCACTTTTCAAGGGACTTTAAAGTAAATTACACATTCCAATTGGGTATAAGCAAATCTAACATGATTTAAGGAGAGCGCTTAATTCTAAGGTCACCAAAAATGAAGTCAGTAAAAATAGGAGGTCTGAAGACCAAAAGTTGGGAAGAAACCACACATAAATTGTAGTATCTACCAGGTACCAACTGCGATCACAAAAAGCAATTATATTTCAGTCTATAATTCAACCCGAAGGGTTGCATTGTTTGTAATTCTTTAGTCCCAAAAAATTCGGCCCTTGCCAGCATTTATGTGGATCAATTCCAGGTTGCGGAACAATACTAAGAGAGTGAATTGAAGTAGAGTGATGTTGTGTCTTGCTTCCATCCAGTGCACCGCAACGGTTGATTTCACAGATTGTGCCTGATGCTTCTCTTATGCTCTCCCACTCGGATTTTAACTTTTCTTTCAGATCTGCCAACATACATTTTTCTGCGTGGGCATTTGAGTGCATAGATAACATTAGCTGTATCACACGTGCTGGTGTGTTTCAATTTGATATTAGAGCCTATCGAAGGATGTACAAACAGGTTGCCCACCTTCACATTATTGCAGTGTATGCAATTCCTACATTTCTGCATACCCTTATGTTCTTGCTTTGCTGATGCTTGTGCTTGTTATCTGGAATGCAGTTCGTTAAAATCATGTGAACGTTGCATAGCAAAAGAAGGACACTGTGGAAACACGTGTTTGAAATCTGGCTCAGTTTGGATGATCTTCCAATGTTTCAAGATGATTGATTTAATCTCCTTGGATTGCATAGAATGCTTTAGGACACAAATGATGGGATTCGACCGATTGGTTTTGACACTGCTTAATAATGATTCTTTAGGAAGTTTTGCAACTAATTCTAGTGCCTTGTTGACCACGTTTCTAGGATAATACTGTTGTTTGTATTTGTAAGCAAATCCCTCAAAAGTCATATCAACTTCATCTGGGTCTGAGATAATCCCTTTGAGTCTAATGAACTGGGACTATGGAAGGTGTTGTTCAATGAATTTTGATGGAAGCTCTTGAAATGTAAAGCATTGTTCCTGTCAGTGGCTTTGGTAAAGACGCTTGTTTTAATGATACCAGAGTCTATTTGAATGAGTACATGAAGGAATGCAATGCTGTGAGGATCAATTTGATGGGAAAACTCTATCTGATTGTGGATTTGATTGAGTATGGTGATGTTGTCTTCCAGCTTGCTTACATCCCACTTCAAAATGATCAGAATATCATCTATGTAGCTTTTATACAACACAAGATGTTGAGTCCAATTCTGATTTGTCAAAATAAATTTGTGTTCTAGTTTGGCCATGAATATATTTGCGTATGACAGGGCTCCTGCAAAGCCCATGGATGTTCCGGTGCTTTGGGCATAATATTCTCCCTCCCATTCGAAATAACTATGATACAGTGCATACTGTAAAAGCTCAATGAGCAGCACCTTCTCCGCGCCAATGTCATCATGATTTAGCAATGCCCGTATGATGGCTTCCAATCCATCTGCATGTGGTATCGAAGTATATAACGCAAGACATCAATTGTGCACAGATGCCAAGAGCTTATTTCAGCAGTATCAAGATCATTTAGTAGGTTCAATAGTGCTGTAGTGTCTTAAAGATAAGTTTGCCAATTCTGTACTATAGGCTGTAAAAAAAGTCTAAGTATCTTCCAATTGGTTCAGATAGTGAATATAAAACAAGAACTGGTCGCTAACATGTTAGGATGGTTAAGGTGGACTATAAGCTTTTATTCTTAGTGTAATCCACAATCATAATAAAGAAAAGGCAGAAAGTTAAGGGACCATTTCTGACAGCTCTTGCTGTGCAAAAATCGTGTAGGGCAAAACCTGGCGGTGAAATATTTGATGACGAAACATGGATATCCATTTGTGCCTAAATCAAGTAGGATTTAGAATAAGCCAGTATCTGTAAGCTTTTTTTCTTTGAAGATTTTATATATGATGTTATAGGTTAGGAACGTTGTACTATTTTCTTTTCACAAGGAAATTATATTTTCTTTTAGTATCTCTTTCACATAGCTGTTCAAATGATGTATGCTATTCTCACCACCTGCAACACCACTTGCTCCTTTTCCATCGGGTAGAATATAATATATGTTAATCACATCTTCAAGAACCACACACATATATTGTGCATACAATTTGAAACCTTTTACATTCCTAGCTCTAACGTGAGAAAGAAAAACGTTTTGAAAAGTAGATTTTAAATAGGTCTAAATGTTGGTATTGCCTTACTTAAGACAAATCCTAGGCACTAGTCTAATAGTATCTTCTACTAATATATTTCCTACTGAAAAAGGTCAAAGCAAAGTTCACAAAATATTGCTATCCCAGGTAACTAAACGGATGTGTAAAAATCAATCTATTTTACACACTGAAACTTGCAACAGTGTTAAATAAATCTTAGCTACACAAAATGACAAATCGTCTCTACATCAAGTCTACAGTCAAATAGTCAAATTACATGACACAAGCATGTATATCCACTTGATACTCCCATTACACAGTCTCAGATATGTATGTTCCATGTACAGATTTAGCTTTAGTATACGTGAGTCCACAGTGTAATCTCCATGATCCAACCCACTGCTATTCGTTCAAGAGTTTGTTGCTCCAATATATGGAAAAAATTGAGAATTTTTCTAGCATGTCAATGTCATTCTTGCTCTCGTAGAAGTATATTTCTTCTGCTTATTGAGTTGTGTAAGAAAGAATGTAAGAATTAACTTTATTGCATGTTTTTAAAAAAAACCTTTGCAAGGACCAAAATATAAAATGTTTTGCTACTTATTAAATTGATAAAAGTATAGATAAAAAAGTAAGACTTATTGTAGTTAGTAAAAATAAGACACTGATAACAATGATAAAAGAGTGCCCAGCCCTCCAAATGTCCAAGTTCTCTTGTTTGTACCCTGCTTCGCAGGTACCTTTGAAAGCAATCCCTTCAAAATAATAGTAACCAAGATTATGTATTGCAGACTAAAGGTGTCCAGCCCATGCGCACCGTCCTTTGTTTATGTTCATTATGCTTTTGCAGTTCCAGCGGGATTTCGTATGTCAAGGCGCCCCTAGCGCAGGAATTCTCATTAATATGTAGGTCCATGGATTTATACCTCTGGCTGGGGTAGCGATCGACACCTCCCTTCCCCAGGTTTTTTTGCTGCGCAGTCCATAAACCTCTCCAATGCGCACTTTAACTGTGTGTTCCGTGGATCGAAGCAGGCCAGTACTGCAGATCTACATGATCTGACTTCCTTGTTGTTCCAGGCCCTCCGTAGGAAGATCCTTCTTTCTTTCAAGAGGCTTGGACACAGCCACACAACGTGAATTATGTCCTCTTTATGGTTGCCGCAAAATCGACATGTCTCCAGGGCTTGATTTCTTTTCCATTTGGGAAGGTGGCAGGACAAGTTAATAACCCCAAGCCTTAATTTTTAAAAACAGAGTTTAGTGCGTGCATTGAAGGTGCAGGTTAAATAACTCTGAGGTGACAGCTGGTTGTATGAGGTGAGGGTCATCCAGCCATAGCTTCTTCTTGCAAGGGTAGCCTTGTCTTCCATTGAGGAAAGCTTTTTTGCGCTTATTTTTGCTAATCTTTTAAACTCATTTTGGCTGACGTGTAGATCCCATACGTCGCTCAGGCCTAGGGTTTTTAACCCACTTGACAGATATCGATGCCCCGCTTGCCATCGTTTTGTATTCATATTGGACCATAGATGTGCTGCTAAGCTGCCCTCTTTTGATAACCTCAGCTTGTGGCAGCACGTTAGGAAGTTCATCATTCTGCCCTATGTGTGCTTGCAGATGCCAAATTCCAATCTGATTTGTGCCGGTGATGTGAAAGATGGTAACTAAAAAACTGTTCTTAAAATGTTTGCTATGTTTATGTCTAATTGACCGCTGTCCAATCCCTTAAGTGCCTCACTTCCGTATGTTAGGGTTGGGATAACTTTTGCCTGTGCCACCTGTAGTGTTGGAGCAAAGGTTGGGCCAAGTAATTCCTTATGAATGGAACTGAGAGCAAATGCTAGCGCTGTACCTTTCTTTTTTTGTTCTCCCATGTGGTTTTTGTATCTTCAGTTATTGTTGAAGAGCACTCCTAGATACTTGTGACATTTGGATTCTGTAATTCTTTGAGAGTTTAATGCCCATGACAGCTTTTTTGGCCTTCCTGGGCGGACAGCCAAGATTTTTGTTTTCTTATTGTTTATCTCAAGCTCGTTCTTGTGTGAGTATGCGGCAGTTGCATTCATAAGTCTTTGTAGGCTCACCTTTGTGCTGCTTAGGAGAACCACGTCATCTGCATATAAAAGATTTGACAGCTGTAAGCTTCCTAATTTAGGAGCATGGGAATTTACTGTGTTCAGGGCTGCCGGAAGATCTGCTAGAAATAGATTAAAAAGTGTGGGGGCCAAGACACATCCTTGTTTCAGTCCTTTTGATGTGAAGATAGGTCTTGACACTCTGGAGCAGTCACCAATCTTAATCCTGACCCATGTGTCCTGATGCAGTAGCTGTAAGGCTCTAAGTAGGCCATCTGGGATGTTCAGAGCAAGAAGCTTCTGCCACAACTTTCCCCTATTGACTTTGTCGAATGCTGAACTAAAATCTATGAATCCCATGTAAAACGATCTAGTGCTGAACTCCGCCTGATCTGACAGACACGAGAGAGCCATGAGGTTGACCATAGTGCCCGTTCCGCTTGTAAAACCTGTTTGGTTTAGAGGGATTATTGAATGTTCCTTGGCTCAATCCCGTAATGCATTCAGCAAAATCCCGGCAAAGTACTTGGCTTCATTATCAATGAGAGCAACTAACCGATAATTGCTAGGGGATTTTTTGTCCCCTCCTTTAAAAATTGGAGCAAGGATCGATCCTCGCCAAAAGGGTGGAATGTTGTTCTTTGCTAGAATGGAAGTGAATAGTGGTGCTAACTTGGACGCCCAGATGGCTGGGTCCTCCTTGAACAAAGCCGCTGGAATTCCGCCCGGGCCTGGAGCCCAATCTTTCCGACCTTTTTTTATATGCCTTCCAATTTGGTCCTCCGAAACTGTGCTGTGCTCAGTGCAGTTGTCCTGGTTTTGTCACTCTATTCCCTTTTTGGTTTTTATACTTTTGTGGGAAAGCTCAGCCATTGTTGACCTTATTTGAAAGCGGTTTATAAATAAATTTGGCTCTGCCAGAGTGTTGCTGCCCTTTGTGCTGGTAGCCTGATTCAGGGAATGGTCTTGTCGGTCGTTTAAAGGGCTGTGTAGAAAGAAGTACCACTCGGACTCCAGTATGTTTGATGAGGCAGCTTTTGGGACACGACCCCCAAGACAATTTACAGTACGCCAGAATCTCGCAGGGTTGTTTGACCTTATATCTTGATATAATTTGGCCCTGAAGGCGTTCCATTGTACCCTTCGATGTTCTCTTTTTGCTGCCTTCAGATGTCTACGAGCTCCCCTCAATTTGGTTATAATTAATGTGTCCATTGGCTTTGTTTTTAGTCCCATCCATAGCCGGTTGATACTTTTTTTGACGATCGTATCACTGGATCCCATGAGATCGACTGTTGGGACCCCGTCGCTTTTCCATGCATTATTGGCTTTGCATATCTGGCTGACAGCTTACTTGTAAAGCTGGTCCAAATGGCAATTTGATCTTCAGTTGCCTCACAGATGTTCTCTATCATTTGCTTTGCATCCTTTGATACTAACTGTAGGTTGTTGACTGAACACTTTATACGTTTTAAGTTGATCGCGAAGCTTTGAAAAGCTGGTGCACTCGCCTCATCATGTTGCACCATTCTGGAGCTAAGCAGTATTTCTTGAGGACTGTGATCGCTTTCAGGTCTGGCAACTACTTGATTCAGGAGAGAAAGATTAACAAAAGTGTAGTCGATTAGTGATGCACCGGTGTTTGATAAGAATGAGAGGCCAGGTGGCTTATCCGGATTGAAGCGCCCTTTGAGCACTCTGAGGCCCAGATGTTCCTTGTAGGATGCGTCCTTTCTGGTCACCCTTGCGCCATCCGGGCCGATCCTGTGGGGGTATATCCAAAGCACTTTCCTGTGATTCAATTACCTTGTTTTTTTGGAGGTCTGACATTAGCCACATATTAAAATCTCCAGAAAGAACATTATCAGCATTTGGGAGCCCTGATCTCATTTTTAGAACTGTCGCTGTCAGCTCTTCTGAGAGTTTTCGCCTGGATGCGGGATTTGGACGAATGTACACGTTCAGCAAGTTTGTGGACCTCGGCTGGCCTTGGGGGGTATTAAAGGAAATTGCCACAGACTGGAAAGAACGGGAAGGGCTTGCGAGATTCCATGATGTAATTGCATTGTTGATATCAGAATAGCTAGACCTCCACTGCCTCGTCCTGATGATTTCACTTTATTAGCAGGCGTGTGGTGAGTTTTAAACCCTTCCAAATGCTGCGGCTCTACCAGCCATGTCTCTTGTAATAAAATGATCTCGAATGACCATAGGTAAGAGATCATGGATTCTTCTCCCAGTTTGTTTGATAGTCCATTTATATTCCACAAACAGACCCTTAGTGGGCAGGCTTCTTTTTCCTTTGTGCTGCTGCTTTGTCAGCGTAGCAGCCGGGTTGAATTGAGTGAACCCGCCAACCATGACCATGTACAGGTCTGTTCCTTTCCTCCTTTTGATTTATACTGACCTTCTCTTGCCTTTTGGTCTTCTAAGTCAGGGCCGGGAGTCTTGTCCCGGGCGCTCCTCAGGACCGAGTAGACCTTTCTCTGGTCAGCTCGTAGGTGCTCAATGGCTCAGATTTTCTGTAGGACATACGGGTATCCTGGATCCCTGCCTGGAAGTATAGTGATGCCTCACTGATTGAAGGTTTCTGTATGGGTAAAATCCTATTCATTACCTCACTCGTGCGCCAGGTGACCTTTGTTGTTTCATTTATTTGCCCCAGTCCTGGTGCCATAAATTCTATCGAGATGATGTTTTGTGAGGTTACAACTTTGGACAAACCAATGGCTTCTATCAGTTTAATGATGTTCCCGTGGTTTAGAATGTCGCAGCTGCCTTTGAACTTATACTCTGGATATAGGAGCGTAACGGTTGTAGCTCCGTGAGAGGGGGCCCTGACCCACCCCAGTTGAAGACTCTGGTCTTGTCACACATTGGGTTGGGACTGATTCTGTCCAGGGTCCAAGTATTCCCCCCTTCATTGTTTTCTGTTCAGGTGTGAGAGATGAACTTTTCAATGCTTTAGGGCTCTTTTGAGTTGAGTCACAGCCGTCTTGTCTTGCGCCTTGTCTCCTTTGTCCAGCACCGATGATGAAAAGTTATCCCGATGAACTTTGGGCTAGCTACTGACTTGGGCCTGATTGTGTGCTTTAGTGCTGCCTGGCGGCTCTATAGGCGTAAGATCTGATAATGGGCCTTTGGTTTTGATACTCGGCTCAGACGCCCCCCCCTTTGCTTGAGTGGATCTGATCTGCTCCTGCTGTTTCTTTTTTCATTTCAGGGGTGGTCAGCCCATCTGATACTGCTTTGTGCGGCTTGGTGGAATTTTGGGGGTATCTGTTCGTTTGGTTTCCTCGTCTGTTCTTATTAGGCTGTTGTGCCCGATTGGGACGGCTCCTTTGTGTGTGTTAAACAGTGGGTAAAGGTTCCGCTCTTGCCTGGGCCAACAATTCTTATTGCGGCCTTTTCGCTTCTTTTGTCTTTTCCCCTTTCTGTTAAGATCATCTGAGTCTTGGTCAAAATGAAATGGTGGGGTAGTGTCTTCTTTGCCTGCGACTAGGAATTTTTGGTGGTCGGCCATTATACTGCCAGTGGACGGCATTTCTGTAGATGGTGTTGTTGCCCTGATAGCTGCCAAGCAGGCAGGCAAGTTATACTGTAATGTATTGTGATATATTGTGGTATGTTGTGATTGAGCAATTGGCGGTCAGTAGTCAGCCTCTGTCGTAAGCCACCATGCCCCACCGCTTGCCTTTCACCATTCACCCTCCTCACAACCTCAGTCTCAACCGCTTCAGCGCTTCAGTACTTATGTTGAATGTATGTAAATGTATGAGGTAGTTTTATATTTTACTGCATTAATCCCACCTTCCTTGTATCCCTATACTAGCTGTAGTGCAATCACATGGAGGAGCCGTGGGCCAGAGCTCTATCCAGCCGTCTCTTCTGTTTTGCTCTCTTTGCTCTTTTGGCTGATTCTGGTTTGATGCCTTCTTTGTTGCCTGATAACCCAAACGTGCAGGTGAAATGAAAGTACTATGATGGTTTGAAGAAATGCCCCAGCCCCAAGGCAAGAGTAACTGGTGTAGTACTGCTGTAACCGTGCTCCGTGTGGCCCCCCTGTGCTCCGCTGCCTGCTGAGGGCTCTGGTGCCTTCGGTCTTGTCTGTTTTTGATCTAGATCCGGGGGGGTACACTATAACCCACCCTCAGACAACGAGGAAGCGTGTGCTTGGGAGCTGTGCTGTAATCGCCGGAGGGAGCGAGCTCTTTGAAAACGGAGGAAGAGAGGAGGGGGAGCAGCGGGGAGCAGGGAAGTGAAAGTGGCACAGATGCGGTCAGCCTGCGCACCTGGCTCACCGCTACCGTTCACTGCCTACCGCCTCAGCCCCTGTGTCGCCAGCTGCCAGTGTCAGTTGCTGTTCTCGCCGGTCCCGACCTCCGCTTTCTCCGCTCCTGCACCACACTGCCCACCGCCTACAAAGCCCACCGCCCATGCAGCCACAAACTGCCCCAAACTCCTCGCCCACCACACCCGCCCCAGCGCACCCCGCCAAGCCGAGCCGCGAGAGCCCGACAGCCCAGCACAGTCTAACAGTCCAAGAGGCCCCCGCGGCAGGGCGAGCAGAGGGCAGCGGAGCCCCAGGCGCTCCAACCCGCCCCAACCCGCCCACCCAGCCCACTCGTCCAGCTCCGATGATCCGCATAACTCGGCTTATTGAGTTTCCATTTGTATATCATGCAAATTGTACTCCACCAGGCTCTACGGCTATACTCAAAGTCAATTGTTGCTGGTAATTTAATCAGGAAGCGGGGCCGGTGGGCCACACACGCACACACATATGCTCTCACTCACACCCATGCATTCACACGTACACACACACCCATTCACTCACAAAAACACATATATACATACATACATACATGTTCCAAACATTAATAAAACCTAAAACCTACTGGCTGCAGCATATTAGGTGGGGGGAGGGAAGCCTGCGAGGTTCCTGGAAGGTTGGGACTTCTGCCTCCTCTCATTGGCTGACCTTTGGTCAGCTGGTGAGAGGAGGCAGCTGTCGGACATGGTCCTGCTTAGAGGATTTTCCTTAAACCTTTTATTTTTCCTTCTCCTCATTTTTCCTAATTCTCTTTTTGTGGCTTTAGCACTCCGGGATGCTTTCCCAGTGTAATGCAATGTAAAAGCACACACACCCTTCCTACCCATGCTAGGACGTGCTGCTTACTTGATTGGTATAGGTGTTGTACCTCCAAGTGCCCTTTAAAAGGTACAGCCCATACCAGGACAGGTGCTGCACTGGCTAATGGTGAGACGCAGCACTGTTTGTGCCCCCCACCAGAAAAGCCTTTCAAACATGTATCAAGCATGTCATTGCAGGCCTGCGGGTGCGCAGTTGCGCCTATGATCAGGTTGTCATTTCTAACTCATTAGCTAACCCTGAGTGGGCCTTCCGCTACATCACCCCTAGAGTTGAAGCAAGTGGTAGGTGAAAGGCAGAGCAGGTACACATGGGTGTTCCCTGCCCAGGTAGTGAAGAACCCACATGTGGGTTTTCCCTACCTAGGAGGTTGTCCCTTCCCATGACACAGCACCAGGGTTTTGCTGATTCTCTTTCAGTAGCCTTAGGGTTCTGGGCACTGTAAATGCAGTGTGAAAGTGTGCACGCCTTTCCTACAAATGTTAGTGAGTGGTGCTTGCCTAATGTTTTTGATCATGCCTCAAGCCTGCCATTGCAGGCCTCTGGGGTGTACTTGCACCTACAAGGTTTCTAAACATGTGTCAAGCATGCCCTTGCAGGCCTATGTGTGCTCAATTGTACATACACTCAGGTTGGACTTCCTAAACCACTGGCTAATCCTAAGGGAACCTTTCACTACTACTAGGGCACCCTAGGGGTAAGTCTTAAGGGATGAAACAACTGGTAGGTGAAAGCCAGAGCAGGCACACATCTGTATTCTTTGCCCACGTAGTGAAGAATACCCATGTTTGTTTTCACTACCTATGAGGTGTGCTCTTCTGATAGGTTAACATGAGGGAAGGGTTGAAATTACTTCAGGCTGCAATAGTGGCTTACAGTGGAAGAGCCTCATAATGTTTCCTATCATTGGATTCACAGTGACAAACCCTGTCCTGTGGTAAGGAGGGATTTGTCATTAATAGCTTAGAAATGGCACTTCCTGAAAGTGGGCGTTTCTCTGTTCTAAACCCCTTTGTGTCCCTTTTAGTTTGACTTCTGTCCACCCTGGTGGCCGGGGGAGCACATCTGTGCATTACCCAGAGACAGCTATAAACATTTTGCATACAACTGGAATGACAGACCTCAGACCTCCTCTGCCAAGGGAGAGTATGGCTGGCTAGATTGAAGGGAGAAGTTTTGACACTTGGCTTCTGGGAAACCAGATCATGGCCCCACTAAAGATTAAGATCTGCACTCCATGGCCCTGTGGCAGACAGGACTGAAATTTAGGGGAGACATCTGTGGTTCAAAGGGAAACTCTCGGAGTCCACCTAACTTCAAAGGCACACTGCAGTATAATTCAGCAGGGTAGAGATACACTTGTGGGGATGTGGAACCTGAGATGCAGGAATTACTCAGTGCACACTGCCAGAGGAATCTGATGTGTTCAAGGAGGATTATTGACATTGGAAGGACCATACATCCTTCCTGAATAGTGGCTGGCCTAGGCAGACTACCTGGTGTTGTGTGGCATCCTGAACTGTGCTCTCCAAGGGCTTTTTTGGCTTGCCCCCTGGTCTCTTGTGGAGGTCACAGGGACATCAAAGACCTCCCGTGAGAGACCCACACTGTCTACATGTGACACCTGGAGAGTGGTACCTTCTTAAGTGCCCCCATCGTGTGCTGGTTCCCAACTGGTATCGCGACGTGACAGTTGAACTAAGTATTGTGCCTTGAGACCAGATTGCCTGGTGTGGACCCTCAAACGTATTGCCCTCATCTAAAGAATGCGGCCTCTGCATCGTGGGACCTCAACATGCATAAGCGTCTTGCCGGTGGTGAGCGGATTCATGGGTTGCAGGACCCTGCTTTGCCTGCTTCATCAATTGTGCTGCATCCCTCTTATGCGACAAGCCAAATGCATGCTCATTGCGTGAGGTGTCAGATTTGCAGGTTGCGACCCTCAGAGGTGAGGGCGTACCCATAGTGGAGCCTCATTCTACCTTGCATTGGACTGATGAACCTGCACCTGTGTGTGTGACCAGAATTGTCTGGTGTGATCCGTATCAACACGCACCAGACGTTGTGCCTCATTTCCAGGGAGGTACTGAGTTTGCGACTCTTCGTTGTGTGTGATCAATGCTATCTGGTGCGATGCATATCAATGCACACCAGACATGGTGCCCCATGTGAAGGGATGTGTGGAGGAGCGGATTCATGTTACCTTGGGGCTGGATTGCCTGGGTGATACTTTGATGGACGTGCGTCTGACGAGGTGCGTCCTTATTCCAGAGGCTCCCCTGCTTCATCCCCCATTTATCGAATGTTTCTATTGTGCCCTCAGTTGAATGGACCAATGGCCCTCTCCTCACCCGGCCCTGACGGCTTTGTGTTGTCATGTAGTATTGCCCGGATAGGGCCTGGGTGGTGCGAGTAATTGACTCGGCTATGGAACGCTTTCAAGAGCGATCATAAGCGGATTAAGAGACTACGTGACTCCCCCTGTTTTTTGCAGAATTGGGCAGGTGCCGGAAGTAGTGGCCAAACGCCCATTAGTTGACTGCAGCCTAATTAGCCCTGCTACCTACTTCCACCTTCCCTGGGACTCTGACTGAGTGTGATGCTGGCCGAGATCAGCCTAGTATCAGGGGGAGGGTTTTCTTTATTTCAAGCCTGCGGGTGTAGGGTAGTCAGGGTTCACTAAATGGTGGAAGAGGGCTTGGGCCACGGGGTCTGCATGTGTATTATCAACTGACCTACCGGATATCAGTTGCACCGCAATACTGTACTGTATGCATATGTGTAGAGTGCGCTCCATACAGACCTGTCTGATATTCATGGCACTGCGTATCGGTGATAAGTATGGGCGCAAAATGTACGAATTTTCGGCAATTTCGCGATCCGCAAATCTTGCGAAATTGCTTAAAATTTCGCGAATTTGTGAGCGGGCGGATTTTTTTTTGGGCCCACAGGAAGCACAGTTAAGACAGGTGCTCGAGTTGACGCTAACTTTGTAACCATTTTAGAATGGCGCTGGCTAGCCGCCAGAGTGCTTGCTGGCGCCATTCAAAAATGGTTACAAAGTTAGCTTCAACTCGGGCACCTGCCTTAACTCTGTAAGTGCTTCCTGTGGGCCAAAAATTAAACCTCAACAGGAAGCACTTACAGATATAAATAAAGCAGGTGCCCGAGTTGAAGCTCAAATTCAGTAACGTTTTAATCAGCCCAAAACATTAGTGAGCACGGTTGAGGCTGGGCAAGTGTGCTTTAACCCCATATCTGCCATCGAAAATTATCTGTAATCCCCGACGGAGGTCTTTGCATCCCTGAGTTTCTCGAGCGCAATCCCCGTTTCTGTGACCAGGAGGCTGCCTTCTCCTCACCTGCTGCCCTGCTCGCTCTCTGACACTTTATACACAAGGCATGTTGACACGCATAAAAGCCCCACACCACACACTAGTGGTATCAAACGTCTTCCCGTCCTTTCCCAACTATGATGGACAGCTCACTCAAGGGACTTCAACGCCTTTTGGGGCTGTGGAAAAGTTACAGGCACGCATGGTCAGTGGAGACAAACCTTCTGGCCCTACGCAGCTGCAGTGTAGGAAAAGCACTATCATTTACCCAACGAGGTAGCACTTACTGGATTAGCCAGTAGAAAGTACTCCAGTTGAGTAGAGGTATTGCACAAAATGGTGGCATCTTAATGGATAACTATGCAGGGCAGGATTCATTCTGGCACGAGGCTCCTGTCACAAAAATTAAACCTCAACAGGAAGCACTTACAGATATAAATAAAGCAGGTGCCCGAGTTGAAGCTCAAATTCAGTAACGTTTTAATCAGCCCAAAAGCATTAGTGAGCACGGTTGAGGCTGGGCAAGTGTGCTTTAACCTCATATCTGCCGTCGAAAATTAGCTGTAATACCCGAGGGAGGTGTTTGCATCCCTGAGTTTCTCGAGCGCAATCCCCGTGTAGTATCTGTGACCAGGAGGCTGCTTTCTCCTCACCTGCTGCCCTGCTTGCTCTCTGACCCTTTATACACAAGAGGCATGTTGACACGCATAGAAGCCCCGCACCACACACTAGCGGTATCAAACGTCTTCCCGCCCTTTCCCAACTATGATGGACAGCTCACTCAAGGGACCTCGGCGCCTTTTGGCGCGGTGGCAAAGTTACAGGCACACATGGTCAGTGGAGACAAATCTTCTGGCCCTTTACGCAGCTGCAGTGTAGGAAAATGATCAAAAAAAGTGTGCCAGCAAGCAGTGTAGGAAAAGCACTATACATTTACCCAACGAGGTAGCACTTACTGATTGGCCAGTAGAAAGTACTCCAGTTGAGTAGATGGAAATCGCAAAAAAATCAGCGATTTCGCGGGAAAATCCGCTAATTCGCAGATTTTTTTGCGATTTCATGCGAATTCGCGGAACGCAGATCCACAAAATTCGCCCATATTTATGATGAATGAGTGTGTGGGAGTGACTGCCTGTTCTTAATTTCACCACACTGCAGATTTGCTTTACACTTTGATTCCTTGCCAAAAGAATACTATGTTTAACATTGGTTTTCACCCGTGCGGTCTTGACCCACTGTGCTGTTTAAAGGTGTTGTAATTGTCTGTCTTTGTGTGTACATTTCTGATATCGTTGTGATCTGAGGTGCACCCTATAACTGTGTGGTACTGACTTATAATAATTGCCAAGATGGGCCTCATTCTGACAATTTCTCACCACATAAGGGTGCTGGGGGTTAAAGAAGGATCTTTCCCAAGTGTGCATATTACAGATGTCATTTTAATACAGATGGGCCTAGTACTGCTAATGATATTTCCAAATGTGTTGATGCCCAGATATGCATGATATTCATGTTGTGTTACTCAAGGTGTGTGTTGAATCAAACTGTATTTACAAACACCATGTCGGAAGTCTCTTTTGTGACGCTCAGTTTCTTTATTGTGTGAGAGTCCATGTAATGCTTTACTCATTGCCTCTGTGATAACTTGACTGCTCAGTGCCAAGCTACCCAAGCGTGCGTGTAGGTTATACAATGAGTATAAGCACCTACCCCTGACAGGAGTGGTAGGTTCTGCCTGGCTAGAGCCTCAACCAACCAGAATGTGTTAGTGCTAATAGAGGCAGTCCCTTGTTCACCACACAGTGGAATGGGGTCAGAGAGTGTTGCTGACCCCACTGACTCTGTGATGAGGTGTCACCTAATGGCACTCAGCACTGGGCACTTCGGGGCTTAATACTTTCATATTTCTTGATCTACCAAGCACTCTTATCAGCAGAAATATACAACTTAATACACAAAGTACCTTATACATTAAGAGAGAGTGTATGAATCAGTTTTCAACAGCCATTGGATTATTTGGGCAAGCATTCTTCATTATTTGCTCACAGTGTTGTTCTTTGAGACTTGGGACCAGCCCGTGGCACATTAGGAATTTGTTCAATGCAAATTGTGCGGTGATGACAAGTTTCTTAATAATTGAATGAAAAGGGACTGTGCATGTTCTAGCTCTGTGCTCCACTTTTTCTGGTCGTGGTTAACTCCATCCATATGAAAAATTCCCCCCATCCTAGATAGCCACCATGCTATGACATTAACACATTGACACATTGAATGAGGTACTAGTTTCGCGAAGCTGCTGGTGGCTGGGGGCACTGCTGGTGCCTAAGTAATATGTGCAGATAATACTCAGCTTTCTATGGACCTTTTATGCATAATATGTGTGCACTTCAGCTGCAATCCCTTGCTTTATAGTGATTAGGCACTGGACAGCTGTAAAGCACCTATGGCTAAACACCGGCTATAATTAAATTTTACTGGTTGGCCCCAATCAGGCTAATTTGGAATTTTATTTAAATAATTAGTTGATGGTCCATTACGTTCTCAATCAGTAAGGATTGTAAGAGTGTCATTGAACACCTTCTTGTCCTTTAATAAGTAAATCAGACTGTGACTAATGCTGCTCCACATCATTTCTTTTATCCATCAAAAGTAGCATTTTTATTTATTCCCTCATTAAATTTTGCTAATTTGGGAAATTATTTCAGATCAGTATATTATTCAGCTATATATTTCAATGACAACAAACAAATGCAATCTGAATAAGCTCCAAGCTATCCAAAATTGTGCAATTTGAATAGTGTGCTATCTCGGAAAATTTGACCATCTAGCTGACCATCGAAAAACTCTTGGTTGAGTGTCAATTAGACAAATGATCCATGCCAGAGTTGTAGTTTTATTTGGAAATCCCTGAGATGGATTGTCCTAAAATACCAGATTAACTGTTTTGAAATTATTAAACATTCAAAGTTTCAAACTCAACATCTTATCTGATTGTACTGCGAACCAGATGAAAGAACAAAAACTGTGGTAGCAGGTTATCATTGTTGAAGTAATGGCACTGTACAATACATTATCTTTTGAACTTCGTCATATTTCCATTTTTCTCTTATTCAAATGAAGGCTGAAAGAATATCTTTGAGGTAAAAATAGATTAATACCATTTTAGTGTTTACCTTTTTTAATCTGTATTTATTAGTTCTCTATTATTGTACATAGTCCAGCATTGCGAGCAATTTAGCAGTGCAGCATCATTTAAAAAAACACAAGGTTGTGTCATATTCACAAGAATACGGCGCACCCCTGTGTTTTCCGTTGCACCGGAGGTAGAATTAGCTGCCTAGCGGCAACACCGACGTCCTTGTCCTATGGTGAAAGGGTGTCTGCTTTGCAGGGATGATTTTTATGCGCAAGACGGGACTCCTTCCAGCACATAAATAATCATTAAAAGTGATTTGCTCCTTCTATATATGCTGTAGAATGCAGAACACACAGAAATGGGAAAACCAATGAAAAATAAAGGTATTTCTCCTGGTTGCGACATTCTAACGCCTGCTTTTCAGTGGCATTCATTTTTGGCGTAGCCTCATATTTACACATCCTTGTAAATTGGGGCAATGTCAAAAAGCAATGGGTGTTGCAGTGTAACGCCCACAGAAATATCCATTGCATGCCCTTTTCATGCAGATACCTGAGTGAAAGGGTACAATATTTTCAAGAGGTGTTAAGCCATGCAAAGTGTCTTAACACTACTTTGTAAATATGGAGCAGGGCATTGCGCCACATAAGCATCATAAAAAGGTGTGCAATGCCCTTGTATATATGCCCCAGGATGTGCTGTGGGTTGGGGAAGACCAGAGTCCCTGAAATTACTTCTATGTGCCAATAGTAGTCCAAAAATAATGCAACCTGGTTAGCCACATTAAAAAAAAATTGCATGAAAAGTAGGTCTGAGTAAAATTTGCATTATTTCACTTCAGAAAATTATGCAAAATGTGGAATACTTAAGCAAAAATAATTGAATTGCTAATTTGGCATTTTGGATATTTTATAGCATGAAATACATAATTTCCTTATAAAGAAATAGTACAGAGTTTCCGATGATTCCTTGATAGAATATTTCCCTGCATGGAATGGAATCTCGATTATGCCACATGGGGGCATATTTACAAGCTCCTGACGCCACAGGAGCATCACCTTTTGTGATGCTCTGGTGGTGATGCATCATTCCTCATATTTACAAATTGGTGCTAAGCTTAACCTTGTAAATATGCACCTTTCCGCCGCAGACTACTGGGGCAAAGGGGCGGGCCATGGGTGTTGTAGTGGACGTTCCACCACATCATCCATTGCTTTTTGATGATGTGACAGAAAAACTAAGGCCTGGTAACACCTCGTCATCGAATGGCAATAGGAGGAGAAATTATTAATTTTGCCCGCCATCCTAATGGGGCCCCTAGTTCTTATTAATTATGCTGGTAGTAATAAGAGAATGACACGCAAAAAATATTAGGGAGGTGGTATTACATCATTTTTGCAGCACCGCATCTCTGTGTGACTTTGAGCTTGCAGTCAAGGGAGGCACCAGAAAAATGAAAAACGCCTACTATGTACCATGTCCCAAATACCTGTGAAAAAAGGGGTGAGGCACGGGAATACATCCATCAATTTGGAGATTGCTTCCACTTAGGGAATCAGAAATTCTTAATTTTTATTCCTTCTCTCCATTCTTAAGTTATTTTTTTGTTCTTCCTTCTCTCAAACGGTCTTTTTTATCTTGCTTTCCTACATTTCTATCCTTTTTGTGATTTTATTTATCCAGCTATCCATTCATCTGTCTTTCAGTCTTTTCTGTTCACCTATCTTTTTTTCCCTCCATCTTTCTTCATTTTTATCCATCATCCTGTCTCTTCGACATTTGTGTTTTTCTTTTCTTCCTTTATCATCCACGTTGCATCCATCTCTTTCTTTTAATTTATCACTCTATATGTTATTTCCATTTAATAATTCTTACCTACATTCATCCTTTCTCCATTAGTCCACCAGCTGTCGTTCTCTTCATCATACCCTCATCCATCCATCCATCCAAGTCTACATCCTACTTTTTGTCCATCCATCTCTACCCATCCTTCTCTTCATCTCCTTATCTTCACCCCTACCTCCCTTGACTGCAAGAGGTTATTTTTATGAGCTTCTCGGAGAACAGAGTGTCCGATCAAAATAAAAGGAGCCATAAATACAATCTTCAATGCTTCAAGTTACACAGAATTGCCCACTGACACCACTCAGGATGCTAAAGTGGGGTCCTAATTATGACCCTGCTTGCAGTGACTAGAATTCCTGTCTTTTACTTTTTTTTGTTTAGAAAAACTTACTGCTCACACTGTGGACCAGCCCTAGGAGGAATACCCACAGTAGAAGTCCCAGCAGGAGTTAGGTGCTCAGATGCCCTAGTCCAAAATTGAAGAGACTGTGGGGGCTTCCTACTGGCTGTTGGAGCTAGAAGAGGAGGAGACTGTATTTCCATCAACCTTTCAGACAAATGAGAAGCAAAACCATTGCCAAACACAGTCAAGCCACATCATCTTTGCCCACCCCATCAACTGTCCATTGTCCGGCTCCCCGTCACACAATTAGGCTCTTCTCCAGAAGGTGCTCAAGACCCTACAGAATCTGAGGGGGTCCGGAGAACATCAGGTGGGTCAAAGATATTTGGACAGTGTAAAGGTGGGGGTTGGTCTGTTGCAGGTGGTGTTGATGTGTCGATAGGAAGAAATTGGTGAAGAAATAAGATAAAGTGTTGTTGTTCAGGAAAGAGGGGGGTATGTTGTGATGGCGTCAGTCAAGTTACCACTAACCTGTAGATCCAAATGGTGCTGCAGGAAGAATGTGGGGCCTCTTAGTCTCAAACTCTGCCATATACATTCAAAACTGCACTTGATACTGGCAGTGAAGAACAGGGAAGATAAATGAAAAGAGAGGCCACACAAGACATTTCATCAAATGGAAGCTCTCTCTGGTGTTCTGGAGTCTTTCGCAAGTATTGACTCTTTTGTACTAAACAGAACACAAGGCTACTGCTGATGTCTGCCCACACACCAGTTTCAATTTCCTGCAGGGTTTTTCTTTCATGTTGAGTTCACACAAACTATTACATTGTACGGAAACTTTAAAAGTATCTAAGAATCACTCTAGCAACAGTTTCAGTATCGTAAACCCTCTAAATATTTGTGACATAGTACCTTTACCTTGCTAGAGGCAGGGAAATCATCATGATACTATACTCAGTTGTGAAGCTCTACACCAAACAGAAACAAAGGTTCACACAGGATTTGAAAGAAGTTCTATGAAGGCCCAAGAGACAATGTTTATAGCACACTTAGAAGGTGAGGCAGAGGTCCCATACTTAACGAAGAGTTCCAAGGAGGCAAGAAAATTATTTGGAGTGCTACTTAAAAAGAAAGTCCAAGATGATCCACAAGCCGAACATGTTGGAGAAGATCAACTTCGATAGGACTTGAAGGATGTTTCACCAGGAGAGCCAGGAACACAACTGATGACATAGACTCTAGCATAGACTTCCTCTCAACAACATAGAAAAAGCATCACACACTTGAAAAGTTTTTATAGACTACGGATGCTCAAATCCCTCTATAGAGCTTCGAATTTTGTGATCTTCGAAACCTGCTGTAGATCTTCCAATCCTGCTGTGAATCCTCTCATATAGGGCATACTATCACACCCTTTTGTTGTGCCCACATAGGGCCAGAATGACTGTGCTGGTGATGCACAGGTCATATTGAGCAACATGCGTCAGTCAAAATCTTGGGTGGTATGATACAACAACATGAAATAAAGAGTTGCAAGGAACCTAAGCAAGGTATGGAAGGGGGGTGGCTAACCATGCTGAGGACCAGAGGTGAATGGGATTGCCGGTGAGGACCAGTGGCAAGCCATGATTAGTGATGCAAGTGTGGTGCGCTGGGGAAGAGGTAGGATAGCGTGTTTTGAAATTTGATGGGATGTGGGGTGCTAGGTTTTGAGGAAAGGCTAAGATAATGAATTCTTGTTCATGGTTTAGGAAGTAGGTGAATCTGTTGCAGTGCTATGGGTTGATGAGTAAGTAGGAGAACAGCATAGGATAGGGTGTAGCTGTTTAGGATTTAGGGAGGGTGGTCTTTTCAGGGTTTTTTGGGTGACATTTCCTTTGTTTCTTTCCCAAATAAATATAGTTATTTTTGACCAAATATTATCTTTCTATGTTACTTTATAGGTTTGCTTTACTATTTATTTATCAGTGTAAACCAGAGAAGGTCAATCTGCCTAATGACAGATACGCACACCAGGTACACTACAAAGAAAAAGAAGTTCAATAGTACTTTCTCTAACTATCTCTACATACGTTCCCCTGCCAGGCCACTCCCAATGTGGGCACCTGATATCCTGCAATCAAATTTGGACATCTGATCATTTACATTCCCCCCACTGTTACGTTTTAGAATTAAATCACTTTTTATTGGCAGAACACATGACACGAAAAATATATTCCGGCAGTGCCTACAACCCAGTGGGCCGGCGAGATCATGAGCAGAGTAGGGAGCAGAGCTTATGAATCATGAATCAACTGAATAGGTGAATTACACAGCATGTTGCCCACAACTCGTCTTGGGCCAGCCGCGTTTAAAATCTTGAAGTAAGAGATAGACAAGTTAAAACAGAAAAAGCATGAACAAGTTCTTAAACACCACACGTGTGTACCGGACAGTGCGACAAGGGCCCACCGTAGCTCGTGTTAAGCTAGAAAGTCTGCGTTTAATAAACCAAAACAAAAAGAAAGAAAAAATCAAATCAAAGTTCAAAATAAATAACACCTGGATCCTCCCCAACCCCCTCCCCTCCTCCTTCTCGGTGAGCTACCTCTAGACTCAGACCTAGACCAATGGCCCTAAATAAAGAGTACCCGTCCCCGGGGGAGAAAGCAAGTCCATTAGGGGTCGCACTCCTTAGCCTCCTTCCTGGATCTCAGGGATCAGCTTCAGCAACAGTAGGTACCCCGGGCACGTCACCTCCCGAAACTCCGAGGATAAGATTGTGATGGAGGGAGCCCAGACCTTAGAGTATTCAGATTTGTCCTTAAGGGAAACCATGGACAAGCTCTCCATACCCAGAAGGAACTACAACTAAAGCAGCCATTGAGAATGAACTGTGACCCTTTTGGTCTTCCAACCTGCCAATATAACCCAATGCGCGGCATTCAAAGCCGATGCAATCTGCTTGCCTTTGTTTGAGTGCAGCAGAAAGGTCAATGCGTTAGGGAGTCCTAAGATAGTGTAGCTGGGAATAGTAGTATCAAAGGCCCCATCAATCTCATCCAGGATTTTGTCCCAGTATCTAGTAAGCCTTGGGCAGTTCCACAGCAAGTGAAGGAGAGTTTCCGGGCTCTCACAATCACGCTAACAGAGTCCATTACTCTGAGAACTCCACTTGGTTAGCCGAGCCGGGGTATAGTACCAGTAGGATACAATTTTAAATGTGGTCTCTGTGTGTCCCATAGAATGTGCAAAGCGATGTGCTCTATAAAAAATGTCTCCCCACTCTTTGTCTGACAGGGTGCGGCTAATTTCTGCCTCCTACCGCCTCTGTCTTGCAGAGTGAGCCCCTGTCCCTTCTGATGTGAGGAAGGTGTATGTCTCGGAGATGAGCCTGCAGTTGTCCTTTTTCAAAAGTAGCGACTTCTCAAATGGTAGCATCAGTCTGCTGACCAGAGGACAAACAGAGGAGCTGGATGTTCAGTGCAGCAGTTGTGTGTCAAGAAAAAGGTCCGAACCAGCTAGGTCATGATCTTCTCAAAGTTCCTTAAAGGGAATATGGCTCCTTGGGTCAAACACATGTCTCAGACACTTACATCCGCCCTCCACCCAGCAGGTACCTACGCCTTTACCCATCCCAGGAAGGAAATCTGGGTTGGGGAACATTGGAGACATGGGAGAAGGGAAAGTGGTGAGGTTTGCACGTTTAACCACCCTGACCCAGGCCTTCATGGTTTGGCGGGTGAGTGGCAAGGAGTAGAGTCCCCAGGAGTATGCCGATCTAGGCAGCCAGACCTCCCTCCAGATGTGCCAGCCAGCCAATGTCTGATCCATAAACACCCAGTGCGTTTCCATCATGGGGTGATTCCATTTCACAAGGTAGCGCAGCAGCGAGGCCTGATAGTAGCGGGTGAGATTATGCAGGGCCAAACCGCCTTCTTTCTTAGGGAGTTGTAAGAGTTCTCTGCAGTCTGGGTGACATAGGGTCCCAAATAAAGCGTTCTATCTCCTTTTGGAGCTGTGAGAGCGCATTTGGCGAGGGAGTAGAGGAAGGGTCTGGAAAGATACAGAGCCCGAGGTAGGACATTCATTTTTATTGCGGCCAATCTGCCAAACCAGGACAGGGGCAGACGCCGCCATTGGTCAAGGTCTTTCGGACGCATGTGAGTAGAGTAGTATAGTTCATGTCTGCAGACCTATCTAAACCATTATGCTGGACCAACCCCAGATATGTAATACCCCTGTCACCCAGTCAAAGTCAAATTGGCTTTGTAATGTATTCACTGTGGCTGACTTCGCAGTGAGATGCAGTGCGATTTCTGCATATTTATTTTAAACCCAGAAAACTAGCTGAAGACCTGTAAGTCCGCCACGATGGCTGGAATGGAGGTCAGGGGGTGCGCCAATGAGAAAATGACATTGTCAGCATAAAGGCTAATAAGATGATGATCAGCCCCAAATGGGACACAATGCGCCTGCGGGTTGTCCCGAAGCAGCTGAGCAAAGGGATCCATATAGAAAGCAAAGAGCAGTGGAGAGAGAGGACAATTCTACCTGGTGCCTCTCGCCACCAACAAATCCCCCTAAAGTATGCTATTGACCCTGACCCTCTCAGTAGGGGCATTATAAATGCTAGCTACCCATCTACGAAACTTAGGTCCTATGCCGAAGTGCTCTAGCGTGGCGAACGAATATGGCCAGTGCACCCGGTCAAAGGCTTTCTCAGTATCAACTGCCAGCAGAAGAGCCTCCTCCGTTGAGCTATGCACCTTATCAAGTAAGTGGCATATCCTTTTCGTGTAGTCCCCACACTTGCCTGGGATAAAACCTGACTGGTCCGGGTTGACCATGCCAGGCATAAGAGGGTTTAGTCTGTGGACCAAGATACTCGAGAATAATTTTGTGTCTATATTTAGCATGGAGATCGGCCGGTATGAGCTACAAGCCACCAGGTATTTTCCTGGTTCGGGGGTAACGGAAATCGTCGCCTGGAGCATAGAAGTCGTGAGGGTACCCCTGTCCGTAAACACATTGAAAAGTCGGGTAAGCAATGGTGCCAGCACCGTGCAGTAAGTCTTATAAAAAAGGGCACTAAACCCATCCAGGCCAGGTGCTTTCATAAGCTTCAGTCGGGCAATGGCAGAGACCACCTCTTCAATTTGAATGGGGGCCTCCAGCCCTTCTGCCTCAAAGGCCGGGAGAGGGGTAACCAAAGCTCTGCACAGATATTAAAGAGGATCTGCGAGGCCTGAGGGCTTGGCAGAATAGAGTTCGGCGTAGAAGGCCAGGAAGGCGGCAGCAATACCCAAGTCATCTGTTATCTCCATCCCCTGAGCCTCCCAAATCACCTTTACTGCTTGGGCTGGTTGCTGGCTGAAGAGGCAATGCGCCAGCATGCGACCACCCCTGTTAGAACCAACGTAATACTTATATTTTAGCCGTAGCACCGAGTACTTGGCTCTGTCAGGGTCCAATCACTTCAGTTGAAGCCGTTACTTCTCCAACTGGCACCAAACTCGAGGAGCCCCTGTGCGTTTATGAATGGCCTCAAGTTCCTTCATCCAACCTTCAATGTCGTGACGTTTATCTCACCTGGTTTTATTATCATAGGCCGATTTAGCGATGAGAACCCCTTTCACAACTAACTTAAGCACCTCCCAGACGGAGGCCAATGGAGTGGTGTTGTCATTGTTGAGCTTTAGGTAGTCAGTCAGTGTTCGTCACCACCACCTGTGGGGACCCCAGGAGAAAGTCCTGTAAGCGCCAAGGCGAAGGGAATAATTGCGCGTGCGGGAGGCTCAGTGTTGGGGTGATATAAGCATGGTCCAATAGAGAGCGGGCCTCTATGGTAGAGGCCTGGGTACATGCCCAGGCTGCCAGAGTAACAAGGAAATGGTCTATGTAGGCATACGTCTCAAGGGCGGCAGAGTAGAAGGAGTAATCCCTTTCGTCGGGGTGCAAGCTGCGCCACGTGTCTAACTCAGCAATCTTCAAGCCACGCCCTCCAATTCCACGATATGGCTCCCGCGCTGCCCGTTTTTGGCCACAAATGATCCACCCTTGTGTCCATAACCAAATTCAAATCCCCTCCACCACCACTAGGGAGTCAGGCGTGCGCAGCACCTCGGCCATGGCAGTCATCAATAACTTCTCTTGGTGTTAATTAGGGGAGTAGAGAAAAGCTTTTGTAATAATAGTAGACCCAATGCTTAATAGCAGTGCAAGCAGGTGCCCCTAATCTCGGCCACCATTCCCACCACCGAATCCTTAAAGTGTTTGGAGAGCAGAATGGCCTCCCGAGGACCAAAATTGTACAGGGAATGCTCTATGTTGCATGCGGTGCGTATCTCTGTGGAGGATGTGAGTTTCTTGGAGTAGGAACACTTCCCTTTGTGAATTTTCAAATACGGATAGCACAGCTTTCCTTTTAGCTGGGTTATTAAGGCCTTTTACATTAAAATTAACTATCTGGACTGCCATAAAGAAGGGGGGCACCAGTCTCTATGGCTATGGAGCAGGGACCGGCAGAGGGGAGCCAAGCTCATCAAGAACTGAACATTTAGGAGCAGACAGGCAAACCCTGTCACAGGGACGATGGTTAAAAAACTCACTGGAAGTAGGACCCACCCCACCAAAAAGCCAAAAAAACAAACCCCATAACAAGGAAACAACACAAAGTCCAACTTGAAAGCTGGGCAGTATTCCAAGGGGACTGCCAAAGGAGTGAGGGACATCTCTAGCAGGAAACAAAGCACCCCTTCCACCCCCATCAAACCCACAAGAGACGGTATAACTCCAAAGGCACTTTACCCTTAATCATTAGCATCCAATGATCCTCCTTCTGCGCCTGTCAGAGTCCGGAGAACAGCTGACTGTACCTTAATAATGGTAGCCAAATCAGGGCGGAGGCATTCCAAGTTACGGCGATCCCGAGGCCCATGCCCCTGAGGCGTGTGCCCTGCTCCACTCCCCTGGATGAGGGGGCAGATCTTCGAGAGATAGCTTCAATACTCTGCAGGCTTCGCACAGGGAAGGGATCTGATGCAGCTTCCCATCGAGATGAAAGATGAGACGAAAGGGGTGTCCCTAGGCATAAAAGACATTCTGCGAGCGAAGATGATCAATGATGGGTTGGAAGTCTCTTAGTTTCTGGAGAGTGCTGGCTGCCAGGTCCTAGAAAAGCTACAGGGTATGATCCCTGAAGAGTAGACGTTGACTAGCGCGGGCCACCTTGAGAATCTCCTCTTTCACAGTGTAATTGTGGATTGTACCTCCGTGACCTGTTCTCTGGGTCCTCTGAGTGCATTTGGAGATCCAGCTGCTGATCCCGCAGCTGCAGAACGTATTGTTGGAGTGCTGCGATCTCTTCATCTCTCGCAGTTGTGGAGTCCTTCAGGGCAGAAAGGCGTTCCCCCACCGAGTCTACATCCCTCCTGACCTCACGAGATCTGCCTGCAGGTCTGTTTTGATGGCCAAGATGTTTTCCCTTTGTGAGACAAACAGGGACTCCAGAAACTCCCTAGTGACTTTGTGATCCGGGCCTTCCTCTGTGGGCATCGAGCTGGAGCCCAAGGCATCCCCCGCTGACTTCAGGAGGTCTCGCACAGGTCTGTCCTTCTTATTCTTGGCTGCAGATATCGTGGGAAAAGTGAGCAACTACTATCAGGGAACGCGTGGGCCCTCTAGAACACACGTGTGTTTCTGGCCCCCCGGCCGCGCCTCTGGGTCAGGCCTGTGTCCTAACGCAGCCTCCCAAGTGTCACCGGGGGCAGGATACAATTGTAGGGGCCACTCTGGGCTCCCCTGGCACACTTGCTACAGTACAACCTCCTTGGGCCCGGTAGCCGGAGTGATGTGGCCGGTCCACGGTTCAAGCACACGTTGAAGAGTTCTCCCGGCACCGGAGGGCCCACCCGCGAGTAGGCCTGGTGTGGCTCCTCTGGCTCCTTCACGTCCTTGGTACCTCTCCTACTTCCACTGCACTCACACCTCCAGCCCACCCCCTGTAGCACTATCTCAGGGCTTCTGCGCAGCTCACTCCGCCAAACACTGCAGGCCCCCAGTAGGCCACCACCAAAAGTCAGGCACGTTAATGGCTACAGCTGGCACAGGATCAAGGGCTGAGAGAAACAATAACTGCTGCCCTCACCAGGCACTGCTGTACATCAGGGCTGGTCTTCCACACGTCGGGGATGGCGGAGTCCAGCACTCAGAGCGGACCCATGAGTGCGCGTGAATGTCCCGGCGAGCAGGCCTTGATGGGGCCTGGATTCAAGCCCGTGCAGTCGCCTGCTGGTGGGCATTAGGTAAGGGTGCAGAAGCGGGAGGGCCATTTACAGCCCCGCTATTGTGCTGGGTGAGGGCTCTGTCCGGGGGGCCCATCAGTTGAAATAGCGGGGGTCCAATGCGTGAGCAAGGCCCTACGGCGGACTGCGCAGTAGGCCCAGCAACTCCCCGCTCCACTGGCCATGTCCTCGGGTGATCAGCAGTCTCCCGTTTCAATGCTGCAGGCAGACCAAGCACACCACTGTTTGCAGTTCACAGGTGCCCTCTCCTCACCTTCGAAGCCGGAGTCAGTAGGCCAAGCAAGTCCCCGGTCTCGCGTGAAGCCCCGGGCTGGCACAGCCGTGCTTCTGGCCCAGAGCGAGGCCCAACTGATGACCGGTGCAGAGCACAGGTGCTGGAGCCTGCCCCGAGATTTCAAAGCAATGCTGGTGGGGGGACCCTCCGGGGTCCCGCCGGTGAGAGTGAAGTAGCTCTGTCACCTACAAACAGATCCGCAGCTACCCACGCTTCAGGTCCGGCCTCTCCCGGTCCCCAGCACCGGAGCCGCAGTCTGTCCGGGATCGCTCAGGCAGGCAGTCAAGGGTGGCTGAGACGGACCACAGCCCTCTGCCCCTGGTGCCTGACCGCTAGGAAGCCTACGATAAGGGTATCAGGAGTGCCGTAGTACATGGTGTAGGCCCGGCGGCGAGTAGAGCTCTGGGAGGAAACTTCCGCTCACAGCACAATCTTGGCCACGCCACCCACTGTTACTTTTTGTAAATTGAGCTACCTTCCATTATTAAGAACTAAGGCCCTCCCCTCTGAAACTGTCACTAAGTTGTAATAAGCGTAGCATGGATGTTACATTGCAAAAATGCCCCAAACCGAACATCCCCCTCTTCACCTGAGCATGGAAAGCAGTCAACTCAGTTTTCCTCTGAGAAGCCATTGATGCAGGTGTTTTCTCCAGTGGAACTACCTACTGCCAGCCCTAGCAGACCCAACAGGGAACAGGCCTCATGATATTACGTTTCTTATTTGAAGTAGGTGAACCAGCAATGAAGATTCGTCCATGTGAAAGAAGAGAGACAATGGTAAACTCAAACCAGAGGCCAGCATAAATCAACATGGAATACAAAATTCAACATGATTTAATCCACACTCGGAGTCCCCCTCAGCCTGTGTTGCCCTGTCCCTTTGAGGCCATTTGCTTATCACTGTTGCCCTCCCCTGTTAAGGTGTTTATCCCTGCTCCACACTTGCCGGTACTTATATTCACTTTTTACAGTTTTGTCCCTTATTAGGCCCCCTCTGGCTCCTCTCCCCCGGGTGCTGAGTCTGGCCCACTCCTCCTTCCCTTGTTGCTTACAGGTTTTTGAGGGGGTATGGTTTGGTTAGCCAGGTACAGGGACAGGTCTCCCATATTTGCTCTAGGGCTTATTTATGTTTCTCTTGCTTAAACTTTTTGTGTCCACCACCATTGAATATTTGTACCGTTATGACTTCATCCTGATATATAAAGTTGCTCTGTTCGAACCAACAACAAACCTCAATTAAAAGATGTGTTTAAAAAAGAAACACAATATACAAAAATAATCTATTACATTGGTTACATATAAAAAAAGTTTGATATACTCTGGTGCATATAAGTCAGAAACAGGAAGGGGCTTTTGTTGTCAACTAGAGTCTCTGTGCGGTATAGATTATTTTTTTTAAAGTACACATATTTTATTGCCAGTCATCACAGGTCTGGCCACTGTTCCCTTTTCCCATCCCAATATATTAATGGAGTTTGATCCAAGTAGAATTCTGTTTGGTCCTCAAAGTATATTTGAAGTATTATTCACAAATATTAATTGTTGCTAGTCCTTAGGGGCATACCTCTTTGAGACTTCTATTCCCATAAAAATAGAGAAAAATGCATCCTGATTGTTGTTGAAGGGATTTGCAGATTTTATTTTCTTCAATGAAAGACAGACCTGTTGAACAAAAAAAGGAAAGAAAATTGAGACCTAGAATCAAGGTAAATTGAGATGTAGCAGAAGTGTTTGCCAACTGGGAGGGCATAACTACAGGTACTCCCTACCCACTTCCCTGGACTGACCATTTTCTAGTCCCTTTGGAAATCTGCACTTTAAGTAAGCCTGCACTCCAGCTGAGTGGCAATAATAGCTACCCATACCGCAAATGGAAAAAAAAATTCTCAACCCATCTTTAGCGAGTTGCTTAGCTTAGGTGGGATGCCGGGAGGCACAGATAGTGAAAGTGCTAATCAAAATTTAGAAACCCGGATCCTTGATGCCTTGAACAAAGCAGCCCCTCTTTCCACGGTCAAACAAGGGAACAGAGCAAGGAGATCGGCCCCTTGGTACAATAAAGAACTACAGTCGATGAGATCAGATTGTAAAAACTTAGAAAGACTATGGCGCAAGGATCAGAATGAAGGCACTAAACTTCAATATAAAACAGCCCAGAGAAGCTACCATAAGCAGGTCAGAGCTGCCAAAGCAATTTTCTATGGTAATAGAATTAGTGAGGCGGACTGCTCATCTAGAGAACTTTTCAAAATCTATAAAGAAATCTCAGTCGTCTCACTTTCCAATGTCCCGGAAACTGATTCCGTCATGGAATGTAATAAGGTGGCGGAATATTTTGCCAATAAGGTTAATAAAATATACAGCACGTTTTCCAGATGTCCTGCGGATGGAGAAACCTTCATAGAACTGAAGGCAGTGGCACTGTTGAACTCGCAGCCGAAGTTAGACCGCTTTACCGTACCACCCAGTAAAGCACTTGAAACCATCTGTACTAGGATAAAATCGGGCTCTCCTCGAGATCCCGCTCCTCCGAGGATCCTGGGGGCAAGCATAGTGGCTTTAGAACCGTACATCCGCCATGTCCTTGTAACATCCTTTGATTCCCAGACCCTTCCGATAAACTGGAAAAAGGCAATTGTGTTACCGATTAGAAAAAAAACTAATATAAGCCATGATGTCCTGGAGAACCTACGACCCATTTCTCTGCTACCCTATATCGCGAAAATTGCAGAGAAAATTGCAAATGTACAATTGATGGCATTTGCGGAGGAGAACAATCTTCTGCACCCGTCTCAATCGGGGTTTCGAAGAGACTTCTCTACTGAGACGGCCCTACTACGAGCCACCGAAACTCTACGACAAGGAGCTGACGCAGGCCTAACTATGGCACTGATCATGCTAGACCTTAGTGCAGCGTTCGACACTGTAGCACATATCACCTTGCTACAGTGTCTGAACAGAGGAGGTGTGACTGAGAAAGCACTCGGTTGGCTTAAATCATTTCTAACGGGTAGAAGCTTTCAGGTACAACGGGGCTCATTTCAGTCTGAGGAGAGGGTATTGGAACAGGGGGTGCCACAGGGCTCTGCTTTAAGTCCTACCCTTTTTAATCTATACATGGCCCCCTGGCTGAGCTAGTTCAATCGTTCGGTGTAGAGATTGTCTCCTACGCCGACGATACTCAGCTCTTACTCACCCTCACCCAAACTCTTGCTGCTGGAGCCAACAACTTCCAAGCCTGCATGCAAGCATTGGCCACTTGGATGGATAACCACTGCCTAAAATTAAACGGCTCCAAGACTGAAGTCTTGGTGGTTGGAGGTGATCAACGGCTCTGGACATGTGACTGGTGGCCAAGTTGCTTAGGCGCGATGCCTACACCATGTCATGAACCAAAAAACTTAGGAATATGGATGGATCCCACACTCTCTTATGAGACACACATCAACCGCCTAGTAGGCAAGTGCTTCGGAGTCCTAAAGACGCTTAATAAAACCCTGGATCTCCTTCCTTTGGAGGCTCGGCGCACTATGACCCAGGCACTGATCATGTCACGCCTCGACTATGGGAATGTCCTCTTCCTGGGAGCCTCTAGTAAAAGCATAGGACGACTTCAGATACTGTAAAATGCTGCAGCCCGCCTAGTGCTTAGACTCCCAAGAAGAGCCAACTCCAGAACTGCCCTGGAGGCCCTCCATTGGCTCCCAGTGAAAAAAAGAATTATGTACAAAGCCCTCCTAATATGTCATTGTATCCTCTGGCATAAAGCTCCCGGCTACTTGGCAGATCTGGTTACTTGGTATGAACCACGCAGAGCGCTTAGATCGGGCGGTAGGGGCACGCTGGTGACCCACCGCTATAGGAGAGAAAAAATGGGAGGTCGGTCCTTTAGAGTGGTGGCGGCCATAGGATGGAACAAACTACCCATTAGTCTCCGCCTGGAGCCTTCGGAAACTATTTTCCGACGCCAACTTAAAACTCATCTGTTCTCCTCATAGTTTACTTTAATGTCCACTGCCTTGCTCTGTCCTCTTCATTGGCGAGTTCGCTCTTCTAGTTTTGTCAGCGCGGGGACACGCCGGGATGGCGTAAATCCATGCGCTCTATAAATGTCTTTATTATATTAAGAGCTAAAAGATGTTGGCATGCAGGTAATGAAAAGCCCCTAAAAACACACTCCGTAAGACTTTGACTTGTGCTCTTAGAATTTTCACACACGCATTAAAAATGAATATTGATAGAAATAATGTTTTATTAATATACATTTTTATTTCATTATATTAATATTGTTTTTTGTAAATTAATATTAATCATTAATATTGACATTTGCTTTACACGCAGTGTGGAGAAAGAAGTGCAAGAAAATAGTCATCTTTGTACTAGGAATCCAGTAGAGTGACATAGATGTACTACTCAGAGGACACAGATGCAATCTCTACTTGCAGCCTGCGATTTGTAACCAGGTAAATGGTCAAGCTGTTGACCAAACCGGGTTCTTCACTGACATTGGTATATGTTTTTTCCACCTTACGCAAATGGGTATTGTTGGAAATGACAATATTTGCATGGTATTCTCCAAGATTTTTCCATAAGTGGAACACATTTTTGCTGGCCATTGGACTCTGCACACTTTACTCCTGCAAATTGTTGGTAATGTGTTTGAGCTAAAGATACACAAAAATTGTTGTGATACCCTCAGAGAAATGCTGTATGCTTAATAAGTCACAGCTTAGTACCAGAAACTCGATGAGTTCTCTGTGTGCTGCTAGTTGTGTGTTACCTAACTTCAAGGCAATTCCATGAATTGGACACAGATGGCTCACTCACGTAATGTGACATGCTTCATCATTTGCCACCTCATCCCAGTCTGGTAAGTTGTTACTACCAGGACCGACTCAATCTCAGAATGGGGCTTTCCTGAGGGAGTTCTTAGATATTTCCTCTCTCAGGACAATTATTTAGGTCCAGTTTATGGCTTTAAAAAAACATGGGATGATCCATTAAAATATGCTTTAATTTAGTGGTAGCCCTGGTTGATTAAAAGATTACTGCGGGATAAACATAGGAGGCATACTTAGGTGTAATGACCTGTATGCGTCACTATACAAATAAAAGTGCTTGTCTTCTCATCTTTAAACATGTTAGAATTGGCATACCCAATTAGCACATTTAATGCCTAGGTTGTGGTACCACATGTACCCAGGGCTTGTAAATTAATGCTAATAGTGGGCTACAGCACTCATTGTGCCACCCACTAACGTAGCACAATAAAACATGTCTCCAGGTCTGCCACTGCAGCCTTGGTATGCAATTGTAACATGACATTTTGACTTGGCAAACCAAACCTTTTATTTATAATACTTATTAGTCACTCCTAAGCCCCTAAATGCCCGTAGGGCATGGTACAATGTATTTAAACAGTATGTCATGTATATTTATTGGTCTACATTTCCTGGCAGTGAAAAACCTCTCAAGTTGCTTGTCATTGTGGCAAGACTGGTTCTTCTATCGAAAAACACTGTTGTACACCATAACAACTTATGGTGCTTAATTTCAGTATAAGAAGAGATAGAAATAAATATTCAAGGGCTCATTATAATAGCAATTTCAAATCCACTTTTATGGTCAAGTCAGATTTTGTTTTATTACTGTTTTAGAAATTATACTTTTAGAAAGTTATACTTTCCTGCTAAATCCAAAAGAGCCTGCTAGTGTCCAGTTTCACAAGCGCTGCTGTTGACTCCCCTATGGTGAAAAGTGGAGAGCTCCCAGATTTTGGAGAAATGGCTTAGGTGTGCAGAGGTGTTTTTACCTTGAGCAGGACAGCCTGGGGCTGTGTCAAGCCCATTCTAAAACTTCAAAGGATGCCTACCCTGTCACTGGCAGATGTAGCTCACACTTAGGCCCTCATTATGATGTCGGGCGGAAAGCCATCCGACAGCTCGTCAGAGACTTTCCGCCCAACATCATAGGTTTCCATCCATCCCCCGTAATATGATACTGGTGGTCACAGGGAAACCCGCAGGGAATTACGTTCCCCTTCTGACGCCCTCACAGAGCCCATCGGGGTGGCGGGGGTATTGTAATCCCAAAATGGCAGCTGCGCTAGCTTTGGCTCTGCCTCCAGGATTATTATGTCGCTTTCTCCTGCCCTTTATTGGCTGTCTGCCCGCAATGAAAAGGCAGATGGAAAGTGAGTCTGGAGAACCTAGCAGGGCCCCCTTTCCCCCGCCGTGGAGCCAGGGAGCGCACCTGTGGTGCCCCCTAAACATCCCTGCACCACATGGCAAGCACCTCTTGGTGCCTGCCACACAGTGGGGAGATGGTTGAAAACATCAATTTCTTTATTGCAGCTCGTGCTGCAGCCTTTTTCTGGCCGCCGCACTAGCTGCAATAGAAAAATAAATGTTTCAGACTGCCCATGGGTCCTTTGCATTCTAATACTGTGGGTGGAAAAGCTGACTAATAGTCAGGTGGATTCCATCCAGCTACAGTGTCGGTCGGATGCTCATCCACCTGACATCATAATAGGGCCCTTAGTCTTCTCTCCATTTAGTTTTCCTAGATAACTTGGCCCCAAACACAATGAGAGGGGGAGCTGCTACAGAAATGGCTTGGAGGGTTTGCCCATTATCATAGCCACACCTCTGTGTGGGTACAGGTAGCTCTGACCAGGGAATAAAAGGTTCTGCTAAATTGGATTTATGGAAGGAGGGTTGCTGTGGGACAGTTTACAGTAAAGCACACAGGAAGTACTGCAAAAGAAGAAAGAATAGACCTGCTTGTCTTGAAAGCAGGACCTCCAATGTGACTCCAAGGGTCAGTTGACTGACTTCCTGTTTTAGCTACATGGGCACATGAAGCTTCCAGAGCTCTCTCTCCCTTCAACTTCACAGCTTACTAGCTATAACTGGACCTGCCCTCAGCAATGCTGCTGGCCTCTGTTGTAGTGAGTCCTAACACCCAAGTGGTGCCCTCAACGCTTAGACCCGTGGCTAGTGTTATAATGTAATGGATAACCAATCGAGACTGGGGTCACCGTAAAAGCCTTTGTTGTCGACTTCAACTCACTGGTCGTCCTCAATTTGCTTGTTTACCCTGCTGAAAGGAATCCAACTAACCAGACAAGTTTCACCGTCCCAGCATAGAGGAATTCACGGAGACTAACACCAAGCCAAAGCAGATCACAGTCAAGGCCTTCCTGGTCACAGATTTCAAAAATCACCCACTCCGAGCTTCCCCGCCCTCGTGACGGACCCCACAGGGACACCACTCTTCAACAACCCACCATCGTTGAGATTAACTTCAGATTCAGCTTGCACCACTGATGACTCATTGATGACCACTTTTTCTCTGCAAAATATACAAGTTTAAATTTCCACCTGTATCCAACCCCGCTCCATTGTGGCCAGCCTTGACTTTTGACTTTGACACAATCTAAATCAAACAAATAACTGCAGTTAGTGCTTGGGCTTTTTGGCGCTATGTTTCAATTCAATAGTTTAAAAGCATATCTCTGAGTCTACTTCTTGGCTTTTTAGTGCCATTGTATGTAGTTATTTAATTACTATTTTTATCAATTGATATGGGATTTTTCTTTTGTTGTGTTTTCACTTTATTACTATTGGGTACTGCATACATGGTTTGAATATTGCCTTTAAGTTAAGCTTGATGATTTGTGCCAAGCTACCAGAGGGTTAGGCACAGCTCTATTTAGTGAATTTGGTGGTTTACCCTGACAAGGATTAAGATTAGTTTTTGTAGAGGGGTTTTCACCTCCCTCAACGAATGCTCCACTTTCTTACAGGAATGCAAAATGTGCAACAATGGCATGTCTTGGCTGATGGTACAATCCTAATTGCTGACTTCCCAAGTCAATGTCTCAAAAGGTACACGCATTTGGATCAGGCACTTCAATAGCCCCCATTTGACAACCTCTATTGTCATGGCTTTCACGGTTGCATGCCCTTTCTTTTGTAGCACATACTGATTTATAGACATGCACTGCTAAAACTGGCATTGCAGGAAACAAAGGGTGAAGTTCCATTGTGTTGTGATCTCCTCTATGAGGGCTTTAAATGGGATTTTATTAGCATGCTGAATGATCCTCAGCTGCTAGGAAATGGCTGAAATGTGTACACATCCTACGACAGGTGACCAATATAGTGTTGAATACACCGTCTTTTCTGATGATGTCTTGCACCATTAGGTTGATGTAATGAGCTAAACATACTACTTTAAGTAAGTTCCATCTACTACTGCTTTCACAACATTGCTGCTATTGTCAGAGAGAAGGAATCTAATACGTGGACCTCTGGGTTGATGCCATTTGTAGACTTTGGTATTTAACTCTGTCATGATGTTGGCAGCTACATGTGCTTTCTATATTAAGATCATTCCAAATTCTGCATGCTGACAAATGCCTTGAATAACATCAGCAGTAGTGACTCCATAGGCTTGCCTTTTCTTAGCCCCCATGAAGGAGCCTAGTGTGCAGTGATTAATTTATAGTCTGTAGCTGACAAATTGTCCTTATGCCCGTATTAAGATGGATAGACTGCATAGTGCTCTCCATCACTGAGTCAGCAAACAGTTCCAGCACTTGTTGCTACAGCTGTCGCATAGTGATTTGGAACTTTGTATTTTGGAGTAAAAGCCTCCACAATTCCATATCCCCTCTCCTTTGACTTTATAAAAAGGGAGGAAGTAAAGCACTAATATTTTTAACCATGTCCTATTATATAAATGGACCATGTTATTGGTTTGGTGGTATGCTGCATCCTTGCTGAACATATCCTAGATAATTGCTTGTGTTTTTTTTTGGTTCAAATCTTCCAATCCCAAGTGATTATTTTGGATGTGGGCTACTCAGATACTATATGACATCACCATTTTCTTTATGAAAAGGGAAGGTTGCTTCTGGTAAAGAATCCACACTATGAGCAACAGGCTGCTCCTCTTGACTACTACATTTTCATCATCAGCGCCTCCTTCTATATCTATTCAGGTATTCTCTCAACAACAGCTATCATTATATGTGCTGTTGCAGCACATGATTATATGTTGGTTTTTCATATGGGCCATTAAGCTCCTGGACCCATAATACCTACCTGGCTTCCCACAATGCACTGGCCTGTGGCAAGCAATGAAGGCTTCAAAGTAGTCCTTATTCACCCTAAGTACAAAGAAGTTTCAAATCAGGGAGGGGAATAGTATATAGCTCATTCATTAATAAAAACTTTATTTTGGCTGTTGCAGCCATAAAAGCACATACATAATAACAGCCTCTACAATTCATATGTTAATATACTAATTAAAAACTAAATAGGGAAGGAAATAGAATATCATGAGAACCACTTAGTAGTAGACTGGTGCTAACGTACAGAGGATCAAGAGGATCAAGACCCTCTAGGGTCAGTGTTCAACAGTGTGGAAGCAGGCGAGTACAAATGTTATAATGACTAGTTCATTTACATCACTATTAACAAATATAATCAATTATAAAAGATAATTAAAAATATAATTGAAACTAAAAATGCTAAAAGAAATTCACAGCCTATATTTTTTCAGAATTTAGGATCACAGTGATAATCATATAAGAGTGAGTGTTCTTAGTGCTCACATCAGTCTTTCAACAAGTACCTACGTTTGCACCACATAGCAAATAGAAATTTAGAGATTGCCACAACAAAGACTGTGTGAGTGTCTGATTTTAAAACCCTGTAGAATTCTCTATGGCTTCTTCTCCCCAGGTTTCTTCAGAGTTGAATGACCCATTTTGACCTGGCCCTTTTGTATGCCAAGCAGAAGAATAACACATGAATTTCAGTTTCTTCCTCTACTAGGCACCCCGGACAAAGATGTTTGGTGGCGCCCACCCACTTGTTTGTCAACGCATGTAGCGGGAGCATCCCATGCCTAGATTGCAAGAACAATTTCTTTGCTGCTGGTGGTTGAATAGAATTTAACACCAGCTCCATTTTATAGTGGTGTTTTGCGTCCAGAAACTCATAAGTTAGGCTAAATGAATCAACTGTCTGTAAAATACGTGTCAGTTTATATTCTTTCAAAGCAGGTGCTAAAGAATTTTGGGAAATACCTGGGCATGACTTCTCCGGTACTGACCATAGGTCGTCCCTCCCCAATGCACGAAATGAATTCCTAATAAAAAAAAGACAACCACGGGATATTCCCCGCCCCGGACATGACAGCCTTTAGTTTCTCCCTATAGTATCCTATAGTATCCTAACTCTGGCGTGCTCCACAACCGTCGCCAGTAAAGGAGTGGACGAGAGGCAATCAGGTCCCCGATGGGAATAATACCCAAGTCCATCCTTAAGGGTATTAAGGGGGTGCTTTTGGGCAGGCACAAAAGTTGTCTTATGAAATTGTTTTCTGTTACAGTTAGGACATTGACTGGACATTGTCTCCAGAGTTCGGCCCCACACATAGAAGCCCCCCTTGCTTGGACCTTATAGATTTCTACAGGTGGGCTTATAACCTTTAGGGCACAGCTACTATGGACTTTTAAGATCCCCCCAATGGCCTGGGTTAGCTTTAAATTAGCTTTATTAATTTGTGGTCCTCAACCCATTTAATCATTTAGGGTAAGACCCAGATAGTCAAAAATAGGAACCCTTTCTAAAGGTCTATCATCCATTTTCGGGTGCGGACACTTTGTGGAGTCGGCATGAAAGACCATTTATTTAGTTTTGTTTATATTTACTTCCAATTTCCTCCTCTTGCAAAACAGGGTAAATTTAAGATCCGCGAATGTAAGGTACAGACTACCACCCTCAAATTCTATGTGTTTCCAATAGATCTGTTTAAGTCTAAACAACTGATCTATGGTTGATGTTTTTGGTCTAAAGCCTGTTTGTAGAGGAGTTAAAATATTAAGGTCTTCCATCCATTCCTGAAGTCTTCTTAATAACACTCGAGCGAAGATCTTCTGTGTAGGTCAATAAGTCTAATTGGCCTATAATTTGCTGGTTCTAAGGGGGAACCTTTTTTGTAAATAGGAATAATCTCGGCCCCTGCCCAAGTTGTGGGGGGTGGCATGCCATAAAGGATAGCATTAAATAGAGTCTGCAGGTATGGAGCCTACACTACCTGTTCATTTCTCTGTAGGTCCCCGGGGATCCTGTCCATCCCAGGAGCTTTATTTGGTAGTACTTTGGCCAGGGCCGCTAGTACCTCGGCCAAAGTACAAGGAGGTATGTCTCGGGGGAGTCAAAGGTTTGGGAGCTAACCGATATCCTTATCTCACTAGATTCATTGTGTAGGTTTGAATACAAAGCTTTAAAATGAGCACACCAGACTTCCTCGCCAATATTTGGCTTGATGGCAGACTTGCCCTCAGTTTTTCCAGTTTTAACAAAATTCCAGAAGCCTCTAATATCTTTATAGTCTAAGGCATTCTTAATGGCCTGCCATCTTTCAATTTCCCATTCCGAGTTGGTGGCTAAAGGAATTTTTTTTTTAACGCCCTTGCTTCCCTTATTCGTTTACTGTTCCCCCCTTAAGGCTTAACAACAGGGCACTCTTTGCACCCCTACATGTCCTGTTGTACCAGGGGCTTTTTTCTCTACGTTGGTTACCCTTATTAGGCTTACTACTATAAAAAAAGTCCACCAGAGTTGCAACCAAGTCCCGGTGGATTTTACCTAGATCCTTTCCGGGTTCTGGGTTGGCACTATTTCCAGGGACGAGACTTGCCTTTTCTAAGAGAGGAATAATACAGTTATACATCATGGACATTACTTCTGGGGATTGTACTATTGCACCCCAACCGATTCTTCTCCCTCCTTCAACCACGATTAAATTGTGAGGTGGTGGATTATCCAAGCCTTGCCCTGCTTCTGATAAATGGCTATCTAAAGTCACGACGAACGGGTTATGGCCGCTTTCTTCACGAGAGTGGACAAGAAAATTCGAAACCTTATGCCAACTTTCCACATTTATCAGAATGTAATCAATTATTGTTGCCTGACCATTTCTATCAAAAGGAAAATGCCCAGGATTATCATCAGGAAACCGACCATTGCATGCCCTCAACGAATAGGTGAAGGTAAGAGAGGTTAATTGCAATACTAGAAGAGTCCACCCCCTTATCAGGTAGGCATTGCACGCAGGGATAGACCAAGTTGAGTCCTCATCACTGATGATGGATGATGGTAAGCCATTGAGAGGTTCAAAATGGCAATTAAAATACCCACCAATTAAAACATAGGCTTTCCCGGACAACGTAGAAAGGAGAACAGCCAGACAATCTAACGTTGGTGACGTCTGCCCATACTTTACTGGGCGAGAGTAGACATTGATGATGGCCAACTTTGGAAGATTTCTATGGGTAAGGAGGATACATAGAATATCGGGGGAATGGGTCTCTACCCTCTTGACCATACAACCCAGAAGGGTACCAACCTAGATACACAATCCCCCCGAGGGTCTACCCCTTGGACCCTTCACTGCCGCTTCACAATATGCAGCGAAGCCTACTTTATTAAGTGGTCTTAGTGCCCAAGTTTCTTGGAATAGGTATATCTCATGAGAATCTCTACAATCTCCCAAATCAGGGAGGTCCATTTTAGCCATTAGACCCGCTATATTCCACAACAGAATCCTAGAACTGTGTGGTCTTTCTTCCATTATAAACTCGGTCACCAGAGGATACTCCCTCTGTTGTGGTACTAAAGGCAGGCTGACCTCTGATTCTATACTATGTACAACCTCTAGGGCCTCAAAATTATGATCAAAGCTTCCTAGTGATTGGTGGGTTAATACCACCTCACTAAATATTAGATTATCAATCTGAGGTACAGCTGAAAATGTCCATGTCTCTCCAATAGGGGAGCTAAATTAAACCTCATGAGCACTATCTGTAGTGATTTTACTAATCTCCTCATTCGCCAGCTCATTTCTTATCAGTACCTGACGGTTTATTGCCTCTACTCCCACACCCAGGGTACATTTGCCTAGCTGTTTAACCATAATAGGTGGGTAAAGCTCAATTGGGATCAGTCAATCCACCTGATCTAATACACTAAATCTGTTGCTGATAGGGACACTAGGTACAAAAAATATGTTGTCATTCCCTCCCCTGTTATAGACACTACCTAACTGGGCTCTCCCTACCCATTTTTTACCTAGGTTTCCAAATCTCTCTGTTATAAATGGCGGAGGATAAAAATAGCTTAGGTCGACAGTCTGGATCCTAGTTGTCGCCCTTAGCTGACACCAATCACAAATATATTGAACCACCCGCCTATCTCTGAAATTAATCACAATACATTCACCCGCTATATATTTCACTCTCTGTCCCACCCAACTTACTCTACGTACAAATAGGATTTCACTATGCACCTGGGGTGGGAGGGGTCTATTGTTGTTTAGCCAATGAATAGATTTATTTTTTTAATTCAGTATACGTTTCTACACTACCCTTTTCAAATTCAGGCACCCCAGCCAGTAAAACAACATATGGTGAAGAATTGGGAGTTAAATCGATACGTGGCAGGGTATGTTTAGTTTCACTAGTATTAGGTATTTCCTTGTCACTTCCCAGTGTTTTTTGGTCTGATCCCCTTCCCAAAGTTCGATGCTCTACTCTCGCACCGGAGGGACGACCTGTTCCTCCATGTGCCACTGCACCGCTATAGGTGGTTGTGCCAGCTTCGTCATTCCCACAGGACGGAACAGCCGCTATATTAGATATAGTTGGAGTGGGCAATGAAGAATTGGAGATTGCAGAATTTCGGGTTACATTAGGTGCCACATCGTTTGGCCTAAGGCTTCCACCCAAACTATTTTTTATAGAATCAAAACTAGATACAGTCAACTGTTCATGTTTTACCAGTCTGTCCTCGACTGATGACAACCTATCGAGAAATGGCAACATAGATGACGTAATAAGGGCCCCTACTTTGGCCCAAAATCCCTCTTCTACTTGGAGCAAAAAGCATCCAGCAGAGTCCATAGTCAAAGTATCTAATGAGGGAATAATTGTCTAAGGTACTGCTGTGCTTGGCAGAGCTGTAATAGCCGTCTCGCCAATCCTATTAATTTTAGGCATATTTGGATTTTTTCCCCTCTGTGGTCTCCCTCCTCGTTTCCTCTTAGGAGATGGTCCTGATGCATTGGCCGCAGCTTGAAATAGGGATTTGGGCACGGATCTTGTGGAGGCACGTGTGGCTGTGCTACTAACAATGTCTTTTGAAATTAGGTCCATAGACGGGACAGGGACTCCTGCACTATAGATGTATTCGCTGAGTCCTTTTGCAACTGTCCATTACTTCCTCCCAGATCACTAAGGTCAGTATCTGCAGGTAAGTGCTGCTCGGGTGAGTGTGCCGACATTAGGCCCCCCAAAGATGATCGTTGGGCATATATGGAATCCAATGACAGGTGACGCTCAGTCAGGGCAATTTCATGAACTAGCACTGACGTAGCTCTGGTTATAAACTGATCAAGTGTCCTGGCAACACTCCCGCCCATCACAGCTTTCTTCCCCTTCCTTTCACGTGCTGTCATGATAGGCTGGGTACTGGACTGTAGATTGGCACAAGATATCGCACCCCACGGCACAAATAGACAAAACAGTTAAACAATGAGGCTGACCTTATGGTGTTGTGGGTGTTAGAGGGGGGCCCGGCCCGGCCTCCTCCGGTCTCCAATGGGCTCAAACGGGCCCGCCCTTGGCCCAGGCTTCGTCCCGCGTCACGGGTGGCGTTGTGCGCTTTTGAGCGCGGGCGTCTGTGCAGCACCTCCCCCTCTGACAGCAGTGTCTCGTGGGAGCTGGAGTCCCCTGGTGCAATGACAGCGGCAGAAGCTGTGAAAAATCCACGTCGCAGTTGGTGTTGCACGCTTTTGAGCGTGGGCGTCTGTGCAGCACCTCCCCCTCTTACAGCAGTGTCTCCTGGGAGCTGGAGTCCCCTGGTGCAATGACAGCTGCAGAAGCGGTGAAAAACCAGTGTCGCGGGTGGCATTGCATTCTTTTGAGCGCGGGCATCTGTGCAGCACCTCCCTCTCTGGCAGCAGTGTCTCGTGGGAGCTGGAGTCCCCTGGTGCAAAGACAGCGGCAGAAGCAGTGGAAAAACCTGCGTCGCGGGTGGCGTTGCGCGCTTTTGAGCGCGGGCGTCTGTGCAGCACTTCCTCCTCTGGCAGCTGTGTCTTGTGGGAGCTGGAGTTCCCTGGTGCAATGACAGCAGCAGAAGCTGGATTAGACACTCCTGAGGCGGAAGCCGGGAGAGACGCTCACTATTTTAAAAACTGTACTTTGCGCTTTGTGTTTTTAATTATTTGTTTCCACCTGGCTGCTTACTTGTTTGTGTATGGTCTCCATTCACCCAGGGCTTTCTTGGACACTCACGCGCAGCGGATCTCAGCGCTACCGAGGGCAAATCACCGCCGCCATCACCCACGAGCCCATAGGCCACGCCCACTGACGCGCTGAATACTAGCTCGCGCTACAAAGGATTGGACACTCCTGAGACGGAAGCCGGGAGAGACGCTCACTATTTTAAAAACTGTACTTTGCACGAGCCCATAGGCCCCGCCCACTGACGTGAGGCCATGCCCCTCCTTTTACCCCATATCAATGTGCATCCCTCGGATGCGCAGCGGACGAGCGCAGCGGGCGCCGTCAGCGCACCGAAGGCGCGCCAAAGGTAAGCCCGTCTGCGCCCGTCCGCGGCCGAACGGGGCAAGGGGCATTTCACTCTGCCCATTCTATTCAATACTCCTCTACCGATTTGCTCAAACTGCATGCCCCCTGGCCTCTCGCCTCGACTACCCGGTCGCAGCTTGATCAATTGGGTTTGGGACACGTTCTAAATGTCTTTCCTGAGCTTGACGCTTGCTTGGCTTCCCCCCCTCACCGGCCCATCATTCACTCCCCTCTACCCATACCACCCCCCAACCCTGAGCTTAAAGTGAGCTATCTCAATACTCGCTCACTAGCAAAACATCAGACGGAAATTTTTCATCTTCTAGAGACCGATAGTCCCGATATATTGTTTATAACAGAAACCTGGCTGCACGACGGATCCTCTCCTGACATCCTGGCAGCCATTCCGCCTGGCTATTATATCATTCAAGCCAATAGGGCCTCTGGCAAATCCGGAGGGGGAGTGGCAGCCGTCATTAAGCTTCCAACCAGATTCTCCGTTCTTACCATACCCTGTATTCCTCAGGTTGACTGCTTAGCACTCAGGTTGGAATCCTCTGTGTCACCCCTTATTTGTGTCTTAGTTTACCGCCCTCCTCAGCCCGCGCCTGACTTTCCGACCATGTTCGGAGACCTATTGTCTCAGGTTGTTATCAATAACTCTAAAATCTTAGTCCTTGGAGACTTCAACTACTGGCCCCTAGACGAGAAGGAGAGCGCTTGCTCTGCGGCCTTCTCTGATCTCTTATGTGGCCTGAATTGTTGTCAACATATCAACTCTGCCACGCACACAAAAGGCCACATACTGGACCAGGTCTGGACCTCTAACCTAGAGATCTCGGCCCCCCTTATATTGTCGTGTGCATGGTCTGATCATTCCCTTATCTCTTTTACTCTTAAAACCCCTATTCGCCCCAATAGGCCTCTGGAGGCGAACCTCTCGGCCCGGAATTGGAACAGAGCTGACCTCAGCCAATTTGTTGACCTACTCAGCACCTCCATTCCCCCCAAATCCGACTCTATAGACACTCAAGCTTTTGACTTAACCTGCTGGATCGAATCGGCCAGCGATGTGGTTGCCCCCCTTAAACGGGTCAAAGTCAGGCGCCCTCATGACGCCCAGAAATGGTTCACCGAGGATCTTAAAGTCCTGAAACTCGAACTCAGACAAGCTGAGCACCGTTGGCGTAAAAATTATACCCCTGAAGCTAGGCTAGAGTACTCAACTCAACTCCAAGGGTACAAGGCTTCCATTGTGTCAGCCAAATCCCTATACTTTTCCAACAAAATTTTGGATTCAGCTAATAAAGCTAAGGATATTTTTTCGAACGTGGAGGAACTGTCTCACCCCGACAGGGTCTCCATTAAACCTCTCCCTTCACAGGGGCTTTGCGATTCTCTCAATCACTTCTTTGTCGAAAAGATTGAAAAAATCAAGAACAGCATCTCGGTATTGCCGCCCTTTTCTGACTCACCCGGGCCCCTCGCTGACCCTGTCAACCCCCATTCTCTCACTCAGATCCCCCTCATTTTGGAGGCGGACTTTTCCGCCCTTCTAAGCAAAGTCACTTCAGGGTCTCCCACTGATTGCTGCCCTCCCAAAATCCTACGCGAGGCCTTCACTGCTTGTCCAGCCCCCCCCTGTCACTACTGAATAATTCCCTCTCTCTTGGCCTAGTCCCTAGCTCTTTTAAGGCAGCCGAGGTAGTGCCTATCTTAAAGAAACCTACAGCTGACCCCACGATCATGAGTAACTTCCACCCTATCTCCCTCCTTCCCTATCTCAGCAAGGTGCTCGAATCTCACGTCACTAACATCTTGAGTTTGTTTGTTGAGCAATCTCATTTCCTTGACTCTCAACAGGCCGGGTTCAGACCCGCCCACTCCACAGAGATGGTCATACTCTCTGTCATGGAAGAACTGCGTAGGGGGGCCTCTAACATCAGTCAGGCCTTAGTGCTCCTGGACTTGTCGGCCGCCTTTGACACGGTTGCCATCCTGGTCGATCGTGTCAGGCAGGCTGGCATCAGGGGCACTGCCCTGGACTGGGTCCGCTCGTTTCTTACCAGCCGCCAACAGGCGGTCCGGCTATCCCAGTTCTCCGCCGACAGGGTGGGGCTGACCTGTGGTGTGCCGCAGGGCTCTTCCTTATCCCCGGTTCTTTTTAATATATACCTTACCCCCCTGATCCGGTCTCTCTGAGATAGGAATGTCACCGCGTTTAATTATGCGGATGACATCCAGCTGGTCTTCAACATCGACCCCTCGGACCAGTCGGTTTCAGATTTTCAAACTACCCTCTGTCACATTAGCAACTGGATGGGGGCAAACCACCTTAAGCTCAACCCCGACAAGACCAAATTAGTTCTTGTCGGGGGGCCTTCCAACCCTTGGAACTCCAATTTCTGGCCTGCGAGCTTGGGTCTTCCCCCTCGTCCAGTTGACTCAGCCAAAAGTCTGGGGGTTATCATCAGTAAAGATCTTTCGATGAAGCCCCAGATAAATTATACTGTCTCTTCTTGCTTTTTCCAACTGCGCAAAATTCGGAAAATTGCACGCTTTCTCACCACCGAGGCACTTACTTTAGCCCTTCTGGCGTTAGTCATCCCTAGGATTGACTACGCCAATTCCTTGTACGTTGGCATCCCAGACTATCAACTTAAACGTCTGCAGCTTGTCCAGAACCAGGCGGCACGCCTCATCTTCCATCAACCGAGGCACCACCACGTCCGCCCCCTACTAAGGTCTCTGCACTGGCTCCCTGTCTCTGAACGCTGCAAGTTTAAGCTGGGCTGCCTTGTCTTTAAATCTCTGGCGGGCACAGGCCCTACCTTTATCTCCTCCCTCATTCATCCTTATATCCCCTCTCGCAATCTTCGCTCGGCTCGCTCGGCTTTACTCACAGTCCCGCGAGTCAAGCGTAAGAAATGGGGAGGTTTACGGTTCTCATTCCTTGCCCCATCGTTTTGGAATGCCCTCCCTGTGGACATTAGGCTTGCCTCTGCCTACACCCATTTCAGATCCCTCCTTAAGACTCATCTGTTCCGCACTGCGTACAATTAAAACGTTTTCTTTTCGCTGGCCCTTTTTATTTATTTATTTTTCTTTTCTTCTTTCCTGTTGCTGCTATGCACCCCCGCGCCCTGCCCAGGCGGTGCCTTCTGTCCTTTCTATTCCAGCGCCAAGAAACTGTATAGTGTACGCTGCGCTTTACAAATACTTTTCACATCACATCACATCACAGAAGTGGTGAAAGATATATAGTAAACAACATACATTGTGGTGGGGCTAGAGTGTATTTGCTTTTTATAACAGCAGATTGCAAATATGCTAGTCTTTGTTTAGTACTAGTTGTAGAATGTTTGAGAATATGGAAACATGTGTGTGTTTGGTACATGAGCAGGTAGATAACAATGTTTTGTACTTCCTCAGGGTCACTCTCAACATGAACAATCACTGGTTCCTCCCTCTCAGTAATTGCTTTCTGGGACCTCTTGTTTGCTTTGACTTCTGGGCAGGACTCAGAAGTCCACTGCATATCTCCTACATCTGAAAGGGTGCTTTGAGAAGATGGAGGCTTAGCTATATATTTTCTTGGAGATAGTGTAGCTGATCTTTCAACTGAAAGAGTACATAATATCCTGCTGTTCTTATCAAAGATAAGTTGTAGCAGATTCTAGAAATCAATTAGAAATGCCAGGTAAGAAAATAAGGCTTGTTTATTTAGTTAGATCAGAACAAGTCACCACTGCACAGCTTCACAGTAACTGAACACAATCGCCCTTCTTACATCATATTCATTGTTCCCTCGAGCTGTAATCCCAGAAGTTCAGAACTTGTAACATTTTTTAATTCCTAAGTACATTTATGCAAAGATATTAACTCCATTTATATTACAATATTCTCTTTTTTATGTTAGCTTAGCATAAATAACATACTATCCTAACAAACTAAAATATATAAATAAAAGAAGTTTATCAAAAAATACAATCAATAAGAATAACAATAGTACTAAATAGACAGCATCACACCCCAATTATTCAATTATATCTTTATCTCCATGATAAGCATGTGGATTTGGAAGATCGCTGGAGTGTTCACTCAAGGGAGGGACCCTGGACTCCAATATAATAGGTATCAGTACAATCTTTCTCATTCGACCCAGTTTTCACAACTCTCTCAACATTCTACCACTTTCCCCCTTGGACTCTGATTGCATTACCACATACAGGATCAACTACAACAGGCATACCGTAATTTTCTCCCCCCTTTTGTTTTTTTTTCTAAAGCCAGGTTTTTTGATACATACCACATCTCCCCACTTGGATAATTATTTGCTTAATGTGTTTTCTGATGTCATAATCAGATCTCTGAATATCCTGAGCTTCAAGCACTCTCTTGCAGCCATCTAGCCATTCATACTGGAAAAAGAATAGATGTGGGTTTATGACCTCTTAATAACTCATGTGGACATATCTTTGCTACTAAATGAGGTATTGTGAGATGAAACCACAACATGGACCTGACTGAATCTTCAATAACATTCACATTTTCTCACCTCATATAACACAGTCATTCAGCACTTGATTTATGAGTCAACAAGGCCATTTATTGTGGATGACAGAGGGAACTCTTGAGATTCTTAATATGAGATTCTTTCAAGACATTTGACATGTCTGAGCCTACAAACTGAACCCTGGTATCTGAGACTAAGAACTCTTGGAATCTTTTCCTCACAAAAATGACTCTCAAAAATCCAAATGCTTTCCAAGCAGTAGACTCAGCAACAAATCCTATGTCTGGCAATTTACTATAAAAATCCATTAAAACGAAAACATAGTGATGTTGTGGGGAAAAAAAATTAAAAAGACCAACCATTTCTGTACCAACCTTGCTCCAAGGTCTAGTCAGAAAATGAACAGGTTTAAGAAGAGGATTGCTTACTAATTGTTTTCTCAGAAGTATTATATATGGTACAACCTGTGGAATATATGACATTACAATGCAAACAATTACAACAGATGTTTTGCAAGCAGTTGTTACATCGCAACTACCATTACATTGCATGATTTCACCATGCATGCCATTACAACACTTTTTTTAAAACTACCATTACATCGAATTCCATTACAACTCATTCCATTACAACGCATTCCATTACAACACATAATACTTTTAGAGTAACAGTAGGGTAAGTATTGGATAGTGTAGGGGTAAACATGACTATTCCCACTCCAGTGAGTGCAACAGTAGGGAAAGTGTTGGATAGTGTAGGGATAAAAATGCTGACTATTTCCATGTACTCAAAACCCATGCCCTGCCTAAAACTAAAAAATTCCCAATACTTACCTTATAATGTGTTGTAATGGCATGCGTTGTAATGGGATGCATTGTAATGACAGGCTTTGTAATGTCATGTGATGTAATGGCATGTAATGTAAAGGCAGTTGAGTTGTAACAGTTGCATTTTGAAGGTAGTGCGTTGTAAAGACTGCATTGTAATAGATCTTTCCAAACCTGTGGCCCAAGCATCTATCTTTATATTTATGTAAGGCTATCAAAATACAGATTTCACTCTTTTTTTATATCATGCAACCAAAATATCCATCATGAGCATTAAGAATCAAATTCTTACAGACATAAGAGGGTAGTACTAATATCTCACCTATTAACAAAAAACATCTTCCACAGATAGTTCCTCTAAAATGGTTATGGATAGAGGGTTTAATGTTAGAAGGTACACCTTTCTCATTAGGTCAACCTTATCGAACATAATCTTGGATTGATATTTTTTATTTCATCAGTCTCATGGTCTTCCTTCCAAACTTTTACAGAGCACACAGTCAAGTGACATGGATCTATAGCAAAAATAAAGCAATTCTCAAGATCATCTACTGTGCCTAAAAGTTCTTCGCCTTCCAAAGATAATCTAGATACAAAATCTGCCCTGGGAATAGTACACTAAAGACTTGTGATTGGTTTGCAATGCACATTTTCTCCCCCAAACATAACAGCTAAAATTCTTGATTGCCCAAAATCATGCCAGAAGCTCCTTTTCAATGATAGTCATTCAATTCTGCCTTTCTAAGAGCCCTGGATGCATAACAAAAAGTAAACTCTTCAAACATCATTTTTTGTGTTATCGATGAAGTTCTTCATTTTGGACCCATAAACAGGGATGAACATTGTAGAAAGCCTAATGCATCTTTATTTTTTGGACTAGAATAATCCACTAAAACCTTCACCAAACCAGATCTCTGAACAATACCAACATCAGACAAAACATGACTCAAACTCAACTTGTTTCAAACTAAACTCAGATTTCTCTTTCTTGACAGCAAAGCCATATTATGCAAAATGTTTTTGTACTTTGTCCCACATTTTTCCATGGTCCCTAAGACTCCTGGCATAAATCAAAATGTCATCTTGAAAAACAACCACGCCATCAACATCTCCCAACAGTTGGAACATAATGATTGGCAAACAGAAGCTTCAGACACAATCCCAAATGGTGTGCAGCACTACTGAAACATTCCTAGTGGTGAATTAAATGCAGAGAATTGTTTTGATGTTTCATCTAATTGGTCCTAATATTCGACTGAGTTTAAGCCAATTTTCAGGAACCATTTAGCCCCTCCCAATTTTCAAAACAGTTCAACAATATTCAGAAGGGGACAAATGTATTTATTCACGCTGTGTAAATCCACACACACTATTAAATCTCCACTACTTTATTATACAACCACTAAAGGCAAAATCCACCACTCTACAGGCTCATTGATTCCTATATTTAGTAACTGTTTAAGTTTCTTTTCCAAATCACCCCTTTAACTAAATTGGACAGTACATACTTTGTGTTTTACTGGTATTGCTCCTTCTTTCACCTTAATTGTATGTCAAAAACCTTTTATCATTCCCAAAATATCAACAAAAATATATAGAAATATCAATTTTAAATCCTCTAAAACTGTCTGATCCTTAGCCTCAACCACATCCACTTGGTACCGTACCAGACAGCCTTTGTTATAACCAGCTATAGAGCTATATAGAGAGCTTTGACAGCAATGTAGCAAAGTACATTTTTCCCTGAATCTTTAGAACCCTGAATTCCAAAATGTCCTCAATAAACACCTCTAACTTGATTGCCTTTCCCTCAGATGAATCAGGGGATCTATCTGGTGAGAATAATTTCTTATCACCCCATTTCACATGGAACAGGTTTGAGGTAATTGTAGTGATCCACACTCTGAATTACACTATCAACTGCAGATACTTATCAGCACCCCTGATATCAACATAAGGATCAATGCAATCAACAGGATTACCCTTGACAATACTTTTCTCTAATACTACTAAAACTGTATCCTGAAATTCCGGTCTGAGTTGGCCCTCTTAAGTAACACCATCAGTTTTATGTAATGCTTGCAACTTTTGTAGTGGTGTTACTAGGTCTGAGCAGAATTTTTTATTCTGCCTGCGAAATCGGAGGACTTTGGTAATTCCGCATTACTCTTGTAGCGTGGCATTACTGGTACATTTCTCTGCTCCTCAGATGAATTAATGTGCAGTGATTGGTTTGTTCCCAAACAGGACTGGAAGAGGGAGCAGTCCCTATGTGTGTAAACACCACTTCAGTGATTTTTCAACATAGAGAGACTGCTCCCTCTTCCGGCCCTGTTTAGAAAGCACTGCAGTGCATGTATAGTCCTCTTCACCTTTACATACTCTGCAATAATATATATTTATACTACGATGTTTCAACTTCCACCTTTCTCAGGTACTAGAAGGTTGTTTGCTCAGTGGCTACACAGATGACACTGCTGGATTTTAAATAGCATCATGAGTCAAAATTCCTTTTTGAATGTGGAATCAATGCAGCCCTGAGATCTTTTAAGATAAAAGGCCCTGGAGACCCCATCCCCTGGGGCTGAATTCTTAAAAATGGTATGAAGGACTCGCAGCTTCTTTCTTAGAGCCTCGAAAAGCCCAGGAACGCCATCTCTCCAGCTGGCTCAGGTAATGTTACCGGGAAGCCCACCCACCTGTGACATGCTAGTTTCCCTGTCCTCACCAGCACAGGGAGAGACGCAAATGTCTGCTTCTGCTTGGAAAGAGCATTTTTAAATCTCCCACCAGGTGGGAGCATACATGCTTTCTCTGCTTATATAAGTGTGGGCAGGGGAGGAATGTCGGCTCCCAGCCTGCAGGAGATTTAAACATGCTCCCGCCAGATGGGTGCAGAACTTTTGTTTCCCTGCCCACACTCTTGCAGGCAGGAAAACAAAACCGATATTGCGCCCGTCCAGACGAAGAATACAACAACAGCTGCTCCCTCCGGTGAGAGCAATGCCAGCTTCTGGCCTTAAACCATTCAAAAATGTCCTTTGGCTTTACAGTGCTATACCCATTCGCCACATGGGCCTGCCCTGCACCGTGTAGTCAAAACTCCAATCTATGCATCAATAAAGTGTAAGAAATCCAAAAATGGTAGTAAATGCCCTACTTTAAATATAAAACTTTTTGCAAAGTACTGCACCTACTTTACTTGGTTTTATTTTTAAAACAATGTAGAAAATCAAGTTTATTATGTAGCAGACACTGCAGAAAAAAAGAAAGGTTTTACATACATATTCAAAATAAAAACTGACAAAGGGCTTAGCCAAGGACAGGGAGATTTCTTCGGGGCAGGAAGAGAAAGATGATACAGTGTTCAGTAGCCTCAATCCCTGTGGGACCTCTCTTGTAAAATAAATGTAACAAATGAAAATGATTTCCTTTACACTAAAAAATTAAGCCGAATAGTCCACTTTAGTGTAAATTACATTTGAAAATAATTCAACTTTATTAATGTTACAGCGTTAAAAAACAACACCTATTTGCTTGGGCTGCCAGAAATTTGACCATGGTGGATACAAAGTAGTCTCCACTGTCATCAAACTATTGTGTGTCTGACAAAAGCCAATGGCCAGACAATAATGTTGGCGGAGAGTTACCTCTCTGCTAATATTTAAATTGGGCCCTTAGTCTCTGAATTGGAAGTCAAACAACCTCAACGGGCCAAAGAAGCATGCTGCAGGGCCGGATGACTATCGGGCGAAGTTTCGGTGAAGTCATTGACATTTGGCGGGAAAGTTCTGAGAAGGAAAAATATAAAACTTGGGCCCAGGGAAGGTTCCTGAGTAGCCAGATGCTTTTGGCACCATTGCCCAGAGAAGATGTCTGCCTTCAAATGTAGTCACTTTTTTAAAGCTCGTATTCCTCCAGAGGATCAGGCTACAAATTGTAGCTGAACAGGGCTCCACGAGGTCAGATACCTTCTTGGCAACATCCATTTGAAATTGATTTGCTGCTTTGGAAAACCTTAGAGAGGGATCAAACCAAATCATTGGCCCAGCAGCAACACACCTTTGTCTGATTGACTCGGCAGCTTCCCCCAGTAGTCTGACAGTTCTACTGGCAAAATTCTTGAAAACGTTTCTAAGTCCCAGCTTTTAAGGTTAAGTGGGGGGAGTACACTCTGACACTTTTCTAAGGGCACCAGGATCTTTGGGACACCACTTAGAGATCAGGACTCACTACAAAAGAAGCCTCTAGCAGGGTCTTATCCATGCCCAGTTGGAACTGGTGAGCTGGGCTCTTCAGGAGAGTGGAATTCTTGAGGCATTTGTGTACAAATTAACAGAAGGTCAGTCAATGAATGATTACAGTCCACTTCTCAGTCTTGAGTACAAGTGGGAGCAGGCCCAGCCCTTAGGGATCCCCTCACAGGTCACAACAGCATGTGCTGTGTTTCTTCTGTCTTCCACAGCTCCAAAGGTGTTCTCGAGAGGGTACCAGGGGTGCCACAGTTATGCCAGGTATCTTTGGGTGGGGTAAACTCCTGGACTCTCCATAACAAATGGGGTAAAATGTCTCAGTGGTGGTCCTACCCACTTTTGCAGTATTTCCTGTGCATTTTCTTGCACAACTATACCACAGAGCTCTTTTCTCCCTAAAACCAATGTGGAAGAAGGTCCTTCCCCATGAAAATCTTCCTGTGCCCATCCAGAGGTGCGGCTGTGATCATGTGAAAACCTTCCCTTGTGATCATTAAAATCCAGTTCGGGGGCAGCTCCTGTCCCACTGGAATTTGTGCCTGTTTGTTTGTCTAGCAGGACAATAGAGGGGGCAGGCCTAGGTGTGAATGGTTCACTAACAGAATATGAAGGTCAAAAATATCCAGGTCAAAATATCATTATCCTGTATAAAAATATCTCAAGTAAAATATCGATGTCATTACTACCGTTGTATTAAATATAGCTTTTTAAATGTATATAAAATACTAATATAATTATTAAATATATTAAATAGTAACATTATTTAAAAAATAAAATAGATGTAATATATATTTTAACAAATATAACAAATTAACTTAATTAAAAAAAATTAGAAACACATATATAATAATTAATATATATTTATAGATATCTACTTAAAAACAATTAAACTTACAATTTTAAATTATATTATATTTTCAGTTTTTAACAATAATAAAAAGTAAACAACTTAAAATTTTGTAACAATTATTTTACACCATAAAAACAATAATTAAACATATTATAATTTTAAATACACAGAAACATGATAATATACATGATAAAAATATAAAACAAATTTTAAAATATAAAATGTAATACATACACTATTCCCACAACTACTCCCTCCAGTAGTGGAAGTGTTTGATTGCAAATAGGTAATATTTACTATTACCATTCCAGCCAGTACTACAGTGGGGAAATTGTTGGAGAAAGGAGGGGTAAAATGTACTATTCCCACTCCAGTCAGTACAAAAGTAGGGAAAGTGTTGGATAGAGGATTGGTAAAATGTACTATTCCCACTCCAAGGAGTGATACAGTTGGAAAAGTGTTGGCTTGCTGAGGGGTGCAATTTACTATTCCCATTCCAGTCAGTACAACAGAAGGGAAAGTGCTGGATAGCGGAGCGGTAACATTTTTGAATTCCCACTCTAATCACTACAACATTAAAAACAAACAAAATATTTTGAACAAAATAAAATTATTTCAAAAACAAAGTAAATAACGGAAAAAATATAGATATGCTGTTAAAAAATTACAAATACATTTAATATTCAAAATAAAAGCATATTACAATGTTAAATAGATATCCAAATACCTACAAATATTATTATAAATAAAATACAAAAATATTTTTCATATAAATTAATATTTTTATTTAGAAATTATTTATTAACAAAAAAATATTTATTCGTATATCGGATGCCTGGGAATATTAACTCCTAAAAGCATCACACTGATCTATTTTAACCTAGCCCTTGATCCCAGAATAATACATTTGTTACAAAGGATTTAAAGGCTATTTTAACACACTCACTCAACCCTGCCTTCACTCACTGCTACCACTCAAAGAGCACCACTTACAAATGTGTCGAGCTCACACATTCACATTCAGTGTCAGGGCAAAGGTTTCATTTTTCACACCATCTCAGAGAAAGTATACTTTCTGAGAAATTGTGAACCAAGCACGGATTTACATGGGAGCATTACGCTCACTTGTCTTGGATACAGGCAAGACAGACACTGGGTCTCCTCTCTCCTTGTGGTTATTGCATTGAAATGAGCTCTTGAAACATTTTTTGGCTATTCTCAAATAGTAGTTAAGGATTATATGCTGTTATAATGTAACCCCATGTTTACCTATGGGAGAGCAATCCTTATCACAGTGAAAGTTGACTTTGGAGATCTTTCACTTCTAGGACATGTAAAACTTAAGTATACATGCCCTACATGTAAATAAGATGCTTCCTGTCCCATTGACATGTAGGGGTTATTTATAAATACTAAAAGGAAGGTTTAGCCTTGGCAAATTGTTACCGTATTTTCCGGCGTATAAGACGACTTTTTAACCCCTTAAAATGTTCTGGAAAGTCGGGGGTCGTCTTATACGCCGGGTGCCAAATTTGATGTATGTTTTCATGCGTTTCTTACATAGCGCGGACTTTACTTTTAGTTCTGCCAGCTTTAATACTTCTGTACTTGACCTCACAGTGCTGAAAGGTTGAACTGCTACTCTCAGCAACCGTGACAGGGGTGGCGCTCCTCTTCCCCTGAATTGTACTGTTACTTATGACAGATTTTCCATCCAGGGGCTGCTTGCTGTTTTTCCCATCAGGTGTCAGAGCGCTTTACAGTAGGAACAGGATTGATACAAGAGGAACAATTACTGTACAAATGAACAAATTACAAAAGCAAACGTTAAGTTACATGGATCAAAAGTGACAATAGTGAGCAACCAAAATACATGAGGTAGCAATCGGTACATTCCTGGAGTAAAAAGTGATAAGTGTGCAGGTTACAAAAGCGTACAAAGTACGAGCCAACTATGCAGGACTGCGTTGGACTGCGCTGGAAGTGGGGATAGTCTTATACGGTGAGTATAGCACGAAACCTACATTTTACCAAGCAAAGTAGGGGGTCGTCTTATACGCCGGGTCGTCTTATACGCCGGAAAATACGGTAGTTTTATTATTACATACACTGGCTGCATAGGGAGGCATGGAATAATGTTTTAAGTTGTCACTTTAGTTGTTGATGTGCTGCAGTCCGCTAGTGACATTTATCTTACAGGATAAATAAAATGAAGAGCCTATACGTGTAAGACGCTCAAATACAATGATGTTTCAAAAACGCAGGCACCATCCATCCCCACTGTAACATCCTCTCACACAACAGAACATCCTGTAGATACCAGGCAAGCAATGTTAGGCTTCACAGGGGGAAGGACACGAATAAAGAACCAGTGGTGTAACTAGTGTGTCCTTAGGTAGTCCTGGACGGTGAACTCTGCTCCGTTCATGGAGTTTGCTGAGTTTTCGGCACTCCATGGAGCAGGCGGAGTTCCGAAAAAGCTTGCAGTGCATAGTTTTTCCTTGCTTGCACTCACCAAAGTTAAGTTGGCAAGCTCAAATGGGAAAAATCTAATGCTAGACCACCTCCAAGCGAGATTTCTCGACGCGGGCAATCAGTGATGGTTGCAACTGCTCGCATTGAGAAACCATCCTTTCGTGTTGAAGAAGCTTCCGCTCAAGTAGCGAGTAGAGAATCTACTCGTGTGGCAGAAAGAAGCAGCGCCCTCTTGAGCTGGGCATTGTGCCATTCTTGCGGATTTCCATGTTGGGATACACGTCTGCCGCTAAAGCTCAGCTCAAACGGCACGACCAAGGGCACTCAGTCACTTGCAGAACTCCACGTAGCTCAACAGAGCTTTTTGCTCCGAACTCCGACAAGCCCTAGTCAATTGTGAATTGTGAACTAGTGCTATAATTGGGGTTCAATGAGCCCCTAAGGACTCTGGGCTCCACTGCCACAGCATGTGCTGCACCAATGGAAGACACGCCACTGCAAAGGACGTTGATGAGGATGGACTGACTAAGAGCAGTCAAGATTACCAGAAAGTGATCAGGACATTATACAGCCCATAGAAGGAAAATAACGGGTAGAATCAATGACTTCAACCCGGACGTGATGGTTAGACACTAATCAAAATGTAATCAATAGCATTACTTTCCATGTCACAGGAATCTTGTGCCGCACTGATTGGCTGCGATTGCATCTCTGTCTTTACAATTTTGAAGAAGGAATAGTTGGCGGTGAATATGTAGCAGTGTTATTTAGCATATACTTAATTGGAGCTCTTACAATTTATGATTCGTATGCTATTTTGTAAAAAGTAATTATTTAATTCAAATTGGCTTAAATAGTGTTTCTCTAAAATATAAATATATTTGAGCTCATAAATAATGCAAAACTCCAATTTTCAATATGAAAACACCTTAAGCCATAGTCTGACTCATTGTCTGAGCAGTGTTAGTTTTTGCAGTTTAACATCCCTGGCGTTTTAATGAGTGCTGTTAAAGTGCAAATCGCTGGAACAGTGAGTTTTCACCAAAGTCCATCAGTTTGTCTGGACCAATACAGATCACAAGCTAAAGCAACGATCTGTTGGAGAAAGCGAAGAAAGCGACTTGCAGTATCCACCTTCCTGTGCCAGGGGAAATGCATTTCTTTATAAATTCTCTGCTCGTGGATATTGATTCTGTGGCAGTAGGTTGTGATTGATTGGGATCAATAAAATTGATACTGACAAAATAATACATTGAAAGGCAGAAGTCAGCAGTAGAACAAAAAGCTAGAAATCACCAGGGCTACAAAATTTAAAAAACACTTAGACCTTTTGAATATGAATGTCTTTTCCTGTCTCAAACTCTTAAATAATCACTTTTTAATGATTGCAAGCGTTCATCAGGGTTTAAAATGTATCAGCACTGTAAATGTTACACATATACACAGTTCACATCTGGGGAATGCAGTTGCAATACAGAATAAAATAAATGTCCATTGTGATTAACTTGTATCTAACGCATATCTAGTTTATAGTTATAAGGAATCTGTGTCAGATGGTTCATGGCCAGACAGGGGAAATTTGCACCCGACTGTACCAAGTGGAGTATTTCACCGCTGGTGTACTGGCCCCACGTACTGAGAACCCCTAACTCAATGTCAAGTGCCCCTTTTTTAGCACTTGATTTTCGGGGTGGTGAAGCAGAGCAGTATAATGCTTACTCAAGGAAGATTAAAAAGGAGATGTACCTTATCACATATATATCTATATGATGCCTATGGTGACACTCTCTAAAGGGCTTCACGACCAACATGGGTCAAACAATAATAAAAGATCCCAAAAGGCAGGTAACCCCCAAAACGGCTTCTAGACCATCTGCGCTGAAGACACTTCTAACAGTGTACCCATTAGTATGCCCTGAACACTGGAAACACAATAATGCTTGATGGTCCTAGCACAACATGAGGAGTGCATTAATTAAGTGTCAGGTCCACTTGCTATGCTACGGTGTCAGACAATAAGTAAAGTAAATACATAGAGTTAACCATAGTGCCAATCAGTTTTCATAAACTTCACGATGGGACCACCATTCAATGGCATAAATAAATAGTCACTCAACCATACATTCACGGAGACACCTCATTACTCATTTCTACAGTAAGTCACGCACAAACATTTTAAAAACACTCTGTCACTGATGACATTATCCAGTGACTGTGGGTGTTTTCAAAAAGCGTATGAGTGTCGAATATATATATATATATATATATTCACTGAAAAAACCATAGGTTATAGACCATATATAGTTAGGAATTAGCATTTACAAAGTCATCACGGGTAACTTCATTTTTAATTTTAATTTCTCCAAAAAGAGAGACCATGTTTGGATCATATTCATTGGTGCAGTGAGTGTATTGGTGAGTGAATGGATATCTCAGTGCTACATGTCAAAGTAAATACATATGTAAAACACAGTACATGTGAGAGTTGACATATATAAATAACTGTGCATAAGAGCCAGTGAATGTGTGAGTGGCTGTATGGATCATTGTGAACTTGTATCAGGGATTGTATAAGAGAGTCAAAGTCAAGTCAAAAAGTTTTTTATTTGCTTTGGTACTCTACTGAGGACCACAAATTTGAAAACATTTACAGAAAAATAAACGTATACATCAATATAGTATTAAAAAAGATTTTAAAAATTTATAGAAATTATAACAAACCCATTCATCTGTCGGTTGTTTACATAATAATAATAAACTATTTACTGAGGTAATGTTGCATTTCTGATATATCGGCTGAAGATATCTTATCCGCGCTTTAACTACGCTTGCGTGAGGACAAACAAATAGGATGTGCACAATATCTTGATCACCGCCTAAACAAAGATTACATATAGGGGAGTCTCCTGTTGACCATTTAGATGTAAAGGCAGAAACAGGTAAGATGCCTAAGCGCAACATAGTTATGGACCTTCTTGCTCCGTGTGTAAGACAAAGCCCCAAATATGGCCGTGGTTGCTTATATTCCAATGACTCTATGAAGATTTTATATGTAGATAGCTTACTACAATGCATAAAGTCAAGATCATAGCTTAACCTTGGAGTAAAGCATTTCAAAAAGAGTTTTAACTGAGATTTTGTCCAGGATAACAGAATATCTTTAGTAAGGTTTGCTATTTTAAATGCTTCGGACATATTCTTGGAAAAGTTAAGATGTCGAGAGTCTGATTTAAATATCTCAGTCTTTAACAAGAATCTCAGTGTTCCTTCTTTTGCATGCAAGATGTTATAGGCCCAACGGATGACATTTGCCACAGCTGTGGCATACGAGCTTGTTAATGCAAATTCCAGTCTGATAGCCTGCACAGATGTTGATGTAGAAACCTTTAGTATTCTTTTCAAAATCTTTCCTTCTGTTATATTCATAAACGACCATTGGCTTATTGGTAAATGTTCTGTTGCATATGACAGGACCGAGGGTATTTTTACTTTATACACTTTAAGCAGAGAGGAAAAATGCCTATTTCCTGTGGCAGTATACAATCTAGAAAGTGCCCCAGCATGGATCTCAGATTTTTTCTTTAGATTGTTTATTTGTTTAATATTTTTTAAATTCTTTGTAAAAATCCTCCCAAGGTAGGTATATTCTTCCACTTCCTCTACTTTTATCCCATCGAGATTCCAGATGTACTTGGCACTATTTTTCCGGCCAGAGAACGCTACCACTTTAGTTTTCATTAAATTAGGAATTAAAAAATGATCCTTTGAATAAACGTTTAAGGAATCCAGTAAATTTTGGAGGCCAAAAGGTGTGAGGTCTAACATAACTATGTCATCTGCATACAACAATGCATGTATCCTCTGAGAAGCAACCTTTGGGGGCAAGCTGGTGCATTGTTGTAGGTATGATGGTAAATCGCTCAAATATAGCGAGAATAAAATTGGTGCAAGAAGGCATCCTTGCTTAAGACCATTCAAAGTATTGATCGGTTTCGTCAAACCCTTTTCACTTCCCATTTGTACTTGGGACCAGGTATTAGTATGTAACATAATTATAAGTTGCAATAAGTTTTCAGAAATCCCCAGCTTTCTCAATTTTTTCCATAAAGTTAACCTATCAACGCGATCAAACGCGGTGGAATAGTCTATAAATGCAGCATACACTGGTTGTGATTTCCTCTCAATGTATTTGTCAAGTATAGTCTGGAAAATTGAGATATTATCTGTTACTGAGTGATTAGGACGAAATCCAGCTTGATACATCGGAATTATTCCCTGCGAAAAGCACCAGTCTTTTAATCTATCCAGTACCTCCGCAGCGAAGATTTTACCTGTAGCGTCCATTAAAGCAATTTGGCGGTAGTTACTAGCAATGTTTTGATTCCCTTTTTTATGTATGGGGATAAGAGAGTAAATATGTGTTAGTATATGTTTGAATAAGTAAGATGTGTATAACTGTATAGTTGAGGAAATGGAGGTGTGATTGATTCTTTGCATGACTGACTAGGTGTGTGAGTAACTCCATGGATGAGTGACAGTCTGTGAGTGTCTGTTTACACTGAGTGTATCTAAGGTTATATTAGAGTCTGAAGAGGTTCATCGTATTATCACATGAATGATGTCATCAGTGATGTGATCAGTAATGTCAAATGAGATGTCATCAGTGATGTCATCAGTGATGTCATTTGAGATGTCATCAGTGATGTCATCAGTGATGTCATTTGAGATGTCATCAGTGATGTCATCAGTGATGTCATTTGAGATGTCATCAGTGATGTCATCAGTGATGTCATTTGAGATGTCATCAGTGATGTCATCAGTGATATCATTTGAAATGTCATCAGTGATGTCATCAGTGATGTCACTGACCATGTCATGAATGATGTAATATGTGACATGATCAGCAGTGGATTGCGGGTGCGCGATATATAGTTAGTGCAACTAACTTTATATGCGCATTTCAATGGTTTTGTGTGAGTAAAATAAGGTTTTGTAAATGCTAATTCCTAACTATATATGGTCCATAACCTATTGTTTTTTCAGTGAATTTTCAAGGTTTTGTAAATGCTAATTCCTAACTATATATGGTCTATAACTTATGGTTTTTTCAGTTAATTTCAATGGTTTTTTAATAGCAAATATCAAAAGCTGTAAAATGTATTCTTCTTTTAAAGGAAAAATATATTTTATATGTATTTAATATAATTTTTTTATGTATATAAATTTTTTGAGGGAACGAATTTATCAACTATCATGCTGAAGAAGAGTGTGGGGAAAAAAAACAAAGAGGAGGACTAAGAGGAAAGAACAATCAGTTCAAAAATACAATTGCTTTAAAGCATGGAGTGCTTTTCCACACATTTACATTTAAATAACCCATATTAGAACATACAAAATATCTACAGAGGAGACGGTGTACATTGAATTTTAGACTCTTCATTGGTACCTACATGTTGGTACTTACATCACCCACACAACACAACAGCTCTATTCAGAGCTACCCTACCTCAAAGCACTCTAAAATATTATTTTAATATTTCCCTTGGTTTTCCCCTTGTTACGCTTTCCGGAACGCTACCCGGTGCGCGGACCGGGCGCTAACCGTGCGAAAATTTGAAAAAAAAAAGGTTTTTTTTTTACATATATGGGCCTCCTGAGCCACCCTCAGAAAACCTAGGGGGTCAGGATATGTCTCCCGTGCCCCCTTATACCCATTCCCAACATTGTTTATCCTCCATCTTGTGACTAAATTCGTCCGAAACACAAGATGGCGGACTCCCGTTACGCTACCGGTGAGCTACCCGGTTCGCGTACCGGGTAGCGCTTCCACCGCGAAAAATCGAAAAAAAAATTATTTTATTTTTTTGCCCTGCGGGGCCCTTTAATAGCCCCCACATCAATCCTAGGGGGTCAGGAGGGGTCTACCTTGCCCCCTTTCATTCATTTCCCCCTTCGTTTATTTCCACCTCTTGTCTCTCGATCCTACCGAGAGACAAGATGGCGGCCGCTCCGGACTGTTTAGAATGTTGACAGTCACCGGAGAGCCAATCCGCTTCTCCTCGCGAAGTTCTGTTACGCGTCTGGTACGCGAACCGGGGCGCTAACCGGGACGCTGTCACAGATATATATATATTTTTTAACGTTAATTTCTCAAAATCCACTGGAGCACATATCTTGAGACCTAGCAAAGGCACATCCGGCAAACAGTCTCTACAGTTTTGCCAAGTTTCATAGAAATCCATTCAGCCGTTCGAGCTAAAAGTGAGTCCAACCGCCCTATGGAAAACTCAATGTTAAAAACACGTTTTGGGACCCCCCTTTTTTCTCGGCCCCCGCTTGACGAAACCCCCCCAAACTTTCAGGGGACGCTCAGAAACAGAATGTGCCATTTTCCTGAAAATTCCAGCCAATTCCGTCCATCAATGCCAAAGTTATTCAACATAGAATTTTCAGAAATCCCTATTCAAAAAAATCCTAACTATATATACCTACTGGCGACCGCCAGTAGGTAATATATATATATATATATATATATATATATATATATATATATATATATATATATATATATATAACATTTCTATGGCAAAATGAAACCCCTCATTTTGTTCCTTTTCAAATTAAATGTATTAAGTGTTACCACTTTATTCCAATCAAGATGACTTCAGGTGTGCCATACTTTTGTCATAAGTAAGACTGTAGTTGTTCTTTAGAACACTCTGGGACATTCTGTCATTGGGCTATAGTTGGGCTACATCTGGCTGATATTTGGGCTACATTTGGGCTCTTTTGTCTCTGGTGGCCATCTTGGGAGCCTGCATATCAGAATTTTTTTAATGAAATATAGGAGGATTTGAGAAGTCACTCAAAATGTGCCCTCATTTTTCTTTCTTCAGCACTAATCATAATTTCTATGGCAAAATGAACCCCCTCATTTTGTTCCTTTGCAAATTAAATGTTTTAAGTGTTAACACTTTATTCCAAACAAGATGACTTCAGGTGTGCCATACTTTTGTCATAAGTAAGACTGTTAGCGCTCTAGTTGTTCTTTAGAACACTCTGGGACATTCTGTCACTGGGCTATAGTTGGGCTACATCTGGCTGATATTTGGGCTATGTTGTTTTTTTTTTGTCTCTGGTGGCCATCTTTGGGCTACATTGGGCTACATTGGGCTACATTGGGCTACATTTGGGCTCTAACATATATATATAGCCCAATGTAGCCCAATATATATTTTTCAAAGTTAATTTTCGTAAAAACCACTGGAGCATATATCTTGAGACATAGCAAAGGCACATCGGGCTACCAGTCCCTACAATTTTGCCAAGTTTTGTGGAAATCCATTCAGCCGTTCGAGCTAAAAGTGAGTCCAACCGCCCTATGGAAAACTCAATGTTAAAGACACGTTTTGGGACCCCCCTTTTTTCTCAGCCCCCGCTTGACGAAACCCCCCCAAACTTTCAGGGGACGCTCAGAAACAAAATGTGCCATTTTCCTGAAAAGTTCAGCCAATTCCGTCCATCAACGCCAAAGTTATTCAACATAGAATTTTCAGAAATCCCTATTCAAAAAAATCCTAACTATATATACCTACTGGCGACTGCCAGTAGGTAATATATATATATACCATGATGTATTGGTGAATTAGTGGATGCATACGTGCCTGTATGGATGATTCAGTGGGTGTGTGACTTACGGTCTAAATTAGTGATTAGGTGTCTCAGTGAATGTAGGGGTAAGTGACTAGGTTATATGAATGCCTGTTCAGTCTATCAGTTAGAGTCAAAGTGGCTGTATGGGTTGGTGAATGGGTAAATGAGTGGCTGTATGGGTGATTGATTGGTTGTCTGAGTACCTGTATGAGTGTTTGTGAGGGTGTGTGTGACTGTCTGAATGGATGAGTGAGTCAGTGGCTCTATGGATTAGTTGTGCATCTGTGAGGGAATGTATGGGTGACTGGGAGTGTGTATGGCTGTGTTGGTGAGTAATTGGATGTGTCAGTGGTATATGGGTAACTGCATATGTGAAAGGCAGTTTAGGTGAATGTTGGGAGTCTACGAGTGACTGTATGTGTGACTGAGTGATTGTGAGTGAGGTATGGGTGAGTGTGTGCTTGTGTCAGTGACTGTATAGGTGAGTGAGTTTGTCTTAGTATCTGTTTGAATAAGTGAGTGGGTGTGTGTATTACTGTATAGGTGAGTAAGTGGCTGTGTAATTGACTCTATAGGTGAGAGACTACGTGTGTGAGTAGCTCTATGGGTGACTGACAGTGTGTGTGTGGTTGTATGTGTGCATTAGTGGATATATTAGTGGCTCTATTGGTCAGTGAGTTGGTTACGAGTGGCCATATAGGTGATTGTGTGCTTTTGTCAGTCACTGTATAGGTGAGTATGTGTTAGTATCTGTATGAATAAGTGAGTGGGTGCATATATACCTGTATAGGTGGGTAAGCGGCTGTGTGATTCAACCTATGGGTGAGTAAGTTGGTTTGTGAGTAGCCCTATGGGTGACTGACAGTGTGTGAATGGCTGTATTGGTGTATGAGTAGATATATCAGTGACTATATTAGTGAATGAGCTGGTGTATGTGTGACTGTATGGGTGACCGAGTGAACATGTTTTAAAGATCCTACGATCAGTGAGTGGGTGTGTAACTATGGTAGGGGTGTGTCAATGATTTTGAGAATGCCAGTGTGGAAGTTGGAGTGGGTGTATAAAAGGATATATCGGGGTGTGAGTGGATGTGCCAGAGATTCTGTGGATGATGTCATGAGTGATGTCTTTTGAGATGTCATCAGTGATGTCAATGACAATGTCATGAGTGATGTGATAGGTGAACTCATAAACAGTGCATTGCGGGGGCGCCAGTTATAGTCAGCTCATCTAACTATAACTGCTGAATTTCAATGGTTTTGTATGAGTGAAATGTCAGCCTAACTCTAACATCCATGTAACCTCTGTTCTTTTCAGTAAATTTCTTTGGTTTTTAAAGTAGTAGTCACGTTTGCAGAGGGGTGGAGAAAGGGGACTTGACCTCTGACCACCTCTCAGGAATTCCATGGTGTAGGACTTACAGAAGGTACTCCATCCCCCGTCTAGTAGTGCACAGAGAGTGTGTTTGCTGGGTGGTGGAGAAAGGGGGCTAAGGGGGCATGGCCTCCGACCACCTCTCAGCAATCACAGTGTGTGGGGCTTACAGGAGGGAACATGAGGTCTTCTTGGCCCCTAAGCATTCTCAGCAGCCAAAGGGACTTCATCCCCCAACCAGGAGCGTACCTGGGGTAGTGTTTGTAGAGTAGTGGAGAAAAGGGCTGTGCCTACGGAGAGTTACTAGCTTTTTTGTTGATTTGTATTTCTTTTTTAGGAAGGGAGGCCTTGTGGCCCTCTTCCCTGGACCATTATAGGTCCTGACGACCCACCCCCTGAGGCCAGACCCAAATTTTATTTTTTAACAAAATAAAAAGGGAGTGGGCCGCACAGCCCTCCTCCCGGACAAATCTGGCCCCGGGGACTGCATCCCCTGGGCCCAGTCTTTATTAATTAATTTTAATCTATCAAAGGGAGGGGGCCATTAAAAAAAGCGAGGGGGCGCATGACCCAATCCCGAGGCCCTTAAACCTTTTTTTAAGAAAAAAGGGAAGGGGGGTGTGCCCTACTCCCCAGGTGACCACCAGTAGGTAATTATAGCTCAGACCTAGTTTCCATAGGGGAAGCATTTTTTGGCTTGCCTATAACTTTGGCGTTGTTTGACCAATCTTCATGAAATTTTCCCCAAAAAGTGTCAAAGTATGCTCTGTGTGTCTTGGAAAGCTTGGGGTGATCCGGGGAGTGCGGACCGAGAACTAGTGGCATGATAAAAGGTTGCATTTGTAATGTTAATTCCCATAGGAACTCGTTGTCAGACGTACATCCTAAAGTGCTGGACAGAAATACACCAAATTTGGCAGAAAGGTTGATGTGATGCAGATTATGCTTTTTGTGATTTGAGAAATTTAAGCTGAAAATGATTAATACATCTCTGGCCGCTGATATTTCGTGGGGTTTTGCAATGAATCACGAATGCGCTCCCCAAAAGGAATGTTCTGGTTGGCTGGACGCAACCTGAACAGAAAGTTGCAGCCACCATATTATTGTCTGGAAACTGTTCCTGGGGATTCAAATTTGGGTGAAAGCTAACATAAGGGGACAGGGTGGAGATACTCTGACCCCATGTTAGAGAAATGGTGTGTTTGTGACACAAGTTATGTGTCCAAAATTAAATTAATTTCATTGTATGCGATATTTTTATTGGCACTATGGCTGCCAGCATGACCCTTGTGTATTGTTGCCGAGGCATCATGAGTATTACGGCAACACAATGAATATTGGTGGAAATAAAAAACTGCATGTATACGTATCTGTACACACTCACCAGTCACTGTAACAGAATTATGCATCTATTCAGACGTCTACTGAGACACTCATACACCCACTCACATACCAACTCACACACACACATCCAGTCACATACCCATTCAGATACTCATCCACCCACTCACCCATTCAGGTACTAATGCACCCACTTACAGACTCACTCAGAGAGTGACACACACATGTATATACCCACTCGGAGACACCTGCACCTACTTAGAGACTCAGTCCTTGACTCATGTGTACAGTCTCATACACACTTAGAGACTCTTACACCCACTCTCAGACCCACCTAGGCACTCATGCACCACTCACAGACCCACTCAGATACTCATGCACTCTCTTACAAACTTGCTCGGAGAGTCAGGCACCCACTTACAGACCCATTCAGAGAGTCATGCACACACTTACAGACCCACTCACATGCTCACATATGTACTCACAGACCCACTTATACACACACTCACACACCCATTCAGTCACACCAACAGTCAGTCACAGACCCTCTCAGAGACCTATGGATTCATTCAACCACTCATATACTCAGAAACTCACACACACACTCACAAACTCACTCATATGAACATACACCCACTCACTCACTCACCCAGTCAAGGCTCTTGCATCCATCTACAGACTAACCCAAACACCTGCCCTCCCACTCACAGACCCAATCAGACACTCATACCTTCATCCATTCACTCATCCACTCAGAGACTTAGGCTCTCACTCACAGACCCATTAAGACATTCATACAACCACTCACAGATGCACTGAGACACTCATACATCCACTCACTGACCTACTCAGACACTCACACATCTATACAGTCACTCACACAGCCATTCATAGACCCACTCAGAGACTTATGCACCCAGTCATTTATACATTCAGAGACTCGTGTACTCACTGACAGTTGCATAGACCCTCTGAGACACTCATGCACTCACAGTTCCACTCAGATATTCATGCATCCACTCACTCACCCAGTCAGACACCCACTTAGACACTCATATAACCACTCACAGATGCACTCAAATACTTACTTTTCAAATGCACAAAGGCACTCATGTACCTATTCACAATTTGAGTACAAGACTTACACAACAAATCACAGACGCATGGTGATACTGATTCTCCCACTCATAGATGTACTGAGGCAGTCACACATCTCATTAGAGAAGTATTTATGGACTGATGCACCATCTCACAGATCCTATTAAATACTTATACAGTGAATGAGAGACTTAGTGATACAGTGGTGCATGCAGTCATAGATTACACTGAGTTCTGCACTGTGTTGTAGAGATATAAAGGGAGTTGTACATGCTATTACACAGTCATTTAGATAGTAAATCTTCAAGAGCAGCAACACTCACTCACTCAGACTTTATTTTTTATTTATAATAGACTCCTCTTCACACCTTCCGACCTGCACAAACGCTTCCCTAATACTCCTCACACATGCTGGTCTTGCTCATCTCCACAAGCTGATTTATTCCACATGTTATTTTTATGTACCCATGTTCGCAGTTTTTGGCTGCAGGTTTGGGCTCAAGTCAATGTGATTTTCCACACTTCTATTCCTTTTTCCCACACACATATTTTTATGGGTAGCCTTTCCCCCTGCTGGGATGATGTTGAATTGAAGCCCCAAATTGTTGACCTTTTACTTGCTGCTGCTTTCCAACAATTAACAGTCAACTGGAAGGATCTCTCCAAAATTTCTTTCAAAGCGTGGTGGTTTAATGTCTGCCACAACCACAGGCTCGATACCACTCATGTTTTCCCGGCATGTTTGGCTATCAAACGCATGGACTTATGGACCCCAGTTACACTTTATTTGGACTCCTGCAGTAAACGTTTGTTTCATCCTCTGCCTCTGCAACAAGAAGTTCCCAAACCCCCTTAATCGCCCGACACATTCCATTCATTCTTCACTGTATCACTTTCTCAAAATTCTCTCAAAGTTTTTATGATTGCTATATTTTATGCTCATGTATTTTTCCTATGTCTTTTCCTTATTTTTCAATCTGTATCCAGATTTATTTCTTATTACAAATGCATTCGTATACTTATGTTCTTTTTTTTTTTTTTTATTGCTTAAGAGTCTTTAACTTTGTATTCCATTGTATTTTGCTTGACACCTGCTTTTCCTTTTTTTATTATTATCAAATAAAACTCTTTTGAACTTAGATAGTAATGTATCTAGTGTGTTGGTTATAATCCATTTTGCAGTTATACGTTTTGAAAATGTTGGTGACTATTGAATGTCTGCATTTGTTTTGTCAATTTGAGACGTATTTGCGATGACTGCGACTACCGATAACATTGCGACCCCCGGCGTTACCATGAAAATGGAAAATAGCCTTTGAAGACGAGTTTTCTGGAAACTCACTACAAAAATATGACTCGGAAAGTACACTAATAAAGCTCTACTGTTGAATATACTGTAGAATGTGTCTATATAAATCTTTAACACTTTGTCCAAACCACCTGCTCTTCGAGACTACCGATGGCATCGCAAAGACGTCTGCAGCCACGAATATAAACATTTTTTGAAAAGGAGGCTTTCTCATAAATTGATCACAGAAAGAAATGTTAAACGATATTTTACTAAATTTAGACTTAAACTTTATGTATAAAATGTCTTTAAGTGTATATTTCAATATGTGAACTACATTTACCGAGCACAGATTCTCCAGAGTAAATGCAACAATGTTGTGCCAATTAAAAAAATTGTTAAAAATAAAACCAGTTATTAATGTACTTTCTGATAAACACATGCATCCCTCAGACATTTCGGCCGCTGAGAGCAACAATAATCTCGAGGGAAGAGTGACGGGGGAGGGATGAACAGAGGAATCAGAGCTGAAATTGCCTATTTTCCCAATATTTTTCATTTCGCGGAAGTTCCGCAGGGTTTAATGCCCATTAATTTCACACCGCGGAGGTAATGCGGAATCCCGGTATTGTTAAATTCAGGGTTGAAGAATACCCCCACTCCCTCCCACCATCACCAACAAACCCCCCTGGATTGGCACATTCGTAAAGAGAACAATAATAAGGCTCTATGCTCTGTTTATTCATGGATCCATGTGGCCTGGTTATGGCAAGTCTGCCAGGCTAGTGGCAGGCTTGTTGCGGAAGTGCGGGCTTTTCAAATTTAGACCGTTTCTCAGTGGGATCTAATTTATCATGGCGCATCATTGCTGCATGAAAATAGAACTCCTAAGGAGGGATCAAACTTTGATAGGGCCAGTGCTTAATTTGTAAAACAATAAGTGCCAGGTCTCTCGTAGGGAGGCTACCATAGTTCGCACTACCCATTGCTCTTGCCAGTGCTGCCAACAACAGTACGAACTCAACAACTAACCATCAGACTCCTACAAGTGTGACATTTCAGACTATTCCAGGACCCCAAACCTATAAGAATGGCTTGTGTAGTCATTTTTAATGTATTTTGAATGAATAAACAACTGTTGTTGTGCTGCTCTCTAAATCAGACAACCAATGCCACAATGTGTCCTAAGTCCCGATTTTGACAATTAAGTGCCGGTGCCGAGCACTAGAAACCACCGTCACAAATAAAGCACTGGATAGGGCGATCATAATCGTGTTTTTAAAATGTAATTATATTTGAAAATAATAGAAACCCAAGTTGTAGACTCGCATCAGGTAAACAAAAATCAAGAAACGGGCAGTGTCACTGTTTTTCAGAAATGCTGCTGTTGGCTTCCAGACATGGTCTCGCACTTCAAGTCGTTATTCTTTAGTATGCACAATTGAGCATCGCAAAAAGGAGATGGTTGTGCTGATGCAAATTTACAACGTGCTTTCATTCTCATGAAGAACAATGGACCATTTGATTGCAGACGACCGAGTGCATTTGCTTTCTCCAGCAGTGCATAATAAATGTGACAGGAGAGCTACAACGCGTCGAATAAAGCCTACATTCAGCTGAAGTTTTGAGCTTGGAGGGTTTGAAGAACGATAAACATTTATACCAGGGAACCATGCTTTTTAATCGAGATTAATGTTTTATACATTCAAAAGTACAAACATCGTTAAAAACCCTACCATATAACATGGTACACAAAGGGAAAACAAATATGTGGATTGTAAAAAAAAGTGTAGGCTAAGGAAGTTTAAACGAAAAGTGATAAATAGTATTGGCCCATATTAGAATGGGGAGGATCCCTTAGAACAGAAATAACAAAACACTATTTTCCTTATAGCGCAGGGAAAATCAGTGCAGAAAATAGCTCTCATTATTCTGCGTTAAGTAACGGACTGGGAACCGAAAACAGCCCTGGCAAAAATATTTGGTTCAGTCTCAAATTGCTGTATGTAATCGAGGGTGGTAAGGACGTCTGTATACCTCTAGTGGTCTGTATGTAGAGGAGGCGGGAGGTAGAAAGGAATTATCCCCCTGAGAAATTGTGAGATGAAACGGACCCAAACAGTGAAAATGTAATGCTGTTTTTCAAGTATAATTGTCAACCCATTTCAGATCTTGGATCATGGCAGACCTTTCAGCCCGTAAAGCAGCCCTCTCACCAGCTTGCAACCCAGCAGCGAAACGAGAGAATGACCAAATGGCCCATCAGGCTTTCTCTGGGTTGCAGGCTCCACTGTATTTAGAAGTTATCTGGACAGCTTTTAATTTTGCACTCTTAGGGGCCAATCACGATGGCGGGCGGATCGCCCCCGCAGGGCTGGAGGTGGTCACAGCCGGCCCGGCGGGGGCGATCCGCCTGCCATCGTCACTACAAAGACCCCCGCCATATCATGATGGCTGGGGGGTCCGCGGCGGACAGAAAGGCCGTCCGCTGCCTTTCCATCGGTCGATGAGTCGACCGGCGGAAAAAGGGGTTTAATATGGTGGCCGTGTCTTGAAGACACCGTCATCCATATAACGATGCAGGCCGTGATCAGCCTTTCCATGGCTGCATTGCCGCCATCGAAAGGCTGGCGGTTCCTGCTGTTGGGGGCCCGTAGCGGGCCCCCAGGATGTTGGGAAGGTGAGGGTGCACATGGGAGGTACCTATGGTACCCCCTGCTTTTACATGTACAATGTGGCAGGCACCGCGCGGTGCCTCTCACGTAGTGCATGTAAATGCACACAATATGAATATTTTACTTTGCGGTGGGTGCTGCTTGCAGCACCGCCCACCACAATGTAAAATATACAGGATGCGCCTGCCACACTGGCAGGCGCATCATAATTGATATGGTGGGACCCCCGCAACCACTGCGGGCGGTCCCTTTAGCAGCTGCGATGGCGGGCGGACGTGATCGGCCCCGTAAAAACAAACACTCATGCAACATCTGGAAACACCGAAGAGTGAGATTTAGAGTAAAAAAACTGAAGATTTCGATTTTAATTTCCCCATATTTGTAGGAGTAATAATATATTTACAGTGATAACACAAATTGAAAAACAATACAACATTAAAAATTGCTACATCCTTTCTTACATTTTAACTTGGAAATTATTTTAAAAAGGAAGTTTCATATGCAAATATATAATAATTTCGTAAATGTTGTGACATTTCTCTATTGCAAAAACATAACCTTCTTACCCACTGCATATCATACTAATGTATCCAGGATATAGCTACACCCATCATTAAAATAGGTTGAAGTGAAACTACATATTCAGGTGCATCAATTGATAATCACAAGATAAAATGCAGTAAATGCAAGGTACTTAATTGGCCAAGGCTTTAAATACTCTCCATAAGATGTTTTATATTTCATACAATTACAATCTTCCAATTAGACACTCCAACCCCTAGCCCAAATAGTAGCAGACTACTTATGACTAATCGCCCTACTGAAGCAGTGGTTTATCGACAGGAGTCTGCTATAAGGTTCCTTTGCTGGAATATTGCAGATATCAGGGACAAGTAATTGAAACCCGAGTGGGTAAAGTTGAGCACCTAGTCCGATGTGCCAGTGCTCCAAGAACCCTGGGCTCAGGAGTTGTTTACCTGGGACGGCTTTGAATGTTTCATTGTCCCAGACAATTCCTTCCACTGACCAAGGAGCTCAAGGTGGGTTAGCTACCATAATCTACATCTCCAAACACCTCAGGGTTGGTTAGATCAGTCCCCTCGGGCATAGTGGGATCCAGATTTTATGGGTTGTACTTGCTAAAGAATTTCATTTTTTTTTCAGTTAACTTTTATTACCCAGCCTGTGAATCAGGGTGCCATATTGAGACCTTGCTCCAGGTGTTGTATTCTACTGAGGCCTGGTCTCTCTCCAATCTCAATTGTTTCATGTGTTACTGGGAGGAGATTTTAACTATAAATTGGGCTTAAACCCTTCCGCCTCTGATCCTTTTTTGGATAGTGACATTCCATTTTGTTCTGTGACATCTAGCATCAAAAGGAATCGATTGTATAATGCTCTTGGGAAGGTGGGCCTTGGTAACATGATGGATATGGTTGGGAATCTCTCCAACCAATGACCCACCTTTGTAGTTTGGGGTGAAGGGTCGAATGATTTGTAAGCTCTGGGAAGGTATACAATACCTGTTAGAGTGATCAGAACTGCATCGAGGTTGGGATAGCGATACCAGTTAGCAGCCACCCTGACCCTACCCCAGGGCCATTGGACCTGATCCCAAAATACCAGGACTGTAAGATCAAGTGGCTTAATATATAAATACCCACCTTGCTAAAAGGTTCAATTGGTTCGTACTTGAGCCTGATCATGGATTCTCTGCTAACTCTTGAGACTTCCCCATCCCTTGTTTTAGATGCGTTCTGTTAGAATTGGGGGTCTCTGGTTGGCACAGGTAGGTACTTGTGACAAACAGGGACCCTCTCCTCTAGTCAGGGCAAGGGAATTGCTCACCCTCTAGGCGGCGTGGTGTGAGCAGTCAAGGCTAGTTCAGAGGCGATGTAAGTTAAGCATTTGTGACCACATACAGTAACCCAGTGACAACACTACAAATGGACACCACACAAGGTTTTATATCAAAAGTAAGTATACTTTGTATAGAATTATCACAAGACCAATAAACGACAAAAAGAATCCACAGTACTTTTGAATTTCAAGAGTTCTGGTTAAAAAGGTGTAAATCGAAGTTCTGTGCGAGTCGGTAGCCTTGTCCGGCTACGGCGTGCTGAAAGAACACAGAGTCTAACAAATCCAGCAGACCGCAGCGGTCCGGGCCCACTCAAATGTCGGCAGACTCAAACACAGTACCTTTTCCTTAAGGCGGCTGGCACGGATGTGCGAGCCGGTTCCGGTGCTCGTCGCAGTGTAGAAAAATAAAGCGTTAGAGGTCATGGTGTACCTTCCGTCACGGTGCAGGTTACGGCTCGTTGACGGCGTCGGTGAGCTCAGAGCTTGCGTTGTTCGGGGCGGACGTTGCTCGTTGCGGTGCTTCCAGCTTTACGGTGAGGCGTTCGAGCTGGAGTTCGGGAGCTGGTGTTGGTCAGTCTGGCCAGCGGTGCAGGTCGGCGGTGCATCGGGAAGTGTGCGAGGCGATGTCCAACTCCGGTGCGCTCACAGGACTCAAAGTGAGCAGCAGTGACCGCGTCAGTCAGACCAGTTTTATACGGTGTAGCGAGGCATTGCACGTTGCGGTGTCCTTCCAGTCGTGGTGCAGGCTACGGCTCATTGACGGCGTCTAGACGGAGTCGGTGTGTGCAGAGCTTGCATTGTTCGAGGCGGACGTTGCTCAGTGCGGTGCCAACAGGACACCGGGCTGGTCGTGAGAGTCGGTCACAGCTCCCTGACTCTGTAGCAACTGGAACAGTAGCAATTCACAAAGGCTGGTGAAGTCCACTGGTCCTGGGACTTCGGTCAGGGAGCAAGCTCTCTTCCAAGCCCTTGGAGATCGTTTTAGCACAAGTTGAAAAGCAAAGGTAAAATCCACAAAGTCTTTTCTCCTCTCTAGGCAGCCAGGCATCAACTGCAGGCCATTGCCCCAAGCAGCAATTCAGCTTGGGAATAGTCTCTCCTCAGTTTCTTCAGGTTCCTTCTCCTCAGTAGAGGTTTCTTCTTGTCAGTTCCAGGAGTGATCTAATTTAATGGGCTCAGGGTCCCAATACTTATACCCCCAAATCCTTTGTTCTCTGAGGGGAGAGGGGCCTGTGCCCAGTTCAAGCCAGTTCTGAAGCACTCTGGATACCAGACTTCTCCTTTCCTTTCACAGCACAGGGCAGGCACATCAGACGCCCCACAGGAGGTGGAGCCAGCATTGTGGGAGGCAAGTACAGGCCAGGAGCACTTTGTTGACAGTCTTCCTTCTCTTCTTTCTGTGTGCAGGGCAGAGACATCAGACACACCACAGGGGGTGGAGCCAGCATTGTAGAGGGAAGGCCCAGCCCTATTCAGGTACCAGGTGCAACTCCTCCTTCCCATCTTGGATGCAGATCTCCCTATTCACCACCGGGCAGCCCCAACCTGTCTCCTGGAATTCCCCAGTCCTGTCACACACAAACCCAGACAAGGAATACACAACCTAGCAGACGCTCAAATGGTTAGGCAAGCAAATACCTACTTTCTAAAAGTGCTATTTGCAAACACAGAATATTAAAATAAACTTTACTAAAAGATGTATTTTATTACCTTGAGTCCAGGCATACTAAACTCGAATTTCTACCATGTTCCCTGAGCCTGCTAGGATTATAAATATGTAATAATCCTGCAGCCCATTCTATCCTATGGGGAACAGGTAGCCTTGCAATAGTGAAAAATGAAAATGGCTATAATTCACTATTAGGACATGCCACACACATCAGGGCTTGTCCTACCTTATACTTACAATGCACCCTGCCCTTGGGTGACTAATATGAAGACAAGGGAAGGTTTAGAGACTGGCAAGTGGGTGCACTTGCCTAGTCAGCATGACAGTACCAGACTGCATGCAGGTTCTGCAATGGCAGACCTTAGACACATTTTACAAGTCCGCTTCTGTGGGTGGCACAATCAGTGCTGCAAGCCCACTAGCAGCATTTGGATTTACACACCCTGGACACACTCAGTGCACTATACTAGGGTCTGACAAGTAAACCAAATATCCAATCATGGAACCACTAATCAATACATCAATTTATAGTAGGGAGCACTCGCACTGTGGCCCTGGACAGCAGTGGCACAGTGCCCAAAGCATCTAACTCCAGAAAAACACATGAGGCAACAGCAAAAATGGAAGGGAGACCCACGCCAATGGTGCCAGGTCTAACTCCTTCCAGTCCTTAAACTATTCAATAAGAACTATCATGCTTGAACTCTCTGGGCCCTGTAGAACTCCTAAAAGTGGTTGGTTTGATAAAGTGTGCAGGGTGGCAAATAAGTGGCTCTGCAAAGCCATCAATGCTAGGCCAAGAAACCAGCACATCATCACGACTACAAGAGTACGCTACAAGAATGCCTATAGGAATAGAAAGCTAGCCCTAAAAGAGAACATTTGGGAGTAGTTTGACACCACCGGTAATTCTGGGGATGCCAGGGGCTTTTGGGAGTCTGTCAGTGGGAAGCAGTCTTACTCTGCCATGCTTGATGACATAGGTTTGAATGTTACTCCCATGCAATGGGTGGTGCACGTTAAAAAGAGCTATGAATTAGGTGTGGATGGGCTTCCAGCTGCCACCAAAATACCCTTACTGTTCCCATTGGGTTCTCACATTTGAAATTGAGGAAGCACGCTCTGCCATTTTAGCTAGCCCCTCTAACAAAGCACCCAGACCAGATGGGATGCCGATGGACCTTTACAAGGCAAATAATTCCAGTTGGGCCTCCTTACTAACCAATGCCCTAAATTCTCCCACTTCAGCTAAAATTCCTAACTCATGGAAAACTTTGGTCATCGTACTTGTTTTAAAAAAGTGTAGCAGACAGGACCCTGATTGCTACAGACCCATCCCTTTATTGAATGCTGCTGTCAATTTAGTGGGTCACATAACCTTACGGCACATCGAAGACTGGTCCCAATTTAGCAACATTCTTTGCCCAGCCCAATATGGTTTTAGAGAAGGTAGGGGAACCATGGAACAATCCCTGAACCTAAATATGATAATGGGGAAATATGTTGTAGCTAAGAAGGGGCTATCTATCTAGCATTCATGGACCTGAGCAGTGCTTTTGACTGGGTCAACGGAACAAAGGTATGAAGCATTTGAATCTATCTTGGGTTGCCTCAGCCACTGATTGACTTCCTGCATGCCCTTCAAAGAGATATCAATGCATCGGTCAGATATGGTATGGGAGGGTAGTGCACACATTCTTTCAGCCTACCTCAGAGTTAGGCAAGACTGTGTTTTGGCACTTATCTTATTGCTGCTAGATAATAATGACCTGAATTCTTCTTTGATAGCTAATGGGAAGGACATGCCCATAGTGAAATCCACATTTGTACCTTCTCTCTTATATGCAAATGATGCAGTGCTACTCTCCTGTACCTCAAATGGTCTTGAGGGTCTTCTTGATTGATTTGTGTAGTTTGTGGATGAACTGGAGCTGGATACCAACATTGCCAAAATGTACTATATGGCCTGCTGGAGGCAGACCTACAACACCAGATGCAACATTCTCAAGGGGAAGGTCATTTCAAGGATGGCTGTGTTTTCAAATTTAAGGGTTAACTTTGAGCTACAGGACAGCTTGGTACCTTGTCCCACAAACCAATGTCTGTGATTCAATCAAGCATGTGGATACCTTTTTAAGTTTGCATCAACGGTGGGCAGTAAACCTATTTGATCACTGTTGGAAATATACATAATTAAATGTTTCCCTGTGTTATTATATGGTGCCGCCATCTGAGGGTATTGTAACTGTATGACTATCTATCGAGAGGAAAATTGCTACTGTAGGAGACTGTTAGGTCTTAATATTACAAAAAAGACTTATTTACTAAAGCAGTAGAAAAAGTTAAATAAAACAATGAACAAACAGGTGCTCGTACAGTTTCACAACCAATATAAAAGGAACAATTGACAGTGTAAACAATAAACCAATGGTAGTGGCAAAATATACAAAACCAACTGAAGCGAAAAATTGTAGAAACAGAAATAGCAACAGATGCTTCCTCTTTAAAGTGTGCCAAAGATGAGCTTCTACGGTGTTTCAACTAAAACACATAGTATGGTCATCATCAGGACTGAAAAGACACAATTCAGAGCATCCAGTAAGTAATTTTCAAGATCAGAAATAAATCAGGACCTTCCAGACGATTGAGAAAGACCCTCACACAGTCACCCCAACAAGAATGAATCAAGATTCCGCCCAATAACGTGGTGGGAGACTGAGAGTAAAACAGAAAAAGGACGGGTACGATTTAAATGGCCAGTCCAAAGCGGGTACAGGACAAATCCTATGCCTGGCAGTTTTGGCCAACCAACCGCTAGCTTACACAGATAGACGACTCGCCGCCCAACAATGTGGTGGGAGACTGAAAGTAAACCAAAATATGGACCGTTAAATTGAATGGCCGGTCCAAAGCGGCTACTGGAGAAATCCTTTTTCCGACAGTTTTGGCACCCGACCACTAGAATCACCAAGGGTGGGAGCATGGGAACACATTTCCATGGCTTAAATACTTTAGAAGTGGTGCCTTGTCTTTGGGCTGCAAACAACTGTTCCGTAGACCTCAGCTGCTAAACAAAGGAGATAGGAAAGTAATTAAGGATTTGTTTTTAAAACATGCTAGGAAGAACAGAGAGAACAGGCCCTGGAGAAGTCAATCCTGAGAGCCCTTTTGTTTTTAAAAAAACAGTGCTGGCCCTGAGCCTTGCCTTTCCCTTCTCAGGCATCCTTGGTAGGTATTCCTTCTTTCAAAGTTTCATTTGGGTACAATGTGATTTAACCTTTATTTCCCACCAGGGCAATACAAGCCTAGTTCTATTAAAATGTGTCCCTGTGATGATAGCTCACCCCAGACTTTGAAGCACCTGGTACCATCCTGTAGGCATTATGATTCCCCTCAACAAAGGTACTTGTTTGCCATTCTTTGGTAAAGGGGTTTCTACAAATATATACCGACATTTCTTTGCTTACAATTGTTAACTGAGCATGCTGTGTCTTTCATGGTTTGTTCATTTTTGAAGAGTTCCCTGAACTAGAACAAAATGCTGAATTCCTAAATTCATGTTTAGTTTTTTAACTTCAGGGTTTATGATACCCTCTGTGTAAAATGATGAACTTTTACCCTTTTAATTCCGACGATATACTGTTTTTATATTTTATGACATACCTTGTTTTTTATATTGAATATGGTATTTCTATGTTCTTTTTTTTAATGATTATTTAGAACATTTGAACGTTAGAATCTCAATTGAAAACAATGGAGTGCTCCGGGCTTATAATGGCTGGTATAAGCCCGGAGCTTCAGCAGTCCAATGTTTCTTTGTTCACAGCTCTGGCTGTGAACAAAGGATTCAGGGAGCCTGAGGGGATTTCAATCCTCTCGCGCTCGCTGAAGGCTTTGTTTTATTTGTTAGAACATTCTGCCCTCTAGTGGCAGAAAGTTCTAATAGCCTTATAGCCCTTCGTAGCAGGGCTATACCGGCTTTTAAAGACCCGCTACCTTGTTAAAGTCCCTCGCCTTCGGCTCGGGCTTTTAACACTGCAGCGGGCCTTTAATAACTGGTATAGCCCGCTATGGCAAGCTATAAGGCAAAAATATCTTACAACCAAATAAATACTTTTTCATTTTTAAAAAAACCTTCAAGTTCAGGAATTAGAGTTGTAATTATAAACCATTGTTAGTGGCTGGGGTAATACTACCCTATCTGTTGATTGCATTCCATATGACCACCAGTATAAGAGAAAACCATGGCATTCCTTAGAATCAAATATTAACCCTTATTAGTTGTATTATCCCATTATATGAATGGGAAACCATTACACTGAAAGTTGTAGATGATTCTTTATAAAGGTTTAATATCCGTAGGCTGCTGAGTGCCCTATCCAAATCTTCTTCCTTAGGAGAACAATGCAATTGTCATTTGTGATGTAACCTACATGTATATCAATCCAGTTTGGGAAGATCACATTCCTCTTTATCATATTCATTACTACTTTGACCTTTCATTTATGACAACAAATGATGATATGGGGAGTGATTGCTTTCCAGATGAAGTGAAATTTAAAATCCCAAGATAAAAAAATAATAATAATTTGTATGCATAGTTTAATAACATATATGTGCTCCTCTCTGGCACTTCTGCAAAAATAGCATTTGTCCTCAGTATATTTTCTATAATAGCCAATTTCACATTAAGGCACATAAGAATCCATGTTAGGGTTATTGAACTAACTAACTTTAATTGATTACATTCAATCTAATATGTACACATGGTATTCAGGAGCAGCCTTCTTCCTGACATTAAAATCACCACTAATTATGATAGGTCTGTAATATTTTTCATTTCTGAGAATATTTTTCATAAATACATTGAAAGCTCATTATAAAATTATTGATCAAATTCAGGTGTCAGAACAATATATATTGTTCATCTTCTTGATTGACTGGAATCTTTAAATATTTTGGGTCTCAAGAGACTGCTGTACTTAGCCTCCATTTTCCTATATAGTCCTTTATACCATTTTCAAAGGATAATATTGTGGATCACATATTTATGCAAGAGCATCTAGTTTATTGTGGATAAATAACCCGCTAGTCAGGGTGTATAAGTTCCCTTCATTAGCTGCTTACAAGATACAAGTTATCTTGAAGAGATGTCACATTATCAAGTCATTCCATAGTGGCAGTGGCATAGTTCAAAACTGTTTATACAAGTGGAGCCAATAACCTATATAACTATCAGCAGTGGCATCACCATCGCAGCCACAGGAATCTCCTCTTTATATGTAGAATCCACCAAACAAGTACTAAATCAAACCAGATTGTAGATCAATAGGCCTGCTATCCATGTCTGCTCTCATTACTCGCTTTGGTGGTTGCATGTCTGCCCTCGCCCATCTGCTCCCAAACCTCCATTCTCTCCTGCTGCATAGGTGGCCATAGGCACTAACAACCTGCTATAATAGTCCTCATTCCACCCAGGGCACGAGTGAGGCACACTAGGTAGTAATTTAAATTTGCGACAGCTCTGTTCAAGAAACAGAGAAACACAGATCTGATCACGGAGGACGTGCAGCAGGTTTGGCTTCAAGTAGCAATAGTAGCACTTTTAATTGCATAGTCACCAGTCCGTCCCTGTCAATCATCTTCAGGATGGCAAGCAAAGCCACTTTCGCCCTTGCCAGTCCCAGCAAATCCTAACACCAATGTTTCACTTCTGGTGCTCTGAGGGACTTCCAGGCCATCGCCATGTGCCATTTTTGATAGCATAAGGGCCAGGGTTATGAACCTCAAGTAGTATTTGAATCCCTGCATTATGAGCATTAAGGCAAACAAGCATAGCAATGGGTTCAATGGCAATGTCAATTTTATCAGTTCACTGGTGAACTCAAGTATCTTCGTCCAATACCACAAAATAACCATGCATTACTACAACATTTGAACTCAAATCCCGCGTGTGGGGATTGGCAGTAGGGGCACCTGAAGTCTGCCCCCTTTTACATAGTAGCAATGTGCAAAGGGGTGAGATAGATCTGGTGTAGGTAGTAAAGTAGGTGTATTTTTTTATGGACATGAAGAGACACCCTGCAGACAAACTCAAGCACTTTAGTCCATTGTTAGTCGGCTATAACCTCTGCTATGTTTGCTCCAAGCTGGTCTTGAGGTTCATTGATTGGGTAATGAGTGGAGTTAATACAGAATTTTATAATATCGTTACTGCCTTCCTCGCACCCACATGGGTGGTCAGCATCTGGAGGGCAAGCGTGTGGAGGGTTTCAGCCCCTTCCTGCTCCCATAGCTGATGGAATGTATCAACTAGTTTAGTATATGCATTGAATTGTCCCGATCCTGCAGTAAATTTGTCTTGCAATTCCTGTTATGTTCAGAGAGTTCCATTTATTCAAATGTCACTCAATTCTGTAATACCTTCCTCTGTCCAAATCTGTGTTGCTGTGAGTGGCGGTGAGGCAATAGAGGGTTGGGGGGGGCAGAGAGGGAGATCCAACATGTATGGGCATCCATGCCATTTTGGGTGTACATATCTACTCCAACAGTGTCTTGCCGTCTCCCCTGGCTTATGTGTCTGTGAGTGATGTTCTTCCAGTGCTATTAGCCAGTACCATATCTCAGGGGTTTGCATTTTATCAAATTCATCTGTCCTTTTTGGGTTTAGCGCAAGATACCGAGTGATCGACTGTAGTTGAGCTTCTGCATAGTGTAGTGCGTAGTTGATAAGGGGTCCCTAACCCACCATCCCTTAGAGGACATTGTATCTTGGGGAGGCTGACGCATTTCCTACCCAAAACCCACATGAGATCAGAAAGAAGCCTCTGGAAGTCAGTGAATACCTTTTAGGGAAATGAACTGGGAACCGAGAAGTAATACAGTAATCGAAGGAGAATCAGCAGTTTAGAAATTGTTATCCTAGCCATTAAAGAAAGCAGTAAAGACACCTAATGTTTTACTGATTGACAGGTGTACACAAGACACCTATCAAGCTTACAGTCCATAAAGTCAGCATCAGAGTGATAGACATTCAACACCAAATTTTGATGGTCTGAAATCTTGATACAATCCTTGTCAGAGGGAGTCCAGCAGATTCCTCATTTAGAATCAGTCAAAGAGGGAAAATATGATTTGGGCAAGTTAATTCATAACAAGGACATGTTTCCAAACCCATTCAAAAAGTCCATCACCTCTGGGAGTGCCATCTGTCCATTTCTGAGATATATTAGGGCATCATTCACGCATCACAACACAATCTGCCATCAGTCTTCCTGTCCGATTCCACAGTCCATTTACCTGCCATGCAGAAGACAGGCCAGAGGTTCCATGGTTTGGGCAAAAAAGAGGTGATAGGGGGAACCCCTATCTGGTGGCTCTACCACTTGGATATTGCGCGGATACTACCTGGCCTGTCTGCACACATCTGATTGAGAGCTTTTATAGCAATTGAAGCTACTGCTGAAAATGAGGACCTACTCTCAGTTCATCCAAGACCTCCATCAGATCTGACCACCTTAGGGGATCGAAGGCCATTTCTCCATCAAGGGGAAGAGCCATATGACATGTATTGGAGTTTTAATCCTTGCTTAATAGGCTAAACAGGTGTCTGAGATGGAGGAAAGTATTCCTTTAAGGTAAAAATCCATTTTGATCTGGATGCGTCAACGTTTTGATCATGGTTTGATTTTCCAGAATTGTACCCAGTATCTTATAATCAAATTTAGCATAGCCAGTGAGCAGTAGGACCATATATCAAGCATATCCATACTGGAGATTGGCAGGACTACAATGAGTGCTTCACAAATGGATCCCAAAAGTATCTCCAGTCAGTTCAAGGTTTTGCAAACCTCTAGCAGCTTTAGTGCAAGTGTGACCTTAAGAGTTTTAATACAATTTGACCGCTGTAGGGTGCTGGACTTAGGAATAGTATGATTTACTATTCCAACTCCAGCCTACGTACAGTAGGGAAGGTGTTGGAATAGTAAATCTACTATTCTTTAGTCTAGAGCGCCCTCCAGTGCAAGTCGTGGTAACGACTTGCGTTGTAAAATCTGCGTTGTGATGGCACTGCGGTGGTTTGACCGCGTTGTAAAGGTTGTTTACCCCCGTGTACCCATCTTGAAGAGTCTCTTAGTGGTGGTCTGAGTATATGTGGGTCCTGCATGAGACCGGTTCTCATGTTTGGGACCCTATCAAGGACAGTCTGAAGGTTTAGAGAGAAGGGAGGAAGGCAATAGCAGCAATGATGCTGCAGTGTTACATGCCCTTTGACATACAACAATGAAAAAATAAATAAAAGGAAAACACATGTAATAAAGGAAACCCCACACAGACCCACAATACTCCAAACACCCACAACCTAGGCAAAAGAACAAAAAATGTTCAGAGAAACTCCTATGCTTCACCTCTGGAGAAAGGAGCGTTTTCCAATTTGCCAATTTGAATCCTCTCAATGACCATGCTATTCCTCTCTGAGCCCTCTCACCTACAGGTCTAGCTGCCTGATCTACCCATCAGCAATACCATAATCCTTCCGTGGTCCACGCCTTTGGATTGCAGCCATTACCAGGCATCAAGCGAAGGTGCAAAAATGAGTTTTTTTTGTGGGATATAAGACAGAATATTTCAGTCCCATCTGCGGTATCTGTTTCTTGACTCCCACATATGAGTTACTCGGGCTTTGCAACTTTATTGTTTAGTCTGGAACTATTGTATTCAAAGAAGCATTAAGTTGCTAGGGACCAAATGTTCACATGAGTTGGAGGATAATGTCATTGGTCCCGGTAATTGAAGAGGCAAGCAACCTTTGTTACAGTGTGGTGCCTAGCAGAGGCTGGCATCCCGAGACCCTGTGCACTCTCTCAGTAGAAAAATAATGTGGGGATTTAACCACCAGGACTGTGTCTCTGAGCCACTTCTGCAGGAAGAGTTTCATGTTGGGCCCCTCAGTTTCTTCTGGTAAGTCAATGATTTATATGGTATTACAGAGGGAGTGAACCTCTACACCGTCAGCTCTGATCTTAAGGATACGGTCCTCATCTTTAATAGCCGGCACCTGAGAATTCAGCTTCGGGATGAGCAGGTGCATCACCGTGAGGGTTCACCATCGTCCACTCTGTGTACCAACTTGATGTGGTCAGCCCACAAGAGGCCGACATAGAGTGCTACAACATCTATCTTTGCCTCCAGTGCAGACTGAGATTTGTGGATAACCTGCAATATTAGATTGAACTAGTTTGTGTGTTCTTCCAATATGAGTCTACCTGTACCAGAGGGTCTATGGTGTTGGGGCGCTTGGTTGTAGCTGCCAGGCAGCCCTTAGTCATTAATAGTTTTGCAGTTTTTGTGCTTTAAGTTAATGGGAGTACGCTTGTGGTGGAGATTAAGGTGGCTAGGGAGTATATGAATCACTGGTTTCTCCAGCCAGGGTGGGACATTGAGCTTATACTTGTCTTTTAGGACTTTTCCAATCACAGATAGAACCCAGTGTTCCTGAGAATGAAGTGGGTTAGTGCTGGGTTGAAGCCAACATGTTACTCTGTCTACTAGTAGCAACAATAAGCAGCATTGTCTGTGATGCTGCATCTTAGCCCTATGGGACACTGTTTAAGGGGGGCTTCTGGCCACTCCCCAGCATCCCATGTACCATGCATTGTCATAGATTAACAGTGGGAGCACGTTCAAGCTGCATACTTCCAAAAACTCACTATCCTCCCCGGTCACCACTAGCAAGGCACTGTTGCTGGGCCTCTGGCTGAGGGTCTACCAAAACTGTCCAACTACTGCCCAGGTTGTAGTGTGCACCCCTTGAGGGGGGAGAGCCAGTCCCTCCTCCTGTCATGGTCAAAGGCACCTCATTACAAAGCTGACAGTGTCCTGCAGCCAGCTTCCTATCTATCAGTGACTTCCTCATCCTCATCCCCACACGTTGCACCACCTTGCCTTGTGATGCAAACCAATGGCCTCACTAAGGTCTTTATCGGCCACCCATTGCAGCTGCCCCCTCTGTCACCTCCTTCCTCACTCCTGTGGGCCTCAGTCACACAGGAGTGCCAGTGCAAGCAGCTCTGCAAATTTCCAAGTCAGGTTCAGTCATCACACTCATCACCACTGGCAGGGCTTTCCAGACACTCCGAGCATCGAGCTGCTTCTCTTCGCACAGCTGCGGGCTCATCAGTGACGATGACGGTAGTCAGTTAAATTCAGAATTGGTCATGCGACATCGATGGGATGTACCTGGGGGCAATCTTGCAGAGTTAATATTCTGGATGTCTGTGGGGCTTGATGGGTCACACAGTGCACTGGTAATGTGTGACCCACTCCGGTGCCATCTTGACTACGCCCCCCATAAGTTACCTCCATATGGATAGCCTGTGGTCCCTTTCTGGATTTGGATTGAAATGTTCTATAATCTGCCTGTTCAAATTAATTTTTAAACTGTGTTTCCTGCAGTAATCTTATGGTGTTTTGTTTTAACTGGGTAAGCATATTGTTGCAGAGTACTATCCTTTTGCATGGTATTTCCCCATACATGTGCCTTCCTATGCTGCACCTTTTTTTAATTGGCACTAGGACTTTGTGTACTTTGCCCCTGACAAACAGAGGTAAAGGGTTGTGCACCCCCTGTAAACATAAGCAATTGACCTACTTGGTATATTTCATGTACTTTTTAAGTCCCTACCATATGGAACTAGAGGTACCTAGGGCCTGAAAATTAATGGCTAAATGTGATCTGCAACACCGATTGTGCCACCCAGTACAGCAGCACTGGGTGTGCAGTTTTAAGCAGCCATTTTGACTTGGCAAAATAAACCTTTTCCAGGCATAAACATTCCTTTTTAGTTCCTATAAATAACCTCTAAATGCCCATAGGTCAAGGTGCATGGTATCTAAAAAGTAGAACATGTATAGTTAATGTTGTACACAGCCTGGCAGTAAAAAAAACATCCAAACTCATTTTTCATTATGACACGCCTAGCCCTCCAGAGGAAGCCACTGGGTTATATTATAACACATTATAATGCTTAACTTCAGTTTGGGAGCAACTAGAACAATGATTCCAGCACCTATTTGAATAATAATTTAAAATGCAACTTAAAGGACTAGTAAGAGTTTATATTACTATTTTAGAAACAGCACTTTTAGAAAGTTGTAATTTCTTTACCTATGTCAAATGTGCTTTTCTGATAGTGCCCACGATAACCTGACTGTTAGTGACTCTCTTCTAGTATATGGTTGCCAGGCACTAGAGAAAAGGGTTAGGCGCTGAGAGCTGCTTTTCTTTCCTGAGCAGGAGTGACTGGTGATTGTGCCAGCCCCCAGCTGAGCTTCAAAGAGTTTTTACCCTGTAACTGGCAGACTTAGCTCACACCTAGGTCTTCCTCCCTTTGTCTTCCTAGTCAGCTTGATTCCAAACCAAGTGGGAGGCTCTGCTCCAGAACTGATGGAAGAAGAGAATATTTGCCTTCATAATAGCCACCCCTCTGGGTGGGGACAGGAAGCTCTACCTATGGGACGAAAGGTTCTGCCATGTTCACTTGAGGTTGAGAAGGGTACAGTGGAATATGTAACAGTAAATAATACAAGTAGTGCTGTAAAAGCGGGTAAGTCACCCCTGGAAACTTTTACTCCTTGTGTTAGGAGGTGGCATGGAATTTTACCCACCCACAGCTGGCACTGGGAATATTTATGGCATTTCCAGTACACTCAACAAATCAATTATGGGTCTTGGAAGAACAGAAGAGGACAGGGCCTGCTCTCTGTGCCCATAGAAGAGCCTTGAAAACTGGAACTGCTCTGACATGGCAAAGAACTGGACACCTAGGGTCACAAGACTGACCTCCTTTTCGGGCTACTGGGAAGCAACTAGCTCCAAGAGGCATTTTCTTGCTGACCTACCCAGAACCCTGTTGCTGGCATCCGCTGGAGTGAGTCTAGACCTCAAATTGCTGTTTCCAAAGGTTCTAGACCCTTGTCTGGTGCCAAAGTATACTCCTTCTGAAGTTTCATAAAAACTGGGACTTGGTATAGTTTTTGCCATCTTCGGGCTTTGAGAACGAATGGGGGACCATGACCAACCGTCAGGTAGATCCAAAGAAGGTGCATCGCAGCTGGGCAAAAGATGCAGGTTGTTCTCATTGCATTATTCTCCTAAGCAGCAGATTCAATTCAGGGGGACATCGCGGAGAGGTTGTCCTGCTTTGTGGATCCCTCTTCAGAGATGGCTTGAAGTCTTGCCCTTCCAGAAGAATCCAAGCTCCAAAAAAGTGACTAACGTCTGAAGATAGAAAACGTCACCAGTTGAAGGCCCTAGAAGCATCCATCCGGCGAGGGGCCTTCTCTGAATGCGAAATACAAATTATTCCCACTTCAAAATTTCCCCCCAAAAAGTTCACTGAGACCATGACCATCGGCAATCGGATGACATGGGGCTCTCTGTGGCCACAGCCTGCTGCCTTGCCTCACTGAAGATTTTTGATTCCCATTCCATGGACTAAGTCCAAAGATAAAGATTTTCACCAGGGTGAACCTGGGCCTGTGTCGGACCCATTCTCCAATGCAGTTAGCTTTAATTTGTGACTTTGTTCTGTTCATGTGCAGCCTAATGACTGTGAATATTGCATAATGCTTTTCGAGCTATTTTGAGCCTTAAACTTTCAACATTCAGAACTCCGGCTCTACCTATTCGATTTTTGTGATTTTAGCATCCTTTTATGTGTCAGAATTTTGTGTATTTCTTTTATTGTGTTGTGTTTTCATAGTTATCTGAATACTTCATAAATACTTTACACATTGCCTCTAAGTTTAGCTTGACTGCTTTGTGCCAAGCTACCAGAGGTTTAAGCACTGATTTATCTTATGACTTTATGGGTCACACAAGGATTGTGATTATTTGATGTGGGTTCTTACCCCCCTTAACTAATCCTTCAATATCTTATACATATAAATAGTTGACATTGCCTGGGCTAAACCTGCATTACTCAATGATATTACACTATTATTGAAATGTCCTCTGTGTTTGCTCACAGTACATTTCTTTTAATTGCTTTGTAAGGGTTGCTTTAACTCTTGGACAGGCTGGATCAGAACTAGAAGTAGTCTCTCTGTCGCTACTAACACTAGTGTTGAGATTGTATAATTGTGGTCCTCTAATATATCACCACCATAGTGTTCCATTTGTCTTCTGTGCCCTGTCCCTATGGTGAATAGAGGGTAGCATGTAAATTACAACATTGCTGATGAAGTGGGACACCCATGTAGTACTAGACTAATTCATTTTGTTTTAGATGAATTTCTAAACACATTTTGACAGGATACCTACAAGGTTTGTCTTAATAACTTTTGAGCCAAGAGTGCACAATTTCCCCTTTTTTATGTCGTTCATCAACATGTTTAATAGCACCTGTAGAACCATTATAAAGTACAATTTGACTATCTCCCATTCATGGTGGCTTTACTTAGGAAATATATCAAACAAGAAATTCTATAATAAAAGAGACTACAACTCCAACCTGTGATAATGATTGCAAGAGAATATGTATTGATGCATGGTTCGAAGCAACATTATGGGGCTACAAATGAAAAATGGTGACTACTGCTGTACCATATCAATTGTGTACAGCCCACTGAATCCCTTCTTAGAGGAGATACTATCATTCTTGTATGGCATGTTTTCACCACTTGAGGCCAGGGGCGTAATACAGGCCCACACAGCCCCCATGGTGCGGGGGGCCTCTAGCTCCAAGGGGCCCCCTCGGCACTGCACTGAGGCCAGAGAGCTCCTGATTGAGCCCAGAGGGGGCCCCTCTAAGTACCGTGCAGGGAGGCCCCCTCACTTTTCGTTACGCCAGTGCTTGAGGCTACGGTTAGGACTGTGTTGCTTTCTCATCTACCACATAGTCTTGTCAATTTGAGTATATCTTAATATTGGTCTGAATGCTCCAGTTGGTGTTGCAAAAAATAGGGAAAATCGTGGCATTACGCTAATGAGTAGAACATTAGTGAAACAATTAGACACAGTCCACCTATGATAAAAAGTTGGGGGAAAGCTTTGGCTGGAGCACATTCAATTTGCTACATCACTTGCTTCTTCTCTGATTTCTTTACTTTGTTTTAAATAACTTATTGGAGTCATCCAACACTAATGGAGAAGGTGAAATATTTTGATGGGCTCATTCATTTACTCCCTTGCAAATAAGTAATAAGAGTTAAGTCCCTAACAATTAGATTCTCTGCCACAAATTTCGGTTTAATTTCTTTATTACCCAGGCGTAAAAATGACTCCAATGTATTTTTATCTAAGATTTCCAATAATAAGAGATTTTATGTAGTGATTTTTCCACTAGTTAGTGGTTTACAGTTCACTTTAACTCTGTCCAAAGTATCCTCTGATTTTCAGCTGGGTTACCAATGAATCAAGCAATGTAGTATGTGGTCTCCTACAGACTACTAAAACAGATCGAGCAATGGCCATTGGTTCTGCCGTTGTAGGAGAGACAATGAATAGTAATACCTTATAGCTTGTATAATCATCAGCGCTTACATTTTCATCAGATACATTTGTCTAGTGATTAATTCACTTTTGTGTATGGTTATCGAAGCAGAATCAGAAACAGTGTTCTCTTGCTCTTTCTGCTTGTACCGAATTTGCAGACCGACGACGTGTTCTGTTACTTTAGTTTTAATTATACTATTGTGATAGTCTTTATAGTCATTGATGGCCATGCTGTAGTTAACCTCACCTATAGTTAGGAAAAAAGTCCACCCACATAAATTCAACAATGGCTCATAAGGAGTCCACTAGTTTTTATGCATAACAAGAAACTCACCAAAGGGGGCAACAGAGAAGTCACTGGGTAGAATAAATCTCAAGTATAAGTGTACAACATCTTTATTTTCTTTTCTTCATATTTTGTTGATGTACTAGTTATTCAAAACATCAGACAACATAACATCTCAGTAAATAGATAAAAAATTACATCAATAAATACACATAATAAAACATAATTTCCCCACATCAACCTCTCAACAACCATACACTAATTAATCATATCAATCACGCACATACATCCACACATATACCACACTCAATACAAATTCCTCAACATAATCCCCAGAGTGACACAAGAATGGGGTCCAGCGGAGCCTTCGTAGCACAATGCCAGAGACTCCAGATTGATAATACAGGATCCCAGGATCAGGTTAACCTCACCTATCACAGAGTTGGAATGCTTTAATATTAATCATATATATTTTTTTTAATGGATGTGTGTTGGTTTGTAAATTATGGTTAAAATCAGTCTATTTTGTTGACCTTTTTTGAGTGAAAGAAGTGTTCAGTTTAGGTCTTGTGATTTGAAGGCCTCTTGCTCCTCCCTGTTGTGTAAAAAAAAGCTTGCAGTCAAGTTAGGATGTGACCTGGGAAATGGCGTATTGTCAGCTTCCTTTGCTCTGCTAGATCTTGGGATCATGGGAGACAGGGGTGTACCTATTGCAAAATCCCTGTAGATGGAAATATAAAGTGGGCTGAGTCCTTGTCAGTTCTAGGAATGTCTTAGGTAACTAATTACGTTACTGGTGGCAGACATTCCAGTGAGAACCTGTCTAAGAAACTGTTAAAAAACAACTTTGGAGGTCTTCCAAGATCAAGTCCATAGCTGTCATGGCTTTCCCAATACGTTTTGTTCTCCTTACCTGACTGATTAATTGTTTGCATTCTGCTTGCTTTATTAACGTCTTCAAAATGATATATGTCACTTGTTTTCTCCAAGTGGATTATGCAGCGCGACCTTAATGTTTAAACACCGTCTTAATCCAACAGATAGACATCAGGTGAACAAGTGCACACCTGACAGAGATGACAAAGCACCATATCTTAGTGGCAAAAAGACAGCCGAACAAGTAGACTCCTATATGACAAAGCAAGCCCATTTGAGATGTGATCTGCTGCCAAAAATTCATTGGACAACAACTTCAAGGGGAGCTCCAGAGAGGTCATGCAGAACTGTAACAAACAATCTTTTTTGTTTTTGTAGACACAGCAGCTAAAAATTAGCAACGAAACCGAGGCGAGTAGTATTAAAAAGGAAAACGCTTTGTTTACACATAAGTACAATCTGTGTTTTTGAATTTGATTTTTGAGACTGCAGGGGCCAGTAGTGTGCACCCAGTGGTTGCTCTGTTGCTGGAACAGACACCTGGGGATTTTACCATTTGAACTATAATATTCTGAGCATTTAAAGTCAGCCCAGCCTGAAAAAGTTCACTTCTGAAAAGCTTTTATGCAAGTTAAGCATCAGGATGTCAAGACAGAACCTATGTGAAGATTGAACTGTACTATCTCTTGAATTCAAAGGAGACTACATCCCCGAACACTGATCAATATGTTAATGCTAAATGATGACATGATTGAAAAACAAGGCCTCATGCTTGAGTGGCTGAAACATAAAAATCGTTGCAAACAATCATTCTGATGTGGTTGAGAGTTGAAGAATTATTCTCAGGGTGATATGAAAGCCTTTCCCTGAGGCTAGTGGCCAATGAGATTAGTCATATTTGTGCCATTCCAGGACTGTTGATGGGCAGACTGGCTACAGGACATGGTCGAGGGCCATGCATTCACTAACAGACTAAGGTGCATGGCTGAATGCTACGTGTGGTGGGCTCTGATGGCTAAAAGACTGTGTGCAATGCATGGCCGAAGACCTTGTCCTGATCACAGGGCACTACTCTCAGTTACCAAAACATGGATGATACATTGGCGTAAGATTTACACCACATTACAATGGAATTGCGTAAACAACTGTTAATCTGATTTCCATCTAATGACAAAAGTGTGGGATAGGGAGCAAACATGAGGTCCGGTGAATACCAATCTAAGGAGGGGGGGGGTTGAATTGCCGCCTTTGCTATTCTAGGAATATGCTCATGATGCCAATCACAGCAAATTTTCTGAAGATTGTGGCATTTCCATTGTTTTAAGTCACATTTCTTTCTCTCTTATCTCACCAACTTATATATTAGTTTATTTCCACTTATATATATAGTTCTTATGCTTCTTTAAAGCTGTCTCTGAGCACTTACTGGCAGGTGGAAGAGTTGTTATACGGATAGGGAATGGGAGTGGTTGTGCTGAAAATGTCATTTTACTTGTGTATCCACATTGGCGTGATCAGATTCATCAGTAGCCGGAGGCACTGAGAAAAAGGTGAACGCTTAGACAACCGCGAAGTCACAGGAAGTCATCCTGACATGGGAAGTGGAGGTGGTGGAGACGAAAGTGTAGAAGGTGTGATCAGCTTCCAATACATTCGTATTTTGCATATTGACCATCAAGCAAAGGGTAATAGCTGGACAGGCATCCGGTAGGTAGGATTAGAAGTTGTAGCCGATTTCACCAGGCCTTCATCCATCTAATATTAATGAAAAATGCAGATCGTTTCACACTGTGACATTTCTTTAATTGGATGTCAGTTGATTCCTATGGGCCTAGAGGCCCATAGGAATGAATGGGAAGGCATTCTCATTTTGCGATTCGCAATTAAGGAATCGCAGAATGAGAATGCAATTTCTAGGGTGCAGGGGGGGGGTCCAAGGGACCCCCCCCCTGCACCCCTGAAATGTAACTTACAGTCCATTTTTCACACATACATGCCCAAGGGCATATGTGAATGTAAAATGAAAGTGTCAAAAATGCACTTTTGTGCATTTTTAAGACTTTTCTTAAATCAGCATGAAGGTTGACTTCATGCTAAATTAACACTTCTAATTTGCGAAATCGCCCACTTTTTCAGATAATGCATTGCATTTAAGAAATCGCAAAATTGCGATTTCTTAAATGCAATCGCAATTTAAGAAATCGCAAATAATTTGCGATTTCTTAAATTGCGAAAAAACAAAAAAGGTTAATGCATCCCAAAACAAAGAATTGCATTCGCAAACGGCCGAATTTTGCGATTCGCTCCATTTGCGAATGCAATTCTGTTTGATGCATTTGGCCCTTAGTGAGCAGCTCTTTACATGTGACACTAGAATATTGTAGTTCAGCAGTTGGTTATTCATTATGTTTTTTAAAACAAACTCAAATTACTAAAATAATACAGTTCACGTTAGCAGTTACTAAACTAGAACCTTAGCTTTATGGAACTACTATGCTTATAAATTAGAAATAGTCTCCAGATGTACAGCGGCTCATACGTATTCCGACGTATATCAATTAAGAAAAAACTCCTGGGTAAACTAAGCTAACAGTAACAGTTGCACTGTTCTAAATACCCTCGCACCACTAGGAATTCGAAAACATGGAATCCTGGATTTGCTTTTGACATTTGGTAGTTAAACATCAATTCTTTCAGGTAGACTCAAAAGAATTGGATATTTTTTTAATAAATCGAAGGTGCATCTGGACTATCTGGGCTATGCGAACCGTAATTGTTTGCATGTGTTTCTATCCATTTACATTTTTAATAATGCTAATTTTAATTTTTAATAGAAATTTTGTTTGCAGCTGTATCCATCTGGGTAGTGCTCATTACTGCCTAGTTAGCCAGCCATGGCTTGAAATAAAAATATAATGATTATTAAATAAGTATAATTATCAGAAATCCCATGAGTACCTGAACGAAGCAGTGAGGAAATGGAAAGAAAATATTGTAATACAATAAACCGGCTCACTCTGTGTCCCCTGCATATTGGCTTCAGACCCTCTGGGATTGGACGAAAGTCAGTCTGTGAAGTACTGTAATTTGTCCATTCTTTCTATAATGACCACTTTGTGATTCAGTGCCATTGGTTTTAAGAATAAAAAACCCTGCTGAGAGCAAAAATACAGCTAATAAATAAAATCTGCAAAGGATTTTGTAAGCTGTACACTCATGATTTGCTTACCCTTAAAGGAAACACAAATCGAGTTATGGCTTTATTCATGCTGTGACATTTATTTTTTATTTAATTTAGTATTAAATGCACAATATTTTAATGAATGGGAGTCACTGTGAAACCTACATCTATTGTTTATAAGAAGGCATCAGTCAACTTTCTCTCCGTCAAATATGTCTCAATACGTTAAGGTAAGCCAATGGCATGTATATGAGATGTATTAGCAATGACTTGGAATTCTAGCAAGTCACCTCAGCCTGCCATTTTTCAGAGGTCTAAATCAAGAGAGTAGATGGAAAATTATAAAATACCCCACACTTCGAACTGATGCTCATATGGCTCTAGGCAAATGTGACAATTCATCCCGCTCTTTGCTAAAAGAGCTCTCTTGTCTCTATCCATCCTTTCAGTCATTCATCCGACCTTTTGCTCACCCATCCATCCGTTACTACATCCATCTTCCCTTTCACTCGTCCCTTTCATTCACCCATCTATCCTTTGAGTCATCCATCCATCCTTCCACCCATCAATCCTCTCGCTCATTAATCCATCCTTTTCTCATCCAGCCATCATTTTGCTCACACATCCATCCTTTCACTCATCCATACACCCTTTCGCTCCTTCCATCCATTCAGCCTCCCTTTTTCTCATCCCATGCATCAATCCTTTCACTCAGCCATCCATCCTTTCACTCATCCATACACCCTTTCACTCCTTGCATCATTCATCCTCCCTTTTTCTCATCCCATCACCCATCCTTTCACTCAGCCATCCATCCTTTCAGTCTCCCACACATCATCCTTTCTATCATCCATTTTCTCTTTCACTCATCCATTCACCCACCATTTCATCCATCCATCCACCCACCTCTACTGTCACTCACTCACTCATCCATTCATTCTTTCACTCATCCATCTACCCTGTCATCTATCTTTCCACCCTCCATTTACCTCATCTATTAATTCTTCCACTCATCCATCTTTACATCCATCTACTCATACATCCTTTCACTCACCCATCCTTACACCCTTTTACTCACATATCCATTCTTCCACTCTCTCACTCACCTTTATATGGCAAGTTGCAGACAGAAGAGGCTAATCAAGAACTCCACCCTGCTGTAGCTGTCAATGTTAGGGGTTTACAATACCTGAGCATCCATCCATCCTTTCATTCAACCATCCATCTTTTCACTCATCCATCCATCCACCCTTTTATTCACCCATCCATCCACCCTTTCACTCCACCCATCCATCCACTCTTTCACTCCACCCATGCATCTATCCTTTTGCTCAGCCATCCCTCCTTTCTCTTATCTTCAATCCACCTTTTTTTCCCTTTCACCCACCCACCCATCCATCTATGCATTCACTCACCCACATATCCTTTTACATTGTTTATGAGCCTTTGTCTGTCAAGTTGTAGACAGAAGGGGCCAATAAAGGTCACCACCACCACTGTAGGTGCTAATGTGGGGGTTCACAATGGCCCCGGTCTAAATGGTGACTACTATTAACCTTAGAAGTACAAACAACTGTTCATAATACTTTATGAAATCTACAGCCTAAATATGTGAAGTGCTACATAAAAGAAATGGCAATTCAGAGTATTGTTCAAGTCATTGATGTTATTTTGATTGTGGTAATTTTTCAACGGTTTAGAATCGCTTGCATCTTGTGAGATGTTCAGGATCAGCAATATGCACGTAAATGGTTTCTGTTTGAACTCTATTTATATAAATACATCTTGTGAATACTACTTAGTGAATGAAGGTCTCCTAGGAGTAAGTTGGCCATCATTTCCAATCACATTTCAATGCTTAATGCCATAATAATATACCAGGTCTCTCTGGCTTACTTTATAAAGGTATTGAAAATCATGAGGAGTTCTGTGACTCCAATTGCCCTATTCCTCTACCAGTTCTCCAGCCAGAACCCATTTTCAGCTGTCCACAGGAGACGTCCACTCTGCCATGTGCTCCAGCCCGGTAAGAGCAATGTTTCTCTCTGCTTGTGCCAGGTGGCAGCATTCCAGTGTTCTCTGCCACCTCTCTTGAGGGCAGAAGCAACTGCACTGGGCTGTAGGGTTTAAGTCACCAGGGCTATTACATGGCTTGGGAGGGCACACACACACATTCTTTCCCCACTTCAAAATATTTTTTATGTAAGAATGTGCCAACAATAGGGGCGGATTTTAATGAAAAGGCGCCATGCCATATTTTCCCAAAAACATTTTAGGTTCCACATGAGTACAGTGGAACATCCAAACATGTTTTTTATTTTGACCATGAAGGACCCCTCTGAGACATTCCCACAAGGACAAGAGGGTGAGAATATCCTGATCTTGCGCCCTCTTTTCCTTTTTAAACACATTTTCACGTCAAGGGACTTGCAATAAAGATTCCCCCTCGGCCAATAAGAAGGCTTGAATTTTAGAATAATCGCTCAGCTGTTAATATATCTATACATTTAGAACATTAACTTCCGCAAATATTCTGAGCAAAATTACACCAAATGAAAAAAACATGTTTTTTGGATTGAACATCTAGCTTTCTGCCAAATTTGGTATAATTCTGTGATGACAGTTTAGCTGTAGCTCTCTCTAAAATTCTCTCTGGAAATGACATCAGGAAAAAGCATTTTTGAACCCCAACCTTTTTCTTGGCTCCCCACTGGACAGATCACCCTGAAACTTTCCAAGACGAATCTGAGGAATATGGACTTTTTGTTGGAAAGTTTTGTTACGATTAATTAAACAGGGCCAAGATTATTAGTGAAACAAAAAATGCTCTTCAGATGGAACCCTCTGCTCAAACTATAACCCTTGCCCGCCATGCAAATTAATGTCATCACTGATATAATGTCAGATGTCATCAGTGCTGTTATCAGTAATGTGATAGAACTGTGTCATGAGTGCTGTAAAAAGTGAGGTCATAAGCAGTGTATGACAAGGGCACAAGTTATAGATATTTTAGTGAATCATAAGTGGTCAATTTCAATGTTATTTTAGTTAGAATTTGTATTTTTAACTTACATTGTCACTTAACTATACCATCACTTTAACAATTGTTTTAATTGAATTTGTAGTATTTAATTTGGAGTTTGAGGGTAGAGTTTATGTTTGAGGGTAGAGTTGGAGTTTGAGGGTACACTTTGAGTTTGAGGGTAGACTTTGAGTTTGAGGGTAGAGTTGGAGTTTGAGGGTAGAGTTAGAGTTTGAGGGTAGAGTTGGAGTTTGAGGGTAGACTTTAAGTTTGAGGGTAGAGTTTGAGTTTGAGGGTAAAGTTGGAGTTTGAGGGTAGAGTTGGAGTTTGAGGGTAGAGTTGGAGTTTGAGGGTGGAGTTGGATTTTGAGGGTAGAGTTGGAGTTTGAGGGTAGACTTTAAGTTTGAGGGTTGACTTTGCGTTTGAGGGTAAAGTTGGAGTTTGAGGGTAGAGTTGGAGTTTGAGGGTAGAGTTGGAGTTTGAGGGTAGAGTTGGAGTTTGAGGGTAGACTTTAAGTTTGAGATTAGACTTTGAGTTTGAGGGTAAAGTTGGAGTTTGAGGGTAGAGTTTGAGTTTGAGGGTAGAGTTGGAGTTCGAGGGTAGACTTTGAGTTTGAGGGTAGAGTTGGAGTTTGAGGGTAGACTTTGAGTTTGAGGGTAGAGTTGGAGTTTAAGGGTAGAGTTGGAGTTTGAGGGTAGACTTTCAGTTTGAGGGTAGACTTTACGTTTGAGGGTAAAGTTTGAGTTTGAGGGTAGAGTTGGAGTTTGAGGGTAGAGTTGGAGTTTGAGGGTAGACTTTAAGTTTGAGGGTAGACTTTGAGTTTGAGGGTAAAGTTGGAGTTTGAGGGTGGAGTTGGAGTTTGAGGGAAGAGTTGGAGTTTGAGGGTGGACTTTGAGTTTGAGGCTAGAGTTGGAGTTTGAGGGTAGAGTTTGTTTAAGGGTAGAGTGTGAGGGTAGAGTTTGAGTTTGAGTGTAGAGTTGGGGTTTGAGGGTAGAGTTGGGGTTTGATGGTAGAATCTGAGTTTGAGGGTAGAGTTTGAGTTTGAGGGTAGAGTTAGAGTTTGACGGTAGAGTTGGAGTTTGAGGGTAGAATTTGAGGGTAGAGTTGGAGTTTGAGGGTAGAGTTTGAGTTTGAGGGTAGAGTTGGAGTTTGAGGGTAGAGTTTGAGTTTGAGTGTAGAGTTGGGGTTTGAGGGTAGAGTTGGAGTTTGAGGGTAGAGTTTGAGGGTAGAGTTTGAGTTTGAGGGTAGAGTTTGAGTTTGAGGGTAGAGTTTGAGTTTGAAGGTGGAGTTTGAGTTGGAGGGTGGAGTTTGAGTTGGAGGGTGGGGTTTGAGTACGACGAGTTGGTGGGTGGAGTTGGAGGGTGGAGTTGGAAAGTGGAGTTGGAGGGTCGAGTTGTAGGGTGGAGTTGGAGGGTGGACTTGGAGGGTGGAGTTGGAGGGTGGAGTTGGAGGGTGGACTTGGAGGGTGGAGTTTTTAGGGTAGACTTTGAGTTTGAGGGTAGACTTTAAGTTTGAGGGTAGAGTTTGATGGTAGACTTTGAGTTTGAGGTTAGACTTTAAGTTTGAGGGTAGACTTTGAGTTTGAGGGTAAAGTTGGAGTTTGAGGGTAGAGTTTGAGTTTGAGGGTAGAGTTGGAGTTTGAGGGTAGAGTTGGAGTTTGAGGGTAGAGTTGGAGTTTGAGGGTAGACTGAGTTTGAGGGTAGACTTTGAGTTTGAGGCTAGAGTTGGAGTTTGAGGGTAGAGTTGGTGTTTGAGGGTAGAGTTGTAGTTTGAGGGTAGAGTTAAAGTTTGAAGGTAGAGTTGGAGTTTGAGCATAGAGTTGGAGTTTGAGGGTAGAGTTGGAGTTTGAGGGAAGAGTTGGAGTTTGAGGGTGGACTTTGAGTTTGAGGCTAGAGTTGGAGTTTGAGGGTAGAGTTTGAGTTTGAGGGTAGAGTTTGAGGGTAGAGTTTGAGTTTGAGTGTAGAGTTGGGGTTTGAGGGTAGAGTTGGGGTTTGAGGGTAGAATCTGAGTTTGAGGGTAGAGTTTGAGTTTGAGGGTAGAGTTAGAGTTAAGGGTAGAGTTGGAGTTTGAGGGTAGAGTTGGAGTTTGAGGGTAGAGTTTGAGTTTGAGGGTAGAGTTGGATTTTGAGGGTATAGTTTGAGTTTGAGTGTAGAGTTGGGGTTTGAGGGTAGAGTTGGAGTTTGAGGGTAGAGTTTGAGGGTAGAGTTGGAGTTTGAGGGTAGAGTTTGAGTTTGAGGGTAGAGTTTGAGTTTGAAGGTGGAGTTTGAGTTGGAGGGTGGAGTTTTAGTTGGAGGGTGGAGTTTGAGTTTGATGAGTTGGTGGGTGGAGTTGGAGGGTGGAGTTGGAAAGTGAAGTTGGAGGGTGGAGTTGTAGGGTGGAGTTGGAGGGTGGACTTGGAGGGTGGAGTTGGAGGGTGGAGTTGGAGGGTGGACTTGGAGGGTGGAGTTTTTAGGGTAGACTTTGAGTTTGAGGGTAGACTTTAAGTTTGAGGGTAGAGTTTGACGGTAGACTTTGAGTTTGAGGTTAGACTTTAAGTTTGAGGGTAGACTTTGAGTTTGAGGGTAAAGTTGGAGTTTGAGGGTAGAGTTTGAGTTTGAGGGTAGAGTTGGAGTTTGAGGGTAGAGTTGGAGTTTGAGGGTAGACTGAGTTTGAGGGTAGACTTTGAGTTTGAGGGTAGACTTTGAGTTTGAGGCTAGAGTTGGAGTTTGAGGGTAGAGTTGGTGTTTGAGGGTAGAGTTGTAGTTTGAGGGTAGAGTTAAAGTTTGAAGGTAGAGTTGGAGTTTGAGCGTAGAGTTGGAGTTTGAGGGTAGAGTTTTAGATTGACGGTAGAGTTGGAGTTTGACGGTAGAGTTGGAGTTTCAGGGTAAAGTTGGAGTTTGAGGGTAGAGTTGGGGTTTGAGGGTAGAGTTTATGTTTGAGGGTAGAGCTGGAGTTTGAGGGTAGAGTTGGAGTTTGAGGGTAGAGTTTGAGTTTGAGGGTAGAGTTGGAGTTTGAGGGTAGAGTTGGAGTTTGAGGGTAGAGTTGGAGTTTGAGGGCAGACTTTAAGTTTGAGGGTAGACATTGAGTTTGAGGGTAAAGTTTGAGTTTGAGGGTAGAGTTGGAGTTTGAGGGTAGAGTTGGAGTTTGAGGTTACACTTTGAGTTTGAGGGTAGAGTTGGAGTTTGAGGGTAGAGTTTGAGTTTGAGGGTAGAGTTTGAGTTTGAGGGTAGAGTTGGAGTTTGAGGGTAGAGTTTGAGTTTGAGGGTAGAGTTTGAGGGTAGAGTTTGAGTTTGAGGGTAGAGTTGGAGTTTGAGGGTAGAGTTGGAGTTTGAGGGTAGAGTTTGAGGGTAGAGTTGAAGTTTGAGGGTAGAGTTGGGGTTTGAGGGTAGAGTTGGAGTTTGAGGGTAGAGTTTGAGGGTAGAGTTGGAGTTTGAGGGTAGAGTTTGAGTTTGAGGGTAGAGTTTGAGTTTGAGTGTAGAGTTTGAGTTTGAAGGTGGAGTTTGAGCTGGAGGGTGGAGTTTGAGTTGGAGGGTGGAGTTTGAGTTGAATGAGTTGGAGGGTGAGTTAGAGGGTAGAGTTTGAGTTTGAGGGTAGAGTTAGATTTTGACGGTAGAGTTGGAGTTTGAGAGTAGAGTTTGAGGGTAGAGTTGGAGTTTGAGGGTAGAGTTTGAGTTTGAGGGTAGAGTTGGAGTTTGAGGGTAGAGTTTGAGTTTGAGTGTAGAGTTGGGGTTTGAGGGGAGAGTTGGAGTTTGAGGGTAGAGTTGGAGTTTGAGGGTAGAGTTTGAGTTTGAAGGTGGAGTTTGAGTTGGAGGGTGGAGTTTGAGTTGGAGGGTGGAGTTTGAGTTGGATGAGTTGGTGGGTGGAGTTGGAGGGTGGAGTTGGAAAGTGGAGTTGGAGGGTCGAGTTGTAGGGTGGAGTTGGAGGGTGGACTTGGAGGGTGGAGTTGGAGGGTGGACTTGGAGGGTGGAGTTTTTAGGGTAGACTTTGAGTTTGAGGGTAGACTTTAAGTTTGAGGGTAGAGTTTGACGGTAGACTTTGAGTTTGAGGTTAGACTTTAAGTTTGAGGGTAGACTTTGAGTTTGAGGGTAAAGTTGGAGTTTGAGGGTAGAGTTTGAGTTTGAGGGTAGAGTTGGAGTTTGAGGGTAGAGTTGGAGTTTGAGGGTAGACTGAGTTTGAGGGTAGACTTTGAGTTTGAGGCTAGAGTTGGAGTTTGAGGGTAGAGTTGGTGTTTGAGGGTAGAGTTGTAGTTTGAGGGTAGAGTTAAAGTTTGAAGGTAGAGTTGGAGTTTGAGCGTAGAGTTGGAGTTTGAGGGTAGAGTTTTAGTTTGACGGTAGAGTTGGAGTTTGACGGTAGAGTTGGAGTTTGAGGGTAAAGTTGGAGTTTGAGGGTAGAGTTGGAGTTTGAGGGTAGAGTTTATGTTTGAGGGTAGAGCTGGAGTTTGAGGGTAGAGTTGGAGTTTGAGGGTAGAGTTTGAGTTTGAGGGTAGAGTTTGAGTTTGAGGGTAGAGTTTGAGTTTGAGGGTAGAGTTGGAGTTTGAGGGTAGAGTTGGAGTTTGAGGGTAGAGTTGGAGTTTGAGGGCAGACTTTAAGTTTGAGGGTAGACATTGAGTTTGAGGGTAAAGTTTGAGTTTGAGGGTAGAGTTGGAGTTTGAGGGTAGAGTTGGAGTTTGAGGTTACACTTTGAGTTTGAGGGTAGAGTTGGAGTTTGAGGGTAGAGTTTGAGTTTGAGGGTAGAGTTTGAGTTTGAGGGTAGAGTTGGAGTTTGAGGGTAGAGTTTGAGTTTGAGGGTAGAGTATGAGGGTAGAGTTTGAGTTTGAGGGTAGAGTTTGAGTTTGAGGGTAGAGTTGGAGTTTGAGGGTAGAGTTTGAGGGTAGAGTTGAAGTTTGAGGGTAGAGTTGGAGTTTGAGGGTAGAGTTTGAGTTTGAGGATAGAGTTTGAGGGTAGAGTTTGAGTTTGAGTGTAGAGTTGGGGTTTGAGGGTAGAGTTTGAGGGTAGAGTTTGAGGGTAGAGTTTGAGTTTGAGGGTAGAGTTTGAGTTTGAGGGTAGAGTTTGAGTTTGAGTGTAGAGTTGGAGTTTGAAGGTGGAGTTTGAGCTGGAGGGTGGAGTTTGAGTTGGAGGGTGGAGTTTGAGTTGGATGAGTTGGAGGGTGAGTTAGAGGGTGGAGGGTAGAGTTTGAGTTTGAGGGTAGAGTTAGATTTTGACGGTAGAGTTGGAGTTTGAGAGTAGAGTTTGAGGGTAGAGTTGGAGTTTGAGGGTAGAGTTTGAGTTTGAGGGTAGAGTTGGAGTTTGAGGGTAGAGTTTGAGTTTGAGTGTAGAGTTGGGGTTTGAGGGGAGAGTTGGAGTTTGAGGGTAGAGTTGGAGTTTGAGGGTAGAGTTTGAGTTTGAGGGTAGAGTTTGAGTTTGAAGGTGGAGTTTGAGTTGGAGGGTGGAGTTTGAGTTGGAGGGTGGGGTTTGAGTTGGATGAGTTGGTGGGTGGAGTTGGAGGGTGGAGTTTGAAAGTGGAGTTGGAGGGTCGAGTTGTAGGGTGGAGTTTGGAGGGTGGACTTGGAGGGTGGAGTTGGAGGGTGGACTTGGAGGGTGGAGTTTTTAGGGTAGACTTTGAGTTTGAGGGTAGACTTTAAGTTTGAGGGTAGAGTTTGACGGTAGACTTTGAGTTTGAGGTTAGACTTTAAGTTTGAGGGTAGACTTTGAGTTTGAGGGTAAAGTTGGAGTTTGAGGGTAGAGTTTGAGTTTGAGGGTAGAGTTGGAGTTTGAGGGTAGAGTTGGAGTTTGAGGGTAGACTGAGTTTGAGGGTAGACTTTGAGTTTGAGGCTAGAGTTGGAGTTTGAGGGTAGAGTTGGTGTTTGAGGGTAGAGTTGTAGTTTGAGGGTAGAGTTAAAGTTTGAAGGTAGATTTGTAGTTTGAGCGTAGAGTTGGAGTTTGAGGGTAGAGTTTTAGTTTGACGGTAGAGTTGGAGTTTGACAGTAGAGTTGGAGTTTGAGGGTAAAGTTGGAGTTTGAGGGTAGAGTTGGAGTTTGAGGGTAGAGTTTATGTTTGAGGGTAGAGCTGGAGTTTGAGGGTAGAGTTGGAGTTTGAGGGTAGAGTTTGAGTTTGAGGGTAGAGTTGGAGTTTGAGGGTAGTGTTGGAGTTTGAGGGTAGAGTTGGAGTTTGAGGGCAGACTTTAAGTTTGAGGGTAGACATTGAGTTTGAGGGTAAAGTTTGAGTTTGAGGGTAGAGTTGGAGTTTGAGGGTAGAGTTGGAGTTTGAGGTTACACTTTGAGTTTGAGGGTAGAGTTGGAGTTTGAGGGTAGAGTTGGAGTTTGAGGGTAGAGTATGAGGGTAGAGTTTGAGTTTGAGGGTAGAGTTGGAGTTTGAGGGTAGAGTTGGAGTTTGAGGGTAGAGTTTGAGGGTAGAGTTGAAGTTTGAGGGTAGAGTTGGAGTTTGAGGGTAGAGTTTGAGTTTGAGGATAGAGTTTGAGGGTAGAGTTTGAGTTTGAGTGTAGAGTTGGGGTTTGAGGGTAGAGTTTGAGTTTGAGGGTAGAGTTTGAGGGTAGAGTTGGAGTTTGAGGGTAGAGTTTGAGTTTGAGGGTAGAGTTTGAGTTTGAGTGTAGAGTTTGAGTTTGAAGGTGGAGTTTGAGCTGGAGGGTGGAGTTTGAGTTGGAGGGTGGAGTTTGAGTTGGATGAGTTGGAGGGTGAGTTAGAGGGTGGAGGGTAGAGTTTGAGTTTGAGGGTAGAGTTAGATTTTGACGGTAGAGTTGGAGTTTGAGAGTAGAGTTTGAGGGTAGAGTTGGAGTTTGAGGGTAGAGTTTGAGTTTGAGGGTAGAGTTGGAGTTTGAGGGTAGAGTTTGAGTTTGAGTGTAGAGTTGGGGTTTGAGGGGAGAGTTGGAGTTTGAGGGTAGAGTTGGAGTTTGAGGGTAGAGTTTGAGTTTGAGGGTAGAGTTTGAGTTTGAAGGTGGAGTTTGAGTTGGAGGGTGGAGTTTGAGTTGGAGGGTGGGGTTTGAGTTGGATGAGTTGGTGGGTGGAGTTGGAGGGTGGAGTTGGAAAGTGGAGTTGGAGGGTCGAGTTGTAGGGTGGAGTTTGGAGGGTGGACTTGGAGGGTGAAGTTGGAGGGTGGACTTGGAGGGTGGAGTTTTTAGGGTAGACTTTGAGTTTGAGGGTAGACTTTAAGTTTGAGGGTAGAGTTTGACGGTAGACTTTGAGTTTGAGGTTAGACTTTAAGTTTGAGGGTAGACTTTGAGTTTGAGGGTAAAGTTGGAGTTTGAGGGTAGAGTTTGAGTTTGAGGGTAGAGTTGGAGTTTGAGGGTAGAGTTGGAGTTTGAGGGTAGACTGAGTTTGAGGGTAGACTTTGAGTTTGAGGCTAGAGTTGGAGTTTGAGGGTAGAGTTGGTGTTTGAGGGTAGAGTTGTAGTTTGAGGGTAGAGTTAAAGTTTGAAGGTAGAGTTGGAGTTTGAGCGTAGAGTTGGAGTTTGAGGGTAGAGTTTTAGATTGACGGTAGAGTTGGAGTTTGACGGTAGAGTTGGAGTTTCAGGGTAAAGTTGGAGTTTGAGGGTAGAGTTGGAGTTTGAGGGTAGAGTTGGAGTTTGAGGGTAGAGTTGGAGTTTGAGGGCAGACTTTAAGTTTGAGGGTAGACATTGAGTTTGAGGGTAAAGTTTGAGTTTGAGGGTAGAGTTGGAGTTTGAGGGTAGAGTTGGAGTTTGAGGTTACACTTTGAGTTTGAGGGTAGAGTTGGAGTTTGAGGGTAGAGTTTGAGTTTGAGGGTAGAGTTTGAGTTTGAGGGTAGAGTTGGAGTTTGAGGGTAGAGTTTGAGTTTGAGGGTAGAGTATGAGGGTAGAGTTTGAGTTTGAGGGTAGAGTTTGAGTTTGAGGGTAGAGTTGGAGTTTGAGGGTAGAGTTGGAGTTTGAGGGTAGAGTTTGAGGGTAGAGTTGAAGTTTGAGGGTAGAGTTGGAGTTTGAGGGTAGAGTTTGAGTTTGAGGATAGAGTTTGAGGGTAGAGTTTGAGTTTGAGTGTAGAGTTGGGGTTTGAGGGTAGAGTTTGAGGGTAGAGTTTGAGGGTAGAGTTGGAGTTTGAGGGTAGAGTTTGAGTTTGAGGGTAGAGTTTGAGTGAGTGTAGAGTTTGAGTTTGAAGGTGGAGTTTGAGCTGGAGGGTGGAGTTTGAGTTGGAGGGTGGAGTTTGAGTTGGATGAGTTGGAGGGTGAGTTAGAGGGTGGAGGGTAGAGTTTGAGTTTGAGGGTAGAGTTAGATTTTGACGGTAGAGTTGGAGTTTGAGAGTAGAGTTTGAGGGTAGAGTTGGAGTTTGAGGGTAGAGTTTGAGTTTGAGGGTAGAGTTTGAGTTTGAGTGTAGAGTTGGGGTTTGAGGGGAGAGTTGGGGTTTGAGGGTAGAGTTGGAGTTTGAGGGTAGAGTTTGAGTTTGAGGGTAGAGTTTGAGTTTGAAGGTGGAGTTTGAGTTGGAGGGTGGAGTTTGAGTTGGAGGGTGGGGTTTGAGTTGGATGAGTTGGTGGGTGGAGTTGGAGGGTGGAGTTTGAAAGTGGAGTTGGAGGGTCGAGTTGTAGGGTGGAGTTTGGAGGGTGGACTTGGAGGGTGGAGTTGGAGGGTGGACTTGGAGGGTGGAGTTTTTAGGGTAGACTTTGAGTTTGAGGGTAGACTTTAAGTTTGAGGGTAGAGTTTGACGGTAGACTTTGAGTTTGAGGTTAGACTTTGAGTTTGAGGGTAAAGTTGGAGTTTGAGGGTAGAGTTTGAGTTTGAGGGTAGAGTTGGAGTTTGAGGGTAGAGTTGGAGTTTGAGGGTAGACTGAGTTTGAGGGTAGACTTTGAGTTTGAGGCTAGAGTTGGAGTTTGAGGGTAGAGTTGGTGTTTGAGGGTAGAGTTGTAGTTTGAGGGTAGAGTTAAAGTTTGAAGGTAGATTTGTAGTTTGAGCGTAGAGTTGGAGTTTGAGGGTAGAGTTTTAGTTTGACGGTAGAGTTGGAGTTTGACAGTAGAGTTGGAGTTTGAGGGTAAAGTTGGAGTTTGAGGGTAGAGTTGGAGTTTGAGGGTAGAGTTTATGTTCGAGGGTAGAGCTGGAGTTTGAGGGTAGAGTTGGAGTTTGAGGGTAGAGTTTGAGTTTGAGGGTAGAGTTGGAGTTTGAGGGTAGAGTTGGAGTTTGAGGGTAGAGTTGGAGTTTGAGGGCAGACTTTAAGTTTGAGGGTAGACATTGAGTTTGAGGGTAAAGTTTGAGTTTGAGGGTAGAGTTGGAGTTTGAGGGTAGAGTTGGAGTTTGAGGTTACACTTTGAGTTTGAGGGTAGAGTTGGAGTTTGAGGGTAGAGTTTGAGTTTGAGGGTAGAGTTTGAGTTTGAGGGTAGAGTTGGAGTTTGAGGGTAGAGTTTGAGTTTGAGGGTAGAGTATGAGGGTAGAGTTTGAGTTTGAGGGTAGAGTTGGAGTTTGAGGGTAGAGTTGGAGTTTGAGGGTAGAGTTTGAGGGTAGAGTTGAAGTTTGAGGGTAGAGTTGGAGTTTGAGGGTAGAGTTTGAGTTTGAGGATAGAGTTTGAGGGTAGAGTTTGAGTTTGAGTGTAGAGTTGGGGTTTGAGGGTAGAGTTTGAGGGTAGAGTTTGAGGGTAGAGTTGGAGTTTGAGGGTAGAGTTTGAGTTTGAGGGTAGAGTTTGAGTTTGAGTGTAGAGTTTGAGTTTGAAGGTGGAGTTTGAGCTGGAGGGTGGAGTTTGAGTTGGAGGGTGGAGTTTGAGTTGGATGAGTTGGAGGGTGAGTTAGAGGGTGGAGGGTAGAGTTTGAGTTTGAGGGTAGAGTTAGATTTTGACGGTAGAGTTGGAGTTTGAGAGTAGAGTTTGAGGGTAGAGTTGGAGTTTGAGGGTAGAGTTTGAGTTTGAGGGTAGAGTTGGAGTTTGAGGGTAGAGTTTGAGTTTGAGTGTAGAGTTGGGGTTTGAGGGGAGAGTTGGAGTTTGAGGGGAGAGTTGGAGTTTGAGGGTAGAGTTTGAGTTTGAGGGTAGAGTTTGAGTTTGAAGGTGGAGTTTGAGTTGGAGGGTGGAGGGTGGAGTTTGAGTTGGAGGGTGGGGTTTGAGTTGGATGAGTTGGTGGGTGGAGTTGGAGGGTGGAGTTTGAAAGTGGAGTTGGAGGGTCGAGTTGTAGGGTGGAGTTTGGAGGGTGGACTTGGAGGGTGGAGTTGGAGGGTGGACTTGGAGGGTGGAGTTTTTAGGGTAGACTTTGAGTTTGAGGGTAGACTTTAAGTTTGAGGGTAGAGTTTGACGGTAGACTTTGAGTTTGAGGTTAGACTTTAAGTTTGAGGGTAGACTTTGAGTTTGAGGGTAAAGTTGGAGTTTGAGGGTAGAGTTTGAGTTTGAGGGTAGAGTTGGAGTTTGAGGGTAGAGTTGGAGTTTGAGGGTAGACTGAGTTTGAGGGTAGACTTTGAGTTTGAGGCTAGAGTTGGAGTTTGAGGGTAGAGTTGGTGTTTGAGGGTAGAGTTGTAGTTTGAGGGTAGAGTTAAAGTTTGAAGGTAGATTTGTAGTTTGAGCGTAGAGTTGGAGTTTGAGGGTAGAGTTTTAGTTTGACGGTAGAGTTGGAGTTTGACAGTAGAGTTGGAGTTTGAGGGTAAAGTTGGAGTTTGAGGGTAGAGTTGGAGTTTGAGGGTAGAGTTTATGTTTGAGGGTAGAGCTGGAGTTTGAGGGTAGAGTTGGAGTTTGAGGGTAGAGTTTGAGTTTGAGGGTAGAGTTGGAGTTTGAGGGTAGAGTTGGAGTTTGAGGGTAGAGTTGGAGTTTGAGGGCAGACTTTAAGTTTGAGGGTAGACATTGAGTTTGAGGGTAAAGTTTGAGTTTGAGGGTAGAGTTGGAGTTTGAGGGTAGAGTTGGAGTTTGAGGTTACACTTTGAGTTTGAGGGTAGAGTTGGAGTTTGAGGGTAGAGTTGGAGTTTGAGGGTAGAGTTGGAGTTTGAGGGTAGAGTTGGAGTTTGAGGGTAGAGTTTGAGTTTGAGGGTAGAGTATGAGGGTAGAGTTTGAGTTTGAGGGTAGAGTTGGAGTTTGAGGGTAGAGTTTGAGGGTAGAGTTGAAGTTTGAGGGTAGAGTTGGACTTTGAGGGTAGAGTTTGAGTTTGAGGATAGAGTTTGAGGGTAGAGTTTGAGTTTGAGTGTAGAGTTGGGGTTTGAGGGTAGAGTTTGAGTTTGAGGGTAGAGTTTGAGGGTAGAGTTGGAGTTTGAGGGTAGAGTTTGAGTTTGAGGGTAGAGTTTGAGTTTGAGTGTAGAGTTTGAGTTTGAAGGTGGAGTTTGAGCTGGAGGGTGGAGTTTGAGTTGGAGGGTGGAGTTTGAGTTGGATGAGTTGGAGGGTGAGTTAGAGGGTGGAGGGTAGAGTTTGAGTTTGAGGGTAGAGTTAGATTTTGACGGTAGAGTTGGAGTTTGAGAGTAGAGTTTGAGGGTAGAGTTGGAGTTTGAGGGTAGAGTTTGAGTTTGAGGGTAGAGTTGGAGTTTGAGGGTAGAGTTTGAGTTTGAGTGTAGAGTTGGGGTTTGAGGGGAGAGTTGGAGTTTGAGGGTAGAGTTGGAGTTTGAGGGTAGAGTTTGAGTTTGAGGGTAGAGTTTGAGTTTGAAGGTGGAGTTTGAGTTGGAGGGTGGAGTTTGAGTTGGAGGGTGGGGTTTGAGTTGGATGAGTTGGTGGGTGGAGTTGGAGGGTGGAGTTGGAAAGTGGAGTTGGAGGGTCGAGTTGTAGGGTGGAGTTTGGAGGGTGGACTTGGAGGGTGAAGTTGGAGGGTGGACTTGGAGGGTGGAGTTTTTAGGGTAGACTTTGAGTTTGAGGGTAGACTTTAAGTTTGAGGGTAGAGTTTGACGGTAGACTTTGAGTTTGAGGTTAGACTTTAAGTTTGAGGGTAGACTTTGAGTTTGAGGGTAAAGTTGGAGTTTGAGGGTAGAGTTTGAGTTTGAGGGTAGAGTTGGAGTTTGAGGGTAGAGTTGGAGTTTGAGGGTAGACTGAGTTTGAGGGTAGACTTTGAGTTTGAGGCTAGAGTTGGAGTTTGAGGGTAGAGTTGGTGTTTGAGGGTAGAGTTGTAGTTTGAGGGTAGAGTTAAAGTTTGAAGGTAGAGTTGGAGTTTGAGCGTAGAGTTGGAGTTTGAGGGTAGAGTTGGAGTTTGAGGGAAGAGTTGGAGTTTGAGGGTGGACTTTGAGTTTGAGGCTAGAGTTGGAGTTTGAGGGTAGAGTTTGAGTTTGAGGGTAGAGTTTGAGGGTAGAGTTTGAGTTTGAGTGTAGAGTTGGGGTTTGAGGGTAGAGTTGGGGTTTGAGGGTAGAATCTGAGTTTGAGGGTAGAGTTTGAGTTTGAGGGTAGAGTTAGAGTTTGAGGGTAGAGTTGGAGTTTGAGGGTAGAGTTTGAGGGTAGAGTTGGAGTTTGAGGGTAGAGTTTGAGTTTGAGGGTAGAGTTGGAGTTTGAGGGTATAGTTTGAGTTTGAGTGTAGAGTTGGGGTTTGAGGGTAGAGTTTGAGTTTGAGGGTAGGGTTTGAGGGTAGAGTTGGAGTTTGAGGGTAGAGTTTGAGTTTGAGGGTAGAGTTTGAGTTTGAAGGTGGAGTTTGAGTTGGAGGGTGGAGTTTGAGTTGGAGGGTGGAGTTTGAGTTGGATGAGTTGGTGGGTGGAGTTGGAGGGTGGAGTTGGAAAGTGGAGTTGGAGGGTCGAGTTGTAGGGTGGAGTTGGAGGGTGGACTTGGAGGGTGGAGTTGGAGGGTGGACTTGGAGGGTGGACTTGGAGGGTGGAGTTTTTAGGGTAGACTTTGAGTTTGAGGGTAAAGTTGGAGTTTGAGGGTAGAGTTTGAGTTTGAGGGTAGAGTTGGAGTTTGAGGGTAGAGTTGGAGTTTGAGGGTAGACTGAGTTTGAGGGTAGACTTTGAGTTTGAGGCTAGAGTTGGAGTTTGAGGGTAGAGTTGGTGTTTGAGGGTAGAGTTGTAGTTTGAGGGTAGAGTTAAAGTTTGAAGGTAGAGATGGAGTTTGAGCGTAGAGTTGGAGTTTGAGGGTAGAGTTTTAGTTTGACGGTAGAGTTGGAGTTTGACGGTAGAGTTGGAGTTTGAGGGTAAAGTTGGAGTTTGAGGGTAGAGTTGGAGTTTGAGGGTAGAGTTTAAGTTTGAGGGTAGAGTTGGAGTTTGAGGGTAGAGTTGGAGTTTGAGGGTAGAGTTGGAGTTTGAGGGTAGAGTTGGAGTTTGAGGGTAGAGTTGGAGTTTGAGGGTAGAGTTGGAGTTTGAGGGCAGACTTTAAGTTTGAGGGTAGACATTGAGTTTGAGGGTAAAGTTTGAGTTTGAGGGTAGAGTTTGAGTTTGAGGGTGAGTTTGAGTTTAAGGGTAGAGTTTGAGTTTGAGGGTAGAGTTGGAGTTTGAGGGTAGAGTTGGAGTTTGAGGGTAGAGTTGGAGTTTGAGGGTAGACTTTAAGTTTGAGGGTAGACTTTGAGTTTGAGGGTAAAGTTAGAGTTTGAGGGTAGAGTTGAAGTTTGAGGGTAGAGTTGGAGTTTGAGGGTAGACTTTAAGTTTGAGGGTAGACTTTGAGGGTAAAGTTGGAGTTTGAGGGTAGAGTTGGAGTTTGAGGGTAGAGTTGGAGTTTGAGGTTACACTTTGAGTTTGAGGGTAGAGTTTGAGTTTGAGGGTAGAGTTGGAGTTTGAGGGTAGAGTTGGAGTTTGAGGGTAGACTTTAAGTTTGAGGGTAGACTTTGAGTTTGAGGGTAAAGTTAGAGTTTGAGGGTAGAGTTGGAGTTTGAGGGTAGAGTTTGAGTTTGAGTGTAGAGTTGGGGTTTGAGGGTAGAGTTGGAGTTTGAGGGTAGAGTTTGAGGGTAGAGTTGGAGTTTGAGGGTAGAGTTGGAGTTTGAGGGTAGAGTTTGAGGGTAGAGTTTGAGTTTGAGTGTAGAGTTTGAGTTTGAAGGTGGAGTTTGAGCTGGATGGTGGAGTTTGCGTTGGAGGGTGGAGTTTGAGTTGGATGAGTTGGAGGGTGAGTTAGAGGGTGGAGTTGGAAGGTGGAGTTGGAGGGTCGAGTTGTAGGGTGGAGTTGGAGGGTGGACTTGGAGGGTGGACTTGGAGGGTGGACTTGGAGGGTCGAGTTTTTAGGGTAGACTTTGAGTTTGAGGGTAGACTTTAAGTTTGAGGGTAGAGTTTGAGGGTAGACTTTGAGTTTGAGGTTAGACTTTAAGTTTGAGGGTAGACTTTGAGTTGGAGGGTAAAGTTGGAGTTGGAGGGTAGAGTTGGAGTTTGAGGGTAGAGTTGGAGTTTGAGGGTAGAGTTGATGTTTAAGGGTAGACTGAGTTTGAGGGTAGACTTTGAGTTTGAGGCCAGAGTTGGAGTTTGAGGGTAGAATTGGATTTGAGGGTAGAGTTGAAGTTTGAGGGTAGAGTTGGAGTTTGAGGGTAGAGTTTGAGTTTGAGGGTAGAGTTTGAGTTTACGGGTAGAGTTTGAGTTTGAGGGTAGAGTTTGAGGGTAGAGGTGGAGTTTGAGGGTAGAGTTGGAGTTTGAGGGTAGAGTTTGAGTTTGAGGGTAGAGTTTGAGTTTGAGGGTAGAGTTTGAGTTTGAGGGTAGCGTTTGAGGGTAGAGTTTGAGGGTAGAGTTGGAGTTTTGGGGTAGAGTTTGAGTTTGAGGGTAGAGTTTGAGTTTGAGTTTAGAGGTTGAGTTTGAGGATAGAGTTTGAGGGTAGAGTTTGAGTTTGAGTGTAGAGTTTGAGTTTGAAGGTGGAGTTTGAGCTGGAGGGTGGAGTTTGAGTTGGAGGGTGGAGTTTGAGTTGGATGAGTTGGAGGGTGAGTTGGAGGGTGAGTTAGAGGGTGGAGTTGGAAGGTGGAGTTGGAGGGTCGAGTTGTAGGGTGGAGTTGGAGGGTGGACTTGGAGGGTGGACTTGGAGGGTAGACTTGGAGGGTCGAGTTTTTAGGGTAGACTTTGAGTTTGAGGGTAGACTTTAAGTTTGAGGGTAGAGTTTGAGGTTAGACTTTGAGTTTGAGGTTAGACTTTATGTTTGAGGGTAGACTTTGAGTTGGAGGGTAAAGTTGGAGTTGGAGGGTAGAGTTGGAGTTTGAGGGTAGAGTTGGAGTTTGAGGGTAGAGTTGGAGTTTGAGGGTAGAGTTGAAGTTTAAGGGTAGACTGAGTTTGAGGGTAGACTTTGAGTTTGAGGCCAGAGTTGGAGTTTGAGGGTAGAGTTGGAGTTTGAGGGTAGAGTTGGAGTTTGAGGTTAGAGTTGGAGTTTGAAGGTAGAGTTGGAGTTTGAGCGTAGAGTTGGAGTTTGAGGGTAGAGTTTGAGTTTGAAGGGAGAGTTGGAGTTTGAGGGTAGAGTTGGAGTTTGAGGGTAAAGTTGGAGTTTGAGGGTAGATTTGGAGTTTGAGGGTAGAGTTTATGTTTGAGGGTAGAGTTAGAGTTTGATGGTAGAGTTTGAGTTAGAGGGTAGAGTTTGAGTTTGAGGGTAGAGTTGGAGTTTGAGGGTAGAGTTGGAGTTTGAGGGTAGAGTTGAAGTTTGAGGGTAGACTTTAAGTTTGAGGGTAGACTTTGAGTTTGAGGGTAAAGTATGAGTTTGAGGGTAGAGTTTGAGGGTACAGTTGGAGTTTAAGGGTAGACTTTGAGTTTGAGGGTAGACTTTGTGTTTGAGGGTAGAGTTGGAGTTTGAGGGTAGAGTTGGAGTTTGAGGGTAGAGTTGGAGTTTGAGGGTAGACTTTGAGTTTGAGGGTAGAGTTGGAGTTTGAGGGTAGAGTTGGAGTTTGAGGGTAGAGTTTGAGTTTGAGGCTAGAGTTTGAGTTTGAGGGTAGAGTTGGAGTTTGAGGGTAGACTTTGAGTTTGAGGGTAGAGTTGGAGTTTGAGGGTAGACTTTGAGTTTGAGGGTAGACTTTGGGTAGACTTTGAGTTTGAGGGTAGACTTTGAGTTTGAGGGTAGAATTGGAGTTTGAGGGTAGAGTTGTAGTTTGAGGGTAGAGTTGGAGTTTGAGGGTAGAGTTGGAGTTTGAGGTTAGACTTTGAGTTTGAGGGTAGAATTGGATTTGAGGGTAGAGTTGAAGTTTGAGGGTAGAGTTGGAGTTTGAGGGTAGAGTTTGAGTTTGAGGGTAGAGTTTGAGTTTAAGGGTAGAGTTTGAGTTTGAGGGTAGAGTTTGAGGGTAGAGGTGGAGTTTGAGGGTAGAGTTGGAGTTTGAGGGTAGAGTTTGAGTTTGAGGGTAGAGTTTGAGTTTGAGGGTAGAGTTTGAGTTTGAGGGTAGCGTTTGAGGGTAGAGTTTGAGGGTAGAATTGGAGTTTTGGGGTAGAGTTGGAGTTTGAGGGTAGAGTTGGAGTTTGAGGGTAGAGTTGGAGTTTGAGGGTAGACTTTGAGTTTGAGGGTAGAATTGGATTTGAGGGTAGAGTTGAAGTTTGAGGGTAGAGTTTGAGTTTGAGGGTAGAGTTTGAGTTTGAGGGTAGAGTTTGAGTTTAAGGGTAGAGTTTGAGTTTGAGTGTAGAGTTTGAGGGTAGAGGTGGAGTTTGAGGGTAGAGTTTGAGTTTGAGGGTAGAGTTTGAGTTTACGGGTAGAGTTTGAGTTTGAGGGTAGAGTTTGAGGTTAGAGGTGGAGTTTGAGGGTAGAGTTGGAGTTTGAGGGTAGAGTTTGAGTTTGAGGGTAGAGTTTGAGTTTGAGGGTAGAGTTTGAGTTTGAGGGTAGCGTTTGAGGGTAGAGTTTGAGGGTAGAGTTGGAGTTTTGGGGTAGAGTTTGAGTTTGAGGGTAGAGTTTGAGTTTGAGTTTAAAGGTTGAGTTTGAGGATAGAGTTTGAGGGTAGAGTTTGAGTTTGAGTGTAGAGTTTGAGTTTGAAGGTGGAGTTTGAGCTGGAGGGTGGAGTTTGAGTTGGAGGGTGGAGTTTGAGTTGGATGAGTTGGAGGGTGAGTTAGAGGGTGGAGTTGGAAGGTGGAGTTGGAGGGTCGAGTTGTAGGGTGGAGTTGGAGGGTGGACTTGGAGGGTGGACTTGGAGGGTGGACTTGGAGGGTCGAGTTTTTAGGGTAGACTTTGAGTTTGAGGGTAGACTTTAAGTTTGAGGGTAGAGTTTGAGGGTAGACTTTGAGTTTGAGGTTAGACTTTAAGTTTGAGGGTAGACTTTGAGTTGGAGGGTAAAGTTGGAGTTGGAGGGTAGAGTTGGAGTTTGAGGGTAGAGTTGGAGTTTGAGGGTAGAGTTGAAGTTTAAGGGTAGACTGAGTTTGAGGGTAGACTTTGAGTTTGAGGCCAGAGTTGGAGTTTGAGGGTAGAATTGGATTTGAGGGTAGAGTTGAAGTTTGAGGGTAGAGTTGGAGTTTGAGGGTAGAGTTTGAGTTTGAGGGTAGAGTTTGAGTTTACGGGTAGAGTTTGAGTTTGAGGGTAGAGTTTGAGGGTAGAGGTGGAGTTTGAGGGTAGAGTTGGAGTTTGAGGGTAGAGTTTGAGTTTGAGGGTAGAGTTTGAGTTTGAGGGTAGCGTTTGAGGGTAGAGTTTGAGGGTAGAGTTGGAGTTTTGGGGTAGAGTTTGAGTTTGAGGGTAGAGTTTGAGTTTGAGTTTAGAGGTTGAGTTTGAGGATAGAGTTTGAGGGTAGAGTTTGAGTTTGAGTGTAGAGTTTGAGTTTGAAGGTGGAGTTTGAGCTGGAGGGTGGAGTTTGAGTTGGAGGGTGGAGTTTGAATTTGATGAGTTGGAGGGTAAGTTAGAGGGTGGAGTTGGAAGGTGGAGTTGGAGGGTCGAGTTGTAGGGTGGAGTTGGAGGGTGGACTTGGAGGGTGGACTTGGAGGGTGGACTTGGAGGGTGGACTTGGAGGGTCGAGTTTTTACGGTAGACTTTGAGTTTGAGGGTAGACTTTAAGTTTGAGGGTAGAGTTTGAGGGTAGACTTTGAGTTTGAGGTTAGACTTTAAGTTTGAGGATAGACTTTGAGTTTGAGGCCAGAGTTGGAGTTTGAGGGTAGAGTTGGAGTTTGAGGGTAGAGTTGGAGTTTGAGGGTAGAGTTGGAGTTTGAGGGTAGAGTTGGAGTTTGAGGGTAGAGTTGAAGTTTAAGGGTAGATTGAGTTTGAGGGTAGACTTTGAGTTTGAGGCCAGAGTTGGAGTTTGAGGGTAGAGTTGGAGTTTGAGGGTAGAGTTGGAGTTTGAAGGTAGAGTTGGAGTTTGAGCGTAGAGTTGGAGTTTGAGGGTAGAGTTTGAGTTTGAAGGGGGAGTTGGAGTTTGAGGGTAGAGTTGGAGTTTGAGGGTAAAGTTGGAGTTTGAGGGTAGATTTGGAGTTTGAGGGTAGAGTTTATGTTTGAGGGTAGAGTTAGAGTTTTAGGGTAGAGTTTGAGTTAGAGGGTAGAGTTTGAGTTTGAGGGTAGAGTTGGAGTTTGAGGGTAGAGTTGGAGTTTGAGGGTAGAGTTGAAGTTTGAGGGTAGACTTTAAGTTTGAGGGTAGACTTTGAGTTTGAGGGTAAAGTATGAGTTTGAGGGTAGAGTTTGAGGGTACAGTTGGAGTTTAAGGGTAGACTTTGAGTTTGAGGGTAGACTTTGTGTTTGAGGGTAGAGTTGGAGTTTGAGGGTAGAGTTGGAGTTTGAGGGTAGAGTTGGAGTTTGAGGGTAGACTTTGAGTTTGAGGGTAGAGTTGGAGTTTGAGGGTAGACTTTGAGTTTGAGGGTAGAGTTGGAGTTTGAGGGTAGAGTTGGAGTTTGAGGGTAGAGTTTGAGTTTGAGGCTAGAGTTTGAGTTTGAGGGTAGAGTTGGAGTTTGAGGGTAGAGTTTGAGGGTAGAGTTGGAGTTTGAGGGTAAAGTTGGAGTTTGAGGGTAGACTTTGAGTTTGAGGGTAGAGTTGGAGTTTGAGGGTAGACTTTGAGTTTGGGGGTAGACTTTGGGTAGACTTTGAGTTTGAGGGTAGACTTGGAGTTTGAGGGTAGAGTTGGAGTTTGAGGGTAGAGTTGGAGTTTGAGGGTAGAGTTTGAGTTTAAGGGTAGAGTTTGAGCTTGAGGGTAGAGTTTGAGGGTAGAGGTGGAGTTTGAGGGTAGAGTTGGAGTTTGAGGGTAGAGTTTGAGTTTGAGGGTAGAGTTTGAGTTTGAGGGTAGAGTTTGAGTTTGAGGGTAGCGTTTGAGGGTAGAGTTTGAGGGTAGAGTTGGAGTTTTGGGGTAGAGTTTGAGTTTGAGGGTAGAGTTTGAGTTTGAGTTTAGAGGTTGAGTTTGAGGATAGAGTTTGAGGGTAGAGTTTGAGTTTGAGTGTAGAGTTTGAGTTTGAAGGTGGAGTTTGAGCTGGAGGGTGGAGTTTGAGTTGGAGAGTGGAGTTTGAGTTGGATGAGTTGGAGGGTGAGTTAGAGGGTGGAGTTGGAAGGTGGAGTTGGAGGGTCGAGTTGTAGGGTGGAGTTGGAGGGTGGACTTGGAGGGTGGACTTGGAGGGTCGAGTTTTTAGGGTAGACTTTGAGTTTGAGGGTAGACTTTAAGTTTGAGGGTAGAGTTTGAGGGTAGACTTTGAGTTTGAGGTTAGACTTTAAGTTTGAGGGTAGACTTTGAGTTGGAGGGTAAAGTTGGAGTTGGAGGGTAGAGTTCGAGTTTGAGGGTAGAGTTGGTGTTTGAGGGTAGAGTTGAAGTTTAAGGGTAGACTGAGTTTGAGGATAGACTTTGAGTTTGAGGCCAGAGTTGGAGTTTGAGGGTAGAGTTGGAGTTTGAGGGTAGAGTTGGAGTTTGAGGGTAGAGTTGGAGTTTGAAGGTAGAGTTGGAGTTTGAGCGTAGAGTTGGAGTTTGAGGGTAGAGTTTGAGTTTGAAGGTAGAGTTGGAGTTTGAGGGTAGAGTTGGAGTTTGAGGGTAAAGTTGGAGTTTGAGGGTAGATTTGGAGTTTGAGGGTAGAGTTTATGTTTGAGGGTAGAGTTAGAGTTTGAGGGTAGAGTTTGAGTTAGAGGGTAGAGTTTGAGTTTGAGGGTAGAGTTGGAGTTTGAGGGTAGAGTTGGAGTTTGAGGGTAGAGTTGAAGTTTGAGGGTAGACTTTAAGTTTGAGGGTAGACTTTGAGTTTGAGGGTAAAGTATGAGTTTGAGGGTACAGTTGGAGTTTAGGGTAGACTTTGAGTTTGAGGGTAGACTTTGTGTTTGAGGGTAGAGTTGGAGTTTGAGGGTAGAGTTGGAGTTTGAGGGTAGAGTTGGAGTTTGAGGGTAGACTTTGAGTTTGAGGGTAGAGTTGGAGTTTGAGGGTAGACTTTGAGTTTGAGGGTAGAGTTGGAGTTTGAGGGTAGAGTTGGAGTTTGAGGGTAGAGTTTGAGTTTGAGGCTAGAGTTTGAGTTTGAGGGTAGAGTTGGAGTTTGAGGGTAGAGTTTGAGGGTAGAGTTGGAGTTGAGGGTAGAGTTGGAGTTTGAGGGTAGACTTTGAGTTTGAGGGTAGAGTTGGAGTTTGAGGGTAGACTTTGAGTTTGAGGGTAGACTTTGGGTAGACTTTGAGTTTGAGGGTAGACTTTGAGTTTGAGGGTAGAATTGGAGTTTGAGGGTAGAGTTGGAGTTTGAGGGTAGAGTTGGAGTTTGAGGGTAGACTTTGAGTTTGAGGGTAGAATTGGATTTGAGGGTAGAGTTGAAGTTTGAGGGTAGAGTTTGAGTTTGAGGGTAGAGTTTGAGTTTGAGGGTAGAGTTTGAGTTTAAGGGTAGAGTTTGAGTTTGAGGGTAGAGTTTGAGGGTAGAGGTGGAGTTTGAGGGTAGAGTTGGAGTTTGAGGGTAGAATTTGAGTTTGAGGGTAGAGTTTGAGTTTGAGGGTAGAGTTTGAGTTTGAGGGTAGCGTTTGAGGGTAGAGTTTGAGGGTACAGTTGGAGTTTTGGGGTAGAGTTTGAGTTTGAGGGTAGAGTTTGAGTTTGAGTTTAGAGGTTGAGTTTGAGGGTAGAGTTTGAGTTTGAGGGTAGAGTTTGACATTAGAGTTTGAGTTTGAGGGTAGAGTTGGAGTTTGAGGGTAGAGTTTGAGTTGGAGGGTGGAGTTGGAGTTGGAGGGGGTGTGTGATGTTAGGTGTGTGTGTGTGTGTGTGTATTGTGTGTGTTAGTATGTGTTGCAGATGTGTGTTGGGGTGTTCCTGTGCTGCTGGGACCAATGCTCCTGTACTGCTGGAACCAGTGCTCCTGTACTGTTCCATGCTTTTGTACTGCTGGGATCAGTGTTCCTGTACTGCTGGTACCAGTGTTCCTGTACTGTGGGTTCTGTGTTTCTGTACAGCTGGGACCAGTTTTCCTGTACTGTGTGTTCCGTGCTTCTGTACTGCTGGGACCAGTGCTCCTGTACTGCTGTCACTCTCTCTGCTGTCACTCTCACTCTGCTGTGTCTCTCACTCTGCTGTGTCTATCACTCTGCTGTGTCTCTCACTCTGCTGTCTCTCACTCTGCTGTCTCTCACTCTGCTGTCTCTCAATCTGCTGTCACTCTCACTCTGCTGTCACTCTCACTCTGCTCTGTCTCTCACTCTGCTGTGTCTCTCACTCTGCTGTGTCTTTCACTCTGCTGTCACTCTCACTCTGCTGTCACTCTCACTCTGCTGTCACTCTCACTCTGCTGTCACACGCACTCTACTGTCACTCACACTCTGTTGTCACTCGCATTCTGCAGCAGTGTGTGGCGTGCAGCAGTGTGTGGCGTGCAGCAATGTGTGGTGTGCAGCAGTGTCAGGCGTGCAGCAGTGTGAGGCGTGCAGCAGTGTGAGGCGTGCAGCAGTGTGTGGCGTGCAGCAGTGTGTGGCGTGCAGCAGTGTGTGGCGTGCAGCAGTGTGAGGCGTGCAGCAGTGTGAGGCATGCAGCAGTGTGTGGCGTGCAGCACTGTGAGGCGTGCAGCAGTGTGTGGCGTGCAGCAGTGTATGGCATGCAGCAGTGTGTGGCGTGCAACAGTGTGTGGCGTGCAGCATGCAGCAGTGAGTGGTGTGCAGCGTGCAGTAGTGTGTGGCGTGCAGCAGTGTGTGGCATGCAGTATTGTGCGGCGCGCAGCAGGCTGCACTCACTTTGCAGTCACTCTCACTCTGCACTCACTCTGCAGTCACACTCACTCTGCACTCACTCTCACTCTGCACTCACTCTCACTCTGCACTCACTCTGCACTCACTCTCACTCTGCACTCACTCTGCAGTCACACTCACTCTGCACTCACTCTCACTCTGCACTCACTCTGCACTCACACTGGACCCACTCTGCACTCTGCGCTCACTCTGCACTCACTCTGCAGTCACACTCACTCTGCACTCACTCTCACTCTGCACTAACTCTCACTCTACACTCACTCTCACTCTGCACTCACTCTGCACTTACTCTCACTCTGCACTCACTCTGAACTCACTCTGCACTCCCTCTGCACTCCCTCTGCACTCACTCTGCACTCACTCTCACTCTGCACTCACTCTCACTCTGCACTGACTCTCACTCTGCTCTAACTCGGCACTCACTCTACACTCACTCTGACTCTGCACTCACTCTGCACTCCGCACTCACTCTGCTCTCACTCTGCACTCACTCTGCACTTACTCTCACGCTGCACTCACTCTGCACTCACTCTCACTTTGCACTCACTCTGCACTCACTCTCACTCTGCACTCACTGCATTCACTCTGCACTCACACTCACTCTGCACTCACTCTGCACTCACTCTGCACTCACTCTGCACTCACTCTCACTCTGCACTCACTCTCACTCTGCACTCACTCGCACTCACTCTCACTCTGCACTCACTCTGCACTCACTCTCACTCTGCACTCACTCTGTACTCACACTCACTCTGCACTCACTCTGCACTCACTCTCACTCTGCACTCACTCTCACTCTGCACTCACTCTGCACTCTGCACTCACTCTGCACTCACTCTCACTCTGCACTCACTCTCACTCTACACTCACTCTGCACTCACTCTGCACTCATTCTGCACTCACTCTGCATACACTCTGCACTCACACTTTGCACTCACACTCTGCACTCACACTCTGCACTCACTCTACACTCACTCTTCTCTCACTCTCACTCACTCTGCACTCACTCTGCACTCACTCTGCATTCACACTCACTCTGCACTCACCCTCACTCTGCACTCACTCTGCACTCATTCTCACTCTGCACTCACTCTCACTCTGCACTCACTCTGCACTCACTCTCACTCTGCACTCACTCTGCAGTCACACTGCAGTCACACTCACTCTGCACTCACTCTCACTCTGCACTCACTCTGCGCTGACTCTCACTCTGCACTCACTCTGCACTCACTCTGCACTCACTCTACACTCAATCTGCACTCACGCTGCACTCTGCACTCAGACTCTGCACTCACTCTCACTCTGCACTCACACTCTGCGCTCACTCTGCACTCACTCTCACGCTGCACTCACTCTCTGCACTCACACTGCACTTACAACCAGGAGGTAGGGAGTCCAAGCCCCTGCTTGCATCACAGCCTTAACTCGTCCCTAAGCCCTGAAACATGCCCAGCGTCATGTCACCGCACTGACATCCCCACACGCACCCATCTCCCTCCCTCACCAGCACTTGTTTATTATTTTAATCAACGCACCCCCGGACCCCTCCCAACCAACACTGCTCCGAAAGCTAGCACACTCCCACTTCCTGAGGCCCCTCGCCCTGCAGAACTTTAGTACCTTTAAAAAAACAGTCTGGATAGCATATTCCCCCCTCTCGCAGCCCCCTCCCCAAACACATCATGGCGCCCGAAAAGCACTGTTAGGAACAGCATGTAGAGACGGCCTGCCGGAGAGCAGGTTCCCCGAGCTGTGCCAGGTTTGCTCTGCCAGGGAAGGCTGATGTTTTACTCGACACGAGCATCACTCGCGGTACGACGTTAGAAGTTTCCACTTAAACACAGATGCCGAAAAGGGAAATGCAGACTCATACCACGTTGTTTCGAACATTTAATAACAAGCGATCGCTTTCGCGATTCTCTTGTTAAAAAAAAAACTTGTGAGTGGCGCTCGCCACTGCGAGCATATGTCTTGAATTACCACGGCCGTCACTGCCGCGATAATTCAAGATATATGGCCTTGAGTGCGCGTAACAGACAGCAATAGGCCATGGGCGGAGCTACGCGTCCGCCCATGGCCTATTGCGTGTTCTGTTTTAAAACTAAACACACGCAAAGGCCAATGAGAATGGACCTTGGGAATCCACAAGCACGAGCGTTGTGGAATCCAAGGTCCATTTTCAAAAGCCCTGAGAAAAGGACTCTGGGCTACGCCCACACTGCTTACGCAGTGTAGGCTAGGCCCGAGACCTAAAAACGTTCTTTCCTTTGATCCCCCATTAAGCATTCTTTTCCCTTTCACATTATGAAAAATCATTTACTCTTACAATTTGCAAAAGGGGTGGAGGGTATGTGTTCTTCTAGAGTGGGATACACAATGAATATCTCTTGTGAATACCCCAAAGATTCAACTGTGCAGGTGTTGCCAGGACCTTGTTTGACCAACACTTCCTCATTCATAAGACTCTCTCTTCCCTGCCTCCTCTTCTGATGGGGTTCACTCATGCAGAAACATTCATTAGGTACATGTACAATTTAACATTAGCAATTCCATTCATAAAAAAATCTATAAATCTGGATTGTGGTAGTCAAAATATAGAATTTAATAATGCAAATCGAAACGTTTGGCACCTGAAGCCCAACTTGGTACACACATTACAAACTGAACTGCCCCACAGTCCTTTTCAGAACCCTCCAGTGCTTTGAAAGTATGTGATTCCCCCAGCATAATGTGACTCATTATGGATAGTTTAAATGGGATGTGCCTTGCTGGAATCCCAATGCTATAATTTTATGAGATTATTATTGGTTTTATATTTTTTATATGACATGCCTATAAATAGATATTTCCTTCCATTTGTTGAATCCCATCACGTCTCTTTGAAATTGTTGTGTTTGTCAGGCTAAAAAAATCTAGATTTAGTTAGCCATGTTACCAAATATCTTCTCAGTGCTGACTATTGTACAATTACCTGTTTTGGGTGTATTTGATGAGTTACCACTTTATGAATTTCCTCCTGACTCGAGAAATTGAAAGATTTTCAGCCATTGAACCAAAACTCTGTATCATACAGAATCAGTTTTTATTGTGGTCTTCTTCAGGAGGCCTTATGACGAGCGCCCCTGTGCAGAAAGTATCAACTCCACACCTCTGGGGACTGCGGGTTGAAGTCTGAGAATCATCTGAGGAATTATTAGGTGGATTTGTAACTTCAGGTCCAATTTCCCCAGTAATTCCTCATTCTCCCTCACAGTTTTTTTCAGCTTTCAACTAGTGGAATCTTTAGAGAAAAAAATGGCTTGTTTGTGTTGATGCTGCAGATCTTATACTTTTCGGTGGAAGGCAAAACATGGCTACTGCCCCATCAGGAATCATGGGCTAGTCAAAATATGTACCCATATATGTAGATTTTTTTAGTCTAATGTATTTCTGTTGATAATCATTGCTGAAGTATGGGTGATATTGAAAATAGTAATGCAAATCTTCTGATGACTTGCAGGCATTCACCACCTTTAAAAACAATTGATGGATGTTGGAGTCAATGCAGTGCTCACATTAGAGGTAAACACATGTTTTTACAAATATCCATATATAGCAGCCTTTTTTGATTATGTTATGAAAGAAAATTGATCATTTCAAGCTTGTGTGAGTTAGATTAAGACTTTTGTAACTTTGATGTATTGTTTACTTACAATTTATTATCGATAGTATCTACCAAGATTAATTTAATGTGTTTCTGTTAGAAATGGGGGTCTCTCGTTGGCAGTGATGTCCACCCTGTCCAAGTAGGGACCCTTATTTTAGTCAGGATAAGAGAGTTACACACACAAAATAACCCCTGCTCACCCTCTTGCTAGACTGGCATGAGCAGTCAGGCTTATCTCAGATGCAAAGTATTTGTACATAAAGCATTCAGTGACACAGTGAAAACACTAGAAATTGACACCACACCAGTTTAGAAAAACACCCAATCTTTATCTAGGCAAGAGCAAAATGACAAAAACCCAACACACATAAGCAGAGATATCACTTTTTAAAGGTTTATCAAGTTTAGTCCTTAAAGCTCTGTGGATGCGTTGATTTTATCACAAAGTACCTTGGATGTGGCAAGATCCAAGAAAAAAAAGCGGCAGAGGAGAAGCATCAGAAAACACAAACAATGCGTCGATTCCTGAGTCCCAGGGGAATGGAGGCATCAGTTCTGCTGCACGACAGGAGAAGTGTTGAGTCTATTCCATATTGCGATGGAAAGCGATGCGTCATATTCTGGACATACAGCCCCGGCTCATCACTGCAGGGTGACATCGCTGGAGACAGGTGTGATGCGTGGGAAATCCAGGCATGCCGAGTCGATGCAGTGACAGCTGAACAGGCGCTGTGTCGTTTCTCCCAGCGCAGACTAGTTATGCGTTGATTCCTTCAGTCGCACAGCAGGGCCTGCGTTGGAGCTGGGGTCTCGGACATCGGGTACACGGTGCTTAGGACTCGGGCTGTGGTGATCTCTTAGCTGCATGACAGGCGCTCCATCGATTCTTCTTCCACACCGCACCTAAGCGTTAGTTTTTCAACCGCAGGGCATTGTTGTGGCGGAAAAAGGCTGAAGGGCAATGCATGCATTTTCAGGACTTGATGCAGCAAAACTACCTCCAAGGGCCCGGAACTGGGATTGGCACCCCTAGGCATGTTAGAACTCCCAGCCTAGGAATTCAGGGGAGCTGCAGATGAAGCCTTTGATGGCCATGAGACTTCCAACAGGAGGCAAACACACACAATCCCTTGGAGAACATTGACAAGCAGGATAAGAAAATAAAGGCTAGTCCTTCCATGGCCCAAGACAGAAGCAGCAACCAGTGGGCTAGCACATTGCAGCAACACGCAGAGTGGCAGTTCCCCTCCTCCAGCTTCTCCAGCTCTTGTTCTTGGCAGAATTGTGGCTTGATCCAGACGTTTCCTGAAAATGTGGGGTTACAGGTCCAATACTTATACCCCTTTCTGCCTTTGAAGTAGGCATACTTCAAAGGATAGTCTATGTAGTACACAGATCCTGCCTTGCCCTGACCGGGATCCAGACATACTACAGGTGGATGGAGATAGCTTTGTTTGAGAACAGGCACAACCCTATTCATGTGTTAGTCACAACTCCTCCCCCCATTCTAGCTCAGGAAGTCCCATCAGTCTTGTGATGGGCAATCAGGATATGCAGGGCACAGCTCATCTCCCTTTATGTGACTGTCTAAAGTAAATGCACAACCAGCCTAACTGTGAATCTAAACCAGACGTTGATTCTACAGGCAGGCGGAGGCACAGGATCGTAAAGCAAGAAGATGCCCATTTTCTAAAAGTGGCATTTTCAAACACACCCGTTTAAAAACCACCTTTACGAAAGATGTGTTTTTAAATCTGGAGTTCAGGGAACCCAAACTCCAAATCGCTATCTCTTCCCAATTGAAAGTTACACTTGTAAGGTGTTACAAGGCAGCTTCATTGATAACCTATGGGAGAGATAGTACTTTCAATACTGAAAAACGAATCAGCAGTATTTCATTATCAGGACATGTAAAGCACACCAGTCCATGTCCTACCTTTCTCATACATTGCACCCTACCCATGTGGCTACCTTGGGCCTACCTGAGGGGTGCCTTACATTTAAACAAAGGGAAGGTTTAGGCCTGGCAAGTGGGTGTCCTTGCCAGGTCACCATGACAGTTTAGAACTGCACCCACAGACACTGCAGTTACAGGCTTGAGACAGGTCCTAGGCACACACAGTGCACTTTACTAGGGACTTACTAGTACATCAAATATGCTAATCATGTATAACCAACCACAAATATGATTTACACAGGGAGCATGTGCACTTTAGCACTGATCAGCAGTGGTTTGGTGCCCAGAGTTAATAAAAAACAACAAAAACGAGGTCAGCATACAATCAAAAATGCAGGAGGCAGTAGCAAAAAGCCAGGGTGAACCACGCCAAGGATACCATGTCTAACTGTTTCAATAAAATGTTTGAGTAAAATATTGTTTAAAGAAATCATTTTAGTATACTTTTTTTCAGGAATAGTCTTAAAAAACCTTTTAGTGTCTTGGTGGAAATTGATTGCACTAGAAACTTTGGTGGCATCCTGTGTGTTTTCCAGCAATTTAGTAATTTCAGTACTATGGTGTTCATTCAGAAGTTACACTTACTAAAACTGAATCCTTAATATGTAGATTTTTTTAACTTGCTGATTTCAATATTGAGAATGAGTAATCAAATATGGAAAGGAAGTTGTAAATAAATATTTACAATGTTGTTACACAAATGTCATGCATTTTTACGTTCAGCAAGTCTAGACTTGATGTTTCTTGTTATAATGTTAGGAGGTTTCTTAATGACTATTCCATACGTCAATATGCTCGAGTCTGTTGACAGTGTTTTTTCTGGAATTCTAGAATGCCTGTTTTCTTTATCATGGTGTTTTCCGAGAATTCCACAGTATTAACCACAGAGTAGAGGGTTACATTTCACACATGTCAAGCTCCTTGCTTGTAGATTGTAAGAGAAAATGTGGCAAGTATAGATTTTTTGAATGTGGGGTTTGTTATCTTGTCATTCGGATGAATTTATCAGCATGTATTCTATGCCAAAGTAATAAAACATCCAGACAAAACGGATTTTTTAGTCCATTACTGGCTAGTAAATTTGAGCAAATGAATTGACACTCTAAATGAATCCTTATTATAGAGTTGAGCTACCTTTAATTCTGACCGTAGGAGGCAGCAGTAGATTGCCATTTTTGAAACGTTAACTTAGAAGATAATTTCTTTTTATTTTAAAAACCCAAAGAAGGGCTCCTTTTAAATCCCTGGTTCGAAACATATTATCATGTTTATGCAGTCACAGACGGAGATCACAACTCCTGGTAAAATAATCAACAATGTATTTGTAATATCTTTTATCCATAAGTTCCCAATTTATCTTTTATGTGGTTAGTATCTCGTTGATTTTATCCGACCGGAAGAGTTAGATATACATGTTTACACATGAGATTATTCTGAGATCAGATTCACATTCAGTTGTATTTGTAGCAAAGTGGGTTCTGCTCATTTAATGCCTCTGGATTTTTTCTCTTGTGACTACACGGGTTTTGGACTTTTACCGTGAGCAAGTCTCACAAACTGAGGCTTACTTACAATAAATTCTGTCGAAAGGGCCTGAGAATGCTTAACGCCAGTGCCCATTTTTGAGATAAAGTCAGCCGCTGCGTTGTTAGGATAAGACACTCTGAACTGGTTACAAATGAACAAGTGGGCACACATGTGCAGATGTTTGTGCTTCACATGTGAAACTGTCATCTTGCTCAGCTTGATATCTGTACACAGGTAGTCTGTCATAGAAGGGACTCTTCAAGGATTGGTGCGACCAATGGTAGGCCGTATAATGTGAGTGGGCATTCATAATGTAGATCAGTGGTGCTCACTTAAAGTCTATGGTGCTTAACTGAAAGTGTAGGTTCATCCCACTTGGGCCTACAGTTTTAGGGTAACATGCATCCAAATGTGGATTATTATTATCCAGAGTGTAGATTCACAGCCACTGTTGTTATAACTACACTCCTTATGACTCTTTATTTGTTGTCTTATTTCCCTGGCTCATCCACAATTAGATTCCATGCCTTCTTTTCTACCTTACTCAGCCAAATGAATTGCTCTGCTGGCAGCATGATTAATACATGCCTTGTCACACAAGAAAACCATTAACGATTGACCCAGTTCCTCGGATAGTAAAGTGTGCAGAGAAGATCTGAATGTGTTAATTTACTGTTCTCACTGCTCCTGGCCTAGACAATTCCAAGTTTACAGAAACAAATGAGAAAGAGCAGATGTCTTGAGCCAAACACAGGATGGGCTCCCCTTTGAAAATGTGGTGGAAAGGGGTCAGGCAACTTTCTCAGTTTGGGAAGGTCTTTTTTATATACCACTTGTTTAAATGTCCCAGAATGCTGTGCAGTAGCATTGGGGGCTGGGTTAGAGTGATGATGTGACAACTTCAGATTGGGCAGAGATGCCTGCCTTTTCCACTTCCATTGTAGATAGGGACTTTATTGCAAGAATGTTGATATATGACTTGTCTGCCCTTTTCTCAAATCTGAATGTGAGGCAGAAATATTGAACCTACTGAACAATATGGAGAATCTGCATGCAAAGGGGATTGAGAGGGCTGCAAGGGGGACTTCTTGGGTTGCTACTCTTGTTTGCTAAATGTGCTACAAGCATCTGTTGCTGGAAGAATTGACATGATGATATTGGGGTGGGAGGGAGCCTGCACGTTATATCAGAATAATTGGATGGGTGAGAATTGGCAAAATTTTGGTGGAGGTGAAAGTGATATTGGACTATGTAACACTTTTGAAGACACTTTTTGGACTAGTAAATTGGTGGTATGTCCTCAATTGTAGTCCAATGCAAAAATTGCAATACACAGACACTTAACCTAATTCCAGGATTTGTAGTTAACATTTACAAAATGTTCGCTTTTTGCATAACCCGAAGTTTCAAGTGACTAGAAACACGGATGTGCAGAAAACGTCTCGCTGAGAGAGATTTTCCAGTCCAATCAGTCTCCTGCCAGAATTTCAAGTCACTTTTCTGCACTAGGTACGCCCTGTCTTAAAACGTGATTCTGGCTTCTGGCTAAAAACATTGTAAGTACCTTTCGTGATCATCATTTTCTGTAACTTATATGAAATTTCAGGAGCAAAATACAAAAACTACGGAGTGGTTTATTCATTTCTTGATCCATTTACAACCTAGAATTTAAGAATGTCTTTGTGATTTTAATGACCGCTCTGGTTGAGAATGCAGATTCTTCTTGGCCCCATAGTTAAAGAGTATTGAAAAAAGAAAACAAATGCATACTTTGAAAAATATGGGCAGGATAGTGGCATCAAAGAACTGATGAACTGACATCTTGATTCTGGGAAATTTTATCTCGACATGTAGTTTAATTAAATGTACATGCTATATTATGTCTAAAAGATATTTGGCATGCTAATCTTTGAAGTTGATGAGCTGTGTGCAGGTTCAAATATGTATCCTCCGAGCTAAGCGCATATTTCTAATTCAAAAGATTGTGTCCTTCAAGGCCGGGTGTCTAGTTTATAAGTACTTGCAAAGTATTAGTTCGCCCTTTTTGATGTTCAGGCACCAATCCTATGGAACATGTATTCGGATTTTCTTAAAGAATTAAACAATTTCCTTCGGTTACAGAACGCAAAACAACCTCATTACAAGTTCAGACGCTCCTTTCTAGCAATCAACAATAAGTGTCATTAGATTCTATGGAGTTATGACTTAAACAGTTGATATTAGTGACTCTGATAGTTCTGATGTGCAGAAATTCTGCTACCAATGTACAAGCTACATAAATCCTTCAAAGCCTCCTGTGATACTGGCACAAATAGGTCTATGGCCCTTTGAACATCATTTATGTGGTGTGCACTTCTAAGGACAGCGGCTTTAAAGAATATTGCATAACGTAAGGTATATTGAACATCCATTAGTCTAGTTCATGGATGTATTCTTCAAACTTTGACAGAGCCTGTTTTGGCTGTCTACACTTCCCATTCTCTGTACTGATAGGACAAGCAGAAATGTTGTAAGGAGTTTGTAAAGATTCAATAGCAACCCTGTTTTTCGGACCGAGCAATGCAAATATTTTGGAAATGGTGGATAGACACCTCAAAACTTTCCATACTACCAACCTCATGAAAAATTGTTTGGGCACTGTGAAAAATTGGGTTGATGGTTGACTGGGGTGTGACACCTGGTCAAACAGCAACCACAATCCTTGCCAAGGTGAAGCACAAGCCAACCCTAAATTAACCTGTGCTCAACCCCCTGCTAGCTTTGTACAAAGCCATCAGGCTTAAATTAGAGGCTATGTGCAAAGTATTTGTGCAACACTTCAAATAGTAACACAGTGAAAACACAGTTAAAACACACCACAAAAGGATCACACACCAGAATAGAAAAGAGAGTCGTTTTAAAATAAATAAAACAAGACAAAAATGACAACAATCCAATCAGTAGAACTGGAGATATTACATTTTAAGGATTTCAGTGAAAATAGCACCAAAAAGAATAACACTCCAACTGTGGACATCTGGTCGCAATGGACCTGTACAAAGTCACAAGTTCATGCCAACCACGTTGGAGTGTGAGCAGGCTAGACGGGCTCCTAAAACCTGCTGACCAGACTACCTTTTATCCTGGTTTGTGGAGCATTGCAAGGATCTACAAAGATGCATTGTGCAGTCAAAGCAATGCGTCGGCTCAGAGATGCCACGGTGGGAGTGACTGCGGTGTCGCCAAGGATCCAATCAAAGAGGGCTTGCAAACTGTAGTACAGTGTCAAGGATGCATTACTCAGTCACTTTAGCACTAGCTGGAGGTGGTAAAGTGCCCGAAGTTCTAAGGCCAGCAATACAAGATCAGTAAAAATAAGGGGAGGAAGGCAAAAGGTTTTGGGGGGACCCCACCATAAGGCTGACAGGTCTAATACTCACTCTTTTACATTGTCTGAAAGACTGCAATGTCATAGCCAGCATTTATTTCAGATTGACCGTCAACCATCACTAAGGCCAGATCATGAATGTATTACAACAATTTTATGTACTGAGGCAGAAAATGGTTACATTTAGCATTTCTTTTAACAGTGTATTCTTACAATAAACTATTGTTTTGCATTAATTAAGTGTTGACACTGCAATTCTTTGACAGATAGTAAAAACCCATAATGAAATAGTAATAGGGACTGCATGAATTCCTAATGGACAACTGTCATTTTATGAGCATGTGCTTGCTGCATAATTCTTCACTGGTGTTGTGCTACTAAACATTACATCTGTGTGCAACTCTTACATTGGATGTACCATTAACCAGTATTGGAGTGCATCGCAGTCTCTTGGGTGAGTATTGAGATAATTTTCTGGTTTGCACAATGCTCCTGTGTAGGAGTGCTTGTAAACAGTGTTGAAATATTTCAAACTTTGTTTGAAGAGTGCCACTATTCCTTCTAGAGGTGTGTGAATACCCAACTTGAGATTGAAATGCCTTAAAACACTGCTGGTGTGCATCAGTCTACCTGATGGGAGTTCCACAAAAATAGTTGGGGCAATTATATTTTTTCTTTTCAAATGCCACAAACTCTCTCCACAGTTGCCATGTGGTGGGCACGTTGCCAGGCCTTTTGAGTGACCTGTAGCATGGGGGGCACGGCTGGAGGGAATGACCCCCATAAAAGATGCAGAGTCCCAGGCCAGCGCATAGCAGGCTTTCTGTGTGGACCCATTGTGGCGGATCCGGGGAACCAGGAAGCAGATATGCAAGTTGTGAGAGATGAAGGGCTAGAGCATAGTGCTATACACACGGGAGGCCCAGGCCCCCACATGAGCTCCTTGACATAAGCTTGGCTGCAGCCCAACTGAGCCGTAAAGAGCCCCACACAAGGAACCGGATCTTGGAATCTATAAGGTGTAAAGTGGCCAGAGCCACGGTCACTGGGTGCATGCCCAGCGTGTAAGAGAAGCGCTGCATTGTGACTATCTGTACCAGCTGAATCCTGTCCCACATTGAGAACTCAACGAGGGACCATTACTCGAGGGTCTTGTTGCATCTGGTTACCAGGGTGTCTAAGGTGTCCAGTACCATCCTGTCCAGACCTCTATTGACCAATATCCCCAGATATTTGAGGTGGGAGGTCTTCCAGCGAAAAGGAAATCCATGAATAGCCACTTTCGTGGTGTCAGTTTAGAGTGGCAGTGCCTTGCTCTTGTTGCAGTTTTCTTTATAACCATACAGGGCTGTGAAGCCATCAGTGGTGTCTAGTAGGGCTGGTAAAGAAAGGCATAGGTCTGTAAGGGTGAGCAGGTTATTGTCTGTGTATAGGAAGACTTTGGATAGCCTAACAATTTGGGAGATGCCTGCAATGTGGAATGAGTGGTGTAAAGATCAGAAAGGAAATGCCCACCGTTGACCTGGGCTATCAGGCAGTCATACAGTAGCTGCACTTTGGATATAAATTGATCCCCCAGGTCGAACCTTCTTATGGTTGCGAAGAGGTACCCCCATTCATTTCGGTAAAATGCTTTTCAGCATCTAGGGAGTGGCCCACCGTGTCTTCCAGCATGTTTTTGGACACTCACAAGGTATGGGCGAGGGAGCTGAGATGATTCCTACACGTGCAGCCTGGAAAGTGGCCTACCTGCAAGTGGTGTATCAAAGAGGGGATGTCCTTGCTGAGGCATGCCGCTAAGATACTGGCAAGGTGGGCCTGTAGCAGTAGCAAAGTCAAGGGTCTCTCCGTGTTTTGGGAAGGACCATGATCACAGCCTTGTTGGAGTTGGGCTAGGGCGGTTTGGCGGGGAGGATGAAAACGGTGCACAGACATAATATCGACTCCAAAATATCGTTTGGACAGAATATCGAGTTTTAAATATCGTTTGGACAAAATATCGACAGGACAGAATATCGACAGCCAAAATATCGTTTTTAAGGTAAGTGAAGTAATATCGACTGTAAATAATATAGAAAGTGAAAATATCGTTTTTTAAATAATATTTAATTATTTATAGTGTTTTTATGTTATAATATGTGTGAAAAGTGTCATTTTATGTTATAATTATTTTTAATTAATGATTTTTTTTTAATTATTGTGTAATTTTATTCTGTAGCGGGTTGTGGGTTTATAGGGGATTAGGGTGGGAAGTAATTTAATTATAATTAATTAAATATGTAAATTTCTTAATTGGTAGTAATAATTAATTAATTGGTAATTAAATAATATTTGTTAATTATTTAAAATGTAATTGGTAATTAATTTAATTTAATTGATTAATTGCTAATTATGTAAATTAAAATAATTTATTTCCTGTAGCGGGTTGTGGGTTTATAGGGGAATAGGGTGGGAAGTAATTTAATTATAATTAATTAAATATGTAAATGTATTAATTGGTAGTAATATTTAATTAATTGGTAATTAAATAATATTTGTTAATTATTTAAAATTTAATTGGTAATTCATTTAATTTAATTGATCAATTGCTAATTGTGTAAATTTAAATAATGTATTTCCTGTAGCGGGTTGTGGGTTTATAGGGGTATAGGGTGGGAAGTAATTTAATTATAATTAATTAAATATGTAAATTTAATAATTGGTAGTAATATTTAATTAATTGTTAATTAAAAAATATTTGTTAATTAATTAAAATGTAATTGGTAATTAATTTAATTTAATTGATTAATTGCTAATTATGTTAAATTAAAGGGGTATTTTTAGGGTTCAGGGTCAGTTTTTGGTTTTTGGGTAAAGGGGTATTCTTAGGGTTCAGGGTCAGTTTTTAGTTTTTGGGTAAAGGGGTATTTTTTGGGTTCAGGGTCCGTTTTTAGTTTTTGGGTAAAGGGGTATTTTTAGGGTTCAGGGTCAGTTTTTAGTTTTTGGGTAAAGGGGTATTTTTTGGGTTCAGGGTCAGTTTTTAGTTTTTGGGTAAAGGGGTATTTTTAGGGTTCAGGGTCAGTTTTTAGTTTTTGGGTAAAGGGGTATTTTTAGGGTTCAGGGTCAGTTTTTAGTTTTTGGGTAAAGGGGTATTTTTAGGGTTCAGGGTCAGTTTTTAGTTTTTGGGTAAAGGGGTATTTTTAGGGTTCAGGGTCAGTTTTGGGTTTTTGGGTAAAGGTTTTTTTTTAGGGTTCAGGGTCAGTTTTGGGTTTTTGGGGTACAGGGGTACAGTGTAAAAATAAAGTAAAATTAAATTTACATTAATTTAATTTAATGAAATGAAATTAAATTAAATTATATTAAATTCATTTTAAATAATTTAAATTATAAAAATTATTATATACTTACCAATACTTACGTTGTAATGATAGTGCGTTGTAAAAGTTGCGTTGTAACGTCATATATCCACTGTTGCACTCTTTGGAGCGGAAATAGTAATTTTAACCCCTACGCTATCCAATGCTTTCCCTACTGTTGCACCCACTGGAGTGGGAATAGTAATTTTTACTCTTTTGTATTTGTACGTTAATAATATTGGCTATTATTTAATTAAATGTTGTTACTATATATATATATGTTTGAAGAAATATGATTAAAAAAATATTATTTTTTTACTTTCATTAATTATTTAATTATTAAAAGTTATTTTAAGTATTGTTAAGTATATTTTAGTAATTAATTTTTTATATTAATGTAATTAAACATTGTTTTTATTAAAGTCGATATTTTTTACAACTATATTTTTGTAAACGATATTTTTAACTCGATATTTTTGTACTTACCTGTTTGTAGATAGAAACTCGATATTTTGTCTCTCGATATTTTCTCAACGATATTTTTGTTGGTCGATATTCTGTCCCTCGATATTATTTCAGTGATCCGATGAAAACACAGGGACTTTTGCTGGGGTTAAGGTAGGTTTTATTGGTCTTAAGGTTCTTTTGTTGCTTATTTTCGGTCTGTAGTATGGCAACGTCGTGTCGGACTCTTTCTCTGGGGATAGGTGACCTCGGGGAAAGCTTTCTCTTTTGGTCCACTCCAGCGTGACATCGTCGCCAGTTGTGGAGGAGCTGAACAACAACAAAAAATGAAGACTTGTTTCAGTCGGGTGTCCCAATCACTTAATCAGTGAGGGTAGGGAGTGAGGAATACAAGGTGGAGTTTCCTGATTACTACGTGACGGGTGCTCAGGATAAGGTTGCGGGGATTAGACGGAGCAAGGCAATTATATTTTACCAAAGCCCTTCCTTCCCGCCCAACCCGAGATACGACTCCGTACCTGTGAGAGCCACGCTTCTCCTAAAGCGTGGCTGGGCGAGTCGCCATGTCATTGGCCTCCTGGCTTCTGCACGTCGCGGTGTCGGCCTCCCATCGGGCTTCTCTCGGTTGTCTCCTCGTCTCTCTCCTTTCCGCTTCTCCCCTCCATCGCTGTCACTTCTCATCCGGTGATATAACACACCGTGCTCTCTCCGTCTCCTGGATTTGAGGTTCCTGGTTTGCCTGCGTCACCAGAGGATGCGGGGCTAGGGGATAACTCAGCCCAGTTAAAGAAACACGAGCCCGTTTCTTCTTCCTCGTAACCGAAGTGCGGGTCTGTGATCTGCCAGGCTTCCGGTTGCTGGGAAGAGAGAGGGGAGAGAGGGTTGTTCATGTGCTTCTCGACACCAGGTATGCCTGTCTCTTCATCTGTTCGACTGTCCTCGTCACAGGCAGTTGACCTCAAATCTGGGGAACTGGGTTCTTGTCTTGGCAATAACGCTGAGCATCATGTGATTCTGGGCAATTCACTTAATCTCCCCGAGCCTAACAAAATGAATGTGTCCTCATGTAACGCAACTGGTGCGATGTAAAGTGCTCTGATACCCTGTACCGGGTCAAGTTTGCGCTATATGAAAATAAAAGAGGCCTTCTGTTCTGCCTCCTGGAAGGCGGCATGCATGGAGTCGTTCACCTCCGCCCTAATCACCTATAAAACTCAGCAGGGAAACCATCTTACCCTGTGCCATTGAGATAGGGCATTTTGGAGATGGCCAATGCAATTTCGCTTTGCTGATCTCCCCATCCAGTTGTTCCATGCCCTTGTATTACAGACGTCTGATGTCCACCCCCTCCAAAAAGGACACCACCCATTTTGCACTGGCTGAGGGCTCCGGGGTGTATAATGTCTTATAGAATGTTGCAGATTTGTTGACGATGTCCTGTGGGTGGGAAAGAATCCCTCCCCTCTCTGAGCATATGGCGGGGATAGCCATAGCAGCCTCCCATTGCCATAGTTGGTACACCATCAGGTACCCCGCATCCTTCCCTTGTTTGTAGTGGCATCCCTTTGGGTGCTGCAAGGCATAATCCACTTCTGAGGTGTAGAGGCCGTTGAGAGCCATTAAGGTCTGCTCTAAGCGACCACGGTTGGGAAGTGTGGGGTGGGAGGAGTAGAGGCGGATGAGGGATGCTATTTGACCTTCCAGCTTGGTCTGGCAAAGAGTCGCTTGCTTGTTTGCAACTGCAACATCTCTCTTGAGTTGGCCTCTAATTGTTGCCTTCGCTGCTGCCCACTGGACTCTATGTGAGTCCACTGAGCCTTTGTTGTCTGACACATAATTTGAGACGTGGGTATCCAGTTGGGACTTGCCCTTCGGGGTGCGATACCGCTGCACATTCAGGTGCCAAGGTTTGCGGCCTGGGGAGGCCAAGCCCATGTTGAGGGACAATAGGACAGTGGAATGGGACAGTGCAGCTTCCAGGATCTGGGATTTTCTGACCAGGTCTACTGAACCCTGGGAGATGAGTAGTAGTCTAATCTGGACTGTGTGCTGTAAACCTGCGAGAGGAAGGTGTATTCTTTTTCCGACAGGTGGCTGACACACCAGTGTGCCACCAAGCTTTTGTCCGAGACAACATCACCTAGCAGAGAAATGTCTGCATTTTTGCCTTCATCAAGACGGCCAATCCTGTTGAGCACTGCATCTGGGGTGAGATTTCGGCCCCCCATGGGGTACTGTGATGCCCCGATCTCCACCAGGAGTCAGTTTAGTTGGAGAAAGGAGTGTTTCGCCACTGTTGGAGCATATACCGACCCCACAGAGAGGGACCTGTCTCCCACCTACAGCCTTACAGTCCTCTTGAGGCGTGAGCCGGGAGAGACCAATTCGGAAGACCAGAAGCTATAAATTTTAACTCTCGTTGTTTTTAAATTGTTTTATCATCTTGCATAAAATTGCACTTACTTGAAGCTGCACCTTAGAGGGGGTTCTACAGTCCCGGGGTCCACTCCGAGTCGCTGCACCGCCATCTTGGGTGGAGTTGGTTGAGCGGGCTAGTCATCACTGGCCGGGGGATAAAGGTGGGGAGGTCATGAGCGGGCTTTCTACAGCCTTACAGTCCTCCTGAGGCGTGAGCCGTGAGAGACCAATTGGGAAGACCAGAAGCTATAAATTTTAACTCTCGCTCTTTTTAAATTGTTTTATCATCTTGCCTAAAATTGCACATACTTGAAGCTGTACCTTAGAGTTGGTTCTACAGTCCCGGGGTCCGCGCCGAGTCGCGGCACCGCCATCTTGGGTGGAGTTGGCTGAGCGGGCTGGTCGTCACTTTACCAGGGGGATAAAGGTGGGGAGGTCACAAGCGGGCTTCCTACAGCCTTACAGTCCTCCTGAGGCGTGAGCCGGGAGAGACCAATTCGGAAGACCAGAAGCTATAAATTTTAACTCTCGCTGTTTTTAAATTGTTTTATCATCTTGCCTAAAATTGCACTTACTTGAAGCTGCACCTTAGAGGGGGTTCTACAGTCCCGGGGTCCGCTCCGAGTCACGGCACCGCCATCTTGGCTGGAGTTGGGTGAGCGGGCTAGTCGTCACTGGCCGGGGGGATAAAGGCGGGGATGGTACGAACGCGCAGCGGACGCACGCAGCGGGAGCGTCGCGGGCACGCTGCGTGCCTAAGGCAAGCCCGTCTGAGCCCGTCCGCGCCGGATCCGCGCCTAGTGTCATAACCCCTTGTCTTTTTTTAACAACAGCACAGAGCTTGATAACATACTCACGAGAGGAATTGCTCATGCTGAAGCAAAGGTCGAAAATTATCTGCCATGCAGCTCTTGATTTAAGGAAAAAGCCTAAGACTTGTGAAAAATGTAAAATACATTTTAGCTATGAGACACGGAGGAATCTAAGCTCTCACGTTAAAAAGACCAAGATGGCTATTGATACTGACACCGGGGTCCAACCAGTATTAATTAACGCACGTTCACTAGTGAAGCACGGTGTAGTGCTTGCTGAGTTGATAGAGAGTCAACAGATAGATATCGCCTTTATAACTGAGACTTGGGCAGATGCAGCATCAGACCCGGATCTGCTGTTAGGGCTTCCTACTCACTACAGCATGATTAGAGCTGATAGAAAGAACAAGCGGGGAGGGGGGCTTGCAATCATCGCCAGAGAGGGTTTGAGAATAACGGGAGGTGTGAGCAATGGTTCACATGATTGTGAAAAATCAACAATAATTACACATTTAAAGGGCTTCTCTTATATCGCCCTCCAAAAGCGCGAGCTCCGTTAATGGAAAATATTAGTCCTTTTCTGGAAGATAGTATAAACAGTTCAGATTACACAGTTTTAGGAGATTTTAACTATCACCTGGAAAGGGGAGATGCCAACAACATTACAGCATTTATTGATGGCCAGTTTTTCCCTGAGGCAGATTGTTAAACAAGGGACACATAATGCAGGTCATACACTGGATGGAATCTTCACTTCCAATAATAGGATAGAAGTGTCGGAAGTTATCCCGGTGACTTGGTCAGATCATCAAGCCATTACATTTATAATACGGGATACCCGGCAACAACAACAACAACTCCAGGAACAGGACTGGAGTAAAATCAATTCTTCAAACTTTTAGACTCAACTAATAATAACAAAACCGAATCTGGTATTAGGTGCCAATAATATGGTCAATAAATTAAACTCCTGGATCAAAACAGCAGTTGACACAGCAGTCACTAAACAGAGGCTACGATCAAAAAGGAAAAGGCCATCTGAACCCTGGTTCACTAACAAACTCAGAGAACAGAATATAGTATGTAGGAGATTTGAAAGGGTATGGAGAACTGACTACGCCGAGGCAAGGAAAAGAGAATATGCAAGTACACTATCAGACTACAAAAAAATTATTGTCGAGGAGAAAAGTAAATATTTTACTCAAAAGATCCTGGAAGCTAAAAACTCCAGCAAGGAGCTGTTTAACACAGTGAAAAAACTAGCTAAGCTCCCAGGGAATATACAGAAGATAGAGAACCCGGAATTCTGCAATATTCTAGGAGAAGTTTTCACCAACAAAGTGGAGGCAGTATATAAAACTTTTAGAGACAGCAAAAATAGATCCGCCGAGGTAAAAGCGCCAGGGATATATTTGTCAACCACTGACACAACTTTCTCTTTTCTCCCACCTACTGAGGATCAGATCATCCAAGTAGTAAAGACAACAAAGGCAGGAGCTCCGTCAGACCCTTGCCCGCCCAAAATCTTTCATTTGTGTCCAGAGCTGATCAGTGAGCAACTTAGAATAGTCTTCCTAGAAATAATACAGAAAGGCATTTTTTCAGAGTCATGGAAAATAGCTTCGGTTCGGCCTTTGTTAAAGAAAGCTAATATAGACCCGACAGAACCAAACAGATATAGGCCAATATCGAGGATTCCCTTTTACGCCAAAGTATTGGAAAAGCTGATTAATAGGCAGATCACATCCTTTATCGCTGAAGGAGAACTTTTAGATCATTCACAGTATGGTTTTAGAGAGGGGCATGGAACCGAGTCCGCCTTGGTGATGGCAGTAGAAGAATTAAGAAAAACACTGGATGAAGGAAAGAAGGCCACCTTGATTTTGTTAGATCTATCTGCGGCCTTCGACACGGTCAACCATGAAATCCTGATTGGTAGACTAGAGGAACTGGGATTTCAAGACAGTGCCACCAAATTTCTGACATCATTTTTAACAAACAGAAATTTTTGGGTAGAAATGGACGGGATGTCTTCTAAACCATTTGAGCTGCCATGTGGGGTGCCTCAGGGTACATCCCTGAGTCCCACTCTCTTTAACATTTATGTGGCCCCGCTGGCAGCAATCATTAGACAATGTGGCTTTTCAGTCATATCATATGCCGATACACAGGTGGTGATCTCAGTATCAAGCAACATTGATGAGACAGCTGACCGCTTTAATATCTGCATGCTACAGATTAACAGGTGGATGCAGAATAATTGCCTCAAACTGAACGGCGACAAGACAGAGGTCTTGTTACTAGGCTCTAACACCTCCTTCTGGTCCCCAAGGTGGTGGCCGGCTGATCTGGGCGACTGCCCAGCACCAGTCTCAAAGATTAGAAACCTGGGGGTAATATTTAACCAAAGATTGACATTTGAAGGTCAAATTAACAAGTTTACCTCCATCTTCTGGGGCATCTTAAACATTATTAGGAAGATCCGTCCGTTTATCCCTGTGGATACTTTAAAAATGGTGGTCACTGCATTGGCCATATCTCGATTGGACTACGGAAACGCTCTATACGTGGGACTTCAGGCACAGCTCCTACTTAGACTCCAATGGATGCAGAATGCAGCATCAAGATTAATCCTGGATATCCCTAAACATGAACCAGTAACAAATCGATTGAGGGATCTCCACTGGTTGTCAGTGGGGAAGAGAATTGTATTTAAGGCTCAGTGTCTTGCATTTAAGGCACTACAGGGGAAAGGGCCTCTTTATCTGAGAACACATCTCAGGAAATACTCTCCTTCTAGAAACCTAAGATCAGCACAGGCACATTTATTGGTAGTCCCGAGGTGCAAGCAGTTACGCTGGGGGGGGGGGGTTTATTGTTGGAACTGCTAAGGTATGGAACTCCCTTCCCTTGGAGATGAAAAATAGTAACTCCCTGATGTTGTTCAGAAGTCTGCTGAAAACCTGGCTATTTAAAAACGAATTAATTCAGATAAAATAAAATTAGTTTGGAATTTTAACTTCTAGGTAGTTCCAGCGCCAAGACGCCCTTGGGCATACGCTGCGCTTTACAAGATGTAAAATCAAATCAAATCAAATCAAATCAATCAAATCTGCAATTTAGTGAATGCAAAACTACTGTTCTGGTCAGGGCAGGTCTTAACCATGGTAACTGGCAATGACTTTCGGATGAGGATTGGCACTCCACAAGTGTAGGAAATTCCCCTCGCTGTGGATGTTAGTGCTGGTGCACTGCTGTGTACCACTCTGCCCACCGATTTGTGGTGCAGCTTGTTGGATTCCAGGATGTCAAGGTGTGTCTTCTGCAGGAGAGCCACACCTGTATTCTTCGCTTGGAGGTAGAGGAGCACCTTCTTACACTTGATGTAGAATATCAGGTCATTGATGTTCCAGGACAGGGTGTGAACAGGGTGTGTGACGATGCCTAGCAGTGTGGGTGTGTAAGGGGAAAGAACTGGGGATGGGTAAGGTGAGAGGAAGTGATGGAAGGGGAGAACTCTTTTGTGCGAGTGTGGGATCAGGCTTGCACCAAGGGGAGGGGTGTCAGATGAGGTGAGTAGGGAGGGCATGGGGGCTCTAGTAACAAGATGGAGGGAGGCTAGGTAGCTGGGGGTAGCAAGCAAGGAGGGGGAGATAGGGAAGTGTTGTATGGGGTGAGGTGCCTTGCAGAAGTGTGGTGCATGGGGAGAGGAGGGCAGAGAACAGTGAGGAAAGGGAGCCATCGGTCATGTAGGCAGAATGCCCTTCAGGGGTACCAGCAATTGGATGTTGTGGGTGGCTAAAGGGTATCATGGGTGGAGTTACTGCATGGAGGGTAGGGGAAAAGGGAGGAAGAGAGCAGTATCTCAGGAATGTACACCTCTAGTCGGGCGGGACCCAATGGCACCAAACTGTGTACCGTGGGTCTAGGCTCGTGGGGCATCGCAATGGGTGGGCCCCCTCACGCCGGCAGGGCAGACTGAGCATTAGTGTGGAGATGAGTGCAGGGGCAATCGCACACTACCTGGGCCCCTCCAGGGTGCAGGGGGCAAATAGAGGTGCTCTGAAGTGGCCTTATTGGGTGTGGATATCAGTAGAGCCTGGACATCAAGGGTGCATCGAGGAGTGCGAAGTCACGCCCACTGATCGTTAGGCACATCACCAAGTATGATGTGGAGGAGGAGAGTTGTTGGGGCAAGCTGACAAGACCAGTGGGATGGCTGGTATAGGTGCAGGTTAGAATACACAGGGCAATATAGTCCTCTGCAAGAGCGGCACGGGGTGGGCACACACAGGGCATGGGGGCCACCAGACCCAGTGCAGTCACACAAATTCATGAACAGTGAAGTTAAATGTGTAGTATAAAAAATGTTGAGAAACAAAATTAACAATGCAGCTCATTATGCCTTGCATACCAGATCCGCCAAGTCTGCGGTGGACAAGGGAGCGGTGGGGTGCAGTGACCAAGACAGGCCACCCACCCTCTTAAAAAGCAGCAAACCACCCACCCACCAACACGCTCGCAAAGCAGCCAAACATAAAATGATAATAAATAAAGTTACTGTCATTTTATGTTTTTGCTTCTGCACTGTTTGAAAGCAGTGGGGCGATGTTTCTCCGCCCATAATGGAGGAGTGGCCCCTGAACACATACCCTGATTTAAATGGAAAACTACAACGGAAAGGAAAATAAAATAAAATAGATGATTTCTTGTTTCTGGCCATCCTTCTGTTTATTTGAGTGTGGCCCTGTCTAATTTTCTGAAAATGTAAAATTAACTATATTTCTATGTTTTTGAATACAACAAAAAATAACTCTTTTTATTTCTCAAACAGATTAGTAGTGCAATGATTCCCATGAATGCATTAATTGTTAAATGTCTGAAGTGCTCAATTAGAGTAGGAATTTGCCAAGGCACAGAACTCAGTTTAGAGCCGCGGGAGTTAAATAAAGTGCGGTTGTTAACCCCTTCCCTGCTGCCATCGGGCGTTGGCCGTCGCGAGCACTACCTCGCTGGTGCTGCGAACGTCCAACGGCCGACGCGGCCCCACCCACTCTGCGGAACCGCCGCACTGCTGCAAAATAACGGCCACGGTTAAGGTGTTAATGAATATGTTAATTATACATTAGCCAGGTATTCTAAATTTTTCATGAATGAATGGCTGCTACTTAATACATGGGGTAAAGGAATCCCTGCCATACAGTATAGGAATATTTCAATTCTCTGAGGACCTCCATGCCATATGGATGAACAAATCCTAAAATCAAATTCTTTTGTAAGGTCAAGAACCTCTGAGGTGACTTGCAGTATCCTTTGTATGTATGGAAGAGTGTATTTTATTAATTAATTTACGTGGTCGCATCATCACCCTTCCACAAACTGCTTTAATCTTTAGTGTCTTACTCTTTCATGTTCCATGCCAACACAAAGTATAAAAGAAGGATATATATACATATCAAAAATCAGTTAGTCATTTTTGCCAAAACATATTATTATCAGTTTTGTGTATGTTTGATACAAAAAAATCAAACTGAAACATATATTCTTCCTGTAATGACTTATAATGTGGAAAAAACTAACATTTCCATAAATATTTCCTTTTTCTGAACACTTTTTACTTTTCATTTTAGAAAAATATAGCAGAAGAAGGAAATTTCAGTACCTGCTTTCCTTTTTTAAACAGGAGCTGTAATTATGCTGCAGGCTTCTGGCACCAGGTATTGTGATGTCATAATTCAGCTGTAATAACGTATTCCTGCTCAGCAGCTCCATCATTTCTTTATTACAGGTGACCAGATGCATCACAACTCTCTTGTAATAAGGGCAGTAGAGACAGGCTTTTCCACAGCAATTGAAGGTTGCCAGGTGTTATACCAGCATTGCAAATTGGAAAGGAGTAACGGGCACAATCACTTTAGTAGAATTCCTGAAGCCTCCCCAATCAGCAGAAACCGTGGCTTTCCTCCCACTGACTGGTTCATCCAACCTAGGCCAGGCCAGTGCTATGCTTCAAGCACATCTCTCATTGAACTTTTCAACAACAGATTAGTAGTGCAATGATTCCCATGAATGCATTAATTGTTAAATGTCTGAAGTGCTCAATTAGAGTAGGAATTTGCCAAGGCACAGAACTCAGTTTAGAGCCGCTGGAGTTAAATAAAGTGCGGATGTTAACCCCTTCCCTGCTGCCATCGGGCGTTGGCCGTCGCGAGCACTACCTCGCTGGTGCTGCGAACGTCCAACGGCCGACGCGGCCCCACCCACTCTGCGGAACCGCCGCACTGCCGCAAAATAACGGCCACGGTTAAGGTGTTAATGAATATGTTGATTATACATTAGCCAGGTATTCTACATTTTTCATGAATGAATGGCTGCTACTTAATACATGGGGTAAAGGAATCCCTCCATACAGTATAGGAATATTTCAATTCTCTGAGGACCTCCATGCCATATGGATGAACAAATCCTAAGACCAAATTCTTTTGTAAGGTCAAGAACCTCTGAGGTGACTTGCAGTATCCTTTGTATGTATGAAAGAGTATATTTTATTAATTAATTTACGTGGTCGCATCATCACCCTTCCACAAACTGCTTTAATCTTTAGTGTCTTACTCTTTCATGTTCCATGCCAACACAAAGTATAAAAGAAGGATATATACATATCAAAAATCAGTTAGTCATTTTTGCCAAAACATATTATTATCAGTTTTGTGTATGTTTGATACAAAAAAATCAAACCGAAACATACAGAGTCTATTCTTCCTGTAATGACTTGTAATGTGGAAAAAACAAACATTTCCATAAATATTTCCTTTTTCTGAACACTTTTTACTTTTCATTTTAGAAAAATATAGCAGAAGAAGGAAACTTCAGTATCTGCTTTCCTTTTTTAAACAGGAGCTGTAATTATGCTGCAGGCTTCTGGCACCAGGTATTGTGATGTCATAATTCAGCTGTAATAACGTATTCCTGCTCAGCAGCTCCATCATTTCTTTATTACAGGTGACCAGATGCATCACAACTCTCTTGTAATAAGGGCAGTAGAGATAGGCTTTTCTACAGCAATTGAAGGTTGCCATGTGTTATACCAGCATTGCAAATTGGAAAGGAGTAACGGGCACAATCACGTTAGTAGACTTCCTGAAGCCTCCCCAATCAGCAGAAACCTTGGCTTTCCTCCCACTGACTGGTTCATCCAACCTAGGCCAGGCCAGTGCTATGCTTCAAGCACATCTCTCATTGAACTTTTCAACAATGTGGGACTGCCTGCTTGGTTGTTATCGACGTTGCCTTGTTAGACCTGGATTTTTCAGTGGGTTTACACCCAGACGTTTTGCTTTTTGGCCTCCTGTTTTGGATCCTGTTTTTTTGGCTTTAAGACTCTGGGCACTTTACCATTGCTAATCTGTGCTAAGGTGCATATGCTCTCTGTGTAGATTGTAATTCTAGAGTAGAGTTTGCATGATTGGCGTATTCTGTTTACTTCTAAGTCCCTATTACAGTGCACTGTGTGTGCCCAGGGCCTGTAAATCAAATTCAGTTAGTGGGCCTGCAGTACTGATTGCGCCAACCACACCAGTAGCCTTGCAAAGGGTTCTCAGACCTGCCACCACAGTGTCTACATGCAGTTTCTACTGCCCTGTCGACCTGGCAAGTGCACCCACTTGCCAGGCCCCAGCCTTCTCATTTATTACATGTGAGTCACCCCTAAGGTAGGCCCCTGGTACCCCCGTGTGTGTATGGTGCAGCGTAGGTAAACGGTAGGGCATGCACTGATGTGTGTGACATGTCCGATAGTGAAACAGAGAGGTTTTGTTTTTTCAATACTGAAAGTTTATCTGTGCTATAGGATAGAAGGGTTTATTTATAACATCTTATAAGTATAACTTCCCATTGGGACAAGGTGAAAAGATGAAGTTTAATATGCCTGAACTCAGAATATAAAAATGCATATTTTAGTGAAGGTGATTTTTATATTGTATGTTTGAAAATACCACTTTTTGAAACTGGGTATTTTTTGGATTAGCCATCCTGTGTGCCTCTGAAGGTTTGTGGATTGGCTGTTTGACTTTGGAGTGACAGGGGTTGGGGATGTGCATTCACTGTAGACAGCCACTGGGGGGGGGGGCTTGAGGTATGTCCTGCCTTTCCTGGATGAGTCGGGGCTGGACTGAATAGACCTGGGCTGCATTTATAGTAGGAGGAGAGATTCCCCTGCTGTATTCCCCTCCTGCCGGAAGCTGGACCGGAGAGGACAAAACTGGTTTTGACGGAGCACAGAGCCTTTCTGCCACAAGAAAACAAAGGGAAATGCTGTATAAATATTGGGGCCTAGACCTCGAAATTTTAGAATTCTTCTGGACTCAAGAGGAATCTCTGCCAAGGAGAAGAGATGGGAAAGCTGAAGGACAGATACTGCCCCTCTTTGCTGTGTGCTGTCTGGGGTTGGCCTGCAGTGGCTGTTTCTGCAAAGGAGAGGATAAAGACTTTGCTGTGTATTCTGCTTGTAGAAGATCACCAAGAGCTTGAAGTAGAGCTTCCCTCCTGTTATGAAGTCTCAGGGACATAAAGACTTAACCACCAGCTCCATGAACTTCCTTGCTGGGAGTTCTGACCTGCCAAGGGGTGCCTGCTGCTGAGCTGGGCCTCTGGAGGTTGTTCCTGCTGTTGGGAGCTGGAAAAGATATGCAACTAAAAGAAGTGCGATGCATCCGCACCCCTTTCTGATACATCGTCTCTGTTCCACTGAAGAAACCCACGAAGTGTTTGCCAGCGGCTCGAGAAATCGCAGCGCTCTTAATCCTGTGCACCGATCTAGGTAGTCAAAGATCACCACACCAATTCCGACGCAGGCCTTGCTGTAGGGCTGCAAATACCAATGCATCATGGGACCAAGGTTGGAGAGACCAACACAGCGCTGTTGCTGCCGCATCGAGAACTGACGCATCCCCGATCACCATGCATTGCACCAGGGCCCCAAGTCTACAAGAATGCCAGGGCAGCAGTAAGAAACTGATGCATCACCTCCCCACACAGTGTGAAACCGAAACATCACCTCCCTTCAGTAAGGAGCCGATGCATCACCTTCCTAGAAGTAAGGAACCCACGCATCACCTTCACTGGGAGTAAGGAACTGACGCATCACCTCCCCTGCAGCTGTTTATGTTTATGATAGTGACTCGTCGAAAGTACATTGTGTTGAAAGTGTTGCATCTATAGTTTGTTATTGACAGAACTGTTTTTCTCTTTTAAAAGTCTTATTTTGATTATTTGTATGTTGGATTTTTGGTCATTTTGGTCTTGCTCGGTTTAGATAAAGATTACTTATATTCCTAAACTGGTGTGGTGTCCATTTGTAGTTTTTTCACTGTCTTACGGTATGTGTGCACAAATGTTTTACACACTGCCTCTGAAATAAGCCTGTCTGCTTATGTCAAGCTACCAAGGGGGTGAGCTGGAGTTATTTTAAAAGAGTATCACCCTTACCCTGACTAGGAATAAGGGTTCCAACTTGGACAAATGTGCAAACCATTGCCAACTAGAGACCTCCATTTCTAACATGACTGCTTTAAATTTAGAGCTTCTGCCAAAAACTATTGACCCATGTTTCTTTGATCATGGCAGGCAAAGAGCCTACCAGTCATATTTTTTCATTGAATTCTTTTTGAAGTTTGTTGTTTTTAAAGTTTGTTTTCATACATTTTGAATTGCCTCTTACTGAAATGCCCAAAACAAAGTTGAGCTTTCTGTTAATTTGAAAAACAAAATGTGCTGGGACCCAAAGTCTTTCTTAGGAACGCATCAAAGGACCACCATATTCTGGGGTCACCGAATACTAAGACTGCCTTTGTCTTAATATCACCCTCAATCTCTTTCCTCCACTCCATACACTTAAGGTGACTTTATTTTACATCTTTTTCAACCCAACCTTCTCACTTTGTCACTCTATTCCTTTCTCGTCCCCTTCTTTCTCCCTGTTCTGCCTTTCTGTCACTTGCTATGAGTCAGTGTATTGTGTATGATTCTGCACATAGGCATCCGTGGCCCGGTTACCAAGGAGTGAGTCTCTGGCGTTTTTGACTCTTTTTTGTTTTGTCTCTGCAATCACACATATCATCTATGCATGCTGAGTACCTGCTATATCTGTCACCATCTTTAATATAACTAGGTTTGGCTCAGTGGGATGTAATGGACTTACAATGGTTTAAGTGATGTGTTAATATGATTGACCAGGTCAGTTTACTTTTTACCTGTACAGGAATAGTTGCCTACTGACATCTTCCCCTAAATTGTTCTTCTAGTTCATACTGCCAATCCCTTAGCTGCATTCACTTATGTGTTATGTGTGTATACACACTGCGGGGCGTATTTACAAGAGGCCTGCACCGCTTTTTTGGGTGCTCAAGTGGCACAGGCCTCTGAACCATATCTCGTGGCCTCATAGATGTGGAGTAAGGCTGCTTTGCCATACTCTGCACCAAGGAGACATTTCATGTGTATTGCTGTGGATGTTTCCACACAACACCTATGGATTTTGACACTGCCCTAGATGTACAAACGTATGTAAAACAAGGGGCAGTGGCAAAACCTTATGCTTCTCTAGAGCAGGCGTAATGAGGAGAAATGTTTTCATTTTTCCCCATTTTTTCCTCTTTCCACACGTGCTGCATTTGCAGCACACACAGAATGTTGAAAACGCCTCTTGCGATGTTTTTTGTGCAGGAAGGAGCCCCTTCCTGCACAAAAACTATCATGCCAATTATGTCTGCATTGGCAGTTGGATGTAAATTGTGGACCAGCCCTGAATGAAAGGACAGGAATGCACCATATCTTGTAAATATAATGCATTCCTGCCCTTTTGAAGTGGTGTAGGGCAGTCCAGAAAAAAGGGTTGCGGCCTTGCCCTATGTCAATCCTTTGTAAATGAGGCAGTGTGTGTGTAGAAGGATGAGTAAGATGTGTATCTTATAGTTAACTATGAGCACAGTTTAAACTATTTTGGGGGATGATATATTAAATCAGGAATAAACATAGCGTGCCAGACCATCTTTGCATACATCTGAGCTCCCGTCATGCCTTTCTGTAGCCTTTGTGATAAGTCTGACTTTAAGGTGAGGGAGAACAGAGACTGAGGTTTAGTGCAGAGCTAGTCTTTGCCCATGGATCGCCCTGTTGTTCCAACTGAATTTAATTCCCATCATTTGATAGGTATAAAGTGAAAAGACTTCTCTCTATTTTGTGCACATTGTTTTGGTTACTCTCGTCTACAGACTACGAGCCACAACTCTCCTTCCTCCTGGTACTTGGACACAATGACTCTGGTAGAAGCCATAAGCAGAAATATCAGGAACGTCGGAAACCTTCCAAAACTGTACCTGTAGGATCCACACACTCAGTCTGGAAACAGAGTATAGAATTGGGGCTGAAGCTCAAAGAGGAACTCACTGACTGGTGTCAGACAGCACCTATTTAATGTTTTGAGGAAACCTCTATGACCCAAGGATAGTGAAAGCCAGCTTTCCAGCTTCAAGCCATGTGAGAGACTACTACTTGATTTCAAGGATTCCTGTAGGAAGCACTGAGGGGCTGGACTGAGAAAGAAGCCTGTGCTGTTTTTGCAAAAGGGGACAGACAAAGGTAGAGCCTAGCTCAACTTTCTTAAAGAAGAGGAGCTGACCAGAGTAAGGACTGCACAACGTCAAAGAGCATCAGCTGCACTGCAGTGCCTAATGAGACAGTGGTGGTGCGTCCATTAGGGGCGTTGGGATGTTGCCCCCTGCCTGCGCCCGCAGTTCCCTCGGCGTCTCTGAACTTAAGTAAACTCTCAGTTTACTTAAGTTCAGAGAGGCCGAGGAAGAACTGACAATCATGTCACTCAGCATGACGTCGGACCGCCCACCCCCTTCACAGAGTCTAAAGGGGGTGGGCGGTCCAGCATCATGTTGACTGAAATGATTGTCAGACCGTCACCAGGGGCATGCAGCAGCACAATTCACAAGTGCGCATGACTGGGGAAGGTTGGCAAATTTTTCGCCCGTGCCCAGTCATGCGCACTTGTGTCTCCTGTTGCTGGCGCATGCCCATTAAGAGAGCAAGGGTTGAGCAAAGGCTCAAACCTCGGTCTCCTAATGGGCAGGCGGGCGGAGAGGAACCCTGCTCTATGTCATTCCTGGTGCTGCTGGCAGCGCCAGGATTGGCTGAAAGCAGCACCAGGATTGGCTAAGAGGGGTTGCCGCCCACTTGCCAGCAGTGATGCAGCTGTTCCTGAATGTAGGCGCCAACCAGTGGAGTGGACCCGAGGCGGCGCGGACCTGGTCAGGTAGTTAGGATTTTAAATTTATTTTAAAACGTCCCCCCTGCTCGACACCCCACCCGCCACAACTCCCCCCGCGACCCTCCCATGACCTCCCCCCACGCGAACACCCCTGCGACGCCCCCTTCCCCACGAGCCGCGGCTGTAATTAATGTATATTACAAAAAGAAGCAAGATAACAAACTTAGAATTATCATGAAGAGTCGGGGCTATGTGCTCTCTTAGACGCTCATGGCTAGGTGCACTCTTAAACCGTGACACTCTGGGCTATGTGCACTCTTAGACGCTTGGGGCTATGTGCACTCTTAGACGCTCTATGCACACTGTTAGATTCTCGGGGCTATGTGCACTCTTAGACGCTCGGGCTTCGTGCACTCTTAGACTCTCAGGGCTATGTACACTCTTAAACGCTCTATTTGCACTCTTAGATGCTTGGGCTATGTGCACTCTTAGACGCTCGGGGCTATGTGCACTCTTAGACGCTCGGGGCTATGTGCACTCTTAGGTGCTCTATGTGCACTGTTAGACGCTCGGGCTATGTGCACTCTTAGACGCTCGAGGCTATGTGCACTCTTAGATGCTCTATGTACACTGTTAGATGCTCGGAGCTATGTGCACTCTTAGACGCTCGGGCTATGTGCACTCTTAGATGCTCGGGGCTATGTGCATTCTTAGACGCTCTATGTGCACTCTTAGATGCTCGGGCTATGTGCACTCTTAGATGCTAGGGGCTATGTGCACTCTTAGACGCTCAGGGCTATGTGCACTCTTACTGTTGCAAGTCAAAAAGCATGGGAATGGTTCTATCTTCGTGGTGGTTTTTGAGGTGATTATTCATTGGGGGAATGGTGATTACATTTATAGCACGGTTTGGAGTGTTTTTTTAAAATAATTTGTATTATACAGATGACAATGGCATGACTGCTTTATTTTGCTAGGGAGCTCACAGCATACGAGTCAAAAACAAGTGTTGTCTTATACATAAAGTGGTTGTTAGTTGTGAATGTATAAATTAAAGAAAGCACTTGCCACTTTTCGATACATTCGTCAGTATGTAGAGTTCTAGTTTTTCTCTATATGACAACTGGTATAATGTGGCATGACATCAAAAGGCCTGCCCTATTTAATTGCAGGTCATTGGATGCCGTGCCCCCCATGTTTATGCCTGATGGGGCGAGGGGAGGCAAAGGGAGTTGGAAACAGTCTCCCAGGTGCTGGGAGAAAACTCGTTTTCTTCAAAAAGGGAGCCGTGCTTTGGGAGTTTGCCTTTGGAAAAAAAGTAATGCCGCAAACCTGTCATCAAGCAACTCTGAGCCATGGGCAACATTGCAATTTTCCCAAGCGCACTTCCGCCATGTGGGTTGAAGCACTTTAAATGGGACATGACCCGCCATGGGACACTGAGAACATGCGTTTTTATGTTTATATTTCCTGGCCCGCTTGACTGCCCCACGTGTCAAAAGAGGAATCCTGTTTTTCAGTATGGAACAAACACCATGTGGGCGAGAACTCCGGTGCCTGCTGCTGTCTTGGACCATGGCATCATGTGGTTAACTTAGTATCTGTTTTGTCACTTTTGTGACTCATTAACTATATTCAAATTACATCCCGACCATATACTCAAAGCTATTCCTAACAGGTGCCGGGGGCCCCCTAAATATGTTTGGCCCAGGGTCCCCAAAATCCTTAAGATGTCCCAGTTTGCTCACTCTTTTTTTTTATTTCTCTGGGGATAACCCCCCCCCCCTCCCCCGAAGTCCCCCATAGGCTGTTCAGGTCTGCACGCTGCTCTCGCTCACTGCGGTGCACTCCCACACAAATTGAACGCCCTACCACTTTCAAATGTCACCAGGCGCCACTGTAATGGGAGACTGGTGCTGCAAAGACCAATAGCTAGCCCTTACTTGCTTTGTGTTTCCCTTATCTGCCTTTACTGGGGCTGCTTTCCACCCAGGCGTTAGAGAGTTTGGCAGATTTACCAGTGCATACCGACCTGACGCTGTTTATACCCAGGGCACACAGCCATACTGCACGGATATGCTCCTGTAATCCTACAAGTCCCCTGTAGCTCCCTAAAGTATGACTTGCTAAAATGGCTCAACTAGCCACCTGCAGTTGCAGGTTTATTGTCAAGACTCTGCACAGATCTTTCAAAGTGCGCCCCTGTGAACTCTGGCCTCATTCAACAACACCTTTAACTGAGTATCCTGGAGTGCTGGCTCCAGAGACAACCATAGCCACTGATTGGGTCCCTAAATCATCTGCACTCACAGGTGCTCCACTTTTCAAGTGATTTCTGTTAAAGCCTTTCATTTCATTTGGGCACAGGGATTTTGTTTCGGACTGTGATTACTGCTGCTAGGAATACTCAACATCAGACAATTGCTATCCAAGACTACAGAGGTGTTTGAATAATGGGAGGGCTGGACAAGTGAAGAGAGGGCAACTGTAGGCAGCAGCAAAGATGCACCCCTTTAAACTGAGGGGCATATTTATGGGATTGTAAAACACCACAGTGCAATACAGAGAAAGGGCAAGAATGGTGCATTCCTTTTCTTTTAACAGAACATGCGCACAATGGACTGTCCAGAGCCATCACAGGCACCCTTCCATTATGGTACAAGGGTGCTGGTGTTGCATGCAAGATTGTTTTACAAAAACAATCCTGAGAGGCATATTCCTCTTTCTATATGTGCTGCAGAATGCAAGATAAAGCATTGGCTAGATAATCAATTTATTAAGTGTTACTTCTGTGCGAAACATCCAGAGAGTTCCTCCTACTGCCTCTTTGCCTATATTTAGCCTTAAAATAAATAACTGACCTTGCTAGGCTGAGGCTAATCCTGTACCGGACCAGAGTCTAGTTGCCTGGAGAGCTATTCCACTCTTGATTTAGCTCCATTCGGTCATTAATAGACCACAAGCATTAAATATTTCATGGTTAAGGTATGGCAAAGAAACAATATCTAATGTGGGCCTGACAGTCTTCTGCTCTAACAAATCATATATTCCTCTCAGTGTGCCTTGTGTAGTTAAAAAAAGATTTTGGTGCTGTGTTCTAGAAAATTAAATGAAACCAGCCTCTTTGGGGAGCTTATCACACTATTTTCTAAATATAAAACCTGATTACAAATCTGAGAACTTTTTAGACCATGTGTGCAGAAAGATTTGTATGCATCTATGACTGGCCACCATTCCTTTGGCTTCCTTCATGAGCAGTGGGCTAACATCCAGGCCTTTGTAGCAAGAGCCCTGAAGATTCTATTTTTTTATTTTTTTATTTTATTTGGGATTTGCAATGCATCATAAGAAAAACAGGTATTAATAAATTAATCCAGTCATGAAAATAATCATATATCGGGTATCAACAACAGTTCATAAATACAATCCATAGATAATAAATAGCAGAATACATCTTATCTTACAATACAGATTGACTCATCATATAAAACGGGGTGATAAAAGCAGAAAATAGGATAGAGAACCAATATAACTCCAGCGATTACAACTTATTCTGCCTCCAATTAGTTACTGGGGCCCATATCTTCCTTCCAAACTCTCTTAACTTCGCCCCTTTTTGTTCGTACAAGCACGATTCAATATTATGGACTCCCAGAAACCTAGAAAGCCACATTTGAAAGGACGGGGCCACCACATCCTTCCAACCTGCTGAGATTAAGATCCTGAGCACAGCCACAGAAATAAAAACAAGGGCTGCTTCCTCTTTCCCCAACTTTTGATTAAAATCAATGCCCATAATTGCTAGGGTAGGGGATAGGTTGATCTTTTTACCTAGCAGCCCCTCCCAGAACTTCTCAATCTCATTTTTCACGGGGGTCAAAAGATTACAATTACAAAACATATGCAATATATCTGCTTGTCCAGCCCCACACCTAGGACAGGTATCGTCATCCCTCTGTCCCCAGGAAAACAATTTAGAGGGAGTGAAGTACAAATTAAAGACAGTTTTGTAATGCTGGGCCCGTAAATTTGAGGCTCTAAGGATCTTTTTATTCAGTAATAAAGCCAGGTCGAGATCTGCCTCATGGTTCCCAAGTTTCCTAGACCAAGCTGCTTCCACCTTATCAACATCATCTTGAACTTCCAAGAGAAGTATGTTATACAAAATCTTAATTTTTTTACATCCCTTGGTCAGTGCCTCCAAAAGCGGGCAATTATCCTGAGGTGGCGGTTTTGGTCTGAGTGCCTTCAAAGATCGCAGCAGTTGACCATAAACAAACCAATGATTGGAGGGGATTCCAAACCTATTTTGTAGGGCCAAAAAACTTACAACTACGTATCCATTCATTACTTCTCCCAGGGTGTTAATGCCCATCCCCCTCCAAATTTTAAAGGTCCTATCGGCCCCTATCCCTGAAAAGAGGCTTGAATTATAAATCTGTAGGAATGGGTTAACCTTTGGAATGTTACACTGCTTTCGACAGGCCTTCCACACCCGCCAGACACTATCCATGATCTTATACCTGGCTTTCTTATAAAATCTACGGTCCACTTCACATAACATTAAGCCCATCGCCTTCCTACCTAACAGCAGCTCATATATAGAGGGGGGTTGCTGATCTTCAAAGTTTACATCGTTAGAGCATGCCTCTGTCTGAAAAAGTACCGACATTTGTGATAAAAGACAAGTCCAATGGTACAGCCTTAAATTCGGCAGAGACAACCCACCCCTTTCTCTTGGAAGTGACAATAAATTTGTTGACCGCCTTACTTTCCCGAATTGCCAAAAGAATCTAATAAAAACAGATTCCAAATTTTTAATTATTTTCTCTTCCAGGAGTAGCGGTATAGCCCTAAAGAGATATAGTATCTTAGGGAACATTGTCATCTTGACCGCGTTAACCCTCCCTATCAATGAGAGATGTAGCCCATCCATTCTTCTCAGATCAGTCTCTATGGATTTACTAAGTGGTATATAGTTCTCTTCAACTATTTTCCCTACTGAGGCATTCATTTTCACACCTAAATAAATTGCTGCATCAACAAATCTGGAATCAGTCTTTACTATTTTCTTTGTACAAATAATCTGCGTCTTTGCCTCGTTCAATAAATACCCTGAGGAGACACCAAACTGTTTGGTGAGCTCAGACAGAACAACCATGGCCTGCTGGGGGTTTGTTGAAAAGACCGCAAGATCATCTGCGTACGCTAGAATTTTACTTTCGAAACCATTAAAAACCACTGGTCTTAGCCTAGGGCAGCCCAAGATAGCTTGAATGAGGGGGTCAATATATAGAGAGAGAAGGATCAGGGAGCACGGGCACCCTCGGCGTGTTCCTCTCTCTATGGAAAACAGGTCAGACTTATCACCCATAACTATGACTCTGGCCCTAGGCTCTAAGTACATTGCCCTGAGTGCTCTGATGGTTTTCTGCCCAAACCCTCTGCCTTCCAAGATACCCCAGAGAAAGCTCCAGTCCACACGGTCGAAAGCCTTCTCTGCGTCGAGCAGGATCATGGCCATCTCACCTCCCGTGGCAGCATGGACGTCAAATAGGGCTATTGCCCTGCTAGTATGATCCAAAGTGCCACGCCCGGGGACAAACCCATGCTGCCAAGGGGAAACGAGACCGACAATAATCCTGCCCAACCTCAAAGCTCAGATCTTTGAATACAGCTTGGTATCAGCGTTGATTAATGAGATAGGTCGATAAGACCCAGGGTTCTCACTAGGCTTCCCCTTTTTGTGGAATATAACAATATTAGTTTCTTTCCACGAATCCGGAATCAGCCCGGTGCATATAACCCCATTAAAAAGATCTATTAATAGCGGCATGATTTCTGGTTCAATACGCTTGTACACCTCTAATGGAATGCCGTCTGGGCCGGCAGCCTTCCCAGTGGCTAGCTCCTGTAAGGCAGCCTTAATCTCTTTTTCCGTGATATCCCTATCCAGCTCCTCCTGAAATTACTTGTCCAGTCGGGGTCCTATATCTAAAACATCATCCACTTGTCTCCTATCCATAACCTCTCCACCATACACTTTCTGGTAAAATTTTCTAAACACCACTAGGATCTCTTTAGCCTCTGTGAATTCCCTACCGCTCTCTACTATTTTTAGGATGACATTTTTTTACTTCTCTTGCCATAAGTGAAGGGCCAGGGCTCTACCTGCATGTTCTCCCATTTCATACCTCTTAGTTCTGGTGGCCTGATATTCCGCTATCGCCTTTTGAGTGATCAATTTCTGTAATTCTGCCTTAATTGCAGATAGAACATTATGGCTGCTACTACCATCACCCCCCGAAGTGATATCATTAATGTGCTCTTCTTCTACTGTTGCTAACCTCTTCACTAAATTCATTTCCTCAATCCTATCTTCGCTCCTCAAACTGGCTGCGATGCTCATTTTTTCACCTCTAAATGCAGCTTTAAAGGACTCCCACACTACATTACGAGAGGAGCTGTATCTGTTGGCAGCGAAAAAGTTATCCGTCCAGTTCTTGATATGGGCTACATATCTAGTATCTTCCAATAGCCTCCTCTCGAAGGACCAAGAGGACCTTACCCTTTCACACCTCTCTCTTTGGTATGTAATTACTAGAGGAATATGGTCAGAGATTACCATTGGTATCCTAGATATATTAACTCTATTAATTTCGGGGGTGGAAATAAACAGGTAATCCAGTTTTGAATATTTCTGAGCTGGGTTTGAGAAATAGGTATCTCCAGGATTTTGGGGCTCCTTAGTCCCCCAGATATCCACTAATCCGAGCGAATCCATGAGGGCATTTATGGCCCTGAAAACCCTGGGTTTGCGCCCAGCATAATGCCCACCATTAACCCAGTCTGCAGAGATATTTAAATCCCCGCATACTGACAGTGGTGCCGGCCAACCAGCTAGTTCAATTTCCAAATGATTAAAAATCTCAGGGTCATCGCTATTCGAGCCATACACTACGCACAAAGTATAGCCCATTTCTGCTTCTTCTATAGCCCATCTACCACATCTATCCACCTTTGTCCTTTTCACACCACCCAAAGATTTCCTAATCAATATAGCGACCCCCCTGATTGTAGAGGATTGGGATGAACAGGCGGCCAACTCAAACCCATTGATAGCCAGCAAATTCCGCTTAGACCAGGGAATGTGGGTCTCCTGGAGGCATAACACATCGATCTTGTTAAATTTTACAAAATAGGCCAGTCTCTGTCTCTTCCGCCAGTCATTCAATCCACCCACATTCATTGTACAAATTCTAATGTCTGCCATCCTTACTTTTAATTCGGCCCTCCAATCGACCATAGATCTTATACCTTCCAAGGTTCCTTAGATACCCTCTAAGTCTAAATAATGCAACCACAAATACAATACCGATGATGCACCTTTTCCTCCCATTTTCTTTTTCGCCCTACCACACCCACCCACTTCCCTTACAATCCCATCCCCCCACCCAACCCTTCTTCAACCCAACCCCCCCCCCACTCAGTGAGGCGCACAGAACTAAACTGTGCTTGTCATGAAAGTGCAGTGTTTGCGGTGAAGACAGCGATAAACACCTCTTAAACCTAAATTAAGCCCAAAAATACAAAGCATGTGGAAAACTAAACACTAAAGCAAGGCACAAGGAGCAGCTATCCTTCAACTATAGGCACCGACTATTACCCTTATGATATGTCCCATATAAAGCCTATTTGCCCAAACTGTCCAGGTACTCCTTGGCCTTGATTTCTGAAGAGAAGTACAGTGTTTTCCCCTCATTAATGACTTTTAACTGCGCCGGGTTGATTAAGTAGGCTTGGAGTTTCCTGTCCTGGAAGGGTTTGATCAACTCCCTAAGACGCCAGCGCCTTTCCACAGTCACGTGGCAAAAATCAGGGCGGACAAAAAACACGACGCCCCATCACAACTTCTCCTGGCATCAGGTCTTGCCCTCTCTGCAATTGCCTGTCGTAAAATAAAATTGCCAAGGAATATCAGCACCGCCCTGGGTTTATCGCCTTCTTTAGCTTTCCGTCGTACTTTAAAAGGGGTACGATGGACTCTTAGTAGTTCATTTGGCCAGTCCCATCCAGACAGCTCGGGAAAGGCTTGCTGGAAGAGCTTAATGACGTAAGACCTGATGTCGGACACCTCGATCCCCTCCGGAATTCCCAGGACTCTTAGATTGTTCCTTGGAAGCCTATTTTCCATCTCCTCCAGCTTCCATTGTATGTCTGAGACCTGGGAGTTCTGTGAGTCCACCTTAGCCACTGCTCCTGCACCTCGGCTTCTGTAGCCACCACCCTCTCCACCAAATTTGACACTCTATCCCCTCGTGGCAGCACAAGCCCTAGAAAGTTTCCGAACCACTCCCTGCATTTTCCTCATAGCGGCCTGGGATTTATGACTGTCTTGACGCGTTTCCTCTCTGTGTGCTAAGATCTCTTTGTGAATCGTCTCCAGCAGAGACAGTTGTGTCTGTTCCAACAGAGGGCTGCCTTGCAGTGGTAGAGCCGAGGAGTGGTCCCAGGTTAGTTCACGTCTCAAGTGAACTTGACCCCCTGCGGCATTTTGGAGTTTCAAAGCTGTAGCCGGCTGATCATTATCTGTGTCGCTTTCTGATTCTACAAAAGAGCTACGTTCATCCTCGTCTTCAGACCACTCTGCCCCCCATCTGAAACAGAATAGAAGGCTTCACTTGGGACGCTCTCTTTCTCGATGCTGGTTCCGGTCGCCCCTTCTATAGCTTCATCCAGTACAGCTTCTGGGGGTACTATTGTGCCAGGGAGTTCGCCACTGATCCCCACACCAGCACTTTGCGCCGAGGATTGAGGGTCACCAACTAGCTGTCCCATCCCAAGGGGGCTCGTAAGGGGCTCCTGGCTCCCCTTACTAGCGGTAACCAAATTTACTGCCTGCAAGCCGCTTTCCATGCTTGCAATCTCAGTTAGAGTCTCAGGAGCCAGATTCAAGTTGCCGGCTACATTGGAGACATTATCCGCTCCCATCTCTTTAGAGCTTTTTTCCTTGCCCACTTGTGTAAATAAATCAGCAATTGTAGTAGCCTGGCGTGAGAGCCCTGAAGATTCTAAACGTGTATTACTTTTTTGTCCTGCGTACCTGCACCCCAGATCAAAATCGATAAAGGCACTCTGATTACAGTTGGGAATTAAACATTTTTGGGATAGCGTCAAGGATTTGTAAAACTCATCCCAAGCCTATTGTTGTTCACTCTGTGTCTAAATTTCTGCAAGCTGTCTGGTTCACAAGATTCAAGCTGCTAAATCCTGTGAACAATTTGCACTTTTTGAATTATTATCTGGGCATTAAGTGATACCTTCTCAATTTGTTAGATTTTATATAATATAGTTCTTCTTGTTTTTATTACGTTTAACTCAATTTTACTCTGTGTTTTAGGATTTTAATATATATATATATATATTGTAAAATGTCGATGAGTTTTACTGAATTTGAAATGACAAATACACAAAAGAGTGAAAGAGTTAATTTATCAGCTACTCGATTCTGAATCCCTAATCCCATACCACCTCCATAACTGCTCATCTTGCTACTCTGAGAGCAATGTATTAAAGGATACAAATGTTGATCAGTTTTTGGGTTGCATAGTAGGTCAGTCCTAGGAAGTCAGTGGTAAAAGGACCCAATTTATACAGTGGGTCCAGTAGTCAAGTCTAGTCAAGAATCACTTTATTCGATTTGCTCAACGGAAATCATAAAAGTATATCAAATCAAATAATTCATTAAAAATTAGAAAATTAAACAGTAAAATTGGACCATCAAAATCATTACATCTCAAGATCTTGAATTTAAAACACCTGCTAAGAACAATGATAGATACAAACTTGCATTTAGTGTGGATAAAATTGCAAATACAGTAAAGCTGGCCGCACTTGACTGAAATTCATTGACATTAAAAGTGAGCCAATACAATTATATCATAACGTGTTATATTCAGGGCAAACAAGAACAATGTGCCCAGTGTCCAAAATAGCAGCCAAATTACAAATGCATGCAGGAAGTTCAGAGGTCTTGTGCCACCCTAACAAAAGCTGGGGTAACAAATTCAATAGAAAATAAGTCAGAAGTCTTCTATGATGGGAGTGCAGCAACTTTGGGATTCCTTGAGGCACACAAACAGGCCGACCCTTGCTGTATAAGACCTGCTCCTTAAAAAAGTGTACTAATGCCCACCATCTACACTGGAACAAATTAAGCACTGGATGCAAAGCATGTGTTAGGTAACTCTAAAAGTTTACTTTGAAGGCAAAACCATTTCTTAAAGAGGAAAATCCGAAAATTCATAGGTTACTCTTTCCACCCTATTCTCATTTTTCTACAGCTTTCTCAGCTAATGATAATTTTTGAAGGCACAGTGTTGGAATTCTTTTGAGCTGTGTGATGCTTGTATTTCACTCCAGGAACTGAATTCTAAAGTGAATCCCAGCAGTTTAGAATTGCCTAAATAACCCCAAGCCTTCTAACCCATGGGCATTCTGACCAAGTTTCTCTGAGTAGCTGCATTGCTGAAACTAGAAGTAGTGCATACTGAACATAAAAATAGCAGAACCATGAGAATGGAGACTAGATATTTTTACACTGTGATACAGAAAGCGTTTTTTAAAATATAGAACCACAAATAATCCTAGTATGCAGTTGTATGTTGAATCCCTGTGACATACTGCAGCCGACTAAATGCTTACCTACAAATGGCACTAAATATTCTTGAAAGAGGATTATTAATCCAGAGTCTCCTGCAGCAGTGCGAGTCTCCGACAGCAATCATTACTCTGACCAAACCATGAACATTCAGGAAATAAACCATTAATTAAGTTTTCACAGGTTAGATATTGTGCACCCTGGTTAGGGTAACATCTTCCTAAACCTTACAGATGATCAGCACTTCTGCTTAGAGAAAGGATTGTCAATGGCGATATTTTACCGAAATCATATACTCTGTCACCACCTCTCCTGTGTGAGCAGCCCAACCCCACCCGCAAAGCTGCTGCAGCAGGAAAACATTAAATGATAATAACATTGAGTTATTATTGTTTTATGTTTCATTTATTTCACTGCTGCAAACCAGTGGGGTGACGCTCCTCCAACCTAGCGAAGGAGCTGCCACTGAAATCAGCGTATGTGAAATGTTACATAAGCCACAGGACTACAAGGTGTATGAGTGACATGTCATCCATACTGGTAGGCATTATAGTTTTAGAGTTCTTGGTCTGTAGAAGCACAAACTCAGAATTGAAAACGGAACATCATGGTTGAGGGTTCTCTTTAATAATAAGAATCAATTTCTATCCAAATGAACCCTTTTTGCAACATTAATCAATGCTCTAATCTTTATTTTGTAGTATGCACTCAGTTCTTTGACAGTTAATAACGCACTGTTCTCTAGTAAAATGTTACCTTATATACTGCAAGTAACAAAAAGATGTCTCTTAGAAAAGCAGTAACCCACTGATCTATTTACATTGTATACACTTTTTTTTCTTTAGCCATTAGTAAGATGCATTGCAAAACAATCAAGAACGGAAAAAAGCTTTTTCTTGACGCTTGGTAAGATTAGTACAATGGTTGGTAAGAAAAGAAGCTGAAGGTACAGAACACAGAAGGATTATATAAACTGATACTAATACTTCTACCTAATAAAATAAAAGTAGTAAACCAAGAAATTAATAATAGGTGTACGACTATACCCATTGCAGACTAGACCAGACCCTATTGAACCTATGGCAGGCACGGGGGCCTCCCTCAGCTAGGGATAGCTCGGAATCGAACACCTGTCTGAGCAATGCCCAAAACTCTTTGGTATTTGGACTGATAGGATTTATCCAGGCTCTAAAAATATACACAGATGCGGGCACAGTATAATATAAGAGATAAGTGCCCTCTCAGAATTCGTAGCTTCAAGCTTAAGCCCGAGGAGGATTTCCTTTTCTGTTAGCTGGAACTGGCGACCAAATTGCTCAGCTAGTGTTGCACACACATCGTTCCAAAACAACCTAAGCATTGGGCGGTCCAAAAACATGTATTTTAGATCTGCTGTAAACAGTGTACATTAGGGCAGTACAACTTACTAGAAGATCGAGATGTTATCCACTTAGAGATGAGCCTGGTGTCTATTACAACATAAAGACAGTCTTATGTTGATGTAATTTTAGATTGACGGAGGCAACTGCTCTATCTAAAACATCTAGTACCTACTGCACTTCTACTGCCATAATATTAGCATTCAAAAACTGACTTAATTTTACAGATATCTGCAAATTATCGTTGTGAGCTGATGCAATGAGTTTCTGATATAATGCACCAATGGAACCTCTACCAGAATTCCCTATATCCCCACCGATATTTCAGATGTATGTGGTGCAGTTGACAACCTTTGCTCATGTAACAAATAGTCTCTTATCTGGAGATATTTGAAAAAAGAACTATGTGGGAGCCCATACTCATCTCTAAGTGCAATGAATGAGCCGAAACCTTGATTGTCGTATAACTAGTCCTAGTCTGTAAATACCTAGAGACTGCCAAACTCTTCCAACAGAATCCTGGAATATGTCGGGCAGTTTGGATTGCCCCATTGAGCAGTATGAAAATGCAGCAAAGGCCAAGAAAATGTCTTGCAAATCTTTTGCCAGATCCTGGATATGCCCAAGACCGCCTTAAATTTAACCCGCTTGTAGTAATTAGGGTCAGAGGTCTAGTGAAGAGTAAATCTTATAAATGGCCCACAAGCTAATTGATAGGCCACTGAAGATAATCCACCTTTTAGTCCATTTAGCAGGCTCCACATTCGCCCAGCGAATGCGCCTGAAAATAAAACTTGAAGTCTGGAAGCATAAAGCTCCCTTGTTTATGAGACAGTTTAATGAGGCTAAGAGCCATTATGAACGTCGACAACCCCATATCAAACTGCCTATAGCGCTTTGCAAACGCTTAAAAAATGAATTTCGGACCCAAAGAGGAACTGAGCAAAAAAGGTAGAGAAACGTAGGCAAAATGTTTGTTTTGATTATATTACACCTGCTGTTAATACTAAGAGGGAGCCGATGCCAACTGCGTAGTTTAACCGTGACAGATTTAAGAAGTGATTCATAATTCAGGCCAATTAGAACCTCCACCCAGCTACTAAGACAGATACCTAGATATATGGGCATGTCGGAGACCCCCAAAGATGTTGGCAATATCTCAGAATGTTAGTTGAGGATTGTCTGGGTTTTTACTAAGTTCAGCTTAAAACCAGAGAAGGAACCAAAAAGTTCATCCTCATCTGTTATGAGTGCTAAAGCGCCAACAGGATTGACAGAGTAAACACTGATGTCATCTGCATATGCAGTAAGCTTTAGTTCAGTACTAGTGAAGCTTAACAACCGGAACCGGGTTTTGATACAATTTCTGTACTAGAGGCTACCTGAGTACCAAGTCCGAATTCTGACATTGTCCCCCAGAGTGCCTCCCAGGCAACCCTGTCCAAAGCCTTCTCGGCATCCAGCATGATCATACCAATCTGTGTTTTTAATTTGCCCGATACATCGAAGGCTACTATGGCAGTATTGATATGGGTGATGGATTAAAACCATGATCTATTGACTTGGTAAGAGTATTCTGCATCATTCAGAAACTCTGTCCATCACCACCCCCCTTTTCCAAAATCGGTTTTATCCACACTATGTGTGGGAGGGTATACTCAGACGTGAGTCCCTTGCTCATTGCACCATCAGGATTCAAGCAAGCCGGGCCGAAGAAGGCTGTGATGCCAGAAACCGGTCCCCGGAAGCTTGTTTCCTTCCCAGTATAAGAATTGGCTTGGTAGTTTGGTTTGCCCTGTTCCCATCATGCACTGGGACAGGAACAGACTAATTTGCATATAGCCAGGTTCTGAGCTGGGATGGTGCAGTGAGCTAAAAAACGGTGATGGATTAAAACCATGATCTATTGACTTGGTAAGAGTATTCTGCATCATTCAGAAACTCTGTCCATCACCACCCCCCTTTTACAACATCGGTTTTATCCACACTATGTGTGGGAGGGTATACTCAGACGTGAGTCCCTTGCTCATTGCACCATCAGGATTCAAGCAAGCCGGGCCGAAGAAGGCTGTGATGCCAGAAACCGGTCCCCGGAAGCTTATTTCCTTCCCAGTATAAGAATTGGCTTGGTAGTTTGGTTTGCCCTGTTCCCATCATGCACTGGGACAGGAACAGACTAATTTGCATATAGCCAGGTTCTGAGCTGGGATGGTGCAGTGAGCTAAAAAACGGTGATGGATTAAAACCATGATCTATTGACTTGGTAAGAGTATTCTGCATCATTCAGAAACTCTGTCCATCACCACCCCCCTTTTACAACATCGGTTTTATCCACACTATGTGTGGGAGGGTATACTCAGACGTGAGTCCCTTGCTCATTGCACCATCAGGATTCAAGCAAGCCGGGCCGAAGAAGGCTGTGATGCCAGAAACCGGTCCCCGGAATCTTGTTTCCTTCCCAGTATAAGAATTGGCTTGGTCGTTTGGTTTGCCCTGTTCCCATCATGCACTGGGACAGGAACAGACTAATTTGCATATAGCCAGGTTCTGAGCTGGGATGGTGCAGTGAGCTAAAAAACGGTGATGGATTAAAACCATGATCTATTGACTTGGTAAGAGTATTCTGCATCATTCAGAAACTCTGTCCATCACCACACCCCTTTTCCAAAATCGGTTTTATCCACACTATGTGTGGGAGGGTATACTCAGACGTGAGTCCCTTGCTCATTGCACCATCAGGATTCAAGCAAGCCGGGCCGAAGAAGGGTGTGATGCCAGAAACCGGTCCCCGGAAGCTTGTTTCCTTCCCAGTATAAGAATTGGCTTGGTAGTTTGGTTTGCCCTGTTCCCATCATGCACTGGGACAGGAACAGACTAATTTGCATATAGCCAGGTTCTGAGCTGGGATGGTGCAGTGAGCTAAAAAACGGTGATGGATTAAAACCATGATCTATTGACTTGGTAAGAGTATTCTGCATCATTCAGAAACTCTGTCCATCACCACCCCCCTTTTCCAAAATCGGTTTTATCCACACTATGTGTGGGAGGGTATACTCAGACGTGAGTCCCTTGCTCATTGCACCATCAGGATTCAAGCAAGCCGGGCCGAAGAAGGCTGTGATGCCAGAAACCGGTCCCCGGAAGCTTGTTTCCTTCCCAGTATAAGAATTGGCTTGGTAGTTTGGTTTGCCCTGTTCCCATCATGCACTGGGACAGGAACAGACTAATTTGCATATAGCCAGGTTCTGAGCTGGGATGGTGCAGTGAGCTAAAAAACGTTGATGGATTAAAACCATGATCTATTGACTTGGTAAGAGTATTCTGCATCATTCAGAAACTCTGTCAATCACCACCCCCCTTTTCCAAAATCGGTTTTATCCACACTATGTGTGGGAGGGTATACTCAGACGTGAGTCCCTTGCTCATTGCACCATCAGGATTTAAGCAAGCCGGGCCGAAGAAGGCTGTGATGCCAGAAACCGGTCCCCGGAAACTTGTTTCCTTCCCAGTATAAGAATTGGCTTGGTAGTTTGGTTTGCCCTGTTCCCATCATGCACTGGGACAGGAACAGACTAATTTGCAAATATCCAGGTTCTGAGCTGGGATGGTGCAGTGAGCTAAAAAACGGTGATGGATTAAAACCATGATCTATTGACTTGGTAAGAGTATTCTGCATCATTCAGAAACTCTGTCCATCACCACCCCCCTTTTCCAAAATCGGTTTTATCCACACTATGTGTGGGAGGGTATACTCAGACGTGAGTCCCTTGCTCATTGCACCATCAGGATTCAAGCAAGCCGGGCCGAAGAAGGGTGTGATGCCAGAAACCGGTCCCCGGAAGCTTGTTTCCTTCCCAGTATAAGAATTGGCTTGGTAGTTTGGTTTGCCCTGTTCCCATCATGCACTGGGACAGGAACAGACTAATTTGCATATAGCCAGGTTCTGAGCTGGGATGGTGCAGTGAGCTAAAAAACGGTGATGGATTAAAACCATGATCTATTGACTTGGTAAGAGTATTCTGCATCATTCAGAAACTCTGTCCATCACCACCCCCCTTTTCCAAAATCGGTTTTATCCACACTATGTGTGGGAGGGTATACTCAGACGTGAGTCCCTTCTCATTGCACCATCAGGATTCAAGCAAGCCGGGCCGAAGAAGGCTGTGATGCCAGAAACCGGTCCCCGGAAGCTTGTTTCCTTCCCAGTATAAGAATTGGCTTGGTAGTTTGGTTTGCCCTGTTCCCATCATGCACTGGGACAGGAACAGACTAATTTGCATTTAGCCAGGTTCTGAGCTGGGATGGTGCAGTGAGCTAAAAAACGTTGATGGATTAAAACCATGATCTATTGACTTGGTAAGAGTATTCTGCATCATTCAGAAACTCTGTCCATCACCACCCCCCTTTTCCAAAATCGGTTTTATCCACACTATGTGTGGGAGGGTATACTCAGACGTGAGTCCCTTGCTCATTGCACCATCAGGATTCAAGCAAGCTGGGCCGAAGAAGGCTGTGATGCCAGAAACCGGTCCCCGGAAGCTTGTTTCCTTCCCAGTATAAGAATTGGCTTGGTAGTTTGGTTTGCCCTGTTCCCATCATGCACTGGGACAGGAACAGACTAATTTGCAAATAGCCAGGTTCTGAGCTGGGATGGTGCAGTGAGCTAAAAAACGGTGATGGATTAAATCCATGATCTATTGACTTGGTAAGAGTATTCTGCATCATTCAGAAACTCTGTCCATCACCACCCCCCTTTTCCAAAATCGGTTTTATCCACACTATGTGTGGGAGGGTATACTCAGACGTGAGTGCCTTCTCATTGCACCATCAGGATTCAAGCAAGCCGGGCCGAAGAAGGCTGTGATGCCAGAAACCGGTCCCCGGAAGCTTGTTTCCTTCCCAGTATAAGAATTGGCTTGGTAGTTTGGTTTGCCCTGTTCCCATCATGCACTGGGACAGGAACAGACTAATTTGCATATAGCCAGGTTCTGAGCTGGGATGGTGCAGTGAGCTAAAAAACGGTGATGGATTAAAACCATGATCTATTGACTTGGTAAGAGTATTCTGCATCATTCAGAAACTCTGTCCATCACCACCCCCCTTTTCCAAAATCGGTTTTATCCACACTATGTGTGGGAGGGTATACTCAGACGTGAGTCCCTTGCTCATTGCACCATCAGGATTCAAGCAATCCGGGCCGAAGAAGGCTGTGATGCCAGAAACCGGTCCCCGGAAGCTTGTTTCCTTCCCAGTATAAGAATTGGCTTGGTAGTTTGGTTTGCCCTGTTCCCATCATGCACTGGGACAGGAACAGACTAATTTGCATATAGCCAGGTTCTGAGCTGGGATGGTGCAGTGAGCTAAAAAACGGTGATGGATTAAAACCATGATCTATTGACTTGGTAAGAGTATTCTGCATCATTCAGAAACTCTGTCCATCACCACCCCCCTTTTCCAAAATCGGTTTTATCCACACTATGTGTGGGAGGGTATACTCAGACGTGAGTCCCTTGCTCATTGCACCATCAGGATTCAAGCAAGCCGGGCCGAAGAAGGCTGTGATGCCAGAAACCGGTCCCCGGAAGCTTGTTTCCTTCCCAGTATAAGAATTGGCTTGGTAGTTTGGTTTGCCCTGTTCCCATCATGCACTGGGACAGGAACATACTAATTTGCATATAGCCAGGTTCCGAGCTGGGATGGTGCAGTGAGCTAAAAAACGGTGATGGATTAAAACCATGATCTATTGACTTGGTAAGAGTATTCTGCATCATTCAGAAACTCTGTCCATCACCACCCCCCTTTTCCAAAATCAGTATTGATATGGGATACAGTGCAGTGTCTCTGCTGGGGAAAAACCTGTGTTGCTGGATGGAAACTAGCCAATGCATATTAGGGGCCAAGCGTGCAGGCAGGATTTTAGAAAAATATTTTGGCGCCGAGTTAATTAAAGAAATAGGGCAGTAGGAGCCTCTATTGTTCATAGGTTTTCCCTTCCTAGGAAATACAATAATGTTAGTCAAACTCCAGAAAACTGGAGTTTACCCATTTTTAGTAATATAGGTAGTTAATTCCTTAAACTCTGGTACAAAAATATCCCAAAAAACTTTATAGACTTCCAATGGGATAGTAACCTCACCTGCAGCCTTTCCTGAGGGCAGGGCCTTGATATCATCCTCCACCTCAGCTGATATCAAGATATTTCTCCGTGAAATACCACCGATTCCTCAGCATCAAGTCATGGACCATGACTCCCTTGCAGATAATCCTGGAGCCTGTTCTTGTTAGAAGATGACTCGCCATAAAGTTTAGCATTGTATGTACTTTATGATCTGCATGGTACACAATCTTTGCAGCAGGCTTATTAACCCTCTGTGATACTTTATGATCAGTCAAAAGCTCAACTAGACAAAACTCAGATCTCTCTCCAGTAAGATCATCAGTCACAGGAGTTATCTTGACATTCATATTGTTGCCTGGAAATTGCTGGATGCAAGGAACATGGCAGAGATGCTTTTAAAACCAAAATAATGCGAACATGGCACTCCCTGAAGTCAGCAGCCGGTGAGGTGACACCATCGCACCACCCTAGAGCCGGCCCTGTTTCAGAGCCTGCAGTTGCAGAAGAACAGGCGCACAGTGTACCCACGGAATAGCAACCACTGACTGTACTCTGTTTCTGAACTGTGTTGTCTGCAGCTAATGTACTAACTTACATCCGCGCCTAAGTTGCATAAAAACAAGTGCCACAGCTGAAAGTTTTGCTCCGATGCCTGCGGCCAGCCCTATGAATATCGTGGGTGCCGAATACCAAGCTGCGTATTCTTGACGCCACTTCATGCCTCTTTCATCCACCACCAGTCATTCCCAGCCCTTTTTGTTTCACTCTTGCATGTTTTTTTTTAATCATCCATGCGTCCTTCTTTTGTCGCTGTGTTTTCCGTCATTCTCGTCCCATTTCTTCACGCTTATGTTTTTTTCGCACTTTTCTTCTCTGGCTCAAAGTGCGATGAAGAACGAATGTGTGAGGGGTCCCCAAAATTAAGTGCCCGACACCACCAGATGAAAATAAGCACTTTCTGCATTTTCTGCTCTGGCTCAAAGTGCGATGAAGAATGAATGCGTGAGGGGTCCCCAAAATTAAATGATCGCCACCTAGGGTGACCAACCGTCCGTAAATTTCACGGACAGTCCGTAATTTTGGCCGTCTGTCCATTGTCCGTGAAGGATTCTTTAACGGACGCCATTTGTCCGTCATTTTAGCCTGGCACCGGTGGCCCCCCCCACCCTAACGCCGGCACAGCTTGCACCCACCTCCCTTCTTGACTCAGATGCTGCATCTAAGCGTAGATACCCCGCCGCACTAGAGAGGCACAGCGGGGTGGCAACCCTGACACCTCCAGCCCTTGTAAATGTAAATGAGCTGTTAAGAGGTGCTCGATGGTGACTGAGGGGGAGGGGCTGGAGCTGTAGGTTCAGGAGTAGGGGCATCCATTCAGATGCAAACAGCCCTGAATGGTCACGTCTCTGCACTTTAGAGGGGGCCTCACACATTCCCCTCAGCCCAGGGCCCCAAACATCCTAGACTCTGCCAGATTACACCGAAGCAGCACGTGGTTCACTTCACAGAGCTTAATTACTGTCACTAAATTGTAAGCAAACCTCAGTTCTTCAAACATGCAGTTTATAATGTAATAAAATAAAGACAAGGCACATTCACACCCAAACTGATTAACAAAGTATGGAGGACAATCAGTTCAATCAGTTCTCTTAGAGTATCTCCTGTAAGTACTATACATCACAGTGGGGGATGGCATTTTAGACATAGAGCCTGTCTTCCTTGTCTTGTGCAGGAGGGGGCGAGGAGCCCAAGATGATACTAGAATACTGCATTCCCACCCCTGTGCCCACCCTGTTGGATCCTGTTCCCCCTCCTGTGATGGCACCTGTCCCCCTTCCCCCTGCCTGTGATGGCTCCTGTCCCCCCCTGTGATGGCTCCTGTCCTCCCCTGTGATGGCTCCTGTCCTCCCCCCCCCCCGCCTGTGACGGCTCCTGTCCCCCCTGTGGTGGATCATGTCTCTGCCCTGGGTGGATTCTGTCTCAGTCCTGGAACGGCTCCTGCAGCGACTTCTCAAAAGGGCTCAGTTCAAAATTAATATGGAAAGGTGGGCGAGTGAGTAAGTGAAGGGATGGGTGGATCGCTGGATGAATTAGTGAAAGGGTTAATGGATGAATGAAAGAGTGAATAAATGGATAATGGGAGAGGATGGATGGATTGATGAGCGAGGGGAAGGATGGATGAGAGAAAATGTAAATAGCTGGATGTATGGGTGGAAGGGTAGCTGGATGATGGATGAGGGGAACGATGGATGAGGGGAAGGATGGATGGATGAGGGGAAGGATGGATTGATGGAGGGAAGGATGGATGGATGGGTGGGTGAAAGGGTGGATAGATGATGAGGGGAAGGATGGATGGATGATGAGTGGGTGGGTGGAAGGATGGATGGATGGATGATGAAGGGAAGGATGGATGATGAGTGGGTGGGTGGAAGGATGGATGGATGAATGATGAGGGGAAGGATGGATGGATGATGAGGGGAAGGATGGATAGATGATGAGTGGGTGGGTGAAAGGATGGATGGATGATGAGGGGTAGAATGGATGGATGGATGGATGATGAGGGGGTGGGTGAAAGGATGGATGATGAGTGAAATGATGGATAGATTGATGGATTGATAAGTGCAAGGGTGAATGAATGGACGTATGAGTGAAAGGGTGGATGTAAGGATGGATGAGTCAGTGAAAGGGAGGGTAGATGGACAAAAGGATGAATAGATGTGTGAAGGAGTGAAATGATAGATGGATGAGTGATAGGGTCAATGGATGGATTCATGAGTGGATGAGTAGATGGATGGATGGGTGGATGGATGAATGGAAGGAAGGATGGCTAAGTGAAAGGGTCGATGGAGAGAGAAAGGGAGGATGGATGGATGACTAAAAGAGTGGATGGGTGGAAGGATTAGTAAGTGAAAGGATGGCTGGATTGGTGAAAGGCTAAATGGCTGGATGGATGAGTGAATGGATGGATGGGATGAAGAGTGGATGGATAAGTGTACAGATGGATAGGGTGAAAGGGTGGATGGATGGATAATGGATGGATGAGTGAAAGGATGGATGAAAGGATGGATGAGTGAAATGATAGATGGAAGGATACATGATGGATAGGTTTGCAAATGGTTGAATATGTTTGGAAATGGCTGGGCTTACTTATATACTATTGCGCGACCTCTGATGTGTCTGTAAAACTTACCTATCGTCCTGAAGTTTTGTCCTGAATTTTAACCTCCTGTCCTGAATTTGTGTCCTGAATTTTGACCCTTTGTCCTGAATTTTTACACTCACCGTCCTGAATTTGCACCAATGCCAGTTGGTCACCCTACCGCCACCACCAGATGAAAATAAGCACTTACTTTTATATTTTCAAAGTAAATTAATGCACTGTTTATAGTATTATATCCTGGATATCAAAAGCGCGGGCCTGTTCAGCATCTGCGCTCGGCAGCGAATGGGATCACGCAGGGCCCCTGCTGCTCACCTTTGACCCTGCTTTTTCCAGCGCTCCTGTTAGTCTTAATCTTGCATTCAGCTCCAGCCAAGATGAATCTGTAGTAATCAGATTATAGTTATTGGGCAGGTGTATGCGGTTTGGTTCTGCAGATCAGCACGGAGCCTATAAATAAAATATGGGAAACACAGACAACAATTAGCCGCCCGTAAGCCAACGAGACAAAGCCAGTGATATCATTATCCGTTTGCCGCCTTAGTCAGCACTTTCGCTAACTTTAGTTTTTAATAAGATTACGGGAGATGAAAGGGAAGAAGAGCTTGCTTCAGCTTTTCAGGTGGATGCAAGCACTTTTAAATTGCATTGTGTCCCCCGGGAAACAAGAGGCAAATAGTTCCAATAAATTAAAAGTGTTTCTTGGACAGATAGCGGTTGTGTAATAATTTCGTTACCTGAAGAATCCATAGCTGTTGAATTTGAAAATGTAAAAACTCACAGCGGTGCAATGCAAACATGTTTTTTGTGACTGGAAGTGTTGCATCAAATTTCGCTCTAGCATTACGTCCTATTGTCTGATTAAAGTGTACTTACTAGCTCAGGAGGATTACAGATTGGAAGTACTAGAAACGAGGTCCTCTCTTCATTTACTGCACCCCGGAAAAGTCATTATCCAAAGGTGACGTAAGGTGTGGTACAAATCTCGTATTTTGAAAATTCCTTTGGAAAATCTGGAATTACAGGAGGAACTGGTGCATTCCGCAGCAGCATTCTTGTAATGAAATATATCAGACTTTTTTTCTCCCTTTAAATTTTGCCACTTTTGACAGGAGGAAAATTGCAGAAGGCGCTGAAGGAGGCACCTGTACCTGTAGGTGTAGTGGAAGTGGTGGCCTTCTGACGATTGCGTGACTATGAAGGCTGCGCCCCCAAAAATGTACCAAAACCGCACGAGGGAACTGATCAGGGTTGAGTATATTCTCTGCATGCACTGTGTGTCTACATCACTAACTATAATTATTTTTACCCTGAAGAAGACCCGAGGCCTTTAAGGCTAGCATAGGGGTTGAAACATGTTGGTAACAAAATAATTGACCATGGGTTAAGTGAGTCATAGGTTTTCACGCTATAACCCAACGTATGATTTCAAAGTAGGTTTTGGGTATACCTCTAAGCATTTTTAACAGCTTATTTTTTTGCCAAATCAACAGGACCCTAGAGTTTGTCTTGGCAAAAGACCCAGGGTTATGAATGGCTGCCCTCAGTTGAGTTCGCTGGGGTGGCCGTGTTCCTAATCCAGTGTGAGAGGTAAAGCATGCCTTGATAAGGTAAAGGTGAGACGACCTCTCAAAAATCTTTTGATGACCCTCTCCAAAAGAATTCCTAATTACTAATGGGCAACAGGGACACTAAATAACCTCAAGTAGTTTTGTGTGTTAATGGCTCCCTTAACCTGCTATAGCGTCTCTAATGAACAAGTTACTTACCTTCCGTAACGCTTTTTCTGGCGGATACAGTATCTGCCTGTGGATTCCTTACCTTATGATTCCTCACCTTATGAATATCCCCTGCGCCAGCATTCCGCGTAAATTGTTTGTAGCCCTCCGTGCCGACGATGTCGTCATAGCGTCATGGCTCCGCACGCGGCATGACGTCACTGGAGCCATAAGAAGACCACGTCGGCGTGATGACAACAGTCCCACACATTTTTTCCGTGCCACCAAGGCAAAATGGGCGAACCGACCATAGAGACAATGCATACATAGTATACAGAATTCACACAAGTACACTCAGTGTATAATGAATAAGAAAGCTTGCATTTCAAACAAGACAACAATATACCAATAGAGGTAACAAAGTCTTGAGTATACAAAAATACATCAAATAACTAATACCTCCACTTTTATGGCATAAAAGGGTGAACAATGGGGAGGTGGGTGGGTCAGTGAGGAGTCCACAGGCAGATACTCTATCCACCAGAAAAAGTGTTACCGAAAGTAAGGAACTTGTTCTTCTGATGAATACATCTGCCTGTAGATTCCTCACCTTATGAATAGAATCCCACAGCAGTCCTACCCCCGTAGGAGGGTGCCCACCCTTCTAAACCAAAAAGTCTTGTAAAACAGAGCGTGCAAAATGGCCATCCCTCCTCACCTCAAAATCCAAGCAGTAATGCTTCGGCAAAGTGTGGAGGGATGCCCAAATTACGGCCTTACAGATGTCCAAAACAGGAACACCTCTGGACAAAGTAGAAGTAGATGATTAAGCCCTGGTGGAATGAGCTCCAATGCCTAAAGGAGGCTCTTTACCAGCCAGGGAGTAGCATATATTGAGGCACAAGATGATCCATCTTGATAAAGTGTGCTTGTGCACTGCCTTGCCCTTCATACGACCAGCATATCCAACAAAGAGCTGATCATCTTGATGGAAGTCATTTGTCCTATCCAAATAGATGATAATCGATCTCTTTGGATCCAATGGATGAAGGCTCTCCTCCTCCTTGGATGGATGAGGGGGAGTATAAAAAGTAGGGAGGGTAATGGACTGACCTAGGTGGAAGGGAGTTACCACCTTAGGCAGAAAAGCAGCCCTTGTCCTGAGAACCATCCTTTCAGCATGTATGGTCAGGAAAGGAGGCTTTCCTGACCATTGGATGAAGGCTCTCCTCCTCCTTGGATGGATGAGGGGGAGGATAAAAAGTAGGGAGGGTAATGGACTGACCTAGGTGGAAGGGAGTTACCACCTTAGGCAGAAAAGCAGCCCTGGTCCTGAGAACCATCCTTTCAGCATGTATGGTCAGCAAAGGAGGCTTTGAACTCAAAGCCTGAATCTCACTTACCCTCCTAGCGAAGTGATAGCCACAAGAAAGACAGTCTTGAATGTAAGCAGTCTCAAAGGACAACTGCAGAGGTTCTATCTTGGAACCCATTAAAAAAGTTAACACAAGATTCAAATCCCACTGGGGCATAATAAAAAGAGTGGGCGGAAACATGTTAGTAAGCCCCTTAATGAACCTTAAAACTATTGGAGACTTAAAAAGAGACGGCTGTTCAGGCAAACAAATAAATGCAGATAAAGCCGACAAAAAAACTTTAACAGTGGCCACAGCACAACCCTGCTGGGCCAAATGAAGCGAAAAACAAAGAACATCAGAAAGATGTGCTTTCAGAGGATCAACAGATTTCTATCCACACCATCTAACAAATTTCGACAACCAGTAGGAGTAGATAGATTTGGTGGAGTGTCGCCTAGCCGATAAAATAACATCCACCACGTCAGGCGGGAGAGAAAAAAAAGTCAGGTTGCCCCGTTCAATCTCCAATAATCAAAAACAAACCATATGGGAGGGTCCAAGGGATATAAAGTGTAGAGACCCGTGCCTGCTTATTATCCCCAGCTCCTTCTATATGTATAACACCAAAAAACACAGGGGGGTCTAACAGCCTAATTATGTAGCTGAGCTGTCAATCCGAATCACCAGGATTTCGGAGTGTATGAATCACATGGAGACAGCGTGTTTGAACAGAAGGTGAACACTATGTGTTTAGGAAAAATCAACACAGTACAGATCATTCAAAAATGGTCAACAAATCCAAAACATTTAGCAATGGGTTACCATCAAATTGACTTGATGATCAGTCCTATCATCTGGCCATACCCAGGTGTGAGTTAGGCTAGTCCCCTAATCATTGGGACATCAAGCGCCACACCATTTGTTGCTGGTAAAGGATTTGGTCAACCGACACAAATGAACCGTCTCTGATGGCTGATCTTTAATGGTAAAGTTAATAATAGTGCAACAAAGATAGTGACTTTAAAATAGGATGGAGTGTCCTCCTACTTCTTACTTTATTCAACGGCCGAACAGCACCTCCTAATTAAAAACCTAGAACAGTGCAAGAGAGACAGTCAACAAATATCTGTCCTATAACGGGCCAACATGTTTCTGCCTAACGGGCATTTCATCCCTTAGCATTCATCAGGGCCTCTGTTCTTACAATAGTTGCACTTAGTGATAATGAAACCAAAAACACCACCACCACCAAAGTGGAAAAGGTAAAGAAAAACGGTTGAGTACGATACAACCTGTAACAACCGGAAACATTAACCCTCCATGTCAATTAGGAAATACGAATTCCTTCATGGTAGGGGAATTGACCTCACCTCACCTGGACCTTGCTCAGGTTCTACGAGGCCCCGCACTCTCCGTCTGTACCTCAAACTCCCATCTGAGTCTTGGGGGACTGACCTAGGTGGAAGGGAGTTACCACCTTAGGCAGAAAAGCAGCCCTGGTCCTGAGAACCATCCCTTCAGCATGTATGGTCAGGAAAGGAGGCTTTCCTGACCATTGGATGAAGGCTCTCCTCCTCCTTGGATGGATGAGGGGGAGTGTTGGAACTGGCCCTTCTTTCAGGGTCATCCCCAAACTTTTTGCTTCTTCCTCCCTTATTTTTCCTGACCCGTGGCTGTTGGCAATAGGACTCTGCGCACTTTACCACTGCTGATCAGTGCTAAAGTGCATATGCTCTCTGTGTAAATTGTTATTCTGATTGGATATACATGTTTGGCATATTTGTATAACCATGAAGTCCCTAGTAAAGTGCACCCTAGTAAAGTGCACTGGGTGTGCCAGGGCTGGTGATGACAAATGCTACTAGTGGGCCTGCAGCACTGATTGTGCCACCCACAGGAGTAGCCCTAAAATGATGTCTCAGGCCTGCCACTGCAGTGCCTATGGGCAGTTTAGAACTGCCATGTCCTCCTGGTCAGTGTCCCCACTGACCAGGCCTAACCCTTCCCTTTTTGTGCACATCAGTCACCCCTATGGAAGGCCCAAGGTACCCCCCTGGGCAGGGTGCAGTGTATGTAAAAGGTAGAGCATGTACTAGTGCAGGTGACATGCTCTGGTAGTGAATGGCAGCCATTTTCGTTTTTCACTACTGTAAGGCTATCTTGCTCCATAGGTTAACATGGGGGATGCTGGCTACAGTGGTTAACAGCATTTCTTTCCATAGGAACAAGATAGGACCTAAGTATCTAGTATCCCTGAACTCAGAATTTAATAACACATCTTTTAGGAAAGGTTGTTTTTAAATCCTGTGTTTGAGAACAGCACTTTTAGAAAGTTGCTGTTCTCTTGTCTGACCCTACTGTGTGCCTGGGCCTGTTTGTGTATTGACTGTCTGGTTTGGGAGTGACAGGAGCTGGGGAATTCCCCAGGAGGCTGGATGAGTCAGCACTAGGCTGAATGACTGCAATTGCAACTGGAGTGGTGGGAGGAGTTAGCACCTGGGCTGAATAGGGCTGTGCCTGCCTTCCACAATGCTGGCTCCACCCCCCTGCTGGGCGGCTGAGGACCCTGCCCCTCACTCTGAAAGGAAAGATTCAGCCAGCCAAACAAAGTGCTCAGGATCCACCCAGAACTGGTTCAGACCGGGCTCAGGGCCCACATGCACCAAGAGAACAAAGACTTTAAGGGTATAAGTACAGGACCCCTGACAACAGAAAATTAGATCATCCTGGAAATCAAGAAGGAACCTCTGCCAAGGAGAAAGCTGAAACTGAAGAAGGAAGATTGTCCTGCTGTTGCTCTGCTGGACTGACCTGTTGCTTTGCTGCCAAGGAGAGGGGAAGGACTTTGCTGTTGAGCTGTGTCCCCTGTCTTGAAGGAATCTCCAAGGGCCTGAGAAGAGCTGGCTCCCTGTTTTGAAGTCCCAGGAACAAAAGGACTTCACCCCCAGCTTCCCTGAACTCTGCTGAGAGAGTTCTGTCCTTCCTAGAGTGCTTGATCCAGTTGTGGGGCCTCTGGAAGTTGTACCTGAGCTGGGAAGCTTGAAACTGAGCTTGAGTGACTTTTGAACTTGAAAAGTGTCGCATCGCTCGCTTGCGGAGCGCATCCCCGACAGTGCGAGAAGTTTCCCGCCGCTACGGAGGTCGAGATCGTCGCAGCGCCTGACGCCGCTGCCAGAGACGTCGCATCCTTCATTTGCGGGACGCACCAGACTGGTGCGGGAGAATCTAACATCGCTGCGAGTATCGTCGCAGAGCCTGTCGTCGCTGGGTGAGAACGCCGCACCGCTTGCTTGCGGACCGCATCACGTCGCTGCGAGCATCGTCGCAGAATCAACGCATCGAGGAGCTGCGAGAGAGAGGATCCCCGCTGGACCGCGCATCGTCGCCCCGGAGATCGTCGCAGCCCCTACGAGATCGTCGCCTCGTGCCTTTGCGAGAACAGACTTCCTACGGAACCTACGCACCGGAATCCATACAAGTGGCCTTCCTCCCCATACAGACCGGATTCGTCGCAACACGCCCGCTGCTGCAGCGGAGCTGTCGCATCGCCTCCCCAGGGTCTCAGGAGCAACGCATCGCTTGTTTTCCACCGCACCAGCTTCTGCTTTTGGAACTTTGTTGCAACTAAAAGGTACTGTGAGTAAACGTGACGCAACTGTGAACTTTTCACGCATCAGTAGAGAATTCTATCGCAACGTAGAGAATTCTAACGCAACCTTAAGAACTCTTTTTGAAACCATATTCTTGAACTGTGTATGTTGGATTTTTGTCGTTTTGGTCTTGTGTAGTTTAGATTAAAAAAATACCTTTATTTTTCTAAACTGTTGTGGAGTCAGTTTGTGGTGTTTTCACTGTGTTACTGTGAGTGTTGGTACAAATACTTTACGCATTGCCTCTGGTTAGCCTAGACTGCTCGTGCCAAGCTACCTAGAGGGTGAGCAGGGGTTATCTCAGAGGGTTATCTCCTTGCCCTGACTAGAAGCAAGGGTCCCTATTTGGACAGTGGTACCTACCTCTGCCAACTAGAGACCCCCAGATCTAACATTGGTGGTCAGGCGGTGGGATTTGAACTTGTATTTGTACTTGACCCACAGTAATTGGTGTACATCACTAGTGAGTGCAGACCACTACGCCACCACATACTGTTTTTTTTTCTAGTGTCCTCCTGAAGGGATTTTTTGGATATTGAGACTCTGGCTAGTGTTGCACCTGTAAAATCCTGCCAAAATGGAAGTCAACTTTTTCCACCTGTGCATCTACACAGAAGAGGAGATAAAAGCCTTTTGCAAGAAGAGGGGGCTGCCTGTGGAGAAAGGTTCCACAAGGAGGGATCTTGAGGCATGCCTGTATTTCCATGAGGTCCGAATTTGGGAAGCAACATTAGCAAATGATTCTGATGAGGAGGACTTCTATGATAGTGAGGAAGAGAAAGATGAGTGGCTCCTTGCTGCTGAGCAAAGGTGCAGAGAATTAGACCGGCTAAACAAGGAAGGTATGATCCGGTGGGCCTTAGCCCAGAAAGAAAAATGGGACGCTCAAGGAAGGAGCTGTGCTGAGTTGGAGGTGGAGTCCAGCTCAGATGGTGGCAGCATGTTTATGATATCTAGTGCTGAGAGAGAGGTACAAACACCCAGAGATGTGGCGCCTGACTTGAGGGAGGGGGTCGACATACACCAGGGGGTTCAGGTTTATGATGTAGTTCCAGTGGAGTGCAGTGTCCCTGAAGTAGATTGGGGGACTGGCACAGGGGACCATATTCCTAGTGGTGGGAGGGACACTCTACTGACTCTAGATGAGAGGTACAGGGAGAAAGGTTCCCCCATGGTAGAAACCTTGGTGTGTGTGTGTGAAGACCAGCCAGAAGAGTGTGGGTTGTGTGACAGAGACAGTCAGATACTGTCTTGCCAGTCTCAGGAGAGTGGTGTGGGGTACTTGTGTGAGGCACTGGAGGGTGAGGCAAAGGGTAGCTTGGTTAACAACTGTGGGGGGCTGTGTGATTCATTTGTTGGAGAGCATATTTTAAGTCCCTGTTTTCCAGAGCTATGCCAACACCCGGTGGAGTGTGAGTTCTCTGATCCCAGAGAGCTTGCGTTGGAGGCAGACCTCTTGGTGGATTCCAGAGAGTCTGAGGAGGCATTGGGGAGTGATCCCAAAAGGAGTGGCTTAGATATCTTCCAGACCTATGAGGTGGAAGCGGTTCAGTGTAGCCCAGGTAGGTCCCAGTGTAGTGGGAGGGGTGTAGGCGCTCATGTCCGGTCTCAGTGGAGAAGGAATGAGTGTGGGACGGTGTGTCTCATGGTGCCCGAAACCCAGTCTCAGGGCCTGAAGGGTTCCTTAGGGGAACACCAGGTTGGGGACCTAGACTGTACTTGTAGGCCATTTGAGGAGGATCTCCTAGTGTCTGGGGAACGGGGAGTGCCTGTAACCAGGCCTCCATCAGTTCTGGTGTCTGGCAGTGCCGCTCCACTTGGGAGGGTACAGAAGTCCAGACTGAAGGGTGAGAGGGGGAAGGAGTCCCCAGTGGGAGAACCAGTGGGTCAGGGACCAGTCAGAAGGGCTGAGTCCCCAGTGAGTGACCATGGTGACCTCACTTCTGTCCTGGGGGATCTTCCCGCGCTGTCAGGTGGACAGGGGTCGGGAGATCTGCGCCAGGCAGACTGTCACAGGACACATGAGTTGTGTGTCACCCTCAAGGGAGTACTATGTGAGTCCCCAGAAGTCCTGGCGTGCCAGGCAAATGCACAACCGCAGGTTTTGGTCCCTGGGTTGGGAGACCAGGTTCAGGATTTGCCTGACCTGGAAGGAAGGACATCTGTAACCAGTGTCCTGACCAATATGGTTCCCAGAGGTACCCCTCCAGTAGGGAGGGTGCAGCGCTCTGGAAGGGGGTACAGAGGGAGGGAGTCCTCGCCTCTGACCCCGGTACAACCTGAGGGGTTAAACCCTAGGTGGGGAAGCCAGGTTCAGGTGTTGTCTGACCTGGAGGCTTGGGAGCCTAGGTTTGAGGGCCAGGCTAGGGGTATCCCCCCTGACCTGGAAAACCAGTTGCAGGATAGCACCCCCGAACTGGTGGATGAATGGTGCGGGACACCTGCCACAGGTGCCCTGGCTATTCTAGAAGGGGGTACCGCTCCAGGTGGGAGGGTACAGAGTCCCAAGGTAGAGGAGGACCTGGTGTGGGGAAGCCCACCTCAGCCTCTTGTCCAGCCGCCGGATACTGGTCCGGGACTGGTGGGTCAGTGCCAGGATGTCAGACCTGACCTGACAAGAGAGGGAGTGGACAAGGGGTGCCAAGCACCTGGGGCTACTGCCCCCCACCGTCTGATGCCACAGGGGCTTGAGAGCCATGAGAGGCATGAGGCCTGGGTCTCATCCCTGATCACTGTTGGTGGTCACTGTGGCTTGCTGTCGGTCTGTTGGGACACACCTGTGAGTAAATTAAGGTTAGGTGCTGTGCAGGTGGTGTCCACAGGTGAAGAGAAGGTTTCCACATGGATTGGCATGGTGGACTCTGAGAGTATGGATAGAGTGATCCAACTGGGTTTAGGACGGTGTAGAACAGGACTGCCCTGCTGTGTGGGCCAGTTTCCGTGTTCTATCGCCTTAAGCAGGGAATCCCATCGAGGTATCGTTTGGTCTACCCTGGCTTTAGGCTGGAAGGGGGTTGTGTTGGAACTGGCCCTTCTTGCAGGGTCATCCCCAAACTTTTTGCTTCTTCCTCCCTTATTTTTCCTGACCCGTGGCTGTTGGCAATAGGACTCTGCGCACTTTACCACTGCTGATCAGTACTAAAGTGCATATGCTCTCTGTGTAAATTGTTATTCTGATTGGATATACATGTTTGGCATATTTGTATCACCATGAAGTCCCTAGTAAAGTGCACTGGGTGTGCCAGGGCTGGTGATGACAAATGCTACTAGTGGGCCTGCAGCACTGATTGTGCCACCCACAGGAGTAGCCCTAAAATGATGTCTCAGGCCTGCCACTGCAGTGCCTATGGGCAGTTTAGAACTGCCATGTCCTCCTGGTCAGTGTCCCCACTGACCAGGCTTAACCCTTCCCTTTTTGTGCACATCAGTCACCCCTATGGAAGGCCCAAGGTACCCCCCTGGGCAGGGTGCAGTGTATGTAAAAGGTAGAGCATGTACTAGTGCAGGTGACATGCTCTGGTAGTGAATGGCAGCCATTTTCGTTTTTCACTACTGTAAGGCTATCTTGCTCCATAGGTTAACATGGGGGATGCTGGCTACAGTGGTTAACAGCATTTCTTCCCATAGGAACAAGATAGGACCTAAGCATCTAGTATCCCTGAACTCAGAATTTAATAACACATCTTTTAGGAAAGGTTGTTTTTAAATCCTGTGTTTGAGAACAGCACTTTTAGAAAGTTGCTGTTCTCTTGTCTGACCCTTCTGTGTGCCTGGGCCTGTTTGTGTATTGACTGTCTGGTTTGAGAGTGACAGGAGCTGGGGAATTCCCCAGGAGGCTGGATGAGTCAGCACTAGGCTGAATGACTGCAATTGCAACTGGAGTGGTGGGAGGAGTTAGCACCTGGGCTGAATAGGGCTGTGCCTGCCTTCCACAATGCTGGCTCCACCCCCCTGCTGGGCGGCTGAGGACCCTGCCCCTCACTCTGAAAGGAAAGATTCAGCCAGCCAAACAAAGTGCTCAGGATCCACCCAGAACTGGTTCAGACCGGGCTCAGGGCCCACATGCACCAAGAGAACAAAGACTTTAGGGGTATAAGTACAGGACCCCTGACAACAGAAAATTAGATCATCCTGGAAATCAAGAAGGAACCTCTTCCAAGGAGAAAGCTGAAACTGAAGAAGGAAGATTGTCCTGCTGTTGCTCTGCTAGACTGACCTGTTGCTTTGCTGCCAAGGAGAGGGGAAGGACTTTGCTGTTGAGCTGTGTCCCCTGTCTTGAAGGAATCTCCAAGGGCCTGAGAAGAGCTGGCTCCCTGTTTTGAAGTCCCAGGAACAAAAGGACTTCACCCCCAGCTTCCCTGAACTCTGCTGAGAGAGTTCTGTCCTTCCTAGAGTGCTTGATCCAGTTGTGGGGCCTCTGGAAGTTGTACCTGAGCTGGGAAGCTTGAAACTGAGCTTGAGTGACTTTTGAACTTGAAAAGTGTCGCATCGCTCGCTTGCGGAGCGCATCCCCGACAGTGCGAGAAGTTTCCCGCTGCTACGGAGGTCGAGATCGTCGCAGCGCCTGACGCCGCTGCCAGAGACGTCGCATCCTTCGTTTGCGGGACGCACCAGACCGGTGCGGGAGAATCTAACATCGCTGCGAGTATCGTCGCAGAGCCTGTCGTCGCTGGGTGAGAACGCCGCACCGCTTGCTTGCGGACCGCATCACGTCGCTGCGAGCACCGTCGCAGAATCAACGCATCGAGGAGCTGCGAGAGAGAGGATCCCCGCTGGACCGCGCATCGTCGCCCCGGAGATCGTCGCAGCCCCTACGAGATCGTCGCCTCGTGCCTTTGCGAGAACAGACTTCCTACGGAACCTACGCACCGGAATCCATACAAGTGGCCTTCCTCCCCATACAGACCGGATTCGTCGCAACACGCCCGCTGCTGCAGCGGGGCTGTCGCATCGCCTCCCCAGGGTCTCAGGAGCAACGCATCGCTTGTTTTCCACCGCACCAGCTTCTGCTTTTGGAACTTTGTTGCAACTAAAAGGTACTGTGAGTAAACGTGACGCAACTGTGAACTTTTCACGCATCAGTAGAGAATTCTATCGCAACGTAGAGAATTCTAACGCAACCTTAAGAACTCTTTTTGAAACCATATTCTTGAACTGTGTATGTTGGATTTTTGTCGTTTTGGTCTTGTGTAGTTTAGATTAAAAAAATACCTTTATTTTTCTAAACTGTTGTGGAGACAGTTTGTGGTGTTTTCACTGTGTTACTGTGAGTGTTGGTACAAATACTTTACGCATTGCCTCTGGTTAGCCTAGACTGCTCGTGCCAAGCTACCTAGAGGGTGAGCAGGGGTTATCTCAGAGAGTTATCTCCTTGCCCTGACTAGAAGCAAGGGTCCCTATTTGGACAGTGGTACCTACGTCTGCCAACTAGAGACCCCCAGATCTAACAGGGAGGATAAAAAGTAGGGAGGGTAATGGACTGACCTAGGTGGAAGGGAGTTACCACCTCAGGCAGAAAAGCAGCCCTGGTCCTGAGAACCATCCTTTCAGCATGTATGGTCAGCAAAGGAGGCTTTGAACTCAAAGCCTGAATCTCACTTACCCTCCTAGCCGACGTGATAGCCACAAGAAAGACCGTCTTGAATGTAAGTAGTCTCAAAGGACAACTCTGCAAAGGTTCTATCTTGGAACCCATTAAAAAAGTTAACACAAGATTCAAATCCCACTGGGGCATAATAAAAAGAGTGGGCGGAAACATGTTAGTAAGCCCCTTAATGAACCTTAAAACTATTGGAGACTTAAAAAGAGACGGCTGTTCAGGCAAACAAATAAATGCAGATAAAGCCGACAAAAAAACTTTAACAGTGGCCACAGCACAACCCTGCTGGGCCAAATGAAGCGAAAAACAAAGAACATCAGAAAGATGTGCTTTCAGAGGATCAATAGATTTCTATCCACACCATCTAACAAATTTCGACAACCAGTAGGAGTAGATAGATTTGGTGGAGTGTCGCCTGGCCGATAAAACAACATCCGCCTCGTCAGGCCGGAGAGAAAAAAAAGTCAGGTTGCCCCGTTCAATCTCCAGGCATGAAGGTACAGGCTCTGGAGGTGGGCGTGTAGAACCTGCCCCTCCATCTGAGAGAGGAAGGTCTGCCCTTAGAGGGAGACGGAGCGGAGGGTATGACGAGAGGTGAAGTAGATCTGTGTACCACACCCTTCTTGACCAATCTGGAGTGATCAATATAACTTGGGCCCGGTCTTGGCAAATCTTCCTCAGAACCCGAGGAATCAAGGGTAAGGGAGGAAACGCGTAAAGCAGTTGTGAGCTCCAACTCTACTGAAATGTGTCCCCCAATGCTCCCTGCCTCGGAGACTGCAGAATGACGGGAATTACGCATTCTAGAGAGTAGCAAATAGGTCCACCCGAGGACTTCCCCACATCTGGAAGATGTGCAGGACTACCTCTGGATGAAGCCTCCACTCGTGGTCGGCAGAAAACTGCCGACTGAGACTGTCCGCACGCCCGCACGTTTAGCACCCCGGCCAGAAGGTTTGCCATCAAGCAAATCCGATGGTTCTGAGCCCAGGACCATAGCCACAACTCCTCTCTGCAGAAACAGTATGACCCTACTCCTCCCTGCTTGTTGACATACCACATCGCAGCAGTGTTGTCCGTGGATGGAAGGGAGGAAGGCCATGAGCGTCAAACGTATCGCCCGCAATTCCAAAAGGTTGATGTGAAGCAACCTTTCCTCTGGGGACCAGAGGCCTTTGATCTCCAGATCCCCCAGATGAGCACCCCACTCTAAGGTAGAGGCATCAGTTATCACTGTGGCCACCGATGGAGGAAGATAGAAGGACTTTCCTTGAGACAGATTGTCCTCCACGCTCCCCCAAGACAGATCCACTGCAGCTTCCCTGGAGATCCTCAAAGACTCCCTGAGATCTCCGTTGTGCTGATTAAGCATGGGCGGATTTTGCGGATTGGCAATCCGCGAACTTGCGTATTTACGGATTCGCAATCCGCGAAGATCCGCGAACTCTAGCGGATTTGCGGATTTTTCCGTTTTTTGTGTTGGCGCGTGTTCGCGCCGATTTTGGGACAAGTTCGCAATTGCGAACTTACTTTTCGGCTCGCAACGGCCGCGACTATGTTGTTTCTACGTCTGGTTTATCATCACAGGTTCACAGCACCCTCTGTTTCACCACTGCCACCCTCTGGGACACCCATGCCACCCTCTAGTACATCCTCACTGGCACCTATTAGGTTTATTTATCACTGTAGATTATGGTGGTTGAAAAAAGCAAGCACACCTGCCCTTCTTCAACTGCCATCAATTAATTTGTGTTTCATTAATGTGTCAGTAATTTTGAAAGTTCCAGTCTGGCTGGCACCTGCTTCCTTCCTTATCTGTAATTTGCTTTTTGTTGCAGTGAATTTTTTTTTTCACAGGACCTTTATGGTGCTATTCTATGAGCCTGCTGTTTGGGTCATAGCAGGGTCATAGAATAGTTGCAAACTCTGGAGGGGCCCATCAGGAAGCACTACCTTGAATGTTACTAATGTTAAGTTTGAACCTTTGCACCTGCTCATTGCTTTCAGTTTAGCTAAAATCGTTTTTTCTGCAATTTCGCGCGTTTTTTGGGGCGCGAATCCGTGCGAGATCGATTTCGGAAGCCGCGAATACGTGCGAATACAAAATTGTTTTTGTTGCGACGTGTATGTTCGCGTGATCTTGCGCGTGTTCGCAGGCGCTTCTAGCTATACGTTTGCCAAGTTACCCTATCGGTCGTACACGGGCGCGGCCATCTTGTTGGCGTGACGTAATTCCGTTTCCGCCCGCTATGTGTAATCTCGCAAAGTGTGCTGCTCGCTAGTACAATTTCGCGCGTACTCGCAAGGAAAATCTCGCGCGAACTTACCCACGCGGTCGTGAACGGGCGCGGCCATCTTGTTTCTCATTCATTGCTATGGTTCTGGGCATGCTTTCTCTATCCTCTCTCAATCTCTGCCATCCTTTGCTTGTTTGAAGTTTTTTTGATCTAATTTTACTTATTATCTATCCCTCTATTTTTCTAGCTCTATATTTTTGTGTTTTCTGCAGCTTTTAGTTACTTTTAAACTACTTTTTTAAACTCTTTTCTTTTCTTCTTCACTATTCTATTTCTTCTTTATCATTTAAGTTTATTTCTGCCCAGACCATGGTAAAGGGAGCCGGGAAGCACCCTGAGAAGGGGAAGGGTCCCGCACCCCGTGCCCGGCTCCCGTGCGGGCGTTTAAGGGGGGAGCAAGTGGTCCCGAGGGAGATCTTCAGCGCGGAGGAAGTGGCGGCACTGATCTTCCACGTCCAGCGCCGCCTCCCCAAGACGATCCTGGGAGGCGGCAAGATCGCGACCGGCTATGGCATCCGGGAGCGTCGCAAGCGGTGGGAGAAGGTGTGCCGGGCCATGTACAAGATCTCTGGGGTCCGGCGCACATATAACCAGGCCACCCACCGCTGGACCGATGTCATGGACCGGGAGCGGGACTTGCTGGACGCGCTCGGCGTAGAGGTCCCCGGGCTTGGTGAGTAGTAGTAGTAGTACATTTACTACTCTGTTTTATCCTGCTCTGTTATTTGCAAATCTTTGTTCTTTACCAAGAGCAATAATGCTGCCGATTACATTGAGGTAAATTATATTTCAAAATCTTCTATGCATTTCAGGTGCACTGCTCTCCTTCTCAGTAGCCTTGCTTGCTACTATGCTTCTTTGTTTTGTATGTTGTGTTCAGAAGCATTTCATTGGCCTGAGAAATTATGTATGAGTGTACTGTAAAGAAAAGAACTGCGTAATGCTAGACAGTAAGGGTCATATTTTCAATTACCGGCGCATCCCTGCAAAGTAGCAGGGATGCGGCAGTAATTTTGTGCCATGCCACCACCACCCATTGGCCCAAAACGTCACAGAAGCCTTACGCATCTGTGCCGTAAAGGCAGCGCATTGCTGGAGTTGCGTGCCAACGATGGCGCAGCTCCAGCAATGCTCTGGGGTACCCTATCTCCCCAATGCTGCATCAAGCCGTACGTCGGCTTCAAGCGCGCAGGGTTTGAGTCATGCATCATTGTCCTAAAAGTGACTGATTGACATCTTGTAGATTTCCCTCAGCCACTTTTAGGATTCGTTCCTGCGCAGGTACGCCCTCCCTTGCGCCGGAACGCCCCCTGATGGCGCAGGGCTTTACAACCTGATGCATTGCCCATATGCCCATATGTGTTTTTTTTTTTAATATATACGCCGCACCAACACCATGGCGAGTCTTTTGTTCTGCCGCTGCGTCAGAAAAGGCACGCAACAATGGAGGAAAATCAGCCGCAACTTCCGCAAGGGACTTCTAAATCAGCCCCAACAGACTGAAGTCCAGTCCTTCCTTTAGACAGTCACATGGCTATAAGAAGAAATAGTGGCGGTGGTGGCGGGTGGATTGATAGTTTGAGTATTCACTGATCTGCAAGCATGATGGACTTTGTCTGTCACGTGTTGCGCACTGCTGCCTGCAGTGCCAGGCCTAGGCAAACCTCTTTAGTAGTCTGTTTATTGAGTTACATAGGAACTTTCTAAGTCAACGTTCCGCAAATCAGGCAATACGAATAACGTAGTATACCACATGAGATAGATCCCGTGGAATAGTTGTCTATCTATTTGCTATTTTTCCAAAATATGTTGTTATTGTTCTTTTGAAATGTTTGATTTGGTTGAAAAATCTCATCCATGTTTTCTGGTTTTTCTTTCTTTCATGTTGTACATCAGCTCCCCCCAAGGGCAAGAGGACACAGGAGGAGGGTGCTGAGGATGCAGGCCAGGATCGGGCAGGCGAGGGCTCCTTTGCTGGCCCCAGTAAGTTTACATTTTAATAAACAGTACCTATTTTTTCCTAGCGTTCCTCATTCGATTTTTTCTAAATCGTCTTTGATCTTCTTGTAGACTGGATATAAATTCTTATCCTGCCTCGAATATGACTCCCTGTGGTATTACTAGACTATTCTTATTAGTCTGTCTGTGTAGCTAACTAAGATTGGACATTTGGCAATTCCATTGGACTCCCATTATATTCAGCAATACCTCTATGCACTGTCTCCTTACTGACTAGATAGTGTGGCAGAGTCATTCAGCTCCCGAAGTCACCGATTATAGATCCCCAATGATCTCTAGATTATCGTACGCAGGACAAGAGAGTAGTACGGAGTCACAGCACAGTCAAGAAGTGTCAGAGGCACTCATGCTTGCAAAAATTCCAAAACTTTTAGCTCATCCACTCTAGTCTAGAGGAACAAAAACCACAGAGTCTATTTAAGTTTAAAAGCTTTATTAAAAGTAAACACATTTATTAAAATCTACTTTGTCATAAAACTATTTAACTGTAAACGGAAAAGTGGTTAGTGCTGACGATTAATTGGACACATTTCTTGTGGTCGAGCCGAACTCTCACCTAGTTTGAACTTGATCCTGGTCGTGTTCTTAGGACTCAGGAGTCAAGCTTCTGTCTGTTAGGAGAAAAAGTGGTGCGTGTTAAAAATCAAAAGCAAGCATTCATCAGTTGTGCATAAAAGTGCAGCAAGACAACAGCCTTCCCTGGAAAATGGGACATTTTTACTATGGAGTAGACAGTCACAAATTATTACATTGTATTCTGTTTTTTTAACATTTCTCCTAGACCAAATATTATATAGTAGTGAGTGGTGTATTCTAACATTCTTAAATGTACTTTGTAGGTGTAACATCTGGTGACGGGGCCAGCGCGGAGGTGGCTGTGTTGGACCAGGACTCGGAGGCCTCTGGGGAGGAGGCGGCGGTAGAAGAGCTGGCGGCCGTTCCTGTGGGGGATCAAACGGTGGTGGCGGAAACAGGTAAGCTATATATTCCTTACTTATTGAGATTGAAGACTGCATAGTGTGCTTTCTGCACGGGTGTATTACAATTACAAATCAACCAGGTAGTAGCCTCCTCGAAATGTACTTCGACTTAGCTGTGAAGTTTTTGGTGAGAAGAATCCCAATAAGTTCTTAGACGAACGTGATGGATGGGATGAACGAAAAGCGAAAGAAGGGTGTAAGTAAGTGGGACGCGAACTTGTATGATGGCTGGCAAAGAATAACGATATGTGTTTGCTTGGACCCAGAGGTGGCTGGGAAGGAAAGAATATGGTATGGTGCATGGCTGGGTCAATGATGAAGCAAGGATGGGTGGAAGGACAGCAGCCTGGGTGGGTGAAACAGAAACTGTATGTGTGCGTATACTTTGACTGAATGGATGCCTGGAGCATGGTATTCTCTGACTCTTAGATAGCACATGTGTATCTAGAGAGAGTAGATGGTCGCCAGGTGAAGTAAGTGTTACCTTGAAGAGCATGTACCACCGCACCCGCAAGTCCGTCCCAGTGCAGGGAAGGCAAGGAAAAGAAATTGTAAATGTGTCCAATACTACCATGAATAGTAGCAGTACTTTGTATTGCGTTTGCATTCACAGCATATATCTGGTTATTACGGTGGACACTCCGTACCTCTCTTAATAACTTTAGTTTACTTGTAGTACGTCATTCATGTGTGGGTGTATCACTGTTCACTCAATATTAAGCAAAGCACCTAAAGTCATCTCATCTGTCATTAAATACGTCCCATGTGAAGTGATAGATAATCAAATTAGTTAGCTTCTTCAGTTTCCTTTTCTAGTACTCATTTGCACTGTAGGGTGAAAGGTAAATTAATTAAGCAGTAGCCCTTGTAACAGAGTATTCTCAGTGCCACCCGTAATAGAAAAGTAATAGCTTCACCACCTGCATGTACTGGACCGGTACAGTAACGCAAGTCTGTCTCACTCATCATGGTGTGCAACTTTTTTTCTCGGGTGCAACTTCACTGTGCTGTGTCCATGTCATTCTGCCGGCTTGCATAAGATAACGTACCCATTTCCCTAAACAAGAGAGAAGAAGAAGAATAAGACTGGTGTACTGTCATAGTCGACTGTAATGGAAGTCCATAGTGGTCGTAGAATTAGTTCATTAAACTACCACTACTGTTAGAGCAAGGATGCAGAAGTGGGAGGTTACATAGATACTGTCCTCAATAGTTATGTACTGTGCTTTCAATTTGCTACTTGTACTCTGTGACCCAACTTTCGGCTCAATCACTTTGTGTTATTAATAAGGAGCATTGGTTACAGACTATGTCTTTCTTTCTTCATATAGGTGCTCCTTCCAAATCAACAACAAGGAGGGAGCAGGCTAGATTGGCCCGGCAACGGAGGCTGGAGGCCACAGTCGCCGAGTATCGGCGGCTGGTGGCCCTGGAGGAGGAGGAGGACACGCAGTCGAGCGGGGCAACATCCTCGACTGTGACCACTGCATCCTCCTCCGTGACTAAGCCAGCGGGACCGAGCCGGGCTAAGAAAGACAACCGCCACCGCCAAGCAACCGAAATACCAGCTGCCCCCCACAGGAGCTGCAAGGAACGCCAACGCCGCCTACGAGTCCGCATGTCCAACCTGGAGCAGGAGGTCCTGAGGTATAAGAACTTGGTTAAGGGCCTCCGCTCCGAGCTTGCCACCCTCCGCAAGGAGTATGATGCCCATGCCGCATCATGCACCAGCACCAGCACCCTCCAGTAGTGGAGTGTCCCTTGCCCTTTTTTTATAGACTTTTGGGGGGTGGGATTTGGGAGTTGGGATCGTTTTGGGACGTTTCAGAGACAATCGTTGGGGTTAGGGTGGGTGAGGGAGATTATTTTGTTAGGGCTAAATAAATATATTTTTCAACTTTATCTGACCATACCTGTTTTTTACTGCTTTTCAGTCTGGTGGGTGGGGGGCGGGGGTGTAACAGTAACTTTGTTTTCCTGAACAGTCGTAGGACTTTAGTAGTACAACCGTCAATCTCTTGTCTACTCCGAAATAATACTCCATTATACTACCTCCCACCAAACGCTTATCTTACCTGTAATTTGTGTTAGAAATTAGGGCTAGGCCCAGGGCTGGCTCCAGGTGAAATGGGGATTAACGTTGTCAATCCTGGGCGGGTGACATTTCCTCATTGCGGTGGTACTAGTGGTGTGACACAGTGGCAGTTGCATGCCTATGGAAAAAAAGAAAACGAAACCTTGTTTGTCCTCCTTACTGTAGCATTACAACGGTTACGGTACGATCGAGAAAATAGCAGGTGACAGTACACTAGAACAGTGCCATAATGTAGCCTAACAAATGGTAAAGTATTTGCTTGCAAGTATAACTAGTACTTTCGTTGAATTTATTTGACATTGGCTACTACTACTAGAAGATATAGTACTGAAGCTGAGTAAGTCTAGAAGATATCCTCGTATTCCTTCACCAGCCTGTTGCTGCTATGACCTTATCCTCCCCAGCAAGTGTGTGGAATTATTGATGTCATTTTAGTCAGACATCAAGCAAAACAACACAGCCCGGGGGAAGAGGGTTAGGGTTTGTAAAATGGATGGGAATGGGGGTTTCTTTTTGGGTAGGTTTTGTTGAGAGAAGAAAAAAAAAGCAGAGCATGGACAAACAATAATTGAAGATACAGAGTTTACAGACAATCTTTGGTTACAAACTAAAGGTAAGCACATGCAGTCACACTCATAGAATAAAAGACAACAATGGATACTGTATCTGTATTGCGTATGTTGTTGGAGTTGTCCTGTTGAAATTGGTAAGTAAGTTGCATGCAGCAAACAATTCCTCTTATTGGCGGCACTCCTCCATTCCAGCTGACGCTTCGTCCATCAATGTGGTGACCACTGACAGAAGAGACACCCTGTCCACTGCCTGCCTGGCGGATGTTGACTGAAACCCGGCCTGTAATTATTGAACGGAAAACAGGAAGTGCTATTACAATACCACTGATAAATAAATAAAAGGTATGTACGCTGTGTGGTTCAAAAAGTGACACTTTGATTTCCCTAATAGACAGTACAATATTTTTGAAATTGCGTGCTCTGTCTGAGTCACATTTTTAAGGATCAATAAGTATGGCCAAAATATTATAGCGGATCTTTCCCCTCAAGGTGGGTGTACTACTGTGTTTTAGAACAAAATTTGACCTTCCCAGCAATGCTCCCACCAAGACCCTTACTAAAGCCAGTCGCAAAAATGTAGAAGAACCCCAATCATATCTCCAAAAACGATGCCTAGCAGAAAAATGGTTACAAAACGTACTTTGAAAGTAACAGTAGGCCCAAATACAGACCGTGGATTGTATTCAAACCACTTGCAAGCAAGCAAAAGTATCCATAGCCAGCATCGCTCCAACAGTGCTCTACAACAACAGAACCGCGTTGCAATAGAACCCCCCTAAACACATGCAATCCTGCTGCTAGGGCTAACCCTAACGAACCCTAACTTACAAAAAGTGCCAAAACTGGTGTTTCCTTATGGATTTTGTCCAACAAACTTCTAGCCGGTATTAGACCTTCCCAGGAATGCCCCAGGCAAGACCCGCCAACCCACCCGCAAAAAAACACCCGACACAACACCCCCAAACAGCGAAAAAGCTAAATCTCATACTTACAATGTCTCTCGGCCTTCGGTCCAAACGCGGCGCTGTGCAGCTAGGTCGTCATCATCATCAATCATCATAACTCCTGTTTTCCACCACGGATTTCCTGAAAAGCAAATGCAATCAAGATTAGACTGTCGCAGCAGTGCTTCGACAGAGACCCCGGCCGCAACCCACCCACGAACAGCAGGAAGCCCCCCAAAACGCTACATTGAGCAAGATGTCTGAAGAAATGGCAAAAAAAGGCTGTTCCTTATGGATTTTGTCCAAAACACTTCTATCCGGTATTAGACCTTCCCAGGAATGCCCCAGGCAAGACCCGCCAACCCACCCGCAAAAAAACACCCGACACAACACCCCCAAACAGCGAAAAAGCTAAATCTCATACTTACAATATCTCTCGGCCTTCGTTCCAAATGCGGCGCTGTTCAGCTAGGTCATCATCATCAATCATCATAACTCCTGTTTTCCACCACGGATTTCCTGAAAAGCAAATGCAATCAAGATTAGACTGTCGCAGCAGTGCTTCGACAGAGACCCCGGACGCAACCCACCCACGAACAGCAGGAAGCCCCCCAAAACGCTACATTGAGCAAGATGTCAGAAGAAATAGCAAAAAAAAGGCTGTTCCTTATGGATTTTGTCCAAAACACTTCTATCCGGTATTAGACCTTCCCAGGAATACCCCAGGCAAGACCCGCCAACCCACCCGCAAAAAACCACCCAACAACACCCCCAAACAGCGAAAAAGCTAAATCTCATACTTACAATATCTCTCGGCCTTCGTTCCAAATGCGGCGCTGTTCAGCTAGGTCATCATCATCAATCATCATAACTCCTGTTTTCCACCACGGATTTCCTGAAAAGCAAATGCAATCAAGATTAGACTGTCGCAGCAGTGCTTCGACAGACACCAAAAATTACACACAAACCCCCGGAACCCCGCCAAAGAGCACCTCAAAGGCAAGCAAGTCAGCAAAAACGGCAAGAAATTTCCACCTCATATTTGGTCCAAAACACTTTTGTCCATTATTAGAGCTTCATAGCAATGGGCCCAAATCCGTCAACTCACCCGCAAAGAAGTACAACACCCCCACAAGTGCTGAGTCTTTCTTCATTGTGCGTAATCCAGCACTCTGCTTGGAGGGAAATCGCAGTCTGGAGGAGGAGGATAGAGGAGCATGTTCTTCAGAACTTGTGAACCTGAGGAATGTAGACTGCGGCACCTTCAAATCAATAAGCAAACAAGTGAAGACAGTTCTGATGATGGTCTTGTTTTTGGGATTAGGTGATTAAAGTTTGAATTAAATTAACTGTGCAAAACAAAGAAAGAGAGACACAAAGCACACAGGAATAAAAGTGAATAAGGACGAAAAAGAAAGTTCTTGATTGATTGTCTCATTTTCAGGGCTCGGTGTCAGGGAATAAGAACAAGATTTCGTCATCATACTCTGCGAATTCAGGCTGGATGAGGTCAGTGGCACCGAACAGAGAAAAAATCCCCTCATCTACGTTGCTGTCCTCCTCGTCTTCATGCGGCGTGCTTTCTCGTACTTTGTAATCTGGTGGTATGAGGTGCTGATTCATCTTGATCATTGTCAGCCGCTCCACATTTTTGGGCGAGAGGCGGCTCCGTTTGGGAGTTACAATGCCACCAGCAGCACTGAAAACACGTTCAGAAGACACACTTGCGAGTGGGCAAGACAAATAGTTTATAGCCAGGTTGAAGAGCTGTGGCCACAATTGTTTTTTGCCATGCCAATACTGCAATGGCTCATCATTAAGGAAGACCTCTGTTGAGTCATTCAGATAGTCCTGCACCATCGACTCAAGGTCATCAACTGTTCCTCCACTTTGCTTACTTTTTGCTGTGCCTGTGACATTTTTTCGAGAACCATACCCCATCAAACTTAGCCAATCCTCCTCCCCAGCCACTGTTAGTGTTGTCATTGTGTGTGGTGCAGATGATCCAGTTGCCGGTGTCTTTAACGGCTGAGAGGTCACTTGTGCCCCAGCCACAGGTGCAGAAGTGGATTCTTGTGACTGCGGATGGCCTGCTGATGCTGATGCTGATGTACTGGCTTCTCCTTCAATAACCTGCCGTTCTTTTTCAAACCTCTTGGCTGACCAGGCTAACCAATGTTTGTACTTTTGAACATCTGCATCAGCGAAAGGAAAGAATGCGTTGTCTGCCAGCGCCTTTTTGTAGCGTGGATCCAGAATAGTAGCCCAAATGTAATGCTGATCTGAGTTGATGTTTTGAAGACGTTCATCACCACGTAGGCGATGTAATAATTTCTCAGACAAAATGAAATGTTTTTTTTTTTTTTCATCTTTTTCAAACTCAGAAGAAACCGCCATCAGTTGGTGCTCCAGTATGCACAACAATGGGATAGCTTTTCCCAAATTACAGTCCTCCTGGCTGACTGCACGCGTGAAGAACTCAAAAGGACGAAGCATGTCTGTCAGGCTTTTAACTATGTCCCATTGCGCCTTACTCATCCGCAGGTCCTCCTTCTGAGATGTAGCCTCTGTCAAGAAATAGTGATCGAGTACCGTATACTGCTCATACAGACGCTCAAGCATGTAGAAGGTTGAGTTCCAACGTGTTGCCACCTCCTGGATGAGTGCTTTCACTGGCATTCCACGTTGAAGTAGCAGTCTCCGCAGATGCTTCCGGGCCTTAAAAGAATGGCTGAAATGGTTGCACATTTTGCGGCAGGTGGCCATTACCTCGAACGCTGGACTCTCTTTATCACTCAAGAATTTTTGAACTACCAGGTTGATACAGTGCGCCAAACACGGCACTCTAACATGGTCACCAATGAACATGGCCTTAACTACATTGGCGCCATTATCCGTGGAAACATAACCAATCTTGCGTTTTAGGGGGGATAGCATTGTCAAGACCTTTTTGTCAAACTCTTCCAAAAGGTTTTCTGCTGTGTGACTTTTCTCCAAGCCAAACATGGCTAGTGTTGCATGTTTCCGAGCAGCTTTGAAAACTTGGTCCGGGTCAACACCTGCGTTTAGCTTTGCTTTAACACCTGAAAAAGAGACCCAGTGTGCAGTGATGCACATGTAATCATCGCCTGGGCCACTGGTCCACATGTCTGTTGTCAGATGTATTGTGTGAACAGCACTCTTCTGCAAAGCTGCCCCAATCGCCTGCAGCACATCTTCATGTAGTGCTGGATCCGCAACTCTGGCAAAATAGAACCGGCTCGGAACCTTCCATTTAGGGCAGAGCGTTGCAACTAATTCAAGAAAACCTACCGCTTCTACAAAAGAAAAAGGTAGAAGGTCCACAGCTAGCATTTTAGCCAGCTTAGTGTTATACAGACGCGTCAGTGGGTGGTTGCGTTCATATGGCACGTCTGAAGTAAGCATTGTTCTAATGTTGCCCTGGACCAAGCATTTACGGGCTGATAATGACTTCGTTGACCCAATTTTGCTCACTGGTGAACTTTTGTGCGTTGGTGTCTCACTCGCTCCAACACTCTTAGTGTGCCTCACATTGGGTGTGCTGCTGACAGGGGTACTGGGTGTAAGGGAAGTGTTTGACACGTCTTCTTCCTGCTCGTCATCATCAGATGAAACATCAACGTTTCCTTGATTTTGGCCTTTCTTGATCGCAGCTAGGTGCGCAAACCATTTGACAGCGTGCTTTCTCTCAAGATGACCACTCTGGCCGCCGGTACCATAGTTGGTACCTGACTTACCACGACTAACTGCAAGCTTACAAAGGGTACAAATGGCAAACTTTGGATTTTTGGGACAAACAGTAAAGAAGTCCCAAACTGGGGACTTGAAGTGTCTGTGGGACCTGGAGGAGGCGGCGATACTGGTGGTGGTGGTCATGAAGCTAATGCCAGATGAAGTGGAGGATCTGGATTGCCCAACTTTTGTACGTTTTCCACTTTCACCGCCACTAATTAAGGTCGAGGTTGACGGAGGTCTCTTCTTGCCAGAAAGAAATATGGAAGCGGGACGAGTTGGTGTACTACTTAACTCCAATGATTGTGGTGTTTCCACTGCCTCCTCATCGACAACATCATCATCATCATCACGCGCAGCAGCTCTTCGGGCTAGGGTCAAAATGTCTGTTTGCTGCATGCCCGCTGGGGCTGCAGTGACCTTTATGATGACTGGGTCGTCGTTGGCAGAGTCTTCATCAGCAGCAGTATCCGCCACTTCTTGTTGAGCCTCATCACACTCCATAACTCTGAGACTTTGGACGAGCTTCCTTTTACGCTTAAGTACCTTTGTTGGATCATGGTGTGCCTCACTCTCAGACGGCTGTGGTGCTGGTTCCCAAGTTTGATCCGTATCATCAGAAGGAGGTGTGCTTGAAGAGGATGTAGACACCACCCTTGATCTCTTCCTTGCTAGGGTTGTGGAAGACAATGAAGGATCATCAGGAGGAGTGGCTTCCTCAAATGATACCTCGCCTTGATTGTCGATTTCCTGATGTGCCCCTACTTCGGGAGGAACAACTATTGTGGGCACTTGTGACCCTCCATGCACCTCTGCTTGCGCATCTCCTTGCGCTGCCTCTCCTTCCACATGTACTTGGGCTTGTACTTGCACATGTGATTGTTGTTGCGGCTGTGGTTGTTCAACACTCGTCAGATGAGCTACAACAACCTGTGTTGATTGAGGGACATTGCTGCTGCTTTCTTGCGATGAGCCAACATCACTGGTCGATGGTGATTGAAGAACTATACTGGCTGCCTCTGCAGCACTCAAGGGCTTGGACTTAAGTTGGCGTGGTGGTGGTGGTGGCACTGAGCCCAATGGAGCGGGGGGGTGCTGCCAGCTTGGTCCCCAGCAGATCCCGCTGCTGCTGCTGCAGGCATACTTTTTTTTTTACTCCCAAAAAAAGGGGCGGGCGGCACACCAGTCTCCTTGGTAACTTGCTTCTTCTGCTCCTTACTGGCACCTTTCTTGCTAGAGGAGCTACGGGTTACTTTTTTTGGGGCCATCCTCTTCAGAGCAGGTCAGCAGGCAGCAGTTGCACGAGTTGCAGAGGGTTCTGTGTCCAGACGTGACGTCGCGTGACGTTATGCTGCACACACCGCTGCAGGACTTCTTCCTGGCACTGGTGGTTCTCTTGAGTCTTCTTGTGCACCTAAAAGCAATGGAAGACAGAGGAACATCAGTTCAGTTATACACCCCAAAAATTCGACAAAACACAGAAAAATGAGCACAATCCCATGCCATCCTTGATGTTTACATTGAAGACACCCCACAGAAAGACTACGGACATGCAAGTATGCAACACTCACTACCCCTGGGCATAATGGATGAAAAGTAGGCAAAATAAGTGCAGGCCTCAGACACTGCCTCTCCTCAAAATGGCCCCTTACACCCCAGGCACATGTTGCCTGTACCAGCCAGCACTCAAGATGGCCACCACCACCACCCACATGGCCAGTCCACATCAACAGTACACCCCCAAAAAACAGAAAAACAGCCAGAAATCACCACAATCCAACGCCATCCATGATGTTTACATTAAAGAGAGTGAGACCACACCACAGGCACACTCAGTCCATGCACCACCCACCACCCCTGGGCAAAAGGCCACACCAGCAGCCCCCCAAAAACGACAAAAAACAATAAAATAAGCCCAATCCCAGCCCATCCATGGCCTCAATTATGTTTAAATTCAAGAAGACACCCCACAGAAAGACTAGGCCCATGCAACACTCACCACCCCTGGGCAGAGGGCCCCACCAGCAGGCCCAAAAAAACGACAAAAAACAATAAAATCAGCACAATCCCAGCCCATCCATGGCCTCAATGGTGTTTAAATTCAAGAAGACACCCCTCAGAAACACTAGGCCCATGCAACACTCACTACCCCTGGGCATAATGGATGAAAAGTAGGCAAAATAAGTGCAGGCCTCAGACACTGCCTCTCCTCAAAATGGCCCCTTACACCCCAGGCACATGTTGCCTGTACCAGCCAGCACTCAAGATGGCCACCACCACCACCCACATGGCCAGTCCACATCAACAGTACACCCCCAAAAAACAGAAAAACAGCCAGAAATCACCACAATCCAACGCCATCCATGATGTTTACATTAAAGAGAGTGAGACCACACCACAGGCACATTCAGTCCATGCACCACCCACCACCCCTGGGCAAAAGGCCACACCAGCAGCCCCCCAAAAACGACAAAAAACAATAAAATAAGCCCAATCCCAGCCCATCCATGGCCTCAATTATGTTTAAATTCAAGAAGACACCCCACAGAAAGACTAGGCCCATGCAACACTCACCACCCCTGGGCAAAGGGCCCCACCAGCAGGCCCAAAAAAACGACAAAAAACAATAAAATCAGCACAATCCCAGCCCATCCATGGCCTCAATGGTGTTTAAATTCAAGAAGACACCCCTCAGAAACACTAGGCCCATGCAACACTCACTACCCCTGGGCATAATGGATGAAAAGTAGGCAAAATAAGTGCAGGCCTCAGACACTGCCTCTCCTCAAAATGGCCCCTTCTTACACCCCAAGCACATGTTGCCTGTAGCAGCCAGCACTCAAGATGGCCACCACCACCACCCACATGACCAGTCCACATCAACAGTACACCCCCAAAAAACAGAAAAACAGCCAGAAATCACCACAATCCAATGCCATCCATGATGGTTACATTAAAGAGAGTGAGACCACACCACAGGCACACTCAGTCCATGCACCACCACCCCTGGGCAAAAGGCCACACCAGCAGCCCCCCAAAAACGACAAAAAACAATAAAATAAGCACAATCCCAGCCCATCCATGGCCTCTATTATGTTTAAATTCAAGAAGACACCCCACAGAAAGACTAGGCCCATGCAACACTCACCACTCCTGGCCAAAGGGCCCCACCAGCAGGCCCAAAAAAACGACAAAAACAATAAAATCAGCACAATCCCAGCCCATCCATGGCCTCAATGGTGTTTAAATTCAAGAAGACACCCCTCAGAAACACTAGGCCCATGCAACACTCACTACCCCTGGGCATAATGGATGAAAAGTAGGCAAAATAAGTGCAGGCCTCAGACACTGCCTCTCCTCAAAATGGCCCCTTACACCCCAGGCACATGTTGCCTGTACCAGCCAGCACTCAAGATGGCCACCACCACCACCCACATGGCCAGTCCACATCAACAGTACACCCCCAAAAAACAGAAAAACAGCCAGAAATCACCACAATCCAATGCCATCCATGATGTTTACATTAAAGAGAGTGAGACCACACCACAGGCACACTCAGTCCATGCACCACCACCCCTGGGCAAAAGGCCACACCAGCAGCCCCCCAAAAACGACAAAAAACAATAAAATAAGCACAATCCCAGCCCATCCATGGCCTCAATTATGTTTAAATTTAAGAAGACACCCCACAGAAAGACTAGGCCCATGCAACACTCACCACCCCTGGGCAAAGGGCCCCACCAGCAGGCCCAAAAAAAGGACAAAAATCAGCACAATCCCAGCCCATCCATGGCCTAAATGGTGTTTAAATTCAACAAAACAGTTGTATCATGCACCCCTAACCAACCCTGGTCCTACTGGATACTGTGGCTACCCACAATATAATTTATTTAATGTTCTGAAAAAGTTCCAAAATTTTACTTGCAGCAACTGTAATGCCCCAAACAAACTTACTTGTGAAAGTTGATTTCTAATCCAAAAGTGATCCAAAGACAGTCAAAAAGGCCTCAAATCCAAATATCCAGCAGCACCCACAAAAAGTAATCCTTCCAGCTCCAGATCCAAATGAAAGTGACCAGGAGATGGACAAAGCACTGGGAGGAGCCTGCTGGACAGGAACAGGAAGTTGGAGACTGTGGGGCACTTCCTTCCTCCCCCCCCCCCAAAATGGACTCCTTGCAAAAAAAAGGCCATGCAAATGTCAACCTGAGGAGTGATTCTGATAAAAATCATATTTTTCTGAAGGTTTATCCTGTTTGCTGGTGATTTTCTTGTGCGAAATTGCAAAATCTCTATTTCGCAAGTGCGAGATTGTTCCTTTCCGCCGCAACTACGTGTTCGCAATTGCGAACTCTCGCGAGGTGTGCTGTGCAAGGTGGCAAGCCGCGAGTACGTATTCGCGGGCGACAAACTCCCGCGGGAACACGCAGCAAGATCTAAAATGGCGCGTCACTCGCAAAGAAAAACAACTCGGCAAACGCTAAATGACGGAAAGTGAACGCCGTGCACCACGCCGCGCGCCGCAACCAAGCAAAAAATCCGCCGCGAGCGGATTCACGGATTTTCGACAAATTCGCGAGCGTTCGCGGATTGCGGATTTGCCGAAAATCCAAAAAATCCGCGAGCGGAGCGGATTTTACGCCCATGCTTAGTGCTGATACCACTGCCTGCGGATACACCACTGGAGCACCCTCGAGTGCCAGCGTGCATTGTTGACCAGCAGGATGCAGGAATGCATGCTGGATGCAGGATGCAGGAAGCGAACAGACCGAGCAGGCGAAGGACCTTCAGAACTGGAACAACTGCTCCATTGTAAAACAAGGTAATCATTTCCTGAATGTCAAGAATCCTTTGCGGAGGAGGGAATGCCCGACACACAGTGGTATCCAGTACTGCCCCTATGAACAGGTTGCGCTGAGAGGGCACCAGGTGAGACTTGGGTACATTTATCGAAAAACCCAATTTGTACAACAGCTGGGCTGGGACCTGCAGATGATGACTCACCATCTCTGGAGACTCTGCCTTTAACAGCCAGTCGTCCAGGTAGGAGAAAACTTTAATCCTTGACCTCCTGAGATGGGCTGCCACCACTGCCATCACCTTGCTGAAGACTCGAGGTGCGGTAGTAAGACCAAACGGAAGGACCGCAAACTGGTATTGTTGCGACCCAACCGTGAAACGGAGATACTTCTGGTGCGACTTCAGGATTGGAATGTGGAAATACACATCCTGAAATTCGATGGACGCCATCCAGTCCTCTTGTTGCAGTGCCTGAAGAACCTGCGCTAGGGTGAGCATCTTGAATCTCTCCTGCTTGAGAAACAGATTCAAGATTCTGAGGTCCAGGATAGGACGTAACCTGACATCCTTCTAGGGAATCAGAAAATACCGGGAGTAGCATCCCTGTCCCCTTTCCTGCTCCGGAACCACCTCTATCGCACCTTTTTGTAACAGGGTAAGAACATCAATTTGAAGGAGAAGCAAATGATCCTCCGTGTAAATCCCCTGGCAAGGAGGGTAAGGAAGGAAAGGAGGAGGGAATTCCCTGAAAGGAAGAGCATACCCATTTTCCACAAGATCTAAAACCCAAAGGTCTGATGTAATTAACCTCCATTCTTGTAGAAAATGGGTAAGCCGGCCTCCCACAGGACCCACATGATCCAGGATGGCGCATCTAGGGCTGCTTTCCTGTATTACCAGGAGAGGTTGGGGAGGTAGAGGAGGAAGAGGGTTGACATCTTGCTCCACAAAGGCGACCTCTGCCTTTACCCCTGTAGCTCTTATACAAGGGGTTTTGCTGCTGTTTGCTGTGATTGCCTGGATCCACGAAATGAAGACTTCCCAAAGCCATGGTATCTTTTATACCCATAGCCTCTTGCTTAAGTCTGCAGACCCAAAGACTTTGCAGTTGCGTTACTGTCCTTGAATCTCTGCAGGGCAGAGTCCGCCTTTTTACCAAATAGCTTGGAACCATCAAATGACAGATCAATAAGAGCAGCCTGCACATCATGAGAGAACCCTGAAGATTTTAACCAAGCGTGCCTCCTTGTTCCAAAAGACGAGCCCATGACCCTGGCAACAGAATCCGCTGTGTCCAGACCAGACTGGATAACCTGGTAAGGAGCCGCTTGAGCATCCACCAACACCTCACTCAGATTCCCCTTTCCCCTAAGATAACTTTGGGAGAAGCTGTTTCGCAGAGTCCATTAAAGCATGAATATACCTGCACATGAGACAAGTGGCGTTGGTAGATTTTAATGCGATACTGGCTGAAGAAAATACCTTTTTCGCAGACTGCTCCAGATTCTTAGAGTCCCTGTCTGCGGGGGCCTGCGAAAACGCCCCAGTTGACTGCTTTGAGCAAGAAGCCTGCACCACCAGACTTTCAGGAGAAGGGTGAGAGGATAGGAAAACCAGATCTCCTGGAGCAGGTCTATATCTTCTTGAGACCGACCTCGAAACTGCAGGTTATGAAAGAGGATTGCGCCACACCTCAAGTATCGGCTCAGTTAGAGCATCATTAAACGGCAGAAGAGGCTCAATCAACGAAGATGGAGAATGAAGCACTTCGATGAGCTGCAAGTCCAAAAGTTCCACAGCCTTTCTAATAACTGTGTGATATGGCGCAAGATCCTTAGAGGGAGAAGTCTTTTGAGAAACAAAGTCCCACTCTGGTGGAAGTGTCAAGTCCACTTGCTTCACACACGTCTTCAAAAGCATCCTCAGTGTCATACACTTCTCCTTCCTCTCTCTCTTCATCCCGGTACTGTTCTTCCTCCACTAAGCTCTGCGCCTCTCTTCTGGAGCGCATTTTCGGTTGTGGCATCGGTGGCGCCACACGTGGCATCAACGGCTCAGGGAGCGGCGTCGAAGGTGGATCCAATACCAGAGCCGGCGACAATCGAACCCGAGAGGCTTCATGGGATGAAGCCGGAGACTGCCCAAACGGTGTCTAAATTCTCGGAGCAGGAAAAGACCAGGAGGACGACGTTGCTGGCATAAACGGCATAAAGGGGGCCTGAGGATAGTGAGGAGGCACACCCAAATTATAAGCCAACGGACCCATTGGACCCAAAGGTGCTCCAGAGGGGTACGAGGCCCTGGTGAAAACACCATACACCGCATTTAAAAAATGCGAGGGATTGGAACCCGGCATTGTAAACTGAGGGTAAGAAGCCGGTTTGGGATCTGATCGAGGTACCTCTGGTATCAGAGCCGCTGGAGCCACAGGTGGAACAGCCAGAGCCAAAGGAACCTCATCTTCATCAGCCGGATTTGATGGCATATAAGAAGGAGAATGAACTGGAGTCGCCTGAGGAGACACAGAAGGCGAAGGAGAAACAAAGTCCTTTTCTCGACATTGAGGACCAGGTGAAGGCGACCTCGACACCACCGACTTCGGAGAACGACGCCGAGAAGCATGTATCCTCTTTTTCTTATGCTTCTTCTTGGAGTCGTGCGACGCCGAAGAACTAGACTTTGATCTTTTTTGACTCCTTTTCTCTTTTTTTGCCTTGGCCATGTAAAGTTTGGCTTCTCACTCCTTTAATGCCTTCAGGTTCATCTTCCTGCACGAAGAGCATCCCTCGACGTCATGGTCTGAAAAAAAACACCAAAGGCAGTCCTCATGCGGGTCAGTGATCGACATATGTTTACCGCATTCTCTGCAAAGTTTAAACCCAGACTTCCACGGAGCAGACATGACAAATAAAGGAAGAGATAAAATCAAAAATACAAAGTATCCAAACGAAGTATGGAGAGTCCCAGAAAAACCGTTAAAGGGAACTGACGTCATCACGCCAACGTGGTCTTTTTATGGCTCCGGTGATGTCATGCAGAGCCGCGTGCGGAGCCATGACGCTATGACCACCTCGTTGGCGCGTAGGGCTATGAAAAAGTTCTGCGGAATGCTGGCGCAGGGGATATTCATAAGGTGAGAAATCATAAGGTGAGGAATCCACAGGCAGATGTATCCATCAGAAATCCAGATTACTAAGGATGCACAAAGTCCCGGAACCTTTTCTCCACAACATTCTCAAACTTTGGCAACCTATTTGATTTTTCAAGAAGGTTAGGCATAATTTACGTTCATGAGAAAGATCTACCATTTTCAGATTTAGTCGCCTTATGCAGATTGATTTAACTCGCATTGCTAAAAATAAAACTTGCATGATGAATTTGTGTGTGGTTAATGTATCACTAAAAGTATTTTTCTTTACTGGAAAATAATCGATTAAAAGGTTCACAAGTATGCAGAAGAGTAACTGAAAATCAAGGAAAGGTTTTGTGCATTAATTGATATCAATGTATTCAGATTTTTTGTGAGGCCAAATGTATCCTTAAATAGAGCAGTGTCTTAAATGAGTCATTAAAACAGTTAACAAATTGATTGATTGTGGCAGTCTTTTAATTTCTTTTTCTCATTAAAACCTCAAATGTAGTTTTCATAAATCATACTGTGCCCATTTAAAATTGTATAATTATATATAATTATATATAGAGTGCAAACATCAATTACCTTTCTGGATAATTTATAATGCTATGTTATGTTAACATGATTTGTAGGGCGAATGGCTGACCCAGAAGCAGGGCTTTCCAGCGCTGGATCCAGTAATCTGATAGAGAGCAGCAGGAAGGGCTCAGGGGTAGCAAGAGACCTGGGTAGAAAACAGCCACATTTGAAGTTTTTTTTTCCAGCAAAGATGACTCAGGTAGTTCTTAAATCACGAGGCATGCTGTTCCAAAGGACAGACTTCACTACCAGAAAGGATCAACCACCCAATTTCTTTCTCTTGAATCTGAGGACCACTGCCAGATTGTAGTCTCTTCAGAGTTGATTTATTACAACCCAAGTACAAGTTGTAGCAACAATACTGTTGAGACAGGATGGGGGATTGAATAATCAACTGTCGAAAGTGGGGTTGGAAAAACCTATGATAGATTTGAGCTAAATAGGAGCTGATAAGCGTTATCACTTGGTTCTCAAAGGAAAGAGAGTCCTTGAGCCAAATGCCCAAGTTTCTGATAGATGATTTGGTGGCAGGAGGTGGGCCCATAGCCTCTGGACACCAGGGATCATCCCACCTCTGGGCATGCTTTCCAAACAGCAAAATCTATCTATTGTAGTCCATCCAGGTGGCCACTGCCAACATACATTCCTTAAACTTAACAGAATCTTGAGAGGCATCAGGAGAGAAAGAGACAATAAATTGAGGATCATCCGCATAAGATTCCACAGAAATCCCATAGGACTTCGCAAACTTTGCCAAAGGCCTGACATAAACCTTAAAGAGGGTAGGGCTCAATGAGGAGCACTCTGGGACCCCCTGTTTCAATGGTCTCAGTGAGGAAGAGAACGGATGAGAAATATCCTAAAAGGAGTGGATGTTCAAAAAAGAAGCAAGCCCGGATAGAGCCTTGCAGCAGACACCTATATCACAAAGGAGCACCTTATGGGATACAGTGTCAAAAGCGCCACTCATGTCGAAAAAAATTAGGCCTATAATACTGCCCTCATCAGTTACTCTTCGAACAGATTCTGTAACTGTCAGCAAGGCCGATTCCAAACTGCGATTGACCTAAAACCATTTTGGGACATATCCAGAGTGTGATTACTTTCTAGGAGATCCGTTAGGATTTGATTGACACGTTTTTCCATGACTTTACCTAGATAGGTACGCAGGGAAATAGGGCAAAAATATTCAGATTTGACAGGGTCAAGAGAAGCTTTCTTCAGCAGGGGTAGCACCTATGCTTGCTTCCATGCCTGTGGAACATTAGACGTAAACAGGGAGAGATTGGCCACCTCAAGGAATGAGGGAAGGATGGCCTTGGGGAATTTGAGGACAAAGTCCAGATTAAGAGGGTCATCTGAGGAGCCCGATTTCACTACAAAGCACAGAAAGGAAAAAGAGGGCAGATCAAGGCAGGCTAATTCATTAAGTTCTGGCCCAGACTGTGATCAATCTGAATGGACAGGACAGGCCGTAGTGTCAGTAGAGACCTTAGGTGAGAAATGGTAGTAAATAGTGTTGATCTGTGCAATGAAAAAGTAAGCAATATTGTTGCAGTGTTCAGCTGGGGCCTCAACTGGCCCTGTTATGGCAGGTTTTGTAAAACTGTTTACAATGGAAAATATTTATTTTGAGGGGTTTTTGCTATTTAAAATCTCATTGAAGTAGAATTCCGCTCGCACATTTTTTTTAATGCTTTGTGGTATAATTTGATTGCACTCCTATATGTTAGCTTAACCACTGCATCATAGGACTTTCTCTAGGCTTGACTAGCACTTTGCAATAATTTTTCTCTGCCACCAACTTCTCGTTAACCGAGGGGTGGAGGGTTTGCTTCTGGCACGAGCTTGAAGGGGGGGGGGGGTATAAACTTGTCAAGAGCTGAGGAGAGCCAGGCTTTTACCTTGGATTCAGCAAGATCCACATTTATATCTAACCAGGGGTGGTGGCAGATATATAGCTGCTAAAGTTTGCCAGATTTAGTTTGTGGCCTTTTCTTTTCCTAATAGTATTGCTGTGTAGAAAGTTGCTGATGTTCGATATTGCTAAGGACATAGGGATCAGATAGTGGTCTGAGCAGGCCAAAGGCCAGGGAAGTGCAACCTCTAAATTAGGAAGGTTAGAAAAAACTGGATCAAGAAGATGCCCAGCTATGTGTGTGGGACCTCTTACTAGTTGAACCTGCTGAAGTGCAGCTAAATTATCCTGCAGTTCACAAACCGCAAAAGCAGTGATTGGCCCAATTCACCAGGATGGATCTCGAACAGATCCTAGTAATTATTGTGCTCTAAGCCAAATTTATAGTCTTCAAAAGATCTTTCGTAGGAATGTTTTTGATAAATTAACAACTTGGCTGCTAGAAAAAATATCATTAGCCAGTACCAAGCTGGCTTTAGAGGAGATATAAGTACAGTTGCCCAACGCTTTCAATTTTTTGTTGATAAAATGGAAGATTGTGTAACAATCGGGGGTAGTCTTTATGTTGCCTTTGTTGACCTCCATGCTGCTTTTTATATGACCCCAAGGGGCAATGTAGGAAGTTCTAAGTTCCCTAGTAATTCCTGCCGATGTTTAAGAAGTACTCAGATGATTAAACTCTGAAAGCTATGCAAAGGTCAAGTGTAGCTCCAATGGTGAACTTACTTTTAGAATTTCAGTAAAGAAAGGAGATCGACAGGGATGTGTTTCAGCTCTTAGCTTGGTATTAATTTTTATTAATGGATTTATAGATTTTTTTAAATAGATTGTACTATTGGTTCCCGCACCTTGGCGGGAAATAAAGTGGCATCTCTCCTTTTCATTGATGACACTTTGCTAATGTCAAAATCTAAAAAAGGGTCTCCATAAGTCAGAACATTTCTCTAAGTGGGTGCACCTTGGAGAAAGTCAGGGAATTCGATAATCTTGGAATTCAGATCTCTGACTCTAGCCCTTGATCGAGACAAATTGATAAAAGCACTGCTTCACTTAACAATAGGGCATTTTCTACAATACAGTTTGCTGAGAGAGCAACTAATGATCCTGTCTCACCGGCCTAAAGATATATAGAGCACAAGTAATATGAGTAGCTTTGTATGGTTCAGAGATATGCGGTTATTGTGACTCTCACAAGCTCAGAAAAGTGGAAAATACCTCTGTCTGCTCTCTAGAGACTCCCCAGAGCTCCCCTATGCTATCCCTATGCGACTTACTTGGCCCTGAAATCCATAGTAGATCACTTGAAATTGCGGCCAAATTTGTCCTACATTTGTATTTGGACTCCATTGAATCTCTCACCCTATACCAAGACTTTTATAGATGTTCTGGAGCATTCAGATGTGTCTAAAATTCCTTGGTTAGGTTGTGTAAAGAGGTCCCTTAAAAAGTTGGGTTTGCAGCTTTTTGGCTACTTTGCTTGTCAAATAAGTTGTAACGGATAGATTTTAGTATTAGAGTCATGGATAATGTTTTTTTTCCTCTCATGGGGTCGACTGACCAATGATTTTCTGTTAATTAATTGGGACTACATACTTGAGGATTTTTTTAGATTATATTTAACCAGGTTTAGCTAGAACCATTTAAATAAAGTTCAGGTTGGGAAATTTGATCACAGCCTCTTTTTGCTGTAATTGGCAAACTGAGGGTCAGGTCTCCAGCACTCGTCCATCCTGCAACTCCAAAGATAAAGCAGAAGATATCTTTATTAGGGACAGTCACGAGGCCTTCTGAGATAGGACAAAAAGGAGATGAGGATAATGCTCCTCGTCTTATCACCACGTTTATCAGGCAACATAGACTGTTGAAGGCTATTATTAATAAAAACTGGCCAGTTTTGAGAACAGATGCTGTTTTAGCACCTTGCCTACCCATTAAACAGTCTATCGCATATAGACGTGCTGTCTCAATGAGAAGTCAACTAGTTAAAAGCAGCCCAGAGATAATATCTAGTAATACTTGGCTGCAACTGAAGAAAGGCTTCAACAAATGTACTTCTTGCAGGGCTTGTAAATTTGGAACTAATCACACGTCATACACTACTCCTTTTAGTTCCAAGGAAATACAGATCAAAGGTCATTATACTTGCTGGACGGAATATGATGTCTATGTTCTTACCTGCACTTGTGGCCTTAAATACATGGGCAGCACCAAACTCCAAGTGCATGCCCGCATTCTCCAACATTTGAGAGCCATAGTTGCCACCTATCCGGTGGCTTGTCATTTTAAAGACATGAATAATAATGATCTCCAATGTCTTACCTATTTTGTGATTGACGCCATCCCTCAACTACGACGGGGTGGCAATAGAGAAAGGATGTTGACACAATTGGAGACCCGTCCAATACTAGAACTTAATACTAAGGTCCCCTTTAGTTTGAATACTACTGAAGATATCGGCATACCTATGTGTAGTTGGGCACGAACTGTGACATACGTTTCCCCAGCATTCAGCATAATAGATATTGGGCTTGTTTCTTTCTCATCAAATGTTTATATCTATTTATTCACTTTTACTGTATATCATGTCTACCTTGCACCCATATATTTATTACATACATGATTAGAATTTGTTCTGTTTATCACACCTCCAGTGTTTGATTATAAACTCAGTTTGATGCATTCTGGCACTTGCAGTTTTCCAAAAAGTCACAATCATCTATTTACACAGTGATGGTTTCTTTTACATGAGCAAATTGGCATTCTTTTTTTTAAACTTCTTTATTAAAACATTTTCCCCAATGTTCTTCCCAAGGCATCAGCACAAGACTATCTCGAAACAATAGAAAATATGCAAGGCTACATTGAGGAGAACAACCAAAACAGATACAGTATAGTAAATCAAAAGGAGTTCATACATTCGTCAACTAGAGCTTAAACAAACAAAAACTACACAGTTTATATCAATAGAGAGAAATACAAATACAAAGGATTGCACAATAACCATATCACAATTCCTTATGTTGTTTGACCAGGCTTATACCTTTCCTGTTACTTTCAATTGATTGATGCCTTCCATCTTATAAGATTGGCATTCTAAACTCATTTAGATTCATTCTTTTTCTTTTTATACGCAAAACAGTTTTGCCATGTGTATAAAGAGTCATCCTATCGGTTTCGTACCGAGTTTCAGGATTCTACTTAGGAACAGTTCATGGGACTAGTGCCCTAAATGAAAATTAAGATGCCAAGTCTATTCCTTTGTTTATAAATGTACAAAATATTTTGGCATTGCAACGGTCCCACGCCACGAAAGAGGTGGCAATCGAACACTGAAATTGAGAAGACTGGAATCACGCTTAATAATCAAATTTAAAACAAATGCCCCTTTTGGGCTAAACGGAGATGAGGAATTACATGTACATTTATAAACAAAGGAATAGACTTGGCATCTTAATCATTTAGGGCACTAGTCCCATGAACTGTTCTTAAGTAGAATCCTGAAACTCGGTACGATACTAATAGGATGACACTTTATACACATGGCAAAACTGGTTTGCGTATACAAAGAAAAAGTATGAATCTAAATGAGTTTAGAATGCCAGTTTGCACATGTAAAAGAAACCATCACTGTGTAAAAAGATGATTGTGACTTTTTGGAAAACTGTAAGTCCCAGAATGCATCAAACTGGGTGTATAATCATACAGTATAAAGCGTAAAAGAGAAGAGGGACTCACATAACTGTGACAAAGGCCATTTCTTGGCTGAAACGTTGGTGGTGGTAATGGTGGTGAATACTATGCTTTAATAAAATCAATTTGAAACTACACGACTTCTGGAGTGCTGTGAAAGCCTTGTTCTGTGATATATATATATATATATAGGTTGGTACCGAAGAAGGCTCCACGCCGAAATGCATCTGCCGCCACTGGGACTGCTTTTTTGTTAATAAAACCCGTCTTACCTGTTCTCCTGGGCTCCTGCTTCGTTCTTGTGGAGGAAGGTTTTCGCTTACATATCTTGTGCTTGCCAGTTGCACAATTCAGGAGCCCCGCCACGTTTGGGATATGGATAAATGCTGGCTTCCGCCTCACGGCATCTACGTGTTCCCGGGAGGGATAATCCAGTTCCCGCTTCGCTAACAGAGGACCCGGTGCAGTGAGGTATTCTACCTCAATTTGGACATTGTGCTAACTAGCATACTTGATCCCTGCATATTGGATCTTCTGTGTGCGAGGCTGTGGCGTCATAGGGGAACATGTGGACGGACTTGTTAGCTCTATGGCAGTGGAAGGCTTAATCATCGTGTCCTGCTGTGTGACCGCGGTGAAGACTATCTACACACCCTCCCCATTTCACCGACCCGAATTGCCGCCATTACATGGCTTTTTGGGAGTTGTAGTCCCTGAAGTTAAAACTGACTACAACAGGTGTGCCTCATTGCCAGGGGGAGGAGCGGATCACGCTAACATCACATCAGAGGCAGCATGAACAAAACAACACAGATGAGGGCTCCCGGTGTTGGGTACCGAAGAAGGTTCCACGACGAAATGCATCTGCCGCCACTGGGACTGCCTTTTTGTTAATAAAACCCGTCTTACCTGTTCTCCTGGGCTCCTGCTTCGTTCTTGTGGAGGAAGGTTTTCGCTTACATATCTTGTGCTTGCCAGTTGCACAATTCAGGAGCCCCGCCACGTTTGGGATCTGGATAACTGCTGGCTTCCGCCTCACGGCATCTACGTTTTCCGGGAGGGATAATCCAGTTCCCGCTTCGCTAACAGAGGACCCGGTGCAGTGAGGTATTCTACCTCGATTTGGACATTGTGCTAACTAGCATACTTGATCCCTGCATATAGGATCTTCTGTGTGCGAGGCTGTGGCGCCATAGGGGAACATGTGGACGGACTTGTTAGCTCTATGGCAGTGGAAGGCTTAATCATCGTGTCCTGCTGTGTGACCGCTGTGAAGACTATCTACACACCCTCCCCATTTCACCGACCCGAATTGCCGCCATTACATGGCTTTTTGGGAGTTGTAGTCCCTGAAGTTAAAACGGACTACAACAGGTGTGCCTCATTGCCAGGGGGAGGAGCGGATCACTCTAACATCACATCAGAGGCAGCAGGAACAAAACAACACAGATGAGGGCTCCCGGTGTTGGGTACCGAAGAAGGCTCCACGCCGAAATGCATCTGCCGCCACTGGGACTGCCTTTTTGTTAATAAAACCCGTCTTACCTGTTCTCCTGGGCTCCTGCTTCGTTCTTGTGGAGGAAGGTTTTCGCCTATAGTAGGTAGTTATAGTTAGGACCTAGTTACCATACAAAGATGGCAACATTCTATTCCCAATAACTTTGGCGCCGATTGACAAATCTTTGCGAAATTTTCAAAACTAATTCTTTATTGATATCAGCTCCTATGTTGAAAGTTTGGGGGTGAATCGTCACGGCGGACCGAGAAAAAAGGGGATCCCAAAACGTGTTTTCTCCATGTTAATTTCCAAAGGAAACTTTAGACAAGGCTACAGGTCAAAGGGGTGAACGGAATTACCCCAAATTTGGCAGGGAGAAGGGTCTTGGTCTAGAAAGCACGCTTTTGTTTATTTGGTGTAGATCCGTTCAATAGTTTTGGAGAAATATCAAAATGTACAGATATCAATATTTAGAAATTCTGTCACCTGATTGACTGAGGCGTTACGAGCACGAGCTTGCTGCTGATTGACTGCGTGCGCTGCGAGCGGTTGCAACTAGGAAGTGTTGGCCGCCATTTTGTGATTCCATTGAAGCGAGTAAGGGGAAAAAAGGGTGACAAAGTGGGAAAGAGAAGGGTAGGAGCACTGTAAGTTCTGTGGAGGTTTTAGGGTGTGCTATAGAGGGGGTACGGACCGAAGTATGACCGAAGTGTTCACCCCTACCGGTGTGAAAGTTGTGAGCTACGAAAATTAAGTGAGGTATTGCCTAGAGTCTGATGCTGCTAAGGTGAGCTTGTGTGGGACTCTGGGATTAAACAATGAGCCCAAATTATGTGTCGTATGCTGTGCAGTCATGTGGCGTTGCCGCTGCACTACACTTGTGGAAGTAGTAACAGCATGTGTTTATAACTACTAGGATGAACTACTGACCCGTACTGGTCTGAAAGTCCTGGGGTACGGAAAATATGTGAGGTACTGTCTAGAGTCTCATGCTGCTAAGCTGAGCTGCTGCCGGACTTGGGGATGAAAGTGTGAGTCCAAACTGTGTGTCATATGCTGTGAAGACATGTGCTCTGGCCGCTGTGCCACATCTGTTCAATAGTGTCAGCATGTAGTTATACCTACTTGGATGAACTTTTGTTTCAAACATTGTAGCTTGTGTATGGTGCTTAGGGGATGTTATAGAGGGAGTGCGAAGGTAAATTTGCATGTATCAAATCAATTTGGTATTCATGAAGTGCTAACTACTCAGTCCTAGGGGTCGGATGGCGCTGTGGGCGTAAGCTGAGATGCTGATGGACTCGGGATAAAGCCGTTGAACTACTGAGTCCTACCGGCCTGAAAGTGCGGGGTACAGAAATTAAGTGAGGTATTGCCTAGAGTATCATGCTGTTCAATTGAGCTGCTGCTGGACTCAGGGATGAAACCTTGAGCCTAAACTGTTTGTGCTATGCTGTGAAGTCATGTGCTCTGGGCGCTGGGCCACACGTGTTCAACTTGTTTATGGTGAGGTGGTGTTGTATAGGGAGTGTGAAGGTAAATCAATACGGTATTTGTAAAATGCCAACTACTCACCCTTATGGGTGAGTAGAGCTGGGGATCAAAATAGAGGTCTGTGCTGCAAGTGAGATGGGATGGCTGCTGTGCCACAGCTGTGTGGAGATTACATTTTGTTGAGGGTCCGGGAGTTGCCATTATCTGGCCCTAAAATAGCAGGCTTAAGTTGTAAGTTATAGGGTGGCTCTAAAAAGAGCCCTTGTGTTAATTAGTTGGAGCTACATATAAGCGCAGATGCACAGCTTCAAATTACTCTGGAAAACTCGGTTTCCCTGAACCGTGAAGTGTACTCTATCACTCCTGTATACATCCGCAATATCAAAATGTATGTTGTTGTTGTAGATGGAGCGCATTTTATGGTCTCTGAGATATGCAGAGACAGCTTTGTTAACTTTCTTCCGAGATTTTTCAATCTGAGGACAAAATTGTTTGGATCATTTCCACTTCTGTCTTTGCCCACTCCCCGGTCCACCGCAGCTACCAGTGCTGATTGTTGTGGAGGGAGGTAAAGCGGCACCACTTCCTGCTTGCTCCACATTGGGCGGCCATCTTTGGAGGGTGACGTGCTAGTCTCCACCTTCGCCTAATCTATATGGTCCCTCATCTCCCCGCGCAGCAGTGACGCGCAGCGGTAGCGCCGTAGACGCGCCGAAGAGGCGCCAAAGAGAAGCCAGTCCGCGTCCAGACGCTTCCTGCGGAACCCTGGTCACGACCGCTATCATGGTAGGGGAGCGACTCTCCCATAACACCTCTTCGCTTCTTGCCTTACGACCCCCCACCTATCCATCATGTCGTCACTCGATTCTTCCTACCAACACAGAATATTCCTGTAAATACTGTGACTGGAGCATTTTTTCCTCACACATCAGCTATTTGCCCCCTGTACAGAAATGGAGAATGTATCTCCTCAATTGTCGGTCCTTACCCAAACATTATACTGAGCTGTACATGTTGATCGAAGAGCTCAATCCTGTAGCTCACTTTTTAATAGAAACCTGGCTCCAGATAGATAATGATCCAACTACAGCGTGGGCTACTCCTCAAGGATATACTCTCAAACGACTTGATTGTCAGACTGGGAGAGGTGGTGGATTGGCCATTATATACAGAGACAGCTTTAGGTGCCGTGTTACTCCTACCACCTCACCAGCTTGCGAGAGCTTTCACTTTGCATTAGAACTTTCCCCCACCACTACCTTCTCTGGTATCCTAGCCTACCGTCCACCTGGTGCCCTTTATAACTTTATCACCAAGATAACAGACCTCACTGCAAGCATCGTGCTGACCTCGCCCAATCTTACCCTGCTCGGGGACTTCAACCTGCATCTTGATGATCCCCACGACACGCCAGCCAATAACCTTCGTTCCAACTTGCAAGCCATTGACCTTTCTCAAAGGGGCTACCAGGCAACCCACAATAGGGGACATCTTCTTGACCACATTTACAGCAATATAGACGATCTCATTGTGGAGACTCCTATCCCATTACCCTGGACCGACCATTTTTTAATTCCTTTCACCTGGTCCACCAATTCCTCCTTTCCCTCTCAAAATTTTGCTAAGCACCTAGGTAGGAAATGGCCCTCACTCCCCCTTCCCGACTGGTCAGTCGCTCTTGCCCGAGACCCACCCAGGAAGGCAACCAATTCCTTTACGGCCACTAATAATTTTGATAATTGGATCTCCAGCACCCTTGACCAGGTTCTTCCAAAACACGCAAATCTATAAGAAGACCCAAAGTTGCCCCATGGTATACACCTGCCCTCAGATCTATGAAACTAGAGTGTCGTAAACTCGAGAGAGCCTGGAGACAGGACCACTGCCAGCTCAGAAAGGCAGAATACAGGGTTGCTATAAAGCTTTATAAAAAAGAGATCAAGGCGGCACAAGCTCTTTTTTATGAAGGGAAAATTAACGCAGCTGCTAATGCCCCCAAGGAAATTTTTAAGATAGCAAAGTCACTCATCTCTTCTCCTGCTGAGCGTCCCCCTGTTGAAGGCGCCCAAAAACGCTGCAATGATTTGGCCGTTTTTTTCTCCCAAAAAATTGAGACCATATACTCCTCATTCAGCAATCCCAAGGACGATATGGGATCCACCTCGCCCATAACTTTTGATTCCTTGGTCCCCTGTAGGCTTGACTTAATTCCACTTCTTGACGCTTGTGGACTAGACAGACTAATTCCTAAGATCACCTCTGGATCGCCCAACGACCCAGCACCCCCTCAGACCCTTATCAAGGTCTTGGACGTGATTCATCCGGTCATCTTAGATGTCCTCAACACATCCATCACCTCGAAATCTGTCCCACCTCCATGGAAGTGTGCAATGGTGAAGGCCTTGCTGAAAAAGCCTACCCTGGATCAGAGTAATTTGGCCAACTATCGTCTCATCTACTTGCTTCCGTGGCTGAGCAAACTGCTTGAGAGGCACGTTAATAACATCTTAACGGACTATTTGGAATCCAACAGTCTGTTGCGTGCCTCCCAGACAGGATTTCGTCCTCAGCACGGTACCGAAACCGCCCTCCTAGCGGTAACGGAAGAAGCAAGAGCTGTGTTGGACCGGGGAGGAAAAGTCGCCATCATCTTATTGGGCCTCAGCGCCGCTTTCGACACGGTTCACCATGCCACGCTATTACAACGACTGGCGTGCTTGGGCGTGTCGGGCGCTGCCCTGGAATGGCTGACATCCTTCCTGGACGAACGATTCTTTCAGGTCTTTGAGGGGGAGGTGGCTTCTCCCAAACACCCACTTAGGTGCGGGGTCCCCCAGGGCTCCTCCCTAAGCCCTACCCTTTTTAATGCCTACATGGAACCCCTAGACAGGATAGTCCATCCCTTTGGTGTGCGTATTGTCACCTACGCGGACGATACCCAACTGGTGGTCTCTCTAGACCAGTCTGAGGGATCGTCCAACACCCTAGGCCCCTGTCTAGAGGCTGTTGCCAGGTGGATGCAATCTTCCTATTTGAAGCTCAACGGGGAGAAGACTGACATCATCCTATTGGGCAACCCGCCCCCGTCTGCCCTTGCATCCATCTGGCCACCATGTTTGGGCTTGCCCCCTGTCCCCAAGTCCCAGATAAAGAGCCTTGGGATCTGGCTCGACAAAGCACTCGATTTCTCGGTCCAAGCTACCAAAACCGCCGCCACTTGCTTCGGGCTAATGAGGATGCTCCGCAAGGTGCTTCCTCTGCTCCCATTCCAGGCGAGGAGGGTCATGGTCCAGGCCTTGATTCTCTCCCGCCTGGATTATGGGAACGCTCTTTATATGGGAGCCCCGGCCTCCGTTATACAGAAGCTTCAAGTTACACAAAATAGCGCTGCCCGCCTACTCTACAACTTGCCCCGCTGGCAGTCAGCGAAGAAGGCCCTAAAGGAACTCCATTGGCTCCCAATGGCGTCAAGAGTGCAATTCAAGGCCATGTGCATCCTGCACAAGTCCTTTCATCGAGCAGGCCCCGCAATCCTTCATTCCATAGTCACGCCTTATGTTCCATCTCGCCCCCTTCGCTCCGGTACCCTCCAGTTGGCAACCTCCATCAAAGTCAACAGAGCCCGCTGGGGTGGCCGCTCTTTCTCCCATTCTGCGGCCAGACTTTGGAATTCCCTCCCTCTCCCTATCCGAGGAAATAGCAATCATATGCCCTTTAGGAAAGCGTTGAAAACGCACTTGTTTGCCAAAACCTGCTGAACTACCCTGAGCTCGCGTTAGCAATCAGTCACAAGCGCTGCGAGGCCTCCGGGTAGTTACGCGCTATACAAGTGCAATTTTTCATTTAATTTCATTTCTTTGGTAAATATTGGAACATGCAAAGACAGTTTCAGGCAAAAGTAACATCAGTTGTCCAAAGGTGCCCTTCATAAGCATTTCCAAACCTACCCCAGTTAATGTGCCTAGGTCGTTTCCACCACAGTGCACAATCATGAGGTCAGGGTGTTGGAGATGCAAACAGGTTTTAACCAAAGACACAATTGGTGCAACTTCAATCGTCTCTGTCCAAACCATTTAATGTCCACATTTTGTAAACCTAGGTCTAAGTCAATACGTCTCTGTTCTGCATACCTATTGCACCAGAAAACATAGCTATGTCCTACAATCCACACTAGCATTTTGAAGGTATGGCTCGAATGTATGGAAAGATGTATGTAGCTCATGCAGTTCCTTCGTAGAATAAGAGATATGTTTAACCGCATGCGTGCGGTGCAGATTTCTGCGCTGCGCTGCAGTTCGCAAAAACCCGCGGTTCATGACGAGCTCAGCTCGTCATGAGTGTAAGAGAGGTGTACCTCATGACGAGCTGAGCTCGTCATGAGCGTTGAAGGGGTTAAAGATGGGGAACTAGTTCTTTTCGCATACAAAACGGTACCTGATTGGTAGATGATAAGTATTGTTTTTTAAAAGTAGGGTGCACATTTGTTTTGTGGAAAAGCATCTTTGCAATTGGTTAAAAAAAAGAAGTTTGATCGTGGAGTACATATTATAGGATAACATTTGCTCACCTCAAGCACACCTGCTAGTTGCATTTGGAAGGCACTGGTCGAACTTTTAACCTGCACGTGCCTTTCAACGTATGTTTTAAGTTTGGAGGTGATTCATCAAGGGGGGGCTGAGATAAAAGGGGGTCCCAAAACGTGTTTTCTCCATACAAATTTCCATAGGAAAGTTTAGACAAGGCTACAGGTCGAACGGGTGAACGGAATGACCCCAAATTTGACAGGAAGAAGGGTCTTGGTATAGAAAGCACACTTTTTTTTATTTGGTGTAAATCCGTTCAGTATTTTTTTGAGAAATATTGAAATTTATAGATATCGATATTTAGGAATTCTGCCATCTGATTGGCTGAGGCGTTACGAGCAGGAGCTTGCTTCTTATTGGATTTGATGGTGTTGCAACTAGGAAGTTTTGGCCGCAATTTTGTGATTCAGTTGAAGCGAGTAAGGGAAAAAAAGGGTAAAAAAAGTAGGAAAGGAGGGTGGGAGTACTGTAAGCTTTGTGCGAAGCGAAGTAGTCATTGTTACCGGTCTGAAAGTGCGGTGCTGCTCAGAGTGACATGGAGCTGATATGATATGGTGCTACACTAGGGTATGAGAACGAGAGTCTAAACCGTGAGGTCATTGCTGTAAAGTGATGTGGTCTGGTGTTTGTAGCATACGTGAGCAAGTACTGTTAGTAGGCGTTTATACCAAACAGGGAGTGGGAAGCGAACTACTGACCAATACTGTGTGTTGATAGTATACCGGAAGCGGAAAACGATGTAGTTACGCCTACCAGTGTGAAGACTCGAGGATGAAATCGAGGTGATTGCTGTAAAAGGATGGGCTTTGGCGCTGTAGTATACGTGTGCAAGTACTGTTAGTAGGCGTTTATGCCATACAGGAAGTGGGAAGCGAACTACTGACCTGTACTATGCGTTTATACTAAACCGGAAGTGGGAAGCGAAGTACTCACGCCTACCGGTGTAAAAACACGGGGATCAAACCAAGCTGATTGCTGTAAAGTGATGGGCTCTGGGCGCTGTAGGATACTAGCCGCTGTAGTATAGGTGTGTAAGTAGTGTTAGTATGCGTTTATAATATATAGGGAGTGGGAAGCAAACCTCTCACCCCTACTGGTGTGAAGACTCGGGGATTAAACCGTGAGCCTAAATTGTGAGCTCATTGCTGTAAAGTGATGTGCTCTGGGTGGTGTAGCATACCTGTGGAAGTAGAGTTAGTTTGCGTTTATACAATACAGGGAGTGGGAAGCGAACTACTCGCCCCTACCGGTCTCAAGACTTGTGGATAAAGCCATGAGCTCATTGCTGTAAAGTCATTTGGTCTGTGTAGTATTCCAATGTAAGTCATAGTAGAATGTTAGTATGTAATTCTACTAGAATCTAAGTATGTAATGTTAGAATGTAGGGCTGTCATGAGGAGAACCTTGTGGAGTTTGTACACGGTGCTGGAGAAGACGGTTGCCTTGCTGTCTGCTCCTATTGGTGGTTGTTTTACGTGTCTTGTTTTCTTGTAATGAATCTACTTATTGGTTCAACTGATGTCTGCCTCTTCACTACATAAATTTGGCGACGAGCAGGAGAAGGTAAAAAGAAAGTACCACTCACCAATATTTCAAAATTGGTTGCGTTGTGCTGAAGACCCCTTTTCTTTGTGTAGCTGTTTCTACTCATGCCAGGTTCGCCGGCTCATTTAACTGTGATGCGACTTCTGGTAGGATTTATATTTTGCGCTTCCTCTGCTTCTTCACTACATTCTGGTCGCTGTACTACACGTGTGTAAGTAGTGTTAGTATGCGTTTATACTAACAAATGGATCATGGTCCTAGGGAGGGCGACATGTCAGGCGCAGGTCATACAATGTCCCGGGGTGCGCATTCGCGGGATATTTGTGTTTGCTATTAGAGGGCTGGTGCATGGCTTCCTCCCTGTGATAGCAAATACTTGTTTGACTACTTGAAGCGAGAGGAGGAAAACCTCGTATCGCTTCAATAGAAGGGATGCGGATGGTAAAAATGGAGAGAAAAAAAGAAACAAAAAAAAAAGCGGGTCTCACCTGTCCTTTTAAATGAGTCACCTGGTGGGTAATGTTCCATGGCCAATCCAATTATTATATTGCGAGGTCTCTGTAGGACTGGGGATCTTAATGTCACATGTAAATTAGGCATAGAAGGGCTCAGAGAAGTTTTGCAGCCTAGTTGACCACCACCTTCCCGGGTATTGTTTACTAATTGTTCGGGGACTTCGAGGCCAACTGAAGTCCAGGGATCGCCACACGCTGTATTTAAATATGCAGGGTAGTCCTCGGCAGTCCCTGAAGCCTCGTGGTCCTAGGCAGTGCCTTATATGTTCCGTAATGACACAGGCAGTACTTATGGTATTATAAAGTGATACACTCATAGAACTCTTGCAGTTGTACAATTACACAGGCTTCATTTGTCTAATAGTCAGTTAGATTATGTTTGGTAGGTGCACTCTAATATTAGATAACTTAACGTCTCTTATAAACAGATAATTTTGACAATAAATAATAGACAGTCAGAAAAAGAAGACCTATACACTCAGTTATTTATTTGAAAAAAAAGTAACCTTTATTAAAACACAAATAAATAGAAACGTAACTTTAATAGAAGAAACAGTATAATAAAAAAAAAACATGGTTAGACTCCAGTGGAAGCAGCGTAGGAAACCTGCAAGACAAAAATGAAACTTAAGTATGTGTGCTATGTGGAAGACGTAAAGAAAGGAAGTCCGAATGAAAGGATGATAGTGAGAATGGAAGGGAGGGGGAGTGTGTGGAAGGGAGAAGGGGAAAGAGAGTAAAAAGAAGAGAGCGAGGAGGAGACAGTGCGTCAGCCTACTGCACCCAGCCCTTAGTGTTTACCCTCCCATCACCCATTTGTCTAGGACGCTGGAATCGTGAGAAAGAGTGTGGTTCAGCTAGTCCTTAAAATGAAACACATGAGGTCAAAGATTATGGGTCATATTATCAAGGAACGGCGATAACATTATCGCCGCTTTAGCGTCAGGCAACTGCTGCTAAAGCAGCGATAATGGGTTGATAATATGCCCTTGTGAATTCCCATAGAAGCCCAGGTTCTGGTGTGAATTTGTTAGCTTTGTGTAGTTTTAATGATGTTTTATATATTTTTTTATGTTTTTGTTCATGGACGCTGTATCTGAAATAAAAATAAATGACATGAAATGAGCAATAACTGTCTCAGCCTTCCATACTTTTGAGGGCCATAAATTGAGTAGCATTACAAGGAGTAATAAAATACCTATTTACTCTTTCATACTTCAACAAACATTAAACTGAGCACCATGAAAGTGGGTTATCTTAGCAGTAAAATTAGATTGAAGTGCTTACAAAACAGCTGTGTAGTATGAACTGCTAGTAAGAACTGCTCTATATAATCAGTGTCCTGAGGATCCACAGGGATCTTCAAGTTCATCTTTACTTTTCAATATGTATATACATATATGTATGGATGGTCCACCTGGCAACAGTGCTAAATGAGTATCAGATCTGTTTTTTAAATGTATGCCAAAGTTTCACTGATGATATTGGTTACCTTTAAGGAAGACTTCAGCACTTCTTCCAGAATGTCTATCCTAGAATCTGTCCTCCTGTTTGGATGCTAACCAGTTACCTAACAAATTGATGTTTTGTTAACCACCAAACATTGCCTGGTAAGGTCCTAAAATGTCTTGTCTTTTTCTATTAGTACTTGAACCAAGACTAGAGATTGAGTGGTTTAGTGAAAAGGTTAGTGATACCCTTGGATTAAGACCGTGAAGCAAACAGACAAATTCACAAAGCCTTGTGCATCCGGTATCTATTTTTCTCCCTTGCTCACCTATTTTCATCAGATGCAGGTAGAGGTTGATTATGGCAAAACCAAAGGAAATGATAGACGGAGCGTTGACAATACAAGCCACCCCAGTTCAGACATGGCCATATGTAAATCAGTCTGACCCTGTGCCTCATAGGAACAGTCCAGCCCGAACTGCCGTGCCATGCCTTCCCTGGACCGGAAACAAGCTTCCCAGGACCGGTTTCTGGCATTGCAGCCGTCTTCAGCCGGGCTTGCTTGAATCCAGTGGCAAAGTGAGCAAGGGACTCACGTCTGAGCATACCCTGCCAACTTATGGCGAACAAAGCAAAACCGAAGGAAATGATGGACGGAGCATTGACAATAAAAGCACTCACCCCCAGTCAACTGATCTGGGTTTAATCCATCAGCATTTTTTAGCCCACTCTGCCACCCCAGTTCAGACATGGCCATATGCAAATCAGTCTGACCCTGTGCCTCATGGGAACAGTCCAGCCCGAACTGCCAAGCCATGCCTTCCCTGGACCGGAAACAAGCTTCCCAGGACTGGTTTCTGGCATTGCAGCCGTTTTCAGCTGGACTTGCTTGAATCCAGTGGCAAAGTGAGCAAGGGACTCACGTCTGAGCATACCCTGCCAACTTATGGCGAACAAAGCAAAACCAAAGGAAATGATGGACGGAGCGTTGACGATACAAGCACTCACCCCCAGTCAACTGATCAGGGTTTAATCGATCACCATTCTTTAGCCCACTCTGCCACCCCAGTTCAGACATGGCCATATGCAAATCAGTCTGACCCTGTGCCTCATGGGAACAGTCCAGCCCGAACTGCCAAGCCATGCCTTCCCTGGGCCGGAAACAAGCTTCCCAAGACCGGTTTCTGGCATTGCAGCCGTCTTCAGCCGGAGGTTGATTATGGTCAGGCATCAATATAAATACATCTATATAGGCATAACTAAATGTATATTGCAGCAATTAAATCAATCAATAAATCTTCTTTATTCGATTTTAAGAGATAAAATCATAAAAGTCAAGCGCAAAATAATACATTTCATTAAAAATATAAATCAGATAAAATACCATTAGGTTGACTCCAAAACCCCTGTTAGAATTGGGGGTCTCTAGTTGGCAATGGGTTTCACCTTTGTCCAAATAGGGACTCTTGGGATACACTTCTAAAGAAAACCCTGCTCACCCCCTTGGTAGCTTGGCACGAGCAGACAGGCTTATCTCAGAGGTGGTGTGTGAAGCATTTGTGAACACATACAGTAATACAGTGAAAACACTACAAATGGACACCACACCAGTTTATAAAAATAGGTAATCATTATCTTAACAAGACCAAATGTCAAACATTCACAATACAGTCTCAAAAATAAGGCTCTTAAATGGTAGAAATAGTTCAGTCCAATGCAAGTTGTAAATGCCATACTTTTCCCACAAAGTACCTTAGCTCCTTAATTGCTGTGCAAATTCCACCGCAGTGTGGGAGTTCTGAAGAGTGGGCGAGGCCGCATTGGCCAATGGATGTGCGCAGCACTAGCCAGGTAGTGCTTACAACAGCTGTTGGCCGATGCAGGCACAGAAGGGGTTAGATGTGTCACCCAAAACAAACAAAAAGGGTGCAGGGAAGGTGGTGCGTCAGTCCCTTGCTTCGTGGGAGGCGATGCGTCTGTCCCTTACTGCAGGGCAGGGAGCCGATGCGTCTGTTCCTTTCCAGAGAGGAGGCGATGTGTCTGTTTCTTACTGCGTTCCAGTTACGATGCGACAAGATGACGCCTCGATGCGTGGCGACGATCCGGTGCAAATGACAAAATGGCAGCTCGATGCGACGATCCAGTACGATGCGTGACCTTTTTCAGCTGCAAGGCAGGTGCTGCAATAGTTTTCTTGGCGATGCATCGGGACCTGGTGAGGATGTGGCCTGCTTCTTCTCTGTGGCTCTGCAATGCATCAGAAACAGGGGCAGATGCGGAACGTTTCTTCTGCATGATGCGTCGGGAATCGGTGCGGATGAGACACGCTTCTTCTTGTTGCGTCGCTCTTCCAGCTCCCAGTGACAAACAGTCTCCAGAGGTCCTTAACAGCAGCAGGCACCTATGTGCAGGTTGGAATTCCCAGAAAGGAAATTCAGGGGAGCTGGTGGTGAGGTCTTTGTGTCCCTGAGACTTCAGAACAAAAGGCAATCTCAGTTTCAAGCCCTTAGAGATCTTTTCTTCAAGCAGGTGACCAAGCTAACAGCAAAGTCCTTTTTCTCCTTTCCTTGGCAGCAAGTAACCACCGCAGGCCAACCCCAAAGAGCAAAAGCACAGGGGCAGTAATCTTCCTCAGCTTCTACGGTTCTTCTCCTTGGCAAAGTTTCCTCTTTATTTCCCAGAAGTGATCTAATAGTCCGGGGTCTGGGTCCCATTTTTTATAAACACAAATCCTTTGTTCTCTGAAGGCAGAGAGTGTCAGTACCCAGCCAAAACCAGTCCTGTCCTCTCTAGAGAAGCTGCCTGGCAGGAGTTGGAGACAGCATTGTTGAAAGCAGACCTGGCCCAGGCAGGTGAAAGGAAATCACCTCCCCCTACTCTAAATTCAACCCAGGTCTATTCAGCCAAGCCTTGACTCATCAGACTGCCGGAGCCGCTGCCCTCCTCCAACCCCTGTCACTCCAAAGCCAGACATGCAATACACAAACCTAGCAGGTGCACACTGGAGGGTTAGGCAAGAAAATACCTACTTTCTAAAAGTTTTATTTTCAAACACAGAATGTAAAAATCACCCACACTAAAAGATGCACTTTAACATTCTGAGTTAAGGCATACTAAACTTTATTTTCCTATCTTGTTCTCAGGGTCAGTTATGTTGATAAAATATTATAATCAAACTGCCCATTTTGGCCTAGGGGAACAGAGAGCCTTGCAATAGTGAAAACAAAACTGGCAGTATTTCACTATCAGGACATGCCACACACATCAGGGCATTTCCTACCTTTCACATACAATGTACTCTGCCCATAGGGGTACGTGCAGAAAAGGGATGGTTTAGGGACTGGCAATTGAGTGCACTTGTCAAGTCGACATGGCAGTCCCAGACAGCACACAGGCTATGCAATGGCACGCCTGAGCCACATTTTACAAGCTGCTTCTGTGGGTGGCACAATCAGTGCTGCAAACCCACCAGCAGAAGATTTACTGACCCTGGGCACACACAGTGCACTATACTAGGGTCTGACAAGTAAATAAAATAAGGGATATCAAAAATAACCAATCATGGAATCACTAATCCAAAACAACAATTTACACAGAGAGCATATACACTTTAGCACTGATCAACAGTGGTAAAGTGCCCAGAGTCATAAAACCATCAAAAACAGATCAGAAACAATACTGGAGGAAGGCAAAAAGTTCAGCGAAAGCCCTGCAAAAAGGGCCAAGTCTAACAGCGCCAGAAAGGTAACAAGATAAAAAGTAGCACACTGTGGCAGTGGTTCAGAACTGAAGAAACAGTAAGGCAGGTCTCACTTGGTTAAAATTCATTGTCTTCAATAGTGGGAGTATATATTTAAAACACATATAATTATATTTCGGGCAGACCATACCTATGCACAGGGTATCATTAGTGGAAACATATCACAATCACACACAGGGAGCCTAGAGTCATTAAAAGAACCCTGATTAAAGGGCCAAGCTGAGGGAATAAATTAAGCCTGAAAAACGTCAGCCATCGTTGCTGGTGATGTGGCATGTCCAAGGAAAGGTACAGCTCCAATCTGCTTACAGTTTTCACTAAAAGCGCATGACATGGTAGGAAACTGTTCTGGTCTGCTGCCTCCCAATCTGCAGTCATCTTATCTCTGAATGGTTCTTTGACCATTCTTTTATCGCTTTGAGCAATGCCACTTGGGTCATGATAAAGTTCTGGTCTCCCTAAACTATTCATTGTGGAGGAAACATAGGTTAGCCAAGGGATCAGAGAAAATTTATCCAGGTTCATGCAATCTTGCGGGATCAACCTGTTGAGGCCTAACTCCTCCTTGCACCAGAATGAAAACCAAAGGAGCAGAGGGCAGAGCCGAAAAAGATCCATCACATGGCCCATGCCCAACTCTTCATGAAGAACCTCAGATGGCATACTTTGTGGGACTCCCAAGAGGCCCCATAGGAATTAGTTTTCCGCCACTTGGATCAGGGTACCTGGCCCATACCCCCAAATGCCACACCAAAGCAAATGCACAAAGTCACAAAACCTTGTATATCCGGTATACATTTTTTCCTTTGCATAGCTATTGTCATCATATGCAGGCAGAGGTTGCCTTCGGTCAGGCATCAATATCAATACAGTTGTAGCATCTGTGTAGGCATAAATAAATGCATATTGCAGCATTCATAAAATCCTACTGCTCCACTTTTGACTGGTCTACATAATGTATCACATATCTCTGCAGTTTTGATTCACTACATTGATTGTCAGTTTCCAAGACTACAGTTTTTAACCGATTGTGCACATTACACTGCATGGTTGAGCAATCCTCTTCCTCCTTGTCGACTCAAAAAACTCAAGTTGACACTTTTGCCTGCATCTGGTGAAAAAAGTTAACCTGGAGAAAAACGTGTCCCAAACGGTAATGATGTCAAACAAGAATAAAAATTCCCTTTGGTAACTAAAATAAAATGAATTTTTCAACCATTAATTTCAATTATACCACAAACCATTCATCTCAATTATATGAAGAACCAATAAGCCTATATTTGCAATGCCACAGGACAGCCACTCAATATTAATGGAATGTCACCTGTATTTTATTAAAAACATTAAAACCATTAAGAATTATTCATCATGCAAAGTTCATAAATCAACATATTGTTAAAAAGCACATATCATTATTCAATCTCATATTTTACATAGACATCATGTTGATTGATACAGAGGGAGATGCAAAAACAACATTTTGTATCAAATGTTAAACCAAGTATTATATCACATATATATCATACGTACATCATATCCAAGTATAAAAACCGTTCCCCTATACAAAGATGAAGAAAAAACAGGAGAAGCGAGAAACAAACAACAAGAACGACATTACACGTATTAGTGGTTTGTGGACTAATCCAGATCAAAAAACTCAAATGCCAGATGTGTATGTAGTCCTAGTGTTATTATCACGATGACTGGCCGGTATACTGGATTTAGTTTACCACAAGCGTCAATGCGTTTCGGTGGTGCTTGCAGAAAATGGCCACCTTTATCAAGACAGATGTAGTATGTCTCTCCTTTTACAATCTTCAAATATATGCCTGTGCATGAATAGACAATGATTAATGACTGCACACATAGTCCTAAAGTTAGCAATACCACATTTTTCTATCAATATTAGATACTCCCCACAGTGAAAGTACATGACAGCAACCTATATTTCCCTCATTGCCCAAGTAATTTATTGTTGCACTCCTAAATATAGATGATGCTGACTCCTAATCATTAAAACATATTCACTTCCATACATCTAATCCTGTTGTTGACAACTCACATGACCGTCATACTATCTATGCTATTCAATTCAACAAACCCCTAATGACTTAAGCTCATTCATTCATACATATATACCAGCTAGCTTCCAGTATTTCATTTTGTATTGTGGTTTGGGATCACAACTCACCCAAATCAAATGTGACGAGTGTCCCAAAAGCGTAAGTATTCCTTGTTGTGAAATCGGTCCACCATGTATTATAGTGATACCCTCCTTCCAATCACAAAGTACCGTCACAAATGTTCTGTTTATAAAAAAAATGTTTTTTTTAAAAAAACAATAGGGAGATCAAATAGGTCCATAGGACATACCATATCAGAATTATTACCAGCTATGTCAAATTACAGACTTATGTTAAATGCCTGATAAGCGCGGCTGCAAGATCACCATCTTATCATGCTTGCAGAACATCCCAAGTAACATCACGTTGCAATTCTTATTGTTTGACTGGTCAGAAAACTAAATATAAACAGCAAAGGAACCGTACTTATTAGGTAGTAACCGGTGATATCATATCAATTGATTTGTAATAATCTTCCTTTGAAGTTGATTATCCCAAGTCTTTATCTGCGAGGCCCACTGACTCCCGAAACCATATAGATCCTAGGGAGCAATGTAAAGTATAGATTGTAGGATCGGTAGGGGCTACTATCAGTATATCTCCTTCTCAAATAACATATGGGACTGAATGTATTGGGACAGTGCCACGTGCTCTCACCAGTTACTCCTTCGGCGTCACCAGTTACTCCTTCGGCGTCCATGCGTCTGATCAGTAATTGTAGGTGATCTCCCGCTGGTTGCGTCCTGGTTTAAATGTCCCGCTTGTAAGTGGACAATACCCGACCACTTGTGTTCTAATCACATGATCCATAAAAGACAATTGATGCGGCCATTGTTCCATGTTGGCCATTTTGGAGTGGTGTATCTGATTGTTATACAGGCATGATTAATGCTATGTATAGAATCCTATAGTATCTATGCCTCAATAGATTTTTTTATTCATTTAAAAAGCATCTTTTATGTAAGACCAATCTGAATGTTAAATACATTTGTCAAAGTGGAATGTGGATCTCCTTACATTTCAATTATTTACACCCTGAACCGACATTATTGGCAGAAACAATATTATAACGAGTTATGTACGATGAATATCTCGCTCTAAATCAACTTTAAACAACCCCCTACAATCCTATCACCTAATACAGGGAAGACCTCCATCCAGATTTTCAAAGCTGACCTCAAATCTCTTCTTTTCCAAAGACATTTTCAGAACTAAAGCCCTCATTCTCAGACCCCTCTGGGAAGTTAGTTCATCATTGTACATTTGTAATATTTTCTTCATTCCCCACCTTTGATTGCTTTGTTTGATATTGTGTTATTGCCTCTATGGTTTTACCTTACCTCTTCTAGACTCCTATTTATTTCTGTACCGTTCTATTTTGTACCATTTCTCTCATGTAACGTAACTGGTTCTATTGTACAGCGCTCTGACACCTTCGGGTAAAGTCAGCTCTATATGAAAATGCATTAAATAAAATAAATAAAATAAAATGAGACAAGCAGTGTGCCCATCATTCATGGCAGCCATATTGGGGTGGATTATCCAATTGTGTACAAGCACGCTGAATATTAAGTATAGACCCTAGAGTATCAACACTCACATCGTTTCAATTTGGAGTGACTTCCTAAATATAAAAAGTATTGATCTTAAATTTGTTTATTCAAAATGCATATATAATCACATGTTTATAATTATCACACCAATGGACCATTTAACCGAAGGGTACTTCTGTGTGGTGGAAACAACGTGATAGCGAGTCAAAGAAAACTAACTACTATAAATAGGGGTCTCAGAAAGAGAGAGAAACATAGGTACCGAATATTAATTACAAAACATTATTCCATTCTTTCCAAGTGTTTAACCCATTTCTGGCTGTATTGAGATATGAAATGTACTATTGTTTTTTCAATTTTCTCTTTTCAGCTAAGTTTCATCCACGTTTGTTTCCCACTATTTTCTCCAAAATGGACCACAGAAAATCTAAAAGGCTATGTTTAGCCTTGATGAAATGCTCAACTAGTGGTGCATTCATTTTGCTCGTCTTCAGAGCTGACATGTTCCGTTAGGCGCAGTCTAAGTTCATGTCAAGTCTAACCCACATCTTCAAGTCCACATAGACATAACAGGATGTAGATGCTGCAACTTTCACTTTACATGTTCTTTCTTCAGGTCCCCAATATGTGTCCTGGCCTCAAAACTCAGAAACACTACCACTCTCTCTAAGAGAATCTCAAATTATTTCAGTTGTCAGAAGACACTTAAAAACACCTTTCTGGTTTGCAGCCTTTCCATTCTACCCTCACGTTCTTCCACCTAAAAATTCCAATACCCTCCGAGTATGTTCTCCAGAACCAGGAAGCAAAAGGTGAACATGTACTTTATAAAATTCCAAATATGTATTTGCTCATTACTAGTTCCTACAACTAGCATAACATTCCATAACTTTTTCTGCACTCTTTTCTATCCCTGGTCAGCAATTCTTCTGCTCCATATTTTTATATCATTCCCTGGAAGTTCTTTTCCTCTGAGTTGTGTGGTGCTTCATCAAGAGCCCTCGTTTTTGTTGCTTAGTTCCACTCTCCCATGCAATTACTCTGCTTGTTTCCATCACATACAGTAAAATAGGCCCGGAGATGTCATCAGTTTCGGTTGGAAGGTAAACCTTGTAAAATGATCAATTGCTCACAAAACAAGTTAGATAAATCTAACATTTCTTTAATCACAGAATTCCATTTTGGGCCCTCTAAGCTTGGTTTCTGAAATGATTATTAATAGAGCAAATTAACGTTTTTGAATGATGTTTGCATCTATATTTACGTAACATATTGTTCTCCACTGTGCTTCCAATCTTCTCCAGGTTTTAAATGTAATTTCTAAAGCATCTTCAAAGGGTTCAGGTGCTCGGTGCTCGAGTAGGATCTGATTTACCAACCCTCAACAAACGTGTTGATAAATCTAGTCTAATCCTTTGACATGCAAAGGATGCCCTGATTGCGGATTGCAGCCGTTGACCACACCCTGCCCCGTTGCAACTGAGCCTGCAGTGCAAAGCTGTTCACAGGTTGTAGTGGGCACAGGGTGAATCATTTGCCCATTACTGTTACCTGGTCCTCTAATCTCTAGTCCCACTCAACATAGACTTTGGCACTGTGATCCAGGTCTTGAGTCTCTTTCTGAAGTGTGCCAACAAGGGAGCTCTAAAAAGCTGGGTGGAAGGTCATTCCAGGACTTGGCAGTGATGTCAGAGAGGGAGCAGCCACTGCTGTGGCTGGGCGAGAAGCGGGGGTGTACGAGGCAAGTGAAGAGGAGCAAAGGTGACTACTGGGTTGGTGGAAGTTCAACTACTGGCTGAGATAGGCAGGTTCTAGGTTATGGAGGGCTTTGTAGGCATGTGTAAAGATCTTGAACTTGCATCTTTTCAAGATGGGGAGCCAGTGGAGGTCTCTTAGGTGGGGGGTGATGCGTTTTCACTTGGGCAGGTCCAGGATGAATCTGGATGCAGTAATCCGCATGAGCTTGTGGAGGTCCGAAAAGCTGTGCAAGCTGGCGAGTGTGAGTGAGGATCATCAACCTCTGCAATTTTTCACAACACATGTGGTCCGTTTGTGTTGAGAAAGCTGCCGCTCAAGTGGAAAATCTACTTGAGTGGCAGAAAGGAAGCAGCACCCGCTGGCTCTGTGCATGGTGCCATTCATGATAATTTCACAGCGTGGACAAACACCTGGTGCTGAAAATTACAGCAAACAGCATTTTTCTAAAGCGCTCCACATTGGGCGGCAGAGTTTTTCTTGCACTTCCGGGGAGATCAACTCCGTGAACTCTGCCCAGGCTTAGTCTGGAGCTTTATGAGGAGCTGGGTGGAGTTACTGACGTAGATGGTGTTGCCATAGTTGAGGCAGCTGTTGATGAGGGCCAGTGTGACCGTCTCTCTGGTGTTGGTTGGTATTCATCTGAAGATTCTGAGGAGCATGCGAAGTGTATAAAAGCAGTATTAGCCAACTACATTGACTTGTCATTTCCTGGTCAGTTGGCTGTTGAGGATGATGCTGAGGTTGGTCGGTGTGGGTCATAAGGAAGGGTTTTTTCCTGAAGATCAGTACTTCTGTATTTTAGAAATTGAGTTGGGGGCATTTGTCTCTCATTCATGATGTTGCAAAAGCTGGTTTTGGCATTGGTGGATTCCTTGGTGAGCGAGAGGATCAGTTGAATGTCATCTGTGTAGAAGATTATGTTGAGTCTGTGGGATCTGCGATGTCAGCGAGGGAGTCCATGTAGATGTTGTACAGGGTGGGGCTGAGGGATGATCTCGTGGCATCCTTCATATGATGTCTTTAGGTGTGGAGGTGAAGGAAGGCAGTCAGATGCTCTGTGTGCATCCTGTAAGGAAGGAGGTGAACTACTTGAGGGTGTCTTGATCTATGCCTATGTTGTAGAGACTGTGTTAAATGCCGCGGAGAGGTTGTGGAGGATTAGGGCCACAGTTTCTATATGGTCGACAAGTGTTCTGACATCATCTGTGGTGGCAATCAGTGGAGTCTCAGTGCTGTGGTTGGCATGGAATCCTGATTGAGAGGCATCCAATTGCTTGTTTTGTTCCAGGAAAACACACAAACTTTGGCTGGATAGGGGATCAGTGAGATCGTACGATAATGTTTTAGATCTTTGGGGCCCTGGGAGGCTTTCTTTATGAGGGGTCTAATGTCTGTATGTTTCCATGTAACCGGCAAGGTTGCTGTGAAGATGGAGGTGTTAAGGATGCTGGTGAGTTGCGTGCTGGTTTGGTTTGGTTTGTTGCGAGGTTGCTGAGGTGGTGGGAGCAGGGGTCGGTGGCCATCTTAAAGTGAATGTAACACATGATGGCTGAGGTGGGCAGGGCCGTTAATGGGTGGTGAGGGTTTGGCTGCTGTCCTCTGGTTGGTTGCAGTCATCTGGGTTGAGGGAGGCAGGCTGGATGTTGAAATTGTTGTATATGTTGGAGATATTATAGTAGAAGTAGTCAAAGAGGGTATTACAGAGTCTTTGGGATGGGTGTGGATGGTGTTCTCTATGGCAGTCTGGTTGGAGAATTCTTTAACTATTTTGAAGAGATCCTTTGTGTGGTTGGATGTGGAGTCGATAAGGGTGGTGGTGACTGCTTTTTGGCTTCTTTGATATGCAGATGATAGTTGCTGAGGGATTTTTTGTGAGCTGCTCTGTTGGCGGGATTCTTGGTGGGCCACCAATGTTTCTCCAGTGGGTGGCAGTTGCGCTTTGCGGTCCTGAGTACTGGGGTGTACCAGCTGGCATGTTTGGAGCTCTTCTTGGGTTTATAGGCTTCAGTGAGGCAACTCTGCTGGTGCTGTTGATGATCCAGGCGGCAATGTTTTGTATGGCTGGTTGAGGCCTGTAGAGGCCTTGTGTTAGGAGGTTCACCACTGAGTTTCGGTGATCTTGCTCCAGCTGTGGTGGAAGTAAATCTGAAACCTGGTGATGGTGTTCTTGGTGTTGTAATGGTGAAGTGCACAAAAGTGTGGTCAATCCAGGAGAGATCTGTCGTGTGGCTAAATTTGATTCTGCCACTTGAGGTGACAATGGGGTCGAGTGTGTAAACAACTTTGTGCATGGGTTTGGTGGCCAGTTGGGTGAGGCCGATGTTTCTCAGAGGTTCTCAGAAGGGTGATGGGCTTGGCGTCATTGGGGTCATCAATGTAGAAGTTGAGGTTGCTGAGTAGGACATAGTGGTGAGAGTTGATTACTAGGGTGGCAATGAGGTTGAGGATGTCATCACAGAAAGTTGTTCAGGGTACTGGGGGTCGGTAGGCGAGGGTGCCTCTTATTGTCGTCTTGACATCAGTTTGTAGTAGTAGTAAGTAGGGGTGTTCAATGAGAGGCGTGGGGTTGTCATTGGTGATGCTGAATCTGATGGATTCCTTGAAGATGATGGTGATGCCTTCGCCTTGTTTGTTGGTGCGGTTATGGTTTATTCTCTTGTAGCCTTTGGGAAAGGTGGTGTTGCTGTCTGAGAAGGAGGATCGGTTGAGCCTTGTCTCGTTAATGAAGCCGCTGTCCGTGGAGAGGGTAGAGATGGTGTCCCATATTTTTGTGGCGTGTTTGCAGAGTGAGCTGGCAGTGAGCATGATACAATGGAGGAGTTGTAGTGTGTTCTTCGTCTTATGGGCAGGAGTGGTGCAGAATCTTTTGCAGATTATGTCGCAGAAGAAGTGGCAGTCTCTGCAGGCGAAATGTCCTTTGGTGGATCGTGGGGATGAGGAGACGCAGATGTTTTGTCATCCGGTGTCCAGGTCCAGGAGTTCCTTGGTTGTGTACCATCGGATGGTGAGGGCCAGCAGTCCTGGCACTGAGCGTTGGCGTGCATCAGCTGTATGGTCATGCGGCGGCCTCAATTAGTGGTCCCTGCAGGTGGTCCTAATGGTGTGCTGGACAGGGCAGCATGGGGACAGGGCCAGCAGACACAGCAGGATAGCAGGCAGCACAGGGACAGGGACAGCAGGCAGCGCATGGAAAGCAGTCAGCAGCAGGGACAGCAGGCAGCACTGGGACAGAAGACAGTGTAAAGGCAGAGACAGCAGGCAGCACATGGACAGCAGGCATTGCAGGTACAGAAGCCAGCAGAGGGGCAGGGACTACAAGCAGCGCAGGGCAGGGGGTACAATACATTGAGCTAGGGTCTGACAAAGAGGAGTGGCCCCACCCAGCCACCTCCTGGCTCTGACAGGTGCAGAAGAGTCCGCCCTTGGTCCAGGCTTCGCCCAGGCACATCCCACAAGGAAGAAGCCAACGCCGAATTGTACCCTGTGCCGGCAGGCACAAAAAAGAGATTACCAGCTGGCCCCGTCCCTGGGGATTCTGGGAGCTGTAGTCTGATCAGCAAAACTCAGGTGATGGAGGGGGTCTAGAGGAGCTCTTTAGCGCTGGTGCAGGCAGGAAACAGGAGGGAAGAAACCTCCTGCAATGAGGGTGGAAAGCAGCTACCAGCAATGAGGGAGCCACAGGTGAACTTTATCCCCCGCCGGGAGGCCTGAAAAATAGACTACCAGTTGGCTGGCTAACAGCGCTGCTGGGATCTGCAGTCTGGTCGGCGAACGTGGGTGGTAGGAGGGGGTCTAGAGGCACTCTCTGGCGCTGGTGCAGGCAGAAAAGTGGAGGGAAGACATCTCTTACAATGAGGGCGGAAGGCAGCTTCCACCTATGGCTTACTTAGGGGTTGTCCAATGATCTGTATTCCATACTATTAGAGCATTACAGCTTATGACCTATGAAATACGTCAGAAGGGATTTCCGTCTTATGTGAATATCCCATCCATCAAATTCAAAATAAGGCACATGGGGCCAGATGTAGGTAAATATCATTTACTGATTCTAAAATACAGAATTTTACCAATTCGGTATTTTAGAATCGGTAAATGATATGTAGATAATGATTCGGCAAATTTTACCAAATCGGTAAAATTCGGTAAATACTGATTCGGTATTTACCGAATCGGTATTCCCCATTCATTCCTATGGGCCTGGAGGCCCAAAGGAATGAATGAGAATTACCGATTTGGTAAATACCGAATCGGTAATAGGGGATAGACCTACAAGGGTGGCAGGGTGTCACATTGACACCCTGTTGCACCCCTTTATAGTGCATGGGTGCACATGTGGCACACATACATGCCCTAAGGGCATGTATGTCTGCCACATGGCACTGTTAAAAAAAGCACAAAATTGCTTTTTTAACGGTTTTCGTTATTTACCACCAACTTGTAGTTGGTGGTAAATAACGAATCCTTACAAGTGAAAGGCACTCACTTGAGTGCTTCCTACATTAAGGATTCGGTAATTTACCGAATCGGTATTTAAGAATTTGGTAATATACCGATTCCTTAAATTACCGATTCGGTAAATTACCGAATCTTTAAATTAGGCCCCTACATCCCAAAAGCCTAATACCGGTCGGTAATTGCCGAAATTCGGTAATTTCAGCCGTTACCGACCGTTATTAGGCTTCCAACATCTGGCCCATGATTCTTTAAGGAAAACGTTTAACATAATAAAGTGAATTGAGTAAACAACAATGAGCAGTGTCCAGGAGTAAATTGCCGTTTTAATCATGGTGATCCAAGGGCATTAGATTTTATTTTATTTTAAAAATGTGGTCACTTTCTATTACACTTTGTAGTTTGTCTAGCATTAGGTGGGATTTGAAGGTGAATTTAAGCCAACAATGCACGCGGGAGTCTCAAATGAGCATTCCATTGTATTTATAATGGAAATGTTAACATTCCTGAGCAGTTTTCACTCATGGCTAAATAATTTAAATGCAGACCTTGCATAGGACTAGCCTCAGTCACTGACATGAAAGAACATATTCAAACTTGTTCCATATTAGATAAAAGAAGAGAAAAAAGAGCAAGAATAGAAAGTGCTTCTGCTGCCCAAATGCTGCAACAGTTTATGAAGTGTAAAATAAAATGTGAGGCTGGAAAGCCTAATGCTATCATTAGTTTTGCAGGAAACCGGAAATTTATAAACACAGCAGTGGAACAGAAGCTAAGTGAGATTTAGTTAATGAGAAAAATGTTAATGATCTACATTTTTAAATTGAAAATAACATGTTTCTCCATTTAGGGCCAGGTTTAAAAATTAAAGACATGTAATTGTTTCGAGGAACATCCATTTTTTAAGCCAGTGATTTAGGTTAAGATATTAATGCTACCGTCATGCACCTAATTAAAATCCTGGATTGTTTTCTCTTAGGGCTCTGTCTTACTCGACACACATATTTTCGCATAACCATCCATAAATCTTTTAAAATTGTGTTTCTTTTGATTGACTCATTTTCTTTGCATTTTCAAAACAACCGTGAATGTTGGTTGAGAATTATTTACTGTTAGGCAGTTGATATTTGTGCAATATTGATATTTTTTGTTTTCTTGCTTTCTCATTTTTCTTCACTCAGCTGCAATTTAAGTGGACAATTACACTACTTATAGAACAACAGCCAAAAGAGAAGAGCTAATAACAGTATTTAAAATGTATTTACTGCTTAAGCCTTTTAGCACAAAAGCCTAAAGATCATGGAAACACATCAGCAACTGACAAATGCGACCATTACACACCATTAACCAGCAGTGACTATTACTCTTCAAACTCGTGCAGAAATTGATTACTCTGACCTTTTAGTATAGGTGACTACATTATACAACAAGGGAAGCGTGCTGTCGACTTCATTTTCTAAACTCCCTAAGTGTTAAATTAGAGTGACATGTAAGCAAATGATACTGGAGGAATGTTTCCCAGAGGTATGCCAACATTTTAATTCATACTGTAACAAATAAAATAAGAAATAATACCCTTGCCAATATTCAGTGGCACGACCCATTCCCTAATTTCCTAACAGATCACTGACACAATATCGAAAACAGTTTTGTGATAAAAAATATTTTGTCAAAAATTTCGACTAACAAAATATTGCATCCCTATAGTTCTAATTGTAAGTACAAACATCTCGAAAATAAATGTTTCACGCTAAGCTTGTTAAAAACATACAGAAACATTTTTTTTTATTTATATACTCAGTTTAAAATAGTAAATCTTAAATATTTAAAATAAAACATTAATACAAATTAAATTAACTACATATAAACAATATTTAATACTTATATAAAACACACACACTTATATGTATATGTGTATGTTTATATATAAATATATATGATGTAACATTATTATTAAAAATATATATTTTACATTATATGACATTTTTGACAATTATTTTTCCAAATTTTCTGCTATGGAAATCATATATGTAAATATATATATGACAAGGGTTGCTTTTATTAATTCACGGTTGGCTTGGATGGTATTTTACCAATCCAAAGCAGTAATACTGCGCCTAAATGGTAATAGGGTTTTGTCATTTTACAGCTTGGCATGAATTGTACAGTGCTAATTGTATTCTTAAAAACTTTGCTAGAAAAATAGACATTTGGGGTGAGCAGATTCAAAGTGCCGCTGGTGTTGAAGGGTGCTCTATTTAGGAGCCGTTCTCCATCTAAACTTGGGAACTACCCAGAGTTCACTGATTCCTTTTTGCATATTGGATGCAGCACTCTAAGCCTGAAAGGGTATTGTTTTTGCTTATACTGGGTGATCCCATGTGTCTGGACAAAGGCAAAACTCTCTAAAGAGCTATAATGATAGCAAAACACATATCAGGGGTTGTTTTTATTAATTCCTTGTTGGATTGGATGGTATTTTGCTAATCCAAAGCTCTAATACTGTGCCTTGAGTTGTAAAATATTTTTGTCATTTTACAGCTCGGCGTGTATGGCACTGTCCCAATCCTATGCTTAGAGATTTTGCTATAGACATGGCAAAAGACTTTGTCCCTTTCGAGCTCAGTGTGGACAGCACTGTGCTATTCCTAAAATCTTTGCTAGAAAACAGACATTTGTGGTGAGTAGACTCTGTGTCAATGGTGTTGCAGGGTGCTGTATACAGGAGCTGCTATATATATATATATCTCAATCAATCAAAATAAGATTTTTTTAAGTTAAAAGATTAAATCGTAAAAGCACATCAGCATATAATATACACGCAGTCATAAGATCATAAAAAACATATTATAGCACCTGTTACATAAACTATCCTATTGATTAATAATGATTAAAAAGTCGCATATACAGAGTTTTGAAAAGCCTGGTCCTTAATTCATATTGTTTTTCTGCATCTAATCACAGCTTTCAAATTTATAGCTACTGGGCTAGTAAACAGGTCATACTCTAAAAGTTGAACAATAAGAAAGGCTGAGCGGCATTGTCTCACGTCTAGGGCTCTTAATATCGGTAGAATCCAATTTTTTCCTACCACAGAATAACATTTTATTTTATATATATATATACATATATATATATATATATATATATACATATATATATATATGTATATATATATATATATATATATATATATATATATATATTACCTACTGGCGGTCGCCAGTAGGTATATATAGTTAGGATTTTTTCTCTATGGGTTTTTTGAAAATTCTATGTCTAATAACTTTGGCGTTTGTGGACGGAATTGGCTGAAATTTTCAGGAAAATGGCACATTTTGTTTCTGAGCAGCCCCTGAAAATTTTGGGGGGGTTCGTCAAGGGGGGGCCGAGAAAAAAGGGGGGTCCCAAAACGTGTTTTTAACATTGAGTTTTCCATAGGGCGGTTGGCCTCACTTTTAGCCCGAACGGCTGAATGGATTTGCACGAAACTTGGCAAAATTGTAGGGACTGGTAGCCCGATGTGCCTTTTGTAGGTCTCAATATATGTGCTCCAGTGGATTTTGAGAAATTAACGTTTAAAAAAATATATATATCTGTAACAGCGGACCGGGCAGCGCTCTGGTTCGCGGACTTTTCGCGCAACGGAGCTTTGTGAAGCGAAGCTGATTGGTTCTCCGGCGTCTGTCAACATTCCAAACAGTCCGTAGCGGCCGCCATCTTGTCTCTCGGTAGGATCGAGAGACAAGAGGAGGCCAAAGCGAAGGGGCAAATGACCATAAGGGGGAATAGTAGATCCTCGCTGACCCCCTAGGTTTGATGTGGAGGTTTTAAAAGGGCCCCGCGGGGCAAAAAAAAAATAATAATAATAATAATCGAACGGCTGAATGGATTTGCACGAAACTTGGCAAAATATTAGGGACTGGTAGCCCGATGTGCCTTTGCTAGGTCTCAATATATGTGCTCCAGTGGATTTTGAGAAATTAACGTTCAAAAAAAGATATATATCTGTAACAGCGCTCCGCTTCGCGTAACGGAGGTTTGCGAAGCTGATTGGTCATTCTGTCACTGGGCTATAGTTGGGCTACATCTGGCTGATATTTGGGCTACATTTGTTTTTTTGTGTGTCTGGCGGCCATCTTTGGGCTACATTGGGCTACATTGGGCTTCATTGGGCTACATTCGGCTAATTAGCAAATAGCTCATCGCAAACTAGGAATGGTAAAGAATCGCTATTTATTCCTATTTAGGAAATGCAAAAAAACTTTGATGATACATATGGCGGTTCATCTCTAACAAGATAAGTAGCATAGGGATACATTTATGATGACTGGCGCATCACCAGGGATGTGTTAGTCATTCTGTGCCGCTGTTCCGTCACCTATGGTGTGCTGCATTTACAATGCGGCGCATCATGGGGCAAAAACAGCACAGATGCGTGATGTATCTGTGCCGTAAAGGTGGCGCATTGCTGGAGTTGTATCGCAAGTGTGATGAAGCTCCAGCAAGGGTCGGGGGTGCCCCTGTCGCAGGGTTTCTGTTCTCACACAGAACTGTGGACAGAGGATTGGAACCTCGGCGAATTAGGGTGTCCCAAAACTCACGTTAGTAATCAAAAACTCCTTAGCAAGCTAGGTACAGTGTCACATTGGATATAACAAACTCTCAATGTTTAGACAATCCAGAATATGAACTTATAGTACCTCAGGATACGTGGAACTCATGAACAGTCGGTCGTTATAGATTTCTTAGAAACCAGAACATGGAGTTAAGAAGAACAGATGTGTATTTGAAATGTTTATTTACTAATGCCGTCTTCTCAGGCGTAGTACCTTAGCTAATAAAAGTACACATATTATCAGTAGCAAAATTACCAGCATAGTTACTAGTACATAAAAAGCGAATGGTGACAGTATGTTAACATGCTGTAAATGAATAAGAGTTAGCAACACTTATAAGCAGCCGCGGGCCGTGGAGGGAGTTACGGTGGGGCAGGGAGGCGGGGAGGGGGAGGGGCAAGGTAGAGAGGGCTCCACCCTGCTTCTCCCCCTCCCCGCCTCCCTGCCCCATCGTAACTCCCTCCACGGCCCGCGGCTGCTTATATCTCACCCTCCCTAATACACATATTATATTATTTGCTAAGAAGGTCTCTTTGTGTTGGTTTAGGGCGTGCCCATACTTTAGTGTCTTAGATTTGAAGGAATCACATCAGCATACACCAGCTCTCTCTTCATGTGAACCGCATCAACTGTTGTGTATGTGTGTTCGGCAAAGCAATATAAAACCCGCCTCATGCCCAGAATTGGCAGAAGTTGCACTTATGTTATGAGTATGAAGTCGTGGAGATCAGACCTCATAACAATTCTGTATCGTGTTGTTCTTGAAACTTTAGCACTCGCTGTACAGATATAGTTTAACAAGTAAAGGAGATAGTAGACCAATAACATATTATTCTCATGTAAACCACGATGAACTACTAGGTGGAAAGCTAAAGCAACAACTAAGTGTCGTGTGCAGAAGTTGCAAAAAAGGAAAAATGGCGTTTAAACCGGTAATGAGCCCATGCTAACTTAACACGGTGTAAAGATATCCAGGACCTAGATGACACCTCCTCATGATCCGGAAACGAACTGAATAAGATAATAGAAGTGCCATCTCATGAGAGCAGATTGCAAGTTTATATGTGGACGGTCCGCAAGGTAAAGCATTAAAAACTAGGAAAATTTAATGCTAAAGAAAAATAAAACAGCCAAGTACTTTATCGAGTCTTAAGCCAATAGGCAAGGTAAATAATAAAAACTTGACAAATAAGTCAATGAATTGTCAATGAAATGCTAGTACTCAGCATATCAAACATGAAAAAGGTCTATGACATAACTGTGTATGCAAAATAAGCTGCAACAGCCTCCAATAGGAAGTCACCGTCTTCATCCGAAAACAGTTCAGCCATCCAATTTAAAAGCGGAAAAGAACATACGTGCTCTCCCAGCACCGGATCCTCTATCACCATCAGAGGACAGCTCGGTGGGTTTTCAAGAAAGCTCTGTTCCAAGAAAGACTGTGCTGCCGCCAGTAAATTCCAGGGACCAAGTAGTCCATGCATCAATGCCACAGCCATAATCCTTTCGCCAGGACAAACCAACTCGTGAGTAATGATAGGAGTCATCAGCTGATTAAAGTCGACGTCAGGAGAAACCGGTCCGCAGAGACACAAATCAATGGCCCAATCGAAATCACAGGTCAGGCAGTGAAATACAGGCTGGACACAGGTGAAGTAGGAGAATCGAAAAGATAATCCATATGCCGTGCTTAATATCGCCAACGGCATTGTGCCATAATATTCTAGCATGCGATTGCGGAACAGTGTCAGCAGCTGCAGGGTGGGAGGTTGCATAGGAGGGACATCCATATTTAAAAATGTAAAAAAGCACAAGAGCGTCCGCTGGTAATGCAAGTAAAAATGCCAATCCACGAACCAGAGTGCAGAAAATAGAATGAAAGGAAGCAGGGATGACTCCAAAGATTTTCTCAAATGAAGTCACGAGACCACTGGTAACAACTTTAAAAAAGTGCGCCAGGGACTTTGTGGAGGATGCGTTAAAGATAGTCGGAAACATGTTGCTGAAATTGAAAGGCAAATGTTAATTGAAAAAGGTTTTGCACCTCTGTATGGGTGTTCGCTATGTGAAGTACGAAAGTTTCACGGGCCGAACTCAAGGCCACCTCTCTCTGAGACAAAAGAGCTCTTATTCTTGCCATGCCGTTGAAACGTGTCTCAAGGTTGGTATTTGTGGCCAGATTGAAAACTCCCTATGTTCATGTGTGGGAGGAAATAGAACATTTCTGCAGCAAATAACCCGTTCACTTACTGTTACGATAAAAGGAATACTTTTAATTAACTCAGAACAATCTTCATTATTGAGCATCAAATAACTACCATTTTCCAACAACTTGAACGTGGGGATGATAGCAGGAACTGGCGTGCCTTGCAACACGCAAGCCATATTTGGTCGGTGTTTGTTGCATGAACCGTGTAACTGTATGTGCCTACACATTAGTGAATGATCTGGCGTCTCAGTGCATTCCTCTCCATTCAGATAAACTTCTTGATCATCTTTGAAACATCTGTATGTGTATGGAAGCGACCAGACCTCATGAAGAAAAGCACTACCTAAAGGTTCATAACGACCTATTGGTATATATTTCATACAATTTGAAAACGTATATAAAGCAAAAGGCAGCGTTATTAAACCGTGGATAAGGCATGTTGCCAAAAAACCCGCAATCCTCTGCTGATGATGTCACTGAGCATGTCATGAATGATGTAATATGTGACATCATCAGCAGTGGATTACGGGTAATGGTATCTCTAGTTTACTCCCTTATAGCTGTCTTTCTTTTAACATAAGTGTCTGTTTCCTTCCCTTATACTTACTGTTTTTGGTTCGCTTCCGGTTCGCGAACTGGGAAGCGAACTAAGAGAAATAGAGGTTGGCACAGTTCCAAATATTGTACCAATTTTTTAATAACGGGGAGGTAGTTCTGAAAAGAACTTTTTTTTTTATTTTTCTGAACATTTTTTTACTGTTTTTGAATTTTTCGGAACAGTTTTATATTTTTTTGGGTTTTTCTTGGAGGGGGCAATGAAAACGATTCATTGTAAAGGGCTCAACAGGAGCAACAAAACAAAAAAAAGAAGTATTTATTATTTTGGGCGTTTCGGACAAACTTGCATATGATAGTCAATAGCTCTGTTGATCAGAGTGATGCTTTTTTCTCCGTAGGAAATGAATCCATCGCAAAATGCGCAGATGTGTTTTACATCACCAAATCTCATTTGTATATTTGGCACCATCTCCCTGCCCTCTGGTCCCGTTACTTCCGGTACAACAGATCTTCTGGCCATAATAGGGAGATTATCTAGGTCGTTCCGAAACTGTGCAGCACTGTAGTTGTTAGGATGCCACCTAGTCATATGGCGATGCATTGTGTAGTTTCCGAAGCTGTATTTTTTGTCGGTTCCTCTGGACAGTCTATCTTGACATATAAGGCAAAATACGTATCTTGCATTTACCTTTTTCTGACCTTTGGGAATTTTAAAGAATTGCCAAATGAAGTTTTCTTTCCGGAGAGACGTCCTGGGCTGCTCAGGCAAAAACTGCCTCTCTTCGTGCTCTTCCTCCTGGTCTTGTTCTTCTTCTTCTTGCTGAATTATAACTTCAGCAGGTGGTCCTCTCTTCCTTGGAGGTGGTGGAGGTGGTGGGGAAGCACCAGCTGAAGCTACTAAAGAAGCCATTGCTCAGTTATCACAAAGGGTCTTTCTCTCACAATGATGAAAGTCAGAGTGAGGAAAGAAGGAGGGATTTTCATCATTTGGGAAAAACAAGAGTTCTTAACCAATGAAAAGTGTTCATTTTAGATTATATGACCTAGTCTTACATCATTAGGAAACCAAAAGTGAAATGAACCAATGAAAAGTGTTATTACCAAGTCACATGACCTGCTGTGTTTACATTAAGCGCTTTGCAGGGCCTCCCGGTTTGCTTCCAGAAACCTGCGCTTTGCGACTCGCTTCGCGTACCAGTTCGCTAACGTAGCACGTCATATGACGTATCACGCGACAACGTGAAACGCCATGCGGACGGGAGGCGTCACGATGTTGTTTTCTAACGCGGCAGTTGCGGTAAAGAAACGTTTACCGGCTCGCGGTCTATTTCGCGGCATCAAGGTCAGCTAATGGGAAGCTTCCCGATTCGCGAAGCGGGAACGAAGAAAAAAAATATTTAAAAAAAAAAATTATTCATAAACATATAAAATATATTTTGGGATTTAAAGAAGAATACATTTTACAGCTACAGATATTAGCTGTTAAAAAACCAATGAAATTCACTGAAAAAACCATAGGTTATAGACCATATATAGTTAGGAATTAGCATTTACAAAACCTTGAAAATTCACTGAAAAAACCATAGGTTATAGACCATATATAGTTAGGAATTAGCATTTACAAAACCTTATTTTACTCACACAAAACCATTGAAATTCCATATATAGTTAGTTGCACTAACTATATATCGCGCACCCGCAATCCACTGCTGATCATGTCACATATTACATCATTCATGACATGGTCAGTGACATCACTGATGACATCACTGATGACATCTCAAATGACATCACTGATGACATCACTGATGACATCTCATTTGACATCATTCTTGTGCTAATACGATAAACCTCTTCAGACTCTAATATAACCTTAGATACACTCAGTGTATACAGACACTCACACACTGCCACTCATCCATGGAGTTACTCACACACCCAGTCAGTCATGCAAAGAAACAATCTCACCTCCATTTCTTCAACTATACAGTTAAACACACCTTACTTATTGAAACATATACTAACACATATTTACTCTCTTATACAATCCCTGATACAAGTTCACAATGATCGATACAACCACTCACTCATTCAGTGGCTCTCATGCACAGTTATTTATATATGCCAACTCTCACATGTACTGTGTTTTACATATGTACTTACTATGACATGTAGCATTGAGATATCCATTCACTCATCAATACACTCATGCACACAGTCAACTGCCCATGTAGCTGTTTCCACATGCACTCTTGAACTCATACACCTAGTGAATAAACTGCTCACACATCTATGCATAGAGTCACACACCTTCCAGCCACCCCCACACAAACTCAATCTCCCATAGAAATACTTGGGCAACCAATTAATAACACATATAGCCTCTCGTATAGCTAATGATCAACACATGCAGCAGTTTACAGAACAACAGACATAATGATGCACAAATTAAGACAGTTTAGTCACTAACCCATGCATTCAGTGAGACACATTTAATCACTCACTCATACAGTCAGTCATGCACCTACTAAATCCTTCATCCAGACACTTATACATCCACTCAAGACATATTTTAACTTTACAGAAAAATACAGTGACTGGATGTTGTCATCAGTGATGTCATTTGAGATGTCATCAGTGATGTCATCAGTGATGTCATTTGAGATGTCATCAGTGATGTCATCAGTGATGTCACTGACCATGTCATGAATGATGTAATATGTGACATGATCAGCAGTGGATTGCGGGTGCGCGATATATAGTTAGTGCAACTAACTATATATGGAATTTCAATGGTTTTGTGTGAGTAAAATAAGGTTTTGTAAATGCTAATTCCTAACTATATATGGTCTATAACCTATGGTTTTTTCAGTGAATATATATATATATATATATATATATATATATATATATATATATATATATATATATATAACACCTTGGCTGCTCAAGATATCCCCCTGCTGTGCTGGAACATAATGGAAATGGTTGGGTGTGGTCATGACGAGCTCAGCTCGTCATGAGCATCGAAGGGGTTAAACAGTTACTTGATCCAAAGCAGTATTAGATATTTGTACATGCAATGAAATGCTTAATGTTCATTATATGTTTGTGTAATGTTTATACAACATAAATAGTATCAAAGTCCAGGCAATAGCTTACTCTAAAAAATAAAACAATCCAGTTTCTGTTCACAGTATATTTGTTCTGAGGAAACAATGCTTCCAGCGAAACATCAGCCAACACGTGTTTCATCACTCTTGACTTTTTCAAGGCATATACATATGACAGATCCTGGTGTTAAACGGTCTATTCTAAACAGTTGCCGTTCTGTATTAATCCAAGAAATATCAAATAAAACCAAGGTATTTTATTCCAAAATATGGATTTTTGCGGGCCTCCATCATATTTAAGATAGACACTGCCCTTCCAGGCTTATTAATATGTGACAGTCAAGCGAGGGGCCTCTGACATATTGCAACTATATTTACAAAAACAAGTTGATTTGAATAACACTTGTATGTACTGGCTGGCAACCCTAATCAGCGCAAATTAAGAAGTCCATGGTAAGCTCCCCCGCCGGTATTGCACATTGTTACACGCCAAGCCTGTCCGACCGATCACTATTTCGATCGGACAGGTCTTGGCATGTAACAATAAGCTAATACGGTATAACGTAGGCCGTGTAGTGTCCTCAAGTGAGCCCTCACCTCAGCCACTGGATGTTGATGTAGGAAACAGCCATAGGTGTTGGTGCAATGACACCTACCTATATATATATTCACTGAAAAAAACAAAGGTTACAGAAACAATATAGTGAGATTTCACTCATACAAAACCAGTGAAATTCAGCAGTTATAGTTCACTGAGATAACTACAACTTACTACTCCACAATACATTGCTTATGACCTCACATGTTACATCTCTCATGACATGGTCAGTGACATTACTGATGACATCTCAAATGACATCACTGATTAGCCCATTTCTTCAGTGAATTTCTAAGGCTTTCTAAAAGCTAATTCCTAACTACAACGTCCCTGTAACCTTTGGGTTTCAATAAATTTCAGTTCAGAGTTTTTTTTTAACTAGTAATCGTAATCGTGTTTGTAAGTGTTGGAGAAAGGGGGCTGGCATTCCGACCAGCTCTCAGGAATCCCACTGTGTAGGACTTACAGGAGGTACCAGGAGGGCATCTTGGCCCCCAAGGTCCCTCAGGAGGAAAGATAACTTCATCCCCCAAAGAGTAGTGCACCATGACCCATGTTTGCACTATGGTGGAGAAAGGGGGCATGGCCTCCGCAAGACCTCTTAGAAATTCCGCTGTGTGGCACTTACTGAAGGTAACTGGAGGGGTAGCTGGCCCCCATGGATGCCTTTGGGGGCCAACTACCCCTCCTGTTGCCTCCAGCAGTAGGTCCCACACAGCATGATTGCTAAAGGTTGTCAGAGGCCATGCTACCTTTTTTTATCACTGTGCAATTGCACCTCCTGGCGCATTATTAGTATGGAGATAAAGTCCCCTTGGCTCTTGAGGGTCCTTGCGGGCCAACTACCCCTCCTGTCGCCTCCAGAAAGACCCACACAGCTGGATTGCTTAGAGATGGTCAGAGGCCATGCCCCCCTTGGCCACCACTCTGCAAACAAGCCTCTTAGAGCACTACTAGTTGGGAGTAGTAGTCCACTTTAGTCCTGAGGCCCTCAGGATTAAAGTGGAATTCATTTCCCAACCATAAGGTCACCAGGAAGTGTGTTTGCCAAGTTGTGGAGAAAGGGGGTGTGGCTTCCAAGTCCTCCCAGCAACCATGCTGTCTGGGACTTACTGGAGGTAACAATAGGGCTTTGTGGCTCCCGAAGACCCTCAGCATTCAAGGGAACTTCCTTCCCCAATCGCCCCTACTTCAGAGGTGCGTTTGCTGAGTGGTGGTGAAAGGGGTGTGGCCTCCTGCGACTTGCCTGAGTTTTTTTATTGAATGTATTTTTTAGGGAAGATGGACTGCTTAGCCGTCCCTCTTCTGGGCTGACATCGGCCCCAGGGACCTCAGCCCCGAGGATCAGTCTTTTAAGTAATGGGGATCGGGCTGCACGGCCTCCCTCCCCGGGTTGATTACGGCCCAGGGACTCCATCTGCCAGAGCCCTGTATTTCTTTTTTTTAAATGTTCTCTTTTTAACTACGAATTGGGGCTGCAGGGACCCCTTCCCTGGGCTTTATTTTTAATTTTTATTTTACATGGAAGGGGTCAGTGAGGCCCCATCCTAAGGCCATTGTATGCCCAGGGACCACATCCCCCGGGCCAGACCTTCATAATGTTTTTTTTAAATGGGGAGGGGGCTCATGTGACCCCCCTCCCTGGGTCGATATTGCCCAAGGATCCTATTCCCTGGGGCCAAGCTTTTTATTTTATTTTATTTAATAGGAGGGGAGCCCGCCTCCCATGCCATTTCTGGCTCCAGGGACCCCATCCCCTGGGTCCAGGACTCTCTGTTGGGGATCACAGGAGAGCCTTAAGACCCCTGTTGTCCCAGCCGGCGCCCCAGCTCTTGCCAAAGACGGTATTGCTTTTCACACACAGGGAGCGGCTGACATGCAGCTCCCTGTGCGTAAAATATAAGATGTGCTCCGCTTTGGCAAGCAAGAGAAAAATGCTCTTGCTTGCCAAAGTGGAACACACTGTTTGCTATGGCATTGCGGAGCAGTGCTCCTGCCATGCAATGCAAACTGCAATGTCCCAGTGGTGGGCATCTTGGGATATTTCTGGAGCCGGCCCTGGGGGTCACCAGGGCCATCTAGAGCTGTGCAGCCCCGCTCACATATTCTATTCTGCCCTAGATAGGTAGTGGTCACAGGGGCCGGAGATCCGCAATGGACCCCCTTCATTATGTTATTTCTGCCCCGGGAGGTGACGGTACCAGGAGCTGGGTGGGGGGAAATACGTTTTGGGACCTGCCTTCTTCCTCAGCCTTATTAATAATCCCAAAACATTCAACACAGTAGCTAAACCAAAAAGGGAAAGTTTTGTAAAACTTATGTGGAGATTCGTCAAGCGGCACCAAAGTTATTGGCAAAACAAAAAAAGCTTTTCCTATGGAAACTTTGGTCCTAACTAGAACTACCCACAGGCTATCGCCAGTAGGTGATATACAAATCTAGCGTATGATATTGTTAGCACATTTTTTGATGGGGATTGTATAGTAGTTTTTTATATCCAAATCATGTGGTAATTTACGTTTTGTAGTTTATTTTTATGATATATTACCTTCTGGCGGACACCAGTAGAATGCTAAAGTTAGGACCTAGATTCCATAGGAACAGTGTTTATTGATTTGCCAATAACGTTCGTGCCCTTCAAGGAATCTTTGTGAAATTTTAGAAACAAATGGGGCGGTTATGTCAGCTGCTGTCTTGAAATTTTCAGAGTGATCTGTTGAGTGGGGGCTGAGAAAAAGAGGGGGTCTCAAAATGCTTTTTCTACATGTTAATTTCTATAGGAAAATTTAGACACGGCTATAGCCCGAACTGCTGAACGGAATTACACCAAATTTTGCAGAAAGGTAGCTCTTGGTCCAGAAAGAACTCTTTTTGTCAAATTGTGTAAATCTGTTCAGTAGTTCCTGAGAAATGTAAACATTTCTCTGACATACAGTTGTGACCGCAATGAATCCATGAACCCTCCTGATCTCGTGCATGAGATCTTATCTGCTGCCAAAACTTCAAACCAGAGTGTTGGCAGCCATCTTGTACCTCATTTGAGCTGAGTTACGAGTAAAAACATTAAAAAAAGAAAAAGGGGCAGGGTAGAAACACCCTGACCCCATAGGCCTGTTCACGGGGTCCCACAAGGACCCCAGGGCCAATAAAAAGCATTTTGGGCGGATTCACGGTCCATCCACTAATCCGGCCAAATTTCTTTTAAAATAAGCATGGGCTTCTGTGCTTCATTTACATTAGGCCCCTCAGTGGGCCAGGTCCCATGAGAAATTAAAAATAAAGATGCAGTGGTGCACGTGGCCCCTGCAGCCTCGGGGACCACCACCTCTCCGGGCCTATAATACTAAAATGCAGGGGGCATGCATTCCCTCCACTGCCCCAGGGACACCACCTCCCCTGGGCTATTTTTAAAATGGGAGGGGGCCCGCACGACCCCCGTTATGGAGCCGGAAATTGCCCTGGTGACCACCACCTTCAAGGGCCGGCTCCAGCAATGTCCTGGGATGCCCACCCCTGGGACATTGCAGTTTACTATGGGATGACAGGAGCTACCCCATAACAAACATAGCAAACATTATGCTCTTGTTTGTTCAAAGCAGAGCACACTTTCAGTTCACTGGATGTAAAAAGTGTTTCTGGCTCCTGCAAGAAAGCGGAAGCTGGCCGGGACCGCGGGGGCTTCAGGCTCTCCGCGATCCCCAAGTGATGGGCCCCCAGGGTGGAAACTGTCCCGAGAAGAAGACACCCAGCCCCCCTCCTTTGAAATAAAAAAGAAATGGCTGGGCCCCAGGGCATTGGGTCACCTGGACCAAAATTGGCCTGATAAAGAGCATGCTGTGGTCCCCCTCCCATTTATAAAAAGAAAAAATTAAAGGCCACACCCTGGGGGGATGGGGTCGCAGGGCCAAAATCAGCCTGGGGAGGGGACCCTGTGGCCCAACTTCCCTATGTGTATTATAAATAAATAAAAACCTAGTCCTGGTGCATAGGGTGTCCGGGGCAGAAATCATCCTTGGGAGGTTGGCCAAGTGACCCGCCTCCCATTTTATTTTATTAACATTTTAAAAAATGGGTCAGGGCCTGAGGGGTTGGGGTCCCTGGGGCCCAAAAGGGTCAAGGGAAGGGGGGGCAGCCAACCTTCCTTCTTTAAAAGAAAAAAAGTCAAAAGTTGGCAACTAGCCGGAGGTCCCGCCCCCTTTCTCTACTACTCTACAAATTCACCTTCTGGCACCCTCTTGGTTGGGGGATGACGTCCCCATCGCTGCTGAATGTTCTTAGGAGCCAACTAGCCCACCTGTTACCTCCAGTAAGTCCCACACAGTGGGATTGCTGAGAGGCGATTGCAAGCCATGCCCCTTTCTCCACCACTCTACATACGCGCCACTTGGCGCACTGCTGGTAGGGGATGAGGTCCCGTTACTGCCTGAGGGCCTCAGGATTAACATGGACTTTATCCCCCAAGCAATGCATCAGGAGGCACGTTCGCAGTAGTGGAGAAAGGGAGCTTGGCCTCTGGCCACCTCTCAGCAATCCAGCTGTGTGGGACTTACTGGAGGTAACAGGAGGACTTGTTGGATCCCAAGGACCCTCAAGAGCCAAGGGGACTTCATCCCCCAAATAGTAGCATGCCAGGAGGTGGTTTCCAGAGTGGAGGAGAAAGGACCTTAGGGGCCTAGAAACCCTCCTGGTACCTTCTGTAAGTCTTAAGCAGCAGAATTCCTGAGAGCTGGTTTGAGGCCATGCCTCCTTCCTCCACCAATCTGCAAACATGACTGCTAGTTAAAAAATACATAGAAATTCACTGAAACAACAAAGGTTACAGGGACTTTATAGTTAAGAAATAGAATTTAAAAAACCTTAGAAATTCACTAAAAAAACAAAGGTGGCAGGGACTTTATAGTAAGGGTCAGATTTTACTCATACAAAACCAAAGTAATTCAGCCATTATAGTTACCTGAGTTAAGTATACCTCGCGCCCCTGCAATGCACTGCTCATGACCTCACATTTTACATCACTCATGACATGGTCAGTGACATCACTGATGACATCTCAAACTGCAAGGGGTAAGTGGGAAAATAAATATTTAGAAATAATATGTTGTTTTAGTGCAGGTGTGGTAGTACTAAGTGAATGGGATTTAGAGAATAGTGCTGTAATATTTTCAAATTAAAAAGTAATTAATTATTTTACACTAGTTATTAAAATTCCCTATTTCTTTCTACTTGAAGATTTCCATCACTGTGGAGGTGGTTTCAACAAATAGGTGAACGGTTTCCATCTAGGTGTGAATCTAGATATTGAAATGGCATATTTAATTCATGAGAAAATGTACACAGATACACATTGATATCTACATGAGAGGGGATCTACAAATTCAAACTTATCTTTGTGAATAGCCCCCTGTATTTTTTACTTCAATAATTCAAAAAAGAGTGCAAAATCCTCTTGCAATTGAAAGGAACTGTGAATTTGAAAGTAATTCTTTTATCCAAAGGCATAGCTCTCAAAGATGTTTACTCATCTCAAGTGTTACATTTCCAAATTAGTTTAGCTTCCTGTTGTACACTTGCTTGAAATAATTTACAGTAATTATTATTTCCGGCGCTTTTCTTAAATAATGGTAAAGACGGTTTATAGCAGGCTTTCTAAATCCAATACATATTTCAAATTGGTTTAAAAAACCTTCAAATGATTTATATTGTGTTTGTGTGGTGACTGGCGATTGTTTCAGACATTTATGCAAAACACAGGTGAAATCCTTTGGGGACTACTACATTTGTAATAGATTTTTCTGACATTCAATGAGAAGGAGATGGGTTTCAATGCAAATTGGTCCTGTAGGACATCTTAAAGCATTGTTCCTCAGTTTTGTTCCCTGAACAATTAACATATTTTATGCTTAGACAGGTGGGGCATGTTAACAAGCTCCAAATGCATATACCTTTCCTTAAATAATGTAAGTATTGCTGTTATTTAATTTTGCATCATCATCATTGTTATGAAAAAGCTGTAAAGAGCTCCCAAAATATCATAGCTGATTAGGGCCCAATTACGAGTTTGGCAGTACGGAAGCAGACCACCATGCCTGCGGTCCGCTCCTGCACCGCCAAATCCATGGTTGCACCACCCACCAGATTATGAGTTTCCTCTTGTCTGGTGGGCTGCGTATGGCAGTGATTCTAAAAATGGGCACCGCAATGGGAATGGCAAAAACAGTTCCTGCACAGCATGGACTGTAAAGTCCATGCCGTGCAGAAAATGGGGTGCATGCACACAGGGGGGCACATGTGACCCCCTTTGTGCATTCCCATACACATGGGCAACAAGGGGCCCTGTAGGCCCCCCCTTTGTTTCAGGACCACCATCCATTTCATGGAGGAAAGCTCTCTATCACACTGCTAGCTGTTCGGAAACTCGTAATAGGCATAGCGGTGCTGCAGCCACACCAAAAGCATATCATTGAGGTCCTGGCTGCTGCACCACCACCAGGGTATGGTGGTTCCCTGGAGGCGATGCAATGGGGGTCTGACCACCTAACATATGATGGGGTGGTCTGACTGCCCGTCTGGCAGTGGCTGGACCACCACTGCCGCCCCTGCAAGTCTGGCTGTCCTTGGATCGCCAGACTTTTATTAGGTCCTAAGTGTCAAATTCCAAATATGGTTATGTAGCAAAACCTTTCATTGATCACACCAGTAACACGACTTATCACATAAATTGAGAAGCAGCCATGTAATACAGCACACCTGCCCAAGTGTTAAAATACAAACGAAACTAACTTTTGCAACTGGGTTGCTAGGTTTTTCACTGTGTAACTCCGTTTACTCTATGCCATGAAAATGTTAGGCTGAGCTGCATTATGCCTAAATCTAAAATATAATATGAACATTCACTCTTATTTCAAAATAAAATGGTAACATGAGCTTAAGGGCTATATTACAAATGAGGTGTCCTCCAACATAAACACATTTAAACATATTCAGATTCAAACATTGATTTTTACTAATTTATTATAGGAGAGAAGCAGAAAATAAATGTTATATGTACATAACAAACTAAAAAAAGACATTGGTCAACATGGATTATATTTAAAAAGGAAGACTTTTATAATGGTTAGGCTCAAGTGGTTAAAATATAATAGGTTTCTTTCCGTCTCCTCCCTTCTTGGCATGGAAGGGCTTGGGGCATGCATGTTGAAGGAACAAATGTGATGTAAATTGTTCTAATCTATTTTGATGTAAGTGGGAACAGAAGAGAAAGTTTGGGCTGGTAAGTGCGAACAGAAGAGATAGTTTTGGCTGGAGTTGGAATAGGGAGAGTTAGAAATGTTGAAAAAGTTCAGTTCTACCATTTTGAAACAATGAGAACAAATCTTTTTCTGTATATCTCTCTGGGATCCTCGTGTCATGTCCTGTAGGCTAGTCCTGTCATGTATGCCCCTTTTTACATACATTTTCCTATCCACATGACTATAACAGTTCTGCATAGGTGACCTTTTCCCAAGTAGCTTGCTCCTATCTCTTCGACAACCAGGCTCTTCATATTTTATCATAATCCCTGTACTTGACGTACAAAAACATGTCCTCAGGCACTGCATAATTATTCTGTATAAGGGTCACTACTTTATTCATCCTTGGCCAACAAGCCCGCTTTGCATGATTGCTAAGAAAACATTCATGATTGTTTTTTAAACATGTCAAATGTAGAAGAAACCCTGAAGTGACCACTCTAGTATATAAAACCCTTATTCCTCCCTTGCAAATTAGAGGGTAATTCCTTCCGCGCTGACACAGTGTCCTGCATTCGGAATCTTCAACACGCAGTGGTCTCATATCCTTGTGGTGTGTCATCCTCTATGCCTTCATAGGGGATTCTTGGCTATACACAAATATATATATAAAACACACGTACATGCTACACATATATATCTAGGCCAGGTACATTTAGGCAAATTACGTAGGGTGAACATCATAGGAGTATATATGTGCTACTGTCTTCTCTGAACTGTATATGTTTATCTTCTTAGCACTATGATAGAAATTTATCTACTGTTTACTATAGTAGTACTTGTGATTTCTTTCATATGCTTCAATCTCCTGATTGTCACAGCAAATATGTTTACACAAGACTGATGCTGGACCAATAAATACTTATTGAAACTTCCTAACCACCATCCTGTGTATTTTCTGAGAATAAACAAGCACGAGTGTCTAAGCGAAAAGTACTGTACTGTTTTTCATGATCCCTGAGGAATCAGGGTTGTCATGTTCAGTGGTTGCCAGAAACTACCTACATCGCTGTAAAATACAGTGGGATGGTATTGGCACTGTAGAACTAGATGGTCTAATGGCTGACATATCCTGTGGGGGGTGACTGGAAACGGTTTGGACACCAAGCCCTCAGTCTAGTACACCCAAAATGTGCAGGTCCTGGGGATTCCTTGGAACTACACTACATGGTGCCCAATGTTGGTTTGGTTCTTATATTTAGAGTTTAAATCTGAGTAGTTCAGTCGCGCTTTCTCTAAAGCCCTACTCACACTTTTCCAGAGACGTCTGAAGTGGGAAGGGATATCAAACTCAGCTCAGCAGATATACTCTGTGTATTGGCTGAAGGTTTAAACAGACTTGTAAGGAGAAAATGGTTCCCACATTGTGCAAAACCCCTAATTACTAAAACTTTTATTCTTCTCCTCTTGAGAATCCCTGACAACGCGAGTGGTGGTTTGGGTTCAGGGGACGATGAATTTGCAAATGCTCTCAACATTACAGCAAACTACAGGCATGCAGTAACTATAAAATTACTATAACATGGTGTACCCACAACCAGTGGCTGTGTTACCTTCGTCATTGAGGAACAGAAGGTGTTCAGATCAGAGATATTCTATTCTTGGGTTCAGTTTCCGCCTGCAGATCCACAGACTAAATTGTTTCACACATACATTGTAGTCAAACCACCAGAAGAATACATTCCATATGAAGACATTGAAGTCCCGTTAACTTACCAGCAACACAGAAACTGGTTTAAAGGCGCCCTCCCACCCGCATCATCTGTCAAAAGACTCTGTCCACTCAGCATAGAAGGAGTAACCTGGCCGGTCTTAGCAACATACCCTCTACATCTTGAGATAGATACACTACCAGTGGATGAAATCCGTACAATATACAAAGATAAAGTCTGGCTATACATACACATTGTTCAGTTTGTCATGCAAACATGAACAGTCCAACCTGCGAGAAATGCTCCAGTCGGTCCACATCAGACTACACCTACAATTAACCCACAGATACTAAAATCAGTGATGGGGACAACCCCCTGCAAACTGGTGCAAATTCCAATCGGGATAGCATGAAAAATTGCACAGCTAGAAGCAGTATTTCCCCATACTGGTCTGCAGGAAAAACACAGAATGCTAACCATTTGCTTGCCAATGGAGATTGTTCCCTGATTGAGTATTGTAACACTTGGGGAGCAATCTTTGCTGTTGTTTACATCAGAATACATGGAACCCCTTCCATAGCAGTCATTCCAGAGGTATTGAAACAGATACACAATGAGTACGGGGCAGGACCTGCCCTGGACTTGGAGATGAAACTGATGAATAATTTTGCCCAAGCCTCTGCAACATGCTGAGAAGCATAAAAGGGGAGGCACCAGCAGTGGCTATACACCACCACCTAAGGGATATAGCTCCTATAAATAAGGAGAGAAAGTAACCAAAAATTATTGAAGAAACCTATGTTGCATTAGGTAGAGATAGTTTGCGAGCCAAACCAGGGTATTTAAAAATGGCGGGTAGTCCCGACAAGCACATCAAGAAACAAGCACCTTCATCTTCTAAAATGTAATGGGATAACAAACAATCTAAAAATTACAATACAGAAAAGAATTAACGATCAAGGGGTGGGTCTCCCCAATGGGATTCCTCTGAAAAGAGGCATAACCTTAGGAATCGTGATAATATTAGGAAACCTGACATGTATCAGGACAATGATGCAAGTTCCTTTCGCTCCTTTCAGGGTTCATCGAACAACTCTGAGAGGGGCGGGCGATCAGAACAAAAGATAGAAGATTGACCAAAAACAAAAAGGGAAACACATCCTAATTCAGATTACATTATCAAGCAGGAAGAACATGCTAGACATAGCGGCAGAAGGAACTCTAGCTCAGCAGAACCTGAAGGATTTTCTGGTGACAGCAGTATTGAATGAACATATCACGGTAGAAACACCCGTTATAAGAGTTAGTGTCCCACATCGACTATAGGAAATTACACTCCAAATAGAGGGGGACACCTCAAGAAAAGTTAAAGCTCTCTTTTGGGAGAACTTAACATTTGGATATGACATCCTGTTAGCAGAAAAAGATTGGCTGCCAGAAATTGTGAAGGATTGCACAAAAGCGGAAAGTGTCATTTTGCCTGCTTGCTCCAACCTTGTTCCAGAGTCTTTAAAACATTCATACGTGCAGGAGTGGGCACTAGCGCTAGCTCCGCACTATAACGCAATCATGTAGGGTGGGACGTGGAGTCTACTCACCACGAAATCCAATTTAAATTAACTCCAAATCCCTAGAGACAGTACCCTATTAAAAGCGATGCAAAAAGACAGGTCAAAGAAATCTTAGACCAACTTGAATACCAAATTGAGATCGAGACTTGCACCTCCCCAATGAAATATCCTTTCTTTTCTGTATTGAAACCTGACAACTCATATTGTCTAATTTTGGATTACTGACTTTTAAACACATGCACACAAACATTTGAGGTTCAAAATGCACATAGTGCCACATTAATGAATAACATTGGGAGGAAGAAATAGAAAACAAAAATAGATATTTCGAATAGATTCTTCTGCCAAAATGTAGGTCCCGAAAACAGATATTTGACAGCATTTTCTGCCATCAGCAATCAGCCTCACTTCTGTAATTTGCCCCAGGGGTATAAGAACAGCCTGAAGATATTCTCTACAAGAGTGTCAGAATTATTGCAAACATGCGACGAGGAGGGAGTGTCCTATGTAGATGATATCTATATGACAGACGATGAATTACTTGAACACTTGTGCAGGGTGAACAACATAATTATAGGTTTCGCTAACCTGGGTTACAAATTTAATTTCAAGAAATCAAAAATTGCCCTTCTCAATGTCCTATTTTTGGGATATGAACTATCAAGTGAAGGTAAGAGCCTGGCAGTGCTCCAATCTCTGAAGACTCTGAAGGGTTTGCAATCCATTTTAGGATTTCTAAATTTTGGCAGAGCATACATTCTAGATTATGCAGGAATAGTAAAAGATTTCTAGGACTTAATCAGACCTGATTTCACAGCACATCAGTGGACACAGGAACATACAGATATCCGCTGTTCCATTCAGGCTGACATGATAGCATCAAAACATTTGCACACATGTGTGAATTCTACCAGCTTGGTGATCCAGGTGGTCCCGGTTTTATCAGAATATATATACATCACTATCAATGAAGGTGAGATAGTCCCGATTGCATACAGATCACATTTATACACAAATGCTGAAATGCGATTTGTGGCCACAGAAAAAATACTGACAACAGAACAGACTGCTGCAGTGAGAAAAAGAGCACTAGCACAGGGTAAACACATAATTGTTGTATCCCCGGTACCAACTTTGGAAGTTGTGACCAAAGCGAGCATTCCAAATGCAAAAGCACTGCATCCACGATGGATATAATTCTCTCACTACAAGAGATGTAGATTACAAATACGATCCTACACTGAAAACACAAGCATTTGTGCAGTACAAACAAGAATACCCTTTCGCCGACGGAAATCTTGCCTCTCAAAAAATATGAGTACATCATTTACACTGACGGGTCTGCTCAATCTCCCATTGGAAGTAGACAACAATATAGTGCAGCATGTGCTATAGTGAAGGGACATATACGGGACGGTAAATTCCATTCCAGCAATACAACTACACAATCTCTAGGAGATTGCACAGCACAGCTGACAAAACTGAAAGCCCTGATACTAGCACTACAGTATATGGATTGAGAATTCCCCATGCTGATAGTGTGTGGTTTGTTCTACTGTGTACATTCTTATAATGAATATCTTCAGTACTAGGACCAGAATGAGTTTAGAGTTTAAGGGTTGCACAATTATGCATACATTGTTATGGGAACAAGTGGCAAAGCTGAAGGAATGCCTCCCACGGTCTCAAGTTATTCACACATTAAATGTGCGTTTGGTGCAGTCACTCGTTCAAGCAAGAGGATAGATGGAGACATACTGATAGCTGTCAACTTCTAGAAAAAATGCTATGCCATGCCAAAGGGCTTTACAATCAAGCACTCTTATAAATTAGATGTGCAAAATACACTGTATGCTCAAATTCCAGGAGTGGGGGATAAAGTTATATCAAAGATGGATCGGAGATTAAGTTTGATTCTAGCTGCCAAGAAAATCCTTGGGAGGACGTACCCCTATGAGATCCTGTTTGGGACAAGAATGTGGATGCCTGACCTCGATTGTGTCAGCACATTTGTGGATGTAAAACCATTTGAATTGAATGATCGTTTGACTGTTCTACAGGAACTCAATGAATTCCAGGCATTATAGAGCAAAGTCCAAGTAAAATACACTGCCACTGGGGAAGTGAAACCGGTTCCGGCAAGACCCGTCTGGGTCCTGAAGATTGGGGTCCTGGTCCGGGAAAAGATTGTGGACAAGAAGCAGTTTAGGCCATTTTACAGATCACCTGTACCTGTCCTAGCAGTTTTCTGAGAATAAGCAAGGACAAGTGACAGAGTGAAAAGCACTGTACTGTTTTCCATGATCCCTGAGGAATCTCAGTTGTCACGTTCAGTGGTTGCCAGAAACTACCTACATCACTGTAAGATACCGGGGATGGTAGTGGCACTGTAGAGCTGGCTGGTCTAATGGCTGATACATCCTGTGGGGGTGTCCAGAATTGGTTTGGTCACCAAGTCCTCTGTTTAGGTCATCCAAAATGCTCAAGTACTGGGGTTTCATTGGAACTGAACTACACTAGAAATAACTCACATAGAACTGAAAATTAAAGTAGGGCACAGAGCAGGAAACCTGATTTGATTTGCTTGAAATAATTCTCAAATCGCAGTTGATTTTCCTTTATAAAATGTACTAGCACCATTCATATGGCTAATGATTCCTTGGCACTGAAGTCTGTTTGTAGTAGTGTTTGGTCTCCTTCTGAGAATTGGGCGCAAGGCTCTCTGGTTGTGTGTAGAGAGGGGTATGTAATTCACTAACAAACAACGGTTAAAGTAACTTTATATTTAGGTTTGGTAATAAGACCTTAACAAATGTTTTAAAAAAATGAGAAATTCACTGAATAAAATCAAAGGTTGGAAACAGTTATAATGCAGAATGGTTACAAAACCAAACCTAAAAAACCTTTGTAAATGCAGCTATCACTTATTGATCTCACTGCAACTTATGTTCTGTCATATACTACTTATGACACCATCCATGATACTCTTCTTGACATTACTCCATAAACCCTTACATTATTTTGGAAACTAAATCAGTAGTAAAAGTTTTACTGTCACATAAAGTGTTTAGTGACGTCTTGGTGCATATAATTGACATGGGGTACACTTAAACAAAATAAAAGGTAACTGAAGTGTGCCAATCCAAATCCTACCAGATGAAGAGTACTTTCTACTTAAAAGGCAAAGTCTGTAGCCAAAAATATGTGGGAATAGCCAGTACTTCTATTCACAATAGATAATTTACACTGCTATTGTCAAATTTGATGTAAAGACAAGATTTCAGTGTAGCACGTCCCTGTAGATTTTGAGTCATTCTACATTGTATAAGAATTGTAGATTGTAAAGGTAAAGGTAACCAACTCAGACATGTTTCAATACACAGTGTAATTGTAAGCATGCCTTAAAGCTGCACACCATTCTGCTCATCCCAGACATATTTGCACTGTATTGTGTCATGCTACAGATGGATGTCCATAGAGCCTAGCTGAAGGTAATTTATGAGAATGTCAATGAATACTTGGTAACATTTGTTCTGTAATGTGTTGGTCTTGTAAGGTGTCTAGGAGGTTGACCCATTAAATTGAATATAGTGCAAACTGTTTTTTAGGTGGTGTTGAAGTTTTAAAACATTTGTGACTCCATTATGCGCTGAAGAGGCATATTTTTTGTTAAGCAGCTGAAGACACAAAAAGTTGTCATCCACCAAATGTCATTGAGTCGACAGATATAAAGCATGACCAGAACATTGGCAAAAGTTATTTGCATGATCAATTAATTGGCTATGTATGATTGAACAAAGATGTAACTTCCTAAATTTCCCCTGTTCTTAGAGTCAATACCACCCTTTTCCAATTACAGGATGATGCCATCAGTGAGTGAAAGATTGAGTGAAGGAAAATCAGTGAGTGAGTGTGACAGAGTGTCCGAAGGCATTAGGGAGAGTGAGCAAAACAAAGTTCCAGAGAGAGTGGACAAGTGACAAAGTGAGTAAAAGCCTGAGTGAGAAGGTGTAAGCAAAGAACAAGTGAGAGAGAGAAAACTAATGATGCCAGTGAGTGAAATAATGACCTTGTGAAAATAAGGAAATGAGTGAGGGAGAGTGAGTGGGCATTTATAAAAGCGAGGCAAAGAGTGAGTGGCAGACAATGAATTAAAGTAAAGGAATGTTTGTTGTGATGAAACAGAGAGTGTATGATAATGAATTTAAAATAGTAAGTGATAGACTGAATGAGAGGGAATTAGTAAAGCTAAGGAAGTCAATGGCTGGAAACATAAGTGAGTGGAAATGAGGCAGAAATGTAAGGGAAGATATGAGACAGAAATAGTGCATGACAGAGTGAGTGTAGAGATGAGTTCCACACATTTAGTGCCCCAAGATTTTTTGCTATGCACTACCCAGTTTTTTGAATTTTACTGTAGACACGTCTCACAAACTGATTTTCACACATGGCAAATTCACAGTAATTTGACTGAGCGCTAACCAGTGTCTGCCTTTCAAAAATATGGTTACAGCTGGGCAACTAGTGTGAGAGGCTCTGGCTGGTTACACAAGAACATGTGAGCACACTCATATGGAGTCTGTACTCCTGAGACTACCATCTTCTATAGCCTGGAATCTGCACACAGGTAGTATGTTGCAGAAGGAACTCTTTAGTACCTGCCTGGAGTAGGTCTTTTTGCGTGAGTGGGTATGTGTAGGACTGTAGTGCTTGCTTAATGTTTGCACTGTTACTGTTACCCTGTGCACATATTATAGGTGAAATCTGCTCTAAAGTATAATTTTTCACTACAAAGGTCTACAGGGCCCAATGAGGTGCCAATATGGGATGAACATGCCCCCAAGTTTACATTTTCAGTCCCAAACATTCCATATACATTTATCATATCACTCTAAGATTTGTCATATTCCCCTGGCTCAGCATCAAAGTCTCTGCATCCCCTCCCCCCTCCCCAGGGCCAAGGTAAGTACTCTGCTCCCCAGCAGATGGATCAAAGTCCTCCTTATACAATAAAGCACTCAATAGGAAAAGGGTTGGGAGGAAATCTGCATCTGTTAATTAGGTTAGCACAATGCATCTGAGCTGGGGATAGTCCAGTCCCACTGGAACAAATAAAAAGGGGTAGACCTCTGAAGTGAACCCAAGAGGGGCTTGCCTTTTAAGATTTGGTTGGAATGGATGAGGCAGCTGTGTCCGCTAGTGGTGGAGATGAATCTCTTGAGGGAACTCTTTCCTTTAAAAACTTGGAGTGATGTGGCATCTTATAATTGGCCATGGTTGTCTGGCTTCTACACTTTCCAACCCCACTGAAAATCCCATGCACAAGGTAGAGACACATGAGAAGACACTGGACCTGGGAGCTGCAACAGGGAAAGAATGCTAGACTGGAAGAAAAAAACACCTGATGCTGTGCAGTGATGGACTTTAGGAGTGTGACTGCAACTGATCCCCAGGACTCAGATGGGTCTCTCCAGGTTCATTGGTACTGACCTGCTCATCCTGTCCGAGGAACAGTTGTGAGAATGGACCTGAGGAAAATTCTATGGACTGGTCCTGGACTCTGTAGATCCACAGGTGCAGTTCAAGAAGACAGGAAGCTCTCAGGCTTGTGGAATGCACACAGAGGGTGTTTTTCTGTATGGTTTTGGGGAGACCATACAAGAGCATTCAGCAACAGAAGAAGAGCACCAGGAGCCAAGCAGAGGACAGATCTTGCACTGAACACTCATAAAAACTCAGCTCCTCATAGGAAGCTCCCACAAGGCTTGAGAACAATGCTGTGTGTTGCTAGGACAAGGAACAAAATAAGGCAGGAATCATGTTGACCAGCCCAATGGAGCCCAAGATATCAGTGGCTAAAGCTCGATCCACCAGGAGGATGGAGCAGATGAGGACCTTCCTGGTAGTTCAGCAATTCCCTCCAGGAAGGGCCAAGGCTGAGAGGTTGAGCACAGAATTTAATTTGATGCTTTTTGGAAGAGGAGGCATGTGGGAGGGCCCATCCCTTGAAGGCTACTTGTCCCGGGGCCCAACATCTCCCTGGGACCAATGCAAGTGATTACCTGTCTCAGGGACCCCATAATCCAAGACAGGGACCTCCCTGCTTGGCGCACAGCCAATTCAATCCCTGGATCTGGGGTGGCTCTCCCAGAACCACAATGCTGCTTCCACTTGGCAAAAGGCCTCAACGCTGTTCCAGTGGGAACAACACATTATCTACCAGGTCCTGAGTGCCACAGATGAGAAGTGTGTGGATGCAGTGAGTCAGCTGGGCTACTCAGGAGTAGGCTCTGTGTCCTTCCCCTAATGTTATATTATAGGGATTTGTAGAGTGCACGGCTGCCCAAAGGCTTCCCAGCACTAGGCATCAAACATGGTAAAAAAGAGAGGAGCGGATATTAGGCGGTCTCATGGAACAGCCATGTTTTCAGTTTTTTCCTGAAGGCTGCTTCTGAAGCTATGAATCTGACCTTGCGTGGAAGTGAATCCCATAGCTTGGGAGCCAGGTTCCCAAATCCTAATTCCCTCTGGCAACTATGATTTAAAATCAAAGTGCAATAGATAGAAGAATGCTGCATGAAGCCATTGAAATACAAATCTGCTCATTAAATATCCACACAATTGAGTGAAGGACTGCCCCATGACATCCCACGGGGGACTAATTTGCATCAACACTTGCTTCTCTAGTGCCCCAAAATGTTCAAGCACACCACTAATAATTTTTAGATTGTGTTTGGGGATTGCATAGTCCCCCAGAGGTTGCCACAGAATTTGTGCTTTAAGGCACAGATTTAATAAAAATTCACTCAAGGCAGTGCTTCGTTGCATGAAATGGAGAACGCAAAACAAATCCCTACCTACTAAGATAGGACACTGTTTTCCTCTCTCCCTGTGCTGGCACTTTAGGCTGCCATGTTCCAAAACACACACTGTTACATCATAGTGCAAGGGTGTGTTCATTCTGTAAAGAATAGAGTTTGTACTGGGGGTACCCTTCCAGTACAAAAACTATAACTTGTTCCTGCTTTGTATGTGTGCTGTACAATGCAGCAGGCATGCGAAGTAGGAAAAATAAGGATACATAAAAACTTTTCTCCTCATTACAACTGCCTCTAGCAGGTATAGGAGTTTATCACAAATCATTCTCTATGAATGTTTGTGGGTAGGGTTTTCCATAAATTCCCATGGGTGGTTGCTTGGGAATGCCTGTGTACCGTGCATGGAATGATGCCTTGACACAAAGTAACTCAAAGCAGCTCATTGCGCAACTTTGCTTAACTTTGGGAAACCATCCAACTCAAAGCATTGAATATTAAATCTCAGCATACCACTTTTTACCTGGGTTGTGGTGCAAATCTCGCACAAAGAATTGGCAAATCTGGACCCCAGCCACCTAGGGTTTTGTTATGATGACCCCTGAAGAAAGGAACCTTTGTTTCGAGAACATATGGAGCTACTACTTTTGTAGAGAGGCTCTGGAGTGTGTTGACCTATTGTGGTGTATCTCATTACTTCAGTAGAAGTCCAAAAAGGGTAAACGAAAGATTCTGACACATATGCTTTCAATTGAAATGCTTTATCTACAATTATGATATTGAAAATATGAAGCTGATTATTACATTGAAGTATTTTAATTATTGCTACTATTACGGCAGATTTTAATGGTGGTGCAATGTTAAATTATGCCATGTGGCTGATTTTTCTAGTATGGTAATACCATAACAAAGCCAGTAGGCACACCTTATTTAAAATGACATCCACTTGTATTGTGATTTGACTTGTCCTTCTCTGAAGGGTCACCCCGAGACCTTTATTTTTCACTCCTGAACTCGTTTTTGTGGGCCATAGAACTCTGTGGACTTTACCACTACTAATCAGTGCTAAATCACTAGAGCTCTTTCCTCTAAACATAGTCTAATTTCCTAACACAGAGTTGACACATTTAATTTCCTTAAGTCTCTACTAAATTGGTACTACACATACCCAGGACATGTAAGTTAAATGCTACTAGTGGGCCTGCAGAACGTATCGTGCCATCTACTTAAGTAGCTCTTTTAAATATGTATCAGGCCTGCCATTGCAGCTTTGTGCAGTTTTAAACTGCAATTCGAAGAGGCAAAATAACCCCTTTGACAAACCTAAACCTACCTTTGTAATAAATATGCCATTCCTAGAGTAGGCCGTAAACAGTCCTTAGAGCAAGTTCCAGTGTATCTAAAACAGTGGACAGGTGCTTACAGTCTTACATGTCTTGGTGGTCGAATACTCTAAACTTAATGTTTCAATACTGCAAGGCCTACCTCTCCAATAGGATAACATTGGGTTACCCTATTACTTTCAATAGGTGAAACTTTTTATTTGAAAACAGATAGGAATGTCATATTTGCCATAAAAGAGGGATTTAAAAAATACTCCATTTGAGACCAAAGTTGAATTTTAAGTCATAATTCTGAAAATGCCACTTTTAGAAAATTGTTATTATCTTGTCCTAACCGTTTGATGCCTGTAGGTTTTATCGTGAGTTACATTAGTAAATGTAGTTGGCAGCTGACCTTTGTGTATTCCTATCAGACAGTATCACAAAACTGGGCTATCCTGACACTTGTACTTTAAAGGAGCTGCCTTACCAAACACACAAATAACTTCACACTAGCCTTTTGTGATTCCAGACGTCCTGGGTCCTGACCAGGGAGGAAGGATATTGCAGAACCAGATATTGGAAGTCTAGAATGTGTTCCTGCTTCAAAGCTGCCACCATTGGACTCTCAGACCAATTCTTCAGTACACTACTGGAACTATAGTTACCACAGAACAAGGACCTTCCTCCTGCCTATGGCTTACCCTGCCATCTAAGAAGGAAGATTGGACCTACTCCATTTATCCCATGCTACTTGAAGTGACACCAAGGGCCAGCTGACTGACCTCCTGTTCAGAGCTACGGGGACATAAGAAGCTCCAGAGGCTTCTGTGCAACTGCCCAGCTGACCTTCTGCCCAGGACCTGCAACTGGAGCTGCAGAACTGCCTGACCCTGATCCTCAAGAGGTACATTCCAGAACCTGGACTCTTGGTGGCATCAGTTAAGCTCCTCCTGTGAAGAAAAGGAGACATGCTGAATATTTTGACTCTTAATGACAGCGAACGGGCCAGTTCACAACAAAATATTGCTGCCTGTGATGATCGACAATACAAAGCTCTTTTGAACCAGATTATTTACGCTACAGTGACCACCAGCGACAACCGGTAATGTGAGATCTGCACTTCCCACTCAGTGGCCACTAATGCAAAGCTTCAGCAATGACTGTCCACGAAACCTGACAGGATGTCCGCACTACAGCGATGACCATCTGTGACTCCCTGCCAGCTCTTCATGCTACAGTGACGAGCATTCGTGATGCTGTCCTTGCTTCTCGTTGCCTTCTCCTCTGCGAACTGGACTCCACGTGCCGACCTTTGAGAAGGTAACTTTTTCAGCTGGAGTATTCTGGTTCCTGTATCCAGCCTGCGTTCCATCATGGTCAGCCTGAACTTTTGACTTTTCCCTTGTCTAGCACGACCACATAACCGCGAGTAGCACTTTGTGCTTTAAGGCACTATACTTAGCTTAAAACTTGCATATTTCCAGTTCTTCTGATTGGATTTTTGTTGTTTTGGTGTCAAATAATGTATTACCATTTACTCAATTTTTCTAAATTGGAGTGTGATTTTTCTTCTATTGTGTTTTGTTGTTATGACTGATTGTGTGCTGCATAAATACTTTTAAACATTGCTGCAAAGTTAATCCCGACTACTTTTGTGCCAAGCTTCCGGGAGCTTAAGCAAGGGTTAGTTTAATGGCTTTTGTGTTTCACCCTGATAAGGATTGGTGCTGTTGTTTGAGAAGGATTAACACCCACTTCAACCAACAACCCAATTTCTCACACTGTTGTTGCTTTGTATAGGTGGGGGTATTGTGCTTGTTGGGTTCAGGATCCACTAGGGGTGCAATGTGATATGAAAGTGTCATCAAAGCTAGTTGAATGCATATTTCAGTAATTTACCACACAGTACTGACTGGACAATGATTTATTGACTACCATTGTTGCGTACCTGTGCACGGGGGTTACTAGCCCACACCACCTCGCTTGAGTAGGCCGTGGACAGCTATGCTTTGCTGCCCTGAGAGTCAAGTTCTTCAATGGGGTCCTTGGTTCAAGGGGAAAATATAGTTGCTGATCTATTACTTGTGAAGGATTCACATCCTTTGCAACTAATAACACCATTTCTTACAGTGGGAAAGTATAAACATCAGTAAAACACTCAGAAAGCGGGCAGATTCTATTCCATGTGCTGAAGTGCATCATTCTTTCTAGGATAATCAACTAAAATGAGTGGCCATTTGCCGAACCTTTGTATGTCATTCTGTGTGGTAGCTGTAGTATCAATGCTAATACTCCTACAGAAGAACTTTACTCTGTATGCACTTTTGTGAACTAAATGACCATATAAGGAGGACTCAGAACACCATTACTCAATTCCTTTTGACTAACACTTCTTGTGTAATCTCACTGTAAACATTTTCCTTAAATTGTTCTCTCTTTGGGATGTCTCAAATCTCGTTATAAGTTGTATTATCCCTCCGCATGCACTAAAATGTCCTCTTCTATGTGAGCGGAAATCAGCTTGATTGTGAAATGCTACTGCATATACATCATATGGATCAAGGCTTAACATTCTATTAAAGGATTTTTAAAGTTGGCTTTATCAACAAAGAAATGGGTTCAACTTGGTTTAAACTTAATGTCTCTACCCAATAGTGAAAGGTCAGAGTTTCCAAGTTTATCTGTTCAGAGTATGTTTTTAGTTTCTAGTTAATTCAAAGGTACATAAATCATAGCCTGTTATTGAACCGATTGCAACTTTACATTCATTGGTAATTCATATTATCAAATTATAAGTTACAAATAACAACTGCAGACTATACATTCCACTTGTTGGTGCAAGGGCGAAGAGTTTTTTTTCTCCAAAAAGAGCGAAACACAATCTATTGGCTACATCTCACGGTATCTTTTTTGTAAATTATTTATCAAATCCTACAGAGTTGATAGAGATACTGTATTGCCTGAGAAGGACATTAAATTGATTGGCTTCTGTGGAATAAAATGATATCAACTTTTCCTTTGCTGTAAAGCATTTTGATGTGAGAACAATCTCACGTAATGATTATGTATTGTTGAAGGGAACAGCTTTGGTACAATTACTGAAGTGGCTTTATCTTTTAAAATGAAACGCACATTTGCAAAGTTGATGCATTTCTTCCCACAGACAGCCGTTGTATATTCAAACATTTGTCAAAGGCAAAAGTGGAAATGGTTTGACCTGATTTGGCAACAAATTTGCAAATCCATAAACACGTCAACAAAGGGATTTTATCTTACCTTTAGGATCATAGCATGGATATACCTACCACAATAATATCCATGTTAACAAGCATGGAATGTTCTCAAAATATGCAGTCCTTTTCACAGTAGTAGGCAGTAGCATCAACCGCAGAAAACGTATCCTGTTCTATATCAGAGCCACCCTTTATTTGTAAGGAAAATCTCGTTGTCTAAGAAAATGTTTTTGGGTATGTCTTTTAGATTTACGATTCTCCGTAAAACCAAGATACAATTTTGCTGCATTTTTTGGTGCTTTTAGAACTTTGTGGAACCAAGAGAAGCTCTGCAAATCTAGTACATTTTTCAATCTCTGAATGAATTGTTCATGATATTTTATATTTTTTCATGGCTATGTGTATGCGCCCAACAAACCTTAAGTAGCCAACACTAATGGCCCAGGCCCTGCCCTCTGGCCAGATTCTGCAACTACCCATCCGTGGTTTGCAACCCCGCTGCTCACAGTCTTTAGTTAGGTGCAGCAGAGAGGTTGGATATAGGTCCTGTCCACCAACCAAGACCTCCAAGCACCACTGCACAAGATCAAATTGCACAGCAGAGGCCAGTTTTTTACACCACTATCAGTAGGTAGTCAAACGCCATTCTGGCTTCGGACCTCAGCAGGTCTCTATTAATTTATATGTTATCATTTTCCGCTTTGTGTATCCTGCCATATAGTTTGTGGGTTCATGGACCTATCTTTGACCTTCTGTAGTGCCCTGCGGATAGGTCAAGATGGGCAGCTGAAGCTTGCTGTGGGTTTGTTATCCCCTGGCCTGGAAGCTTGCTTGAGGTTTTTGCTGCACAGACAGAATCTGCATATCTCGGGGTTTGTGCGGGGTACATCAAGATTAGTGAACAACATGGCACCTTTTTCAAAAAAATTATTTTAATATCGTTTTGAGGCCCTCACAACAGGTCCGGAGTTTCAGGGTGTGCTCATCCTCACACTTTCTAAAGCCTTTACAGTTATGTATCAGGTAGATGTAACAGAGTCTCTGTTTCCTATATTGGGGGTCACACAATTTTCCTGATGTTGCAGCTAGCCGCTTCTGCTGCTGAATCATACTCCTGGTTCACAGAATCAAAATGGACTGCAGGAGGAAAAGCTCCCACATCCAATCAGATTTATTTAGTTTTTTAATTTATGGAGTCATGCAGCTCCCCAAAGCTGGGGTTGTGGCATTCCACAAACTAGTGGTCAAGATAACATTAACATTAAACTCTTCATATCCAGCCCTTGATACTTTTAAATGCTATTTTTTTTAAATGATGCCACATTGACTGTGATTCCATTCTTATGCATCCAGACTCCTATGTGAGATCTCAGTTTTAAAGCCTTTGTTAATTGTTTTGTTTGAGTTTTTTTTTTTTTTTTTTTTTAGCCCTTGCTTGACATATCTGCATACAATAAGACATGTTGAAGCAAAATGATTGTACATTTTTTGGCAAAGGTTTGGGCAGATTTGTTGAATAGTGCCAATGTTATTAACAAAACAATGCAATGTATTTTTAATTGAAAGTCTGACCTACCCATATCCTAACAAGCAACATTCACTCCAGGGACAGAGAGCCATGCAGGCAGGCATGCAGGCAATTACAGGGCCATATCTGCCAAGATATGCTGCACAAACGGTCTACCTAGCGGCAAGCACACACCTTTGCACCAAACTGCAAAGGCGTGTGCTTTATGTACAGTATAGCTTTTTTTGTGGAAAGCTACCTACCCATTAAGTACAAAATACTATGCTTAGACTAACTTACAACTGTTCACACATTAAATGTATGCTGTACAGGGCAGCATATAAGCAATTTATGAACATTTAGGACAAAATAAAACATTTCTCCTTGTTAATGCTTGCCTCATTGAGGTATAAATTTGTGTCTACCAATTTTAGTACCTATAGCTGAGCATCAAAAGCCATTGGTGGTAGCCTGGGAATGGACAATTACCACCCATGGAACACCACCTTGACACAGTACAAAAGCAGTGCAAAACCTTTTAGGACACATTTTCGTGCATAAACGTTTTGCACTGGAAGTAAATACTTTATCAGGATTTTCAGTTTCCCCTCAATTTGCATGACTTTGCGCCAGTGCAAAGCTATGATAAACCTGCCACAAAATCTAGTCCTTTAATGTACCTGTTGGAAACCGGAGTCCCAGTCCCGCACTACTGTCACCAAGTGCGAGACCCGGGGCTCCCCTCTCAACGTTAGGCCAAGTAAGGACACAATTTGAGATAGCCTTGCTCACCCCCTTAGTAGCTTGGCACGAGCAGCCAGGCCCATCTCCAAGGCCAGAGTATTCAGTATGTGCAACCAGGCCCACAGCAACCCCCTGGTGACACCACAAAAGGACTCCACACAAGTTTGATAAAAACAAGTATAAACGTTATATAAAAAGATATACGATCAGACCACACAATACATAAGCCAACATAAAATAAAGAGTAATATTCGTTCCGGCTGGCTGGTAGGTTAAAATCCGAAACACCACTTTCAAAATGCTATGCTGGTCGTAATGCTAGAATCACACACATTGCCATGGACAAACAGTAGTGCACTGCGTAATGATAGAATCCTGTGCTGGGCAAAGGAGAAATAATACATTGCGTAACGATACACCCCGGTACCAGCAATGGGAGAAATAATGCAATGTGTACCGCTACATTCATGTACTGTGCAATGAAGGAATAATGCAATGTGTCACACCCCAATCACGTACTTTGCAATCAATCAATCAATCAAAGCATTTGTATAGCGCGCTACTCACCCGGAGGGTCTCAAGGCGCTTGGGGAGGGGGGGTCCGCTACTGCTCGAACAGCCAGGTCTTGAGCTGCTTCCTGAAGGCGAGGTGGTCCTGGGTCAGGCGGAGGTGGGTCGGGAGGGAGTTCCAGGTCTTGGCGGCGAGGTAGGAGAAGGACCTTCCCCCTGTGGTGACTCTTCGGATGCGGGGGACGGCGGCGAGAGCGTGGCCGGTCGATCGGAGCTGGCGTTTGGGAGCGTAGAAATTGAGGCGGCTGTTGAGGTATCCTGGTCCTTGGTTGTGCAGGGATTTGTGTGCGTGGGTGAGGAGACGGAAGGTGATTCTCTTGTTGACCGGGAGCCAGTGCAGGTCTCGCAGGTGTCCGGAGATGTGGTTGCGACGGGGGATGTCCAGGATGAGCCTTGCTGAGGCGTTCTGGATCCGCTGGAGTCTCTTCTGGAGTTTGGCGGTGGTTCCGGCGTAGAGGGCGTTGCCGTAGTCCAGTCGGCTGGTGACGAGGGCCTGGGTGACCGTCTTCCTGGTCTCGGTGGGGATGCACCGGAAGATCTTGCGTAGCATGCGTAGGATGTTGAAGCACGACGAGGAGACGGCGTTGACTTGTCTGGTCATGGAGAGGGATGAGTCCAGGATGAAGCCCAGGTTGCGTGCGTGGTCTGTTGGTTTGGGTGCGCTGCCCACGGCGGGGGGCCACCAGGAGTCGTCCCAGGCGGAGGGTGAGGATCCCAGGATGAGAACTTCCGTCTTGTCCGAGTTCAGTTTCAGGCGGCTGTTCTTCATCCATTCGGCTACCTCCTTCATCCCTTCGTGTAGGTTGGCTCTGGCGGTGGCGGGGTCGTTGGTGAGGGAGAGGATCAGCTGGGTGTCGTCGGCGTAGGAGATGATGTTGAGGTTGTGCTGTCGTGCGATGGCTGCGAGGGGACTCATGTAGACGTTGAAGAGGGTTGGGCTGAGCGAGGAGCCTTGAGGAACGCCGCAGATGACTTCGGTGGCTTCTGATCTGAACGGTGGGAGGCGGACTCTCTGTGTCCTTCCGGCGAGGAAGGAGATGGTCCACTGCAGCGCCTTCTCCCGGATTCCGACGTTGCTGAGGCGCTGTACTAGGGTACGGTGGCAGACGGTGTCGAAGGCCGTGGAGAGGTCTAGGAGGATGAGGGCCGCTGTTTCTCCGTTGTCGAGCAGGGCTCGGATGTCATCGGTGGCTGCGATCAGGGCGGTCTCGGTGCTGTGGTTGGTCCTGAAGCCAGACTGCGAGAGGTCGAGGGATCCGTTCGTCTCGAGGAAGGCGGCCAGCTGCTTGTTGACGGTCTTCTCGATGACTTTTGCGGGGAGCGGGAGCAGTGAGAAGGGTCGGTAGTTCTTGAGGTCGGAGGGGTCGGCTGATGGCTTCTTTAGTAGGGCGCTGAGTTCGGCGTGCTTCCAGCTCTCCGGGAAGGTAGCGGTGTCGAAGGAGGTGTTGATGATGTCCCGCAGGTGGGGTGCGATGACAGCGTCGGCCTTGTTGAAGACGTGGTGAGGGCAGGGGTCTGTCGGAGATCCGGAGTGGATGGTGTTCATCGTGCGGATGGTGTCTTCGGTGCTGATCGGGGTCCAGGCGCGGAGGGTGGTAGTGGGGGGCGGTGGTTCGGTCGTGGCGTGCGTCGGTTGAGTGCTGAAGCTGTTGTGTATGTCCGTGATCTTGTCGTGGAAGTATGAGGCGACGGAGTTGCAGAGGTCTTGCGAAGGGGTGATGTCGTTGTTTCCGGCGTTGGGGTTGGAGAGCTCTTTGACGATGTTGAAGAGTTCCTTGCTGTTGTGTGCGTTGTTGTTCAGTCGTTCCTTGAATGCAGTTTTCTTGGTGGTGTGGATCAGTTGGTGGTGTTTTCGGGTGGCGAGCTTGAGGGTAGTCATGTTGTCCGATGTTGGGTCTCTGCGCCAGGCTTTCTCAAGGGCTCTGCAGTTCTTCTTCGAGTTCTTGAGTTCGTCGGTGAACCATGGGGCTTTTTTGCTGCCGGATCTGTTAGGCGGGGTCCTCAGAGGGGCGAGGTCGTCTGCGCAGTCGCTGATCCACATCGTGAGGTTGGTGGCCGCTTGGCTGGGGTTCGCTGTGCTGGTGGGTGGGTTCCTGTTCAGGGAAGTTGCGAGTTGATCGGCTGTGATCTTGTTCCAGCTTCTGCGTGCAACCTGTTGCTGGTGGTGATGGATCGTGGTCCTTTTGAAGCTGAAGTGGACGCAGCTGTGGTCCGTCCAGTGGAGTCCGGTGACGTGGCTGAAGGCGATGTCCTTGCTGGAGGAGAAGACGGGGTCGAGAGTGTGTCCGGCGTAGTGGGTGGGGGTGGTCACCAGTTGCTTGAGTCCGAGGTTGGCGAGGTTGTCCAGCAGGGTGGTGGTGTTGCGGTCGTTGTTGTTCTCCAGGTGGAAGTTGAGGTCCCCGAGGAGGATGTAGTCAGCGGAGGGGAGGGCATGTGGGCTGACGAAGTCGGCGATGTCCTCGCTGAATTGTGTGCGTGGTCCCTGGGGTCTGTAGATGAGGGTGCCTCTGAGGGTGGTCCTGGGGTTGATGTGGATCTGGAAGTGCAGGTGCTCGGCGGGTGCGAGGGTGTCGTCGGTGTTGGTCGTGATGCGGATGGAGTTCCTGTGGATGATGGCAATGCCTCCTCCGGTCTGGTTGACGCGGTCCCTCCGGATGATCTTGTAGCCATCCGGGATGGCGATGGCGATGTCGGGCGCTGAGGAGGCGTTCATCCAGGTTTCCGTGAGGAAGGCGACATCTGGGGCTGTGGTGTCGAGCAGGTTCCAGAGCTCGACGGCGTGTCTGTGGACCGAGCGGGTGTTGAGCAGGATGCAATTCAGGTGGCTGTTGCTGATGTTGGTCGAGGTCTTGGGCACTGCTGGAGTGGTGCAGGTCCGGATGCAGGCGAACTTGCAGGCGTTGCAGCAGAAGGTTCCGCGGGTGCGTCTCGGGGTGGCTCGGTAGCAGCCCGGGAGTCTGCCGGCGTTGAGTGCGTAGAGGTCGGTGGCGGCGTAGGTCCGGCGGGAGGGCTGGTGGCTGCAGGGGCCAGGGGTCCTGGCACAGGGCGCGGTCCAGGCGTGGACGGGCGCAGACGGGCTTACCTTTGGCGCACCTTCGGCGCTCATTCGGTGCTCCCGCTGCGCGCGTCCGCTGCGCGGTCGCTATGGGGGCGTCATAAGAAGGGAGCCGGTAGGGAGGGTCTGCGGGGAGGCGGGAGCGGGTTAGCCAATCGGCTGGCGGGGGGCGGGGCCGCGGGCTGGCAGCGGCGGGAAAAACGGGTGCGGGCGGCCCTGCGGCGGCTGGGGCGCTGGAGGAGGGAGGAGGGAGCAGGCGGCGTCGGCGGCGGCGGCAGGCAGGCACAGGAGCAGGTAGGTGCTGGAGCGGGAGGCAGGAGAGCGTGGGGGCGACCAGGCCGGTAGAGGCGCAATGAAGAAATAATGCAATGCTGGCCGCTACAATCATGTACTTTGCAACAAAAGAATAATGCAATGCATAACTACAATTATGTACTTTGCAATGAAGAAATAATGCAATGTGGGACACTACACTCCTGTACTTGGCAAGGGAGAAATAATGCAATGCGTAGTGCTACAATCGTGTACTTTGTTATGCAAAAATAAAGTCAGGCATCATAAGACAGTACGGCAGTTTGTTAGCAGCAATATTGGCAATGTGGATTACAACAATCAGCCTCTTCAATAATAGTTGCCCCCCACACGGTTCAACGATGACACAGAGTACAGCTTCTTACTCAGGCCCCTGTACTGCCACTCCTTTCGTCAGTACAGGCCCCACTCTGAGCCGAAGCAAAGCCTCACATCGTCAGAAGGTTCGAGAGGTCGAGAGAATGTCCCTCCGAGCCCGCACCCCGCCCAGGAAGTAATCCACATCACCTGGCGAAGCGACCTCACTCTCCTCTCCTCTTTCCATGAACTGGGCCTTCCATGCAGAAACCCCTCAACAGGCCTCAGCGGCTCGGCCTGGCAGCTCAGCTCCTCTGGGGCTGCCGATCTTGGCCGTGACTGTTAGGAAGGTCTCAGGCAGCCGCAGGGCACACATATCCCACGCCCCTGAGATTACTTTTAGTCTGGGTGCATGTACACCACCGCACCCTCCGGGTCTCTTCTGGCACGAAGCCACACACACAACGCTGATGGGACTCCACGTCGACTCCGAGCTCACCAGGCACTCCTTCCTGCGGTCTCAGTTGGCACCAAGACACGCACATTCCGGTGCAGAGACTCGCTTTCTTCCGGTGCACACAATGATCAGCCGATCATCTTCACAGTCCCAGGTTGCACCAAAGCATGCACAATGCTTCACTGAGACTTACTCCAACTCCGGTGCCTCGATATCCAGGCGCTCTTCACCAACACTTTTGGCCGCATCATGACACGCTCACCGCGTCAGAGCCTCACTTCTCCTCCTGTGCACTCGATGATCAGGCGCTGTTCACCAAACCTTCGATGCACCCCGACATGCACCCAGTGCATCCGAGACTCACTCCACTTCCGATGCACACGCTGGTCAGGCGCTCCTCACCAACACCTTCTGTGCACCATGACATGCACCCTGCGCGTCTGAGACTCACTCCACCTCCGATGCACACGCCGGCCAGGCGCTCCTCACCAGCACCTCCTGTGCACCATGACACGCACCCAGGGCGTTCGAATCTCATTCATCCTTCATGTGTTCAAGATCACAGCGCACACCTTCCGAGGGTCTCAAGCTGCCGCAACACACTTCCACCACGTCGCTTGAAACTTTTCCAGAAAGATTTATGTTCCTGTGTTTACAAACAGGATGCCAGCTCACCTTGGGCCCTTGGGGTTACAAGACCCAGCACAAAGCACAGTCTTCGTCAATCAGGGGAACCCAGCAGCTCCAATCACAGTCCCAACAGGCTCTTCCTTGGTTAGATCAGTAAACTGCAGACCAGCCCCAGATCATGAAGCAAGGGCTGTTCTTTCCCCAACAGTCTCTTCAGTTGCTCCTTCCTTAGCAGACCACAAAATGGGTCCAAGCCTTTTCAGTCTCAATCCATTTTTGTTTCATTCCATCGTTCAGGGGTTTCAGCTCTCACAGTTACACCCCTTAATGTCTTTGAGGTTTGTTGTGCTCAGGGGTCCCAAAACCCTCTCTAAATCAGTTCTGGGTGTCTCCCTCCCAGTGTCACTTTTCTTCCTTTGATACTGAGGGTCTGGATCCTTAATCACTAAGCAGGAGACGGGTCAATTGTTTTATAGCAGCAGCCCAGGCCTCTTCACCTCCCGGGGCTTCTCCTAGCCTACTCTCCAGATGCAGGTCAGTCTGGTGCCATCTCAACACCGACCATGGGTCAAGACCTCCCCCAGCTCCTCCCACCAGATCCAGACAGTCAATCCACATTCAGGAGAGACACACAGAAATGCTTAAAGCACAAAACTCAGCCACTTTCTAAAAGAGTGGTTTCTGAACATACAGTGACAAAACCACTTTCATAGAAAGATGTGTTATGACACAGTGAGTTCAGACATACTAAACTTCACCTCTCCATTATAAATTTACAGGAAACTAGGCTACCAAAACACTATACCCAACCTCCCCTATTCTGTTCTATGGGCTGAATGGCCTTTCACCAGTGAAAACCAAATGGAGTGCTTTTCACTGTCAGGACATAGAACACACCTCAGTATATGTCCTGCCTTTTACTTACACTGCATCCTGCCCAGGGGTTACCCGGGACCTACCGTAGGGGTGCCCAATGTGTACGCAAAAGGGAAAGTAAGGCCTGACAAGTGGTTGCATTTGTGAGGACAACATGCTAACTTAGCAAACTGCGCGCAGGTCCCACACTGCAGGCCTGAGTTCCCTTCTCCACGCGCCTTTGCATTACTAGCCCTGGCACACACAGTGCACATCCTTAGAGACTTTACTAGTAAGGCAAACATACCAATCATGGCCAACCAATTACCAGTACACTTTACATAGGGAACACTTGTTCTTTGACACTGATCAGCAGTGGCAAAGAACCCATAGCATCTAACTTGCAACTCTATATCAGGAAAACGGTCTAGGGGGAAAGCAAAATGTTTAGGGAACTTTAGCCAAAAAGGCCAAGTCCTACAGGACCTATATGTTTTGTATGTTTGTTTGGGCGAAAGAAATTGAGGATACAACCTTTTTTTTTCTTTTGCATATATTTTCATTTTTACGATAGTGTATCATTATTTTTACTGAAAAATTATTTTAGCTATTGTTATTGTTACTGTTATTTTCATTGTTAAAAAAGGAAAGTGAGAACTCAAGAAAGAAAGGAAGAAGAGAAGGTAAAACAAGAGAAAAGAGAAAACAAACATGGAAAAGTGAAGAGGGAAAGAGACAGAAAGTAGAGCCACATCAGTGGAGAAAAAAAAGAAGAGGAAAGAAAGGCACAGAAAGGAGAAAAAAAATATATAAAATATATATAAATGTACTGTGACTCTTAAATATACATCTTTGGATGTAGTATGATAACACTACATATATTTTACTGCCTGATTTAATTGAAATAATTCTGTCACTCAGACTCATCCATTGAAAGTAATTGTAGACAATTGTATATTTTCCAGACAGCAATACAACAGTGGGACATACATTTTTTCTACACTGTTGAGTTTCTTGGTCTTATGGAGATCATTAGTTGAAGTGCAAGATTAGCAGGCTGCTCATATCCACTAACAAGACAAAATGCTACTACAAAATAGCCTGTGTGGTACTACAAAAATATAAGTAGAACAAATTAAGTGAAATGAAAATTAAATGTAAAAAAAGGATTTGTGTGCATATATAACTTTATATGTGTAGAAATGTATTATTGTCCATTGATATTTACATGTAAATGTATATACATAAAATGCATGTCTGTATAGAAGGCCATTGTTGGGAAGTGAATTATTATTACTAACGTTCTGGTGCGGGACACCTCACTTACAGTACTGGTAGACTAGCTGAAGGGCAGTAAAGTGAGTTCTTAAGAAACCTACATGATGTATTAATGTGAGCGTAATTGTCCTTTAGAGTGAACCAGCATCTGTTGGATACTAAACTGACTGACCCAAGGTGGCTTGGTGAGGCAGCTGAGGAGTGGATAAGCACTTAACTGTCCATGGAGTCTTAGTGGGGTAACTATAAGAAGGAGGATTCCAAGACATGGCTGTCATGTTGGTGCCCCCAGAGCAGATCATTCCAGACACATTCCATGGGATAACCAACTTTTTCAAAGGGATGAACTACCATTCCATGGCAATGGCCATCTTGGCTGGTGGGGCAATTATTGGCCATTTGGAAGTTAGCTGTCATGCCAGTGGCATGTTAGTTAGGGAATTACCTGGCAACCTCTGTGCAACAGTCTAAACATTACAGTGTGCAAAATAAGTGATAAATTCTCTAAAAGTAATGTTGTTGAAGAGGTCAAAAGTGAAAAGAAAAGAGTAGTCCCTACAAATGTTAACAAGTTGTGTTACAGATGTGGTAGTAATAGGCATTCTTCAGATGCTATACATTGTCCTGCCGCTAAGAGCAGGTGTTATAAGTGTAAAAAAATTATTCTAGAGTTTGTAAATCTCCTGGTGTCACACACTCTAAGCCTACCATTAATGTGTATCAATGAAGACATTTGCGAGGATGATGATGTAAGTGATGTGGAAGTCTACATAATTGACGAAATACACAATATCGACAATTGCGAAAATTATAATCCTCCCAAATGTGATATTTATGTTGATTTGGTAAGGACTTGGTTCTAAGAATCTTAGTAATCCTGATGTCAGTCTGGTTGGTTATTGTGGACAGAGACTACCTGTCATAGGTTACTTTATGACTAAGATTGAATTTCTAAACAGAGAAACAGTAGCCAAGTTATATGTTGTGGAGAAGGGAAAATCCCTTTTAGGTTGGAGAGACCAAAAGGCTTTAGATATCACGTTAAATCCCAACCATCCCATGCAAGTACTTTTAACTGAGCAATGTACTAATGATCAATGGGAGACAAAATTTCCAAATCTTTTTAAGGAACAGTTAGGATGCCTAAGGAAGTTCAGACATTGTATCATACTTAAGGCAGATGCTACACCTAAAGTACATAAAGTACGGAATGTACCTTTAGCATTGAGGAATGCATTAAAGATAGAATTAGAAAGATTATGCAATGAAGGCATTATTGAGCCTATAGAGGCGTCAAAATGGCTTAGTCCGATTGTCATCGCACACAAACCGAATGGAAATATTCGCATGTGTGTGGTTTTAAGAGATTTAAATGACAGTATTTGGGTGGACCGCTACCCTTTGCCCCACATTAATGATATGCTGGCCACTGTTGATAACGGTACATTTTTCTCCACCTTGGATTTATCTAGTGCCTATCATCAGGTACTACTACAACCTGATTCCAAACACTTAACTTCTTTTATTACACCTGATGGCGCATATCAATTTGTGCGTATGCCTTTTGGATTGGCATCTGCTTCTGCAGTTTTCCAACAAATTATGCAGGGTATCATTAAGGACATTCCTAATGTGTTGGTATTCCAAGATGACATTTTGGTGTGGGGAAAAAGTAAAGAAGAACACAATGATGTGTTAACTATGGTTTTAAGTAAGTTGGAGCAAGCTGGTCTAACCATTAGTATGAAAAAATACAGATTTGGTCAAACAGAAGTTATTTATCTGGGTCACACCCTAAACCAAGAGGGAATCAAACCTAGATTCAAGTTAGTTGAAGATTTAGAGAAGGCTCCAGTTCCGGAAAATAAAGACCAGTTAAGGTCATTCTTAGGGTTGGCCAAATATTACTCAAGATTTATTTTTATCTTTGCTAATTGTGTTTTTCCATTAAGAGAATTGATGAAGAAGAATGTAGTATTTAAATGGTCTGATGAATGCCAATTCGCTTTTGAAAAAATTAAAATGGCTGAGGCTAAGGCCACTTCTTTGAAACCTTTTATTGTCAATGACAAATGTATAATTGTAACCGACGCCAGTGGGTATGGTTTGAGTGCCATCCTAATGCACATCCATGAAGGTAAAGAAAGAGTAATCGCTTTTGCTTCTAGAACATTAAAGGGTGCGGAGAGTACATTTTCCACAATAGAAAAAGAAGCATTAGAGTGTTGGTGGGGGGTTCAACATTTTCTCAATTTTGTATAGGGCAGGAAATTTGAGTTACACACCGATCATAAGCCATTGATTGACATATTCTCTACAGCTGGTGCTGCAAGGGCCACTCCACGCATTGCGAAATGGATGTATCGACTTCAAGACTATCATTTCTGCATTAAATATGTACCTGGTGTTAGAAATGTAAATGCGGACTGCTTGTCACGCCTTCCTGTTGATAAGGTCAATGATAATGATGTTGAGACAGACGTAGAAGAGTGGGTAGTAGCTAAGTTGGGTGAGGTGTGCCACGCCATAGATGAGTCCGACTGGAAAAACGCAATTTCTAGTGATGTAGTTACAAAAAGGGTTATTGAGTCTCTTCCTTTGAAGGAAGGTTGGAAGTCCCACATTGACCTAATCTCTTATAAGGAAGTATGGAGTGAATTATCTGTAGTGGGAGGAATTTTAAGGAGAAGTGATAAGTTGATTGTTCCTCTTAGTTTGAGACCTAGCTTGTTGGATTTGTTGCATGAGGGTCATGGAGGGATGTCAGCTATGAAAAGAAAAGCTAGGGAAGATTTTTGGTGGCCAGGAATGGACAGAGAGATTGAGAGGTTTGTCAGGAATTGTGTAGAGTCTTCGCTTAGTGATAAAACCCATTCAATTCAGGAAACTGCCATTCATCACACAAATTGGCCGAAACATGCTTGGGAGAGGTTAGCGATTGATATTTGTGGTCCATTTGATATTCTTGGTGTTGGAAACAGATTCGCCATTGTGTTAATGGATTATTTTTCCATATGACCAGAAGTAACTTTTGTGCGTGAGGTCAAAACTGATAATATTATTGATTTTTGTGAGGAGATAATCCGCAGAGAATGGTGTCCAGCTGAGATATTATCTGATAATGGACCTCAATTCACTTCTATTGAATTTAGCAATTTTCTAAAAATGTGGGGAATCAAACAATTAAGGACTCCTGTTTATCATCCTTGTGGTAACGGTCTTATTGAACACTTTAATAGAGTGTTGGGGGATTGTATACAGCTGGCTATGCATAATCAGACAGATTGGAAATGTTTAATAAAAAAGATGTTATGGAGTTATAGGACCACACCACACACATGCACTGGTGAGACTCCATTCTGTCTACTCAAAGGCAGAATTCCTTGTTCCAGGGTTGTACCTGCCTGGATGGGTAGATGTGGAAAAAAAATGGTAGATGATATTGTGGTAAGATCTAAGGTAGGAAAATATCAAAATTCTTATGAACAAAAACATAACGATAAGTTGATCAAAGAACCACAGAAATTTATGTTGGGTGATTTTGTAAGGGTATAATTGGGAACCACAAAGGTAGTTCCAAATTATCGAGTCCTAAGAAAATAGATGTCATCAAAGGAAATTCTTTAAAACTATCAGATGGAAAATGGTGGAATGCTATCGTGTATCCACATGCAATGAAACTGAGGTTAGTGAATGGCCAAAAGGTGATGGAAATGGTGGTACTGTTACTAGTGCTAGTGATCAGGTTCCAAATGTGTCCCTTCGCAAATCTGCTGTTACTAGTACTAGTGATCAAGCTCCAAATGTGTCCGTTCGTAAATCTTCTGATGACATATCAGCTGATAGGATGTATAGTACACGTGTCAAAAGGACTCCAAGTAAATTCAAAGATTACATATGTAATTAATGTAATGTGTTCATGCAATTGTAATGTATGTTCTAGTACAAGTAGTTTTATTCATTTTAGTACAGTCTTACAATTTTGCCTCTTATACTTCTTTTCTTTTTCTTGTTAATGAAAGAGGATATGTTGTATTCCTTCTTGCTGTTTATCTTTCATAGCAATGGTTGTCATGCAGCCTCAGGCTTCCACCTCTGGAATTCTATGTGTCCAGAGTTGCAGCAGGAGGTTTACTGGTGACAGCTGTTGGGGGATGGTAGCATTTATCATTTGGTCTCTTATGATTTCATCTCTGAGATCTTTAAACTTACAGGTAGTCGCTAATCTCCTTAAAGCCGACACGTATTGCTCAATCTTTTCACCTTGAAACTGTTTGAGCGAAAAGAATTTGTGTCTTTCAACCACAAGGCTTAATTTTTTGCCATAGTTTTCCTCTAGCATTAAAAAAGTAAATTCAAAAGGATCTTCTTCGACAACATCACCAGAACCATCAGAGTCGTTCCTAGATGCAGAAACTGGTTTAGGAAGTGTTTTTGATACATTTCTTCCTTCAACTCCCAAATGATGTTTTAAAATTGCTAATTTCCTATTAGAGACATAATCCTCACCACCAATTGCTTCAAGATAAGTTGTAAACACTTCTTTCCAGTCCTCCCAAGACATGCAAGGAGAACCTGGATCCTGGAGAAATGTTGGAGAAGGAGAAATAACTTGTGATGACATATTTATAGCTTTTAAACAATGTGGAATTAATCAAAGAATTAAAGAAACATAGAAATCACACAAATAATAAACCAGCTATCACTAACTGCTAGTTTGACTCAGTATTAATGGCTTCCTATAAATCTGCAAATGATAATGGTCCTTTCCCTTAGGCACAGGGAACATTTCCAGTAATGAGCTCTCTTCTTTTCTTTTTTTTTTTTTTATCTTTTACCGGAATACTGCGACGTAGTTGGCAAATATCACATTGTTTTTACTTTAGTTTCGCCAATCAAGATGGCGGCACATAAACGTGACCTTTGAGTCAGTGAACGTGTGATGTAACGCATAGCGTTGTGCGCGTCGCATTTGAGGCAAAGAAGTAGAACGCGTCTGTTGCCAAAGATCCAAAGCGATTACTGTTAAGTAAATGCGCTCTCTTGAGCGTGTGAATTTTCACGTGGCACACTCAAATAATGCGACTTGCCACGCGCTCGTCACGGATCCTTGCCACGCGCTCTTCACAGATAGCCAAAAATCGGACCAAATCACCAGTTCCTCCCGGCACGGCACTCTACTTTGAACCCTCCAGGCAATCACTCTCCGATGATCTGTCAGTCCAGAGACGTCTCTTACTACTGTACAGCACAGCACATCTCGACGTCCTTCAACGTGTGCAATCAAACACAGCACCAACGGTCAGCAGCACCCTTCAAAATCGGGAACAACACGGACAGGCTACCATAAGTATATATGAATTACTTACAACTTTCACCTGCCAAGTCGAATTGTAGAATACTGACTACTGTTAGGGGTATTCGGTTTCCACGGTAGGAAAAATCACAAATTTTTGCTCCAAGGCTTGTGGGTTTTCAACTTCTCAAAGCTCTGGGTGATGTCTGGTCTTCCATCCCATCCTCGTCACAAATGTTAAAGATGAAACAGTCGAGTTTAGGAAGAAGGTAGATTTATTGTAGCAATGGAGAAACCCCCAACAGCTGCCACTAGTAAACCTCCTGCTGCCACTCTGGACACATAGAATTCCAGAGGTGTAAATGTCGGAATTTTGTAAAGCGCACAGCTACCTCCACCGGAGGTGTCCCAGCGCTGTCCGTATACCGCTTAGGAACCCTTCCTGGCTTTCCTGGGAAATGTCCACTCCTGGGCACCCCCCAGGTGCAGCCAGGCATCCCAGCGCTTTTGGGGCCGTTGTGGAGACTAAGCAAGCTATTGCCCAGAGTTGCAGCGTGGGACCCAGGGGAATTATTGAGCCGGAGACCCGCTGAGGCGGGAATCGAACCCTGGTCCCTGGCCAGAGCTCTGCATCAAGGTCTGCCTGCTCTAACCATTGAGCCACACTTCTCCACAGGTGGAAGCATGAGGCTGCATAAAAGATAAACAACAAGAAGGAATACAACACTCTGTCTGGTCAGAGGTGAAAATTCAGACTGATGCTGAAATAAAGGCTCTGTCTGGGTGGGTGTGTATGGCCACAAAGGCTCAAATACCTCATCAGAGAAGTGAAGGGGACTTGGAGTCTGGAACAATGGCTCAATTTCTTGCAGTCAAGATGGAGGGAATGGGGAATGTAAGCCAACTCCAAAAGGTCCCATGGTCTGGGAGCAGTCTAGCCAACAGGGGGACCTGGGGGCATATTACCAACAAGTAGCGATAATTATCGCTAAATAGGCTTAGCGACGATTTTTTTTATCGCTGCCTATCACTGGATATGTTATCAGAGAAAACATGCTATTAGCAAAGATTTTCTCCATTGTGCTAAAATATCCAGCGATAGCGGCGAAATGCGTGAATATCGCTGAGAATACAGCGATATTCACGCATTAGCGACTAAATGCTCTTAGCCATGTTATCCACCTCCCATTGGATAACATGGCTAAGAACTGGTCTGAGCAGGCGTTGGTTTTTGGGGATAGCGGGAATATTTCCAACGCTACGCCTGCCTTGCTAATAGGTGATAGCGACGTTAGAGAATGCTTTCAGTAGCTAACAGGTTGGGTACGCCCACTTTGCATGTCACTAGCGATCATTAGCGATAAATATCGCTAACATGCAAAGCGCGCCCCAAACCGCTCGCTATCGCCTAAAAGCTGTCGCTAACATCAGTTAGCGACAGCTTTCTAATAGAGCGATAGGATTATCGCCGCTTAGCGGTCGAAAACGGACGCTAAACCGGTGATAATTGCCTAACGCCACCCTTGGAAATATGCCCCCTAGAGCTTAAGAGGGAAGAATAGCCCGTCAAGGAGACCTGCCTAAAGTCTGAATTTAAGATTTGAATGGACACCCTCAGGGGCAATTCTGCAAAGCACAAAGAGAGTGCCTAACCCTTGAAGGCCTTCACCACCAAGCTGAAGCAGAAGAGCAAGGGGATACCAGTGGGTCCAGCAGAATCTATTTGGAGATGGTTTTCTTCCTAGCGAGGTTAAGGACCCTTAAGAGGGAGAAACTAGAATGTTTGTAGCTGCAAAGTGCTTTAGGTCCTTATTGCTAGAGTTAGGTCACAACATTCTTTTAGCTGGGCATCTGGGAAGGAACAAGATATGGGAATGGCTTATTAGCCATTTCTACTCACCCCTTACATGTTAAAGGTTCTGTATGAAAAGGTTAAGGAGTGTGCCACTTTTCAATCTATCACCAAGAAAGGAGGGAAGCCCAATGCTCACCTAATATTACTTCCAGGGGTGGGGATATGCTTGGATAGGGTGGTTATTGACATTGTCATTACCCAGGACCCCAAGAAAGCTTCGGGGAACATGCTCATTGTGGTTGTGGGTTAAAATGTGGGTTAACATGTCACAAATCTTCCAAACTGAAATAAAAAAAAGCACAAGCATTTTACTTTGAAGCAGAAATTAATTCCTCAGCCAATGTCCCCCGGGAAATCTTACGCATTGCAAAGAATCTTCTGGAACTTACCCCTCCAGGGACATCATCTAATTCCACCCCAGCACGTTACAATGAACTTGCAGAATTTTTCCATAGGAAAATTCAAGACCTATACAATTTATTTCTCGGCTCCCCATGCCATAGCAACCTTCACTCACGAGGCAATTCCCCGTCTGACATTAAACACCAACTAGAGGAACTTCCTCCTATGAACTTGGACACTCTATCGCAAATTTTCTCCAGGGTTAAATGTGACTCTCCCCTTGATCTGGCCCCTCCCCACTTTCTACATAAGGCAAAGGAAATAATACTCTTAGCCATACTGGAAGTGATAAATCAGTCTATCTCCACTGGCCAAGTATCTGCATCCTGGAAACATGCCATGATGCAAGCTTTGCTTAAAAAGCCAAGCTTAAATCCTGACATTTCAGGTAATTATCGTCCCATCCCACTTCTCCCTGGGATAAGGAAGATCTTAGAAAAATATGTCAATACGATTCTTTCCGACTTCTTAGAAACTCACAACCCATTGCACGCCTCCCAAAGTGATTTCTGACTACAACATGGTACGGAAACATCTCTTCTTGCTGTAGTCGAGAAATCCCCAAACATTCCCGACCAGGGAGGAGAAGTTGCTATTATCTTATTCGACCTGAGCTCTGCTTTTGATATCATCAACTATGACATTCTTCTTAACAGTCAGAGTCTTGGCTTCAGTCATTCTTAGACAACAGATCATTCCAGGTTTTCCAAGGAGGTAACACCTCCAAAAGCCTGTCGCTCAGCTGCGATGTGCCGCAAGGCTCTTCATTGAGTACCACATTGTTTAATGTATACATGAAACCAATCGCTGAGAATGTCCTGCCATATGAGATTAACATCATCACATATGTGGACGACATGCAACTGTAATGGAGATAAAACAGAGCTTATGGTCATGGGCAATCCTTCCATCTCCAATTTTGAACTGGTCTGGCCAAACTGCCTTGGCCCCCCTCCGGACCCTAATTCTAAGATTAAAAGCTTGGGTGTTTGGCTGGATAAGTCTTTCAAATTCAACCACCAAGCAGTGAAACTGGCAGCAACCTGCTATGGCATTCTGAGACTGCTCCTGCCCATGTCAGCAAGGAGAGTCATGGTCCAGGCGCTGATTCTTTCCCGCCTGGACTATGGGATATCCCTTTAACTTGGAGTCCAGAAGTCTACAATATGAAAACTCCAAGTCGTTCAGAACTGTGCTGCAAGGTTGCTACTCAATATTCCCAGAACTCGTTCTACCAAGCCAGCTTTGAAGTCATTACACTGGCTGCCTATTTATGAACAAATAACATTTAAATCTTTGTGTATAGCCCACATGACCCTTTGGAGAAAGGGTCCCAAATCATCCATTCTCTTATCTCCTTCTATCATCATAGGAGATGCCTAGACTCCGCTAACCTATTTCTAGCCTTCGTCCCTAAAATGAAAAGGGCTAGATGGGGAGGTCGTTCCTTCTCATATAACACTGTTAGACTGTGGAACACCCTTCTCCCACACCTTCGCTCAGTTAGCCACCATCTCTGTTTCTGGAAGCTCCTAAAAACGTGGTTGATTCAGAAAGCGTCCCAATAGCCCCCTTGTCGGCTGTTCTGCCTGATTCTGCTAGCGCTGGGATGCCTCCGGGTAGCCATGCGGTCAACAAATGCTGAATAATAATAATAAGGTATACTGAAGCCATATCTCTGAGCATGTTAACTTCTCCTGTGGGGAACAAACTTCATGTCCAAGTATGTAAGGCTAAGCAAGATAATTGTGGGGTAAGTTACAAGTTTACCACTGCATATCACCCCCAAATTAACAGTTTAGTTGGGAAATTCAATAGGATCTAAAAAGGCAGGATAATGGGCTTGGATGAGAAGTGGGAAAACTTTTGCCATGCCTTTTTGTTTGCCTACATGGAGGAACCACAGAGGGAGGTGGCTACAGATCCTTTGAGCTTCAGTATGGGCACTCTGTGAGAGGTGCAATCCAAACAGGACATTGTGTTTTATGTGCTTGGCTTCTGCTCCTGGTTCAAAGAGTAAATGACCAAGGACAACAACAATGTAAATTCCATAAAAAAACTAGGAAAACTGCTATGACTAGTAGGGAATCCTGGTTGAGTACTCATCTGCCCAGAATGTTTGGATGGTTGAGCCTCTGGCTGCCAAGGCCCTCCAGGACTAGTGGACTTGGGCCTATTGCATACTCAGAAAGGTGGGAGAGATCATCTAAGTGGTTGGCTTAATCACCCATGGACACTCTGCCACAGGGCGTATCATCTCAACTGACTGAAGCACCACTATAACCGGGCTGCCATGGCCATGTTGATAGTGACTGATGGAGATGAAGAGTAAGATATTGAGCTCCTTCCAGACCTCTACTCCCACAATGCTCAAGATGACTCCATAGAGGTAAAAGTTCTCTCCCCTATTCTTGTAAGCCAGCAGCAGAGGGACTAATACCAGCTACTCTGACAGGTTCTGGGCTACTTTCTCTGAATTTCCTTAGTGGTGTGTCCCTGACATAGACACCGGTAAACGATTTTCTGTCACACGTAAATTCTACATTTTGTCAGCTAGGTTGAGGTCATGGATCAAGGTTGAGCTTTCCATGATGTCACCCTAGGCAGTGGCAGAGCCTTCCTGCAGCCCATTGCTATTTCTGTGATGCTATCCCCAAACCCACCACTGAAATGAAGTTTTGTGTGGGCAAAAGGGCTCAGTGCTACCAGAAAAACTAAACACACCCACCCCCAGCTCAGATAAGCTCATTGATTGGTGGGGGTTTACCAAGAATCTGAGTACCTTGGACTTGACATCAGGGTGCAGACAGATTGCCTTAACTAAAGGAGCTATAGAGAAGTCAGCATACCCCACCCCATTGGTCATTTTCTGCATACTGTCATGCCCTTTTGCCTAAACAATGCACCTGGCCTCCTCCAAAGGCTGGGTATGCTGTCCTGTAAGGTCTGACTAATTTTAGTGTAGCATATCTTGATGATATTGCTATCTTTAGCTCCAAATGGCAAGAGCACCTGACTCATCTGCATCTAATATTTAGGCCCTGCAGCAGACAATCCTGACTGTTAAAGAAAGTGAGCACCTAACACATAAGTAGCAAGGGGGGGCAATGAGAGGGAGGCCTTTGCTGGGGTTTGGTCATTGAAAAAACGGAGGCCCCCTTGTTTGGGACTCATTTACTTGTTCATACTGACAGGTGGCTAATACAGATGAAGGGATACAACCCACAATTGTTGCAGTGGTCCAAATCCCTACTGGGTATGGATTTCAAAGTGGAACAATGATTTGGAACTGACCACAACAATGTGAATGGCATTTTCAGGTTTTTCCACTCTGATGATAAGAACAGATAGTTAGCTAGTTGCTCTGGGTAGTTGCCATGTTGTGAGGGGGTTACCTAGTTGATCTGGGGGAGTTATGTTAAAAATTCTCTCCCTTTTGAGGTGGTCACCACCCATTTTCTCTTTTTTTGGTAGGTGTAGAAATCTCACCTGCTGGTCATAGTATACTCTAATACTGGGACACTGCTGTTCAAGTGAACTATATGTGCGCTGACCCTAAAAAACCGAGTTGAGATTTACTTTAAACGACATTTGGCATGTTACAATTTACCATAGGTCAACTGTATATAGTGTAAAAACTATACCTATGGCATACAAATTAAATATAACTTTCAGGAAAGTTAGATCTATTGTAGATTTTCCTAATAATTTATGACGGAAAGTCTTAATTTTATTAAAGACACGGAGGTGAGTATTATGCTTTTCTTATCTTGCTTTTATAAATAGCATCCCAGATAAACACATACAGAACTACAGTTCGCAACAGGCTAAGCAAAATATTGGCCTATGGAAATAAAAGCATGAACAGTAACAACCAATGAATGCTCATCCTTGGATATAACGTAGGGTCAGACTGCGAACAGCCCTCTTTTCTTCGGCGAGCAGGTTAAGAAGAGTTCATAACAAGAGGAACAATAGCAAAGACAATGCATAAAGCCAAAGTCCAAGTAAACAAATCTTGAGCGAAGTCCGTCAAGGAAATCCTGGAAAAGTTAGCAATAACAGGAACCGCAGAACCAGAGGGAATGTCATCAAATGGAACACCATTCCAACGAAGGCACTGGAGAGTATCATGAGGAAGCTGGCGGCAAAGCTGGAGTCCCTGAAGGGAGGGAAACAAAAACAAATTAGAAGTGTTGTGGTGGGATAATACTCGCCTCCATGTTTTAAATAAAATTAAGACTTTCCGTCATAAGTTATTAGGAAAATCTACATTTTATGGGAAGACCGGAGGCTCATATTATGCTTGTTCAAACCATATCAATTACAGAAGAAACAGCAGAAATCACAGGTTTACAATAAAACCTATGAAAAACGTTGTCATTGGACTAATCCGCTGATCTCAGAATGTCCTCCAACCTGGTGCCTGCCCAAAAAGCTTTGGAAGCCATTGCCCCCCTGGTAGAATGAGCCCCAAAGACAGAAACGTCAATGCCGGCAAGTGACATGAACCAACGATGGTGTGCAATCTCGACTCCTCTAGAGACCAAGTATCTACAGTCGATATCGTGCCACACCGGTCGCCCCAACCTGTCAAGCTTGCATCGGATTCTAACACAAGATCTGGTACTGAGGCGAAGATTGTTCTTCCGTTCTAGGCATCTAAATCGTCTATCCACCATTAAAGTTCAAAAATGGGACTCCTGATCTAAAGAAATGAGGTTGGGTTAAGGAGGAAACCCTGATCGGAAAAAAGAGACTAAGTAATGTGCAAGTGCGATAACAGAGTTGGTTTGTCCAAATTCATCAGAAGGATATTGTCAAGATAAATGATCAAACGGATCCCGAGGAACCTCAAGTAAGTCACTACTCATGATCTTGGTGAAACAGCATGAGGCTGAAAATAGCCCGAAGGGGAGAGAACAAAAATGGTAAGACACTCCTAACCATTGAAACTGAAGTAACTTCCTGTGAGACTGGTGTATAGGAACTGTGAGGTAGGCGTCCTGTAAGTCTATTCTGACCATCCAATCATTTAGCCGAAGAGAATCTCGGAGAAGAATGATGGTCTCCATCTTGAAGTGATGATAGACCACAAACTGGTTGATCCATTTAAGGTTTATGACGGGAAGCATCTTTTTGTTTATCTTTTGAACCAGAAAGATGGAGCTTAGAAAACCTGGAGGGTCTAAAGGAGATACTTGAATGGCGTGTTTTTGGAAAAGAGCCTGAATCTCTGAAGAGATGAGACTTGTCATTTTGTTTGAGAAGGAGAGAGGAGGAGGGAAGCTGTCTGGAAAAGAGGATGTGGAACTCTATAGGATAACATTGGATGGAGTTGATGACCCACGGGTTTGCAGTAATAAAGACTGCCATTTTCAAAGGAAAACCCTTAGACGACCCCCAACAGGAGGAGGAACTGGATGACTTACCTCGTTGGCAATTGTGTCTGAAGTTTTTCTGGCTGTGGCCATGGAAACCTCAGCCCCTTTGTGGATAGAATTGGGGCTTGAACTCTTGGTAACTTTTGTTGGAGTTGAAGGAACCTCTGGAGCCTTGATTGTGAGCGGAACGGCGAGCAAAGCGACTCCTGCCTCTGCCGGCCCGTCCAAAAACATGTGGAGAAAATACCTTCCTAATAGATTGCTGGGCCTTGTCGATGGAACCGAAAGTTGAGACAAATTTACTAAGGTCTTTAACTAGCGAATCTCCGAAAAGAAGACCATCAGCTTTGATACCAGGATCCAAAGAAGCCAGGTTAGGCAATTTGGGATCCAGCTTTATTAGAAGGCCCTTACGACGCTTGAGTGATGGCAGAATTAGCATTGCCTAAAAGACAAAAGGCCCGTTGGACCCATAAAGAAATTTTCTGAGGATCCAGGTCTGTACCGTCCAGACGGGCGGATTCAGCCAAATCAAAAATACAGGCAAGAGGACCAACCATGTCCAACAATTTGTCTTGGCAGGTGGACCAAGCCTTATCCACACTCGTGCATGGATCTTTCCCAAATTTGGAAAAGAAGGTCAGTAGCAGCTGGTCAATAGTGGGAGTGCAAGTGACCTTAGAGGGAAGAGACGGTTTAGGGCATTCATATTTAAGTTTAGACCTTACAGTTTTGTCCAGGGGCAAACGTAGTCTGTCAGAAATATATTCACCAACATGTGCAATAGGGAACCATTCAGTAGAATTAGGATGGTGGATAGTTGAAGGATCAAACATGGGAGTACCTTCCGCATCCAGAATGGGTTCAGAGGAAAAAGGATCAGTTCTTGTTTTCTTAGGCGGAGGAGGATCATCGGCATCAAGGTCTGTGTCCAAAATATGAGAAAGTACTAATTTCTCAGGCACCTCAGCGTGTTTTGATTTACCTTTTCACTTGGAGAAAGAAACAGATATCCCCTCCTTAATAGGAGGCCTAGGAGGCATCAAATCCTCAACCTTGTGAGAGGAAACCTCTTCCAACCCACGTGACGCAGTATTAGAAACACTTTTGGTGCTGGAAGGTACCAACTTTCTTTTCTGCTTCCCCCCCAGACTGGGCCAGAGTTTTGGACATTAAAGACAATAGAGAATGTTCCATATCCTTAGAAAAACACTTCATAGAAGCATCCACCGCAAGTTCCACAGAATTATTAAGAAAGATATTCAAATCAGTCTTAAATCCCTCCCCTTCCTCATTGTTAAAATCGGAACTCTGTGAGCTTTCCAGCTCCATTTTTGCGGTATCTTCCACTCTCATTACCGCCACCCTCGTATCCTATTACGCGCCGTGGAACACTCCGTGGTGACATCACTTAAATGTCACCACTGTGAGTGTTCCAAGGCGAGCGCCGGCGGACTTGAGACCGGCTGTCAGTTGTGTGCGCTCAGTCAGCTGTGGCTGAGGTCGCGTGTTTAATATCTTTCTTCTTGGCTGAATAAACATCTCTTTTCCTCAACAACAAGAGCCCCTCTGATGATTTAACTACATGTTACACTGGCGACGAGGACAACTTATGTAAACACGGACGACCTCAACACGCAAGTAAAGAATACGAGCGGAACTCGAAAAAAATGTCATGGTGAGCAAAGCTGATAAGAACCTTAAGCCAAACACAAGAACTTACCGGTGAGTGTCACAGAGACATGCGGTGTGCCTCGAAAGAACAGCTGAGTAAATCTTATGAGAGGGGCGTTGGCGCAGCGTGAGTCTGACAAGTCTGATTGGAACTGTGATAAGAGACAGGGAGAATACACACTGACGGAGCATAGCGGCGTAAATTTTGCATGTCTGTTCACCCGTGGCAAGCGGAAGGTCGGGAGAAATCCAGAGGTGCTCAGGCTTGAGGCAGCAAGGCAGAGATAACCCACATAGCAGGAGACGGCGCGGAGTAGGAGAAGATTTACAGCAGCAACCCAGCGGCAGCGTAGATCCTGAAGCAGACAGGCTTGAGGTGATAAAGCGGCTCAAACAGTGAGAAATAGCTCGGGGGTGAGGAGAATCCAGCAATCAACCCAGCGACAGCGTGTGACCATCGTGTGTGGTAGAGGAGGCTACAGACTTAGTTAGGTTGACTCATGAAGTAACTGGTGAAGTGGCCCTAAACAGTTGGCATTTCTTGTCACTCGGTATAACACAAAGGAGCTGGTTTGTGTTATGAGGCACTTTTCAAGAATCAAAGAAGGAAAAGAAGGCGACATTGCCACCTAGTGGGCTCCAGAGTGCACTACAGACAACCATTTTATGTGGAATTGGTTTTTTTCTCTTTCGCTCCTGCTCTTATGTATTCACAAGAGGGAAAAAAAAGTTGATAATCCTTGCAATATTGATTTTGGTTGTTTTAAAGGCCATATTTAATGCTTGTTAGTGGCTATAGAAGGTGTAGAGGGAGTTGAGACTAGAAACGTGTAAAAGGCACCATGCAAAATGTAACGCTACCCCCCATGTTTCTTTTGAACCCAGGAGATCCGTCTATACAATGGAAAAAATGGAAAAAAATGTTCATGAACTATGCGACTGTATGTGGACCGAATCTGGGGTTGGAGAGGAAAGTAGCTTTACTGTCCTATTATTTGGGGGCGGAGGGAGAGGATATCTCCCAGAGCTTGGTGCACAGGAAGCTAGAGGTTTGAATGAATTCGAAATTAGCATAAAGAAACTAGATCTACACTCTCTTCCCAAAACTAGCACCATAATGGAAAGATATCATTTTGGGAAGAGAGGACAAAAGGAAGGAGAGTCAATAGAAGATTTTGTATCTGACCTACGCAAGTTAGCCGCTACATGCAAGTTTGGGGGCTCTAGCGAAGAAAGGATCAGGGACCAGTTTGTGTTGGCGTGCAGAACTGAACGTGTACGTGAGGAGTTGTGGTTGAAAGACGATCCCCCACTTAGAGAAGTACTTCTTGTGGCAAAACAGGTAGAACACATGATGCAATGTGTTAGTGAGATAAAACAAGACAGTGAAGACAAAGGAAGAGACAACAAGGCCAAGGTCAGCGAGGTTGCGGTAGAAAGTGAGTGTGTGTCAGAAATAAAGGAACAGAGAACAGCACACAAAGAGCAGAAAGAGAGCAAGACTGGGTGGCTATTCAAAGGCAACTGCTACAGGTGTGGGAAGCAGGGACACATGTCGAACGATAGGGATTGCCCAGCGCTCAAATACACCTGCAGCAAATGTGGAAGGAAAGGTCATTTCTGGCCAGGGGTACAAGAAGCAGGGGAAGGATACCACTACCAGTGTGTGTGACGAAATAGTACTGCAGGTACAGAGTGGGCAAGTTGGTTATCCTAAAGTCACCATAAAGGTTGAGGAGACGGGTGTAGAAGCCTTGTTTGATTCTTGCTCAAAAATTACAATCATTAATGCTCCGGAATTTGAGCGGGTGTCTAAGGGCAAAGTAAGATTGAACATTGATGGATGTTAAGCCAGGGGTCTATGGGGGACGACCGATCAGAATGAAGGGATACTTCTGGGGCAAAGTAGAGTACAAGGAAAGAGTGACTGTGTTAAAAGTCTATGTATCCTCGGTGGGAGACAACATTTTGGGTTGGCAGGCCCAGAAAGAGTTAGGAGTTTACCTCAACCCTAACAAAACCCCACAAATTTTGTTACAAGAAGTAGTGGGAACTCGGGAGGGGATTGAAGCAGAGTTCAAAGAAGTGTTCACTGATTAATTGGGATGCCTGAAGAATTACTCCCATAAGATAAGACTGAAAGAGCATGCAGTACCAGTCGTTGCGAAAGTTATAAATCTACCCATAGCAATTCAGGAGGTAGTTAGGAGTGAACTGGAAAAGTTGTGCAAGCAAGGAGTCATAGAAAAAGTCGAGGCTACAGAGTGTCTGGCGCCAATCGTCGCAGGTAGAAAAAAGGGTGGTTCGGTCTGCCTATGCATCGACCTCAGAGCACTAAACAAAGAGGTGGTCATTGACAAATTCCCGCTGCCTAACATTGCACAAATGAAGAGCATGCTCGAAGGAGCAAGGGTGTTCTCAACACTAGATCTGACCTCGGCCTACTTCCAAATCAAGCTCCATGAAGACTCTCAGGAACTCACATCCTTCGTGATACCTATGGGTGCATTTAAATTTAAGAGAATGCCCTTCGGATTAGTCTCTGCTGCGGGTGTATTCCAAAGGGTCATGGGAAGCATACTGAGAGGGATTCCCGGCATATTGTGTTACCAAGACGATGTACTCGTGTTCGGAAAAGACAACAATCAACATGACAGAAGGTTGAGACAAGTGCTTGCGAGATTTAAAGAACAAGGCCTCACTGTGAAAAGGGAAAAGTGCAAAATTGGGTGCAAGGAACTAGACTTCTTGGGACACAAGGTGACACCTGGTGGGATCCGTCCAAAAGCTGAACTACAGAACACTATAACAAACCTGATGCCTCCGAAGGACAAAGAGGAAATAAAATCATTTATGGAATGCTGGAATTCTACAGCAAGTTCGTACGGAACTTCGCTGGCAGAACATTCGCCATACGACGTCTACTCAAAAAGGATGTAGGGTTCAATTGGGACGAAGAATGCCAAAAAGAATTCGAGGATGTGAAGAGAGCATTGGCAGAAGCACCCAGCTTAAAAGCGTTCATACCAAACAGGAAGACGGTGGTGACAACCGATGCAAGCTCAAAAGGACTCGGAGCAGTCCTTACACAAGTAGGGGTGTGTTGGAGAAGAGACAATAGCCTTTGCGTCAAGATCGCTACAGAAGTCCGAGATGAACTACTCCATAATTGAGTAGGAGGCGTTGGCAGTACACTGGGCCATGAGCAAATTTAGAGACTTCATCTGGGGTACAAAGTTCACCCTTCGAACCGACCACAAGCCTCTGGTTGAAGTGTTCAACAAAAAGGGACTTGACGCAATCTCAAGCAGAATCAGGCGATGGGTTGTGAACCTACAGGAATACACATTTTGTGTCGAATACCTTCCTGGAACAAGGAATCTAGCAGCAGACTGCCTCTCGCGGCTGGTGGAAGAAAAGGGTGAGGACAAGTCCCTTGACAAAGACGGTGAAGACAAGGAAGACTACCAAACGGAGAACGTGTGTGTGATTACTCAGGGGGCGATCAAAGAAGATGCTTGGAAAGAAGCCCTTACGGCAGACGACCTACTCATGAGAGTGAGTGAGAGAGTAAAAGGGAAGTGGAGACACGACGATAAACAGGACGAAACTCTACGCCCATTCTGGATGGTCAGAGATGAGCTGTCTGTGGTCGACTGGTGTCTGTTCAGAGGAACGAGGCTAATCCCGCCTAAAACGGTGAGAGAACATTTGGTAGATTTAGCCCATGATGGACACTCGGGCATCACCAAGACTAAGCAGAGGATGCGGGAGGACTACTGGTGGCCGTGCATGGATCACAGGATTGAAAGTAAAGTAAGGGATTGTATCCCGTGTACGGTGAGCGATAAGGTCTTGAAACAACACACACCGCCTATGGTCTGCAGACCACCCCCCTCAGGACCGTGGGATGAAGTGGCACTGGACATAATAGGCCCACTGACGGGAGAACTACGCACACCGTACATCTTAGTGCTTGTGGATCTATAATCAAGATGGCCAGAGGTAAAGGTAGTGCCTGAAATCACCACAAGAACAGTCATCGAATTCCTACAGGAGCTGTTCCTCAGAGAAGGGTTACATAGCAGTCTGCTAACAGACAACGGCGTGCAGCTGTGCTCAAAGGAAATGAAGGACTTCCTCGGGAATTGTGGGATTGAACACAAGCGCTGCGTGCTTTACCACCCTGAGACCAACGGAATGGTAGAACGGTTCAATAAGACCTTGAAAGAAGGCATCCAGTTAGCTAAAGCTAATGGACTGAACTGGAGGGAAGAAATCACAAAACGGTTGGAAGCCTACCGTTTGACTCCACACCAGACGACGGGAGCTAACCCTTTCGAATTGCTCAGAGCAAGAAGACCCAACACCAAACTATCACCGGGATGGATGGGGTGGCACAAAGGATGGACAGACCATTCTAGGGAGTCAATAGGGCTGGACAGACAGAGCAAGGCCGTGTCAGTGAGGAAGGAAAGGTTCGATAGATTACACTCCACACGAGACGCAGGGTTCAGGGTAGGAGATGATATAAAGATCAAAGCTCCCACAGGCAGAGCAAGTTGGTCCGAGTTCAGCAAACCCACAAAGATTATCAAATTATTCAGAAATGCCGTGAAAACTCAGGAGGGGAAGATTTAGACCTGGGAAGAGTTGTGCGGTATCACCCTCCCAATGAAGACACTAGCCGTGAGGAAGGGAGAGTGGATAAACCAAAGGTGCGTAATGAATTGCCTCCTAGGGAGCGTTTTGCAGCATCCCACCCTGCCAGAAGAACAAGCCAGAGAGTTGTCAGGCTGCCCAGACATCTGGAGCAATATGTAACTAAATGATGTGTACTTTGCTTGGTAATGTTCTTTTTGTCTAAATGTATTCCATTATGTAGGGAAGGGGGATGTGTGGTATCTTCCACTCTCATTACCGCCACCCTCCTATCCCATTACGCGCCGTGGAACACTCTGTGGTGACTTCACTTAGAATGTCACCACTGTGAGTGTTCCAAGGCGAGCGCCGGCGGACTTGAGACCGGCTGTCAGTTGTGTGCGCCCAGTCAGCTGTGGCTGAGGTCGCGTGTTTAATATCTTTCTTCTTGGCTGAATAAACATCTCTTTTCCTCAACAACATGCGCCCCTCTGATGATTTAACTACATGCTACAATTTTCAACCAATGTAGACAAAACCGGACACCAAGGGGTTAACACTTGCTGGAATAAGCCGTGCCCCGTGGGCGAATGGGGAGAAAGAAAAGAAACCCGGCCCGGAGCGGACAGTCCCTCCCGGAGGCGGGGACAAGCTAAAGACATGCAGGAAAACAAACGCTCAGAGCAGGAGAGAAAACGGCAGAAGCGGCAGCCCAAGCACAGCGCTGGTCACGTGAATAAGCCTGCGGAGAAAGCGGCAGAAGCAGTAGATGGCTCACAGCGTCAGACGCATGAAAGGGCCGGAAAACAATGCTCAGAACAGGCTCGCAGTTAGTAAAGGTGAAGCACGCTAATGAATGGCAATTATTAAAACAACAATATCAAACCATACATTGTCAATAAATAAGAACACATAGGAGAGAACGTAAAAGCGTACTTATCCTGACTGCGAGCAGCGAGAAAAGAGGACTGTTCGCAGTCTGACCCTACGTTATCTCCAAGGATGAGCATTCATTGGTTGTTACCGTTCATGCTTTTGTTTCCCATTGGCCAATATTTTGCTTGGCCTGTTGGGAACTGTAGTTTTGTAGGTGTTCATCTTGGCTGCTATTTATAAAAGCAAGATAAGAAAAGCATAATATGAACCTCCGGTCTTGCCATAAAATTGCCTATGCCATTGTGTAGAGTGGCAAGTGTGTGTGCTCTGACCGCTAATACAAACTAGAAATTGGCTTAAAACCCCATTTGGCATAATTAATTCTACTATAAGGCCATTGTATATGGTGTGAAAACTACACCAATGGAGTGTGAAGTTGAATATAACTTTCAGAAAAGCTATATTTTCATGCTTGAACCACTCAAGGCTAACTAGCCCTAGTCTTAAGTTGCCGGGCAGCACCTCCTTCCCTCTTTTGAGGTCTGAAATTCCTTCCGGGAGTCACAAAATAGACCACTTTGATTTTCAGTTCAGCCTCAATGGGCAGGGATAACTCAGCTGAGCTCAACAAAATATTCATGGAGGGGGGGCTACTGTCCATCCTATTAGCAAAACTGTGTCTTATCCTGCATAGCAGACCTGTCTGTGTCACATGTAAAACTTGTGTACCTTTAAAATGGAACAAACAATCCCAGATTCCAATTCTTGCCCATCCCCTTTCTGGTAACTGAAGGAACCTGCTTTGTCTTACCAAACATCTGTCTCATTTGGGACTTAGAAGAAATGTAAAAATTAAAAAAAAAATGGCAATAGATGACAATGCCTCTTTTTGAAGTTGCCCATAGAATTTTTTTTTTACACTTTTTGACTTCCAGACTTTCACAAGAACCAATTGAGTTGGTGTTTGTGCCCGGGCTCCATCATGATCAGCCTGAAATTGCACCTTGGGGACCTTGGGCCATATGTATCATAGTTCCGTTTTGCGAATTCTAAATAGCGATTTTTAAGGAATCGCTATTTAGAAATCGCAAAATGGTATGTATGTAGGAAATCGCTTCTTTTTAACGATTCCTTAACATTCCTAAATTGCGATTAGCAAATTGCTAATCGCAAATTTCCCATTCATTTCTATGGGCCAGGAGGCCCATAGGAATGAAGGGGAAATTTGCGATTAGCAATTTGCTAATCGCAATTTAGGCATATTTTCAAGGGTGCAGGGGTGTCTCAAGAACACCCTGCTGCACTCCTGAAAATGACATGTAGGGGCATATGGCGCACATACATGCCCTAAGGGCATGTATGAGCGTCATATGGCACCTTTGGATTTAAAATTATTATTATTTTTTTTAATTCGCAACACACCACCAACTAGAAGTTGGTGGTAATTTGCGAATCCTTATGGGCATTTTTGAATAATTTTTTCTTTGATACATTGCATTTAAGGAATTGCAAAATGTGCGATTCCTTAAGTGCAATCGCAAAATAAGGAATGGCAAATTTTGCGATTCCTTATTTTGCAGCCAAAATGTTTCATACATACCATTTAGCAAATTAGCATTCGCAATTGCGAATTTCGGCCTTTGCGAATGCAAATTTGCTTGATACATATGGCCCTAAGTCTACTATGACTATTGAATTACATATTGTTCTTGGTACTTTTCCACTTTAGTTTTAAAAAAATGAATATCTCCAGGTCCTCTTGGGATTTATTTAGATTTTTGAGAATTTTCTACTGTTTTTGCACAGCTTAAAATGTTTACACATTGTCAGTGATGCACTGACTTATGTTTTCTTACGTGCAATTTAGTGACTGACAACCTAACCTACTACCACATATGCTCCGTTTTATTCGTAATAATAGACCTATTACAGCTAACTATGCAACGTAGCACTTTACTTGCATGTCTATTCTGTTGTAACATTTGTATCTTTATAAAAACAATGAAAGCAGGAGTAGACTTGATTTTCAAAAATGCCAGTGTACTAGCTAACTTCTGCTTAATAGTGGTGAAAACTAGTGATTACGAGTTTCTTTCACGTTTGGCTGTGAGGTGATTGCAGTGGTAGAAGTGGGCGGGATCGGAAGGGCACGGCATGCCCCTACTTAAAAAAATTGTTTCAATCCATTCCCCTACTTCTTTCTTTCAAAAAAGCATCCCGGGACGACAAGAATAGTCCTACTTAAAAACGATAACTTTTTCATTCAGCTTGTGCGGTGCCAGGGGTGGCTCCCACTTCTCTGTTGAATTCCAGAGGCTGCAGCAACCCCTCCCTGAGATCTCACAGACTGTGGGCAGGCCCATTGTCATTCAGATTGAGGCTGATTATCACCTTTAGAATGACAATGCGCACGCCATCTGCCTTTCCCATGATGTGAGATTGGAGTTAATGATTACAGAGGAGCTTTCCCTAAACAGAGTATTGTGGGGAACTTGCCACCCTGTGTAATTTGTCAATATTGTACACAGAATTAACTGGGCAGGAGCAGTGATGGGACAGAAGAGGCGACAGAAAAGGTGAGGTGATGGGGCAGGAGAGGTGACCGGGCAGGAGAGGTGACCGGTCAGGAGAAGTAACGGACTGGAGAAGTGACAGGGTAGGAGAGGTGACAGGGTTGGAGAGGGACAGGACAGGAGAGGCAACAGGAAAGGAGTGGTGACAGGGCAGGAGATGTTATGGGGCAGGAGAAGTGACCGGGCAGGAGCAGTGAACAGACCGTGCGGTGAACAGGCAGGAAAAGTGATGGGGCAGGAGCAGTGACTGGGCAGGAGCAGTGACGGGGCAGGAGAGGCCACAGGAAAGGAGAGGTGACTGGGCAGGAGAGGAGATCGGGTAGGAGTGGTGACCAGGCAGGAGTGGTGGCCGGGCAGGATACGTGACGGGGCAGGAGAAGTGACGGGGCAGGAGACGTGATGGGGCAGGAGAAGTGACAAAGCAGGAGAAGTGATGGGGCAGTAGAAGTGACGGGGCAGGAAAGGCAACAGGGCAGGAGAAGTGACAGAACAGGAGGAGTGACGGGCAGGAGAAGTGATGGACAGGTGACGTGATGGGGCAGGAGAGGTGACGGGGCAGGAGAAGTCACAGGTCAGGAGAAGTGACTAAGCAGGAGAAGTGATGTGGCAGGAGCGGTGATTAGGCATGAGCAGGAGCGGTAACCAGGAGCGGTAACCAGGCGGGAGCGGTGAAAGGACATGAGTGGTGAAAGGACGTGAGAGGTGAATGGGGCAGGAGCAGTGAATGGGGCAGGAGCAGTGACGGGGCAGAGCAGTGACAGGGCAGGAGCAGTGATGGGGCAGGAGAAGTGACGGGGCAGGAGAGGCAACAGGGCAGGAGAGGTGACAGAGCAGGAGGAGTGACGGGCAGGAGAAGTGACGGACAGGTGACGTGATGGGGCAGGAGAGGTGACGTGCAGGAGAAGTGACAGGTCAGGAGAAATGACTAAGCAGGAGAAGTGATGCGGCAGGAGAGGTGATTAGGCATGAGCATGAGCGGTAACCGGGCAGGAGAGGTGAACGGACAAGAGCAGAGAACAGGACAGGAGCAGTGAACGGGGCAGGAGCAGTGAACGGGGCAGGAGCAGTGAATGAGCAGTGAACGGGACAGGAGCAGTGAATGGGGCAGGAGCAGTGAATGGGGCAGGCGCAGTGAACGTGGCAGGAGCAGTGAACGGGGCAGAAGTGACGGGGCAGGAGCAGTGAACGGGGCAGCAGCAGTGAACGGGACAGGTGCAGTGAACGGGTCAGAAGTGAAAGGGCAGGAGAAGTGATGGGACATGAGAAGTGATGGGGCAGGATAAGGGACAGGGCAGGAGAGGCAACAGGGCAGGTGAGGTGACAGGGCAGGAGAGGTGACGGGGCAGGAGAGGTGGCAGGGCAGTAGCAGTGATTAGGCATGAGCAGTGAACGGACAGGAGCGGTGAACGGACAGGAGCAGTGAACAAACAGGAGTGGTGAACAGGGCAGGAGTGATGAACAGGGCAGGATAAGTGACAGGCCAGATGAAGTGACGGGCCTGGAGAAGTGACGGGGAAGGAGAAGTGAGGGGGCAGGGGAATTGACGAGCCAGGAGTGGTGATTGAGCATGAGCAGGAGTACTGACTGGACAGGAGCAGTGAAAGGGCAGGAGCAGTGAACGGGCAGGAGCAGTGACGGGGCAGGAGAAGTAACGGGCAGGAGAAGTGATGGGGCAGGAGAAGTGATGGTGCAAGAGCAGTGATTAGGCATGAGCAGGAGCGGTGAATGGGTAGGAGCAGTGAACGGGCAGGAATAGTGAGGGGGCAGGAATAGTGATGGGGCAGGAGTAGTGATGGGGCAGGAGTAGTGACAGGGCAGGAGTAGTGATGGGGCAGGAGTAGTGATGGGGCAGGAGTAGTGACGGGGCAGGAGTAGTGAACGGGCAGGAGCAGTGACGGGGCAGGGGAAATGACAGGGAAGGAGCGGTGACGGGGTAGGAGAAGTGACTGGGCAGGAGAAAGTGACAGGGCAGGAGAAGTCATTTGTACATACGTTCCTTGCCTATTTATTTATATACTATTGCATGACATCCACTGATGTGTCTGCAAAGCATACGTATTGCCCCAAATTTTTGTCCTGAATTTTGACCTCCTGTCTTGAATTTATGTCCTGAATTTTGACTACTTGTCCTGAATTTTTACACTCACAATCCTGAATTTGTGCCCATGCCAGTTGGCCACCCTACTCTGCAGTGACCACGACCTCCTCCCCTTCTATCTAAGGGCCTGCAAAGCACCACTGTAAGGGCCATCAGTCTTAGGTTTGCGCAAAAAGTGCTACCTCTGATGGCCCTGCTGCCGCCGTTATTCACACTTCATTTAGTGAGAAAGCTGCCTGTCTGCCTCCACTGTTACGATTTCAATGGTCACATCAGGATGCTTTGGTGTCCCCGCCCTTGACCTCTTCTGCCCTTCATCTTCAGGCTCAGACATCACTTGGAAAAGAAGAAAAGGGATTCATGGCTTGCTGTAAATCTGATATCCACCTATCCGGAACTTGAAAATAGGAGGACGGTGGCTGCTGTCGCAGAGGCCCTCCGCTGGTCGATGTACCCAAAGCTGACCTAGCCCCAGCAGCCTCTCCTGGAAATTCATCTGTGTGCGTGCCCAGAGGTCCCCAGCCCCTCCTTTATAGCTCTGCTTTTTTCCCGCACTGGGGTCTGCAAGAGGAGCCTGGACTACCTCTGACCTCCATGCCCTTAAATAAATATCAAGTAAGATGAGAAAAAGTAAGAATACCCAGTGCATTTTTTTAAAAAAGAACTGGAAAATGTCATATATCTCATCAGCTGTTTTTCTTATGTTATTTTTTTAATGTGTACCACTGCTTTGTCTGTGTTCAGGGATTTGGTGTTTTAAGACAAGCATTTACAATGCAATGGGTCTCGCATTACTGAAAGTTTGACCTATTGGCATTGCAAATAATAATGCACGCCAAAAGCTCAAGCTTTCAGTAATGGAAGGCCTATTGCATTGCAAATACTTGCTTTTTTACGCACCTGAGGAGACTAAGGGGCCTATTATGAAAACGGGAGGATCTCCACCGCCAGAACGGCAGAGGCGATCTGCCCGCCACATGTCCCTGTGACACCCCGCCTAATTAGTATGGCGAGGGGCACCGCGGCGGACGGAAGACTGTCCGCCACTTTTCCGCCAGTCGGATTGCCGGCTTGGCAGAAAAGGCAGATAATATGGTGGAGGTGCCTTGCGGGGACCGCCATCCATATTATGATGGATGCGGAAAAAGGCCTTTCCATAGTGGCGAAGTATTTTTTTTTTTTTTTGTGAAAACCTTTATTAGTACAGAAAGGATATACAAAGCAGGGCCTACAACCGATCTGACCGGCCACGACACGATAAAGCAGTCAAAGAGTCCAAATGAAAAATCACAGAATCAGACGTGAAGAAGTGCGTGCAATACAATCGTAAAAAAAGGGGGGGGAGGTAAGAGGATCTAGACGGCCAGCAATCAGGAGTAAAATAAGGTTAATTTTATATTATAGTAATGAGGCGTATGACAGGCTCAGCGACAACAAAGAAGTATCCGGATTCCCAAAACAGATCATTAGCAACAAAAGGATAAAGGGCAGTAATGCAGAAGTGTCAGCACTGTATACATCGGTATAAAAACAGATGTGGTGAACACAAATCAATATGCAAGCAGCAACAACTTTGCATTCTCACCACCCAGTAGCACATCGGATACAGAACAGGGAGGCCGGAATAGCGACATCGACAAAACTAGCCCGTCATACTAACCTTGGGAGAGAAGGAAAAGGGGAGTATGGGAGAGGGGAGAGGAAAGAAGAGAGGGAAGGAAAACACAGACTAAAAGAGAAGAATGCCGCGCTGAAACAGGCGCCCCGTAGCGAGGAGCATATAAAAGAATAGGAATAGTAGCAGCGAGGGGGGCCTGGGAGTCGCAATGGAAAGCAGTAGAACTCTAAAGGAAGAACCGCAATGTTACAGACCCCACCCTAATCATACCACGCAAGGCAAGGACAGACGCGGCACTCCCATTAAGATACACAAAAGGGCCATAGAACTAAAAAAAATAAAACAACAAAGAAGACCCAACCCACCCATCCCACCCAGCACCCCTGCAGAAGGCTACGGCCTACCCTCCAAACAGCGCGCCTGTCGCCCTAAACCAGAACCCGAAATGTAGTAGAGACAAGAGAGAAAGGAAAGAAAAAGACAAAAAGAAGATATGAAAACAAGGTAGTAAAGAGGAGGGAGGAGCATGAGGGCAAAAATTACGACGGTTGGCTACAGCCCTCCGCCCAACCATACAATCATAATACGTGTGCACCAGAACGACACTAACTCGAGCGCCACAGAACTTACAGAGGGGTCTCCCACAGCTCTATGGATATGAGCCACTGCGTCACGAATCCGTTTATCAATAATCCAACGGGAACCATGCATCTTACCCCAATCCCTTCTTCACCGCAATTACCACCCACCAAATAACAGTGGGAAGTGAGCAATACGATGTGAGGCAAGCACACAAATGAAAAAAATTACAAGAAAGACGCAGGTCAGAGAGGTCAATCAATAAGCAAGTGAACAAAAAGTCAAATAGGCAGATCAAATGTCTCAACAACAGCAACAGGGGCAGTAAAAGACAAGAGTTCAGTCCCGCAGATCGAAAAGGCGGGGGTGTGCTAGCAAAATGGGAACAAGACCTCATCAAGGCAGAAACAAGCAGCAGTCCGCCATTTTTCTCAGGCACCCGGGGACGATCGGGCCTCCGCATGACGTCCAAGTCCCCAATTTCCAGACAACGAAGAGCCGGAGGTTCCAAAGCCGTCGGCCTGTAAGCCCGAAGGCGAGGGTCCAGGCTCGATGGACGGAGCAGCGGCGGGGGAACCCCTTCACACGGTCAGTCCACGGAGCACCGCGCCCCGCACCAGCTTCACGGCCGCCAAGGCAGGCCCGGTCCAGGGTCACCGGGAAGTTCTCACAGTGGCTCTCTCCAGTGGTGTAGTCTCTCGGCCGGGGCCAACAGGTACCACAACGCCGGGCCGGATCCAATAGGCGATGCCCCGGTCTCAGCTCCACGAAGGCCCCGGTCCCCCCGGGGGGCACAGCTCCGGAACCGCTGCAAGCGCAGCTCCAGAACCGCTGCAAGCAGGAGCCTCCAGGTCAAACCGTGAGTGAGAGCGAAATGTTGCGTTTTCATGTCTTTGAAAATCTGTCGTCTCTGGGCAGGATATGCAGCAGGATATGTGAGTCAGGCCGGAGGGCTGACGGAGCCGAGCTACAAGGCGATCATTTCGCTCGCGAGCTTGGCTCCTCCCCCGTGGCGCAGTATTAATTCACTGAGGTATGTTGGCACTTTAGAAATGCTGTCCATAGTGCCTGCTAGCTGATTCAGTGCGCTTTGTGTTGGTTACACGGTGGAAGCCATGCGTGGCACACACTACCACAAGGGTTGCACAGATACAGAAGAGCGCATTTACTCCGGGAAAGAGGGGCACAGGGGGGGAACTTTATTGAAAACCAGGTCAAATGCCAAATTATGTGTAATTAACCTGCTGGACAATTGTGTACAGGCATTGACAACATTTTACAGTGAACGATGCAGTGACAATCAGTTACAAATCCAAATTTGCACTGATAAATCAGCTAAACATAATATTTTATTTTTCTACTTTCTACCAGTGGTAGGGTCCAAATATTTGTACAATAATTCCCAGCAAAACTACATGCCACTTGTGCAGATCACGAGGCCTGGTCCATAGCGTTTCGCACCTGTTCCTTTGCACTCAAGACAGTCAGTAAAGTGACTGCCCCTGCTCAGTTCATGATGAAGCCTACAACCAGTGCTTAATTTGAGCCCGTGGTTGCAGGTGTGGATATTCGGCAGGGTGGTTCCATGAGTTCTGCTATTTTTAGTCACAACCCTGACTCCGCCCACTGATCCAATCTTCGGTTATTCCCGCCCCCCTGAGTCTCCACCGACAGTTCCACTACTTTTTTATCCCCACTTCGACCACTGGGTGATTGTTGCTAGAGCTCATTGGTTGGCTAAATATGTGCGTAATAATTAAAAAGGGGGTGGGCAAAATCTACACTCCGCCTTCTTTGTTAGCCACAGTTTACAAAGCTCATAAACTGATGTGTAGTTATTTAAACCTCACCTACAGTCAACAGTAATGTTTTTACTCAGGATTCGGCGCCCTAAAACATTTGTAGAGAGAGAATTCGTACTGCACATAATCTTGTTTTGGGGGATTATTTTTCTTGAATCTTCTAAACCTTCAAGGCGCTTTAAAAAAATCTTTGTAGAGTTTGCGCATTATTTGGAAATGCATTAATTATTTGGTCAAATAACGTAGTCAAAACAAACAGATTACTAAGCCCAGAATTATTTTTCTTAAACCAAATTTCACAATTGTCTTGTACTTTTGAACTGGTATTATTTCATGTAATATTCATCGTGGGAGATGCATAAAGCAGAACATGTTTTGATGTAGAACAGGGAAAGGTTAACCAAGGGACGTTTCCTGCTAAAACCAGTGTTCTTCAGATATTTGGCACAGCATTGTATTCTATTATTCGCCAGCGTTCAGATTCACTTGACTTACTGGTCAATAACTTTAAAGTAGCACTCATAATTAAGTGGACCTTTTGTGAACTTATGCTTATTTCCAAAATATTAATTTTTCTTTGCACAAAACTTTCAGTATACCAGCAGCCATCAATTGCTGTCTGACTTAATAAATCACCCTAAAAAAATGTTGGCAAGACCTTGTATCCCTTTCAGTATTGTAATCGAGGCCAACTGAAAACAGGCCGAAGGTTCAATAGTTCTAATATATATTAATATAACGCACATTATATTTGTCTAAAGTGTTTCTTCCATGGAGGTTTGTAAGTGTATGTTAGGAAGGTCTTAGTTATTGCCGGTAGAATAATGTACCCTTTTTTTTTAGCCGAAAAGCTAGTTTGATTGTTATACTATTCTTAGCTCCAGTATAAATTACCCAATTCCAAGATGTATACTTTGGACCACTAATGAAATCTTGATGAGTACCACTGGGGGATGCGTGATTACACCAGCCCAGCTCACCATTATTCCTACTATCTGGGGATGCTCTCCCCACTTGTGAAAACTTATCCATGTGAGTCAGTCTATGTGAGCTTGTTCTGGTTTGACCTGTGATAACACAGGGCATCACCTGCACTTTTTTCCAAGTGTCTTTGATTCCTTTTTTTTTTTTTAAAGTATTCTATTCTTTTCAGAATTTCATTTCAAAACATTCAAATTCCATAGGAAACATTGGGGCACATGCATCATTGTAAATTGCATTCGCAAATGGTGCGAATCGCAAAATTCGTCCGTTTGCGAATGCAATATCAATTTTTTGGATGCATCACCATTTTTGTACCTTTCGCAATTTAAGAAATCGCAAAATTGCGATTTCTTAAATTGCGATTGCATTTAAGGAATCTCAAATTGAGATTGATTAAATGCAATGCATCAAACTTTTAAAAATTGCGAATTCGCAAATAAGGGGAGCAAATTACCATGAAGTTGACCTTCATGGTAATTTGCGAAAATTTTGAAAAATGCTCTAAAGGGCATTTTTCAAAGTTCCATTTTACACACACACATGCCCTTGGGGCATGAGTGTGTGCAAAATGTACTTATAGGCAGATTTCAGGGGTGCAACAGGGTGTCCTTTGGACACCCCTGCACCCTTGAAATTGCATTCTCAGTTTGCGATTCTCTAATGGAGAATCGCAAATTAAGAATGTCTTCCCATTCATTCCTATGGGCCTCTAGGCCCATAGGAATGGATGGAGAGGTATTCCTTAATTGCGATTCTCAATTAGAGAATCACAATTAAGGAATTTTAAGAAATCGCTATTTTTTTAGCAATTTCTTGATGCATTGCAATTTGCAATTCCTTAATTGCGATTCCTTATTTTTCACAATTAAGTAATCTCAAAAAGCAATATTGATGCATGTGCCCCATTGCTTTTGCAAACAAATATAATCAGTTTGACCCCTTTTTCTTCTAAAATCAAGTTTTCATACAATGTGCTCAACGGTAGCACCAAAGCATTTCGTGCCTCACTGTCTTTTTTTCTGGCACAAATTATGGGTTACTGAAATATTTTGTGCGACACAATTTTGAGTGTCCCTTTTTATCTCTTGTATTTCCAAATGTGTCATCTTGCTCAGAGCACCACTTTATTTCCTTGCAATTAGGCACACAACAACGAAGGAAAATGATTTAAATACTGTTCAAACATCAAGAGTAAATAACAGCATTGGTGTACAAAAAAGGGGACACGGGTTGGCATAGTGCCAGATGCTGGGTTGGGCTGCAGATGGAGTGGGCTGAATTCACAGCATGGAATGTCTGTGCTTATTGTCAGGCTGGCAGATGGGATATTGTGAATTTGGGATGTTTTCTATGGGCTGGTTTTATTGCTGGATCGTGTTCTGCTGGGTTAGCCGAAGGACTAGGCCATCGGGTAGGGATTGCTTAGGGTTAGTCATGGGTGAGTACAAGACCATTCTTAAAGGTTGGCTGTTTCTATTAAGCATTTATGTTAGACCTGTTAGCCTTAGAGTGTTCTTCCCCCAAATGGTTTGCCTTACTCCTCCATATTTTTCTGATCTCATTCTGTTGGCTTTAGCACTCTGTGCACTTTACCACTTTACCAAGTCCTACGTTTGTGTGCTCCCTCCTTCAAAACATGGTAGCATTGGCTTGTCCACAATTGGCATCTTTAATATACTTATCTATTCCTAGTAAAGTGGCTCTTAATTTGCCTACAGCATGTCAATTTAATGCTACTACTCAACCTGCAGCACTTATTATGCCATCCACTTAAGTAGCTCTTATAAACATGTCGTTTTAATTTTTTTTCAACATTTTTTTTAATTATTTGAAGGCCTACCTCTCCCATAGGATAATATTGGAATATCCTAATTACATCTAATAAGGATAACTTCCAAATGGGAACAGGAAACAAGTTCATGGTTGGTGTTTTGGACTAGAAAAGAAAAATACTCTTCTATAGTAAAGATGGATTTTGAATTGAAATTTTCAAAAAGCCACTTTTGGAAAGTTGGTATTTTCCTGCCTTAGCCACTTAGTGCCTGCAGTCTATCTCTGGGTCGTATTATGTCATTTGAAATGTCATCTGTGATGTCACTGACCATGTCATCAGTGATGTATTATGTGAGGTCATAAGCAGTGCACTGCGGGGGCATGGGTTATAGTTAGCTCAGCTAACTATTACTGCTGAGTTTCACTGATTTTGTAAGAGTAAAATCTGAGCCTAACTATAATGTCTCTGTAGCCTTTGTTTTTTTCAGTGAATTTCTAAGGTATTTTTTATTCCATTTCCTAACTATAATGCCCCTGTAATCTTTGTTTTTTTCTGTGAAATTCCAAGGTTTTTAAATGCTAATTCCTAACTATAACTTCCCTGTAACGTTTGTTTTTACAATTAATTTCTTTCTTTTTTTAAGTAATAGTTGTGTTTGGAGAGTGGTGGAGAAAGGGGGCTGGGCCTCCCACCAGCTCTCTGCAATCCTGCTATGTAGGTCTCACAGGAGATACCAGGAGGGCTTTTTGGCCCCCAAGGTCCCTAGGGTAAATTGGACCTCATCCACAACCAGCAGTGTGCCAGGAGTCACAGCTGCAGAGTGGTAGAGAAAGGGAGCATGGCTCCTGAAGACCTCTTGGAAACCCCACTGCGTGGGACTTTCTGGAGGTAACAGGAGTGGTAAAAATGGAAAAGGAATTATTTGTATGCCTGGTTGGGTCCCTCAGGGACACCACCAACATTTCTAGGGAGCCAGTGTATTACTACACTGCCCCTTTCTTTTTTTTTGTTCATGTTTCTTCTGGGACTCAGCTTTAAGTCGAGTCCCAGGTTGGCTGCCAGCACTTCCTGGTTTAAAGTGTTGTCAGCCAACCAGATCTCAGCTCTAGATCAGGAGGGTTCACGGATCCTCTGCGTACCTATATATACAACTGGAAATTTCTTTAAATAACTTCAAAATATCTGAATGTATTTACACCAAATAACAAAATAACACATCCCTGAACCAACATCTACCTTCCCGCCAAATTTGATGCAATTCTGTTTAGCAGTTCGAGTCTAAAGTTCCTATGGGAATTAACAGGGAGAATGAGATTTTAAGCACCCCCTGGTTCTCGGCCCCCGCTTGACAGATCACCACAAAACTTTCAAGATGGCAGCTGAAGTGAGCATTGTATCAGTTTTGAAACAGTGTGCAAAGGTGCCAGTAGGTTTTCTACATATATATTTATATATTATCTGCAGCCGGTTGCCATTAGGTAGGACCTAGTTTCCATAGGAAGAGCGTTTTTTTTTTCCAATAACTTTGGCGCCGCTTGACGGACCTTCCCAGAATTTTCAAAACAAATGTTTAAGCGCCTCCAGCTGCTGTGTTGAAGGTTGTCGGGTGATGCATTTCAAGCGGGAGCCGAGGAAAAATGGGGGTGTACATGCTTTCCCGATGTTAATTCCCATAGGACATTTGAGCACGACTACAGCCCAAACCGCTGAACAGAATTACACCAAATTTGGCAGAAAGATAGATTTCATTTCCTTTTCATTTACTTTCTTTATTTCAGTGTTGTACACCTTAAAAGAACAAGCACATGTAAATGCAAACAATGCTAAAACAGTTAGGAAAAGCTAAAAGATAGATTTGGTTACACAGATCATGCTTTTTATGATTGGGTTTAAATCCATTCTGTAGTTTTAGATCTAATAAAGGGCAATATATATATATATATATATATATATATATATATAAATATCTAGGGCGACGGATTCTTGCAGAGAATCTCTGGATCTATGCTAAAATCTGATTGGCTGCCAACACTTCAACCAGGAAGTCTGGGCAGCCATCTTAGGACTGCACTTGAAGCCGAGTTCCCCAAAAAAAGATTTTCAAAAAGAAATTGTGCCAGGGTAGGTATACCGCAAAACACTGGCCATGGTGCAGGGGTCTCCCAGAGACCCCACCACAGCTAAAAAGCATTACAAAAAATATTTGGAAAAATCCACGGCTAGATCCGTGAATTTTTCCAAGATTCTTTTTTCTTTAATGGTCTCCTGCGCTTTTACTTTATTGGGCCCCCAGGTGCACCAGGGCATTGGGGCCTGGAAAAGGAGGGAGGCGCTCAGGACCCCCTCCTATGGCTTATAGTAGCCCTGGGGACTGCCACCTTCCTGGGGCTTTAATTGAATACAGAGTGGGTGCCATGCAGACCCCCCTGCAGGCCGGGGGACCACCACCACCCCATGGCAAATAATTTAATGAAATGCAAGAGGCCTGCACGGACCCCCCTGCAGCCTTGGGCACCACCATCTCCCATGGGGAAAAATAACAAAATAACGAAGGGGGTCTGTTGCGGACCCCGGTCCCAGGGACCATCACCTCCCTGGGGTTAAGTAAGCATTGGAAGGGGGCAGCGTGGCCCCCCTCCTGCAGCCAAACATGGCCCCGTGGACCACCACTCCCCAGAACCGGGTCCTACAATGTACCGGGGTGCTTAGGCCTGGGGCATTGCAATTTGCAGTGGCTTGGCAGACGCTTCCAGCCAAGCCACAGAAAATGCTCTACTTTTAGCAAGCAAAAGCTCACAAATACCCATGCTTGCTGAAATCGAAGCATTTGCCTGTTTCCCTGCCCTCTGTCAAGTGATCATGGAAACAGACATATTGCTATGAGATCCAGGGAGCTGCATGATTATCTGCTCCCTGGACTTTAAAGGAATGGCAGCTGTCGCAGGAGGAGGGAGCCTGCAGTGACAGCTGGGCCTTGAGGGTCCCTCGGTGGCGCCTAACTGAGAGACCAGGCCTGAGGGGATTTTGTCCGTGGGGATGAAATGGCCTGGGAAGGGGGGGCTGCGTTGGGCTTTAATTGAATATACTGCGAGTGCGAGCAGCCCCCCCCCCGGCATCCCTGTGATACGACACCTCCCAGAGGCAAATAATTAAAAAAAATACAGGGGCCTGCTCAGACCCCCCGCAGCCCTGTGGACCACCATCTCCCCAGGGCAAACAAGGCAAAATAATGAAGGGGGTCTGTCATGGACCCCTGCCCTGGGGACATCATCTCCCCAGGACTAAAGTAAACATTGTAAGGGGCCCACGTGGCCCCCCTTCTGGAGCCATACATGGCTCTGGGGACCTCAACTCCCCAGGGCCGGCTCCTGCAATGTTCTGGGGTGCCCGCTTCCGGCACATTGCTATTTGCTGTGGCTTGACAGGCGCTTCCAGTAAAGCCACAGCAAACTCTCCACATTCAGCATGCAAGAGCTCACAAATGCCCATGCTTGCTGAAAGCAGATCATGTGCCTGTTTCACTGCTCCCTGTCAAGCAAGCAGGGAAACAAAAAAATTGCTCTGAGATCCAGGGAGCTACGGGGCATATTACCAACAACTAGCGATAATGTTTGTCTCTAACTTGTTTAGAGACAAAAATTATCGCCGCACATCGGCGATTTTTATCGCAGATAAACCTTGCTATTAGCAAGGTTTATCGCAAATGCGATAAAAAACGGCCGCAATGCATGAATATCGCTGAAAAGTCAGCGATATTCATGCATTATCGAGCAAATGCTCTTAGCCATGTTATCCACCTCCCATTGGATAACATGGTGAAGAACTGCTCAGGGCAGGTGTTAGCTTTTGGAGATATTCGTGCTTAGCGCGAATATCTCCAAAAGTTGGTAATAGGAGATAGCGATGTTAGCGACTGTTTCCAGTCGCTAACATCTTGGCACGCCCACTTTGCATGTCATTAGTGATAAATATCACTGACATGCAAAGTGGGGCCCAAGATGGTCGCTATCTCCTATTAGCTGTCACTAACTGGTGTTAGCGACAGCTTGGTAATAGGGAGATACTTTTATCTCCGCTTTCTTGGCTTTTAAAGCCAAAAAAGCGGAGATAAACCCCCTTGATAATATGCCCCTACATGTTTAGCAGTTCCCTGGGTCTTAAAGCAATGCCAGCTCTTGCAGGAGAGAGGGAGCCGGCAGGGACGCAGGGGCCTTGAGGCTCTCCCGGTGATCCACAACGGAGGGGTCAGGCCCGGGAGAATGGGGTCCCTGGTGCCAAAATCATCCTGGGGAGGGGGGCCATATGGCCCCCTTCCATTAAAAAAATATATATAAATAAAAACTGGGCCCCAGGGGATGGGGTCCTTGGGGCTGAAATTGGCCCAGGGAGGGGGCGGGTGTGCAGCCCCCTTCCCCTTTTTTAACATATAAATAAAGGCTGGGCCCCGGGGGATGGATCCTATTAGGAAGGGTACCTTGGTCTCAAATTTAGCTTGCAATGTTTAAAATGGGGCCAGGGTAGAGTCTCCCTGACACCATGGGGAAGATATACCGAGGGTGAAAGCACAAAGTTTAAAAATGAAATGTGCATACATTTTTTTTTCAATTTGTCTGTAAATCCATGGCACAAGTATCAGACAAAGATTGGTTCAGGCTCCAGTTATGTAGCCATACTGTTTCCTCCTTATTTTGAGGGAGACCCCTGATCTAAAGGGCTCACTGTGGCACCCACATGCTAATTGCATACCTTCATTGTGTGATTATTATTAGTAGCAGTATAACAGGAGAGCCAAAGTTGTTCATCATCAAATTTATTTAGTGTTTGCCATGTATGATTTTAACACCTTTCTGGGCCTTGATAACTTGATTGACCAACACAGAAAAGCAGCAGAGTTTCTTCTTTTGTCGTTTCTTCTTCAATACACCACAGTAATCTCACTCGTAGATCTGTGCCCTTCACTGGTATCTTTTAGAGGCAAGCCACTATCCTACTGAGATCAACTTCACTCAAAAAAATGAAAGATTACATGGATATTATAGTTAGGGCATAGAAAAAATAGAAATTCACAGAAAAAAACAAAGGTTATAACCGTTACATGGACGTTATAGTTAGGTTCTGAATTTACCCACACAAAACCATAGAAATTCAACAGTTATAGTTACCACCCCTAACTATAACTTACATCCCAGCAATGCACTGCTTATGACCTCACATACTACATCAATATCGATGTGGTCAGTACATCACTGATGACATCACTGTCTTCAAAATAGGCTGTCCTTTCATAGGGATGAGTTGCAGCAGGTCACCAAAGACAATTAAATGTTTTTCTCGAAACAGCACATCATACTCTGTTTTTAAATCTTCTGAATTCTTAAGTGTACAGAGGAAAGCATTAAGTAAAAAAAACATGATCACTTCAATGATGAATAAAAGCTGCACTTTCTTCAATACTCTTCATAACTTCTGGTGCTCCAGTTTATTCTCATGTTCAACAGGAAGCAAAAGGAGTCATTGTAAAGTATTTCCTTTAGTTCAGTGTGCAGCTAATCCAGTTGGTGCTGTTACTACACATGATAAATTTGATTCTCTAGTCCTCTATGGATAAGCAGTGAGAACTTTAATTAGAAAGCTTTTCCCAGTGCCAGCTTGACCACTGATGTATATTAGTATTGGCATAAACGAAGAGTATTCAAATTCTTTCTTCTTATGCAGGAATCCATGCTCTATTTTATCTTTTACTTTAAAATACATTTCTTTTAGAGTTTTGCTCTGTTGTGTTGCTAAATGTTTGAAATCAACATTTTCCTCTCTTGCTTGCATTGCAACCTCCACCTCACTCATGGCTATGACTGCTTAATTTTGAGTAGCTTGTTATCCAAATGGACCCTGACTCAGTGGTCCAGAACTTTGGCTGCTTTGTGAAATCTCTATAGCTACCTAAGTAGCAGTGGTTTCTTTCTGTTCAGTCTCATCTTTCAACATTTGAAGTGGTTTGAAAAGCCTGGACACTAAGGACCTGATTACGATAGCCGTGGAACTGCCCCCTCAGGCCGTCGGTGGCTGACCCACCGCCATCCAGCCCATTGGATCCGACTGCCACATTAGCATGCAGGCGGTCAGAGCCAGGCTGTGGGGGGAAAGACCGCTGTGTACCACAGCATCAAGGATCCCTTTAGTGCGGCGGTCGGACTCCTATTCCCTACAAAGTGGCAGTGCCTGCTCAGGCACTGCTGTAGGGATTAGGATGTCCCTTTCCGCCTGCCATTTCATGGGGGTTAACAACCATGAAAATGCAGATGGAAAATGACTTTGAGACCCCTTGTGGGCCTCTATTCCCCCTGGCCCTCTGATATGGGGCCTGTGTGTACCTTTGGTGTCCCCCTAAACATCCCCGTACCATGTGGCAAGCACTACATTGTGCCTGCCACATAGCGAAAGGATGTTTCAAATATGTATATTTCGTATTGCGGCATGTACTGCTGCCCACAGCACAGGGCACAATGCAAAATGTACTTAGCAAAAAAAGGGACTTAGAGGGCTGTTTAGGATGCAAAATGCAAAATGCTAAATGTAAAATTTATACATTGCGACCGCCGTGAAGGCAGTCCCATCATAACGTGGACAGCGGGACTGCCGACTTCTAGTCGGGTAATCCTGCTTCTGCCATGGTGCCAGTCGGACGAGAGTCAGGGCCTGAACTCTGTTTTTTACAGCATTGAAAGAGTCTTCATACCAGTCGTAGTCTCCAAATACTTCTGATTCAGCATGCCAAGACTTGAACAGTTGCAGAAGAGCCAAATAGAAAAATTATCTTCTTTCTGCAGTTTAGCACCTCCATTTTCTGTGGTTAATTAGATTTCTTTTGCTATGTCTGACCATTCCCTTGACTTGGAATACATCCTATGGAAGCACTCTGGGTCGTCTGCAAGAGGGCTGTACAGGTTTACAATGGTTATAAGAGAGCCACCCAATTTCCCTGAACCATTGCACACCGCCCCTCATTGTCAGTGTGTGTGCACAGTGGAGTGAATGCAGTACCTCATATAATCAGAATGAGCACACCCCGGGCACAGGAGGAGTATAAGGAGGAAAGTCTATATCCGGCCCATTTAAGTGGAATGCCATACTCTGTGTATTTAGGTAAATGCATTTCCTGAAGTAAAGCAGTGTGTAAACCATGCCGGTACAGGTATGCAAACACCTGACAAATTTTCTTTGGGGAGTTCAGCTCCCGTACATTCCAGGTCAGTAGTCTGTAACCATCACCCATAGTCGATACCAGCTGTGTCAGTTGACCCAATAGTGATAGGGGGCCTATACAGGTCCAGTGTAGCAAACCCTCCCAGCTCAGACCCGCCTGCTGCTCCGTCTCCCAGTGTAGACATCAAGATTCCATGAAGCAAATCAAAAAACAACATAAACCCCATCCCCTTACACGTCCTCCCCCCTCCCACTCCAACCTCCCAATTAGGTTGAGCCATTCTTCCCCCTCACCCTACCAAACACACAATCATCCATAGAGGAACTATGCAAAAGGGGGAACTCCTGCTGGGGGGGAGGGAATGGCGGCACACACCCACCTTGCGGTGAGGAGGCCAGACTGTAACAGTGGGTCACACCGATGCACCTCAGGTCACATCTAGATTCCGCATACAGTTCCCCGGCAGTCAACAAGCAGTATTATATTATCCAAAAACATGCGCTGCAACTATATCAGCCCCTGTGCGGAGCACATGTCAACCTCAGTGTAAGAGACATTCACAATGCTCAACATAGCCCCACAAATGTCAGGACACCCAATCAGTCTTCTGCAGCTTCGGAATTCAGCAATGTGGCTGGGCCTCGTGAACTCCCCTGGGGAGAGCTGTTGCTACAAATATGTTTAGTGAATTTCAAGGCAGACTTGGCATCTGTGAAGGAATGCGCCTCACCATCATGAGTTATTTTCAGTTTAGCGGGTTACAACATAGTGTACGGGACAGAGGCGGATTGCAGCATCTTTTTTACCGAACTCCCTGTGGGCCACCTGCACCAGTGGAGTGTAATCTGGGAAGAAGGAAAAATTGTTTCCTTGATGATTTATGGGACTCTTGGCTCTGGCCTCCTTCAGGATAGCATCCCTGTCTGCATAGTTGAGAAGGCATGCAATGATCGGGTGCAGCGGCGCCACTCTTGCCTCTGGCCTCCTTCAGGATGGCATCCCTGTCCGCATAGTTGAGAAGGCATGCAATGATCGGGTGCAGCGGCGCGACTGGCTTAGGCCGTGGGCCCAGTGACCAGTGCGCTCTCTCAACAATCATAACTGTGGATAGCACAGAGCCAAACAGTTCCCGCAACAGATTGTCAATGTAAGGCTCCATTTTTTATATTGCCGTTGACTCTGGCAGGCCAATTATGCGCAGGTTGTGCTGACGGGAGCGCGCTTCCAAATGTTCATTCTTAGCTTTTATGACCTCCAACACCTTTTCCATATGTAGGATCTGTGTGCGCGACTCCGCCTGCGAGTCCTGTGTGTCCGAGAGCATGTGTTCCAGGACGTCCAGCATATGCTCATGTGCGTCCACCTTCTTTTTCACCACATCTATGCTAGATGCGAGCGCGTCGATCTTGCTGTCTATGGATTCCATGACCGAACGCAGTTCCAGCAGGAAGGTTCTCGTATCATTCTCCGGGCTCTCAGCAGTATCCAACATAGTTTGAGTTGCAGCAAGTTCCGCATTGGTCTCTGTCGCACGCGTAGCACGCTTGCTTTCAAACAGGATTTTTGGCTGCTTGCGGTCCGGTTAGCCCATAGTGTCAGCGACCAACCCTCACCCGGATAACAGTCACTCTACGTGTCCTCTGCAGACACCCAAGGCCCCGCCAGCAGCGCTGCAGCTATATGTAAGCTAATGGTGCTCCAAGACCCCCCCAGGAGAGAAACAGCAATCACCAGCACAAATCCCACCATTGGGCAAGGTGTGAAGGAATAATGCACCGAGGGTCCCCCCAGGATTCACCGCAGAGGCAAAACAACCAATAGATACGCTGAGGCCGCTTCAAGTTCAAGTCACACCAGTATGGTCTCCACAGGGCGCCCAGAGAATTCTCCCACCACAGCCAGCCGCACTCTCCTGTACCTCGCTGCTCTCGCCAGCCGGCTCAGACTGACAGGTCCCCGCAATGCACCCTGTGAGCAGCTGGTCAATTACGAAGACAATGGCCCAGAGATCAGCCCCAGTGACATGCAGGCCTGGGAATCCTCAAAGGTCCAGTGTACAGGGCCTAGCACCAACCATCCGCCCAGAGCAGAGGCACCAACAGAGCCCCAGGCACTCCGGCCCACCAAGGCAGACCAGACTGTTCCTAGAGTGAGACCAGCAGCACCACCCAGCCCTCAGCAGCACAGCAGGGCCACGCACCCCACAAGTGTGGGAACAGAAGCAGCCTCAATGCTCTGCCTGGCCCGACCGGCCTGGTGCGGCGTGCCCGGGCCCCCCAGGAGCTAGCGCCCTAGGGTGCTCCGACCTGTCCACATGGGCCTGCCCGGATGCGGCGCAACGAGCGCCCCCGCACCACTCACCGCAACTCAGCAGGATCTCGAGGCGGGTACGGCGCCAGGCAGCCCCACTACTCCGCTGTGTCCACCAGGGCACCCCTCCTCATCGCCATCCTCAGGTCGTCGGATCGCCCTCTCGCTGATCAGCATTCCGGCCCACAATGCTCTCAAACTCCACCAGTGAAGTACACAGTCCAGGACAGCCACGGCAGACACAGCACAGCTTGCAGCCCGAGGGAGCCGTCAACCAGCACGGCAAGGGTCCGTACGCCGTCTGCTCAGCACCTCAAGGCCCGACACCTCCGCTGCACTTGTGGCCCAGCCACCATTTTCGGTCAGGTTCGGCCATTGCGTCACCTCTCTGCCGGCATGTTACCACCATCAAACGCTCACCAGAGTTCAGCCGATCGTGCCTGGGACAGTCCGCAGCAAGTATATCCACAATTGATCTGTGCAAGTGCTCTTAAACAATGTTTTTTGCCGGATTGTGCAGCCTGGGCGATGGAGCTCCCTTAGCAGGCAGCCATTCCGTATCGCGCCGTAGCCATGCCCCATCCTTTTACATACAGATATGTGACTTCCAGTGTAGATGTAAAACTAGAGATATTCGTCCGCAAGTGGGCATGTAACTCAATCAAACCGGAAACATGTATTTTTTTTTAGCTCATACCTCCCTGCCTTATGGCCTACCTTCAGCCTTTCTCAGGAGTGACTTATATGTAGTAATAGAGGAGTTTAAGGCTTAGCAACATGTTTTCAATATCAACTCAGCCTGCAATGGAAACTGCCAATAAAAATGCTCACACTAGCTGTGCAGTAGCAGGCCCAAGCCATGGTTTAAGGACTTCTTAGCTCAATGGATGTCTAGGTCTGACACTGCTTGGATACATATCTTAATGACTGTATCACGTCTTCTATGGGTGTGCCACCAGATGTTGAAATTACAATGTCAGTATATCACTTACTGCAATAATTACTCTATTGGTGTCTATATGACTTTGTAACTGTTACTGCTACATATATAACTAGTGCACCAGTATGTGAGTAAATCTCTGCACATGTCTGTCTGAGTGTCTGTTTGGTATTCTAAATAAATATGTCAATGAGTGCACAGATAGATGAGGGGAAAGTTTTGGAAAGAGGAGCATATATTGGATGTTTGGGCCCCGCAGGTTTTCTTTTTCTTTCTGGAAGGATCTCCTCTGCTGCAGAACTTTCATCATGTAGTCTAGAAACTGGAGAGGACTGAAACCTCATCCTGCATGCCACCCAAAAGATGACATCTTAATCAGCATAATTAAGTACTCAGGAAAATAAGTGGTGAGGCTGGGATACTACAGGAGGCTTCACAATTAATACTATGTTTACTTTTAAGAAGCAGGGTGATACCTCTGAAGCCGGTACCCAGCTCTTCTGCCAGTCATCGATGTATGTGACAGAATTTCAACAGTATGTAGGTTGCTGCACCGTGACCGTACCTCAGCATCCTCTGCCCAAGCCACCAGATGCGTAACTGTATGTTGCAAAGAGGCTATTCGGGAATCATGTGATTTGACAGTGTGTTGGGACGGGAAGTCTCCTGCATGTCTCTGGAGAGAGTGCTTCCCCTGCCTTATACTAATCTCCAGGCAAGTCACTCAAAAGCTACTGTATGGTTTCTCGATCCCTACCTCAGTGAGCATGACAATCATACATGTCCACCGAGGGACTCCCTGTTTACATGGATTGAGACCCTAGTGCTTGGCTCTGAGGTCCAAGGGGCATGCCTAGTGCACCCCTATTTTTTAGAGAGTGGCTACTGCCCTCTTTTTTAAGGCTCTGGTAGACTGACAGTGGTGGCAGCAATAAATCTATAGTCAGGAGGGGTGAGTCCCTAGGCACCCTCCTGACCAAGTCTGTGCAGTCTACCATGCCTGTGGTCCTGTTGCCTTTGTCTACCTAATGTGTGTGTGAGAGCCCGTGGGTGTACTGGGGAAGAATGATGATTTGAACCAGTGTGAGGAATGTGAGCTGTTCTGCTGGACATCCCAGCTCCCCCATGCCCCTCCCCATTTCCTTGGAAAGGCCTGGTGGGCTGGGGTAGACACTCAGCTCTTATCTGAGTTTAGCTGCACTAACTCTGCAGAGAGGACCCACCCCACTGGTCAGGGCCTCCTGGGCTGGAGTTAAGTGCACAGCCTGATACCGGGGGAACTGGGGCATGCTTTACTCATGCATTATGTATATCAAATAAGAGGGACCCAGTCGCTTTTTGGTTCTGCTACTTATTTTTTTTTTAGCAGATTTTTCGACCCTACTTTTTTTAATTTGTGGGTGTTATGATTTGATTGTGAACTTGTGAGTGCCCTTGTTATGATTTATTTCTAATCACAGTTACAAGTTACTTCACTTGTATCACCAGGTGTATTAGTCGGAGGATTTGCTTTGATATACATAATTACGGTGTCCTACCCAGCGCTAATTAGGACACAACCCCTCTTTTTCTTAAACCCTTACTCATGCATTGAACACACCATGAATGGTTTGTGATTGGAGGTGTATTCAGGATGCAAAAGTACCAGACCCTCTGATTGGATGAGCCTATCAATCAGAGGTGATAAAAGTCGGGCATGAGTGGTCAGCTGTTGTTCAAGACTGGTCTATGACTGAAGAGGCGGCCACACCAGGTCTGTCTGAAGATAGCCAGGCACAACCCGTAGTGTGACGGCAGGAGATAAGACACTGTTAACTGCGTCTGGAACTAAGGCACTTTTCTCTATGACGGATGGAGTCTGCTGCCAAGAGTTTAAAGAGAATCCACAGCACCAGCAACATTAAAGACCAGCTGTTTCTGTGAGGCTTGGGGGAGCGTGTGCTTTTGATCAAGGAAATTACAGAAAGCTGCCCAAGGTGTGGGAAGGAAGCTTGCAGCACATCACGGAGGCTGGTGGAAAGACGCTTGCAGCCAGAGAGGAGGAAGCTTGATTCTACTCTTTGAAGGTGAGATCAAATCCCCTCTAAGCTCCTCCCTTGCGCTGTGGGAGCCTGTACAAGCAGTAACTGGGAATAGAGGCCAGTGAAACAGGACCCCGCCTTTCTTTTTCTTTTATCTCTGGGTGTATCAGGGTGAACTGGCACTCTGTCCAGCCACTACCCTCCTACAGCTAGCCAGTGGCTACTTGACTAGTGGGACTCCAGTAAATTGTGCCAAGACATCAGGCACCTGTGGTCAGATCCCTGACACCACTAGAGCGGTGTCTTCTCTCACGACGGTAGGGCACTACTGTTGCTTTAGGTGGTGGGTCCTGGGGCTGATCAAGAACATTTGACTTCACATCATATGCTGAAACTATATCCTTTCAATCCAAAGAATGGTATCAAGGCTCTAGTGAATGAGTGCAGCCCTGTGTAACATGATCTGTAATATGCAATGCTTATTGTGTGTTTTCATGTTAACTGTGTTTTTATAGTGCTTGGCGTCTAGGCGCTATAATACTGTTTGGGGTCAGAACTCTGTCCCAGAGAGTTGTAGAGACATCTGGTTTTCACTGTTTATCCTAGTTTTATGTTTAGTATAATTATCTTGTGTGTTTTAAAGTACTTTTCTTTTATAAAAAGTAAAGCACTGACTGGACATTGAGTTTATCAGCCGGTGGTACGGTTTACACTGTATTCTGAATGTCTAACCCCACCTCACCTCCTTGAGTAAGCCTTGGACTGCTCTGTCTCGCTACCCTGAGAGAGTCAAGTGCTGGAGAGGAGTATTTGGTTATCAAGTTTTGGTTGCACTAGTACTGAGGCCCCAGGACACATTGAAGGAACACTCCAATTGATGCAATTGGAGCGCAGTTACCCCTGAGTGCCCTGGTGCCCAGGAAGCCGGGTCTAACACAGTGTCTTCGGTTTCAGAAACTCTGCCCTCTACATCTGTGACCATGTCCACTGTGTTCTGCAGGACTTGCCGAATCAATGATAGGTCCACTTTCAGTTCCCCCAGGATGCCTTCCATAGTTTCTTTGATGTCCTGAATTGCTTGTAGGAGCATCCACTCCTTCCACAGAGCCAGCCTTGTCCAATAATGCCACACGTTTGGTATGCTTGTCTATCTTTTGTTGAGCCACAGAGCTGGAGAGCTTGTCACATGCCATGTTGGGGCTGTAGATGACAAAAGATCATGTGCCAGGTTCCCGGAGTAAAAGATGACAAGCCCCACCTCATACCATGGGGACTGTTTTGTACCCAGTGGTTGTTTGTAAGGGACAAATCAATAGATAGTGTTGAGTCCAATGTTGTATAGTCCTTGCCCCGCGAGAGCTCCCCATAACCTCTGGCAACCCAGTGGCCATCTCCTGCCACAATGTCCTCTGCAGAAGGGGCAACCGAGTTGGAGCTCAGTGCCGGTCCTCACCCCAAAACGACTCTCACCCAACAGTCACATTTGTCACCCCAAACGTTATGTTATGTTATGTTATGTTACGTCTATTTATTGTGCGCACAGATACTCCAGCCAAGGAGCGTCCTGGCGCAGAGACAAGGTAGCCCGTAACACAACAAGAGGCAAAAACAGAAACTAAGAAACAACTAAAACAGGAAGGTTTTTAAAGCCTTCCGAAAAGTCAAAAGGTCCTCCAGCAGGCGGATTTCAACGGGCAGGGAGTTCCATGCTGACGCAGCCATTACCCTAAACGAGCGGCCTCCCATGCGGCTAAGCCTGAATCTGGGGACCACCGCAAGGGCCAGACCTTGAGAGCGGAGGCAACGGGCAGGGACATAAAAAGACAGACAACTCGACAGGATTTCCGGGCCTGTACCTCTCAAGATTTTAAAAGCAAGGCACAAGACCTTAAAAAGGATGCGCTTTCTAACCGGGAGCCAGTGTAGGGAGCTAAGGACACCTGTCACTGAGCAGAATCTGGGTAAACCAACAATCGCCCTCGCCGCAGCATTCTGAACCCGTTGTAAACGGGTTAGTTCAGCCTGGTTGGCCCCAGCCAGGAGAGAGCTGGCATAATCCAGGCGAGAGATGATAGTGGCCTGGATCACCAGCTGCCTGGTCGGGGCGTCAAAGAACTTGAGAACAGGTCTCAAGCCCCTCAGGAGACCGAAACAGCAGGCCGCAGTTCTCTTAGTATGGCCTATAAAGGAGAGGCCCGCATCCAGCCACACCCCCAGATTTTTCACTTCCGATACCGGGATCGGAGTAGGACCCAGCTCTGAGGGCCACCAGTGGTCACCCCACAGCTCCACTCCCTTCCCGACGACCATCACCTCTGTTTTAGTGGCGTTTAGCTGAAGGCAGTTGCCTGTCAGCCAACTAGCCACCGCCTTCAGTCCGGACTGAAACCTGGGGGCCTCAATTTCCGCATCCCCGCTGAGAGTAACCGCCAGCTGAGTGTCGTCGGCATATGAGACCAAAGTAAGGCCCCACTGCCTAGCGACATCAGCCAGCGGTCTCACGTATAGATTGAACAACGTGGGACTCAGCGAGGACCCTTGCGGAACCCCCATGGCCAGTGGTTGGTAGCTGGACTTGAAGGGAGGAATGGCAACACAGAAGGAGCGGTCGTCTAAAAAGGAGCGGAACCATTGCAACACCTGACCGCCAATACCAGTCTCCTCGAGCCGACGCAGGAGGATGCTGTGGTCTACTGTATCAAAGGCGGCGCTAAGATCTAACAAAATAAGCGCCGCCGTTTGACCAGCATCCAACCTTGCCCGGAGATGTTCCACCATCACAAGTAACGCAGTTTCCGTACTGTGCCCAGCACGGAATCCGTTTTGTGTGGGGTCGAGGGCATTGGTCCGAGTCAGATGTTCAGACAGGGCCAAGTTGACGTGGGCTTCAGTGATCTTGGCTGGCCAGGGTAGCAACGAGATGGGGCGATAGCTTTCAGGCTTAGAGGGGTCCAGGGTGGGCTTTTTAATAATCGGGGACACCACGGCTTGTTTCCACTTAGATGGTACAGTTCCGGTTTCCAAGGAGAGATTGACAAGGGAGCATACAACTGTACGCCCCATAAAAGCTTGGTCTCGGAAGAGAGCAGGCCTTACTGGGTCAGATGGAGACCCAGATTTAACTTGCAACGCAAGTTTGTCAAAACCATCCGAGGTAAGGGGGGGGAAAACAAGCAGTGTGGTCTGATGGTGAACCCGATTAACACTTTCCGCAGTGAACCCTATACTAGGGAATGTCCTATATATAGCTTGGACCTTCCCCAAAAAGTAGGATGCAAGGGATTCACAGTGGGAAAGGGAGCTTACGGTCGTAGTGGAGGTCCGCTTCGCCGTAAGTTGTTTTACGGCCTTGAAAATAGCTTTTGACGGATTTGGGCTGTTCCGGAATTCGGTGGCATAGAAGGCCGCACGAGCTCGGCAGATAGCTCGATGGTAGAGCTTAACGGACCTGGTATATGAGGCTTTTAGATCAGCCCCATAGGTTTTCCTCCAAGCCCTCTCTGCTCGTCTACAGGCACCCTTTAGGGCCCGGAGAGTGCCATCGTACCAGGGGCTCGACTCTCTGGGATTGATTTTAGTAGAAACACTAGGTATCAGAGAGTCCAAGGCCCTAGTTATCCATGAACAGAAGAGGTCATACCCCCCTTCCACATCCGTAAAAAGACCCAGCGGCTCCTCTAATAGAAGACGGTGGAAGTCCTCTAACCTTTGTCTTAGCTTGCCTACTGAGTGGCAGACAAGTAAAGAGCCAGATGGTGGGCGTCGTAATGATACTGCTGATCAAAGGCACCCCACCAGGAGTGTTTATGCGCCCAAGGTGTTGTGCAGGACAGGTGGATCAAATGCAGCAGTGGACGCTGAGGTGCAAGAGCACCACCCATGCTGGCACCAGAAAAAGCAGGCCAGCATCTGTGGCCACATAGGAGAGAGAGAAGTGTCTACAGACAGTCAGGGCTGTTCTCCCCTTAAGCAAAAACAGAGTAGGTGTTTGGGGCACAGGCACCAGGGCTGTACTGAGTCCACCAATGATCCTGCGATGGCTCGGGGAATTGCGCCACACCTTAGTTGCTATTACAGGCTTAAACCTTGGAGGGGCTGATATGCGCTGTGTGCCAGGAAGAGCAACTCCCCACATCTCGCCTCAGTGTGCGAATGAAGGAGATGCAGTCCAGGGCGGCGATCCTGCAGTCAGAAGCCTCTTCAGCCCTGTCACCTGCCTTACAGTGGTAATTGCACCGTCACTCCAGGGTAAGGAGATGTGGTCCAGGCTCCCGTATGTGAGGGGGTGCACTTCAGGTCAGGTCTCCCTCCTGGCCTTGAGAAGGCCCACTGCATTCAGCAGGTTTTGTCCAGGCCTCAGCCCACAGAATCAAAAGAGGGTTGAGCTGGGCCCAAGAGCGTTACTAGCCTCACAGCTCCATCTGCCATTCTTGGTCAGCCGACAAGGCACCCATGCATGGGTGCTGATGAAAGAGTGGCAGTAGCACTCCCCTCCTCTCCTGGCCAGCGATAGTCCCTCTTGGGCATGCCTTTAATCAACCACAGCTCCAGGCTCATCCTTGCGGGAGCAGCTCTGTTCCTCCTCAGGCCCGCAGGAACAGACCTCTAGACTCTGCCATTAGAATCCGGTGGGGCCCCTGGAGGGTGCGGTAGTCTCACCACTACTAAGGGATCAACCAAGGCTATCCAGCCCCCAGGAATCAGTGCCTTAAGACAGATTCTTTGCATCTCCCCTACAGACCAGCCGCTATCGCTAATTTCAAACCACTCCCCATTTGCCTCTTGTCTTAATGGGTTCTCTAGTACTATTCTAATTAAATATTCTTTTCACTTTCATTTCTTTTATTTTATTCAATTGGTTGTCTTGGTAATAGTTTCTTCATTGTCTCATACTGCTACCATATTTATTAGGAAATGAGGAAAGTACTAGACTGGACTTCTTCTCATTTATGTATTGTCGTCCCTGTTAGAAGGAGACCTGCTAGAAACAGGTAACCCATGTGTTCCTCTAGCTTGATCTGATCTTGTCAACTGAACAGATGCAACTGGCATTTTGAAGGCAAAGAGCTCTCCCATATCTTACTGACCTATCTAAATGCCTGTCATCCTTTGACCCCATCTCCACACTTTCATAATTCACTCATGGCTTTAAAAACAGTCTCACAACCACCATCACAGCAGCTCTCTGCTCTGCCAAGCCAATACAATAAATCGTGGATGTCTTCCCCACCAATAAGGACAACTAAGCAGTTTTATTCTTGTCCATACTTCAGCAGTATTGTATTGAAATTTTAAATGCAAAAGTGTCTACAAAATGCACTTGAATTTCAGATAAGAGCCTTGACCATTCGGTTGTCGTGAAAGTCATGAACAGATAGGTCACTTTGAGCTGTAGAAGGAAAGGCTTCCAATGTTGGTGCTGAAGCCTTGGGGATCTTTGGAAGTTTATCTGCCAGTTTCTGTTAGCTCAGCTCCGATTTTCTGAGATCTCCGGAACAGACTTGTACCTTTGAATATGAGAACCTGCTAGGAAAACCTACCCCTGCCTCTAATTGGAAATTACATGAATTCCTTCCTCACACTGAGTATTAAAAAAACCAAGGGCCTCATTTAAGAAAAGTACTGTATCGCTGCGTAAAAACAGCGATGCATCACTTTTCATTGCGCCCTCCTTGCGTCATGCTGGATGCGTCATATTTACAGTATGATGCATCATGTCGCACGGAGTTACAGATACGCCAGTATTTCTGACATATCCATAGGTGCAAAAATGACGCATTGCTGGAGTGTGTCACAAAAGTGACGCAACCCCAACAATGTGTCCTTTCACATGGGGCAAGCCCCATGTGATAGGGCTTGCATCAGTCTTGCGCCTGCTGTGAGGCAGGCGTAAGATATTCGCGCAATGGTGTCCTAGAAGTGATGCAGTGAAATCTCATAGATTTCACTGTGTTACTTCTACGAGGCTTACTTGCGTGGGAACACCCCCCCGCATACATTATACCTGACGCAGGTATAATGTAGCGCAGGGGTTTACAAAGTGACGCATCTGCTTAGATGCGTCACTTTGTAAATAGAACGTAACAGGGGGCATGTGTTTACCCTCCCATTGCGTCACAAATAGTGACACGAACAGCAGTGCAAAACTGACGCATGGCCTCATAAATAAGGCCCTAAATATTTTTGCACACCTGTTATGAGATTAACAAAAAGTGAAATAATAATTTGGGAGCGGGTGACCTGATTAATTCAATAAATACATTATTTTTAGATCACAACACAGTACACTGAGAAACCGCTTAAACCCTGATGGCACAAACTACATGCTACTCCCCAGAGAAATATGATCATTTCAAGCAGTACCAAAAAACATTAAAAATAAGACTACAACAAATTGAAATTCTCAAAGCAATTAAAAAAAATTAATAAGCAAAATAACACATAAATTGCTCACTAGAATGTTAAGCAAGCCAGTTTGGGAATAGCCCACTCTACATTGTGTTTATAGTTAAGGAGAAAATACGCTCTGACTCCTATTGGCAGTCATAAGCACTAATACGAGCAAAAATCAATCAATAAATAGGCAACAAAAAATGAGGAGACCAGCGAGAAGGTGACGTTGTCAGAGGAATACATAACATTCGAAATAAATAAATACATTTCTCAGAAACTACATATGCAAAAAATAGAATTTGAATAGATGGTATCAACTGTGGGAATGGAATTCATTATTTTGATGGTTGCTGTGCTCCAAATGCGAAACCTGGTGTGCAAAAGAAATCCGGTTCAAGGGGGTAATTGTCCAACCCGCATCTATCTCACTGCTGCCGCAAATGAACATACGGAGCAGTTGCTTCTTAATTGTTGCGATTCCACTGAGGCATTTTACCTCTCCACGGTGACTTGCACCAGCTCCCATTTGCGTGCATTAGGTAATACGCTTTATGCTTCCTGCTTCAATCCATTTGATGTGTGCTTGGCTCCGGACCAGGGCTTTGGGCTTGCAGTATGGAATCGCCATAAATCTGGCCCCGGTAGGATGCAGTGAGTATTAAGTGAAGTCAATAGCATGCGTGCATGAACACTTTGATGGGCTTCAGCGCCAAGACCTCCCATTCCCAGCACATCTCTCGGAGACAAAATTAATGTATCTCATATTGTATTGATTGGAGCTAATAAGTGCCTAAATGATTTGATGCGAGACAGAGGGATTATGAAGGGAAGAGGGGAGAAGCAGCTTGAAAGAAATATGCGGTTTCATTACGTGATGGATTCCGCCAATCCTCCCCCCCTTAGGAATTTAACAAGCAAGTCTAAGTGCACTTAGCTGTTCTTGACATCTGTTGAAATGATATCCGCCTGCGATGAGGGAATCGTTGGATTGGGTCTGAGGGTACTGTCAGGATCAGTCAGCCACAGGAAACTGCTTTCCCGTTCGCAAAATTAGAGGAGGGAAAGGGCTACATTAGCACTTTTAGGTTAAGCTCTAACAATTATGGTGCCTCTAATAGAATTCTGCTTGCTGGTTTTACGGGTCTGGCTTCGTCTGTGGTGGAAAGTAGAATAAATCTAAAACCCGGCATTAATTCAACGAACATCAACTTAGTGTATGTGCTGGAGTCCAGAATAGCACTCTAGATGATTCCATTGGCGGACACTCAATGTGCAGCTTGCTGTTTGTGAGCGGCTTCCATTTTATATCTTCTTTAGGAGGTACTGTCAGCCATTAGGAAACTCAGAGTCTCTTAGGAAGGGAACTAGCAATGTACTGTCGCAATGCATACACATAAAAACCCAGCCCCATTGCTCGGGACATTTTTAGGGAGGCTGACGCGACATTGATACGAGGGCCGGTGACGCCCTGTGCGACAATCACTTTTGGCGTCCCCAACACTCCTTGACCACCTTCTGGGATTCCCTCACTACCACCGGGAAAAAGGGACCCTCATTTCTCCAATCATAAGACATTTCTAAACACAGCGCCCTCCTCCACAAGCCAGCGCCCAGTGCGACCGCATCAGTCTCACTGCCCTAAAGCCGATCTTGCATGAAGTTACTGGCATCCTTGGCTATTGAGCCGTGGATTGCCCATCCTCTTCACGGACTGACCCCATGTAAAATCTGCCGAATCTGGCAACGCTCCGGTAAAAATCGCCGTCACACCCCACTTAGAGGCCCACGCTGCCGTAATAGTGCAAGGACAGACTGCCCAGCTTTCGTGGAAATTGAGACCACGTTCCTCTCTCTCCGGCAAGTAAGACTACCCTTAGGCATATATTATGTCCTGATGATGATCCGCATGACCCGGAAAGGGGATCGAAACGCCGTCGACACCCTTAAAACACCTTATACCTACTAATATGTGTACTAGATGTGTAAAGGTGTTTTGGTTTATTGTTGTTGTACTTTGACATTATCAAAATTAGAAGTGCAACTAACCCTGAGCTTTTGCCTAAAAAGCCCCCTGTGTTTTTTCCCCTGTGTGTGTATGTCGTTGTGTGATTAGTGGGGCACAGGCTTGTGCCCTGCCTTGTGTATTATTGTAAAATACTTCTTGCTATTGATTTAAAGTACATATCAGACCTCTTTCCGGCTGGATGGTCAGCCCTCCACAGGGCTTGGTCGCCCCACTCACTGATGCCGCTCCTGCCTGCCTTTGCCGCCTCCTGCCTGCAGATTCCTTCGCTCGCTGCCCGCTGCTCCTGGGAATTTCCCGCTGCTCCTGGGAATTTCCCGCTGCCCGCTGCTTCTTGGAATTTCCCCCCGCTGCCTCCCTGCGGCCCGCCCCCCTGTGATTCCATTCGCCGCCCCGCTCCCGCCACCCAGCTGCTCCTCTCTCCCGGCTCCTTACTTATGACGCCCCCAGAGCGACCGCGCAGCGGACGCGCGCAGCGGGAGCGCCGATTGAGCGCCGAAGGTGCGCCAAAGGTAAGCCCGTCTGCGCCCATCCGCGCCTGGCCCGCGCCCAGCACCAGGACCCCTGGCCCTCCCCGCCGAGGCAAGATGACCCGACTGACCTACGACGCCGCCACTCTCAACGCACTCAATACCGGCCGGACCCACGCCTGCTGCCGAGCCACCCCGAGACGCACCCATGGACCCTTCATCTGCTGCACCTGCAAGTTCACCTGCCTCCGAACCTGCCCCGCACCCACCAAGACAAACACCAGCAGCAACCACCTCAAGTGCACCCTGATCAACACCCGCTCCGTCCACAGACACGCCGTGGAACTCTGGAACCTCCTCGACGCTACATCACCGGACGTCGCCTTCCTCACGGAAACCTGGATGAACGCCTCCTCTGCACCCGACATCGCCATCGCCATCCCGGACGGGTACAAGATCATCAGGAGGGACTGCATCAACCAGACCGGAGGTGGCATCGCCATCGTCCACAGGAACACCATCCGCATCACGACCGACGCCAACGACTCCTTCGCCGCAGCCGAACATCTCCACTTCCAGATTCACACCGACCCTAAGACGACCCTCAGAGGCACCCTCGTCTACAGACCCCCGGGACCACGCACACAATTCAGCGAAGACATCACAGACTTCATCAGCCCGCACGCCCTCCCCTCCACTGACTACATCCTCCTCGGGGACCTCAACTTCCACCTGGAGAACAACAAGGACCGCAACACCACCGCCCTGCTGGAAAACCTCGCCAACCTCGGACTCAATCAACTGGTCAATACCCCCACCCACTAAGCCGGCCACACGCTTGATCCCGTCTTCTCTTCCAGCAAGTACATCACCTTCAGCCACGCCACCGGACTCCACTGGACCGACCACAGCTGCGTCCACTTCAGCTTCAAAAGATCCACGACCCACCACCACCCGCAACAAGTACCTCACAGGAATTGGAGCAAGATCACCGCAGACCAGCTCACCACCTCCCTCAGCCAGAGCCCACCCGCCAACACAACGGACCCCAACGAAGCAGCCCGCAACTTCACACAGTGGCTGACCGCCTGCGCCGACGACCTCGCGCCACTAAAGAACCCTCCCAGCAGACCCAGAAGCAAGAAGGCATCCTGGTTCACCGACGACCTCAAGGACTCCAAGAAGACCTGCCGCACCCTCGAGAAAGCCTGGCTCCTCGACCGGACCACCGACAACATGACCGCCCTCAAACACGCTGCCCGCAAGCACCACCAGCTCATCCGCACCACCAAGAAGAAATCCCTGAAGGAACGACTGGACAACAACGCCCACGACAGCAAAGAGCTCTTCACTATCGTCAAGGAGTTCTCCAACCCCAGCACCGGCACCAACGACATCACTCCGTCACAAGACCTCTGCGACTCCCTCGCCTCGTTCTTCCACCGCAAGATCGCGACATCCACAACAGCTTCGGCCCCCCACCCACGCACCCAACCGTCGAACCAACGCCCCCCACTGTCACCCTTCGCACCTGGACCACGGTGACCACCGAAGACACAGCCCGCACGATGAACACCATCCACTCCGGATCACCGACCGACCCCTGCCCACACCACGTCTTCAACAAGGCCGACTCCACCATCGCACCCCAACTCCGGAACATCATCAACGCCTCCTTCAACACCGCCACCTTCCCGGAGAGCTGGAAGCACGCCGAGATCAGCGCCCTCCTGAAGAAACCTACAGCGGACCCCACTGATCTCTGATCTCAAAAACTTCCGCCCCATCTCGCTCCTCCCTTTTCCTGCTAAAGTCATCGAGAAGATCGTCAACAGACAGCTGACCGCCTTCCTCGAGACGAACGGATCCCTCGACCCCTCGCAGTCCGGCTTCAGAGCCAACCACAGCACCGAGACCGCCCTCATCGCAGCCACCGACGACATCCGGACCCTGCTCGACAAGGGGGAAACAGTGGCCCTCATCCTCCTGGACCTCTCCGCTGCGTTCGACACGGTCTGCCACCGCACCCTAGTCCAGCGCCTCAGCAACATCGGTATCCAAGAGAAGGCACTGGAGTGGATCATCTCGTTCCTCGCCGGAAGAACACAAAGAGTCCGCCTCCCCCGTTTCGCTCCAAGGCCACCAAAGTCATCTGCGGCGTCCCGCAAGGATGTTCACTCAGCCCCACCCTCTTCAACATCTACATGAAACCTCTCACAGCCATCGCACGGCAGCACAACCTCAACATCATCTCTTACGCCGACGACACCCAGCTGATCCTCTCCCTCACCAGAGATCCCAACACCGCCAGAACCTGCCTACACGAAGGGATGAAAGACGTCGCCGAGTGGATGAAGGACAGCCACCTGAAAGTGAACTCGGACAAGACGGAAGTCCTCATCCTGGGATCTTCGCCCTCCGCCTGGGACGACTCCTGGTGGCCCCCAGCCCTGGGCACCGCACCCAAGCCAACCGACCACGCACGCAACCTGGGCTTCATCCTGGACCCCTCCCTCTCGATGACCAGACAAGTCAATGCCGTCTCCTCATCGTGCTTCAACACCCTGCGTAGGCTTCGCAAGATCTTCCGCTGGATCCTGACCGAGACCAGGAAGACTGTGACCCAGGCACTCGTCACCAGCCGACTGGACTACGGAAACGCCCTCTACGCCGGAACCACAGCCAAGCTACAGAAAAGACTCCAGCGCATCCAGAACGCCTCCGCCCGACTCATCCTGGATGTCCCCCGACGCAGCCACATCTCCAGCCACCTGAGGAACCTGCACTGGCTCCCCGTCGACAAGAGGATCACGTTCCGGCTCCTCACCCACGCACACAAGTCTCTCCACGACCTGGGCCCCAAGTACCTCAACGACCGCCTGACCTTCTACACGCCCACCCGCCAGCTACGGTCCACCAGCCTCGCCCTCGCAGCCGTACCACGCATCCGAAGAGCCACCGCCGGAGGAAGATCCTTCTCTTACCTGGCTGCCAAGACTTGGAACTTCCTCCCCATCCACCTTCGGCTGACCCAGGACCATCTCGCCTTCAGGAAACAACTCAAGACCTGGCTGTTCGAGCAGTAGCATAACCCTCCTCCCAAGCGCCTTGAGACCCTCCCGGGTGAGTAGTGCGCTATACAAATGGCATGATTGATTGATTGATTGATTAAACAAATATAGTCACGATTCTGTCTATATTTTATTGTTCTCTAACCTCTCCACTCCAAAGGACCACTATTGTCTAAAACTAAAGATGGCCCTGACTGATACTTCATTGCTTTCTATGTCTTTCTTGCAGCATTTACTTTTATAGAGCCTGTGACAGCTATTCAGTGTGTGTTATTTTGAATGAATGAATGATGAATATTTGTATAGTATGCAGCTACCCAATCCCCTGTTTGCTTCAACTTCTCAGCTTCAAAAAGGATTCCTCTTGTACCCTTGAAACTCATTGACACTGTCATTTCCATTTGGGGCAACTTTGGGGCATATTCTCAAGAACGTGTGATAATTACCGCAAAATAAGCTTAACGCAACTCTTCACATCGCAGTCTATCACGGGAAAATAACGCAGTATTAACGTTGTACTCTCAACACGGCGGTACCATGCGATAGGCAAACAATAACACGTCAAACGACCACGATAAAGTCAACGTGATGCTGCAAAATTTTGAAACACAAACGCGAAAAAAGTTGCGATGAGGCCAATCGCGATAAAAAAATCAGTAAAAACCAGTGACAGGCCTACAATTCCCAAACGTCAAGCGGGAAAAGGAACCATAAGCAGAACAAAAACAAAGGGAAACAAAATTAAACTGCGTAGCATCATGGATGCAACTGGACCGAGTGTGGAGGTCAACACAAACCGCACAAGCCCCACTGACCACCAGCAAGGAACCTCGGGGTCGGGGAAGGCCAAGGAGAAGTGGAAGACGAGGAGCAGTCCGCAGGAAAACCAGATCAGCATCACGGAGGTGACAGAACACTACCAACAACTGAAGTTCAATTTGACAAACGTGAATACAGTCGGAGTGTCAAGGAGGTCAATGGAGGGGTCCATGGGGAACTGGCATGATGTGAAAAGCCAAGCCAAGGACCAACCTGCTGCCAGCAGGAAGGCAGCCACAGCGACTGGAGGTGGGAGTCCTACGCGAAGTGAGGAGCTGGAGGAAATGGAGGCCACAGTCATCAGTTTGGAGACGGTGCAAGGAGTTGGGAGTCTGAACACAGTCAATAGGACCTGACACAACATTAACAGGGTAAGTTATGACCAGGGGCTGGGGGGTTCGGGGGAGATGGGCACAATGGCACACATGCACAATGATGTGTAGCACACTGCACATCCACAATGACCCAGGATCAGGTCCCTGATCCCTGTGACACACTGCAGCACACATACAAATACTAAGTAAGCCCCCATCCACCATGTGCCCAAAGGGTCCCACCCCACACATCAACGATCCCACAATCAACACATGCACACGTGAGAAACCCTGCACAGATGCGTATTTGTGAGCCACACTGACAATGCAAGTGACACTATATGACGATCAGCATGGCTGCTGTACAATCATCATGATATTGTGCAGGCCATGACACTGAGGTGGCTGAGTGTGGACCACATCCAGAAAGGAGCAGGTCACACTCTGACACATCCATGTGCACAAATAACCCCTGACATCAACAACACATCTGCAGACAAACAATGCACAAGAGTACAATAACCGTCAAGAGCACAAATGACCCAAGTCGCCAACATCTCAGCACCGTAAAAGCACAAAAGTCAAAGGCACACTGCCTCAAAGGGATAAGGGGCAGCAATATCACAGCTGCAGGGGCGACTCTCCCACAATGCTGCACACACACATAGCAATAACAGCACATCCACATTGACGACAATGTGGTACAAAGTGCAACACTTACACTGCAGAACAGAGGACACAACTGGGTCTGCTCATGCGTAGAAACTGGCCAATCATATCTGACATAGCAGGAAACTGTGAGATGAAAAATGATGTGTTCAACCTCATATCTGTCATGTGGTCCTAATGTCCACTGTCCCGCATCAAATATTCAGCACCTCCCAAACAGACACAATGTACATTGCCATACAGTCTGCATGTAAACTTGAACAATGCGCCAACATACATGTCAACACAATGTCAAAATGCATCTCTCTTCACACTGCAGAGGGACAAACAACACCTCCAGCAGAGTAGACCAGACAACTCATCAGTGATGCTGGAGGGGACCTCCACACCTTCGACACCGACGCCCTACAACAGCTCATGGACATCTTAGTCAACCCACCTTCAGGAGAAGGGCAGCCCAGCTACATAGAGGAGACCCCAGCCACTGCACAGACCACACAGCAGGAAGAATCCGCCACCACGGCTGGCTCCCAACACTTCACCGGAGCACATATCGCATTCCAATGTCAGGTGATAGAATGCCAAAGGGAGGTGGCCGGATTGGTGCAGGTGGGATCCGACCTCATGGAAGACGAACTAGATCACATACATGGGTGTCTAAGTCCCATCAGGGACCACCTACACTTCACAATGGGGACCCACCCTGCAACAGCGACAGCGACACATGCATTTGCACATTTCCTGTACTGACCCACGCCCAGAGCCCCAGATTAATCATTTACACCCCCCGCGCTGGACCTGCTTACGATGGCCCAGTCCAGTCCTCCTACATATTGAGTGAGTGATGACAAAGCTACATGTCCAAGGTATTACCCGCTGCCTACAGTGACATGGATGCATCCGCTGTACACAGCACAATGTAATGTTGTAGGGCCCGGGGGCCCTCATGCATACATTATGACCACACGGACACACTCAGATAGTATGTGGAACTGGCTAAGGGCACGTGCGCCCAGCACCTTTATTGGCAGGGTCACATGTACAGTGACGCCTGTGCTGGATGTGTGTGGGTTGAGTGTAAGCCAGCCCTCAAGTAGTGGTTGGTGCTGGCAACAACTTGAACAGTGATCACTATTAAAACGGAAACAGAAAACACCAGCATGACAGAAATAACTGCAAACCATCATGGTGGTAGCCCGAGCAAGTGCAGAGGTCACCCACTATGCAAACAGAAGTGTCCATGAGTTGCAGTGCACTGAGGTTGGGGCACTAGAGCTGAGCATGCTGTGAATGAATTCTCTAGGATTTTGTCCCTTCGGGGTATTCCTGATGCAGCTGCAGTGGGGTGTGTTACACCAGCATCATCTTCCTCATCATCGTGCCAGGTCCCCCACACTGCCTGAGGTGACCTTGCTGCGTGAGCTCTTCACAGCACAACACTCAATCAGAAATGGTCCGTGAATTGCAGTGCACTGAGCTAGTGGCACCTGAAGAGCTGAGCAGTGTATCAAGCTGATGATGGCAGCCACGACAGGTGTGAGCAACTCTGATAGTCTGGCAGTAAAACTCTTCCAACTCTGGCACTTGTTGTTTGGAGGTGGTCCTGGCGGTGGTGGCGTGTGCATCCTGCAGTAATGCGACGTCCGGGCAGGTCAGGATTCGATTTGATGTGTGAGCCCAGGTGGACCGCAGTTGAGGCCAGAGGCAGCGGACAGCACAGGGCCACAGACACATGGCGTTGATGACCCCAAGCCATTGACCCAGAGGCGATCCAATATTCTATCAGACAGGGTCCCTGACTTGAGCTGCACAGAGTTAGTGGCCCCGAATGCACTGCAGCCGGCACAGGCACACCACCACAGGACGGTTACTTCCTGTTTACTGAGGTAGGACCACGCGAGCTGAGCGGGTCCTCGTCGATGTCGAAGGTGAATGTAGCGGAGGGTTGCGGGGAACAGTGAAAAGTGTCCTCTAGGGCATGATGCAGAGGGCAGAAGACGGCCGGAAGGGGCAAATAAAGGAGTGGAATGCTACAGCCTCGTTTTTTGCCACCAAGTTAGTATCACCTACATGATGATGAAGACAACACCCAGGCCATAGACTCTGATTCCACCAAAGTTCAACCAAAGAATCTCCAGGAATGTTGGGGCACAGGCTTAGTGGCACCAGGGCTGAAAGGGGATGCAGTCTGCAATGAGGCCTGTACAATTATATGAACTCTGCCATAAATAAATCAAGACTCAGTTCCAAATTTATGGCCAACTCGCCCGCAGTGAAGGCCGGAGACAGTAATAACCGGGGCCCACAGCCACGTGTTGTTGGCTCGCGGTGCACAGAGTTAGTGACACCAGAGCAGTTGTTGTTAGTGTTCGAACACCTCCGTAACGATGTTCCTTTTATCCTCCGGACTGAACAGCGTCTTCCTCTTATGCCACTCCTAGCGTGCAATGATATGAACTCTGCAATTTTGAAATCAAGGCTCAGTACCAAATGTGTGACCTACTGGACCACAGTGGGGGCCAAAGGCAGTAGTCAGCAAGGGACCACAGACACGTGTGGTTGGAATGTTATACACAGACTTGCTGGCACCACATCGAAAGAGTTCAGTGATATCAAGCGTCCCATGAACATATGAGCTCGGATATCAGGACCTCAAGACTCAGTTTCAAATGTGTGACCTACTTGACTGTAGCATAGGCCGGAGTACGTCAGTGAGAAAGGAGTACTGCGGGCCTGTGTCGTGGAGTCTGTGATGGTCTGAGAAGGCTGTCACTGTCGCATGCCTCAGGCTTTGAGCTTGCACCGGCACCTGGTGGGCCCTCTTTGACACACGCCGGTGTCAGCAGCTGAGCAGTGAGGCCTGGGTGCACAGGGGCGGCCAAGATGCTTTCCGGGACCAGCGGCCCGGGGTGCAGCAGGCACACAGGATCGCAGGCAACACCGCTCACGGTGATGGTGTCGGTCTCGTGGTGGGGTGAGAGGCGCCGCCGTGGTAGACACGTTGGGCATTCCAGAAGAGAACCATACCCAGAGCTACATGCTTTTTATTCACACCTCTACACTAGTCTGCCGTACGCCTGGCCAGCCAACTCCGCTCACGCTTACAGGGGGGACGTAACAAGCTACATTTCCGCGATCTTCCCCACTGGCTGGGTTAACATGGTTGCGTCCACTGTCCACTACACTCCAAACAGCAGCAGTGTATTTACACATGGATATGTCTGTGGTCTGCATGCTGCCGTCTGTCCAGCACATCCACGCCACACTTGGCATTTTGTACCTTCTCATTCATGGGTCACTTGCCTCTTTCGCACATGCCTGGTTCCCACCTCTCCCCACAATCTGTTATTGTGTGGCTGAGGTGCCATGCCGTTGATGGCTCATGTACATGGTTAGCCCAGGTTACCACAGTAAGTTGTTTTGTCGTGTCTGGTAGGTGGGCATGTTGTTTGGCATGTTGTATGTGAGTTTGTAACATGTGCATTACCAGAGTTGCGAGTTGCATGATTGTGGAGTTGGGGTGTGTGGTGTGTTCATTTGATACCTACCAACGAGCAGAGCATTTCCGTAGGTGTCATCATGGAAGCGCCGGTTGATGATGAACTGTCGAAAGATGTAGGAATCATGCACACTGCCCGGGTAGTTGGCGAAGACATTAGTGTAGAGTCCCCGGTGGTCCACGAGTGCCTGCACATTGATGGAATGAGTATGTTTTCTAGTGCAGTGATTGTGTGTAGTGTCGGCAGGGTGCACAAGTAGGACATGTGTGCCGTCAATTGTGCGGGAAGCCAGCTATGGCGTAGAAGCCTTGCTTGGTCTCCAGCTGGTCCTGGGCAGAGTGGGGGAAGTGAAGGTGCTGGGGTATTGAGATGATGATCGCATCCAAGACAGTTGTGATGAACTTTGATGGGACTGGCTGTAAGACTCCTCCGACTCTGGTGGCTGTTGGTTGGAAGGTACCAGAGGCCAACAGATGCAACACAGCCAGCAGATTTGTCTGTGGAGGGATGTTGGTTGTCCCCTGTGTTGGTACTGTCAGCCTGTGGGAAATGATGCTCGGGATGCGGAGGATGGTTGTTCTTTTGAGCCTGTAGTGGGCAATGACATCCTCTTGTGTTTGGTCTGTGAGGCTGGTGCGTTTTCTGAAGGTCTGCTGCCTTTGTCTGCGCTGCCTCTGTGGTAGTCCAGGTGGGTGCGGGGGGGTGCCTGGGGGAGGACCCGGGGGGGTGGTCCTGGGTATGGTGGGGTGGGTGTTGTGGCACTCTTGGATGTCCGAGCTGTGTGAGCTGTGTCTCCATTGCATCTGTTGTATTTCAGATGTGGCTCTGGGATTGGGCTCCCTGTTCTTGTGCAGATTGTGGTCCGACTTTACACTAGGTCAGAGCAGGTGTTAAATTCCTGCTGCTAACGTGCCTTATCGCCTGTTTTGGGATCTTATCGCCAATCTGGCTGGTCGTTGAGAATGTTGCTGAGTGGTGTTGTTGTGGCTTTTTGCACGGGTACGCCTAGTCTGCATCTCATGCGCGATAGTTGCCCGGGTCATCTGTGATGATGTTTTTTGCGGCTGCTATCGCAGGTAAACTGATGATATCGGCTGTTAGCACCAGCTTGTGAATGGGGCGGTAAATTTATAGCCATTTTGGCTGAGATTAATTGCTGATAACTCAGCGATAAATCCTTGAGAATATGCCCCTTAGTGTGTTTCGGTGCTGATTCTCATTCAACTTTATGCATCTCATTTCATGTGTGGGAATCAAGGTTAGCGGGTGGTCGTGTTTTTTGGGACATATCATCAAATGCATATGTTGACGTCATTCATAGGCTCCATATGTGTCACATGTATATTCAGATTCTTGATTTTCTGGATATCTTCAGAGAAATCTAAATACAAATCTAAATGTAAGTAATTTAGCCATGAGTTATCCTGAAAATGTAGCATGGGTCAGTCTCTGGAGGACCTACATTCAACACCATTGCTGTTGATTCATGTTCTATCATACAAATTCAAAAAGCCATCTTGGAGAATATAGTCCTGACTGCTGAAAATCTGCAAGATGTGAAGATTTATTCACATATGGAACTAAGGCCAAGAGGAGTGGGATAGTGAGTAATTTCCATGGGAGTGGCCAATAAAAATGTTATAAGCACACATGTAATTCTAAATGTGCTGGGCATCCACAATCCCTTGCAAAAGCCTTCAGCACATGTATTTCACATCCAAACTCACACGATAAAAAGGTAGGTGGATGTGTTGTAGTAAGTGTAGCAAGTGCATCTCACACTTTAATTTTAATGGGGTGCAGAAAAGAGGCTTCTTCACACTAAGGAGCCTATTATGAGTCTAGCGGTCCACGGTCCACCAGAATCTAGGGGCACAGCATTGTTCTGACTACCCTAATAGGACCAGGGTGGTCGGGCTGCCTGGGACCCCCGCAACTGCCAGGGATCAGAGATCCCTGGCAGTGGCACAGCAGTCTTGTGGTTGCAGTATGCTTATTGGGCCACTGCATCCCCGCCAAGTATATTACCGTTTCCTCACTGACACACTTTTCATGGCAGAGTGCCCGCCAAGAAAAGTGCGGTGGTGAAGGAACAAAAGGGGCCCTACAGGGCCCAAAGTGCCTCACGCCATGTAGATGCACACAGGGGGCACAAGATGTTCTCCCATGTGTGCATGCTCAACAGTACCTGCATGTCATAGACTGCAGCAGTCCATGTCGTGAAGGTACTACCTTTGATGTTGTCATTAAAGTGCTGTTAGAAATGGGGGTCTCTAGTTGCCAATGGTTTGCAACATTGTCCAAGTAGGGACCTTACTTCCTAGTCAGGGTAAGGGAATACACTTCTAAAATAACCCCTGCTCACCCTCTTGGTAGCTTGGCACAAGAAGACAGGCTTATCCCAGAGGCAGTGTGTAAAGCATATGTGCACACATACAGTAATACAGTGAAAACACTACAAATAGACACCATACCAGTTTAGAAAAATAAGCAATGTTTATCTAAACCAAACAAGACCAAAATGACACACATCCACAATACAGTAATAAAAATATACCTTTCAAAAGGTAGAAACAGTTCAGTTCAAAGTAAATTGCAGATACGACCCTTTCAACACAAAGTACCTTGGATGTGTCAAAATCAAAAGCAAGAACAGCCGCAGGGAAGGTGATGCGTTGGTTCCTTACTCCAGAGGAGGTGATGCATCGGTTCCTTACTGCCATGGAGGGGAGGTGACACCTCGGTGCCGTACTAAATGGGAGGTGATATGTCAGTTTCTTACTGTGCGGGGAGGTGATGAGTCGGTTTCTTACTGAGGCCCCAGCATCCTTGTAGACTTGGCGCCCCTGTGCAATGTGTGAGGATCAGGTCTGCATTAATTCTCGATGCGGCGATGGCTGCGGTCCCACGATGTGTTGGTTCTTGCAGCCGCACAGCCGGACTTGTGTCGGAATTGGTCCGGTGATCTCGGCCTTCGTAGATCGGTGCACTAGATCGTGCGGCGATCTCTTGAGCCGCGGGCAGGCAATGCGTTGGTTTCTTCAGTGGCACAATGCATCAACAACAGGTGTGGATGCATCGCTTTCCAGATCCCAACAGCAGGAACAACCTCCAGAGGCCCAGGACAGCAACAGTCACCACTTGGCAGGTCAGAACTCCCAGCAAGGGAATTCAGGGGAGCTGGGAGTGAAGTCTTTGTATCCCTGAGTCTTCAAAACAGGAGGCGAGCTTGACTTCAAGCCCTTGAAGATCTTCCTCAAGCTGGGTACACAGCATGCAGCAAAGTCCTTGTCCTTTCTTTGGCAGAAACAGCCACTGCAGGCCAACCCCAGACAGCACACAGCAAAGGTGCAGTACTTCTTCTCAGTTTCTCCAGCTCTTCTCCTTGGCAAATGTTCCTCTTGAATTCCAGAAGTAATCTGTGAAGTATTTCCTGTCCCTGATACTTCCAACAGGAGGCAAGCTCTACTTCAAGCCCTTGGAGAAGACTCTAATAGCAGGATGATGAAAGTACGGTCCAGTCCTTTCTCTGCCTCACACAGAAGCAACCATTGCATGCCAACAGCACATAGCACATGCCAGGGCAGTACTCCTCCTCCAGCTTTCCCGGTTCTTCTTCCTGGCAGGTTCCATAGTTCAGCAGTATTCAGAGGTCTGGACCACAGCTGGTAGTAGAGAAGCTCTTTGCCCAGCTAAAATCAGTTCTGTCCTCTCTGGTGCATCTGCCCGGTGGAGACAGCCTTATGTAAGGGAGGGAGGGCCTATTCAGGTGCAAGGGAAATCTCCTCCCACCACTATGAATGCAGCCCAGGTCTATTCAGTCCAGTTCTGCCTCATTTAGGAAAGGCAGGACACACATCAACCCCCCCTTCCCGGTGGCTGTCTGAGAGAATGCACCTCCACAGCACCAGACATTACAAAGCCAGACAGTCAATACTCAAGCCAGCAGAGGCACACAGGATGGCTAAGCAAGAACATTCCCACTTTTTAAAAGTAGTCTTCAAACACACAATATTAAAATCATCTTACTAAAAAATGAATTTTTATATTCTGAGTTCAGGCATACTAAACTCCATTTTTCCATTGTGTCCCAATGCGGAGTTATAGTGATAATATGTTATAAATAAACTCCCATTCTATCCAATGTGAAAAACGAAACTGGCAGTATTTCACTATCAGGACATACCACACACATCAGGCATGTCCTAGCTTTCACATACAATGCACCCTGCCCACAGGGGCACCTTGGGCCTACCTTAGGGGTGCCTCACATATAAGCAAAGGGAAGGTTAGTGCCTGGCAAGTGGGTGCACTTGCCAGGTCGACATGGCAGTAACAAACTGCATACAGACACTGCAGTGGCAGGTCTGAGTTACATTTACAGTCTGCTCATGTGGGTGGCACAATCAGTGCTGCAGGCCCACAAGCAGCATTTGATTTACAGGCCCTGGTCATACATAGTAGACTGGACTAGGGACATACCAAAAAATCAAATATGTCAATCATGGAATCACCAATCCATAAACACAATTTGCAGGGAAAGCATATGCACTTTAGCACTGATCAGCAGTGGTAAATTGCCCAGAGTCATAAAACCAACAAAAACAGAGTCAAAAACAGGAGCCCCAAAAGCAAAAAGTTTGGGGAAAAACACTCTGGAATAGCCAGGTCTAACAAGTGCCTATTTCTTAGGCATTGAACTGGGATTGCCAAAGAACCACCTGCCAGACAGGACAAAACTTCTGATCTGGCTGCCAGTTCCTGCACAGGTTTGCGGTATGGGAGCGAGCAGTGCCGCTCCCCAAAAACATACTCATAATAAGGCCTTAAAGTTATTGTTTTCGATTTATTTTAAAAATCAAAAGCAATGTGAATGGATGATTTTTATAAACCTGCAGTTTCTCAAATTTGCAAAATGCAGTAGTAGAAGAAAAAGCAGAAACAGACATGGGAAATTTTCCAGAAATCTTAGCTTTCCATGCTACATGGCTTCTATTTCTCTGGATGAGGAACAGCTTATAAATGTCTGAAGAGCATGGATAAAGGTGCACCCATGCAGCATTTCTGACCTTTCTGTAAACCGAGCCCACTACGTTTGCTGATGTTTAATATCAATGGTAGAGTTTGTTCAGAAGAACAAACAAAAAACAAATAGGAGAGGCAGCAATAAAAGTAATTGTACAGTGCTTTAATACACCAAAACAAAGCAAATGCCCTTCGATGATGTGAAAAAAGTCCTTTTTAATGTATCCTCTTGGTACGAGATGTTAAAACAAACAGCCAGTATTCCACTGACGGTATTTCACACAAAATTTGACTTGAATTGCTGGTGAGTTGAGAAACCCAGTACAACATGGGGGCTGTTTGAGAAACATTTGATCATATTGGAGTGTTGGATATCATAGCATATATTCACAGTTTCTACCTGAATATCTACATTGGAATGGTTAAGAAATAATAACAGAAACATGGTGTAAAAAAATCCTTTTGGAATCAACATTGTGTCTACTTGACATTCCCCCTCCGTTTCTGTGTTTGGCTCACTGGATAGCCTCATTAATAAGTTTATACCTTTGTCCAATCACTTTGGGAAACCAGTGCTATTGCAGTGAACTTGAGTATTTGCCCTGAGGAAGCCCATAACGGGCGAAACGCGTTGGCTGTCTTTGAGATCATCCTGTACCAAGAATACTGGCTGTTTGTTTTAACATCTTGTACCAAGAGGATACATTAAAAAGGACTTTTTTCACATCATTGAAGGGCATTTGTTTCGTTTTGGTGTATTGAAGCACTGTACAATTACTTTTATTGCTGCTTCTCTATTTGCTTGTTGTTTGTATGGATGTTTATGGTCTTATGGCAGTGGACCAGAGAGACGGGCAGCATTTGCAGAGCAATCTACTGTGACTTCTGTGTATAATTAGGTGGTGCAACTAATAATTCCTTACTGCCATGTTTGCTGTTTTGTTTGGTTCAGAAGACGACTGCCCTGTGTGTCATTTTGGGAGGTATGGGTATTATCCTATATTGATACAGAGATTGAGATGAAAAAAATTCTCATGGTAACAATTTTACTTGTATGGCTAAGCACCGAAGTTCATATAAGAATGTACATTTGCAATTATATGTGGGATATAAAGCCTCTGAGAGAGATCAGAAACCATTTTGTTTTTTGATTTACAAGACAATAAAGTCATCTTCCTTGTGACAGTTGTCGAAGTGGTTCATAGCAAAATCCCCTCTGTCTTAAGGGTATTTTATTTTCAATGTCCATCAAGGTTTATCTATTGCCAAAGGACTGATTTAACTTCAGTGTTATGTTTGGTGAGATTTACTGCAGACAAGCACAGTTCGTACAAACAAACGCAGGGTCAGTGCTTATTCTGTAACAGAATAAGTGCCAGAGCCCTAGGTTTCGGTCACAAGCCTGTGGCTGTGTGTTCGAAGGTCAGGGTGCTGAATATCAAGGCTGTGTAGGCTTGATTCCACCTGATACCTCTTTAATTCATCACCAGACACTCACCTTTCTCTTCTCCTCATTCTTGTACTTTCTTTTATATATTTTTCCCTATTTTCATCATTTTGCCATCTTTCTCCTCCTCCTTTTTTCCCCCTTTTGCGTTTTTCTTTCTCTTGCGCTGGATGTTAATGTCAATGTGTCAAATTTATAGAGCACACGGCCGCTCGACAGAGTGTCTCAGTGCTATCCAGCAAGTCATTCAAAAGAGAAGTAGAAATCCACTACTGCATATGAAAACCCTGCTGGATAGAGGAAGATTGAAGCTGCTACAACGTAAAAAGCTATGTCATGAGCCTTTTCTTAAACAATGCTTCATCAGTAATCTGTCACAAGTCCAATGGGAGATTATTCCGACCCACTCAGGAAAGAAAATGAACGTCTGCCTGTTTTGGCTAGACAAACTCTTGGGATCTTGGCCAGATTTTATTCTTTTTTTAAATATTCTGTTTATTGATTTTGAAACAGCACATACAAACACAGAACACAGTTGTTATGCTGCAAGTATGACTTCAAATTGCATCCATCATAGTACACATAAACTGTGTTAGTTGGAACACATTCATAATCGGGAAAAGAGGGAAGGGAAGGACTGTGCAGTCATTGCTTGGAGAAATTGCTGTTGTGACAGTGCAACTGGGTTAAACCTACGGATGTCCAATGGGTATGGTGCGGGCAACATCAACATGTCACCCCTGGCAGGGCAAACCATTTCTCTGGGAGGATTCAAAGGGTGCAGTCATCGCTTATGTGGCTCCCAAACCACCAAACGCAGGACATGTATCAAGATACGCCTCAAAACGAAACCAAATCTCTTTGGGGCGGGCGTGCACTATCATAAGTTCCCAATAAGCACTCAATTGTTCCTGACAGTACACTTCGTTCCTAAGCTTCATGGGGCCCTACATCTTCTCCAGCACATCGCCACGCGGTTCTTTTCAAGCAAAAGCAGGAGTGCCGTCAGTCTACGACCTGCCGGCGGATCGTCTTTCATGTAGCCCAATAGCGCAACTCGAGGGGAGCGCTCTAGTATATACTCAAGTATCACATAAACCGCGCTATTTCGGGGAGAGGGGTCCTTACACCAATTGATAATTCCGATCTGGCAACTCAAACACTGTACGTGTGCAAGAAAAAAAGAAAAAAGACAGTCAGAGTTTTTTATTCTAATCAATAATACCTTCTTGGGCAGCCCCCGACTCCATATATCATCCATATATGATTCAAAGTATATCTGTACAGCTTAGATACTGGATGTACGGGCGCATGTTGTTTTTTCTCCATATTATGCTGTACACTTACAATCTTATTTTTCTTTTAAAAGAGAGAAAATATGACTAACAAAAGCTAACTGACGCCTGCAGAGGAAGGAGTGCTTGTAGGAGGAAGGGTTCCATCCAAAGACGTTAAACAGTAATGCCTCCGTCTAGCCGCCTGACAGCTCAGCACAGGCAAGCAGCAAGCTATACAATTACCAGGCATTGCTTTATACAGCTGCCACACAGGAAAGAAAACAAGCCCGGCCGAAAGTTAAAGCGAAAGTCAAAGTGACGGGAGGCGGCAAATGGAACAAGCGGGCATGTACAGAGCGTTTACCTTGCAGGAGCGAGCAGCAAGGCACCATAATTGCTAACATATGGCGCCGTTGCTGGCTCCCGCAATGGAATCGCCAAACGTGTGCGCGTTGGCATTGCAAGCCTATCCATTTCAAGAGGTCTCCTCCTATGCAGCGCGTATGCGTGCTGCCTAGGCAAGACCTAAAAAGGTGACAGAGGGTGCTGCATAGAGCACGCAGCGCATGCTCAAGCAGTCCCTTTTGTGCAACTCAAAAGGGGTGTGATAGAGACTATGTACTTAATTAAAGTGAGCAACGCACAAGCTATAATTAGTAGAGAGCATGCAAGTTTGAGCACAGCAATATCCCCATTGCTTGTTAGACAGAGGGGAGTCCAGATAACAACCTCACGCACCAGCGGCCTCTGGGATTGCAGACTGTTGTAGCGTCTTGCATTCCCGCATAGAGCCTAGATGACTTGGGAAAAGGGAAGTAAGGATCATTTCTAGGACAGGGAATGTGGGCGGCACATATGGGAAAGAGCTATGTGTCACTCTAATGGCAGTTGGTAGTATATAAAGGTATCGAGGATGCCAACATGAGGGTCCTGCTGTGGCATTATGAAAGAACCATCCAGATACATCGAGCCCATTGAAGTCAGACCCAGTGAACGTAATCAGACTGAAACACCAGCCTGAGCTGTGATAGGGTAATCAGGGTGGCCAAAAAGTGGGACCGAGGGAGCATGGAGGCACTCCAACCGAGTGCGCTGTCTCAGAACCCTCCAACCCTCACAGTGCGAGCCACTTTGTCCACACACGCATGTGGAAGCCGCAGAGGCAGGAAAAGCTCCATCTGAAGAAGGCATGGCCAGACTTGATTGTATTCAGTTACCGTGTGGACTTGCAATTGAATCGGAAAAAGCCAATAATGCACAAAGTGCATCAGAGTACAATAATAGTAGAGGTCCATATCAAGTGCTCCAAGTCCATCATGCTCAAAAGGGAGTATAATTAGTTCCCAAGCCATTGTTGTCATCCCGCCCATGCAGGAGTAGTTAACAAGGTGGAGCTAAGCCTTCAGCGGAAAGGCAGTGAATGGGAGAGTGGCAGATTTATAAACAGATATAGGAACTTAGGAAGAATGATAATTTTATCTATGGTGAGACTATGAGTCAAAGAGAGTGGCAGTTTCCACCAGCTCATAATATATTCCTCTAGCCACATCATTAAGTGTCCATAGATATCTTACCACCAGCTGGCTACATTCCTACTCAACCAAACCCCAGGATACTGGACCGGGCCATATGCCCACTGAAGTGGGTGTCCAGGGGTGAAGGACATTGTTGCATCCGTTAGTGGAAATAAAATGCCATTAATGCCATTTTCTGAGAGACCGCCAAACCTGGTGAATTCATGTAGCAGGGGGTCAAGATTGATACTGGGGTACCTGATATATAAAGTCACATCTTCAGCATACATGGACACTCTAATGTGGCAGGGGCGAAATGCCAAAGCTCAATGCGCATGGTGCTGCCGCAGTGGGGCAGCAATCGGCTCCATAGTGACAGAGAACAAAATGGGGGAGACAGGGCATCCGTGGCATGTCCCTCTCGTCACTGCAAAGGGAGCTGTAATTCTGCCATTAACCAGCAGCCCAGCAACTGGTTTACTGTACAGAAGATGTATCAAGCAAATAAAGCAATGGCTAACCCGTAGTTGTACAAGCAGCGCAAAAAGGTCCTGCCATTCCCATGAATAGAATGCTTTAGTAGCGTCAATAAAGACTACAAGAGCATTCAGGTATGGTTCGATGGTGTGGAGAAGAGCAAATAAAGTATGCAAGTTATGGGAGGTGGACCTTCTCAGCACAAAGCCAGATTGATCAACCCTAACACTGGTCAACAGTAGTGGCAGCAACCATGAAGCAAGGAGCTTAGCCAGGATCTTATTGTACATGTTGCTCATGGAAATAGGGCAATAAGATTTGCAGCGTATAGGATCTTTGGCAGGTTTGCAAAATTTCACAACAAGCACCTCACTCAATGATGGGTTCAAGACATCCACAGAGAGAAATTTCTCATACATAGCAAGGAGGTGGGGCACCTGTATGTGCGGGTATTGTTTATAAATGGCAGTGGTGAGACTGTCAAACCCAGTACTTTGCCCAATGGCAAGCTGGTTATGACTTCTGTCACTTCCTCAACTGAGAAAGGCTCATTAAAGTATCTCCTATGGCCTTCTTTCAACAACAGGAGGTGCACAGACTCAAAAAAGTCATTTAAGTCAGAAGGAGGAGTGCTTGCTCTGTGTAGACCAATGTAACTGGGAGAAGAGGTTAACCATAAGCCCCCTAACAGCCTCACCCCCTACACACTCATCATTTCCATCATTGTGTAGTTCAGTAAAGTAGTCACTCGCACAAGGTCTGTGAAGCATGTGAGCCAAAGACTTCCCCGCTCTATTCCCTTACTGCAGTGCCTGGCTTGCGCACCTTTGTCTAAATAGTTACTCTCCGGCTGCACAGCCTCCTCATATTCCACCAGTTTCTGCCTACTAGTTGCAAGCACCTCCGGGTCACAACCATCAAAATATTGCAACTCTAATTCCCTAATCTCCCCCTCCAGATGCAGCAGATCACCTCGCAGCAATCGCAGCACTCTGGCCTGCTTAGCTATACATGCACCTCAGACGACGATCTTCAAGGCCTCCTACAAATAAGAGAGCAACAACTCAGGCTGAATAATATGTTCGAAGTAGTCTGTTTCATCTCTAAATATTTGGTTGTGCAATGCCCCTGCGGCAGTTTTCAAGTGAATGCCCATGGACAATCACCTGGAAGCTCAAGTTCTAATAATACCAGGGCATGATCAGGCAATGTTCGTAGTAGTTGTAATATGTCCCTGGTCATGTGACTACGTCTCATGAGACTAACCAGATATCGATTTGTGACCAGGTAGAGCGCGCTCCGGTTATACAGGCTCCCACAGCAGCATGCAGGTGCCCAGCGAGCCAGAGATCTATAAGGGAATAGTCAGCCGTAAGTAAGCATAGGTGGAATGTCGCTCCTGGGTGGGGGCGTCGGAAGTTGCTGAATCTGTCCACCTCCGGATCAAGAAAAACATTAACATCCCCTAAGAGCACCGCATCAGGGCCAAGAGAACCAGTAAGATGCCAAACCTCAGCAAAAAACTGGGAGTCATCCGTGTTTGGTCCATTAGCTGCAATAAGCCTAACCGGTGGCCACATAAAACTACTGCCAATATGACATATCTCCCTTGCCTGTAGTAGATTGCACATTGCAGCTGCCATGCCACACCTTTACAAATAAGTATGGCTATGCTTCATGCAAATTGGAATAGCATGCCATGTGCCGCTCGCCCACCCATCCAGCTTGCAGTTGTGTCTGTGTATTTGCTATAAGGTGCAGCTTTTGCAGAAAGCAAATATCCACAGAATGTCTCTACCGGTGCGCTAGTACCTGTCCCACCTCACAGGGGTCATTAAGTCCGCATATATTCCACCTGATGATCTTAACTGATAGGATTGAAAGCACTACTATGAGTCCGGGGATTTGGACACAAAGAGGACAACTGCCATGGTGCACGTAACAGAAATGTGCTGCGCAGTCTAAGTGGAAAGACTGGGAAGGGAATATAGCATCCAATGCACTTCAATTAACAATGCCCAATTTTTATTTCACACACCACCCACTTTGACCACCCAATCGGGCCAAATATTGCTAACCCACTCTTTCTGCAACACCCAACCATGAATTGTAGAATGTTTACAGGGACTCCTCCCATGAGGGTTACCCAGACGTCCAACAGACATCCAGCTGCAGCAAACTGAAGTCCGGAGTCAGAAAGTCCGAAATACACAAGTCCTCCAGGCCAACTACATCAAAAACATATCATGAGCTGTACAGTCACACCACCCACTACATCAGCTCCATTCATAGTCAGTGGGGCTACATTTTATCATGGGTTTGGCCTGTCTCACCAGCATGGAAGAATACAGTACAGTGGCCCATCAGTGAAAGAGCACCATCAGCCTCAGTATCTTGAAGAGGGCCGGCAACACTCCAGGGGCCAATGCCACTCTCAACATAAGATCAGACCATGGAGCAGTTACATCACACTGTCAGTAGCTGTAGAATTAATCATTATCTCTGAGTTGATTCACATTCTGTGATAAGGAGGTAGACAGGATGCCCACCTGCTCAACCGGGATGAGTTTAACAAACTTCACCTCCAACCTAGAGTCTGTGAAATAGTGAGCCTTATGTTGTTGGTGAATTCTTAGCTTGGTGGGATACAGCCGAGATTATCTGACATCCATGTGCTGAAGAGCACGTTTCACAGGTAGAAATTTACATCCAGGGGCCTGAACCATCATTGTTTAGTCAGGAAATATGGAGAGTTGATTTCCCTGGTATTGTAGCGGACGTCTCTCACTAGCCCGGCACAAAATCACCTCTTGGTCTCAGTAATTATATAAACAGGCAATAATAGGGTGGGCTGGTAATCCAGGTCAGGGTATCTGACCCAGGGAGTGGTAGGCATGCTCCACCAAATTTATATCAGACAGAGCATCTTTGAATGGGTTGCACAGCATCTCCTCCACATAGTCCTCCATTTTGCCCATTGCTGTGGATTTGGGTACACCCATAATATGAAGGTTGTTCCTTCTGGATCTCAACTTGATGTCTTCATACTTGTTTTGTATGACCTCAAGCACCTTCTCGATATGGAGCAGTTTCTTATGATCCACTGATAGTCTATCTTTTACATCAAAGGTGTGATGCTCAAGTTGTTCTATTGGGTCATCATTCTTATCAACATTTTCTTTGAGACAGTCAAATCTATCTTCTAGGAGGTCCATTTTTATGCAAATTGCAGTGAGACTTTGTTTAAGCTCCAGAAACATAGAGCTAATGTCAAGATCTGTGCCCGAGGGAGGGGGATATCCTTACCGGCCTTGCAGAGGGGCATTCATGGGAGGATCCATTGTGCGTGTCTGCTGCGATTGTCAAATGTAAGCTTAGCCTGTTTCGCATCCGCCTTGCCCATCATAGGATGAGACATGTCACAAGTGTAGTGCAGCAGAGACGGTCATCTAGCACTGCACCCAGATGTCTTTCAGTTCAGGACACCAACTTGGTTCTTCCAGTCCCAGCCACCACATTCCAAGGATACACAGGCAAGGCACCAGGACTGGCCTGCCCGTGATTCTCTAGCAGTCAAAGCTAACCTTCTAGGGCCACAGGTGGTTGAAGTCACAAGCAGAGAGCTCCACCAAGCAGTCCGCCCCGCCACACCACAATACTTGGGTGGCAAAGCAGGCCCGGGACTCCTCTCCCACATAGGTTCCTCCCCCAAGAACCAGAATTAGGCACACATTACTTGCAGGGCTTGGTTACTTTCCACAAGCTGCAGACAGTCAAGATTAGTGAGGTAATAAGAACATCAGAGCGTCCAGAACATAGGCGGGCCACAATCAGCAGCAGCAAGCAACAGGTGGCGTGAGGACAGAACCAGGTCTAACTGTTTAGCGGTTAGCTATATTAGCATAAAAGTGCAATATAGAACAGTCCCCACTGCACAGCAGGAGTTTAACGAAGTGCCTAGCAACCAGTGGAATGAGGTCACCTCTCAAGGCACTAAAATACCCACAAGCACCAGGATCTACTCACTCAAGTTCTGAACAATGTTAGCAGACCAAAGATCATAGGGCGACCCACCCTGCCACATGGCCTGGGCCACCTCCACTACACCGCAGCCACTCGCAAATGTTCCAAGTACTCATGGCTTAGCACCACAGGGGTCATATGGCACCCCTCCCAGCTGGGCAGTCAGGACCACACTCACTCTTGTATCATGCAGCTCCAAGAGCGCCGGTCACAGAGGCAGTTCAACACATCGGCCACACGCTTCACTCTAGGGACTTCTACCATCCCTCCACAAGTCCCGTCCTGGGCAGTGTGGGTCCTGTGGAACGCAGTCAAACAGTTGCCACCCATCATTGCTTTGCAGGGGCCATAGAGTGGGATCACCTCACTCAGAAGCAGGGCCTTCTCACACACCAAGTGCTGCCAGGGAGGCAATAAGCCACATCTCTGAGTGCCAGACCAGCAACCCAGGCACCCAGCCTGCTGGAGAGCACCATCAGTTCCTCCCTCTGCCAGAGCAGAGACCTGCCAGGGTAAACAGGAATGTCAGAGGCATCCAGCTCGATGGCAGCTGCGTAATCGCTGCAAGTCACCAATGGCAGATAGGCCTTGTTCCAGGCCACCCCACCTCACATCTCAATAAACGTGTTCTGCTCACCAATTCAGGCCACCAGCAGGCTCAATCATGTGTCAGATCGTGAGAGGGAACTTTGTTGGTGGTTAGTGGTCTCATAGCATAAGTTCCTCAGGATAAATGTTGGATGAAGAACTCTGGCCAGCAGAGCCTCCGTAGAAGTTGGCCATCATGCAGTCGGGCTCTCAAGTGCCTCCCAATCTTGGTCAGATGGTTAATGGAAGACCTTAAGACTCTTATAGGGTTATAGTAGGCATTACTAGCAGATAGATTGTCAGATCCAAAATGATGGAGCGCTCTGTGCATCACAAAGAGGTCTTGAAAAGAATCAGTTTTTCTACAGCCTATTGATGAATAGTAGGCGCTGGGTTCCACAAATGAGTCCAGTGGCCCCATCCTCCAACCTCCCGCGCAAACTAAGCAATGAAACAGAAGGTATACTCTGTCCTCGGTTGTATGTCGTTGCAACGCATGCTTTTAACACGCATGCCTTTACAACGCAGGTATTACAACGCAAATCGTTACGACGACTTGCGTTGGGGGCGCTGGATAGTGGAATAGTTTAATTTACTATTCCAACTCCAGTCCCCGTGGATAGTAGGGAAGGTTTTGGATAGTAAATTAAACTATTCCCTATCCTACAGCGCCCTCTAGCGCAAGTTGTTGTAACGACTTGCGTTGTAATACCTGTGTTGTAAAGGTACTGCGTAGGAAAAGTTTTGTTGCAAAGGATGTTCCCCCTGTCCTCTCTTTAATGAAAATGAAAAGTTCCAATTCCTTTTACAGTGGATAATCATGGTATGTGGTCACAATTTGACCTTAGCTTGATTCAAATAAAGCTATTGTGAATTCAAGAAGATATTACTAAATACAAGACTAGGGTATTACAAAAGTGTATGAAGATTAAAACATATATTTCTATTAAAACTGTACGATATTTGAACACATCGCAGTAGATGCGCATTGCCGTTGCACAACCACTGGTTAAGGTGAACTCTCCCCCTCTAAATTAAAAAGTGCTGAATAACGTTTGCATTGAATAAATATATATAAAAGATCGGAGGAAGGCAAGACAGGGAAAGATATATTATACTCTGCAAGTGTCATAATTAATACTTATTTCTTCAGAGTATTCCTCGTTCTTTGTTCTCTGCCATTGCTCATTTCCCAGAAATTGAACTGAAACGTACTTTTGCAAGAGGCGTGTTATGAATCTTTGTTGAAGTATAATTAAGGGAAGCTTGTTTTTTCTTCCTTCTGTAGAATTCATCTTATAAACACCAGCGTGCTTCCAAAGGAAAATTCTACATTTCCCGCAAAGGAATTGTTTAGTTGCCCCATTGAACCTATTGATTTTCTTTGCCCTATAATCTCAGCTGAATTTGTGATGGATGTTTTGGTTGGGATTTTTAAGTAACTAATGTGTACAAAGTGACTAATCTAGTAGTTTTCTAAAATAAATCAATTACAACATGACCTCTCCAGAATATATGAAGCTGTACAATTAGGCCACAGACATTGACTAGCAGATCCGTAGGAGGGAGACATGTTTATTTCAAGAAACACATTTTACGGATTTAAAGCTGACTTCACCCATCAGCGGGTCAAATAGTGTATTGAAGCTTTCTATTACTCTTCCGTATTACATTATCTCACCAAGGCATTACAAAGATGCATATTTTACAATAAAAATGCAGCTGTGTAGATTTTGTCCTATAGATTTCTGATCTAAAAAAAAAAAAAAGCAAAAACAGTTCCTTAAGTCACAAAAACTTTTGGAACAGAAACAGGTGGATATATCCCAACATTTAGAGGTTTCCGTCTTTACTATTCAAGAGTAAATAGCGCCTAACAGGCAAATAAATGGCGCCTGGAAGAAAACTAAAAACTAAAAGTAATTTCTACTAGTTTTTTTACACTGCTAACAATTGTGGTATGAATTAGACTCACAAAAGAGTTGACACTTCTTTCACTCATTGATTCGCAGCTGGGTTTGACGAGCTCTTGTTGAATAATGTGCCCCACATTTTTTAACACAAAGGAAAAGTTGTTCCTGATTGTTATTGTTTGATATATTGGCACAAGGTGTAATAATGGCCTTTTTTCGTTTGAATAATATTCACATTGGAGGTAGTGATCTCTTTTCCATTAATCACGGATCACCAATTAGACACTTCAGTGGACCTTTAAAACTGAGGGGCTTATCTACAAAGCCGCTTGCCCCACTTTTTGCGTCATTTTTAACATGGGAAATGTGACGCACGGGTGACCCAAGGGGCTTGTAAATAAGGCTCTGTATAGTTAACTGGATGGAACACGTGTTCTTTTCAACATGTCATAGTAACAGCATATGTAACAGTTACAGTTTTGCAACATTATACCCCCACTGAATTTTTCAAGAGACTGTACTTAAAGAAAATCATACAAAAGCATCCCGCTCTGCATGGCACAGCCTCTGTTTCCAGTGTGACGATGAAATAGACTGACCATCTAATTCTACTTCATTATGGACAACGTTTGCAGTATTGCCCCCATTCGCCTTCTAATCTAAGGTTTTTAGCTACCTAAATCTAATTTGTACAATTGAGGCAAGCCCAGAAAACAGCCAAAAAGCAATTGGTGATCACACAAAATTGAAGAACCGAACACTGTGTCCATAAAGTCCTGGAAGGAGGCGATCATTCTGCATGCAAGTTTTCTGCTTAATTGCAGCAGAGATGATTCTATGCACTGAAGTCCTGATTCACAAAGGTACTCTTACGCTTTCGTGTACGTTTACTGTATTTTTTGGCATTCGCAAACTACAAGTTTAATTTTACTAGTAAGAAATGTACGACTATGGAGACTACTCCACACATAAAAAGATAGGCCAGTCCATCAGTATGTGAACCTGCTAGACTCAGAGAAATCAAATGCTTTTCACTGAGGCCTCTCAAAACATCATTCAGAGTGCAAGAACATAATCTGGTGGCTGGTACTCTTTCATTAACAGGTCCAGGTTGAGTGGATAGCTAATAAAAGATAACACATGCTTAATCCAAAAAGACATATGTATTTATATACCAGTTTAGTATTGTCCTCTTACATTTCCTGATATAGTAGGGCATTTTACAAAGAATTAAACGCCATTCAAATAGTAGCAGGAGCAGATAGAAATTACTGAATGTAGCAAAAAAATGCTAAATGTCATTAGTGACAGATCATCAGAAACAACCGACATTGTTTCAGGAAAAGGTGAAGTTGTATCCGTTTCCTGAGGGTTTTCAAAGTAGGTTGAGTTCCAAAGGCATATATTTTCAGCAGGCAATTGTAACATAAGTCAAGGAGTGGCATTTTCAAAGATAAGTTTCGATTACTAGCACACTGATCCCGAGTTGTTCGGAATAGTCAGGTTTGGATGCCCGGGGGTCCTGTTTTCTTCGGTTCTTGAGCCGGGGGACTTTCACAATGAGGGATGGTCATAGCTTCTCGTGCCGAATCGGGACTGTGCTTTGGAGGGGCCCCCCTTGTTACGGATGACAATAGTAGTATGGGGGGCTAGCGTCCTTCCCTTTTCTAGGACCACTGTTTACCATTGTATTTGGGTTGCCGGTTTGGCTGCTGGACGGGGCCTTACCGGCCTCCTGTGTTGGAGCCTCTATGATTGCTGCCACGTGCCCCCCTTTTGAGGAGGCACTGGGCGCAATGGAAGTTTGTTCTGTGCTTGCGTTAGTTGCTATGATAGAGCCCAGGTCTTGTGGCTCCTGTCTGGTTTCAGTCTTAAAAAGTGGGTAAACTTCTGCCGTACTTGAAATTGTTAATTTGTTACAAACTTTCCTTTTTGCTGACGACGCCCCTTGGCATTCTGGATTGGAACTTGGTCCTTGGGAAGTGAAGAGGAGCCTGTTGACAAATGACCCGCTGATGGTTTCCCATCTGCCAGAGGATTAAATTCAAGCTTTGCTGCCTCACCCATAATGCACTCTATGGTATGAGTCCTAGCTACCTGGCGGACAAGTTTAAAGGTTACTGCCTGAACCGTCTACTTAGACCTGAAGGTAAAGGGCTGCTAGTGGTCCCACACTACAGGAAAATACTAACAGGTGGCAAAACTGTTGCCTACCTTGCCCCGAAATATTGCCAGAGGCTTGCGCAAATGACCCAGTCTTTTTTGCTTCAGGAAACTCCTGAAGACGGAATTATTCCGGGACAGATCTGTGCCTGTCCTGTGCCCTCTCTTTGGTAGCGCGGAGATACCCCTGCGTGGGTGATTCCAGCGCTTTACAAATCCCATACATACATACATACAAACCCCTGACCCCTGGTATCTGAGTCCATACCCCTAGAGTGAAGGTTCACACCCCATCACCCCCACCCGGCTGAGATGCCACCTTACCTCTCGCACCTCTTCCACAGTGAAGTGCATGTCCCCACTCTTTCACGGCCCTACCCACCCCTCCATCCCTGCTCTAACCTCACATCTGAATGCGGCCTCCGCCTCACGTACAAAGACGGGGTTCATTTTCTATAAAGCTCCTGTTTTTCAAGGTGGAGATGTGGGCACCATAGAAATATCAAAAATAAACAGGAAAAACATTATTTATAAATAAACAGACACTCTTCTGCGGGGTCTGAGTGACCCTGTCCGTGGACCCAGAGGGGACACATCGGAGGAGCCCTATCTAGCCCCACATACACACAAAGTGCGCGGGGAATCGAACAGGAGGATGCAAGTCACCACCTGAGGGAATAATAATAAATCAGAACACATCATAAGAATATTAAGTTGTTGCTTGCCAATAGCGCTTTCAGCCCGTAAACCACCTCGAAGCACTGTGAGTAGCGGTTGTTAATCTCCCTCTTTGAGTCTCCCTAACGTTAAAGGTGAGCAGATTCTGCCATGAAACAGTCAATAAAAGAATACATTGTTCACAGTGGGTGAGCGGGGATGACGTACCGAGAAATGTAAGAATATCAGGATTTAGAAAGGACGTCGACCGAGGGCTATGAAATTACATGAATAATAATTGTAATAACAATAGCAACAATAACAATAGTAATAATAAGCATGTAATATTAATTATATCCATTCTTTGTAGAGATATCTCTGTTAATGACAAGAAAGCTTGCTGCAGAGCACCCTTTAAACACCAGTGCATGCCCCGTTGCTCCCTCTCCACAGGGAAGAAGCCTTCGCGTCATCGATGTTCTGATATTAACATTTAGAGAGTACCCCCATCCCCCCACTCCCTTGGCCAGCCCACAGACTATCAGCCTGATTCATCAATCTCCCGTTTTGCGCGCCCCTAATAGCGATTCATAAGGAATCGCTATTAAGGACTTGCAAAACGGGATTCATGTAGGAATTGCAAAAAAAATTGCAATTCCTACATGTTCCTTATTTGCGATTAGCAAATTGCTAATCGCAAATAAGGAATAACTCCCCATTCATTCCTATGGGCCTACAGGCCCATAGGAATGAATGGGGAGTTATTCCTTATTTGCGATTAGCAATTTGCTAATCGCAAATAAGGATGCGATTTCAAGGGTGCAGGGGTGTCCAAAGGACACCCTGTAGCACCCCTGAAATGTAATCTACATTGGTGTTGCGCACACACATGTCCAAAGGACATGTGTGTGTGTAACATGCAACTTAGAAATATGCATTTAAATGCATTTTTCTAAGTTTTTGCTATTTACCATGAGGTCTGACCTCTCGGTAAACAGCGGCCCAAAATTGCAATTTCGCAATTTTAAAATGATTCATGAATTGCATTTAAGGAATCTCAAATAGAGATTCCTTAAATGCAAATCTTCGCAAATGTGCGAATTCTTTAATTGTGAATTTTGCATTTGGGATGATGAATCCCAAATGCAAAAATTGCACTCGCAAAAGGCAAGATTCTGAGAATCTTGCCCTTTGCAAGTGCAATTTAGCTTGATAAATCAGGCTGTTAGAGTTTTCACAAGCCACCATCTATGGCGGTAAATATTTGTGACAGCTGCTTGTAACTGGCCCCGTACTGAACCCATCCGACCTCTTTCCAACCATGAAGAGAAGTACAATTAAATTAGGTAATATCAACCGAAATACCAGCGCTTAGAAAAAGCGAGACATGAAGCACTTTTCAGAGGGTCATTAGAATTATGTGGCAGGGGAAAACCATATTATGTGGCAAGAAAAGGCAATTTATGCGACATAATGAGTCACATTTTTACTTTATTAATTTGTAATTTTAACATGCGGTAATATTATCTGGGCAAAGATTTCACTTTTAAGTACCATTTTCGCAATCAAGTGAGAAATAAGCAACTGAAAGATGTCTTGTAACCTTTGTGAAAAGTCTTTGAAAGCGAGCGAACCCATGCCACCTTTTTATACCCTTGAAGCCGATGGAGCCAGACGCTTTGTATTGTTGTTGTGTCGTTGTTGTGTTGTGAACTTTCTTCAGTTTTTTAAATTTTACAGTATTGAACATATACCACAAGACCACTGGTCGTGCTCAAAACTAGGACTCCCCCACTGGCTCCCCCAAGGACTTCCAAGTCCCCCATGAGACACAACTCTTTAAAGTCGTTGCTTCGCTTCCCCCCACCCCACCCCAAGACCCACCCCCTCCCACAGCACCTGCCGAAGTGTTCCCGGGGGCTCTGCACTTGTCCAAGAGTTTATTTTGAAAAGGTTGCCCGTTGTTTCTTATCCTCCGAAATAGCGAAAACAGTTGGGGGGTAAAAAGCATTTTAATTTGAATAAAGTCCCGGGGACTGCCCCAGCATGTAATCAGCATGGCCCCAGGGAGGTGGAGGTCCCCTGGGCTGTGGGGGCTCCCCTGGGCCCCTGCACCATTATTAAACATTGTCTCCGGGACCTGGCCCACCCGGGGGCTTAAAGAAAACAAAGTGTGGGAGACCACAGTTTGTTTTCTCTGCAGGATTCGCAAACCCAGCTCAAATCCTGCTTTTTAAAAAAAAGAAAAAGCTTTTTGAGGCCCTGAAGGTCCCTGTGGGACCCTGTGGAAATCCCAGAGCAGGCCTAGGGGGTCAGGGTGTTTCTACCCTACCTCCTTTTCCTTTCTTTAACCTTTATTCTTGTGAATCAGTGCTACTGAGTCACAAGATGGCTGCCAACACTTCCTGGTTAGGAGTGTTGAAAGCCAATCAAAATGAGGTTCTAGCTTGGGAGTGTTCGCGGATCCACTGCAGTCACCAGATATGTTTTATTTTTTCATTTCTCAGGAACTACTGAATGGATTTACTCCATTAAAGCAAAGAGTGTAATCTGTAAGCATGAGCGCAAAATCCGTTACGCTCGCGGATTTTGCGAATTTTCGGTAAATTTGCGATCCGCGAACTCCCGTGAATTTACCGCGAATTCACAAATCCGCGAGCGGCGGATTCCGGGGGCAAAAGTTCAAGCCTTGCTGGCCTGTTGTAACTATTTTACGATGGCGCCGGCAAGCTGCCAGCGCCATCCTAAAATAGTTACTAAGTTAGCTTCAACAGGAAGCTCTAATAGATAAAATAAAGCTGTGGCCAGGAGCTTCTGTATCTTCATCTGCTGCTCTGATCGGTCTCTGACCTTTTATACACACAAGAGGCATGTGCACTCGCATGGAAGCCCCGTCCGTTTGGCCCCGCCCACACACTCGCGGTGTGCACCGTCTTCCCGCCATTTACCCACTATGATAGCTCACTCAAGGGACCCCTGCGCCCTTCGGCGCGATTGCATAGTAACACACACCTGGTCGCTGTAGACAACTCTTTGGCACTTTAGGCAGCTGTAGTGTAGTAAAAGCACTATACATTTACCCAACGAGGTAGCACTTACTGATTATCCAGTAGAAAGTACTCCAGTTGAGTAGAGGTATGGCACAAAACGGTGGCGTCTTCTTGAATAAATATGAAGGGCAGGGTTCATTCTGGCACGATGGTCCTGGCACAAAAATTAAACCTCAACCGGAAGCACTTACAGATATCAATTAAGCATGTGCCCTAGTTGAAGCTTAAATTCAGTGACTCATTCATCGGCCCAAAAAACAATCGTGAGCTTTGTCAAGGCTGGGCAGATGTGCCTTCTTCCCAAATATACCATCGAAAATCAGCTGTGATGCTGGACAGAGGCCTTTGCATCCTTGACTTTCACGAGCGCAATCCTCGTGCTGTTCCTGTGGCCAGGAGCTTCTGTATCTTCATCTGCTGCTCTGATCGGTCTCTGACCTTTTATACACACAAGAGGCATGTGCACTCGCATGGAAGCCCCGCCCCAAATCTGCGGATCCGCAAATCCGCAAAATCCGCGGATTTTGCGGATCCACGATCCGTGAATACGCAAATCCACGAATCATGGATCCGCAAAATCCGCCCATGCTTAGTAATCTGGACCAAAAGCTACCTCTCTACCAAATTTGGTGTAATTCCTTTCGAAATTCGGACTGTAGCCGTGAAAAAAGTGCCTATGGAAATTAACATGGAGAAAACACGTTTTGAGGCCTCTCTTTTTTCTCCACCCCCACTTGACAAATCTCCACGAAACTTTCAGGACAGAAGCTGACTGGAGTGCCCCATTAGGTTTGAGGATTTTGTGACAATTTGTCAAACGGCGCCAAAGATATTGACAAATCAAAAACCGCTTTTCCTATGGAAACTAGGTCCTAACTAATAACTACCTACTGGCCAGTAGGTAACATATATGTATATTTCTCTCCACCATTCTCTGCCACTTTCCTTCCACAGGAACAAACCGAAGTGATCCCAAATCTTGTCCGTGAGCTTTCTTTAGTTTATTGCTCAGTCACCACAATCGCCATGACACGTTTCGGCCTGACATGGCATTGATCACATAATATATTATGTACACACACATATTTATTTGTGTATGTTTCTATAAGTATATATTTTTTATATAGTATTAAATGCTACTTACATCTAATTAATTTATATTATATTAATGTTATATATTAAACAATTTAAGATTTACCTTTTTAAACTGTATAAATATTTTAAAAAATGATATTTCTGTATGTTTTTAAATGATATTAGTGTAAAATGATATATATATTTTTGTAATTGACCAATATAAGTACAGGGAAACAGTATTTTTGTATTTAATTTTTTTCACTCAATATTTTTGTCCCTTGATATTTTAGGAATTGCTATTCTGTCAGAGATCTATCCTTTCAGCTGCACAGCAGTCCTTCTTCCTGGTGGAGTATCCACAGGATCAGATGTGTACTGAAGAGTTGGTGTCTAATGTGAAATATTTATACCCAGTTCTGCTTTTGAAGTAGGAGAAGCTTCTAGAGGTCACTCTACCTTCCATGTTCTGGCTCCAAACTAACTTGGAGAGAAGGGGCGTTTTGTGGAGTTCCACACAGTGGATTAGCATACATTGGAGTAGGGAAGATTGTATTTGCGTATAGTGGAGTTGCATAGACTGGAGTGCCATAAAATAGAATGTAGCATAGAGTGGAGTGGGTGTAGACGAGAGGGTTACACAGTGGAGTAGTGTAGAGTGGAGTGGCATAAAGTGGAATATTGTATAGTGGAGTGTTGTCAAGTTGAGTGGGTTACAGTGGAGTGATGTTGAGTGTAGTTGAGTACAGTCTAATAGTGTAGGGTGGAGTGGCATACAGTGCAGTAGTGTGTCGTAGAGTAATGGGCTCTGGGGTAGAATGCAGTGTCACAGAGTGGAATAATGTAGAGTTTAGTGGTTTACAGTGAAGTTATACATGCAAAATTAAGCTCCAATTGGAATCAGTTAGATAGACTAAACAATGCTTTGAGCAGGGACTAACTTTCTTAATGCCCTGCTGTCACAATCAATGTACTACAGAAGAGCAAAGGTAGTTAGATAGATTTGATGTACGTGCATATGTACATATGTACAAACATGAAATTGAGACAATAACAAAATGTAAATTGGTGCTACAAGTGACAGCACAGTGTTCGGCAAAATGAGTGTGTAAACCAAACACAAAAAAACATAATACCATGGGCAAGATATGTGACTGCCCTAACCATACAGACGTAAATAAACAAGTAGGATCAAGTCAAAATAATGTTACAGATTTACAGTGTCTGGCATCAAAAGCAAACATGAATAGGACCAGTAGGTCGGCGTTCCGACCGTGGGCAATCATTTAAATGGAGTCTTCCTCTGGACAGAATAGTAGCAACCTATGGGAAGATATAGGAACTGTCAGATTCTTTTCAAGAATAACATTGAGTAATTAAGGTTATAAATAAGTCATACAATAATGTGAGGGAAAAAGTAAGCCTATAAGTTGGGATCATGAGTGACCTGAGAGATAGAAGTAAAGAAGAGAGGTAATTGAGTAGAATTCTAAATGAGAGCTGGTGAGAGATGTAATAAATGGTGGCACAAAATTCAAACTACACTGGTGGTAACATGCTCGACCCCTGCAGGATGCATTGACATATTCCAAAATATCCCTATGCATGCTGAAAGCCATATTCAAAACTCCGTGGAATGCATAAAAAGGTAACTGAGTTGTGTAGGAAAACTACATGTGATTGTGCGCTCATTTCCTGCTGGTGACATGACAAATACCATGTACAAACCAGTTTCAAAGCCATTACATCAAGCTATTGTCGAAACTCCATGGGGTGTATTAAAAGACAACATGAGATGTGTGAAAAAATGGGTGCAATGGTGCCATAATAATTACCATGCACAAAACAGTCTCAAGCTCAAAAGGTAACATAAATCACCGCTTTTTCGTGGATTAACTCTAGCCAAATATGAATAGAATATTCAAGAACCTGATCAGAAGCATTGCAATGCCTATTGAATGCTTACAGAAATTCCATGAAATAAAGCAGACGAATCAAGCATGGATCCGACTATGAAACTAAATCGATCAATAGTATAGGCAAAAGTCAGACATAATTGCCACCAAATATAGCTCCTCAGTATTAGGGACCACAGCGCTCTTCCACTGGATTATTTGAACCATAAATACTATCACAAGGGATCCATAATTACACAGTGTATGTAATTGGATATCTCAATTATTTGAGGAAAGAATCCAGATTTAGTAAGAAAAAGGAAAATAGGTGAATACAGAGGGAGCTTTCTGTGTGAGTACAAAGCAAATTTTTATCAGGAGACATTCACACTGCTAATTTAACTGCCAAGAACAGTCAAAAGTTGGCTCCATTCATCAAACATATTCAAACCTCTGCCCATTGATTTCAAGCATTCGATCCATCTGCATTCCTGTATAAGGATTTTGTTACTATGGTTGATTCTTTGTGGATTCCATTTGGGAACCTCAATCACTTGCCTTGATATGGTTATTGATTTGGCTATGTTGCAAAACATTCTCAATCCAATTGTTCCACAGAAAATTCTGCTCTGATGTTGTAGAATGTGTACTTTGATCTTTTGTGAAGTTTTTTAAACGTCGATTTTTTGACAAGGTCGCCAAATCGCATAAATAACACCACTAGTATTACAGTTGGAATAGTCATTGGGTTCAAATTTCACATCATCATGTTTAAAAAAAAACTTTTTGTTTCCATGCAGTATCTGCATGCAATGTATCTGCCACATTTAAAACGACCTTTATTCGGTGGAAGGCTCAACTGTGAATGTGTAGTAGGAGCAATAGGAAGAGGAAGTACAGCCCTCACTACTTTATCCTTAATGTTCGACCATCCTCTTGTGGTAAATATTTTAGTAATTTACCTTGATCAGAATTTCTAGACAATATCAATAAGTTTAAGTATGAAGAGCAGAGTCCGTGGTGGTTCGAATTCAGGGTCTTTATTCAGTAACTCGAGTTATAAGGGAGAGCTCCGTCACCTGAGGAGGATCAGAAGAATCTCTAACTTTATTATCGGAACACATTGTATTTATACACAGAAAAGAGGAAGGAGCTTCCCTTCAACGCAGGCCCGGATCATATGTTGCAATAAAACAGAAGTCATGACTAGAAAAAGAGACTGCGTCATGAAAAGAGGAAACATGGCAGAGAAAATGAAGCTACGTCATTATTAGAATGAGGAAGCACAAGAGAAGCAGAAATGTGGAGAAGTAACACTAGGCTGGTTCCTTAGATAAGAGAGAGGTGGTCGTGACAGGATGTCTGTTTGACGTGTTTCAGCATTCGGGGGCTCTTCTTCTCGGAATTGGTTGTCGTGGTTTAGCAGAGCGGGGCCTATTTCTCGGAATCGGCCCGATTATAGGGAAATGGTCACAAATGGGGGGTCTTGTTCTCGGCATTGGCTTGACCACAGAAATGTACGGTTTGAGTGAGGAAGCTGGTTCTCGGAATCACTTTGACCATAAGGATGTATCTTTGAATTTTAGAGGAAGGAGAGTGCGTGTGCAACTTTGTGAGCGTGTGATCGGTTCATGCTCGTGTGTTCATGTGCTCGTGTTCCGGCATGATGGGCTCGGGGACGTGACTGAAAAGGGTGTATGATGGGACATAACCTACGAGAAATAATCATTTTCCACATTCCCTCCTTGTCCCATAATATACCCTTCTAAAATAATTTTCTTTTCTAATCCACTTCTATACTCATTAGGTCGTTCACTTGTTCCTGTAACATGATTCTTTCTTTTTCTTTCTTTCTGGACTGTCTTTTGGGAATGCAGGGAGTGATACAGAAACTACAGAGTGCTGGACCGCACTGAATACAGAGGCAGCAGGTGAAGAGAATGGCTAGAGCAAGACCTATGACTGTTAGCCCCTTCCATCCCCATGAGGACAAGAGGCCCCAGAGCCAACCCGTCAGGGACCAGGCACCAGTGTCTGCATCTAGTTTTCTGGAAAGTATATGAAGGCGGGAAATAGCGGAATACACCGAGGGTGCATTATCTGGGATAAATATACAGCAGCTGGACCCGATCAGTTCACATACACCACCACGGTCAGCCAATATGATGTCTAAGACCATACGGTTCTGTAACGTCATGAGTCTGTCGGCAGCCATCTCAGCGGTGATGTTACTTAATGCACCAGCTGTTTCGTTTATGGCTCCCTGGACTACACAGGTCAGTTGTCTTATGTAGCGGCTGTTGATCATAGGCCCCCAGAATGGGATGACTCCTTTAAAGAAATCGCCGGCCTTTTGGTCCGCTGTATCTTCAGCGTCAATGGCCCCCCTTCGCCGTCTATTAATTACGGTCGGATGGTCACTGAGATGGTAATCTGCTGGGGCGGTGCAGGTAGGGGGAAGGAGAAATGCAATGTAGCATTTTCCGGATCAGCCTTGAGGTAGCCAAGTGCGTGCGTGAGGTCCACAGATAAAATAGGTGTTGGGGGCAGTGGCCATCGTTGGGAAATTTGGATCAGGTAGGGTGTATGTCTTGTTACATTCACTATCTCCCATTTTCTGACCCTTGCCCTTTCCTCTTACGCAGAATAGGCCCTTGTGGGGCACGGCCCATCCTCCCTGGTCTGTCTGTCTCTTATGGACTGAAAACGTCTCCCTAAAGGAGGTAGTGTCATTAAAGAGGGAATAACTGGTGTTTTCACTATTGTCTGCTCGTCCCCATGTTGCTGTAAAAGTTACCATTCTTTCTACGGCTCGTACTGTTTTTGTCTTTATCTCGTTCCAGGTACTAGCGTTCTTGATCTGGGTCTCAGGAATGTTTCTAACAGAGGCGGAAAATATCATAGAGAGTGCATAGGTAGATCCAGCATAGCCAAAAGGGAGAGGAATAAAAGGCATTCCTCCGTGCACAGAGTGTGGCATTAAGCCACAAACCCAACAATTGGTCTTGTTAATCACCAATTGATGTTGGTGGAGTGTGGAGATGAACGTGTTATTGAAGAACTCTTTTCTTCTGCTCTTGAGATGTGGAGGAAGATCTACGTGTGAATGCATAGCGGTGTTGTTCAAAGGTGTGGGGGAAGACAGTGGGAAAGCTAGATGTAGGAACCAACCTAGACAAGCCATGATGCAGAAAATAAGAATCATGATAGAAAGGGAAAAGGAAACTTTGTTCTGTAACAATTTCGCACAATGAGTCTTTATCTTCATGGTTTCGGCTGCTAAGTCTGAGTAAAATATGCACCAGTGACCAGACACTTCCCAGCAACCGCTTCACCAAGCGTCCGTCTTGGGCTTAAATAGCCACTAGCAGGCCGAGGTCAGATGCAATGTCTCAAGTCTGTTTTGGATAGGATCGCAGCCGCGATTTGTACTCTTCTTTGGGCAAAAGTTCTGGAAGGGGTGAAATAAAGTCTGTCGTTTCAGTGTCTTTAAAGTCTGATGTTTTAGTGTCTCTGGTCTCAGGATCAGCAACAGCGTCCGAAGGAGTTGGTCCGTAGAAGGGTTTACAATGGCTCACGTGGAGCCACCCTTTCCGTCCCTCGACTTTGACGGCGGTCCTCGTCGTGAGCAGCACCAGCTTGGGAGACGTCCACCTTCTTTCCAGAGGGCTGGTTCGGTCAAAATTTCTGATGAGCACCCATTGGCCAGGCTGAAGGGAGTGCTCGTCGGGCGTGGTCTTGTCTGGAAAAGCTGCAGCCACCTGTGAACGGCAAGAACGTAGTGCAGACATCAAAGAAGCCAAGTAATCTGTCAATACATTTGCATCAATGTCAGTTAGCTTTTTAGGAGATGGGACACCCCAGATATTCGGAGGCCTCCCAAATGTGATCTCGTAAGGAGACAGACTCGTCCGGGAATGTGCCACCATTCTCATATAGAAGAGGGCAACCGGAAGGGCTGTAACCCAGTCTATTTGCTTGTCAGCGCATATTTTTGCCAATTTCGTTTTTAATGTCTGGTTATGTCGTTCGACTAGGCCTGCTGCTTGGGGATGCCTAACACAGTGAAATTTCCAGGTGTATCCTAACAGTAAGGAGACAGCCTCCATCAATTTAGAGGAGAATGGTTGTCCGTTGTCAGAGTATATGACTCTTGGCAACCCATAGCGAGGGAAAAATTCCCTTACCAATTTTTTGGCAGTCATCTGGGCACCATAGTCTGGGACGGGGTATGCTTCAGTCCATCGAGTTAAGGTACAGACTACTACGAGGACAGACTGATATCCCCGACATCTCTCCATCTGTATGTAGTCCATTTGGAGGACTTCAAAGGGGTGATCTGGAGGATGGAACCCTCCTTGTTCAACTGATACACTTTTCCCGGGATTGAACTGACAGCAAATCATACAGGTTCGTACTTTTTGTTTGGCTGCTGCACGCAGATGCTTGTTGTGCCATATCAAATTCAGACTGTCTAACATTCCTTTCTCTCCTAGATGTGCGGGGCCATGGGCAGTTTCTATCATTACGGGAACCATTAGGTCAGGGAGAAACCATTTGGACTTGTCCTTTGTTACCCAACCTTGATCTGTGTGTGAACTTCCCTCCTCCTCCCATTTTCTCTTTTCGATCTCTGTGGCTTGGTTTTGGATGTCTACTACATCTTTGGTGGGATCGATAACTGCACAGATAGTTCTAATGTTGGTTTTGGTGTTTAGTGTTTCTGTCTGAGCAGCATGTTTAGCTGTGGCGTCTGCCAGAGCATTACCTCTAGTTATAGAGTCTGTGACCTTGGTGTGTGCTTTACATTTCAGTATGGCTACTTCTGTGGGTCTGTGTTTTGATTCTAGTAGCTGGAGGATAAGGTCTCCATGTTGGATCTTGGTACCATGAGAGGTTAGGAAACCTCTCTCTCTCCAAAGGATGCCAAAGTTGTGGACTACCCCGAATGCGTACTGCGAATCGGTGTAGATGTTGACTCGTTTTCCTTTTGACCATTCACAGGCTTGAGTAAGGGCTATTAGTTCTGCTGCTTGTGCTGAATGTACAGATATTCTGGCTGCTAAAAGGACTGTGTTTTCAGTAGTGACAGCATAGGCTGCTGAAAGTTCGCCTGATTGGAGGTGCATACAGGAACCGTCTACAAACAGTGTGTGTTCTGGTGTACTTAGAGGGACATTTGTAAGATCAGACCGGGGTTTTGTGACTAGTTCGACTACCTCTAAGCAGTCATGAATCTGATTGTCAACTGGAACAGTAGGCAGTAGCATAGCTGGGTTGAGGATATTGCATCTTTTGATGATGATGTGGGGTTGGAACAGAGTGACTTCATAACCTGTGAGGCGAGCTATGGTCAAGTGTTGTGCCTGTGTCCTATTCAAGAGTAGTTCCACTGCATGTGGAACTTGCACTTCAAGAGAGTGTCCTAGTACTATGGAATCAATTTGTCGTATTGCTAGAGCTGTAGCTGCGACAGATTTCAAACAGGCAGGCAAACCTTGTGCAACAGGGTCAAGAGTGCTAGAAAAATAAGCACAGGGACGATGTTTGTTGGCTTGTGTTTGTGTGAGTACTGACAAGGCTGTACCTTCCCGTTCTGTGACAAAGAGGACAAAAGGTTTGGCATAATCAGGTGTAGTTAGGACAGGTGCAGAGCATAATGCTTGTTTGAGAGTGTCAAAAGCAAAAGTATGATCAGGTGTCCATGGCAATGGGGAAGAGGTTGTGGTCGTTAGCTGTATCAGGGGTTTGGCCAAGTATGCAAACTGGGGAATCCATTGTCTACAGTAGGACGTGAGGCCAATAAAAGCACGGACTTCTTTCTGTGTCTTGGGGACAGGAATGTTAAAAATGAGTTGAATTCTTTCAGGTGTGAGTGCCCTACCCTCCTTTGACAGCAGGTGTCCTAGGTAGGCCACCTGCTGTAAACACAGTTGTAATTTCGAGGGTGACACCTTGTGGCCATGTTGTGCAAGGAACATTAGGACAATTTGTGATGCTTGCTCACATTCTGGTTCAGAGCGTGCGGTGATCAGTAAGTCATCGACATATTGTAACAATGTCGATTTGAGGGCAGAACAATGTCATCTAACTGTCTTTTGAATGCCTGACTGTAGATACTGGGACTTTCTGTATATTCTTGGGGAGCTCTTGTGAAACAGAAGCTGCGACCTTGTAGGGAGAATCCGAATAGGTACTGACTGTCTTGGTGGATGGGTACACTGAAAAATGCGTTTTTGAGGTCAATTACTGTAAAATGTGTGGCCTCAGGATCTACAGCTGTTAACAGAGTACTGATACCTGAGACCACGGGGTATTGTAGTACTACACATTTATTGAGTTCACGTAAGTCAACCACGAGTCTGTAGACTGGTGGCGCACCATCATCAGTTTTCTTTTGGACTGGCAGAACTGGCGAGTTACATATGTTGGAAGGTACTTCTCTGACTACAACTTTTGTTATCAAATCATCGATAATCTGAATAAGGGCTTGTTCTGCATCTGGAGGTAATTTGTATTGACGGACACGGGGTAGAACAACGCCTTCCTTCAATGTCACTAGGTGTGGTGTAATATCCATGAATCCTACATCTGTTGGATCAGTAGCCCATAGTGTAACAGGAATGTCTCTTAGTCTGACATCTAGTTCTCGTGTGGTGAAATGACCTTTAAAATCTCAGAGGAATAATCGGACCCCTTCCGGGGAACAACATATTATAGCACCTAGTTCTTTTAGTGTCTGAATGCCAAGGAGATTTTCGGGACAGGACTTTGTAAGCACCAAATCGGTGGAAGGTGTAAGAGGACCGACTTGAAGTGATATAGGTTCAGAAACTTTGTTGATGACAGGTGTACCTGAAAAACCCAAGGAAATACTATTTGAGCCAGAGAGGGGAACCTTGGGAACTTCGTTGTGCTGCACTGTCGTCCTACTAGCCCCGGTGTCGATCAGAAATTTCGCTTCTTTACCTAGGAGTTTAGCATGTACATAGGGACCCTCTTGGTCAACAGGGACCGGGCTCAGTGGACGACTATCGTGTTCCTCCCAGCTGTCTCATGAAATCGTGGGGAATTAAGGATAGGATGATACTGGGTACTGATAGAGTTGGGTGGTAGGTTTAGCATCAGCTGGAGGAGCTGATGTGGGAACAGAAGGTCGAGGGGGGTAGTTACGAGGTTGTGTCTTCCCAGTGGCAATATTATGTTGTAATACTGGACAATCACGTACAAAATGACCTGGCTTTTTACAATAATTGCAAGTAACTTTTTCTTGTGACACTTGGGGTTGTTTAGGGTTCTGTTGGATCGAATTAGTTTGTCCTACCAATACCTTCATTTTAGTATCTTTTGTCCTTTTCTTTTCTTGTTCTTGTTCGTCCCTAATTCTATTTTGGTGATATTGGAGCATCTGAAGCGCTTGTGAAGGGGAGCTTGCTTGCCAAGTAGTTTCTACCTTCAGTACTCTATTTTTGATCGTGGGCAAAGCATTTTCTACGAGTTTGGAGACAAATAATCGACTATAGGCGTCTCCACCTGAGGAGAGGCCGCTATTGATGAGAAAACATTTCTCTAGCCTTGTATAATAGTCCCCTATATCCTCATCTGGTTTCTGTTTGCATGCAGAGATAGCATCCCAATCTTCTTTCTTAGTGGTCAGCAACTGGGATAGTATTTTAGGGAGAAGGCGAGGGAGTTCCTGAACTAGAGGTCCCAAGCCTTGTCCAGGATTACGAGTAATGTCTTCTTTCTCTAAATCTGCCCATGCTACCTTTTTCCCTTCAACCTCCCAATCCTTTCCCTTTAGCTTGTCATACGTTCCTTGAGGTAGCAGGACCTTGAGGAGAATATTGAGGTCTTTATAAGTAAAATAACCCATTTGAAGAATATCCTTCAGTTCCCTATGGAAACCCGAGGGGTCTTTTTCATGAGAAGGGACCATTTTCTTCATTTCTAGTATTTCTAGTTTTGTCAGGGGAGTGTAAACAAACGTTTGTTGCAACTTTCCTGCGGAGTCTGCAACGGGGTGTACTTCTCGGAGAGGGAACTGTCCTTGGTCATAGTGATGGGGATTTGCATCATAACTGTCTGTAAAGCATTGAATATATCGCTGTCGTAGGTCAAGGAAGATATTAAGAAACTCTTGTCCCCTGGCCACCCACCTCCCTTATAAACAGTCTTGTAAGAGAGGATGTAACTTTTTGGGTGGGCAACCAGTGTCTTCGTACATTGTAATAAGGTGTCGAACCATATAGATGCTAGCTAGCCTTTGAGATGCTAGAGGGATCGATAAAAACATTTGAGCAACTATATCAGGGCCATAAATAGAGTATTAGGATACCCAATGGGTGCTTGTTCTAGCAAGTTCTTGTTCTTGTGTGGTGAGTGGAGGCTCGTCATCCATCCAATCATCTAGAGCTTCTTGTGTTCGTTGGAGCAACCTATCTGTAGGGGCTGACAATTTCTTAGTTTTAAGTTTGAATTGTCCATTATTCTGAGAACGAGGGATGCGGGAGCGTACTGCACAGTGAAAGGCAGCTCCTTCTTCCCTGTCTTCGTTTGTACTCTCATTCTCGGTTTCCTGGGTATGGGCATCTTTTCGGTGGGAATCAGAAACCTTGCTCGTGAAGAGTGGAATAAAAAGATCTATTTCTTTTATTTTATTGTAATTTCCTGCGACTACTGCTTGATCTAGTTGTAGTAAATCGTCAGGAACTCTTTTTCCTGCGCTAGCTATCATCCTGATAAAACAAGTGATCATGAATCGTGAGAGGCATTTTCTATGTGCTATGGGTCTATTTTTAATAGCTTCTTGTAGGGCTTCTAAATTTTCTCCTGTTCGAAGGGCCTCGTAAATTTTGTTTAGGCAATTTGTGACATTCGGTACCTCTCGTATACCTTCTAGAGCCTCTCGTAGGCGAAGGGAGATATGTGCTTGTGAACCTTCCCCTGGGGTTGGGTCATAATCGCACCCTAACATGGGTGGAACTTCGCTTGAGGTGTCAGAGGTAGGTTCAGTCTGGGTGACTATTCGTCTGGCTATTATCTGATTGGTATAATTAGGAGGAGGTTCCATTAAGTAGGTAGTAATAAAATCGTTGGGTACAGAAGGAACCTTAGGACGTGGAGGTGCCGTAGCGGTACTAGAGTCTGAGCTAACCTCGGACCCTATTTTTGGTGAGAGGACAGGATATATACCTGTCACTGAGGCCGAGACCTCCCTTTTCTTTTGTTCAAAACAAATATCATCATTCTGATCCTGTAACTTTTTCATCTTACTTTCTTCTGACATTCTCTTTGCTTTCTCCACTTTCCCTTGGTCTTTCGGTTCCCATCGATGTGCTTCCTTTCGCCATATTTCAACACTCTCTAACATCGAGGGTCTTGCTTTCTTTTCCCAACACTTTTTCTCGACCGCCATGATACAATTCAAATCCCATGTACCACTCTTTGGCCATCTAACCGCAATCTCTAAATATTTAGTATAACCTTCCCAAAGATCCAAATACAAGATAGCACCAATTGCATACTTCGTATACATGAAGTAACCAGGAGTATCCTTCGGGGGGACTGGTACAGATTGTTCCAGTAACCCCTTCCGGGTACCCAGTTTACACAGTTTAGAGAACAAAGGCATTGTATTAGATACAAATAAAACTTACACTTGAAAAACTTGATATACTCTGAGTATCAGAGTACAAACATACCGTTTTCTAGAAACCTAGAACCCGTCTTTACCGTGCTCTGAAAAGATCAGAACCCGTCTTGACCATGCTCTGAAAATCAGAACCCGTCTTGATACACCCCCAGCAGTACTCACCGAGGTGCAGAAAACTTGAAGATCTGGACACTTGATTACGCAGCGCTCGTGGACAGGGACTGGTCGGGTTTCAGACGACCTCGGACTCGACAATCTTCACAGGTTTCGGGCTCTGGGCCGAGACTTCCGCTGTCGTCCTCACCGCCTCGTATGGATGCTCAGATCTTGGTACAGCCTCTCTTGGACACGAAGGAGTTCATGCAGGAACACCCTGCAGCGTGCACGTAGAAGTCTGTCGATGTCTTGAAGAGACCGGTCTAGGTCCGCATCACCGGCTTGTGGGGAGAAAGGGAAGTTCCGGTTCGGGCGCCAATTTGCTGTGGTAAATATTTTAGTAATTTACCTTGATCAGAATTTCTAGACAATATCAATAAGTTTAAGTATGAAGAGCAGAGTCCGTGGTGGTTCGAATTCAGGGTCTTTATTCAGTAACTCGAGTTAAGGGAGAGCTCCGTCACCTGAGGAGGATCGGAAGAATCTCTAACTTTATTATCGGAACACATTGTATTTATACACAGAAAAGAGGAAGGAGCTTCCCTTCAACGCAGGCCCGGATCATATGTTGCAATAAAACAGAAGTCATGACTAGAAAAAGAGGCTGCGTCATGAAAAGAGGAAACATGGCAGAGAAAATGAAGCTGCGTCATGATTAGAATGAGGAAGCACAAGAGAAGCAGAAATGTGGAGAAGTAACACTAGGCTGGTTCCTTAGATAAGAGAGAGGTGGTCGTGACAGGATGTCTGTTTGTCGTGCTTCAGCCTTCGGGGGCTCTTCTTCTCGGAATTGGTTGTCGTGGTTTAGCAGAGCGGGGCCTATTTCTCGTAATCGCCCGATTATAGGGAAAAGGTTACAAATGGGGGGTCTTGTTCTCGGCATTGGCTTGACCACAGAAATGTACGGTTTTAGTGAGGAAGCTGGTTCTCGGAATCGCTTTGACCATAAGGATGTATCTTTGAATTTTAGAGGAAGGAGAGTGCATGTGCAACTTTGTGAGCGCGGGATCGGTTCTTGCTCGTGTGTTCGTGTGCTCGTGTTTCGGCATGATGGGCTCGGGGACTTGACTGAAAAGGGTGTATGATGGGACATAACCTATGAGAAATAATCATTTTCCACACTCTTGAAGGAACATAAAGGCAAGTCGCTGCATTTTAATGTGTCTTGGTCCAGATGCCAAAGTTTACATATCACCTTTTTGATAGCATTGCTATCAGTGTTGAATGAGTTCACGGAAATACCACAATCTGTATCCTGTGGTGGATGTAAGAGATCAATAAGCCTGCTCTGCTGGTATACCAGGCCCATTCTCTTGCTTCTTTCAATAATCTCAGTGGATAACCCGGTATGTATAACTGATATGAGGGAATTGTGATGGTTGGTCCCCTCCTGAAGGAACATAAAAGCAGGTCTCTGCATTTTAATGTATCTTGGTCCAGATGCCAGTGTTTGGGTATCACCTTTTTTATAGCAATGTTATCTGTGTTGAATGTGCTCACAGAAACCACAATCTGCAGCTTGTTGGTGGATTTCAGAGGCAACAAGTCGGGCTCTGTTGGTTTAACTGACCTTTTTTTTCTTGATTCAGTAATCTTATTGGGTAACCCCTGTCATTTAGATTCCTTAAAGAAATCTTTTTTCTGGTTGCAATTTCTATGTATCCTAAGGAATTGGCCATATGGCGGACTGTCTAAAAGCCCTCTGTGGTGATGGCTAGAGTATATCAATAAAGAATTCCCTTCGGTGGGCTTATAAAATAAAAATAGTGTAAAGTGCATTGTCATCTACTGTGACAGTCAAATTTAGGAAGGTAATTAAGTACCTCTTGTACTCCATGTTGAGTTGTATGTTACGTGATCTGTTGTTGAACCAATGCAAAACTTGTTCTACTGAAGTGGTATCTCCTTCCCAAATCAGGAATGGATCATGTTTATATATATTTATATATATATATGAAATCCAACTTGCCTCCAAGGTGCCTCGTGCACAAACAGGTACGCAGACAGCAATAATAATAAAATTGCCAGAGTCAGACTTCTTCTTTAAAGATGCTTTTATTTATGCATTAAAGTGGTGCATATCATCAGACGCGTTTCGGGCACGTCCGTGCCCTTGCTCACTGATGTCAAATGGTAGTTAGCCACTGTGATTTAAAATTATCCCCTGTTCATTTCGCGCCAAAACCGTCATCATGCATAGACACAGAGATAGGACTGCGTAACAAACACACCAGCTTATTGTTGCTAAAGCGGGCGCCATTGTTAAAGTGCAAAGGACACAAGTTTATGGCATATGCTGTATACATGGGTAATCGTGTTGAAAATGTTATGGCTGACAATAAATACAATTTGCTACATATTTGTTAAAGTGCTCATGTGCAATTGGTAAAAACATGACCAAACATGTAATTTAGTGTCAATCATTTCACAGCAATTGGTTATGCATTCTGGGTTGATTACACCCCATTCGGGGAGCATACTACAATGTACTAAAATGCAAGGTACATCGTTAAAAACCATTGTCCGTACAAATACATAAATGTTTAAACCGACCCATATGTAAGCCCAACATATAATCGTTTTGCCTCATATTTGGGCTATATAGCGGCGCCCACAGGTGCTACGTAATGGATCATGTGTTCTTATCCGTGACACTATTTACATGAGTAGTGCAAAATTGATACCCATGGTAAAATGTATCTTTAAAAACATTTTTTGTTATTACTTTGTCATATATGCTATTTAAGTGCCATGCACAATGTCAACATATCTATAACGCCCTTATCCATACCTCATAAGTGCATAGCTGATTGAAATAGTATGTGTCCACAAATGGGCCGATCATCTATACCCAAATATTATATGGTTATTGGCCCCAATGCCCAATGATTCTGTCCTACTCTCTCTATGCGTCGTACACCCCACATTTGTGGTGTTCCTTGTTGGGTGAACTCAGCATGGTTAGGTGATGAGAGGGTGCTGATCCTATATTATTAATAAGGTGCCAAAATAGAATAAAGTTAAATAGATAATTAGTGCTAAAGTGCTCTGTGTGAATGTGCAAAAAATTACTTGATTCTCATAATTGCTAGGAGGGGATCTAGGGATAGATAATTAAGTGCAATTCCAATTGCAGAAAGATCACTGAGAGCCCTCAGTCTTTCCTGTCATGTCTTGCTGCCAAAGGATACTCACTCCCTACCATAGCTAGCTTTGTTCACAGTCAAAGTAATGTTACTAAGTAGGGTGATGATACTCATAAGAAGTTTCGTAAGTCTTCCCCCATGTTAAGGCCCCCTGGGGCCTTGCTGTTCAGTTGGACAATGTACCTGGATTCCAGTTGTCTTAGAGTTTTCTCATTGTCAGCACCTTTTTTGCTGGGGGTCACTGCATCAATCACGAAGTACTTAAGGTGAGATATATCCTTACCATGCGTAATTTGAAAATGTCGTGCTACTAGGTAGCTTTGATCGGCATTTACAATCGCTCGTAAGTGTTGAAAGATGCGTACATGGACTGCTAACTTCGTGCTGCCCATGTATACTAACTTGCAACTACACCGTAGTACATATACCGCCAGTTCTGTGCGGCATGTGAAATGTCCCTTTATGGCTAGTGGGGTTGCGTCAAATGGGGTAACATAGGTAGAGGTGTTCACCCCGAATTTGCAAGCCCGACAGGAACTACAGCGGAAAAATCCTTTCCTTGGTGATAGCCATTCATTTTTGGATGCAGTTTCTGGACTACTTGTAACCAGATCATTACGCATTGCGTAAGCCCGTCTGAAAGTGACCATAGGGGCATCTGGTAAAACTTCTTTGAGAACATGGTCTGTCATCACAATTGGCCATTGTTGCTTCACTATCTTAGTAATTTGGCGTGACTGTCGGCTATAGCCTGTTATCAGCCTTATCGCCCCACTGTCCTGGTCTTTCATAGATGTTCCCACGTTAGTTCTATTGCGATCTAGGAGATCTTTGCGGTTTACGGTATTAGCTTTTTTCATCGCCTCATCCAAACTGTTGGGGTTGTAACCCCTTGCCATAAGTCGGATTTTGGCCTCACGTTGGTATTGATCCCTGAGTTCTAGTGTGCTGCAGGTTCTGTGTATCCTAAGAAACTCCCCATAGGGGATACTTTTGATGGTGTGGCGTGGGTGGAAACTCCCTGTGTGTAGAATTGTATTTCCTGAAGTTGTTTTACGGTGCAAACTGGTGACTATCTTGTTCTCTTGTATTTCTACATGCACATCTTGGAAATTGGCTTCTTTGGAGCTGATAGTGGCTGTAAAGTTTAGGTTCAGTTGGTTCATATTGATATCTTTAACAAACTCATGGGCCTGTGCCACAGTACCACACCAAATAACAAAAACGTCATCAATATACCGCCAATATTTAACAACATTGTTTGTCCAATAGCCCGTATGCTGTCCCTTGAGGACATGTTCCTCCCAGCAGCCTACGTGGAGCCCTGCGTAGCTGGGGGAGAAACATGCCCCCATTGCCACGCCCCTGAGTTGTTTATATACCGTGTTGTTAAACAAAAATACATTATTATTTAAACATTTCTCAACCATCTTAATTAGCATTTGGTTGTGTCGGTACATTTCAAGTGGGCGCTTGTCAAGGAAAAATTGCATGGCTCTTATACCATCTGTGTGGGCTATGCTGGTATACAATGTTGATATATCCATTGTTAAGAATAGGAAATCATCCGACCATGAACATTGGGTGATATGATACAGGAACTCTGTGGTATCTTTGATGTATGCTGGTAATGTGGTCACAAATTCTTGTAGATGGAAATCTATGTATTTGGACGTATTTTCAAAGGTGTTGTTGATTGCAGACACGATGGGTCTGCCTGGTACAGGGACTTGTTGTTTGTGCACCTTAGGGTAGAGTATTTATTGGGAAGCACAGGAAATTCATTGTAGAGGAATTTCAATTAATCTTTGGTAATAAGCCCATCACGCTTCCATTGATGCAAATCACTGCGATACAGTTCTTGGATGCGTTTCACTGCTGCCATGTCCATTTTTAAATAACATGATTGGTCGCTTAGGTGTCGATTCGCTTCCTCAATATATTCCTTCCTGCCCCAGATAACAATGTTCCCGCCTTTATCAGACTGGTTTATTATGCTGTTTTTATTGTCTTTCAGCTTCCTCATCAGAGTCGTGTATTGCCTCATTTTGTCAGAGAGAGGTTTGTGTGATCTCAGCGTTTTAAGTTGCAGTGTCTTTATTTCATCTATCACCCTGTCCGCATACACGTCGATAGCGTCCCTTGGCATATTAGGGATGAACGTTGATGTTGGTTTGAATGGACTTGGAGAGGAGTGTCCCAAAGTCAAGCCCTCTTGATCTGCTATTTCTTGCATACTGCTTAAGTTATCATCTTCATCACGCAATCCGTGTAGGGCACGCATTAACCCCACATCTTTTGCTTGTAATCCACAGAGGTCACCCTTTTTACCTCAGTCCAAGTTCTTTTTGGATTCTAAGCTGGTTTTGATAGTGTAACACTTTTTAAGTTTGATTTTGAGGATGAACTTAAATATGTCAATTCTTGTGTTGCAGTAGCTGAAATTGCTTTATGGGCAATAAGAAAGTCCTAGTGATAGTAGCTGTTTTTCTGCTGACGTGAGGTCGATTTCGGTCAGACTGATGATGGTATTCCCATCTCTTACTTTTTGTTTTTCCAAAACCGCTTCTTCTGTTGCCTTCCATTTTGCTGTGGCGCACCTGCTTCGTTGTCTTCTCCTTGCATTCCTCCTTTTCCTTGAGTTTGGTTCTGAGGCCTCGGACGTAAGGTGGACTTCCGTTGAATACGGATGTACTCTATTTCCTCTGCTAAGGTCAGGTGCCCCATATCCCCTCGCTTTGAACCTGGGACATTATCATCCGATTCGTTTTCACTAGGCACTAGGCTGGTGTCCGACCCAGATGCGGTAGACTCGCTAACGCCTGCTGCTGTGTTGGGCGTCATTGTTCCTGAGTTTGATGCTGTTGTGGCTCTTTGTTTGCGCATATGGTCGAATTTCCGGGCAAACGTATAGATCTGGCCCAGCTCGTAATCTTGCTGATCAAGTGCAAACTTGTATATATATGTATATATATATATACACCATCCTGCCATGTTCTGCCTAAAAGGCTTGTGGTCACTGTAAAGGTGTGTGCATTCGTAATCACCCAAGAATAGGTTCACCAAGTTCAGTGTGAACCCAGGTGACATTTCAACTCCTTTCTTTTGATAGTAAAAAGTATTTCTGACTAGGTAAAAAAAGTGCAATATCAGTCAAGTGGACAAAACAAATCAGCAGGGACCCTAAGAGGTCGCTCTGGAGCCAAGTGGCTTAGTCATCACGCATAAGGGCAACTGTTGGGGGATATTGGTATACAGGGCTTGTATAGCCATTGTGGCCAACAGTCATTGGGAATTATTAACCCCTTCAGCGCTGCGCGAATTCCGCTGCGGTGCTGAAGGTTCTAAAGAACCTATGGACTCATGACGGAACGGTCCCGTCATGAGCACAGGCCAACCGACGCTCATGACGGAACCATTCCGTCATGAGCACCGAAGGGGTTAAAAGACAGTCCTTCTATAAGTTGGATCGGATTCATACTGTCCAAAACATAAGATGTTTGAGGGGAACAAATGGTCTAAGAAAGATATCAATATATTGGCAAAGTATTTCAAGGAGGGACCTACATCCAGAATCTATTGGTAAACCCGGAGGGTTCATAAGATGTTGTGGATCATGGGTAGGATATATATTGATGGAATTTTGGGAAATTTGACTTTAAGGAAGGCGTGTTCATTGGTTCAATAAGTGCTCAATTGTTCCATAAAGGAATCCCTTACATTAACTTAAGGAATAATAAGTCGAAAAAGGCATTCAGGCAACAATGTAAAGTGTCAGCTTGAGAAAACCAGGTTTCTGATGAGAGAATTGGTTCAGGCATGAAGTCTTTGTATTCGAACAGTGAAGATTGGCAGAGTTGAGAAGGATATTCTCAGTTCAAAGTCAGCAAGCATATCTGGGGGTCTGCTTCTCTTGTCACACAGAGCATTCAAAGGATTTAAATATTAAAATGGGTCACTGGGTCTGATTCCAGAGAAACCGAAATAGAACCATGGTAGGATTGCTCGCAACTATTGTTTGGCTACAGTATAACTATCATTCCTCTGTGTTGGGTATGCCTCCACCCTATGGGAGAAAATGCACCATGTGACCAGGATATATCTCAGCCCATTACAGACAGGCATCTCGATGAAGTCCAACTGCATTCTAATAAAGGTTCCTCCTGAATTGCCTATGTGACTCATGGTTATAGAGGTTCTGCTTCTACATTCATTTGCTGAATATTCATACATCTACGGCACGATTCCTCAGCTATGACTCTAAGTTGGAGATTAAAGCAATTCTGTCTGAACACTCTAACCCTTGAATCTCTCCCTATGTGTGTGGGACTATAAATATGTCTAGTCATTGGGAACAACAAACTATTAGGCAACACATGTCTTCCATTAGCTAAGACCCAGATCTTATATATGTTCTTACTGCATACTGCTCTGACCTACCCTTGTTGTTCCACTTCTGACACTTCCACATGCAATCTCTTGATTTCCTCCTAGGTATCAGCTCCAGACAGCAGCATAGAAAAATTGGTGTCCTCATCAGATTTATTTGCATATTCTCTTTTTAATGTGTATGCCATAATAATTTCCACTTCTGTGAGTTATGCATTTAATGACTGCAATTTTTAATTACTCAAGTTGGCGTAATCGCATAATTCCAGGAATTTTGCATCACAAGAGTAATGGGTAACTACAGGAATAACTCCAGTTACTCTAGCATATTTAAGATTTCGCCCAGACCTGATGTCAGTATATCTTCTCTATTATAGAGAAATAGTGATGGGCAGGCTTATACCACCAGTATAACCAGAGTAAGCCCAGTATTCCTCACAGGTACCAGATTTTACTTTTAATCACTCCATTGTTTAACCTTGTGGGAGCTCAGTTGCAGTGAGCATCAAGAATGAGACCTCTCTTCGTAGTTTTATTATTTCAGTTTGCTACAACAGGTTTATCATTCTTCAAATTTGGGAATACATTCAGCTGTTGCTAATTGTGTACATTTATTCCACCAATTGCAGCTGTGATTATGAGTGTATTTTCTAAGTGGAAATCTCCAAGAATGGTTATCTTTACTTTTGCATTCATATATTTTCATACAAACCGAATGCAATTGTGTGTTTTTCCATTCATGAAACTGAAGTTTTACAGCCATCCCAAAATGAATATTTTTGCTGTGCTAATAGTGTAAGTGCGTGTCTCAATTATATAGTTCAGTAACGATCAAGCCTGTTAATGGTTTCACACTACCCATGATTAAATCACACTCCTGGGAAATAAAAACGTTAAACTGCAGAAATGTTGCTGTGTATACAACTACTGTCGAGGCTTCAGTCACAAAATTTTGCAACCATATCACAAAAATAAAAGTGAGTGATATGTTCGATTAAGTATTTAATAGGAATGTTAAACTTTAGCTCTCATTTCAGATGTTTGTTAAGATCATGCCTTAAATATTCAGTGTTCACACTGGTGCTGTTACATGCTGGTACGCACACACAGTTGGTAGTTATCCGTGTACATGCAGTGGTTAAGATTTTATAAGAGCACTGGGTCTTTGCAAACAATGTCTATATAATGCGTCTGGGCAAGTTTCCTCATTTATTTTGCATTGCAGTTTTATTTTACCGATGATAATCAAATCAAAGCCATCAATGAAGCTCATAATTTATTCATGCCGGTGTGTCACTTGTGTACAACACTGAATGCCTGCAACGATTTAGAAATCCTGAAGGCCATTTTATTTTGACCAAATCAAATAGAGTGTCTTCGCTAAAATATTTTTTGCTAAATTATTTTTTGCAGACAAAGGGGTGTAGCTATAAGTAATGTAGCATGTGTAGCGTCACTAGGGCCAAAGGCTGAAAAGGGGCCACTTACACCTTAATACTGGAGTGCTCTTTCTCCCATCAAAAGTTGGTTGGGGGCCCACTTTGCATACTTGAATTTTGGCTCCATGTAGCCTTGGCTACACCATTGTTTCTGACTCTAATATATTGCTTATCATGTGCTAAACTTTAAATTCTAACAAAGTATTGATGTGATAAATAGGTTTGTCGGTTGAGGTGGTGGGACCCTACTCAAGCAACAGCCACACTCCTTGTTAGTGTGAACCACAAAAAGTCACAAAATTAACCTGTGCTTAACCCTCTGGTATCTTGGCACAAAAGTTGTCAGGCGTAACTTAGAGGCAATCTGTAAAGTATTTATGCAGCGCTTAAACAGTAATAAAGTGAAAACACAAAATCTAACACCAATTTAGAAAAATATAGTATAATTTAATAAATCAGTTGACAACAAACTGGAGATGTGCAATGTTAAAGACTTAAGGTAAGTATAGCACCTAAAACAAATCAAGGCACAAGTTCAGGCCAACCGCGATGGAGTGCCGGTTCAGATACAGGGACCAGGTTAGTTCCACAGAAAAAGTTACCTTCTAAGGTCTAGAGCAAAGAGTTTTGTTTACGATGGAGGAGGCTGTGAGGAGAAGAGAGAGTGTTGTGGATGGTCGTCACTGTAGAGCGAAGATCCTGTTGGGAGTTGCAGACGGTCATTGCTGGAGATTTGTGTTGGCGGTCACTCTGGGCTGTTGATACTGTAGTGCAAAGTACATATCTTTCTATGCCCCTGTCATTGCTGCCAGTCACTGTACAGCGAAGAGCCAGAGATTCTCATTGGCTGTTAGCATGGGCAGCATGATCTTGGCATGAATGGGCCAGTCATAAAGAGCTCAAATCCTCAGGACTGAAACTTTTCTTCAAGGAGGAGCTTAACTGATGACATACCAAGGGTCCAGGATCTGGGAGGCATCTCTTGGGGATCAGGAAGTCACTCCAGCATGTCCATATGATGGTTGAGTCAGGTCCAGTGTAGCAGGTCAGCTGTGTAGTTGCAGGGAGACCTCTGGAACCTGTTGTGTCCCTGTAGCTCAGTACAGGAGGTCAGTCAGCTGACCATTGGTGTCACTTCAGCCTGGGATGGAGGGTGCAGGTCCAATTGTCCTTCGCAGACAGCAGGGCAGGCCTCAAGTAGCAGGGCAGTCTTCTGACAGCAGAGCAGTCCTTTCTGGAGGATCCACAGTTCCAGGAGTGTAAAGCAGAGTGGGCCCGATGATCCCATTTGTATATATTTTGGTAGCTCTGAAATTATGTAAGCTCTTGGATTTCCCCCCCACAGACGTGTTTGGAAATTCCTCACTCCCTGTCCTGGTCCCAGTCCATCTGCGGTCACAATATGCTAGTGTGAACTTCTTTGTGTGTGACAGGTGACAACTCTTCCCCTCTCATCAAGTCAGGATGGCCCAACATGCCAAGACACAGACCCTTGATTGTTTGGCTATCTGTGAGGAATACACAAAGGCCAACTGCCGACTATACCTAGTCATGTAACCCAGGAAAAAGCGTACATGTACCAAATGATTAGGACAGGAAAATGCCAAGTTTCTCAAAGCAGCATTTATTTCAGATTTGTGACTTAAAATCCTACTTGACCATTTATGAGGGTTTTAAATTACAATTCCTCAGACACCAAACTTGAAGTTTTAGACTGCTCCCAAACAAAGGTAAGCATTTATTAAATGTGATAAGGGAACCCAACGTTATCCTATCAGAGAGGTAGACCATGCAGTAGTGAAAAAGGACGTTTTTAACTACTAGGACATGTAAAACTTGAAAGTACATGTCCGACTTTTTAAATGCAATGTTCTATGAGCTATTTAAGGCCTACCTTAGGGGGTGACTTATTTTTATTACAAGGGGAGTTTTATGTTTGGTGAAGATTTATTTTGCAAGTAAAATTGGCAGATTTAAAACTGCATACAGCTTGTAATGGCAGACCTGAGACAGGTATTAAAAGGGCTACTTAAGTGGACGGCATAAGTGCAGCAAGCTTACTAGTAGCATTTAATTTACTGGCCCTAGGCACCTGTAGTGCCACTTTACTAGGGACGTATGAGTAAATTAAATCTGCCAATTGTGTATAAGCCAGTTTTACAATTTGTTAGGGAGAGAGCAGAAGCACTTTAGCACTGAGTAGCTGTTGTTAAGTGTTGTGAGTGCTAAAGTCAACAAAAACAAATTTGGCAAAACAGGAGTGATAAAGGTAAAAGGTTTGGGGGGGTGACCTTGCAGAGAGGGTGGGTCCAACAGTTAGCTTCATTACTTTTGCAGTGATATGTCATTGAGGAAAAAAGATTGAAGGCAGATCATATGATGCATCATATAAATGTTGTGCTTGAGTAGCAGGCGAATCAATGGAGTCATGCTTACATGATGCACTTGTATTAGATTATATTATTCCCACCACAAACATGGCTGGTGTGTTGATAAAAGTCATTGCACTTTGTGGACAGGAGTCATCTTTCAATTTGCTGTCTGGCTGAACAATTTTCCTCCACCCAAGGCACCAAGGCCAGTAATTAGGCCCATTGAAGTAGCTCCCTCGTGTTGTCAGGTAAAGTTGCCAGACTATATGTAACAATTTGCCTGGCTGCTAGGGGCAAGAGAAACTTGAAAAAAACAAAATATAAATTTGCCTTTTTCTCTAAGAATCATTTTTACCAGATCTGGCCCTCATTTTTGGGCTTTTCAACTGCGAGTCCACTAAAAGTGTTTTATGGGTTTTTGTGATGCTCTCACAGCAAGGTACCAAGCAATGAACATAGATTGAACTGGGGGCTAATCCCAGCATGTATCACCACTGATAATAAAGGATGACTGGTTTGCCTACAGTAGGCAATGGGGAGACATATGGACAGTGGTATTTAGGATCTAAGTGAGATTTCAAAACCTTTGTACACTTACCCATATGAGATGGGTATATTGACCCTGTCTAAGTAAAATGTTTTCAGTACCCAATGACTGGAGTTAATGGGCAGAGGAAGAGGAGGAAATGGGAGCTGGTGGAGAACACCTACCCACCTGATTCACAAACGAGAGAGAACATGAGCTGAGACATGTCAGCTCATTAATCAAAGAGTTTAAGAAAGACAGTGCACATTCCCATTCTTATTCCTTTGTGTATTTATTTCTGTTACACACATGAGATGACAGTAGGAAAGGATTCAAATCTGACTAGCAACTGCATTCAAGGTGTCAAGAATTTTCCAAATATGCGTCATCTATGTCCTTATTAAGAAGAGAGGGTGGGCAAATCACTTCAAAAGAGCAAATGCATCACAAAACATCAGAGAGTCTTAGTCACCCTTCCATACAATTTCACAAATAGAATCTTGTAGCACAATAATGGATGACATAGATTCCCTATAGGATGTAAGCCAGATTGCCCACTGCATGATGTTCCAAATGTTGCAGCTGAATGGAAGTGCCCATCCCTTTCAATAGTAGTGAATTATTGTAAATTGGCCAATATTAATAGCAGTTAAATAGGTCAAGCAGCATATTTTCTTAACAGGTTTTTGACAGGCACATTTATAATATTTTTTGCTATTAAGCACATCCTATAGAAGGCTGTATTTCTTTTAGCTATTCTTTTATCATGTTTACACCGGAAGGGGTACCATCATAGTTGCATAGACTAAGATTATTACTAGAGTCTCTGATTTCCTGTGCAAGTGCATTATTAAACTTGAAAGTGATCTTCCACTCTAGGTTAGTGGGTAGAGCACATTGATTTCATAGCTCGTATTTTTTATAGGAGAATATTGGTATTTGATTCATATTTTCGCAAAGAATGCATGAAGTCAAGAAGGCACAACGGCAATAAAAATTAAACCAATAACAACTTTTAATTATACATATGTAGTAAACAAAGATACAGAGTCACTGATCCCAGAAGACATCAATTCTTAACGAGCTCTCTCCAGTACACCCTCGTATTCTCTCCTAGAATTTGAACATCACCAATAGATAGTACACTTACAACAAGTTGCCCTTTTTGTTATTCTGTCAACTCTACATTAAACCGAGGAGGGATTTTATTATCCCCCTATTAAGATTTTTAAACATCAAGAAGTGCAAGCCAGCCTTGTATCATCTTCAGCTTTTGAATGACGAGTTTACATGTTTAATGGTATATATATAACTATATTTTTACAGCAGTACATTTACGGAACTTAGGGCCAGATGTAGGTAATTCATATTTACCGACTCTTAAATACCGAATTTTACCGATTCGGTATTTAAGAGTCGGTAAATATGAAGGGGGGAGATGTAGGTATTACAGATTCTGTAAATACCGAATCTTTAAGATTCGGTATTTACCAAATCTGTAAATACCGAATCGGTATTGCCCATTGATTCCTATGGGCCTTGAAGCCCATAGGAATCAATGGGCAATACCGATTCTGTAATTACAGAATCGGTAAATACCGAATTTGGCAAGGGTGCAGGGGGTGTCACTTTGACACCCTCTGGCACCCCAAAAATAGGCATGTGCGCCATGTGGCACACAGACATGCCCTAAGGGCATGTCTGTCTGTCACATGGCTAGGTGTGCATGCACACATGTGCATGCACACCTGAATTCGGTATTCTAACACCCAATTGGATTGTGTGTTAAAATACCGAATTTGTAGGGCCTTTGGGACTCAGAAGAGTCCCACCTACATCTGGGAATTACCGAATTGGTAAAAATACCGATTCGGTATTTTACAGAATCGGTAAATTTACCGAATCGGTAAATTTACAGATTCTGTAAAAATATGCCCCTACATACCAATTCTTACATACCGGTCGGTAACGGCCGAAAATACCGATTTTCGGCCGTTACCGACCGACCTACATCTGGCCCTTAGCTGGTAAATTATTTTATTTATTCGTAAATTGTATTTTTTACCAAATTAATTGTCATTACTACATCATGCTTATGGCTTTTCGGTTGCTATTTGATCCCTAATGAACTGCTTCTGAATATTATGGTTTTCTGGGGATACAGTGTTGTTTTCAATATTTATAAATGTATCGTTTATGCACTGACCTATGTTTACTAGTACACAAGTTTATTCTTTGCCCTCATTTGGAAACTTGTGATTTGCTGCTATGTGATGGAATACCATCTTATTTTTTAGCTTACACTTCTGAATATGAATTTTATCACTATGGATTTTATCACTATGAATTTTATCACATATTGTCTGTTTCTTGTTTAGTTGATGTCCTCTTTTATGGTTTCAAAAGGAACCAAATAAAGAAGATTTGACTGACTGACTGACTGACAACAAAGGGTTTAAGAATGTCCTGATTATCAACGCTAGCCAATAATGGATCATGACATAAACACAAACCAAAGACACACATAACTATTCCCAACATATTTGTATTTTGTTGCATCATTCATCGAAACAATAAGACCTGCAGTACAATTTATTAGTACTGCATCAATCAGAAGAGAATTTGAAAGATCTCTCCAATATTATCATTTCTGAAATCGATGTTCTCATACAAAACGCAGGTTTAGTTGTTATATTAATACTCTTTTGCCATCATATCATTTGTGGTGTGATTTATATATATTCAAATTGTTTCTTCTGACCTTTATGCATACCTGCTCTGACCATTATTAATTCAAGTGTAAATCATTGTTTTTAAATTCCTTTTATTCATTTGTCATCATGAATTAATGAACTAACGAAATTGTATTTATCTGCAGCTGTAGAGGGGTCATGCAAGACTGAGAAATATCCTATCTTAATTTGATAATATAATGGCAAGTCAGTTATCATGTTTTTCAAACTCCTAGATATCTAGGGTTGAAGAGTTTACTGATTTCATATTACTGTACAATGGTTTATTGCGATCGTGGGCGGTCGGCTGGCTGGAAAATCAGGCAAGGAGGCCGGATATAGCGTGCAATAGTGTTGTTTTATTGCATACACAGATAGTCTTTGTAACGTAGTCCAAATAGTATGGGGGAGAGAAGAAGAAACAAAAAAAGAATAACTCCGCTGTTGGTGTTTGGTAAGGCGAGGAAGGACTCTGAGGGATCCGGGTCTTGGGTTGCAGGTCCGGGTCGGTTTGGTAGAGATGTCCGCTCCTTGCTGGGGAGTTCTCCGGAGGGCAGTAAGAGGAAACAGAAAAAGGAGCCGTTAGTCCCACCGTACTGGGAACAGTAGATCCTTTACCAACACCGGTTCGTGAGGGGCTTGAAGAGTACTGTGAGGAGAGCAGGAAAAGGGGGGGGGGCAGGACGGCTGGGGTATGGACGAAGATTGAAGGTGCTAGGGTAGCAGCGTGAGACGTGTTGGGGAAGGGTAGTTAGTACTTCAGGGCTATATACATTAAAGGGGCTTTACACGTATTTACAGTGAGCTAGCAGGGTTATCGTGCCTAAAATGTGCTCAGTAAGTAAGAAAAACGCTCTATACTATATACAGGCACTTAATGTGCAACAAAGAGGCTAGGTGTTACTCACACGCTCCGCCGCAACTCTCCCGGTGAGTTGCGGCCGCTCTTCAGCTTCCTCCTGGGGACTCCACCAGTCCTCGAACCATTTGTCTGCTTCTCCGTTTGCTTCGCTCTCTTCCTCCGCTCCAGTCACAATCTCCAGCCACGATCTTCCGATGCCTTCTGGTCTCCCGCTTCCGTCTTTTCTGTCTGTTGCCGGCGGCGGGGAGGCGGGACTTCCGGGGTCAGGCGGTTGTGCTTCCGGTTCTCGGCTTCCCTGGGTTGGTTCCTGCAAAAGAGAGAGGGGAGGGGTTTCCGTAGTCATGGACGCTGTTGCTGAATGATCCGCCAGGAAAGGTGAGTGTCTGAGGGGCGGTAGCCCTGGCGGTTTACGTGACGGTGTCCCCGGGGTCGCCTCCCGAGGGGCCATTTCACATCCCCTTTCCCTAGCTGTCTTTCTTGTACCGGTAGGGGATCTGGGGTATCGGGAGAGATAGTCCGCATTACCCTAATGGGTTCCTTTTCGATGGAGAGTTTTAAAATGATACGGCTGCAGTGATAGGAACCAACGGAGGACGCGGTCGTTCCACCCTTTGTTTCGAGCCATCCACTCTAAGGGTGCATGATCCGTATATATGATGAAATCGCGGCCCTCCAAGTAATAGCGCAGACTTTCGACGGCCCATTTGATGGCAAGGGCCTCCTTCTCCACCACGGCGTAGTTTTTTTCTCTTGGGAAGAGTTTCCTGCTGAGGTAGAGGATTGGTTTTTCGTTTCCCTGGTGGTCTTTTTGGGATAGAACAGCCCCCAAGCCCTGGTCCGAAGCGTCTGTTTGGAGCAGGAATGGTTGGGTATAATCCGGACTTACCAATACGGGACTGGAAGTCAGGGCGTTCTTTAGGTCAGTGAAGGCTTGCCACAGTAGAGGAGTAGGGTCTCTGAGGGCAGCTTCTGTTTTGGAGGTTTTCCTGAGGAGATCGGTAAGGGGGGCTGCTCTTTGGGAAAAATTAGGAACGAACCTTCGGTAATAGCCCAAGAATCCTAGGAAGGCCCGTAGGTCTTTTTGGGTCTGTGGAAAGGGGAGAGTATGTATGGCCTCGATCTTGTTCTTTTGGGGTCTTATCAGGCCTTCGCCTAGGAGATATCCGAGATATTTCACCGTTTGTGCTGCAAGGGTGGTTTTGGCGGGGTTGATGGTGAATCCGAGAGAATCCAGGGACGTGACGACTTTCTGCAGGTGTTCCAGGTGCTGGGACCAGCTGTTACTATAGATGATGATATCGTCTAAATAGGCTCCTGCATATTGGGAATGTTGCCTTAAGACGAGATTCATTGCTCGTTGAAACGTGGCGGGTGCGCAATGTAATTTGAAAGGCAAGACGACGAACTGAAACAACCCATCAGGGGTGGAGAAGGCTGTCTTATTTCGGTCTTCGGTCCTGAGGGGTATCTGCCAGTACCCTTTACAGAGGTCCAATGTGGAGATATACTTCGCCTTCCCTATCCGTTCCACCATTTCATCGACGCGTGGTAAGGGGTGCGTATCGAAGGTGGATATTTTGTTGATTTCGCGGAAATCAATACAAAACCTGACCGACCCGTCAGGCTTTGGGACAAGGACGATGGTGGAGTTCCATTCACTCAATGAGGGTTCTATGATCCCCATCTTCAGCATCTGTTCCGTTTCCCTCCGTATCACCTCTCTACGGGCTTCGGGCACTCGATATGGTCGTTGTCGGACAGTTTTCCCTTGTTCAGTGTGGATGACGTGTTCTGTAACAGTGGTCCTTCCGGGTGAGGAGGAGAACACTTGTCGCAGGGGGTATAGAACGCTCTGTATCTCCTGTATTTGTGTGGCTGTCAGGTCTGTGTCCAGGCAAGGGTCAAAAGAGAGAGAGAGATGCGAGGTAGAACTGGATAGGACAGGACGTGGTCCTTCCCATTTCTTGAGTAGATTCAGGTGATAGATTTGAGTCGTGCCACGGTTGGAATCCAGCTCTAGTTCATACGTGACAGGGGTCACCTGTCGCAGGATAGAATACGGTCCCTGCCATTTGCCCAATAGCTTCTGGTCTGAGGACGGCATCATCAGGAGAACCAGGTCACCTGCGACAAACTCCCGGGGTTTCGTACCCTTGTCCTATTGTCCTTTCTGGGCGAGCTGGGCGTTCTCCAGGTTTTGACGGACTATATCTCGGATCACTGACAGGTGAGTTTTTAAGTTGTCGACATATTCAGGAAGGGGACGGGTGCGGTCTGGCTCTGCTTCCCACGCCTCTTGAGCCATATCCAACAGAGTGCGAGGGGGGCGTCCATACAGGAGCTCGTAAGGGGAATATCCGGTACTACTTTGGGGTTTGCATCGGATGGCGAACAGGGCAAGCGGCAATATCTCTTCCCACCGTCTGGCTTCAAGTCCCAACAGTTTCTTTAATGTTTGTTTTAGGGTGGCGTTGTACCGTTCGACTAATCCGTCTGTTTGCGGATGGTAGGCCGATGTTCGGATTTGTTTTATGCCCAGCTGGGAGCAGACCTGCTTCATAAGTGCCGAGACAAAAGGGTGCCCTGGTCTGTCAGGATTTCTCGGGGAAACCCCACCCTGGAGAATACAGATATGAGAGCCTTAGCGATGTTCTGTGTAGTGGGTTGACGTAGGGGCAGGGCTTCAGGAAAACGCGTGGCGTAGTCCACAAGTACCAGTGCATATCGACAACCACTTCTGGAGGGCAGTAGGGGTCCGATGAGGTCCATCCCTACGCGGCTGAACAGGACATCTGTCACAGGAAGAGGTTGTAGCGGTGCTCTAGGGGGTCGGTATCTACTGTGCTTCTGGCATACTGGACATTCCTGACAGTATGTTTTGATATGCTGATAAACGCCAGGCCAGTAGAACTTCTCCAATACCGTTTGGCTGGTTTTCTCGTCACCGAAATGGCCCCACAGGAGGTAACTATGGGCCAGGTAAAGAACCTTGTCTTGGAAGGGTCCAGGGATCAGGAGTTGGGGATTTTGCTGGGCCCCTCCCTTACGGCACAACAACCCCTTTTTCTTAAAAAAATATGGACCTACTTTAAGGGGGTCCTCGTTTTCCAGGGCTCTGCCCCGCGCCTCTTGCAGGTGTGGGTCTTCCAGTTGTGACGCCCTGAATTCTCTGTCGGTCTGCCAGGGGTGGTCTTCTGGCATTGTAAGGTATACCTCTGTGTGTTCCCTCTTTTCCCTCCTCTTCTGGGTTCGGGTTTTGTGAACCTTGGGTTTTGTAGCCGGCGGAGACAATCCCTGTGGATATGGTGCTTCTTCCCACCACCTAGTTAGGGAGTCGGTGGGATCCTGTAGAAGTTGGGGTAGGCCAGAGTAGTCTCTTCCTAGTATGGCTTGTTCTGGGAGAGCGGGGACGAGACCCACAGTGAGTGTGGTACCGGGGTCCTTAGGGTGTTGAACGTATACCCGGGTGGTGGGGTATCTCTTAGTGTCCCCGTGTACACACTGTATGGCAACCATGCCAGAAGGAGGGTCAACCGGAGAGGACAAGTCTTGTGGCCTAAGTACGCTCTGGCGACACCCGGTGTCCGCTAGGGCGAGGACCTCGTGTCCGTTAATGTTCACTGGACACCGAAACGGGGGATGTGCCAGATCCGGAGGAGAGCATACGTATTTTGTGCACCAAGCCTACTTCCATGGGCTCGTCTTTGTGAGGGCAAACCCGTGCAATATGGCCAAATGCACCACAACTGTAGCACTGGGGCCCTGAACTGGTCGGTCTGTACAGGATCGGGGCAGGTATGAAGGGAGGCAGTTCTGGTCTTCGTGGGAACGAGGGGCGGTGGGGTCGGACGCCTGCAGGGACGTGTGGTTTGAGCGGGTATTCTTCCTTATGTCGTTGTAGTTCCTGCGCCCTGCTATAGGCGCTCGCTATCTCTACTGCGGTCTCCAACGTGAGGCGGGCGTGTTGTCTCACCCACCTTTGGGTGCCCGGGTGTAGGGATGCCAGGAATTGCTCGAGGTACAGCTTCTCGAGGATATCCTCCTTGGTGGAGACTTCGGGTCTTAGCCATCGGTTGGTTAGGTCTTTAACCCTAAAGGACAGGGCTCTGGGGGTTTCCTGGGGACCTTCTCTGATCTGCCTTAACTTTACCCTATATCTTTCATCGTCTATGCCTAGACGTTCCAGGATGCACTTCTTGATATCCGCATATGGCGTGTTGCCCTGTATATTGGTCTGCTGGTATGCAGCCTGTAGGTCTCCCGTCAACAAAGGACCGAGATATTGGCCCCAGCGATCATTCGGCCATGCAGCGGCCTGGGCTAGTCTATCGAAGTTAGTAAAAAAGTAGTCCGGGTCTTCCCCCGGAACATACTTTTGAAGAACGACTGATGGGAGGGAGGTCATCGGTCTCTGTTGACCCAGGGCGTCTGTGAGCTTACCCATTGCTTGATCATGGGAGACCCCTTGTCCCTTAAGGACGTCGTGCAATTGGCCACGGTCATCCTCCGCGGTCTTTAGGAACCGCTCCATGAGTTTCCCCAGCTGTTCCTGGGACTCGGCCATCCTTTTAACCGCGGCCTCCATGCTTCCAGGTGATCCCACTTCTGACACCAGATGTGATCGTGGGCGGTCGGCTGGCTGGAAAATCAGGCAAGGAGGCCGGATATAGCGTGCAATAGTGTTGTTTTATTGCATACACAGATAGTCTTTGTAACGTAGTCCAAATAGTATGGGGGAGAGAAGAAGAAACAAAAAAAGAATAACTCCGCTGTTGGTGTTTGGTAAGGCGAGGAAGGACTCTGAGGGATCCGGGTCTTGGGTTGCAGGTCCGGGTCGGTTTGGTAGAGATGTCCGCTCCTTGCTGGGGAGTTCTCCGGAGGGCAGTAAGAGGAAACAGAAAAAGGAGCCGTTAGTCCCACCGTACTGGGAACAGTAGATCCTTTACCAACACCGGTTCATGAGGGGCTTGAAGAGTACTGTGAGGAGAGCAGGAAAAGGGGGGGGGCAGGACGGCTGGGGTATGGACGAAGATTGAAGGTGCTAGGGTAGCAGCGTGAGACCTGTTGGGGAAGGGTAGTTAGTACTTCAGGGCTATATACATTAAAGGTGCTTTACACGTATTTACAGTGAGCTAGCAGGGTTATCGTGCCTAAAATGTGCTCAGTAAGTAAGAAAAACGCTCTATACTATATACAGGCACTTAAGGTGCAACAAAGAGGCTAGGTGTTACTCACACGCTCCGCCGCAACTCTCCCGGTGAGTTGCGGCCGCTCTTCAGCTTCCTCCTGGGGACTCCACCAGTCCTTGAACCATTTGTCTGCTTCTCCGTTTGCTTCGCTCTCTTCCTCCGCTCCAGTCGCAATCATCTGCCACGATCTTCCGATGCCTTCTGGTCTACTGCTTCCGTCTTTTCTGTCTGTTGCCGGCGGCGGGGAGGCGGGACTTCCGGGGTCAGGCGGTTGTGCTTCCGGTTCTCGGCTTCCCTGGGTTGGTTCCCGCAAAAGAGAGAGGGGAGGGGTTTCCGTAGTCATGGACGCTGTTGCTGAATGATCCGCCAGGAAAGGTGAGTGTCTGAGGGGCGGTAGCCCTGGCGGTTTACGTGGCGGTGTCCCCGGGGTCGCCTCCCGAGGGGCCATTTCACATTTGTCTAATCTACATTTTCCATGTTCAGACTGAGAAACTCTGTAAACTAAACTAGGAGTCAATGCAGTATGCACACCTAATTGCAGGCAGATTAGTATGCAGCTTAAGTGGAATTTAGTTTTAAAATTCTTTCTCTCAAACTATGCCTCAATTCTACAAGATTATGAAAAATAAAAATAAAATCCTCCATAGTAATTTTGTGTGGATGGAGGTGAACATGAGTACTAAGTCTACTAGGCCAACCCCAAATATTCTAGGCATATGTGGTGGTTGAGAAATACATAATCTAAATGTAAGCATCAAGACACATTTGAACTATCAAGCATTTATAGATATTACATCTGAGAGATGAACATTAACTTTTTATGACTGGGATTTGAAAAAGTGCTATCTCCGAGGCCCATACTATGAGGTCTTTCAGTGTGCAGAAAGTCAGTGGTAAGAAGAGGCAGCATTTAAGACTGTGGTCAGAAAGTGAACATTTTGGAAATAAGTTTACCTTTTATGAATCACCTGTTTTTGTCTCGGAAGCTTCCGCCATCTAGAATTATACCGGAGAGATGGTAAATCTGGAAGGGGAGTCTGCATTATGCTTGATTAGAACATTGGAATGTTGTGAGCTCCATTGAAGATAATGGAACAGCAGCAGCCTATAGAAACTGATACAGACCAGCTGTTCTTAGGATTACAATGTTCAAATGCACAGCCTTTGCCTTTCTCTGCCATCTGCCTGGGGCTTTGCAGTGGTGCACACTGGATTATTCCCCCTCCATCCTCCTATAGCTCACAGAATCACTTGAGCCTTGGAAGCATGTAGGGGGAATGCTGCTCAGCTCCTGGATCTCCCTGGCCCTGCTGATTGGAAAAAAGCAGTTTAGCCGAGCCCAGGAAAAACAAGGGGCTGACTTTAGTCCCCTTTCACAGCTAATGCTGTGAATGTTCAACAGCTAACAGCCATGGCCCTGAGCATGACTCTTACCTGTTGAACAATCACAGCAACAGCTGTGAATCCAAGGCTTCAGAGCCTCCGAGAATGTAACCCCCTCGAACTCCGAGAGGCCTTTGTTTTTACAATTAGGACAGTCTGCCCTCAATGGGCGGAAACGCTCTAATAGACTTACAACCAGGGCTCCCGGTTTTATGGTATTTATTTCTTTAACCTTTCCGTCTTTTCTTCCTGTCTGTTTTTATCCATATTTATTTTCTGGCTATTTTGGCCATTTTATCATTATTTATCATATATATTATGTGTTTTGCTTATAAATTAAGTTGTAAAATTGTACATTTCCGTATTTATTTAACTGATAGACACGCACTCATACTTTGATGTCTGTCGAGTTTTAGCTATTTAAGCTAATAAATATTATATAACAATACATCCACTGGTAACAACTAGGATTAAACCACAAATGTATATTGACACATGCTGTTATTTAAAGAAATTCGATCCTGTTCTTTAGTCTCCCATGCTGTCCATCTGCTTAGCTATTGGGCTATAATTCATGAAAAACAGCACGGAGAGTCACTTAAAAGCAGCACAATTTTCTGTTTTTATCCACTTTTAAAAATAAATGTAGACAGAAAACACATTGTTTTCTCTCTGTATTTATCTGTAAAAATCCATAAAAACGGAAAATAGGGAGCCTTACTTATATAACCCACTATAGCAGGCTATGCTGGCCATTAAAGGCCCAATCCCTTCTTAAAGACTTTTACTTTCAGCTCGGGCCTTTAACACTGAAGCAGGCTTTGAATGGCTGGTATAGCACTGTACATTGGGCTTGAAGGCTATATTACAAAATTGAATGTTAGGAGCTCCATTGAAGACAATAAGGTGGCTCAAGGCACATAATGAATGGTATAAGCCTTCTGCTTCTACATTCCAATGATTGTAATTCTGTTTCTCCCTTTTATGTAGAGCCTTTTACCCTAAGTGAGTGGAATGCTATAATAGCCTATACTTTCTCATTATAGGCCCTCTTGTGCGGCTCGGACCTCTGACTTGGGTCAGAGTCTATAACAATCAGCATAGCCATCAGCAGTGGCCTATAAGGCTATATTATAGGATAACAGTAAATGACATAGAAGAATCAGTATTTCACCACTGATTCCTGCAAGACGTTTTCATCCAATTTCTGATGGGCTTTCAACCAAAGACTTCTCCAGATGAGGTGCAGTCATCTATAGTCAAGTAGGGTTCAAAAAAACAAATGCAGTATATCCCCCTGGGGCATGGTAGGCCCAGTTCTTAGCTTACCCATTCTCTTGGTATGAAACCTGGCAGCAATGCAGTGTGGCCGTGGCCTGGATCGTCAAAGTCAGGCTGCACTCACTTACAGACTCAGCTCCTGGCAGGCACCAGCGCTCACTCCTGAGCTGCGCTTACCAGTACCCTGATGATTGAAGTTACTATGGCTCCATCCATACGCAGTAGGTCTTTTGTTTTTGCTTGCTCGGGGATAGGGGCAGTCTCTTTGGTCGTGAGGGGTCTCCGATGGCATCTCCTCTGTCCTCATGCTTCCTCAGATATAAAGCGTCCCTCGTCTTGGTTCTAGTTTTCAGGTCACAGGCAATGACCCAAAACGCTGGCCTCAGCACTTTGGGTGACTCCACCTGGCATATGGGATAACTCTGACCAGTCTCACTGTTGGGTCACGCTGGCCTCAGGCTGGCCTCACGCTGGTCACGCAGCCCCTCCTGGCATATGGGTCTGTGGTAACTTTCCACACACGGGTGATGGCCCAATCAATACTACACAGTTTCTTGGCATACAACGGCATCTCCTGGTAAACAGGGTTGCTTAACATAGATCACCAAACTTCACAATGCTGCACAAAGGCAACGGGCCAATCAATACAGCTCTGTCCCTGGTGCACGGTGGCCCCTCCTGGGATATGGTGTTGTGCTGTTCCTACCACTCCAGTAAGCCTATACAATTTGGAAACATAAACACCAAAATAATGCAGGACTGAGTCTGTGCACACCATCAGGATATGTTGACCAAGTCCTGGCTAGCTCATGGTGCACCATCTGGACCTCTACCCTGACAAGGTACCAGATGGTATATGCAACCCCGGAACATGACAACCCTGACTCCACAAGGAAAGCATGGAATTAAATCTTACCCTTCGTTAGTAGCTCATGCATGCGAGACACACACAAGAAATACTCAAATTGGCTTTTCAGACGTTCATTGAGGCAATTGGATTTTTGAGTAATATTTGTGTGCTGCAAGGATAGATGGAATGGAGCAAAACAATGTCCCTTACATTACAAGAATAGTGAAAAGAATGAATAGTGTAACCATTGTGCAATTGTGCTGATTATATGGATGCACCAAATGATACTGCTACTAGTTCTTCCTCTCGTAGTAAGTATAAGGTGTGCAAATCTGCCAGAATACCTTACATTGGTCTAACTCCCCATTTACCTATAGGCGTATGTCATTTGGCAGCCAGCCTTGATGTAGAACAGGCTGTCGTCCTTTTCAGGATTGTCATGGAATTCATCTGGGCTAGAATCCCAGCATGGGGTGACCTCGGCAATCCCATCAAAATGCTACTCTCCCAAAGCAAGGGGTCGATGCAGCTTACATGATAAACTTGACCCATTCTCTATATGCCGGAGTTCTGGTCTGGCTGTCCTTGTTGGTTCTACCCACCCAGGGTTGATGAACAGACAACAACAAACAAAACATTTTGAGCAATGAACTTAGTCCATGTATAGAAATTACCAAGGCCTGATAATGTGTTTATGAAGAAGGGTAAATACAAGCAAACCATTTTCTAGGAACATTATCCCACATTGGTGCACAAGCAAATTTGTGTTCATAGTCATGGTTTAAAAGGATGTCAACTTTAAACATGAACATGTAAAATGTAGGTGTTTGTGCCCACAGCCTATGTAACCTCAAGACAATGACATCACCAAACTTTACAAAACTACACATGGAAAACAGCCCAATTGTTTGGCACAGCTTCTCACACCTCGCTCAGGAGACCCACACATCTGGATTCCCCCCGTGATCTTCCTCACATCAACACTCTCCTCTTCCTCAAAGGAACACCGGTCTTGGTGAATTTGCAGGTACTGGAGCTTCAGACTCCAGGACAGGTGGTCTTTGTACCTAAGGTGATGTCCCCTCACCCAGCAGGGAGACTAGCAGGCTAGGCCCCTAGTCTTGGTCACAGGCAGAAGTCTTGCAGAGCTTCTCCTCAGCAGCCCAGCTGGCTGCTCAGAAGATGACAAATTATGGACTCTTAGACTTATGGTCTAGACCATTGAAGTTTGATTTTGGGAATCTGCTTCCTTGAAATGGACATCTCTCCCCTTTCTTCTTTCTCCTGAAAGATGTCTGTCACAGCAGGCATGACTCCTAAGCTGATTATCCAACAAAATGATTCAAAGGGGTGACCAGAATTCACACCTGGATGTCAGTCACTGTGATATGTGCATCAAAGGTACATTCTGGGTCCTCAGCCCTACCCTTCATGATTCTCTTATCAGCCCCATATCCCTCTTCCTGAGATGTGTCCAGGCCCCTTCCTTATGATCTGTCACTGAATCACAGTGCCCCTTGCACAGGGAGAGACTGGCTCCCCTTCATCCAGTTCTTCACCCAGCCAGCTTACAGGAATGCAGCAATATATCATTCTGTCTGGGGGACAATCCTCTACTCCTCACGTTTCACCAAGCAGGCCTGGGCTTCCCAAAAAGGAACAAATGTCCTCCATGTAATTTACCAGTGTGGGTTCTCTTGCACTCAGTATACATTCACAGCACACTCCACTGTCTAGTACTGTTGTGCCCATGTACCATGCTACCAGAAGCAATTCCACATGCAGCACACGCCCACAGTCTGTGCACATTATTCCATACTACAGTGTCTCTGTACTGCACCAGTGTGTCACTTTGAACACCCTCTGCTAGTGCACACACATTTACCATGTGCACACTTTTCCACACTGCACCTTCTGTGTGGTGTATGCCTTGCATGCCAACATGCGCTCAGCAGACGTTTTCACCACGCATGCATGCACTTCTACATCAGCCTGATGTAAGCCATGGGCGAGTTAAACTCTCAGAAGTGGAACTTTTAAAAAGGTGAGTGCGCCTATAGGCCTCACTCCAATGACACAGGGTAAATAGGACCTGGTCATCACTACTGATCATTACACTGTATGCCACCACCACTGAACTTTTGCTGTTGAACTCCTTATGAAGGCTGTAACCTTCCACCACTACGAGGGTAGAGATTTAGGTGCCCCTCCTGGTACAACAAGACTACAATCCATGAGACCAGCCTATGTCATGACACACACACATGATACATGTTCGCCTATGACAAAAATAAATCTGCATTAGTGATTCAGCCAACAATACAGTTGGGGCTTCTCAAGGACTTCGGTTGTACTTGAGACCCATGCTGAGTATGTGTTGGGCTGGGCTTGCGGCTGCAATATATTCTTTGTGGGCTTTGCTAAGGAGGCAGATGGGTAGGCACTCAAAAGATTTCTGGAAACTTGGCTGACTTTGTCGATGTCTGCCTCTTAATTGTCTACCTACTTTGTTGTGGAGAGGGTGCACTGCACTCTTGTGGGGTGATCCTCCCAGGGACCATACCGCACCCTATGATGGCTAAATTCTTGAAATATTGAGACTGGGATGCAATTCTTAGAGAGGCCCAGGGGATGGGGGACTGCAGTTTCAGGGGAGAATGTAATGATTCTCCAGACTTAACCCGCTCTGTGCAGCAATGACACAGGACCTATGATGGATTCAAACAGCAACTTCAGTCCAGGGGGGTTTGATATAAACTGCTTTCTCGGCTCTCCTCAAAGTGCTTCACAACTTCAAATCCTGGTTTTTCAAGACCCCAGAGGAGGCTCTCCCCTGTGTGATGTAACTACTTAAATGTAATGCTCCACCCCATGGGATTCGCCAAGGTGGGGGTCTCCAGGTTCCCCTCCAGAGGCTGCACAAGGTCCTTGTGTCGGGAAACCAGGAACTCCCAGAAGCACACTTTTTTGCACCCTGGGGGAAGGGAGGGTGTGGTCACTCTCTCCTTCTCTAGACCCCCTTCGAAATGTGCCACCTTTTCAAGCTAGTGGTCTCTGGGTGACAGGGGCCCTTTGGCTGTTGTGTAACCAAGACTGACAGGCTTGACTGTTTTCACTATATCCTTTTATCACATCTGGTTGGGTAGGGACTCTAGTTTCTTGGTTTGTTTTCCACCTAGTTACTGGTTGTTGTGACAATGGGGAGACAGATGCTTCTGCTGTGTAAGTGTGATTAGGGAGAGGTATCTTGGGGTGTTTCTACTGTTATCAGTGTTTTTTTCTGTTATGTTTTTCCCACAGTTCCACACTGCATGTTCCACCCAGCCCCCTATTTCATCCCCTGAGAGCTCAGCCCTCATAACAGACACTGCCGACCTACTTACTGCCCTCTCCTGGAACATTAATGAACTCAACAATAAAATCAAACTAGGTGCATTGTTCCAATACTTGAAACGCCACAGCCAATCTCCTGCACAAACACGCCCCCTGCTAGTTACAAAATCCCATTGCAATGCGCTGAGCCGCATTGTCATCATAGAGGATGACTTGGGGCAGTCACTGAATGATCGCCTCTGTTTATGCCCCCTCACACTTGTGTCCCCGACACGACAGGCATTTGAGCCCCTGCTCAATCATACCACTTGGCAGCATGGGCCTCTTCCATGGCTCTGTTGGACACTTGGAGGTTTTTCCACCCAGACGCTAAGGACGACACCTTCTATCGCCACCCTCACAAATCCTCTGCCTGACTTGATTATCTCCTTATACCCTCTATAGACACGACAGTGTTGATTGACTCACACATCCTTCCGAGCACACTGATGGATCATACCCCAATCACTCTTGCCCTCAGGTCTTCCAAGTGGCAGAAACTACTGCAATGGATTCTTAGTGCCTGGTACCTATCTGTAACAATTTGCCTTGCTGCTAGAGGCAAGCGAAAAACTGAAAATACCGATATATAAATTTGACTGGGTCTCTAAGAATCATTTTTATCAGAGGTTGACTTTGAGGAGGAGGGCCATGAAGTGTGGGCACCCCACTTGATTGCCCAGGAATGCACACGCCACTTCCCTCGCCTATACACTAGCTATCCATTCTCCACAGCTTAGACTTGTTTGTTCCTAGTCTATCTGCTGCAGATAGACAAGACCTCAAGAAGTCCGTCCCTGCAGCAGAGATTGCAAAGGCCATAGTATCACTCCCTACTGGGAAAACGCTGGGACCTAATGGCTTTCCATTGGAACTCTACAAGAAATATGCCTCCCTCCTGACTTACCCCTTGCTTACAATGTACAAGGAGTCACTGCAGGTAGGTGAGCTCCCTTACAAACTCGGAGGGGCCACTATCTCTGTCATCATCAAACCACGAAAGACTCTTCAAGAGTGCAGGTCATACAGGCCTATCACTATTATAAATCTGGAATCCAAAAATCCTGGCCAAAGGTGCTACCAAACCAGTTGGTGAAGGTCATTACTTCCCTAACACACCAGGACCACAGCGGGTTCATGCCGGGGCTCAGCATAGGCCATTGCCTCTGGCAGGTGCACAGCATGATCTCCTTGTCCAGGGATGATGTAGACTTCTGTGCCCTCATCTTGATCGACTTTGAGGAAGCCTTTGTCTCCATCCTCTTGCAGTTCATGTTCTGCCTCTTCGAATACATTAATTTTGGTCTCCTTTTCTGCTGGCTGCTGGGTCTGAATGCTCTACTCCATGCCTTGGACCAGGGTCAGTGTGAATGGAGACACTTCCCAGATCATTCCCATGTAGCAAGGCACAAAACAGTGTTGCCCCATCTCACCCATCCTATTTGCACTTGCCATAGAACCGATATTGGAATGGATTCAGAGGAATATGTAACTCCGCAGATTCCGCTGGCCTGATGGCAAAGAGGATTGGGTTTCGCTTTACGTGGAGGACCTTCTGGTTTATCTGAGTGAGCGACTTTTAAATATGCTGCAGATATACGCAGAAGCTTAAAGACTCATTGTGAACTGGCCCACGTCCACTTACATCACTATCAAGAGGATATCAGAGCAACAAACCTGCTCCAATGCTCTTCCCGTAACTAGATTCTTTAGATTCTTATGGATGCACGTCGCTTGGGAAAAGGCAAAACTACAACCTCTGGTTGCTCGGGCAAGAAAGGACATGACTCACTGGACGACACTCCCACTCAATGTAGCAGGCACAGGGGCTATGTTCGAAATGATTGCTCTGCCACAGTTCCTTTACAACCTGCAGAATTACCCATACCCCATACCCCATCCCACCCACCTTCTTTTGCACGTTACAATCAGAAGTGGGGCGCTTTATTTGGGCAAGGTGTTCCACTACAGATCTCCTCCTGTAAATGTGTGCTTCCCCTATACGATGGCGGGCTGGTGCTTTCCGAACTCCAACTCTACAACTGGGCCAGTCAGATCCTTCCAGTTACCAATTTGTTTTGTGGGTCAGGACAACCAATTCAATAGCGGTGGAACTCAGTGGGCTGGACCACCATGGCATTGAGGAAAATTGAATTTTGCCCTGTTATGTGTCCCTACGTATTCCCCAGCATGTAATATATGTGCATGATTAATATGCATTTTCCCTCCATGGCCAAATATAAAGACGCATTTACAGTTGCGTCCAACGTTAGTATGTCAGTTATCCAGTCTTTCTGAAAGCAACGTGAATTAGGCTTCTAGGCCTATGTTGCCAACATATTTACATGGTGCACGTTAAATCATCGAGATGCACCCGTTTCTAAGGCTCCACGGGGCCCGGACACCAGATTCAGGCCTCAAGTCTCCTGAAATGCTCCGAGAGATGCAGCCCCGCCCGCATCCCTGACCCTTCACTTACTTCCTGCCAAGCAACGCGGTGCCTGGCCCGGCTCGGCCTGGCCTGCCTGCCAAGAATATGTTATGCCTACAGTTATCTGTTCAGCTCCCCGGCTTCACATTCCTAGCTAACGAACAGGATAAACATATCCGTCTACAGTCCAGTCTTTCTGTCTCCATGCAAGTGATTTCCTGAATTAGTATCCATAGAAGATCCATAGTTCACGCAATACATGAAGAAATATATGCATACACCAGCCTTTAGAGACAAGTAGCCTTTGCCCTGATGACTCTTAGAATCAAGCAACATGTACTCTAAACACAAGATATCAGATATGCTATAGGTACAGGTCGTTCTGACATCCCAGACTTCAGTCTCCTCTACTAGTGCTAGAAGTCAGCGGCCCCCAGCTCTCCCCAGTTACACGTCATGACTCGTTTTGCGCGCACCAGTAGGTTAAAGGTTCCAGCTGCCCATGAAGCCCCCTCCATGTGTCCACCCACTTATGACACTTCTGTGACATCTATATCACACACCTCCGTGCACGCCCTGTGCACGCCTTCTTTTTACGCCCATATGTTCTTATCTTTCTTTTCACTTTTTACGCCTACTGTATTCAATGCAACTGTACTGTTTTACTATATATACTGTATGATGTTAATGAAATGTTGAGATCGAGGTCGAGATTGTCCCTTCCTGAGCCTTAGCAGGTGATGGAACCCGATGTCCATTGGCTCGAGCCACTTAATTAAAGCCCGTATGACTCAGATACCACGGACTCTGCCTCTCATTTTATTGAGCTATCCTTTTACCTCTAATGCATAGAAAAATAGTACCGGTAATTTATTCATTTACCACATAATGGCGCCCGAATAGGGACGTCCCCTTCCCCACGCGCCGGCGATGTAACGCAGGCCCCCTGACCCCTTCTACAGCCGTGACGGACCCCTACTGTGCACCTGCAGGTATTCCTGCTAAAACTCCCTCAGGCCCACGGAGGAGACGGAGACTGCGGTCCAGCATCCAGACGAGGCGGTGAGGAAGGCGGAGAGTCCCGACCAGAGCCCAAGCCGAGAGAGCAAGGTCCGAGGTATCCTGAGGCCCACCTGTTTCCGAAGCCCGAAGCGCATGCGTAGTGCGTAGCAGTAACCAGACGTCGTAGCAGTCCAGTCCAGTCGAGTTTCCGAGGCCTTCAGTTTTGCTTCCCGGTGAGTACCGTTGCTGGGGACGCATCTAGACGGGTTCATTAATTTGTGCCCGGTCCAGACGGGTTTGGGTACACAGATCCGGTCCGACGTGTTCACCTAGGTGGATACGGTATGACGTGTCTCTTTATGAGACCGGTATGTTCTGTACTGTTTTAGCAGTGCATCCAGTAATTCTAGCATAGTCTCTCGAGATTTCCAGTATTATGTTTTCGATGTATTATGTTTTCGATGTACTAGGTAGTACCTGTTCGAACTGTTTTTAATGTGTTTTGATGTCGTGGTATGAATGATCTGTTTTGCTATTCATTACTGTGTTCATTGTGTATTGTGTTCAAGTTCGAATACGTTCAAATATGCCTCTGTTTTCAAAGTTACGTCAGATAGGAACCAGAAAAGGGATACTCGAAGAATCAGTTCCTGTCCCACCTAGGGACAGTCCCGGACATTTCATGTATCATAAACATGGCTTAGATGCCATACTGTACTTAGACTTATCGGTAGATTATACCAAGAATCTGGAGGAGAAATATAGATGGCCTGTTTCAGGAACTTGGGATGCTGAGTGCATCATGAGAGTAGAGGAAGCATTATGGAAAAAGAAAGCCAGACAATCCCAGAAAGATGCCATAGAATTGTGGCGTAAAGAATCGCATAAAAGAACAGAAAAAGAAATCAGAAAAGCAGAACTAAGTAGGGAATCATCAGAAAAAGCCCAAGAAAGGGAACTACTAGAAGAAGGTGAACGAGTTAGAGCAGAACAGTTAGACAGACAAAGAAATGCCCTTATTAAAGGCATGTATCCCCTTCTCGCCGAGGGGCCTGCCTAACGCGACCCCGGAAGCACCCTGTAATTTACCGCCACCATTGGTCCCGACTAAGCTACGTCATAAACCGACCGCAGCTGAAATTTTCCTTTCTTCCTATTTAGACGACACTGTCCCAGAATATGCAAATCCGAATCCTACCCCGTCTGTTCAACCTCTCAACCCTGTAATAACGTAATTACTGTTCCTCCAGCCACTGGTCCCGGGAATCCTTTTAATCAGCCAGTAACCCAGGACCAACCCACATTACGTATGCCTGCTTTACCAGTCACAGCGACAGCACACCCAGTATTAGTTGACGATTCAAGTTCAGGAGGAGCAGGGGGAGGTATCCCTATCACCCCGCCTCAAGTAAAACGAATGACGTTAAGAGACATAGCATTACAGCGCACGCCAAAAGTGGCTACTTACGCAGCCCTCAAAAAGTACCTTACTGATTGTAGATATGATCCAGTACCAGGCGAAGATCACATGATATTATATTCCGTGCGTCTACGACGAGTTGCAAGCTATTTGACTATCATACCAGAAATGGGGGAGCATCTAGACAGAATATATCATTTCATCCGAACAGGGGAAAGACCAGAAAGTATTCACGAGGCTATGGCCCACAGGAAAGTCGAGACTCAAAATATGATCTTGCAGTTCTTGATAAATTGTTTAATAACAGAACAAGACCAGCCTGGTAAAAACAAAGACGAGATGAAAGTCCTGACAAGATGGAGTGACAACATAGCAGACGGAAAACACAGTAAACAAAGTTGTATAGAAACCATGTACAGAAAGATTCGTAAAGAAATTCTAGGCATACACGAAAGGGAGAAAGCAACGAGAGAACCCGAGAAAGAGAATGACACTTCAGACGAAGATGCAGACACAGACAATCTAGAAAGAATAGCGTACGTAGGTAGGACGAGACCTTTTGACAGACACACCCGCATAGAATGTAAGAAAACTTTTCTTCCTCCCGTACCAGAACAGTGTTCTCTTGAGCATTTATTCCAAGTTACCGATAGAGTCCTGAAACTACGAATAGGTTATAGTGAGCTTAGTACCATGCATGAACAAGAACTAGCCCGATCAGCAGTTCAATGGACTAGTAATTCTAGCACATTTTCAGACGAAGTAGTGGCCCAAACGTTTCTGAAACTATCCCCAGACGAACAGCGACTGGTGGGTATGTACATGATCCAGCACCTCATTACACTGTACGAAAGTCAGCATTCTGACCCAGGTCCCCTATATAATGTATTGGACGAATTACTCCTAAACAGATGGAAAGGCCTAGGTACCGATTTGATTAATGTCATTTTAGAACAACGCCACAAATACAGAACGTTCCTGACTCCACATTTTGTTCCTGTTCCACCCCCAGTAAGGAAGACATTTTACATAGACAGACAGAATCCCTTGCGAGAAGTCCATCCTGTTAAGGGAACGGGAGGTACGCTCGAACGAGTATTTGTTTACACCCCTTTAACGAAAATAGAACTACTGGAAATGAAAAAGTTAGTGCCCTGTCACGATAAAGATCCAGCAGGGTTCCATCGTGAATTAAAAGACATGCTCCGCATGGGAGAATACACGTATCCCGATATCATTAAAATGTTAAAGGTCCTGTTGCCTGCGGGCATATATGAAAAACTTAAAGAAAAAGAATGGGAGGTGGGAGAGAAAAAGATTGACTGGGCAGAATTAGAGAACGAAGATAAAACACGAGTTCCTGGTACCGGTCTCGGGGAAAAAGCCAAAGCATTGCCCGAGTTGTTAATACAAGTCTTGCCAAGATTACTAACCACGAAAAAGGAAGACTGGGATGCCATCTCAGCCTGTAAACAGAAACAAGACGAAGACACTAGTGATTTTTATTCTAGATTTGAAAAATGTTTCATTATTAATAGCGGCTTGAAAACAAGTAGTGAATCGTATCCACATCTTTTTGTTACCAAATTAGTAGAGAATTCTTTATCACAAGTTAAAAATCGAGTACTGAAAGTTGAGAGTACCTGGCAAGCTAATACTCTGTCCCAAATGTTACAAATGTTACAGTACTACCAGAACCGAATCAGAGAAGAGCAAGAACACGAAAAGAGACGTATGAAAGACACGAAAATGAAAGTACTATTTGCACAGTCTGTTCCGGTAGATAGTCAGAAGAGGGGTACGACGCAGACCAGTCATTCTGCAGCTCCCGTTAAAGGGACATGCAATTACTGTAAACAGCCAGGTCACTATATAAACGAATGTGCCATTCTGAAACATAACATAGCTACTGGTAAGACGAAAGAGAGACCGCGTCCTCCTAGACAGGAACATGTTCCGCAAAACACGCAACCACCACAGAACGCACAACAGACCGTAGCAGTACCGCAACCTATAGCTGCCACACAACACGTTACACAGCAGATGTACCAGTACGCACAGTCAGATTATCCAGAATATCAGCAGTATTCATGAAACAGCCTAGAGAGGGAGGTTGGCTTGCCTCTCATCGAGGTTCCTGTAGATCAAGAGGGTCCCTATGTACACAGTCAGGTATTAGGGAAAGACAGAAAATTTCTGATTGATACAGGGGCAAGTAGGACTACCATCAGTCATGAAGAGGTTCCAGGGGCTCCTCTCTCAGGCTCAAGAAATGTTTCCCTGGGATTTTCAGGAAAGCCTATTGTTAATGAAATATCGAAACCAGTTTCCCTAGAAGTTGGTCCATTGTCCCGAACTACAGACTTGTTACTTACGAAGTCATGTCCAGAAAACTTACTAGGTATTAAAACATTGAAAGAACTAGGTACAGTGATTTGTTGTTCTCCGGAAGGAGTGAGATTGTTTTTACGTGACTTTAAAGGTCATTATGTGTTAAGAGATTTTGATCCAAGATTACTGAATGTACCACAGCATTTATGGGCGCAAGGTCCAACTGATGTAGGTTGTATGCACATTACACCATACCGTGTCACTTTGAAACAAGGAATTGTACTACCCCGAATCCGGCAATACAAGTTGCCACCTGAGGCTGTAGCAGCCTTATCGAAAATCATTGACGAGCTCATTGCTCAAGGAGTGGTTGTAGAAACTGACTCCAATGTATGTAATTCTCCGATCATTCCGATTCTTAAACGTACTGACCCAAATGCACCTCCAGTTTATCGACTAGTGATTGATCTTCGAGAACTTAACCCCTTCGACGCTCATGACGAGCTCAGCTCGTCATGGAGTTCCCATTGATTTCAATGGAAAGTCAATGGAGCTCCTAGAACAGCCTTAGCATCCAAGTGGTTAATAAATGTATCATACCCCAGTACCCAGTGGTTCCAGACATTTCTTCCCTATTGACTGCCATTGATTCCGAAGCAGCGTTCTTTACTTTTATCGATCTCAAGAACGCCTTCTTTAGTGTCCCCATCCATCCAGATAGCCAGTTCCTTTTCGGATTCTGTTTAAATGGAAGAAGTTATAAATTTACGCGTGCACCTCAAGGGTTCACAGAAAGTCCTAGTATTTACAGTCAAGCACTGAAACGACAACTAGACAGTATTCAAATGCCAACTGACACTGCCCTGCTCCAGTACGTTGATGACCTATTGATCACAGCCCGTACAGAACGTGACTGCGAACGTGCGTCACTAACAGTCTTGTATTTTCTGGCAGAAATGGGGCACAAGGTGTCCCCTTCGAAACTGCAATTCTGTGTCCAGCAAGTGGTATACCTTGGACACTTGCTGTCCAAGAGGGGTAGACAGTTGACACCTGACCGTATCCAGTTAATTGCACATCTTCCACAGCCCAAGACACAGAAGGAGGTACGAGCTTTTATCGGCCTTACTTCTTACTGTAGACAATGGATCCCTCAGTACGCATATCTAGCCAAGCCACTGATACAGTTGACAACACAGGAGGCAGCGACATCGACTGTCCTCCCTTGGACCCAGGAACATACACTTGTTTTTGAAGAATTAAAGAAAGCTTTATGTCAAGCACCTGTTTTAGCGACACCAAACTACAGCAAACCTTTTACACTTTTTGTCACTGAACGCGATGGTACAGCATTATCTGTTCTCACACAGGATCAAGCAGGACAACACAAGCCTTGTGCTTATTTTTCTAGTACATTAGATCCAGTAGCCCAGGCTTTGCCTGCGTGCCTCAAATCAGTTGCAGCCACAGCTTTAGCTATCAGACAAAGTGATTCTATAGTGTTAGGACACTCCTTGACAGTACAAGTTCCACATTCCGTGGAAGTTCTTTTAAACCGAACACAGACTCAGCACTTGACTATAGCACGATTGACATGATATGAACTGACACTGTTTCAGCCACACATAGAGATCAGACGATGCAACATATTAAATCCTGCTACACTGTTACCCTCGGTTACCTCAAATCCTGCCGCACATGACTGTGTGGAAGTTATTAACACCATGACAAAGCCAAGACAAGACTTGATGGACATTGCATTACCTAACCCAGACCTGACACTTTATGTGGATGGTTCATGTATGAGAACAAGTACAGGAGAGTTAGTGGCAGCATATGCTGTGACTACTGAAACTGAAGTTATAGAAACACATCGTATTGACACCCTGTCTGCTCAAGCAGCAGAGCTCATCGCTCTGACCCAAGCCTGCATACGAGCCAAGAACCTGAAAGTAAACATATATACAGATTCACGTTATGCATTCGGAGTCGTTCACGACTTTGGAGTCCTCTGGCAAGAAAGAGGTTTTATGACTTCTCATGGAGCCAAGATTCAGCATGGCCCCCTCATTCAAGCTCTGTTAGAAGCAATACATTTACCTACAGCTATAGCCATTATGAAGTGCAAAGCACATACGAAAGTAACTGACACCATTTCCCAGGGTAACGACCTGGCAGATCGAACAGCCAAGCTTACAGCTCAGACTCCAGACATTCCAGTTGACATGACAAAGACAGACGTTCCAGTCCTGACGACTTGTATGACAGTTAAGGATCCTACACAAGACGTACTAGACATACAGACACATGCTACTCCAGACGAAATCAAGAAATGGTCTGAACAAGGAGGGGTCCAGACAGATCAGGGATGGTTGACGAAGGGAAAAGCCACATGGTTTCTCCCCGACTCTATGGTTCAAGTCATCATTAATACTGCACATAGTCCAGCACACTTAGGAGAAAAAGCCATGTTAGACAGCATCCAGAATCTCTGGTTTAACAAGCATTTACGAGCAGCAGCGAATCAGAAAGTGCGTACCTGCATGATCTGTTGTCAGTTCAATCCAGGTAAAGGTGTTCCCGTGGAACAAGGTGGATTCCATCCTCCTGACCATCCTTTTGAAGTCCTCCAGATGGATTATATCCAGATGGATCGATGTCGAGGATTCAAGTATGTCCTCGTAGTTGTCTGCGCTTTGTCCAGATGGACAGAAGCATATCCAGTCCCAGATTATACTGCCGCGACCACTGCCAAGCAGCTGGTACGTGAGTTTTTCCCTCGATACGGTTTACCTCGTGTCGTGTATTCAGATAATGGACAGCCATTCTCGTCCGAACTCATGAAACAGGTATCACTTCTGTTAGGGTACCAGTGGAAATTCCACTGCGTACGACACCCCGAGGCAGCTGGCCTCGTCTAGCGCCACAATCAAACTCTGAAAATACGATTAGCGAAGGTCTGTGCAGAAAAAGGTGTAGATTGGATGGTAGCCCTGCCGGTTGCCCTCTTCTATATGCGAATGGTCGCTCACTCCAGATCTGGTTTGTCACCGTTCGAAGTTGTATTCGGTCGTCCCCCGAACATGTGGGGTACACCTATGCCTCGTAAAATCACCGATGTTGACAGTAACATGCTGACAGATTACCTAGCTTCCTTGATGTCTGCACTACTCTCTTGTCGTTCACAGGTCGCGGCTGCCTTTACGGACAATACCCAGGTGAAACCGCACGAGGTCGTTCCAGGTGATCTCGTTCTGGTCCGGAATTTTGATCGTTCAAGCCCTCTGGAGCCCCGCTGGAAGGAGCCAAAACTCGTTCTGATGACCACAAGGACCGCCGTAAAGCTAGAAGGAAGAAAAGGCTGGCTCCATTCCAGTCACATCAAGCGTTTCCATGGACTGCGTCCAAAGACTTTTTTCAAGGACTGCCCCGATACTGACTCTAAACTTCCCCTGTTAGAGAAAACTCCGCAGCAGGAGTATAAACTCAAATTAAGGTCTAGTAAGTCAGACAGCGTTTAATTGTTTAAGTCCCCCTCGGGTGAAGCGGTTAGACAGGTTTCTGACATGTATGAGATAGACCCACATAGTGAGAGAGATAGACGAAACTTAAAGAAAATGAAATATTGTAAAAATCTCCGAAGTAGATGCATCGTTACATTATTGTTTATGTTTATTCTGAGTCTTACGATCACATGTATAAGTTATATGCTACATGTATTTTTTCCTCCTCCTGGTTCACATGTACACCTTTCCTCTAATGATACAGTAGAGCACACATTCAGTGAACTACCCCCTCACGAGTTATCTTATCGACTTGCAATGCGCAACAATACTTTTATCCGTATGTTACACTATTCGCACCAGACCAGCAATGCCACTAATTGCTGGGTATGTGGTCGACTCCCCCCTTACCAGACAGTGAAGGGAGCTCTGCCACTCTTTCCCTATCCGTTTTCACACAATGGTTCGTGTCGAGCATGGTTCACATTAACGTCATCTTTAGACGATAAGTCCCTTCTGAATACAGTTATGAATGAAACCTGTTTCCCAGACAAGGACGGTCTTCCCCATAGGACAGGGATAGATCTAGAAAATGAAGTATATGATCTAGGTAATTTTTCCTCTAACCTCATGGTTTTGAATGTTCAGTCCGAGATTGATCCAGACTTGCCTTCTATAACAGTTCTACCAGTGAAAGGCGAGTTATGTGTTAGAAGGAATGGTTCAGTACACCTAGGACACAGTGATTGTACTACTGTGGTCGAGTACAGTGACCGTGGGAAGTCTACTTTCAAAGCTTCACGTCATTCCTATTTTATATGTGATCAGACCGCATATGTACGTTTGCCCCTAGATTGGGATGGGACATGTTACATTGCATTCCTACTGCCACCAGTTTTCCTAGCCCCATCCGATTATCACCGAAATACACATCTAGTACACGTCAGACATAGAAGGGAGATTGAGTCCCCAATTGTCGATCAGACTGAAACTGCATTAGAACAGTATACGGATTTCAATAAAGGTTTCTTTTTCTTCATAGGTCCCGTCCAGAAGAGTAAATTAATACGCAGGTTAACCAGAACCCTTGAAGCAGTAGTGAATGAGACTACTTCTGCCCTAGGTAACTTAACAGAAGAGCAGTCTGCTATGAGATTTGTTGTTCTTCAGAACCGCCTTGTTCTTGACGTCATACTGGCCGATAGGGGCGGAGCTTGTAGAGTCATCGGATCTAGTTGTTGCGTTTTCATTCCTAATAACGCACCGTCCGTGTATTCAGCAATAACAAGACTTCATAAAATAGCTCATCAGCTACACCAGAATCCAGGCACCTGGACTTGGTCCGGCTGGCTCTGGAGTGTAATATCTGCATGGGGATGGAGAGTACTGTCATTCCTGGGAGTAGTAGTAATGATCATATTCAGTTGTTGTCTCTGTTTACAATGTGGCCCAGCGATTTGCGGCTTGTGCGCTACATCTTGTATTCCACGTCCACGATCCCATTCCCAAATGAAAAAAGACGAGCAAATGATGCTGTATGAACAGATAGATGGTCTCATGAATATTGATGTTTCCTGAAGGGAACGTAGGGAACAAGGAGGGAATGAGGAAAATTGAATTTTGCCCTGTTATGTGTCCCTACGTATTCCCCAGCATGTAATACATGTGCATGATTAATATGCATTTTCCCTCCATGGCCAAATATAAAGACGCATTTACAGTTGTGTCCAACGTTAGTATGTCAGTTATCCAGTCTTTCTGAAAGCAACGTGAATTAGGCTTCTAGGCCTATGTTGCCAACATATTTACATGGTGCACGTTAAATCATCGAGATGCACCCGTTTCTAAGGCTCCACGGGGCCCGGACACCAGATTCAGGCCTCAAGTCTCCTGAAATGCTCCGAGAGATGCAGCCCCGCCCGCATCCCTGACCCTTCACTTACTTCCTGCCAAGCAACGCAGTGCCCGGCCCGGCTCGGCCTGGCCTGCCTGCCAAGAATATGTTATGCCTACAGTTATCTGTTCAGCTCCCCGGCTTCACATTCCTAGCTAACGAACAGGATAAACATATCCGTCTACAGTCCAGTCTTTCTGTCTCCATGCAAGTGATTTCCTGAATTAGTATCCATAGAAGATCCATAGTTCACGCAATACATGAAGAAATATATGCATACACCAGCCTTTAGAGACAAGTAGCCTTTGCCCTGATGACTTTTAGAATCAAGCAACATGTACTCTAAACACAAGATATCAGATATGCTATAGGTACAGGTCGTTCTGACATCCCAGACTTCAGTCTCCTCTACTAGTGCTAGAAGTCAGCGGCCCCCAGCTCTCCCCAGTTACACGTCATGACTCGTTTTGCGCGCACCAGTAGGTTAAAGGTTCCAGCTGCCCATGAAGCCCCCTCCATGTGTCCACCCACTTATGACACTTCTGTGACGTCTATATCACACACCTCCGTGCACGCCCTGTGCACGCCTTCTTTTTAAGCCCATATGTTCTTATCTTTCTTTTCACTTGTTACGCCTACTGTATTCAATGCAACTGTACTGTTTTACTATATATACTGTATGATGTTAATGAAATGTTGAGATCGAGGTCGAGATTGTCCCTTCCTGAGCCTTAGCAGGTGATGGAACCCGATGTCCATTGGCTCGAGCCACTTAATTAAAGCCCGTATGACTCAGATACCACGGACTCTGCCTCTCATTTTATTGAGCTATCCTTTTACCTCTAATGCATAGAAAAATAGTACCGGTAATTTATTTATTTACCACAATCTCATCCTCATCTAAGGCCAACATGCCAACAACCCTCCCACCTGTGACCAAGTCAACCCTGCTTAGTTGGCACCAAGCATTGTGGTAGATTGACTGACATGGAGTGCCGACGCGGTGACATCCCTTTGGCTAGAGTCGTAGCTCAGCCACACAGCCTCCTTAGAGAGATTCCTTGCATGGCACTCCATTGGTATCTCTCCAGTGGGGGATGTCTAGATGAGCACTTCCATGTGTATGTTACAACACCTCATAGACACATACTCTATGAGGGAGAGATGGGAGAGTGACGTGGGCCCCTTGGACAAGGACGATTGGGTAGGGGCCAAAACGCCCCCTAGGACAATGTCAATTTCCATGTAGCTTCGCCTCATCAACTAAAAACTTGCACCACACATACTACAGCCACTCATGGCTGCACTGAATGAGGGATGACCTACCATCGTAGTGATGGCATTGGCGGCACCAACCAGGTATGAATTTCCAACACCATTTCCCGTTGTCGTCAGGACAGCCTTGCCAGACCCAAAGCTGGCTCTCCCGGGCCTGATGGAAATGATAATGCTTTATCTAAAATAATGTGATTGCTCTTCAATACAACACAGCACAAATCATAGATAATTATGCTGAAGAATAATTGAGAATGACAAAAGAACATCTCATAAACAATGTAATGAGTGAGTGGATAGGCGTAGAGACAAAAGATCAGAGACAATGGTCATTTGCAAAATAATTATGCAAACATAGGGGTCGATTATGATTGTGGTGAATCCGCATCCTCCGGGCCGGGGGAATCCACAGCCGGCCCGGAGGATGCGGATTCACCGCCTGGGTCAGAGAAAACACCCACCACCAGATCAGGAAACAGCGGCAGACAGCAGGTCCGTCCGCCGCTGATCTGCAGGGTGTTGACCGCTATTTGGTGGCGGTGTCTGCAAGACACCATCAGCCAAATTAGGATGTGTGTGTAAACATGCTTTTCCGCTGCGGCTTTTCCGCCGTGGAAAAGCATGTGGACCTTTGCTTCTGGGGGCCCCTTGCGGGTCCCCAGGGTGAAGGGGGGAGTGGGGGTGCACATGGGGGGTACCTATGGTACCCCCCTGCAGTTGCATGCATGCATGTAAATGCATGCATGTAAATGCAAAGCATGCATTTTTAACCTTGCGGCGGGTGCTGCTTGAAGCAGCACCCGCCGCAATGTTAAAGATACAGGATGTGACTGCCAGGGTGGCGGTCACATCCTAATTGGTATGGAGGGAACGCCGCTGCCCCTGCAGACGGTCCCTCCACCTCGGGGGTGGCGGACGGACGCAGGTCCGTCCCCCATCATAATTGACCACTTAGATATCAAACTAACCCACAAAGGAATTTAGGAAAACTACTCTCTGGACATGAGAGCAGTGAGGCCCCTCAATTAGAGTTTGAAGAGCAAAGACTAAGTCAGGAATCAGCAAACAGGAATCAGCCAGCCCAATAAATAGGAGACAGCACTGCAGCCCTCTCCTTTCGCGAAGTAGTAAATCATGCAACCTCCTAAACCCCTCCCACCGGGTACCTAATAGTATACTCTAAAACCCAAAAGACCAACCCGCAGTGTATCATAACACACGATTTCTCTTAATTCTATTGGTTAAGGAAGAAGGTGTACTGTCACACCACTCTTGTCATGATGCTTCGCTAAGACTGTCCATTGTCCTTTTTATTCATTTTATCAACTTTCAGCCAGGGAATAACAAATTTGAGCTTTCATCATAGTTCACATTTCCTCCCTCTTGGTCATATAACAACCTTTGTGCCTCTGATATTCATTTACGCAGCTCTCTGAGGAAGTGTTCCTCCTCCGAAGATTATTTTGTTTCTCCAAGAAAACTTTCGCAGGCATGCAGGACCCATGAAGGATGAACAGATTCCGCCTTCCCACTCCTCTCAGTTTAAACTTGCATTTATTTTCTAAAATGACCCTCAGGCCTTTTCTGCAGAGCAAAGATCCATACTTCTACAGAAAACAAACCCAATCCATATTAATCACTTATAATGCTATATCAAAATGCACCCACCCCATATGTTGCATTTACCCATGTGCACCCTGAATTAATGTTCTTTCCAACGTATATTAGTATAAAATAAACAAGCAGCACTATTTCTTCTATATGCCATTAGACATAAGCACCTTCGGCCTACTCCAGCATTCTAGTTCACGCTTGCGCAATTTAATTTTCCCTTATGTTAGCCCTTTTCGCATTTAGTTTACACTCCACACGATTAGTATTTTTCAACATGGGAGTTCAATCCGAACAGGTTTCATTTCACAGAAACACTGCTCCATCAGCCTGAACGTGGATAAAAACACACAGAAACATGATGTCCACAGTGTTTTTGATAAATGTTAAAATGTCTTCTTGACAATGTTTATTGACATTAGGGTTGCCTGCACTCATGATTAATTACTATGGTGAAAGGTATATGATGTTTAACATTTGCTGTGTTTGCCTTTGAATGTGGTGTACCTTTGATAAAGAAATAGGTCTACCTTATATATTGTGATGACCCTTGTCAAAGTCAATAGACCTGTTGTATTTAAAGTAATAGCCCCAATATTATGAAGCGCTGTCTGGTATAGGTGGGGGTTCTGTGATTTTGAGGGTCGTGACCCTGCAGGGGTCCAATATGGTTGCAGAATGATATCTATGGTATTTTCAATCGGCCTGATGTAACCATTTATAAATTAATCTATAGCATTTAGAGGTGTTTGTGTGATAAATGAACTTGTCCTTTTCTAAAGAAAAAATACTGAATTAATGAGTGCGAGTGAATAGTGATTACTAGTCCACACCACTTCCCAGAGTAAGCCTTGGACTGCTCTGCTTCACTAACCTGAGAGAGTCAAGCACTACAATTTCTTTATTTCTTTCTTTATTTATTTAGTTTAGGAGTTTTATAAAGCGCGAACATGACCTGTCTGGGTATCAGAGCACTGTACATAAAACAGTCAGGTCAAACATACAAGTTAAAACATTTATGAAGGGAATTGATGGGACAATGCAAACTAATACAGAAAAAAACTGTGGCTTGATAGATCCATGATCCAAATAAGTGCACATGTAAATGATCAAGCACAGTGATAAAGCAAACACAGCAAACAAACACAAAAAACCACACCAACTTGGTAGATCCATGATCCAAAGGAGTCCATATGTAAATGATCAAGCACAATGATAAAGAATCACTTGTAATTAAGTATTCCTAGAGTAGGTGACCATTAAGCAAAAGCTTTTTACCATTTTTCTGAAGACTGAAGATGAGGGATTTGTCCTAGTTGCAGGTGGAATTGTATTCCATATTCTTGGGGCAAGACCACACAAGGAGCGGTTGTAAGTCTTCCTTTTGTTGAACTTCTGTGGTTTCAGCAGTAGTAAGTTAGAGGTTCTTGAGGAGCGACTACACCCAGATAGTTCACGTTTTTAGCCAGGTAGACGGGAGTGTTGTAGTCCAGGGGCTTATGAGTCATGCAAGCTATCTTACATTGTATTCTAGCTTCAAATCAGAGCCATATTAAATGGTTGAGGTTAGGGGTGATGTGGTTGAATTCCCTGGAACCAGTGATGAGCATAGCAACTGAGTTCAGTGAGGCATCCGATAGAGAGAGCACCAGGCAGGAAAGAATTGGTGTTACTCACCCAGAACATCACTAAGCATTGATCAATTGTGTGAGTAGATCGTCTCCCATGGACAGTATGTAAAATAACATTAAATCCATAGTCAAACCATCCTACACTTTCCTTGTAAGAGATTAAGGGCAATATCCAGAAATGACCACAGCCTTGTTTTTAAAGATAGGTTACTTTCCCTAGCCAGACTGATTTTCTTCTGGTAACCGATTCAAATTAACAAGCTGATACTCCAGAACACAGGATGCGAACTAATGGAAGCTCTGTCTCATGCTAGTGACAATCAGCTTTAAAGGCCGAGAGGCTCTAGTTCAGCAAAACATCACCAATGTTCACTTATTATCAACCTGGGCAGCCATGCTTGAATCGTCTCCCTCAAACAGGCAACAGAAGAGCGCACAGGGACAGATTGGTTGTCGATCTTCTGTGTGCTCTGGTTATCTCCAGCAAAAACAAGCAAAAGGAATGCAGTGACTCACCTCGTCCCACCAAACGAAAAGGGTGGGCGACACAAGATGTGCGACCCTCAAGGGATCAAAAGGGTAGATCACTTTGGTTTCCTTGGAGAGGCTGCAGATTGAACCCCCTGGGTTTAGGAAGATGGGGCGAGGTGTACCTTCATAACTTCCAATAGTGCCAGTAAGTAGAATCCGTCTTGTAGGTAGATTTCGAGTTGTTTAAATGGGGTGCTTTGTTACCAGGAAGGAGAAATGGAGGAGTTATTACTCAAATCCTTCTCAACTAATTGCCCAATTTCCTACAGGTAAGATTTCAATTTTTAAAATGAAGTTTTAATCCATACAACCATGAATGCATTGCAGTGTTGATTTTGGAACACTCTGCTAAATCGATATTTTTATTGTGTAAAGGTTTTCATGCTGACCCATATCAAAATACAGATCTCTGGTAAATGTAAGTGAACAAATAATGATGTGCACACACTTATATGTTTCTTTGTGTCAAAAAGGAGAGTAGGTGTGGCCTGAAGGCCAGAGCTGCCGACTATGGAATTGACCAACCAGTTTCTAGTCCCATTATTTGATTAATGTCCCATGGTTCTGGTCAAATCACTTAATCTCTCCATCCCACTAAGAATACATCTGATCTTCTGTTCTGTAATCTGGTGCTCCTGTAAAGCACTCTAATACCCTTGGGCCAAGTGCATGCTACATAAAACTACCAAATCAATACTTATATTTGTGCTGGCAAGTACATGTGTTTGTATTAATTTATGTATGCTAGCTAAGACTTTACTACAGCTTCAGTCAGTGCGAACAACATTGTACAGATAATGCATTTGTCCTAGTCTCTTCATTTGTTTTTAAATGCAGCTGGATTTTACTAATGAAGAGTGACAATCCAGGCCGTCATTGAAAACATCATTTATTGACAGCCATCTTTTACTTGTGAAAAATTCTATCTATCTGTTAAAATTGCAATGTATTGTGAAATCATACTGCTAGCTGTGAATGAAAAACAACAAGCATGCATTCCAACACTATTTTGTTCATGTGTAATATATCTAATAACTGAGGCAGAAGCACTTTCTTCACTAGATCGCTAGTTGCTTGTACAGCTTTACAACGCGTGCTTTTACACCGCGTGCCGTTACAACGCGGTTTTTTCAACGCAAGTCGTTACCACGACTTGCGTTGGAGGGGTGCGGACTTAGGAATTTTTTAATTTACTATTCTAACACCAGCCTACGTACAGTAGGGAAGGTGTTGGATAGTAAATAAAAAAATTCCTTGTCATGCAGCACCCTCCAGCGCAAGTCGTGGTAACGACTTGCGTTGAAGAAACCGCGTTGTAACGGCATGCGGTGTAACAGCCGCGTCGTAAAGGCTTTCCCCTCGCTAGTTCTATTGAGATGAATTCACTTCTAGACAAAGGCATTGGGACACATGAAAACATCCTGAGATTAATCATTGATTGCCATAATGTCACAGATTCCATCATGGTTAAGTTTCATTACTAATGCAATGTTAAGCAGCTGGTGTATAAAAAGGAAGGCGAGTAACGTGACACCAGTCACCTGTCTCGGTTAGTATCTAATTCCAACATACATATGAAGTTCATAAACCCTCATTAGATGTGGTCTAGTAATCTTGATTAGGGCCTATGCTTATAGTAATGGCCCTGTAGGAAATTGGATTAATAGTTGAGGGGGGTGAGGACCGACCTCCACTAATAATCACAATCCTTGTCAAGGTAAAGACAGTAAATTGTCTGAGTGTATGAGGACACTTCACTGACTCCCAGTTAGACAAAGGGCCAAATTCAAGCTGCTAAGTCTTGCACATAAGGTATTACATCATATAGGACCCAAAATTCTCCAAGACAGAGTGGAATTCTATGCACCCACTTGAAACCTGAGGTCATACCATCAGGCGCGGGCAGTAACCAAAAGTATCAGGAAGTCCAGAGTGGGGGGTCATTCCTTCTCTCATCTAGCGGCAACACTTTGGAATGAACTTCCTCTTGAACTTCGACTCACGGACAACTATGCGGCATTTAGGAAAAATCTAAAAACGCATCTTTTTCCCAAGGACTGACTCATCACCTAGGAACCCTTGCCTTGAACCCCGGTATTTAGGACGTGCTCTCATTAGTGCCGTGATTTCCTTACAGATAAATGTTGCACTCCATAACTAAATAAATACATAAATAATAAATAAAAAATAAACCAGTGCTTAACCCTCTAGTAACTGGCACAAAAACAGTCAGGCTTAACTTCGTGACAATCAGTAATGTTTGTTTGCAAAACCCAAACAGTGATTAAAAAAAAGTGAAAACACAACATAAGAATAATTCTAAAAAAAATAGATTCAAAGTGAGGAATTGTTTAAGTTTATGGGTCACAATAGTGCCAAAAAGCATTGAGCACAATTACAGTCATGTTGTTAAGCTTGATAAAGAGAAAGTCAAAAGATAAGGCTGACTGCAATAGAGCATGGGTTGGATGCAGGATCCAGGTTCAACCCAGTGAAAAGTTTTATTTTTGGACTTCTTGTCTGGAATCAAAGTAAAATAAATGCCCAGAAGGGCAAGGTGGCAAGCTGTGGCCGAAAAGGACTGCACGTCGTCAGATAGCAGCTGGATGAGGTCTCAGTGAGTCTATAGAAATTTGGTAGGAAATCTCCAGGCAGGAGAAATTAGAATTTTACAACCAGAGAAGGTTCCTCACCAGCCAGATTCTGTTCACTCTTTCACCCTATGAAGTTTTCTACCTTTGGACTTAGTCACTTTTTTGGAGCTCAGATTCTTCCATCAGGTCAAGGGTTCACCTGAGGAAGGCTCATTGAGGCCATTGACTTCTCAGTGAAGTAATGCAGTGGAGAAGGACATAGCAGGAGCAGCCTCAATCTTTGGCGCAGGAGAAAATAACCATTGTCAGATGAGCTTGACAGGGGAGTCCTTGTCCCTGTTGATTCCCAGGCCAAAAAGTTGGCGAAAGGTTTCAACGTCCCAGTTTCACGAACCTTTTGGATGAGTACTCTTGATACCAACCAAGGGTCCAGGACCTAGAGGACACTACTTCAGGGCTCAAGACCAAGTCCAACAGGAGCCAGCAGAAGAGTTCAGGGCAGGTTCCATTAGAACTGATCAGCTGGGCAGTTGCAGAAAAGGCCTCTGGAAGCTTGTTTTTTTCCTGTAGCTCAAACAGTAGGTTAGTCAACTGATCCTTGCAGTCACTTCCGGGATCTTGGGTTCAAGGCAACTAGGCCCAGTCTTCCTCAGGTTCTTTAGACAGCAGGGCAGACCTTCTTCTGATTTTTTACAGGTTGAGGAGTTTTCTGAGGGCAGCACTGGGGTTTCCATTATTATGCCTAAAGCCAGTCTGTGGATGGCGGAAACACAAGGTCACTCCATATTCAATGGGGTTAATGTTTGCAGGCATGCCCAACTCTCTATTGTAGCACTTCCTGTGTGTTTTAATGTAAACTATCCCACGGTTCCCATTCTATTTAAATCCAACATTGCAGAACCCTTCTTCCCTTGGTCAGAGCTCCCTGTGTCACTCATGGGTGTGGCTATGGAAATGGACAAACTTTCCCTTGTGGTCACACAAAACCAGTTCTGGAGCCACTCCCCCCTCCCTCTTGGTTTGAAGACACTCTGAATGTGAAGGCAAAGGGAGGCAGCCTTAGGTGTGATCTAGATCTACCAGTGACAGGGCAGGCACACCTTGATGCTCAGGAAGGAGCTGAACACAATCGACCAGGCCATCTTTCTTGAAAAAGGAAAACACTGCTCCACATCTAAGAAATGTATCTAATGCCTGGGAGTGATACACATAACACCATAGGAGAGCCAATAAGAGTCAGGTGACATTGGACACTAGTAGAAAGGTACATTGGCTTAGACAGAGAAATAATTTTCTTATAGTTTTGTTTCTAAAATAGTAATGTAAAAACGTTCTTCACCATTAAGTTAGATTTTAAATTACTATTAAAAATGAGTCCTTGAATCATGGATCTAGGTGTTCCCAATTTGAAGTTAAGCATTTCAAATTGTTATAATGTGACCCAGTGTTTTCTATTGGGGGAGCCAGCCTTACCACACTAAAATGTACATTTTAGGTTTATCACTGTCAGGACATGTAAAAATGTAAATATCTATGCCCTTTCATTAAAAAGCATGCACCCTGCCTTATGGCCATTTAGGGTGTACCCTAGGGTTGACTTATAAGAGCTAAAAGAAAATGTTTTGGTCTGGCAAAGGTATATTTTGCCAGCTCGAAGTACCAGTGGAAAACACAAGGGTAGGCCTGGAGACATGTTTTAAGGTGGTACTTTAGTGAGTGGTACAATGAGTGTTGCAACCCACCTGCAGCTTTTAATTTACAGGACTTAGGTAGATGTAGTACCATCAGCTAGAAACTTAAAAGTAGATTATATGTGCCAATTATGAATATGTCAATCTTGCCAGGTTTACAAGGTAAAGCACAAGCACTTTGCCCCTGGTTAGCAGGGCTAAAGTGCACAGGGTTCTATGGTTCTATAACAGAAGGCAAAAATCTATGTTGACCCCGCGGAAAGAGCACATTTCCAACAAACCCCAACCTAAGTTGTGCATGAACACTGCAGGCCTGAATGCAGATTTTGGCCTAGATTTACTAAGTGTGTGCGTTGCCTTTGCCTTATTCAAGTGATGCAAACCAACGCAAGCCCTTAAGTCAGATTTACTAAACCACAAAAAGCCCCCTTACGTGTTTATACGTGCCAGAGTAAAGCAAGACAGCACAAGCCGCTGCCTTGCTTTGCTCTGCGTTTGGGAAGGCGATCCATGGGTGGAACATAGGCTTTCCCATGGATCCACCCATGGATTTTGGTGATTTCCCAGATTTACTATGAATAGTAAACCTGGCAACGCATCATAATGGTACGACTTCCCAACAGAGGTGTGACAAGGAGAAATATCTGTATATCTCCAATGCTTCTGAGGATTGTTTTTGTGGAGGAAGGTGTCACTTCCTGAACAAAAACAATCCTGCCCGTAACACTGGCACCCTTGCACTATGGTCATTTTGTTTGCAGCTTTTAAAAAAAAAATTGAATTCAGTTTGGTATTTTTATTGTTTGTCTACTGTATTACTATTTTAATACCACATACTCTATACATTGCCCTAAATTAACATGTGTGCTCTATGTCATAGGCTCTGGGGTTGAGTTCAGGTTAATCTAGTGACTTTAAGGTTTCAACTTGAGAAGGATTGTGATTATTACTTGAAGTGGATAGACACCCACTCTAATCAATAATCCAGTTTCTTGCAGGCCTAGTAATAGATTTTTCAATGTGGTTTTGAATATTTTTTAATTCAATTTCGGGTTGTAAGCAACTTTGGTGCCATTTGAGGAGCCTGAATGAAGCTGACACTCTTCTCTTTCATCAAGCTATGTTTGCATGCCAGGTGTCCAGCAAATCTATCCATTCGTAGTAAGGTTTTAGGCGTGGCTTAAAAATGAAGTGTTTCCAATCCAATTATCAATAGGACATTTTGCTTGCTACTGAAGCAACATATGGTGAATGGAAGTACATCAAGACTTTTCTGAAAATAGTACTTAACTCATAAAGGATCATGTTCGGGGTTTAATGTAGGTGTATTTAATATTTGTTTGAGATATATGCATTAGGACATATTTTGGGTGTGTTTCACAGGGAAAATACTTCTATGAATCTTGTCAGTTGAATTTGCAGGCCCAAAACTCATAACTTCCGTCAGTCAGTCAAGGTTGCTTTACTCAGTACATACATAGCCATAAAAGGCAGATAGAAAAATAAATAACAATACAAAAAAGAAACCAATAAATATCATATCTAAAACATACATAAAATGCAATTAATCAAATAATAACAGCCCCTACCCCAGAAGACCCCCAACCCGATATACCAATAGACAGCAGACGGTCAGAGGGATCAATGTTATGGCCATTTGTAAAGCGCACATATCACCCGAGAGGTCTCATGGCGCTGTAGCGTGGGCATCTAAGGAGTGGGTCCTATAACATGTAGAAATGGATTTAAAATAACCCTATCTCCACTAAAAGAAAAACTGACTCCTTAACCCTCCATCCTTCTCCTTGATCTCACAGCAGCTTTTAAGAAGGCACATACCCCTAACTAAACTTCTTGATAATTTCATAGCAGGAGATAAAACAGTGCATCTTTAATCTTCCAGAAGCCTGAAAATAGTAAGATCGGTTTTAAAAAAGCTTTAAAATATGAACTTAAAAAGTGCAAAAACAAAGTATATCAGGGATTGTTCTCATTGACTGTCACATGGACAAACTGTCCCTACAGACACTACCTGTGTGTCTCACCTCAGGAAACTGTGAAGCTCTACCACAGAGCCAGCCTAAAACGAAAATGGAGAGAACTTTACCACCGTGACAAAGGCTAAGTGACATTCAAAACATCATGTTCAGGTCTAATCAGTTCATTGTACAATTTCACGGTCTTCCTGTTGATCTAATTTGCAAGTCTCTGGGAAAAAACAGAAGTCTATAAACAACAGTTTTGTCTTCAATGTATCGGATTTCCTAACTGAGTCTGGTGAATCAAACAAGGTCGATAATTTCAAGGCACCACACATTTACGTGTGCAATGGGATGGCATAATGTATGTCAATTAGATTAGAAATTTAGGGAATCTGTGATTGAAGTTTCAATTTTTCTCTGTCATCATCTCATTAAAAAAATTAGAGAGAAGGAGCTTTCGTTTGCTAAATGCGAATTTAGAATACAAGCCGAAGGTTTAGAAAAAGCCACTCAAAACATTAAATGGCGATTCCAGGAAACAATTAAAACTTTCAAAGCACACTTCAGCCATTTTGAGCCCTGGAATCGTTGCTGCCACCTTTAGCTCTTGAGTATTGTGAAACTCACAAGTTAGATAAGTCCAAAGTAAAAAGTCAACATACATATACGATACCACTGGAAAATACATCTGGCTAGGGGGAGTGAAGGATTAGAGGCCAGGGCAATCTTTCGTTTTACTTAATGTTTTAATGAAGAGAAAGCTAACAATTGTACTGAAAATATTCAGCTCAGAATCACCACTTTTGTGAAACTTACGAGTTTGGAAAACCAAATACTAAAGAAAATGGGTGTTTCCCTGCTATGGGGAAGGGCTGCTGAAACTGTCAGGTTACCAATACTGAAGCTTATAAAGTTTGCAAAAATGTGGTGGGGCGACTTAACAGCTTTTCTGACCACTAGCACTAAACCCATATCACTTTGATTCCATTTTGAAAGAAGCAAGTATGTGTTGACTTCTGACCTTCATGTTTAAATACAGCACTTAACATTTTTTTGAGAAGAGGTGAGTATTTTCTGCCCCTCTTGCTTGGGCAATGGCTCCCTGGGGTTGGTCGGTGCCTCCATTTCCACCCAGTACTCCACAAAAACACCTGCATTCACAGTTGTTTATAATGTTCGATATTATGTATAGGCCCGGGATGTGATTGAAAACAAAGCAGACCCGTTCGTTTGTATGTGTTTACGTGTAATTAAAAACACTGCAAGATTAGACAGTTTAAGATCCGCGGATTTCTAGCAAATTAAAAAAAGAACCAGGAAAGTGAACCAGTAGCCAAATGACAAATCCTATGGCAGGGCGATAAAGCAGCCAGATCAGTAACACACAGCCATAAGAATATATTGACTACGGCCCAAACTCATCAGAAGATTGATCAATCCAGCTGACTTGCATTAATTGTGAAATAGAAGCAACGCCGTGATCAATGACAGGAATGAAAGTGCAGCGGTAACGATGCCACAGCCAGCTAATCCAATAAAGGAGGGCCTGATGCATAGCATATTGGAATTCCACTGTTCGCGGCCCTGTCACAATAAAGTATATCCTGCAATTATGGGGAAAAATTGAGCAGGCAGCATTTGAGCCGGCCTAATCAGCCAATGACACCGTCATTCTACTGATTAAACACTAAATTAAGTGGCGCTCCAGTTCTGTTGCACGTCAGTGGTTGTGTGTGGGTAAGGGGGCGTGCGGGGGAACCCTCCATCTAATATCCATGGGTCTCTTGCATTTTAATCTTGCATCCCTGACGGCTGTCATTTATATTTAGCAGTGGGTGTTGTTTTTTTTTTACTTTTTATATCTCGCATCCGACAGATTGCAGTTTATTAAGCTTAGGAATAGACAACATACTGCAAGAAAGCCATACAGGAATAGTGATGTAACATTGTCAAAGGGTTTGATGCAAACAGATGAAGGAACATATTTAAATTAAATCGAAGGAAATTCCTGGAACCGCTGTTATGGTGTTTTACTTAAGGCTTTCCTCGAATATCTAAAGGGTTTTCCTCGAAATGTGGAAATATGGGTTTTAAGTGTGTTTCTTCCACTTGACAAAACATATAATAACTAATAAATGAGTTTCGGTTCCTTGGCCTGAAATTGTAACTATTGTGTATGTTAATCAAAAGATAAGCAGGCGCTGCTTTTTATTGACCACCAGTCATCTCGGTCACCGCCATTTGTAACTGCTGCCTGTGATCTAAAAGGCGACCGTGTTCCTGTTCAAAGCTTGTGATAGAAAAACGTGTAGCTAACTCAAAACGCCTCATTTTTAATTGGATTCTAACACAGCGGGAGCCTCCTATCTTTCTCTATTCTTTCCCTTGACCAATTGTAATTTAGTGTAACGTTTTTTATTTTATTGAGTAAAAAATGGGACAGCAAGGAGGGCTGTACAGAGCTCCGAGATACCTTTCCCATTATCAGGAAGGAGACATGCATATATGTTTACAATGGGAAATCAAGTAAGTAGAAGCACACAATACAGAGGAAAATATAAAATATCAGTGTGAATAAGAGAGCCTGGGATAGGTTAGGGGCGTATAGTCCAGGATGTGAAGAGGTATGAAGAGGTGTGTTTTGTGGGGAAATCTGAGGTGCAAACAGTTGTTCCTGAAAAGCCCAGGAACTTGAAGGATGGTGTCAGGTGGAGACGAAATACATAGTCGATATTGTTCAGCCTTTCCTGGATGATGAGTTTATCTTCTTAAATGGAGGAATTACCAAACTCGGGTCTTGTTAGGTTCAGTTTCAGTTCCATTGTGGATATCTGAGTTTCAGATATGTTTAGTCTGAATCTAAGTTGAAAGATGCATTTAGCTGAAAATACTCTGAAATGTAGCTGGGCATCATGAGTGCATTGGTGTTTAGAAATATTCTGAGTGGCTTCATTTAACAAATAGGAACAAGAAAATAATCCTGTCGAAATCATTCCAAAGAAGAAAGGGATCGGTGAGGATCTGGAGATTCCCACAGGTGCAGTTTTGGTTTTCTGTCAGAGATGCATAAAGAGAACCTATGGTAGTAGCCAGAAAAATGAAACACACCCACTTTGACCCTTATTGCACTAAACATGCAATCATAGTGAGAGATCCCGACCATTTCTGTGCAGACATGTGAGAATTGTTCCTCTCAACACCACTCAAATGAAAAAATAGTGCAAAAATGACTCTTACGGCACAATTTAAAAACAATAAATGACCAAACGGATGCATGTTTACCAGGCTTATCGTCTATCTTTCTTCCTTCTTTTATCCCTGCCTTTTTACATTTATTCTATTTTTTCTTCTTTGGTTTTTCCTTCCACGTATTCTTCATTTAAGGTTTCCTTTTCTAGCTCTGTCATTTATTCATACATTGTAACTTTTTACCTTTCTTTCCTTCTTTATATCATTCTTTCTTTTCCACTTTATAGTATTCCCTTTCCTTCTTCCCACACACTTAATTCCTTATATTTTGTTTCCTTATGTCCATTCTACTTTCATTTCATCTCACCTTCTTGCTACCTCACTGTTCTTCTTTATTTTACTTTGTTACCTTTAATCAAACTTTCATTCCTGCTTCCCTTTACTAATTCACTCGTTTATTACCTTACTATTTTCCTGACCTTCTTTGTCCCCTTCTTTTCATTATTCCTTTCCTTATTTTTCTCTTATTCTTTCCTTTTATTGCCTCTCATTCCAATGTCGTTCATTTGTCGCTCAAACCTTTTTTCCGTTATTTCATTTTGTTTTCTTGCTGTCTTTCTTCCCTCCTATTTTCCTTTTGTAATTTTGTTGTGACTATGTTTTCTTCCCGCCACTCTTCTTTCTTTCTCTTCCTTTCACTCCTTTTCTCTCTTTCCACTTTACTTTCCCTTTTCCATTCTTTGTTTGTGCTTTCTTGCAATGATGCTTCCTTTCTTTCTGACCATGTACCATTCTTTGCAGTACTACTTCATATTCTCTTTCTTGTTCATTCCATTTAACTCGCATTTATTTTTCTCATTTCCATCACTTTCCTTTACATTCACATAATTGGACGCTTTGGCATCCTTTTGCACAAGGTCAAAGCTTTGCTATGTATCTCCTTCCCAGCAACACATATTAGCTTTGGCTTCTATCTTGTGTCATGCAAATCAAAGATAAACGACAAGAGAGGGCCTAAGAGATCAGGCTATTCTGACCCCCACTGAAGCTGGTATAGTGGGTGCTTCACTCAAACGTTGAATTTAAGACAATGCCCATGAATGGCAGTCGGATGTCAAATAATACCCTATGCCCCATTCAGTTCAAGCAGTATAAAGATACCCGGATCATCACTATCCGTGATTAACACAGAATGTCATCTTTTCTTTTGGTTTTACAATGTTGAATATGTGAAATCTAGAGTGGTAGTGTTTGAGCAAGTTGAGGAGATCGAGGTGTGTTTGAAATTGGGAAGGTATTGAGTGGGAAGATCATGAATTTTCCAAGGGAGGCACGGCCTGAGATAGGGCCTTGCTGCAGTGCTTATCCGAGTCAAGGCTAAGTATTTTTTGGGACGATGCAAGCTTCGCAAATCTTTAAGTCTGAGAGGAAAACACTTTGAAAATAGGGGTATAGAAATTCAGGACAGGTGTAATGAGTTCAGAAGGCAAGGATGGCATAATGAGGGGGTTGGTTTTAGAGAGTATAGGATGTCAAAGCAGTTGATTGGGATGTTAAACCGGTAGATGATGTTTTGCAGTATTGGAGGTAGTTTTGTCAATGTTCAGTCTGATTGTGCTATTTTTTTCATAAAAATATCTAATAATGAATAGTAATTGGGGAACTGGAATTGGGTTGGGGGAGTTTTTGACAGCTTTGAACAGAGTTTTAATTTAATTTTTCGTCTTGTGGAAGGCTTCTTCTTGATAACAGCCTTTAGCAATCACAGTGTTTTTGCAGGTTTTGTGTGCTAGATTGAGAATGAGAAGGTTGGCTTAGATTTAGATTTACACCCTTTCTTTCTGAGTTTTTGAATATTTTGTTTGTTGTAAGAAATTACCCTGGAAGAAGTACTACGCTACACTTGCATAGTTTGCGAAGTTTGCGCTACTTAGCACTACGGGAATTGAATGTAGCACAGTGAAGCACGTGTAGCGTAGCAGTCATTTTTTGCTAGCTCGTGGTCCTCAACGTCAAGTTGGCGACTGCGAGCGAGCAAAATGACATCCTGGCGAGACTTTTCCTTGTTCACGATTAGCAACATCAAGTTGCTGATAGCGAGCATGGAAAATAAACCTCCCCGCGAGATTCTCAACACTGGGAGGTCAGGTTGCACATGCTTGCGACCGCTTGCGATGAGAAACTACCAGTCCGCGTTGAGAAAGGTGCCGCTCGAGTACACATCTACTTGAGCAGCAGAAAAAGACCGCTTGCACTTTGCAAGATGCGGTTTGCACTGATTGCACAGTGCGGACAAGTATCCAGCACTGTGCCATCAGTGCGAACAGCATTTTGCACAGTGCACTACGCAGTTTGCGTAGCTATAAGTAGCACACGTAGTGCGAAGTGCACTTCGCGTAGCTACTCATAGCGCTACTATACGAACAACGCCCAGGGTTAGTAAGAAACAGTGTTCCACTATCGATAGTAAATCATGTAATCAAAGGAAAATCTGGTCTGAGTAACTTTTTCCTCCATACAATTAGTTAGTTCACCAAGGCAAATGTAGAAGTAGGCACAAATACTGTATTTTAGGCTGAAATTAATTTATTCACTGCATATTTTATATTGCACGATATTTGAAGCATATCAATCAAACAGTGTAAAACAAGATCCAGTGCTCACAATTGAGTGAAAAGAGCATGCAGTGACAAGTGTGTGATAAAAAACATGCATCAATTAATAAAAGCAAAACGTATGACTTCTTAGGTTATTGTTGTATAGCACAAAAGGAGTCAGTAGGTTTATAGTCGACGGCGTTTCAACCTCTATATATGTGAGGTCATCATCAGGACAAAGTGTGTGAACACCTAGTAGCTAAAGAAATGAAAGAAACATCTGGATCAGAAGCAAATTATTGTGGGGCTAAATACACAGTTTGTAAAAGGTAATGAAAAACATGCCTGGTGAGTAAGTAGGGTAATACTCCGACAACCAGGGTCATCTCAGTAGTGAGGGTGCCTTAATATGGCCCATCAGTAGGCCTACAAAGAAAGAGGGGGGAAAGGGGAGAGAAGGGAAAGAAAGGAAGGGAATGAGAGGGCTAGGGAAGGATTTACTGTGGAAAGGCCACTGGTGCCCTGATGTAAAAAATAAATTAAATCAACTGTAGATGAAAACTCCAAGCTGAAGGGGAGGTAGTGCAGTTATCCAAACTGGAAGGGTGGTTTAAAGGCCTTGGAGAGGACTTGAACATATAATACAATTAGAAACATAATTTAGCTGGAAGCTGAAACAGTTTAATGTCAACAAGATTAGAAAACATTTCATTGAAGTAAAATAATTGCTGACAATGCCATGTCAGCATGTTATAAAGAGGTCTGCTACTCACCTGAGGCTAGAGAGATGCTACCTGCATGAAGACCTTGTTTGATTCTATATGTGGGCTATACAGAAGCTCAGTATTCGAGGCTCATGAATAAAACCTAGGGGAATGTGACAAGGAATGCTAAGTGTCTCCACATGAGGGGGAAGCTTGAGAGCAGTGTCTTTATGGTTCGGCTATAGCATGGGATGTGATTGACTAACTTGTAGACCAGTGGCAGAGTACCTACTGGGCAGTACCCAGAAGTGGTGTAGTCCAGAGTCTTCTGGCATGGCTTTTGCTGCATTGGCGAAAACGCCCTGGATGCCGAAGACATCTGGATATAGGCCCCAATGCGTATACGTGGATCTAAACAAATGAGCCAGTGCGAGAGCTTACAGTTCAAAGCGGCTGCACAAGCAAGGCAATGTATTAAAGAGTTCAATTGAATTAAGGGCTGCTGAGAAAATGTATGTGCTCTGTATTGCGAGCGCGATCCCTCTGGGTAACAAAAAAAATAATATATATATATATATATATATATATATATATATATATATATATATATATATATCCAACGAAAAAGGTTGCCCCAGTACATGCTACATTTCTCGAAATGTATGACAGCGGTTCTTACGTATAAATAATCACGTTGACAGGCACATGATGTATTATACTATTTATTTTGTGCTATGTACTTGTACATATATGAATTGACCATGATAAGATGGCTCTCATACTTTGTGTAACTTAGTCCTCTTTCCATTACTTTGTACACGGAAACACCATGTCTTGAAAAATGGCAACCTTTATTAGGTAATTATAGTTAGGACCTATTAGCCATAGAAAATCCTCAACATTCTACAGGCAATAACTTTAGCGTCGATTGATGAATCTTCTTGAAATTTTTCAAACTTTTGGCCAGCTCAGTTCTGCTCCTTCCCGGAAAGTTTGGGGGTGATTGGTGAATGGGGGGCTGAGAAAAAAGGGGGTCCCAAAACATGTTTTCCCCATGCTATTTCCAATAGGACCTTTAACCACGGATACAGTTCGAAAGGCTAAACGGAATTACACCAAATTTGCCAGAGAGGTAGTCCTCGGTTCCGACTTGTGCCTTTCGCATATCTGGTGTCAATCTGTTCAGTAGTATCTTTGAAAATGACGGTTAAAGTCATTTATATATCTATGGGCACGGAGGATCCACGGATTGTGCGTGGATTGGCCTCGTGGGATAAGCGCACCGTCCCGATCACACGCTCAATTCTAATTGGCTGTCAAGCAGGTGTAAACATTCGAAATCAGGAACTGTTGGCCAACATTTTGTGCCTCGGTAGAAGCAAGGCTGAGGAAGTCATTGATATATGTGTGCAATGTGTGAAAAGGTGGCATGGTAGATACACCCTGACACCCTAGGCCTGCCCAGGGGGTCACATAAGGACCCGTAGGGACAAAAAAGTAAGATAGTATTTTTCTTTTTAAAAACAAGTTGCAGGAATGCGAGTAGGATCCGCACATATCTCCGCCGAAATAAAAGAATCATGTATTTTTGAGATTTACATCAAGCTTATGTGTATAGATGTTGAGTGGTTCTAAAAAGAGCCCTTGTGTTTATTGAGATATTGAGATATTTTAGTACTTGCAAGTAAGTACCGATGCAGAGTCTAAAGTTCATGAGAAAGACTCTGTTCCCTTCATCTGTATAACGTACAGCATCTCTCCTATAGATGCCATGCATATTAAAACACAGCCTTTTGTGGTATATGGGCACCATTCTATAGTCTCGGAGAAAAGTAGAAACAGATGTATTCACATTTTTTCCTAGTTTCCTCAATCTGTGGACAAAATAGATTGGAGTAGTTCCATTTCTGCCTTTGGCATATGTTAGAATAGACAAAGGGAATTTGGGGAAAAAAGTGAAATTAAAACAGAAAAGAAATGATCAGTTGTTGGGGGCGCTAGAGGGCGCACACGCTAATGGCCGCACTTCTGTGAGGCTCTGGCTGCCTGGCCAGAAACATCCTGCAAATATATGCTTCCCCAGTGAGTTGAAGCCTGAAACTCGCACCGAGTGTGGAAATACCTGTGCTGCTGGTTCTGCCCAACTTTGGTGAGGATCGGAGGTCCGGCGCCCGAGATACGGCGCGGTGAGCGTCCGCCGGGAGAAGACACCACGGAGGGCTGCAGCGGCGCACTGGACACTGGCCTACGCGAGGCCGCGGCTCCCCACGAGGCTGCTAGGCCTCGAAAGCTCCGACCACGGCCTGAGAGGCGGGCAACTGACAGACGGATCTTCGGGGGCTGGTGGAGGTGAGTCTTGCCACCCCTAAAAGTGCTGCGACGAGTGGCGTGCCGGATCACTGTATCTGAGACCGGGTGACACTCCCGGTATACACGGCACACCTCGCCTGGCCCTGCCGGAGGAGAAAGCGGTGCACCCGGCCCTGCTCCACGCTTCCCCGCCGGCCTCCCTGATTTACCTGGGGGACACTGCTGCCACCAGGCATAGCGACTAAGGACCCGGAGGACCATCCGGAAGGTCGGACTTACGGTCGATTGTAGGGGCGGGGTGGGCCCAACATCACTGCACTGCCCTCCGCTTCCTGTGTGCCCCAGCCGGTTACGACTGCTCGTGCCTACTTGGACGTGCTGAGGCCTGGCTGCCAGCGCGTACGCTCCTTAGGCGCCCTGGACATTATAATTAGGGCGAGACTTTGCCGACCTGCTCATTGCCTTCTACTGCCCTGGGGGGATTCGTCACGTTGTGGGCTGCCGGCTTGAGTGCCTTTTACTGGCGGAGGGACACCAACTAGCTGCTCGTCAGTTACCGGCCCCGATTGGCACCAACAGACTGGGCACCATGGGCAAAAATGACGCTAAACAGGCGAAACTGTCTTTCGAGCCCCCAGCCACCAAAAAACCGCAGCGAGGCACCACGGCATCCAACGGAGCCCCAGGACCATCGAACGCTGAGGCGGCCCCTACACCAGTGGCTCCAGAATTGCGACTGCTTATCGATGAGGTGCGCCAGGGCTTCGCAACAATCGTAGATAAGGTTGACCGCTTATCTTCCAGAATGGACGGAGTTGCACAAAAGATAGAAGTCCACGAAGAGTGGCTCTCGGAGGCGGAACGGCGCATCTCCACTGCTGAGGACACATCCAACACTCACGAATCGCGCCTAACCCGAATGGATAATGTCCTCAGAGTAATCGCAGCTAAGAATGAGGAGTTGGAGGCGCGGAGTAGACGCAATAACATACGCGTCACGGGAGTTCCAGAATCCACCAACACCGGACGGATGGAGGACTACGTGGAGCGCATACTGATCACCGCAGTAGGGAAGGAGGCCTTCTCTAATCAGTTCATTGTGGAGCGGGCACACCGCTCCCTGGGCCCGGGCCCCAAACCAGGGGCGCAGCCACGTCCCATTATTGCCTGGTTACTCAATTACCGCGACAGAGACGCGGCGCTGAGAGCGGCCCGAACAAAGCGGAACTTGACCTGTGATGGGGTGCAGTTCTCCTTATACCCGGACTTCACACCCATGGTACAGGACCAGAGGAGAACATTTCTGGATGTGAAAAAGAAACTAAGGGACATGCAGGTGGACTACGCCCTTCTATACCCGGCACGCCTCAGGGTGACCCATCAGGGCAAACAGCACTGCTTTACGAACCCGCAACAGGCTGAGGACTACATAAAAAAACTTCGCGCTACTAGGAGGGACAGGCGCAACGATGAGGAGGAAGAGGCCGCAGGAAACCCAGTCGAGCAGGAGGACTCATGATGGGGTGCTTATGCTCGTCTGGTCGATAGCTCCTGGATGCACTACGGAGACTAATTCAGAAACTGTATGCTTTGGATGCTGGAACTGCCTTGCACTACCTGCGGAGACACCACTGAGGGCTGCCTTGCATCCTGAAGGGACTGCTGACCGATAAATGGCTTTTGAACATATTATCCCAATGCAACTGTGGTGCTGAGATCGAGCGGATGTCTGTCGCAGCAGGAGGACATGTGGGCAGCGGAAGGCTTACAGGCGTCAAGGTTTTTTCTTGTATAGTACACTGATGGCCTAGAAGGAGGCCGGGGTGATGAAGCCTTCACGAACGATTGATTACTGTACCGTCGCTGCACTGATGGAACTCGCCCCAGGACATTTGCCCGTCCTCCGGATTAAAGGGTGGTGATGAGGGACACTGGGATGGCGGGAGGGCTTTGACCTGCAGGGACGATACATGCCAGGCACCACCCCACCTTCTCTGTCTTTCCCGTATGTTACATGCGGGTCGGGGGGGGAGAGTTGGGGTGTTTCTGTGCGTACCTCTGATGTTCCCAAGAGGGAATTCCCCACATGGTTTTTCTATTGTTCTTGAAAACGCGGGCTGGGGTGGGGGGGGGGGATCATGGTACTGGCAAGTTTGGGTTGCTTCAGTGAGAGGGGGGAGGGGATGGACAGCCAGGGTTGGGTGGCTGTGCATGGAGTATGAGGGGTTGTTCGTGTGTTGCGCTGCTAGTTGTTGGAAGTGGCGAGTTTGATGCGTATGGCGTTTTTGGCAGGAATACAGGTACTGTGGGGTGCATGTGTGTGAATATGGTTGTTCGATTGACAATTGGTACATTTCGATTGAGAGCTGGAACACCAGCTGTTGGCTTCATTCAGGGATATGGTAACGCATGTAGGTGATGATACTTTGGATACAGTCACCGTAATGTCTTGGAATGTCCGAGGACTCAATGACCCCCGGAAATGCAGGAATGTACTTGCATATCTAGATCGGCACCATGTGCAAATAGCGATGCTCCAGGAAACCCACCTTAGCCCGGGGAGTGCCCCCAGGTTTGCGAGCAGATGGGCATGTGTGAGAGAGTTTTCCTCCTATTCCACATATTCTAGGGGGACGGTAATATTGGTCAATAAGAGGCTGCCATTTCAAAAGTTGGGTGTGCGAGTGGATAAGGAGGGGAGGTATGTCATCCTTTGGGGGAGGCTGGGAACCGATGTGATAATGCTTGTGAATTGCTATGCACCTAACGTCGATACTCCTGGTTTTTTCTTGTCATTATGGGGCCACATGTTGGAGACCGAAGCCACGCACATTGTCTGGGGGGGGGACTTCAACTTATCGCTACGTACCACGATGGATAGATCGGACGGTAGTGGACATTACAACACGAAGGCCAGAGACGCTCTTCAGGGGATACTTACGGAGGCAGGACTAGTGGACAGTTGGAGGCACACACATCCAGCGGCTAGGGAAGGCACTCACTTCACAACACATGCACGCTCATGGGCAAGGATCGACTACTGCTTTGTCTCACGGGGCCTCGCTGGGGGGATAGTTCAAGTGAAACACCTGCCTCGCACGTACTCGGACCATTGCCCGGTACTGACCGTCCTCGAAGTGCCAGGGCATACTAGGGTAAGGCCACCATGGCGGCTTTTCCCCTCGGCCTTACTGGACCCTGTCTTTAAACACGAACTCGGAGAAGAGATCGAGGCCTTCTTCCCTAGGAACAAGGGGTCTGTGGATAAGGTCGAAACCATTTGGGAAGCTTTTAAAGTCACTGTGAGGGGAGTCACGATCTCCAAAAGCTGTGGAATATCGAGAAGCATAGTGCGCACGTTAGCTACACTAGAGGGGGAGCTTAGGGCACTGGAGGCGGAGATGGTAGGGAATCCCAGCCCTGACCTGGCGGTACGATTCAGAGCTAAACTGACGACCTATGAGGAGGAAGCAGCCAGGGAGGTAAAATTCCGGGGTAAATACTGGACAGCTAGGCGCTATTGCGAGGGGGACCGACCGGGGAAGGTACTGGCGGCACTCACGAGGCACCAGCGCTTTGCCTCCCATATCCTAGAAATCTCTGATAAGGAGGGGAGGATCCATCAGGACTCTAAGGGGATTCAAGACACCTTCCTACAACACTACAAACGCCTATACTCCACACAGCAGGAAGGTGAGGTAGAGTTCGGTAATTACCTGGAAGACATAGCGCTTTGCTGGTTAAGTGATGGTAACAGGGAATTCTTAGGGTGCCCTTTCGAACTGGACGAGATTAGAGAAGCGATCATGTCCCTCAGTAATGGCAAAGCAGCAGGACTAGACGGCCTACCGGCCGAATTCTATAAATGTTACATCGATATCATGGCGCCGGTACTGAAAGAGGTCTTCGAGGAATCGCTGGAGGTGGGGATACTGCCGGGATCCATGAGGGAGGTGGCGATCACCTCGCTGTTGAAGCCGGGAAAGGACCCAATGGACACTGATGCCTATAGACCCCTGTCGTTGCTGAACTGTGACGCGAAGATTCTTGCGAAAGTGTTGGCAACTAGACTGTCCCTACTTATGACTACTCTTGTACTGCCGGACCAATCTGGCTTTGTCCCGGGGAGAGCCACATCTCACAATCTGCGCACGTTATTTTCTCTAATTCCTTCCATTGCACCCGAATTGCCGGTTGCTGCTGTGTTTCTGGACGCCACCAAGGCGTTCGACTCAGTGGAGTGGGGTTATCTGCTGGCTATCTTGGGCAGAATGGGGTTCCCCCGGATATTTATTGCCTGGGTGACATTGCTATACACTTCCCCAGTCGCCAGGGTCGTCGTCAACGGGGTGCTTTCGGCACAGATGCCGATCACGAGAGGGACTAGGCAGGGGTGCCCCTTGTCGCCCTTACTATTCGCCCTGGCTATAGAACCGCTGGCCTGCAGAATACGACAGTTACACAAAGACAAGGCCTTTAACTGTAACCAGCGGCAGATTGGCATCTCCCTCTATGCAGACGACGTCACCCTATATGTGCGCCATCCACGAGACAACCTCAATCCGCTTCTGAGGGAATTTGTAGCGTTTGGAGGCATATCCGGTGTGCATATTAATTGGCAAAAGTCGCAATTCTTCCCCCTCACGGCCTCGGTCACCCGATTTCCGCTGGATTACCCCTTGGAATGGTGCAATTCTGACTTGAAATATCTGGGGATTGAAGTATCGCTTAATAAGGAGGACACTATCCGCTTAAACTATGGTGTAGCCATTACACGACTGGCTGACAATGTGACTCGCTGGCTGGCACTCCCGCTCTCGATGGCAGGCAGAACCTCCCTGATCAAGATGGTCGTCCTCCCACGCTTCTTATATCTATTTCAAAACATACCATACTACCCAGGCGCTTACTTTTTCAAAAGACTTCGCTCTGAGCTGCTTCGCCTTTTCTGGGGTGAAAAAAAAGGAAAAAAAAAAAAAAAAGAAATGATCAGTTGTTTGACAACATTCTGCACAGAAAACTAGGGTGCATTTTTCTGTTTTTTAAAAGCATGATTCTTATTGGTTATCAGAAGATGATTGAAAATAACATTACGTAGGATAAGGTGGTATATTGAGAAGTCGAGCACACTTGCTGTTTATTTTAGCAACATTGTGTGTTTAACTTTTGCGTTCTTTGGGAGCCTGTATTGCTTTTTTGCATGGGTAGATGCTAATTTGTATATGGAAATGCAATCTGCTTTGGATTTTGAAAATGAGAATAGATTTCACTGCTCTGTCTTTCAAAATGCAAACTATATTTGCTATGGGAGGGTGGGAGTCGTGAGAGTTCCGCTCTGTCAAAGCAAACAGCAGTATACCAGGGGTAGGCACCCCGGGACACTGCAAGAGCCTGTTGTAGTCGTTTCAAGGGGCTTCAAGGGCACCAGGCGGAGGGCCAGGCAGTCTGCCTCCCGTAATACACAAATTCCAGGGTGTGGTGATTCCCGGAACTTGAGGGGGTTTGTTGAGGCCCACATGCTTGTAATTTTCTAGGGGGGGTGTTGGATGCGAAAGTGGTGCCAGGGAGTTGTAAATCTGGTGCTCAGTGTTTTGTTTTTACTTTGCTTTCCTTTCTGTCATGTAGAGGATACAGGGTAAATATAATGGTTTCTGTACAGCCAGTAACTTTTAACCCTACCCCCAAATGGCTTTCTGCCTATTACTATAATAACAGTTCATGGAACACTTACATGAGCACAGAGGTTATAAGTTCACCAAACTATGTTGCTAATGGCGTTGTACTTCTTATTCTTTTGAATTGGAACGGTAAATTGTAGCTCAGGATTATACTTCAAATTATAAATATCATTTCAATTGTGGACTGTTACCCCCACAAAAAAAAGACGTATGTATTTTTTTAATTAACTTTTACTAAAGCAATAAATAACTGGAAATATAACTAAATGATAACAATACAATAAATAACTAGAACCATAACTTTAACAAAACAATATAACAAACAACATATAATATGGAGTCCAATAGAAGTACTGTAGTTAATCTGCAAAACAAAAAAGAAAATGAGTGTTTAAAATTAGATCGATGTGACTAAATGAGGTCACATATTACAAGTCAAAGTAACACTTGACGATATTTTCTATTTTTTTAACGTGTGCAGTGTAACTGATAGATTTCACTTATCTAATAGGCTTGCATTCAAACGGTGTCTGTATAGAAGTGCCTACTGCGTCATATTTATAATACAGATGAACAGGTCTTTAAAATGATTCACAGATGAGACATTAGGTGAGAGATGAAGTCATTATGCAGGACAATATTTTTTAGAGCTTTTTTACAAAACTCTTGTGCCGCTTTTCTGTTACTTTTCTCATGTTGAAAGTGACGCAAAAGTGGCGCAAGGGGTTTGTAAATAAGCTCTTTTATTTCTAATGCATTTGATTGGAGGTATTGTATATCTAGGCCGTTCTGCTTAGCTTGTGTAAACACTGTGGCCAACAGAGTTCATAACTTGAACTCCACTTTGGTTGGTTTCTTGCTGGATATGCAAGACTGCTTTCAAGAGGAGACCCCAATAAAGAGTACTGGTGTGGAACTGCAAGTATGCGGAAGGACTTGCAGACTAAGAATCCGGTCAACTTTGGAAGGGAAGAGTTAAGGATATTGAGAGCGGCTCCTTCTGTTTCATGAGAAGGCCCAAGTACCAGTGGAGCAACACCGTTAACCTCTACTACACAGCCTAATATTCGTCCCCAATTTGGAACCCTTTAAGAGAAAAAGTATGAAGGTTGGGAGCTTTGTATGCCATCCTAATACCTAATCATCCATTAGTTATACAGAGATCCACCCTGTATCAGACTCATTTGTACAAGTGTGACTTGGACATTCTCTGACAGCAAAAACCCCTCAAGTACTTATATCTGTTACTTTTTAACTTTGTCGACTACTCATATTGAGAGTATTTACCTTAACGTTGTCCGTTAAAAATTTGTGAATCTCAATGGCTTCAGACAACTAGTAAATGCCATATTTGAGACATCGGTGTAATCAACTGGAACAGGAGCATATACTTTTCTTCAACCTCTGCAATTTGCTGCTGATTTATGTAACATTCTGCAAAGTGAAAAAAGAGTAAAAAATTTATATGTTGTACATATGTCCAAGGTTAATTTAAATGTACATAAAACATTTGTTCTCAATAGGATTGGGGATGAAAAGCTATCATCAGAGGTTATATTTGGCAAGCAAAATAGAAAATAGAATTGCATTATAGAAATGTTAGGCTGAGATTGGTCACTCCCTTAATTTACAAACTCCTGGCCTTGATTTGATAGAACCCTTTTTGGTCTTCCATGATCTAGAAATTGAGACATAAACATCAAGAAAAATTGAAAGACACGTCTTTAAATAAAAAAATTCAAAACAACATTTTCACTTTGTATCTAAAGTGCAGGCTGAAAACTTGCAACAAGCATTTAAATGAGAAACATATGGGTTTCAGAAACAAACGTCTAGAAGACTATCACAATAGAGATTTACATTTTATGAAACATATTTATAGAAGCAAGAAAAATTATAAGAAACATTGTTCAATTTCAAATCACATATTTGGCAAATAAAAACGCGGGGACATTCACGCGTGCCACACCTTCATTCACACTGCTCAACATCAACCACTGGGGGCACAACTCAAGCAATTACGGCCTCCCCTCAGGCAGCTCAGAGCCTTGATGACAGTGGAGCGCACCCGCTCAGGGTAGAAGTGCACGGGCAGCAAAAGCCATGGAGCCCCAGGTGGGCAGATTGTTATCGGGGGCTCCGGGTGGAAGCAGGGTTTGGGATGAATGCAATGCCCCCCAGGCAGGGCTCCAGAGGACTTGCTGGCATATGGACGTGAGGCAGGCTCTGACCAGGCACCCACGCAGCCTGTGAGTGCCACAGGCCTCTAATGATGTTTGCATTTCAGTAAGGCTACAGACAGTCTCCTGGCCTCGGGTAGGGGTCCCACAGAATGGCAACCGGAGCACCTGACATCCACCGGAAGTAGGCTCAATGGCTGCGGTTGTGAGAGGATTTTGTTTGGGCCGAGCATAGAGCTGTGCTAGCATGCCTCCAATACCGCTGCCATCTTGTCCGCACCCCTGCCTTGCAGTAGTTAAAAAGATGTTAAGACTATTTCACAACCAGGGGATATAGAACTTAATAGTACATGTCCTACTTCTTAAATGTATTGCACCCTGCCTTCTGGGCTGTCCAGCGCCTACCATAGGGGTGACATATGTACTAAAAAGGAAGGTTTGGGCCTGGTTAAAGGTTTACTTTGCCAGGTCCAAATGGCAATTTAAAACTGCATACACATAGGAAGTATTAGCAGGCCTAAGAAATGTTTGACCAAGTAGAGACGACACAGAAACAGGTCCAACAAGAAGGTGTGGCTAAACAAACAAACAAAGCAGCAGCTTGGATGTGCCTTCTATAGATGAGGCAGCCCCAAGTACATCTAGGGCAAACTTTAACCAACTAAGCTCATTAACTTGTTTAGAAGAGCTGAAGAGGGACAGAATGAGTTTCAAACAAAATCCTCCATATATAAAACAAAGAGAGGTAGTAGTCGGCCGCTTTTGATACGGTCGACCACGATAGATTATTACAACGGCTAGCAGGTATTGGGCTTCAGGACCAAGCTCTTGGGTGGTTACACTCGTACTTAACTAATAGATCGCAGAAGGTGGCCCTGGGGACATGCTCCTCTAAGCCCAAGGGTCTGAGATGTGGCGTTCCGCAAGGATCGGCACTAATCCCTCTATTATTCAATATTTACCTGGCCCCGCTTTTTACACTAATTGCCAACTGGGGAGTCACTGCTATATCTTATGCTGATGACACCCAGTTGGTCTTTCCTTATTCAGAAGTGTCAGGGTCAGCCTTTGCTAATTTTAAGGGCTGTCTCGGCGACGTGGCAAACTTGATGAATACGAATAAATTAAAACTGAATCCAAATAAAACGGAGGAGATCTTCTTTGGGAAAGGCACGCCGCCCGCGGCAGAACTATGGTGGCCCGGGGAGATGGGGCCGGCACCCCTACCCAGCGTGTCAGCAAAACACTTAGGGGTAAAGTGGGATGATAGTCTATCTTTTTCCTCCCACATTCAGCAGGTGACGGGGGGCTGCCTTAGCAAACTGAGGAATTTACGGAAAATTCTCAAGCTACTGCCAGAGGAGTGTAGGAAAACGGTGATCCATGCCACAATTACATCTAGGCTGGATTACGCGAATGGCCTATATTTGGGTCTTCCGAAATTCCTGATTCAGCACCTGCAAACCGCGCAGAATGCAGCGGCTAGGCTGCTAAGATGCATACCGTTTAAAGACCATGTCACCCCCCATCTAGGTGCTCTACACTGGCTGACGGTGGCGAGCAGAATAAAATTCAAGGCTCTCACGCTGGCGTTTCGAGCATTGCATGGAAAATGTCCATGTTACCTAAGAACTAGGCTGCCCAGGTATTGTCAAGCCCGCTCTCTCCGCTCGAACTGTCAGGTCCTGCTGCTCGAACCACGAGTGAGAAGGGCTCGAATGGGGGGACGGTCCTTTTCGGCAAACACGGCGCGGCTGTGGAATACTCTGCCTCCAGGCCTTCAGAACGCCCCCTCGAAAGCTATTTTTAGAAAACAGCTGAAAACATGGCTCTTTTCACAGGAACGGTAGACATCTTTCCCAGGGCTCCTGACCCATTTTGCTCTCATAGCGCCGGGACACCTCCTTGTGGAGGTAGCTGTTTGCGCTATATAAAAATCTGTATTATTATTATTATTATTAGGAGGAGTGAAAACAGACAGAATAGACACAAATACTGGTGTCAAGACCAGGCAGCAAACAAAGAGGAAGCAGTAACTGGCAAAAACCTATGATTTGGATGTTTCTAACTATCCTGTAAACCTAATTGTCAATCTTTCTGACTATGAATTGAAGTGTTGATATAATAGGAGGGGGGTGGGCGCACACTGCCTCACACTCCAGCATTAAGTTTGCCCCGATGCATCATAATAAATGCAGTGTATGATAACAGTTTCTTCGGTGTCAGGCTTTAGTTTTTCACCCTTGTTGGTGCAGCCAGTGCTGTGTATCTCTAGACACGTGTTTCAGAATAATTGTCCTTCTTCAGTAGAGAGCAACACTTTTTTGGGGGTGCTGGAGATGCTGCCCAAAGTCTTCTCATGTCTCGGTACCACTCCCTGGGCGCAGGTCATTCAACCAGAGCTTGTCAGCTCGTTAGCTCAAGGGAGCCTTTTCAAATAGGAGGGGGGTGGGTGCACTCTGCCTCACACTCCAGTGTTGAATTAATGTATTAAATAAGGTTCTGGGGTTTTGCCCAATGAATAGATGTAATTTCCCTGACCTACAAGTTGATCTTTCAAGTTTGTAGGAGTTGTTAAACTCAAACATTTCTTTAATATGAATCCACAATGGGTATATGATATAAATAAAAGTGTCACGTAATCAGAAATGACTATTTCAGATGTTAGTTATTCCTGTTTTATTGTCTTTGGATGATGTTTCAAGTCATGATATGGGGACCTGTTGAATGATCTTGAAATGTTACCTAATCTAACCTATAACAGCAACTGGAGGCCCAAATCAAAATTGATCATGCAGAATTCACAATTCAATTGAATAGATCTTCTTTTCTAAAAAGGTTATTATGGATTAATATGACTTAGAAGATAAATTCAAAACAGCTGTTCTTTACAACATCATGTCCAATACCCTAAGCAAGGTTGAATTTGCTGCATTACAAAGCCTCAAAGGTAATAATTCCATTATTATCTGTGAAGTGGCTAAAGGGGAGAATGTGGTAATCGAGAATCGCTTCCAATACCATGAGGAAGTCTATAAAGCTTGGGGTTTTAATCCTGTTCTGTCTATCATGTCCAAAATTAATATTCAATGAGAACATTGGCTTGAGATATGCCTTTTGACGGACACAGAGTACAGATATTTGAAAATTGATTTTCCTAGGTTTCCCTGCATATATATGTTCCTTACAATACATAAGGAGGCCGTATTTCCTCCGGGCCATCCTATTATAGTGGGAATAGTCTGTCCACAGAACACATCTCAAAATTTGTGGATGTTTTCTTAAAACCTTCTGTGGTAAATATTCTGTCCTTTCTAAGAGGCACAATAGATATTCTAAGTAAGTTTAAAGATGTCATATGGGACCCTGAGTGTATAATGTTTGTAACTCTTGATGTTAAGAGTATTGTATTAGAAAGGAATTTTGTCTTAGGGCTCTGGATCATTTCCTCCCAACAAGACAGGCAAATCTCTTTGAACATTCCCAGATGCTGCTGAAGATGGCTGACTTAATTTTGAGCAACACCTTTTTTTCTGTACAATGGCTTGTGGTTGCAGCAGCTGCAGGGTACCTCCATGGGACCCTTCTTATACCAACCTGTTTATTGGTTGGTTTAAGAGGGGGCATGCTTGGTCCCCAGAGGCCTCTAAATGGACAGAGTGTGTCCATTTCTACTGGAGGCATATAATTGGCATTGTTAGCATTGGAAGAAGTACACAATGTGGAATGGAGGAACTTTTTGAAAATCTCCACAAAAACAGCCTGAATGTGAGGTTCACCATGAATTGTCATCGATTGAACGTTGCCTTTCTGGATGTGACCTTTTATATTACAGGTAACAAAATTCAAAGTACTCTATATCGCAAACTGACATCTTGCAACAGCACACTACTAGCGACTAGCGCACACCCAGGCAGTACCATTAGATCTGTTCCATTTGGTGAAATGTTACAGGTGAAAAGAAACTGTAGTGAGTACTTGGAATGCAGAACCAAATTAGATACCATAAAAATAGATTGGCCCAAAGAGGACAGCAAACTACCACAAACCACACAAAGAAGAGTGAACAGTTTTAAGAGAGATCTTCTTAGGAGTAAGAAGGTCAAGAATAGGAGAAATGATTGTGTATCACTTATTACTAAATACAATGCTTCTACTCAAAAGGTCTGGTGAGTATTAAACAAACTCTGGGGACTATTCTCCGGTGTACCTGATCTGGACCCTGTAAGAACAGCCAAACCCACTGTAACCTAAAGAAGAGGAGGCAGTATTAAAGATATTGCGAGTCCCAGCTATGTGTCTTTGAATCAAAACAAAACTGCAAGTTGGCTACCTCAGTGGTTTTTACATGTGTACCATTTGTCTGTGTACCAGTTTGGTCTGAACAAGACAACTACGCTCATATAAAATACCAATACAAAACACAGAACTCATACTTTTATTAACTGTCAGAAGACTTTTGCCATATATGAAATTTGTGCAATTGTGGCAAAGTTTATGTTGGGGGCACCTCCAGTGCACTTAGGTTCTGAATAGTGGAACACCTTTGGACCAGCTGCAATAGAGATTCAACATGCCCATTATCCTCCTATGAGTGTACCAGAACTAAGGAAGGACCCTTTAGATTACATGGAATAGGTGTAGTGAGACTGGATGAATGTGGTGGAAACAGAGAGAGAGAGTGAGACCAAGTGGATAACATGTTTGCGGACAGGAGAATTTGGTCTCAATAAGGGATATGAGTTTTACCATTTCAAGTAAAGTGGTGTGTAGATGCTGGTTAACCCACTGTTATGCTTGAGAAAGTGAACACCATCTTAAATGTTGGAGAACATGGTAGTTTGCATTATCTCGTACATTCTATGATATACTAATGATATACATGGTTAGCCTAGAGACACCTAACTAGTTTTGTGTTGATAGTATTTGACTAGATCCAGTAGCATGTTTAAGTCTGTTTAGGAAAATGACAATATTTCCTTGATGATCACCCCAGATATGTTTTAACAGAAGTGAAGATGTGATTGTACAATAAAAATATTGGCAATGTACTGACCTGTGCTTCAAATGTTACGATCATGCAGTTTATTGCTGCATTAAATGTAGTCCTTGAATATGTGTAAATATATAGTTTGTATCTGGGTTTGGGTTAGAGGTTACTTTGAGACGGTGCTACTTGCGGATTTGTGTAGATAAATGCTCTGGCTTTATTGAGTACTACTATTACTAACAGAATTATAAGGTATGGATTGGTTGCAACTACTCTTTGAATAAAAGATGCAGCTTGAAAATGTCTGCTGCTCGAGCCATTTGAAACACGGCGGGTATTTTAATAACAGTACGGAACATATTTAGAAACATTCCTGATGCATTGGAAGTCTAATGTGATTGGATAGTACACTGAATAACAATGGCAATTGGTGACATTACATTTTAACTAGAATGAATGAGGGCGTTCGTGCACAACATCATACAACATGTTTGCATGTTTACCACTCCAAGATGGCTGCCGTTTTATAGAGTAGAGGAGAATGAGATTGAGATTGTAAATAAAAGTATACATGAATGCGGGGCATGTTTAGAAGCCACACTGGAATGTGTGTCTTCATGTTAAACTGTGGACCACACATTTATATACATTATGTGACCCGGCTGGGTCCAAGTTAAGTGGAATTAACACCACTCTGTAATGGCTACCATAAACTTTTCTCAGTTACAGCTTTGATTGACTTGCCCTTGCACCCCTAAAAAAGATTACAGTGTTTTTGGAACATTTAAAAAAGGCACTAAATTGGAATATGGACCGTTTTTGCGAAGACGTATATGTGAGCTGATGGATGATTTACTCTGATCTAATGGCTGGTAGATGTCAGGACACATCTCAACTGGCTCCTTCTGTGAGCAATTTCTGAGGGCTGGTTCCACGTGCGCAGTATAAATGCCATTACTGGAGTGGCAGCCTTTAAAGTCTAGATTCCATATTTAAGTGTTAATGGTATAGGGCCAGTTAGAACATGCACCTAATAGTGTGCTTGTATAGCTATATGGTCGCAATTAGGTGATTGCAGACTTTCATTACATAGCGACTAGGGTCGCGATTAGGAGACTGGATATTTAACATTATTGATCGCTATTGCAAGTGCAGCATGCTATTTTAATTTAAATGCAGCATGTTATACCGATTTTTAATGTTTGGTACTCTGGAGGTCTGTTTACACATTCTTTGAAGAATGCATGGATATGTGAGACATACTTTTATTCATTTTTTATTTTTATTTACTTGAGTTTTATATAGCGCTGGCTAGAGCCGGAGGTATCAGAACGCTTTACATAAGGACACAGCGAGTTACAAGTTACAAAAGTTTCACAGTATTTACATAATGGATAAATTAACAATACAGGAGTAAATTAGCGAACACAAAAGTTTTAAGTGAATACGACCTTGGAGCTGGACACAACATGAGGCTGTTGTTGAATTGTACACAAATTTGTGCGTGCTAAATACGAGTGCTGCAGTTTCATCATGGCATGGTCCGATATGTGTGATTTCTCACATAGTTGTAGAAGGTGCATATGGAAATATGCAGGATGGGATGTGGCCCAATCTTGTTCTTGAATAATTTGCTTAGTCTGTTGTGAAACATTTACAAAATGAGGCAAAGTACTAGCACATTCACCTAATACATCGTTTGCTGCAACTGTTACTTTATTGGGTCTAAAACACTGTTATGGAGGTCATATAGTTTCATAAGAAAGGATAACTTTAGAATGTGTGTTTTTAACAGCACTGAAGAAGTCTCATTGATATGGGATGAAACACATTGGCTGAGTCCACTTCTCTGTTGCTTCCAAGCATGAAATAAAGAGCATATGTTTTCAAATGTATCTGTGTTGTGGCATTTACACAAAGTTGGAACCCTCAAACATGGTTTATGGGGAGACCCTCATTCCCTGTTTGTTGTATTAATGTATTTTTTACTGCTATATAGAGTAATTGTTTTTCTGTTTTGCATATGATTTTTGGGGCATTCTGTATAATGATTGGCCCTGGTAGTGGAACAACTTTAGGAAACATTACAGTGTGAGGCCATTTGTGAACACAACGGTTCTAGGCTATGTTGTGACACAGCCAATCAGCACACAGCGCACACAGTTTACACACTGATCACGAGCTCCCCATGCAGTACAGCTGGACCCATTACCCACTGGCTACATTGTGTCCACGTAAGGTCGAATGCAAGCAAACTAAAGGGATGAAAAAGGAGGAATAGATATCCAAATAATTAAATAATAGGGGACTGTTAATTCTCCTATATTAGGGACACTTGTCCACTCATCCACTATACTGTAAATATAGATATAATCACGAATATTTGAAGACGTGATTACATATTTTATTTATCGTAATCACAGGGAATTATTATCCGTTAATTTCTGTAGATTTCAAATTTACATTATACACAAATATACATACATATGTACACAGATATATACAACAAATAGAAACAAATAAACAAGATTTATACAAGAAACACGTAATCACAGGAAAATTCTTTTTTCACCCAGTAAAAGTTAAAGCAAAAGCTAAGTGCCCTCCTATTTGTTCTAGGAAGTACACATCGAGGTAGTCAGACACAATCGGTTAAAAAAAAGATATAGAACCTAAATGTAAGGAATGTGTCAATGAATATAATTCCACTTTGCTTTAAAGATTAGATCAGACTCCTCTTTATGGAAAGTGTCGACGCGGTCGCGTTTCGGCCTTCCAACCAATCTTGGCGTCCTCAGTACAGGGTGATAATAGAACTTATGATGATCCGATCAGGCTGAACCCTTCATGTAATCTCATTAGGTAGGGTGATTCTTCAAAAAGGCGAAACAAAACCTCTATGTAGCACTGTTACAAGTAGCTCTTTGTGGGTAACAAGTATCCCGGAATCGAAACTTCAAAGCAATTCACCACGAGTTGCCCAGTCACTCCGCGGGGTCTCCATTCAACACGGTGGTTCACCAGCACATAAGGTCGAGGCCCACCTGGATTCCTCATCCAATATATTAATTTATGGCTCCAAAGACAGGGAGAGGTTCACATTCCTTACATAAAAAGGATCAGCTGAACTATTTTATTGCATTCAATGAACTGTATAAAAGTCTATCAGGCATATTCTAAAGGAGCTATCGCTGAGTTAACAGCATTTTATCGCAGCTAAAGTCGCGATAAAGTTATCACCCCATTTACAAGCTGGTGCTAACAGTCCATAGCACCAGTTTACCCGTGATAGCAGCTGCAAAAAACATTGCCACAGACGATCCTGGCAACTATCGCTAATAAAATGCAGTGTGAGGCGTTCCCGTGCCAAAAGCCGCGACAACACCTCTCCGCAACATTCTCAAAGACCAGCCAGAACTGTGATATGACCACAAAACATGCGATAAGGCGCGTTACCAGCAGGAAATTAACACCTGCTCTGACCTGGTGTAAAGTCGGACCACAGACTGCACCAGAAAAGGGAGCCGAGGCCAGAACCACACCTGAAGGGCAACAGATGCCATGGAGTCACTGATCATACAGGCCGGACACCCAAGAGCGCCATAACACCCAACGCCACCACCCCCAGGACCCCCCTCCCAGCCTCCCCGGCCAAAGAAATGCCACATCAACTACACGGAATCATGTACCAAATAATCCTCCTGATGTCGCACAATCACATCTAGTGACATGCATGTGTCGTCACAAAAATGAGCATCACACATTAACCTTCGAATCAACAAATGAAAATGTATTCAAAGAAACACAGAACAGAAATGAACATTCATTGTGGCTTCCCTCCGGACAATCCGTAGGTCACAGCCTGCAAGACAAAAATCATGATGAGAAGGTGTCTCCTGCGCACATCAAGGGACAGAGAGAGAGAGCGAAGGAGAGAGAGAGAAAGAGGGTGAGAGAGTTAGATGGAAAGAGAGAGGGAGAGACAGATAGCTGGAGAGAGATAGTATTACAGAGAGGGGGAGAGAGGGATAGATGGACAGAGAGGGGGCGAAAGAGATAGATGAACAGAGATGGGGAGAGAGAGTGCCGACACTGTGCAGCCAGGCCACACTGCTCACCTGCTGACACCGGTGTGTCTCCAAACATGTGCCGGCATGTAGTGCAGTACACCAGGTCCCACATCTGAACAGAAGGATCATCTGAAACAGAGTCCAGATACTTGAATACCAAAGAACATACAATTGCACGCTACATCATCGCCTGTCCGCCCCTGCACACCCAGGCAGCTGCAATCCAGCCCCTCCCACTGCCCAGCGGCGCATGCCCGCCCCTGCTCACCCAGGCAGCTGCACCTTAGCCCTTCCTGCCGCCCAGTGGTGTATGCCCGCACCTGCGCACCCAGGCCTCACTGCTCACCTTCTGCCACCGGTGTGTAGAAAAGAGGGCGCACCACGTGTCGCTGCAAGCCATATGCCGGGGCCCGCTGACATGGCACGATCCACATCATGCAGCACCACTCCGCAGGCCAACAGGTCTCACTTTTGATGCTGGGTCTTGAATTCACCATGGCATAGGACACACCAGTGCACCTGGCATCATCGCAGGCTGCACACCCGCACAGCTTTATAGGTGCCACTAATCATTGATCCAGGAGGCGATGCCATATGGTGGTAGGCCCGCGCTGCCCGCTGGCTCAGGCCTACACTGCGGTCCAGCAGGGCACACAAAACCTCAGCCATCCGGACCACCGGGACGGGGCATTATCGCAGACTGCACACCTGCTCAGCACTTAAGGTGCCCCTACCTCAGTGCACCGAAAGTCACCATCCCGTGGCGGTGTGCCTGTGCTGGCCATAGTGTATCCGGTGCCACCCAGTCTGTGCCCCACAAGTCATGGACCCACTATGATTGGGTATTGTGGTGCGGATGCCATCATGTCACCTCCGGCCCGGCGGAATGTGATGTCACAGCCCCCCCATTCCTACATGCACACCACACAGATACACCCAGAGAGAGTTTGGAAAGGACATCGAGCATGTACGCCCGGCTCTTTTTATTGGCAGGGTTGGACCCAAGTCCAACGAGTCACATGGACATAAGAGGAATTCACTGACCCTACATTCATCCAAACTCCCACACTTGAAAGACCATAGACACAACACATCTGTGTGATTCGGAATATTTAATGCACATTCAGTGGAGTGTTGCATCTAGAGCATTACAGGGCCATGCAAATCCCACATGATGTTGCTGGACCGTGGAGGGCCAGCCAGCGTCCTTCAGGGAATTACAGGTCCAAAGGACCAGGAAGAGTTACATCTGCAGTCTGATTGCTGTGTCATTGGCGATCAAACAGAATATGGCAGTCCATGTCGCTGTCCAAGGTGAGTGTCGCAGGGTGCATCGGGGGACAGTGGAAGGTGATGCTGCAGAGGGCAGAACCAAGCAGAAACAGGCCATATGGCGGAGATGAATGCTACTGCATACTTCTTACCACGGAGGCGGTTTCATCCGCACCTTCGTCCTCTGCTATTCCATGTGCCTCACGTGTGGGTGCTGCTGGCCTTTCTCCAGCACTGTGTGGCAATAACACCACAGGGGCAGGAGGTGGAATGTCTGCCGCACTGTGTGCCACTGACACTTCAGGTGGCGGAGATGTGGCTGTAGTGGTAGCAGCAGAATGCATCAGCGCAAGGCCCTGTGGCAGCAATGCCATGAGGATGGTTTTGAGGTCATTGAGGAACCCAGCTACCATTCGCTGGTGTGCAGCTGTGGCTGCCACTCTTTCCGCAGTGACCCGCTCTATGGTCTCCATTAACCTCTGCATGTTTCCCAACTCCCGTGTGACACCCTGACTGGACAGTTGTTCTAGTCTCTGAGTCAGGACTGCAGCCATGTCAGCCATGGTCTGTTGTAGAGCATGGAGTGGACTGTGGGTGTCCGTTAGGGACTGTGAGTGGTCCCTGATGGGCATTAGACACCCACGTATGGCATCTAGTTTGTCTGCCATGTGGTCGAAGCCCACCCGCACCTGTTCAGCCAGCTGCTCCTGGCACCCCAACACATGGTGTTGGAAGGCCATGCGTTCTTCATGGGGGTCCTGGGAGGCAGCCGTGGTGGTGGGTGCTGCCTGCTGTGTGGTCTGTGCAGGGGTGAGTGTCCTCATTGCAGTTGGGCTCCCCTGCTCCTGGAGGTGGGCTGAGGAGGCTGTCAATGAACTCTTGGAGGGCGTCGGAGTCAAAGCTGTGGTGGTCCTCTTCGTCATCAGAGAAGAGAAGTTTGGGCTGCTCTGCAGGAGGTGTTGATTGTCCCTCTGCAATAAAATGGAGATGCAGTTTAACAATGTGTTCACATTTATGTTGTCGCATAGTACATGTTTACATACAGACTGCATGACTGCGTACTTCATGGCTGTTTGGGAGGGGCTGCCTATTTGATGGGGGACAGTGGACATTTCAACAACATGAATTGTGTGTGTTTGTACTTGTACAATATCAACTCACATTTCCCTGCAATGCCACTGGTGATTGTCCTGTGTCTACACACAGTCGGCACTAGTTGTGTCCTGTGTTCTGTTGTGGACGTGTTGCAGTTTGTGTAACCTTGTTATCAGGTTTGATGTGCTCTGCATGTTATGTGTGTGTACTGCATTTTGGGGGAGTGGCCACTGCTGCGGATTTTGCTGCCACTTATCTCTTTCCTGCGATGTGCCTTTGACTTCTGTGCTTATACAGTGCTGAGATGTTGCATACTTGGGTACATTGCTCTCTTGGTGGGAATTGGGGCTGGGGCATGGTTTGTCCGCAGATGTGCCCAACTCATTTGTGCATGTGTGCCATTGTGCCCATCTCCCTTGTCCCCCCAGTCCCTGGTCGTTATTCACCCTGATGCTGTTGTGTCCGGTCATGTTGAGCAGTGTCCGGTCCCCCGACTCCAGCCACTGTCTCCCCACTGATGACTGTGGACACCATTTTCTCCATATCAGCCAGCTCCTCCTGTGGCACAGGACTCCCACCTCCAGCCTGCACTGCTGCCTTCCGGTTGTTGGCGACTTTCAGCTTGGTTTTGTGCTTGATGTCATTCCAGCGCCTCTTGACCTCTTCCATTGTCCTCTTCAGCACTCCCACTGCATTCATTCACCTTGTCCACGATGGACTGCCATATTCCATTTTTTGTTGCCAATGACACAGTGGAGGTGATGAACAGTTGTTGATGGTTTTACTTCGGACTGAAGTGCTTCTTCCTACTCTTCTTTTCTTTGGCCTTCCCAAACCCCGAGGTCGCAGGCAGGTCCTCCGGGGGGGCTTGTGGGATTCTGGTTCTCCTCCGTACTTGCTCCGGCAACATCCATTGTGCTTCTCTGTTTTTGGCATTTGTTTCTCAGTTTTTTTTTTTGTTTTACAGTGATTATTTCCACCTGACGTGTGTGAATTGGAGGCCTGTCGCTGGTTTTCGCTGATTTTTATATCGCAATTGGCCTCATCGCAGCTTTTTCTGCATTTGCGTTTTGCATTTTTGCGGTGTGGCATTAATTTTCCTTTTGCAATGGTTATCACATGTTCTTGAGAATATGCCCCTATGTTTGACCGATTAAAAAGTGAGATAGTTCTCAGACACAATGCCTGTGACTGTGCACCAGGCATTGTTTAATTAAACTCCACTTGTCTCTTGTTTTTCAAAGTATTTCATGTTCAAGCAACAGTGACCTCATTTGACTTGTCAAATCCTGAGTTACCCGAATTGAATAATACAACCTGAATGTGTGCAAGTTATAAATATATAGCAGAGGCACAATTCTTTATGACAGAACAAAACATACCTTTTTATTTATTTAATTTACTTCCCTTTTTTTAGTTGTTCCCCAAATGGTTGTGATCAGGAACAATTTTGAGAATCTATTTGTTTACTCAATTTTGCAAATAATAGTTTTACAATTTTTATTCGTGGGGTTTCAGGGATAGTATCATACGTGAATACCAGAATGGGATATGGACCAAATAAAATTGTCTATAAATGGTTGCTTTTTATAAAATAGAAATAGAATACGTGAAATTTATTTTGGACAACATTACTTTTTGAGATTATAGATGATTGTCTACATCATTTGTTCTATGTTTATTGGAAAAAAATATAGTTTATTCTATAAACTTGTCTGAAATTACATAAAATTGATGAAAGAGAATTCTGATGATTGTTATTAGAGATCACACTTTGCTAAGAAACAATTATATTGTTATTGGCGTATCATTTATATGGCTTAGTAGCAATTTTAGCAGTGCAGGTGGCTTTCCAGATGTGTTCATCTGATTGCCCTTGTGAGGATATGTTAAAAGATTTCTGTTCTAATTCTGTTTTCATTTAGGTTAATAAGTCTTGTAGACTGAACTCTGGATGTATGATTTTACTAGCTAATGACTGAGGCCAGAGGGCCTGTTCCATTGTTTATTTGTAGCTCTTCTTTATTAATTCTTACATATTTGAAAAGACAGCTGTGAGCATTCTTCAGGGATTGCCCACTGAGGTAGTATTATAGCACATTTCTCACTTCCATATAAAGCATTAAGCCACTATAGTTATCATATGGCATTTTGACTCTATTATTTATAGAAAAGCAGAATAGTGCAGCTAGGTGCTCTGTTGGATGTACGTTGGTATGAGTAAGAGAACCTTTATAACCCCTCTAGAATTTTTGTTTTGGTTTGATTTGCTTGCTCACTAACTGACTCCCCCACACAATCAACTCTGGTTAAATGCTTTTGAGTGCTAATTTCCATTGTTACCCTTTAAAAATAACATCCTGTGTTGAATAATTGGGGAAAGAGACTCTACGAGATCAATTGTGCATATTCTTGTGAATCAAAGTGAAGACTGAGAAACTAAGACTATTGTCTAACTCAGCCGGGTATCTGTGCACAGTTAGCCTGTTGCAGATGGAATTGTTATACGTTGATTATGCTTGTACAACTTAGGTAGCCTGTACAGATGGACCTGTAATTCATTGATTATTCATGAGCCACTTGTGGGATCAGATAGGTCATTTCCAAATATACTGGCCTCCCTAGCTAGGCCTAATAACACAGAGGGGTATAGTGAATGAAAGGCATACCAACAACCTATTCCCTCTATACTGAGTGCAAAATCTTTGGAGACTGGAAACCTCAACCACTATCCCATGGCATGTTTTATCATAGGCGACTTGTCTTCACCCTGAGGTTGGTGAATAGGATGTGGTCAACTAAATCCTGCAGCATTTGATATAAGATTGCAATGGTAAAAAGAACCTTGGATTAAAATTACGTCCTGGATACCCTCAAGATATTATCTTTAGTCTTGGTTCAAAAGATAATGTTAAAAGTATCTTGGTGATGTGGTGGAATTGTTATTGTTCCAACATCCGCTCTTGTCTACATTTTCTGCTTCTTATTCATCTATCTAAGTTGATGGCTTTCCTCAGGTCTGGTATCCTCATTTGCAGTGTCTCTAGTTTCTAACCATACTCCTCATGCATTCATATCTTTCATATTACCTGCTGGCAGTCAGCATAAGGTAGTTATAGTTAGGATGCATTTTCCATATGAAGAGCATTTTGTAAATTGCCAATAACGTTGGCGTTGTTTGACTAATCTTCGCAAACTTTTCAAAACTAATTTGCCAATCACTTCAGCTACTGTCTTGAAAATTTTGTGGTGATCCGTCAAGCTGAGGGCATGAAAAAGGGGTGGTCCCAAAACGCTTTTTCACCATGTGCATTTCCGTAGGACTCTTTAGACACGGCTACAGCCCGAACGGATCCCAAGGGACCATCTAGGGCCCAAAGAATTTTAAAAAAAAGAATTTCGGCAGGAGTCGCACTGGATCTGCGACTCCTGCCCCCCCCCCCCTCAAAATACAGGCTCCTGTGCTTCATTTAATTTAGCCCCTGGGTGAGCCATGTCCCGGAGCCAAGTTTCAATATGTAGGAAGGGGGCTCACAGCCTCCTAGAATTCCTAAAGCTCTGGGGACAACCACCTCCCCATGGCATTCTTGAGTATTTATGCAGGGATTGCCTTAGAGGCAATTTAATATTTTAGAGTGATGCAGGTGTTCGCTTGCAGACCCGGGAACTGCCACCTCCCTGGGGCTAGATATCATAATAATGCAGATGCTCAGGCTCCTCCAGCAGCACCGGGGACCGCCACCTCCCCTGGGCGCAAATACAATAATTCAGGAGGTGCGTTGCGGACCCCTGGAGACCACCACCTCTCCGGGGCTAAAACAAAGAAAGAAGGGGAACTGCGTTGCCCCCTTCCTGGAGCCCCACATTGCTCTGGGGACCATCAGGGCCAGCTCCAGCAATGTTCCGGGGTGGCCACCCACAAGTCTGCTATGACATGGCAGGAGCACCACTCGGGCCATGCCATAGCAAATTGAGCTCTGTTTTCAATGAGCAAGAGCAGAAAATGCTCTTGCTTGTTGAAAACAGAGCACGTCTGTTTCCCTGCCCGTTGTGAAGTGAGCAGGGAAACATACATTGCTTTGGCATCTAGGGAGCTGTATGTCAGCAGCTTCTTGGGTCTCAAAGCAATGCCTGTTCCCGCATGTGGCCATGAACTGACAGGGACCTTGAGGACCTGGATGCTTTCCCCGCGGTCCCCAAAACAATGCCCAGGCCCCTGAGGATGGGATCCCCGAGGTCAATGTTGGCCATGGGAGGGGGGCCACACGGGCACCCATCCCTTTAAAAAAAAATATATATATAAAGGCCTGGCCGTGGGGGGTGGGGCCCCTGGGGCATAAATCGGCCCTCTCATGTTTAAAAAATATATACAAAATAAAGAGCAGACCCCAGGAAAGAGGGGCCATGCGCCCCCCTGCCTTTATTTTACAAACAAAAAGAAGAAACACAATTGAAAAAAGAAAGGCCAGGTCCAGGGGGTTGAGAACCACCGGGCCAAAATCAACCTAGGAGGGGAGACTGCATGGTCCCCTACCTTTTTAATAGTTTTTTCCTTAAAAGGGGCAGGCCCTGGGGGATGAAGTCCCCATGGGCCCAAACAGTCAGATGTTATTTGAGATGTCACTGACCATGTCATGAGTGATGTAATATGTGAGGTCATACGCAGTGCATTGCAGGCGTGAGTTATAGTTACCTCACTTACTATAACAGCTGAATTTCTCTGCTTTTGTATGAATGACACCTGAGTGTAATTATATCGTCTCTGTTACTTTTTTTCCCCAGTGAATATATATATATATATATTCGAACCTGCTTCCCATCCACCTTGTGGTAAATAAATAAATAATTACCGGTACTATTTTTCTATGCATTAACCAAAACAGATAGCTCAATAAATAAGAGGCAGGATCAGTGATATCTGAGTCAGAATGGGCTTTAATCAGATGGCTAGAGCCAATGGACCATCGGGTTCCATCACCTGCAAAGGTTCAGGAAGGGACAGACACAGGACAAAGGGAAGTAAAGCCTCCTGTCATATTAACATCATACAGTATATATAGTAAAACAGTACAATTGCATTGCATACAGTAGGCGTAACAAGTGACAAACGAAAGATAAGAACACATGGGCGTGAGAAGAAGGCGTGCACAGAGACATGTGATGTAAACGTCACAGAAATGTCATAAATGGGTGGATACATGGAGGGGGCTACCTGGGCAGCTGGAACCTTTAACCTACTGGTGCGCGCAAACGGGCCATGACGTGTAACTGGGGAGAGCTGGGGGCTCTGACTTCTGGCACTAGAAGAGGAGACTAAAGTCTGGGATGTCAGGACGACATGTACCTATAGCATATCTGATATCTCGTGTTTGGAGAACATGTTGATAGAATCTAAAAGTCATCAGGGTAAAGGCTACTTGACACTAAGGCTGGTGCATGCATATATTTCCTAATGTATTGCGTGTGCTAGGAATCTTCTATGGATATTAATTCAGTAATTCTCTTGCATGGAGACAGAAAGACTAGACTATAACGGAAGATGTTTATGCGGTTCGTTAGCTAGGAATGTGAAGCCGGGGAGCTGAACTGATAACTAGAGGCATAACATATTCTTGGCAGACAGGCAGGCAGGCCAGGCCGGGCACCGCGCTGCTTGGCAGAAAGTAAGTGAAGGGTCAGGGATGCGGGAGGGGCTGCATCGCTCCTTGGAGTGGTTTCAGGAGACTTGAGACTCGAATCTGGTGTCCAGGCCCTATGAGGCCTAGAAACGGGGACAACTCGATGATTTAACGTGCACAATGTAAAGACGTTGGCAACATAGGCCTAATACTCGTTGCTTTCACGAGGAACTGGATAACTGGCATATTAACGTTGGACACAACTGTAATTGCGTCTTTATTCGGTCAAGGGGGTGAACATGCATATTGATCATGCACATATAACATATAATGGGGAACACGTAGGGACACATGACAGGGCAAAATTCAATTTTCCTCATTCCCTCCTTGTTCCCTACGTTTCCTTCAAGAAACATCAATATTCATGATACCATCTATCTGTTCATAGAGCATCATTTGCTCGTCTTTAATCTTCTTGGAATGGGACTTAGGACTTGGAATACAAGAGGTAGCGCACAAGCCGCAAATTGCAGGGCCACATTGTAAACATAGGCAACAACTGAATATGATCATTACTACTATACCCAGGAATGACAATACTTTCCATCCCCAGGCAGATATTATACTCCAGAGCCAACCGGACCATGTCCAGGTGCCTGGATTCTGGTGTAACTGATTGGCTATTTTATGAAGTCTTGTTATAGCTGAATATACAGACGGTGCGTTATTAGGAATGAAAATGCAGCAACTAGATCCGATGACTCTACAAGCTCCGCCCCTATCGGCCAGTATGACGTCAAGAACAAGGCGGTTCTGAAGAACAACAAATCTCATAGCAGATTGCTCTTCTGTTAAGTTACCTAGAGCGGAAGTAGTCTCATTCACTACTGCTTCAAGGGTTCTGGTTAGCCTACGTATTAACTTACTATTCTGGATAGGTCCTATGAAGAAAAAGAAACCTTTATTGAAATCTGTATACTGTTCTAAGGCAGTTTCAGTCTGATGTGTATTTCTGTGATAATCAGATGGGGCTAGGAAAACTGGTGGCAGTGGGAAGGCAATGTAACATGTTCCATCCCAATCTAGGGGCAGACGTACATATGCGGTCTGACCACATACAAAATACGAATGACGTGAGGCCTGGAAAGTAGATTTCCCACTGTCACTATACTCGACCACAGTAGTACAATCACTGTGTCCTAGATGTACTGAACCATTCTTTCTGACACATAATTCGCCTTTCACTGGTAGGACTGTAATAGCAGGCAAATCTGGAGTAGTCTCGGACTGAACATTCAGAATCATGAAATTGGAGGAGAAATTACCTAGATCATATACTTCATTTTCTAGATCTAACCCTGTCCTATGGGAAAGACCTTCCTTGTCTGGGAAACATGTTCTATTCAAAAGGGACTTATCGTCTAAGGATGATGTTATCGTAAACCATGCTCCACACGAACCATTGTGTGAGAACGGATAGGGAAAGAGTGGCAGAACTCCCTTCGGTGTCTGGAAAGGGGGGAGTCGACCACACACCCAACAATTAGTGGCATTGCTGGTCTGGTGTGAATAGTGCATGGGCGGATCTAGCGGATCTCGCGTATGCGAAATTGCGGATTTACAGATTCGCAATCCGCGAAGATACGCGAACTCTAGCGGATTTGCGGATTTTCCAGTTTTTTGTGTTGGCGCGCGTTCGCGCCGATTTTGGGACAAGTTCGCAATTGCGAACTTACTTTTCGGCTCGCAACGGCCGCGACTATGTTGTTTCTACGTCTGGTTTATCATCACAGGTTCACAGCACCCTCTGTTTCACCACTGCCACCCTCTGGGACACCCATGCCACCCTCTGGTACATCCTCACTGCCACCCATTAGGTTTATTTATCACTGTAGATTATGGTGGTTGAAAAAAGCAAGCACACCTGCCCTTCTTCAACTGCCATCAATTAATTTGTGGGTCATTAATGTGTCAGTAATTTTGAAAGTTCCAGTCTGGCTGGCACCTGCTTCCTTCCTTATCTGTAATTTGCTTTTTGTTGCAGTGAAATTTTTTTTCACAGGACCTTTATGGTCTACTTGTAGCTATTCTATGAGCCTGCTGTTTGGGTCATAGCAGGGTCATAGAATAGTTGCAAACTCTGGAGGGGCCCCTCAGGAAGCACTACCTTGAATGTTACTAATGTTAAGTTTGAACTTTTGCACCTGCTCATTGCTTTCAGTTTAGCTAAAATCGTTTTTTCTGCAATTTCGCGTGTTTTTTGGGGCGCGAATCCGTGCGAGATCGATTTCGGAAGCCGCGAATACGTGCGAATACAAAATTGTTTTTTTTGCGACGTGTATGTTCGCGTGATCTTGCGCGTGTTCGCGAGGCGCTTCTAGCTATACGTTTGCCAAGTTACCCTATCGGTCGTACACGGGCGCGGCCATCTTGTTTGTGTGACGTAATTCTGTTTCCGGCCGCTATGTGTAATCTCGCAAAGTGTGCTGCTCGCTAGTACAATTTCGCGCGTGCTCGCGAGGAAAATCTCGCGCGAACTTACCCACGCGGTCGTGAACGGGCGCGGCCATCTTGTTTCTCATACATTGCTATGGTTCTGGGCATGCTTTCTCTATCCTCTCTCAATCTCTGCCATCCTTTGCTTGTTTGAAGTTTATTTGATCTAATTTTACTTATTATCTATCCCTCTATTTTTCTAGCTCTATATTTTTGTGTTTTCTGCTGCTTTTAGTTACTTTTAAACTACTTTTTTAAACTCTTTTCTTTTCTTCTTCACTATTCTATTTCTTGTTTATCATTTAACTGTATTTCTGCCCAGACCATGGTAAAGGGAGCCGGGAAGCACCCTGAGAAGGGGAAGGGTCCCGCACCCCGTGCCCGGCTCCCGTGCGGGCGTTTGAGGGGGGAGCAAGTGGTCCCGTGGGAGATCTTCAGCGCGGAGGAAGTGGCGGCACTCATCTTCCACGTCCAGCGCCGCCTCCCCAAGACGATCCTGGGAGGCGGCAAGATCGCGACTGGCTATGGCATCCGGGAGCGCCGCAAGCGGTGGGAGAAGGTGTGCCGGGCCATGTATAAGCTCTCTGGGGTCCGGCGCACATATAACCAGGCCACCCACCGCTGGACCGATGTCATGGACCGGGAACGGGACTTGCTGGACGCGCTCGGCGTAGAGGTCCCCGGGCTTGGTGAGTAGTAGTAGCTATTCATTTACTACTCTGTTTTATCCGGCTCTGTTATTTGCAAATCTTTGTTCTTTACCAAGAGCAATAATGCTGCCGATTACATTGAGGTAAATTATATTTCAAAATCTTCTATGCATTTCAGGTGCACTGCTCTCCTTCTCAGTAGCCTTGCTTGCTACTATGCTTCTTTGTTTTGTATGTTGTGTTCAGAAGCATTTCATTGGCCTGAGAAATTATGTATGAGTGTAGTGTAAAGATAAGAACTGCGTAATGCTAGACACTAAGGGTCATATTTTCAATTACCGGCGCATCCCTGCAAAGTAGCAGGGATGCGGCAGTAATTGTGTGCCATGCCACCACCACCCATTGGCCCAAAACGTCACAGAAGCCTTACGCATCTGTGCCGTAAAGGCAGCGCATTGCTGGAGTTGCGTGCCAACGATGGCGCAGCTCCAGCAATGCTCTGGGGTACCCTATCTCCCCAATGCTGCATCAAGCCGTACGTCGGCTTCAAGCGCGCAGGGTTTGAGTCATGCATCATTGTCCTAAAAGTGACTGATTGACATCTTGTAGATTTCCCTCAGCCACTTTTAGATTCGTTCCTGCGCAGGTACGCCCTCCCTTGCGCCGGAACGCCCCCTGATGGCGCAGGGCTTTACAACGTGATGCATCGCCCATATGCCCATATGTGTTTTTTTTTAATATATACGCCGCACCAACACCATGGCGAGTCTTTTGTTCTGCCGCTGCGTCACAAAAGGCACGCAACAATGGAGGAAAATGAGCCGCAAGGGACTTCTAAATCAGCCCCAACAGACTGAAGTCCAGTCCTTCCTTTAGACACATGGCTATAAGACGAAATAGTGGCGGTGGTGGGTGGATTGATAGTTTGAGTATTCACTGATCTGCAAGCAGGATGGACTTTGTCTGTCACTTCGCGTGCTGCGGACTGCTGCCTGCAGTGCCAGGCCTAGGCAAACCTCTTTAGTAGTCTGTTTATTGAGTTACATAGGAACTTTCTAAGTCAACGTTCTGCAAATCAGGCAATACGAATAACGTAGTATACCACATGAGATAGATCCCGTGGAATAGTTGTCTATCTATTTGCTATTTCTCCAAAATATTTTGTTATTGTTCTTTTGAAATGTTTGATTTGGTTGAAAAATCTCATCCATGTTTTCTGGTTTTTCTTTCTTTCATGTTGTACATCAGCTCCCCCCAAGGGCAAGAGGACACAGGAGGAGGGTGCTGAGGATGCAGGCCAGGATCGGGCAGGCGAGGGCTCCTTTGCTGGCCCCAGTAAGTTTACATTTTAATAAAGAGTACCTATTTTTTCCTAGCGTTCCTCATTCGATTTTTTCTAAATCGTCTTTGATCTTCTTGTAGACTGGATATAAATTCTTATCCTGCCTCGAATATGACTCCCTGTGGTATTACTAGACTATTCTTATTAGTCTGTCTGTGTAGCTAACTAAGATTGGACATTTGGCAATTCCATTGGACTCCCATTCTATTCAGCAATAGCTCTATGCACTGTCTCCTTACTGACTAGATAGTGTGGCAGAGTCATTCAGCTCCCGAAGTCACCGATTATTGATCCCCAATGATCTCTAGATTATCGTACGCAGGACAAGAGAGTACGGAGTCACAGCACAGTCAAGAAGTGTCAGAGGCACTCATGCTTGCAAAAATTCCAAAACCTTTAGCTCATCCACTCTAGCCTGGAGGAACAAAAACCACAGAGTCTATTTAAGTTTAAAAGCTTTATTAAAAGTAAACACATTTATTAAAATCTACTTTGTCATAAAACTATTTAACTGAAAACGGAAAAGTGGTTAGTGCTGACGATTAATTGGACACATTTCTTGTGGTCGAGCCGAGCTCTCACCTGGTTTGAACTTGATCCTGGTCGTGTTCTTAGGAGTCAAGCTTCTGTCTGTTAGGAGAAAAAGTGGTGCGTGTTAAAAATCAAAAGCAAGCATTCATCAGTTGTGCATAAAAGTGCAGCAAGACAACAGCCTTCCCTGGAAAATGGGACATTTTTACTTTGGAGTAGACAGTCACAAATTATTACCTTGTATTCAGTTTTTTTAACATTTCTCCTAGACCAAATATTATATAGTAGTGAGTGGTGTATTCTAACATTCTTAAATGTACTTTGTAGGTGTAACATCTGGTGACGGGGCCAGCGCGGCGGTGGCTGTGTTGGGCGAGGACTCGGCGGACTCTGGGGAGGAGGCGGTGCAAGAGCCGGCGGACGGTCCTGTGGGGGTTCAAACGGTGGTGGCGGAAACAGGTAAGCTATATATTCCTTACTTATTGAGATTGAAGACTGCATAGTGTGCTTTCTGCACGGGTGTATTACAAATCAACCAGGTAGTAGCCTCCTCGAAATGTACTTCGACTTAGCTGTGAAGTTTTTGGTGAGAAGAATCCCAATAAGTTCTTAGACGAAAGTGATGGATGGGATGAACGAAAAGCAAAAGAAGGGTGTAAGTAAGTGGGACGCGAACTTGTATGATGGCTGGCAAAGAAGAACGATATGTGTTTGCTTGGCCCCCGAGGTGGCTGGGAAGGAAAGAATATGGTATGGTGCATGGCTGGGTCAATGATGAAGCAAGGATGGGTGGAAGGACAGCAGCCTGGGTGGGTGAAACAGAAACTGTATGTGTGCGTATACTTTGACTGAATGGATGCCTGGAGCATGGTATTCTCTGACTCTTAGATAGCACATGTGTATCTAGAGAGAGTAGATGGTCGCCAGATGAAGTAAGTGTTACCTTGAAGAGCATGTACCACCGCACCCGCACGTCCGTTCCAGTGCAGGGAAGGCAAGGAAAAGAAATTGTAAATGTGTCCAATACTACCATGAATAGTAGCAGTACTTTGTATTGCGTCTGCAATCACAGCATATATCTGGTTATTACGGTGGACACTCCGTACCTCTCTTAATAACTTTAGTTTACTTGTAGTACGTCATTCATGTGTGGGTGTATCACTGTTCACTCAATATTAAGCAAAGCACCTAAAGTCATCCCATATGTCATCAAATACGTCCCATGTGAAGTGATAGATAATGAAATTAGTTAGCTTCTTCATTTTCCTTTTCTAGTACTCATTTGCACTGTAGGGTGAAAGGTAAATTAATTAAGCAGTAGCCCTTGTAACAGAGTATTCTCAGTGCCACCCGTAATAGAAAAGTAATAGCTTCACCACCTGCATGTACTGGACCGGTACAGTAACGCAAGTCTGTCTCACTCATCATGGTGTGCAACTTTTTTTCTCGGGTGCAAGTTCACTGTGCTGTCCATGTCATTCTGCCGGCTTGCATAAGATAACGTACCAATTTCCCTAAACAAGAGAGAAGAAGAAGAATAAGACTGGTGTACTGTCATAGTCGACTGTAATGGAAGTCCATAGTGGTCGTAGAATTTGTTCATTAAACTACCACTAATGTTAGAGCAAGGATGCAGAAGTGGGAGGTTACATAGATACTGTCCTCAATAGTTATGTACTGTGCTTTCAATTTGCTACTTGTACTGTGACCCAACTTTCGGCTCAATCACTTTGTGTTATTAATGCTAAGGAGCATTGGTTACAGACTATGTCTTTCTTTCTTCATATAGTTGCTCCTTCCAAATCAACAACACGGAGGGAGCAGGCTAGAATGGCCCGGCAACGGAGGCTGGAGGCCACTCTCGCCGAATATCGGCGGCTGGTGGCCCCGGAGGAGGAGGAGGACACGCAGTCGAGCGGGGCAACAACAACATCCTCGACTGTGACCACTGCATCCTCCTCCGTGACTAAGCCAGCGGGACCGAGCCGGGCTAACAAAGACAACCGCCACCGCCAAGCAACAGAAATACCAGCTGCCCCCCACAGGAGCTGCAAGGAACGCCAACGCCGCCTACGAGTCCGAATGTCCAACCTGGAGCAGGAGGTCCTGAAGTATAAGAACTTGGTTAAGGGCCTCCGCTCCGAGCTTGCCACCCTCCGCAAGGAGTATGATGCCCATGCCGCAAAATGCACCAGCACCAGCACCCTCCAGTAGTGGAGTGTCCCTTGCCCTTTTTTTATAGATTTTTGGGGGGTGGGATTTGGGAGTTGGGATCGTTTTGGGACGTTTCAAAGACAATCGTTGGGGTTAGGGTGGGTGAGGGAGATTATTTTGTTAGGGCTACATAAATATATTTTTAAACTTTATCTGACCATACCTGTTTTTTACTGCTTTTCAGTCTGGTGGGTGGGGGGCGGGGGTGTAACAGTAACTTTGTTTTCCTGAACAGTCGTAGGACTTTAGTAGTACAACCGTCAATCTCTTGTCTACTCCGAAATAATACTCCATTATACTACCTCCCACCAAACGCTTATCTTACCTGTAATTTGTGTTAGAAATTAGGGCTAGGCCCAGGGCTGGCTCCACGTGAAATGGGGATTAACGTTGTCAATCCTGGGCGGGTGACTTTTCCTCATTGCAGTGGTACTAGTTGTGTGACACAGTGGCAGTTGCATGCCTATGGAAAAAAAGAAAACGAAACCTTGTTTGTCCTTACTGTAGCATTACAACGGTTACGGTACGATCGAGAATATAGCAGGTGACAGACAGAACAGTGCCATAATGTAGCCTAACAATTGGTAAAGTATTTGCTTGCAAGTATAACTAGTACTTGCGTTGAATTTATTTGACATTGGCTACTACTACTAGAAGATATAGTACTGAAGCTGAGTAAGTCTAGAAGATATCCTCGTATTCCTTCACCAGCCTGTTGCTATGACCTTATCCTCCCCAGCAAGTGTGTGGAATTATTGATGTCATTTTAGTCAGACATCAAGCAAAACAACACAGCCCGGGGGAAGAGGGTTAGGGTTTGTAAAATGGATGGGAATGGGGGTTTCTTTTTGGGTAGGTTTTGTTGAGAGAAGAAAAAAAAAGCAGAGCATGGACAAACAATAATTGAAGATAAAGACAATCTTTGGTTACAAAGTAAAGCTAAGCACATGCAGTCACACTCATAGAATAAAACAATGGATACTGTATCTGTATTGCGTATGTTGTTGGAGTTGTCCTTGAATTTGGTAAGTAAGTTGCATGCAGCAAACAATTCCTCTTATTGGCGGCACTCCTCCATTCCAGCTGACGCTTCGTCCATCAATGTTGGTGACCACTGACAGAAGACACCCTGTCCACTGCCTGCCTGGCGGATGTTGACTGAAACCCGGCCTGTAATTATTGAACGGAAAACAGGAAGTGCTATTACAATACCACTGATAAATAAATAAAAGGTATGTACGCTGTGTGGTTCAAAATGTGACACTTTGATTTCCCTAATAGACAGTACAATATTTTTGAAATTGCGTGCTCTGTCTGAGTCACCTTTTTAAGGATAAATAAGTATGGCCAAAATATTATAGCGGATCTTTCCCCTCAAGGTAGGTGTACTGTAAACTGTGTTTTAGAACAAAATTTGACCTTCCCAGCAATGCTCCCACCAAGACCCTTACTAAAGCCAGTCGCAAAAATGTAGAAGAACCCCAATCAGATCTCCAAAAACGATGCCTAGCAGAAAAATGGTTACAAAACGTACTTTGAAAGTAACAGTAGGCCCAAATACAGACCGTGGATTGTATTCAAACCACTTGCAAGCAAGCAAAAGTATCCATAGCCAGCATCGCTCCAACAGTGCTCTACAACACCAGAACTGCGTTGCAATAGAACCCCCCGAAACACATGCAATCCTGCTGCTAGGGCTAACCCTAACGAACCCTAACTTACAAAAAGTGCCAAAACTGGTGTTTCCTTCAGGATTTTGTCCAAAACACTTCTATCCGGTATTAGACCTTCCCAGGAATGCCCCAGGCAAGACCCGCCAACCCACCCCGAAAAAAACCACCCGACAACACCCCCAAACAGCGAAAAAGCTAAATCTCATACTTACAATATCTCTCGGCCTTCGGTCCAAACGCGGCGCTGTGCAGCTAGGTCATCATCATCATCAATCATCATAACTCCTGTTTTCCACCACGGATTTCCTGAAAAGCAAATGCAATCAAGATTAGATTGTCGCAGCAGTGCTTCGACAGAGACCCCGGCCGCAACCCACCCACGAACAGCAGGAAGCCCCCCAAAACGCTACATTGAGCAAGATGACAGAAGAAATAGCAAAAAAAAGGCTGTTCCTTCAGGATTTTGTCCAAAACACTTCTATCCGGTATTAGACCGTCCCAGGAATGCCCCAGGCAAGACCCGCCAACCCACCCGGAAAAAACCACCCGACAACACCCCCAAACAGCGAAAAAGCTAAATCTCATACTTACAATATCTCTCGGCCTTCGGTCCAAACGCGGCGCTGTGCAGCTAGGTCACTCATCATCATCATCAATCATCATAACTCCTGTTTTCCACCACGGATTTCCTGAAAAGCAAATGCAATCAAGATTAGACTGTCGCAGCAGTGCTCCCAGACACCAAAAATTACCCACAAACACCCGGAACCCCGCCAAAGAGCACCTCAAAGGCAAGCAAGTCAGCAAAAACTGCAAGAAATTTCCACCTCATATTTGGTCCAAAACACTTTTGTCCATTATTAGAGCTTCACAGCAATGGGCCCAAATCCGTCAACTCACCCGCAAAGAAGTACAACACCCCCACAAGTGCTGAGTCTTTCTTCATTGGGCGTAATCCAGCACTCTGCTTTGAGGGAAATCGCAGTCTGGAGGAGGAGGATAGAGGAGCATGTTCTTCAGAACTTGTGAACCTGAGGAATGTAGACTGCGGCACCTTCAAATCAATAAGCAAACAAGTGAAGACAGTTCTGATGATGGTCTTGTTTTTGGGATTAGGTGATTAAAGTTTGAATTAAATTAACTGTGCAAAACAAAGAAAGAGAGACACAAAGCACACAGGAATAAAAGTGAATAAGGACGAAAAAGAAAGTTCTTGATTGATTGTCTCATTTTCAGGGCTCGGTGTCAGGGAATAAAAACAAGATTTCGTCATCATACTCTGCGAATTCAGGCTGGGTGAGGTCAGTGCCACCGAACAGAGAACAAATCCGGTCATCTACGTTGCCGTCCTCCTCGTCTTCATGCGGCGTGCTTTCTCGTACTTTGTAATCTGGTGGTATGAGGTGCTGATTCATCTTGATCATTGTCAGCCGCTCCACATTTTTGGGCGAGAGGCGGCTCCGTTTGGGAGTTACAATGCCACCAGCAGCACTGAAAACACGTTCAGAAGACACACTTGCGAGTGGGCAAGACAAATAGTTTATAGCCAGGTTGAAGAGCTGTGGCCACAATTGTTTTTTGCCATGCCAATACTGCAATGGCTCATCATTAAGAAAGACCTCTGTTGAGTCATTCAGATAGTCCTGCACCATCGACTCAAGGTCATCAACTGTTCCTCCACTTTGCTTACTTTTTGCTGTGCCTGTGACATTTTTTCGAGAACCATACCCCATCAAACTTAGCCAATCCTCCTCCGCAGCCACTGTTAGTGTTGTCATTGTGTGTGGTGCAGATGATCCAGTTGCCGGTGTCTTTAACGGCTGAGAGGTCACTTGTGCCCCAGCCACAGGTGCAGAAGTGGATTCTTGTGACTGGGGATGGCCTGCTGATGCTGATGCTGATGTACTGGCTTCTCCTTCAATAACCTGCCGTTCTTTTTCAAACCTCTTGGCTGACCAGGCTAACCAATGTTTGTACTTTTGAACATCTGCATCAGCAAAAGGAAAGAATGCTTCGCCTGCCAGTGCCTTTTTGTAGCGTGGATCCAGAATAGTAGCACAAATGTAATGCTGTTCTGAGTTGATCATTTTAAGACGTTCATCACCACGTAGGCGCTCTAATAATTTCTCAGACAAAATAAAATGGTCTTTTTTTTTTCATCTTTTTCAAACTCAGAAGACACCGCCATCAGTTGGTGCTCCAGCATGCACAACAATGGGATAGCTTTTCCCAAATTACAGTCCTCCTGGCTGACTGCACGCGTGAAGAACTCAAAAGGACGAAGCATGTCTGTCAGGCTTTTAACTATGTCCCATTGCGCCGCACCCATCCGCATGTCCTCCTTCTGAGATGTAGCCTCTGTGAAGAAATAGTGATCGAGTACCGTATACTGCTCATACAGACGCTCAAGCATGTAGAAGGTTGAGTTCCAACGTGTTGCCACCTCCTGGATGAGTGCTTTCACTGGCATTCCACGTTGAAGTAGCAGTCTCCGCAGATGCTTCCGGGCCTTAAAAGAATGGCTGAAATGGTTGCACATTTTGCGGCAGGTGGCCATTACCTCGAACGCTGGACTCTGTTTATCACTCAAGAATTTTTGAACTACCAGGTTGATACAGTGCGCCAAACACGGCACTCTAAAATGGTCACCCTTCAACATGGCCTTAACTACATTGGCGCCATTATCCGTGGAAACATAACCAATCTTGCGTTTTAGGAGGGATAGAATTTGCAAGACCTTTTTGTTAAACTCTTCCAAAAGGTTTTCTGCTGTGTGACTTTTCTCCAAGCCAAACATGGCTAGTGTTGCATGTTTCCGAGCAGCTTTGAAAACTTTGTCCGGGTCAACACCTGCGTTTAGCTTTGCTTTAACACCTGAAAAAGAGACCCAGTGTGCAGTGATGGACATGTAATCAGCGCCTGCGCCACTGGTCCACATGTCTGTTGTCAGATGTATTGTGTGAACAGCACTCTTCTGCAAAGCTGCCCCAATCGCCTCCAGCACATCTTCATGTAGTGCTGGAACCGCAACTCTGGCAAAATAGAACCGGCTCGGAACCTTCCATTTAGGGCAGAGCGTTGCCACTAATTCAAGAAAACCTACCGCTTCTACAAAAGAAAAAGGTAGAAGGTCCACAGCTAGCATTTTAGCCAGCTTAGTGTTATACAGACGCGTCAGTGGGTGGTTGCGTTCATATGGCACGTCTGAAGTAAGCATTGTTCTAATGTTGCCCTGGACCAAGCATTTACGGGCTGATAATGACTTCGTTGACCCAATTTTGCTCGCTGGTGAACTTTTGTGCGTTGGTGTCTCACTCGCTCCAACACTCTTAGTGTGCCTCACATTGGGTGTGCTGCTGACAGGGGTACTGGGTGTAAGGGAAGTGTTTGACACGTCTTCTTCCTGCTCGTCATCATCAGATGAAACATCAACGTTTCCTTGAATTTGGCCTTTCTTGATCGCATCTAGGTGCGCAAACCATTTGACAGTGTGCTTTCTCTCAAGATGACCTCTCTGGCCGCCGGTACCATAGTTGGTACCTGACTTACCACGACTAACTGCAAGCTTACAAAGGGTACAAATGGCAAACTTTGGATTTTTGGGACAAACAGTAAAGAAGTCCCAAACTGGGGACTTGAAGTGTCTGTGGGACCTGGAGGAGGCGGCGATACTGGTGGTGGTGGTCATGAAGCTAATGCCAGATGAAGTGGAGGATCTGGATTGCCCAACTTTTGTACGTTTTGCACTTTCACCGCCACTAATTAAGGTTGAGGTTGACAGAGGTCTCTTCTTGCCAGAAAGAAATATGGAAGCGGGACGAGTTGGTGTACTACTTAACTCCAATGATTGTGGTGTTTCCATTGCCTCCTCATCGACAACATCATCATCATCATCATCACGCTCAGCAGCTCTTCGGGCTAGGGTCAAAATGTCTGTTTGCTGCATGCCCGCTGGGGCTGCAGTGACCTTTATGAGGACTGGGTCGTCGTTGGCAGAGTCTTCATCAGCAGCAGTATCCGCCACTTCTTGTTGAGCCTCATCACACTCCATAACTCTGAGACTTTGGACGAGCTTCCTTTTACGCTTAACTACCTTTGTTGGATCATGGTGTGCCTCACTCTCAGACGGCTGTGGTGCTGGTTCCCAAGTTTGATCCGTATCATCAGAAGGAGGTGTGCTTGAAGAGGATGTAGACACCACCCTTGATCTCTTCCTTGATAGGGGTGTGGAAGACAATGAAGGATCATCAGGAGGAGTGGCTTCCTCAAATGATACCTCGCCTTGATTGTCGATTTCCTGATGTGCCCCTACTTCGGGAGGAACAACTATTGTGGGCACTTGTGACCCTCCATGCACCTCTGCTTGCGCATCTCCTTGCGCTGCCTCTCCTTCCACATGTACTTGGGCTTGTACTTGCACATGTGATTGTTGTTGCGGCTGTGGTTGTTCAACACTCGTCAGATGAGCTACAACAACCTGTGTTGATTGAGGGACATTGCTGCTGCTTTCTTGCGATGAGCCAACATCACTGGTCGATGGTGATTGAAGAACTATACTGGCTGCCTCTGCAGCACTCAAGGGCTTGGACTTAAGTTGGCGTGGTGGTGGTGGTGGCACTGAGCCCAATGGAGCGGGGGTGCTGCTGCCAGCTTGGTCCCCAGCAGATCCCGCTGCTGCTGCTGCAGGCATACTTTTTTTTTTACTCCCAAAAAAAGGGGCGGGCGGCACACCAGTGTCCTTGGTAACTTGCTTCTTCTGCTCCTTACTGGCACCTTTCTTGCTAGAGGAGCTACGGGTTACTTTTTTTGGGGCCATCTTCTTCAGAGCAGGTCAGCTGGCAGCAGTTGCACGAGTTGCAGAGGGTTCTGTGTCCAGACGTGACGTCGCGTGACGTTATGCTGCACACACACACCGCTGCAGGACTTCTTCCTGGCACTGGTGGTTCTCTTGAGTCTTCTTGTGCACCTAAAAGCAATGGAAGACAGAGGAACATCAGTTCAGTTATACACCCCAAAAAATCGACAAAACACAGAAAAATGAGCACAATCCCATGCCATCCATGATGTTTACATTGAAGACACCTTACAGAAAGACTAGGGACATGCAAGTATGCAACACTCACTACCCCTGGGCATAATGGATGAAAAGTAGGCAAAATAAGTGCATGCCTCAGACACTGCCTCTCTTCAAAATGGCCCCTTACACCCCAAGCACATGTTGCCTGTACCAGCCAGCACTCAAGATGGCCACCACCACCACCCACATGGCCAGTCCACATCAACAGTACACCCCCAAAAAACAGAAAAACAGCCAGAAATCACCACAATCCAATGCCATCCATGATGTTTACATTAAAGAGAGTGAGACCACACCACAGGCACACTCAGTCCATGCACCACCACCCCTGGGCAAAAGGCCACACCAGCAGCCCCCCAAAAACGACAAAAAACAATAAAATAAGCACAATCCCAGCCCATCCATGGCCTCAATTATGTTTAAATTCAAGAAGACACCCCACAGAAAGACTAGGCCCATGCAACACTCACCACCCCTGGGCAAAGGGCCCCACCAGCAGGCCCAAAAGAACGACAAAAAACAATAAAATCAGCACAATCCCAGCCCATCCATGGCCTCAATGGTGTTTAAATTCAAGAAGACACCCCTCAGAAACACTAGGCCCATGCAACACTCACTACCCCTGGGCATAATGGATGAAAAGTAGGCAAAATAAGTGCATGCCTCAGACACTGCCTCTCTTCAAAATGGCCCCTTACACCCCAAGCACATGTTGCCTGTACCAGCCAGCACTCAAGATGGCCACCACCACCACCCACATGGCCAGTCCACATCAACAGTACACCCCCAAAAAACAGAAAAACAGCCAGAAATCACCACAATCCAATGCCATCCATGATGTTTACATTAAAGAGAGTGAGACCACACCACAGGCACACTCAGTCCATGCACCACCACCCCTGGGCAAAAGGCCACACCAGCAGCCCCCCAAAAACGACAAAAAACAATAAAATAAGCACAATCCCAGCCCATCCATGGCCTCAATTATGTTTAAATTCAAGAAGACACCCCACAGAAAGACTAGGCCCATGCAACACTCACCACCCCTGGGCAAAGGGCCCCACCAGCAGGCCCAAAAAAACGACAAAAAACAATAAAATCAGCACAATCCCAGCCCATCCATGGCCTCAATGGTGTTTAAATTCAAGAAGACACCCCTCAGAAACACTAGGCCCATGCAACACTCACTACCCCTGGGCATAATGGATGAAAAGTAGGCAAAATAAGTGCAGGCCTCAGACACTGCCTCTCCTCAAAATGGCCCCTTACACCCCAAGCACATGTTGCCTGTACCAGCCAGCACTCAAGATGGCCACCACCACCACCCACATGGCCAGTCCACATCAACAGTACACCCCCAAAAAACAGAAAAACAGCCAGAAATCACCACAATCCAATGCCATCTATGATGTTTACATTAAAGAGAGTGAGACCACACCACAGGCACACTCAGTCCATGCACCACCACCCCTGGGCAAAAGGCCACACCAGCAGCCCCCCAAAAACGACAAAAAACAATAAAATAAGCACAATCCCAGCCCATCCATGGCCTCAATTATGTTTAAATTCAAGAAGACACCCCACAGAAAGACTAGGCCCATGCAACACTCACCACCCCTGGGCAAAGGGCCCCACCAGCAGGCCCAAAAAAAGGACAAAAATCAGCACAATCCCAGCCCATCCATGGCCTCAATGGTGTTTAAATTCAACAAAACAGTTGTATCATGCACCCCTAACCAACCCTGGTCCTACTGGATACTGTGGCTACCCACAATATAATTTATTTAATGTTCTGAAAAAGTTCCAAAATTTTACTTGCAGCAACTGTAATGCCCCAAACAAACTTACTTGTGAAAGTTGATTTCTAATCCAAAAGTGATCCAAAGACAGTCAAAAAGGCCTCAAATCCAAATATCCAGCAGCACCCACAAAAAGTAATCCTTCCAGCTCCAGATCCAAATGAAAGTGACCAGGAGATGGACAAAGCACTGGGAGGAGCCTGCTGGACAGGAACAGGAAGTTGGAGACTGTGGGGCACTTCCTTCCCCCCCCCCCCCAAAATGGACTCCTTGCAAAAAAAAAGGCCATGCAAATGTCAACCTGAGGAGTGATTCTGATAAAAATCATAATTTTCTGAAGGTTTATCCTGTTTGCTGGTGATTTTCTTGTGCGAAATTGCAAAATCTCTATTTCGCAAGTGCGAGATTGTTCCTTTCCGCCGCAACTACGTGTTCGCAATTGCGAACTCTCGCGAGGTGTGCTGTGCAAGGTGGCAAGCCGCGATTACGTATTCGCGGGCGCCAAACTCCCGCGGGAACACGCAGCAAGTCTAAAATGGCGCGTCACTCGCAAAGAAAAACAACTCGGCAAACGCTAAATGACGGAAAGTGAACGCCGTGCACCACGCCGCGCGCCGCAACCAAGCAAAAAATCCGCCGCGAGCGGATTCACGGATTTTCGACAAATTCGCGAGCGTTCGCGGATTGCGAATTTGCCGAAAATCCGAAAAATCCGCGAGCGGAGCGGATTTTACGCCCATGCTTCGAATAAAAGTATTGTTGCGCATGGCAAGTCTGTAGGATAACTCGTGAGGGGGTAGTTCACTAAAAGTGTGCTCTACTGTATCATTAGAGGAAAGATGTACATGCGAATCAAGAGGAGGAAAAAATACATGTAAAACATAACTTATGCACGTGATCGTAAGACTCAGAAATAACATAAACAATAAAGTGATAATACATCTGCTGCGCAGATTTTTACAGTAACGTAGTTTCTTGGAGTTTCGACTAACTCTCTCACTATGGGGGTCTATCTTATACATGTCAGGAACCTGTCTAACCGCTTCACCCGAGAGGGACTTAAACAATTAAACTGTCTGACTTGCTAGACCGTAGTTTCATTTTATACTCCTGCTGCGGAGTTTTCTCTAACAGGGGAAGTTTAGAGTCAGTATCGGGGCAGTCCTTTAAAAAAGTCTTTGGACGGAGTCCATGAAAACGCTTGATGTGGCTGGAGTGAAGCCAGCCCTTGCGTCCCCCCACTTTCACTGCTGTCCTTGTGGTCATCAGAACGAGCTTCGGCTCTTTCCAGCGGGGCTCCAGCGGGCTTGAACGATCAAAGTTCCTAATCAGAACAAGGTCACCTGGAACGACCTCGTGCGGTTTCACCTGGGTGTTGTCTGGAAAGGCAGCCGCGACCTGTGAACGACAAGAGAGTAGTGCAGACATCAAGGAAGCTAGGTAATCTGTCAGCATATTACTGTCAACATCGGTAATTTTACGTGGCATCGGTGTACCCCACATGTTCGGGGGACGACCGAAAACAACTTCAAACGGTGACAGACCTGATCGGGAGTGAGCGACCATTCTCATATAAAAAAGGGCGACTGGCAGTGCTATCATCCAATCTACGCCTTTCTCGGCACATACCTTTGCAATGCGGATTTTCAGAGTCTGATTGTGTCTCTCGACGAGGCCAGCTGCCTCGGGGTGTCGTACACAGTGGAACTTCCACTGGTACCCTAACAGAAGTGATACTTGTTTCATGAGTTCGGATGAGAATGGCTGGCCGTTGTCTAAATACACGACCCTGGGCAAGCCATAGCGGGGGAAATACTCACGAACCAACTGCCTGGCAGTGGTCGCGACAGTGTAATCTGGGACTGGATATGCTTCTGTGCATCTGGACAAAGCGCATACAACTACGAGGACATACTTGAAACCTCGACATCGATCCATCTGAATATAATCCATCTGGAGGACTTCAAAAGGGTGGTCAGGAGGATGGAATCCACCTTGTTCCACCGGAACACCTTTACCTGGATTGAACTGACAACAGATCATGCAGGTACGCACTTTCTGCTTTGCTGCTGCTTGTAAATGCTTGTTAAACCAGAGGTTCTGGATGCTGTCTAACATGGCTTTTTCTCCTAAATGTGCTGGACTATGTGCTGTATTAATAATGACTTGAACCATAGAGTCGGGGAGAAACCATGTGGCTTTTCCCTTCGTCAACCATCCCTGATCTGTCTGGACCCCTCCTTGTTCAGACCATTTCTTGATTTCGTCTGGGGTAGCATGTGACTGTATGTCTAGTACGTCTTGTGTAGGGTCCTTAACTGTCATACAAGTAGTCTTATCTGGAATATCTATCCTTGTCGTGTTAACTGGAATGTCTGGAGTCTGAGCTGTAAACTTGGCTGTTCGATCTGCTAGATCGTTACCTTGGGAAATGGTGTCAGTGGCTTTCGTATGTGCTTTGCACTTCATAATGGCAATGGCTCTCGGTAAATGTATTGCTTCTAACAGAGCTTGAATGAGGGGGCCATGTTGAATCTTGGCTCCATGAGAGGTCATGAAACCTCTTTCTTGCCAGAGTACTCCAAAGTCGTGAACGACTCCGAATGCATAACGTGAATCTGTATATATGTTTACTTTCAGGTTCTTGGCTCGTATGCAGGCTTGGGTCAGAGCGATGAGCTCTGCTGCTTGAGCAGACAGGGTATCAATACGATGTGTTTCTATAACTTCAGTTTCAGTAGTCACTGCATACGCGGCTACTAGTTCTCCTGTACTTGTTCTCATACATGAACCATCCACGTAAAGTGTCAGGTCTGGATCAGGTAATGCAATGTCAGTCAAGTCTTGTCTTGGCTTTGTCATAGTGTTAATTACTTCCACACAATCATGTGTGGCAGGATTTGATGTAATCGAGGGTAACAATGTAGCAGGATTTAAAATGTTGCAGCGTCTGATTTCTATGTGTGGCTGAAACAGTGTCAGTTCATACCCTGTTAATCGTGCAATTGTCAAATGCTGAGTCTGTGTTCGGTTTAAAAGAACTTCCACGGAGTGTGGAACTTGTACTGTCAGGGAATGTCCTAACACTATGGAATCACTTTGTCTGATAGCTAGAGCTGTGGCTGCAACTGACTTGAGGCACGCAGGCAAAGCCTGGGCTACTGGATCTAATGTGCTTGAAAAATAAGCACAAGGCTTGTGTTGTCCTGCTTGATCTTGCGTAAGAACAGATAATGCTGTACCATCACGTTCAGTGACAAAGAGTGTAAAAGGCTTACTGTAGTTCGGTGTCGCTAAAACAGGTGCATTACATAAAGCTTTCTTTAACTCATTGAAAACAAGTGTATGTTCCTGGGTCCAAGGGAGGACAGTCGATGTCGCTGCCTCCTGTGTCGTTAACTGTATCAGTGGTTTGGCTAGATATGCGTACTGGGGAATCCATTGTCTACAGTAAGAAGTGAGGCCGATAAAAGCTCGTACCTCCTTCTGTGTCTTGGGCTGTGGAAGATGTGCTATTAACTGGATACGGTCAGGTGTCAACTGTCTACCCCTCTTGGACAGTAAGTGTCCAAGGTATAGCACTTGCTGGACACAGAATTGCAGTTTCGAAGGGGACACCTTGTGCCCCATGTCTGCTAGAAAATACAAGACTGTCAGTGACGCACATTCGCAGTCACGTTCTGTACGGGCTGTGATTAATAGATCATCGACATACTGGAGCAGGGCAGTGTCAGTTGGCATGTGAATACTGTCTAGTTGTCTTTTGAGTGCTTGACTGTAAATACTAGGACTTTCTGTGAAACCTTGAGGAGCTCGTGTGAATTTATAGCTTCTTCCATTTAAACAGAATCCGAAAAGAAACTGGCTGTCTGGATGAATGGGGACACTAAAAAATGCGTTCTAATAACAGTAAAGAACGTAGCTTCAGAATCAATGGCAGTCAATAGGGACGATATATCTGGAACCACTGGGTACTGGGGTATGATACATTTATTAAGTTCTCGGAGGTCAATCACTAATCGATAAACTGGAGGTGCATTTGGATCAGTACGTTTAAGAATCGGAATGATAGGAGAATTGCATACATTGGAGTCAGTTTCTACAACTACTCCTTGAGCAATGAGCTCGTCAATAATTTTCGATAAGGCTGCTACAGCCTCAGGTGGCAACTTATACTGTCGGATTCGTGGTAATACAACACCTTGTTTCAGAGTGACACGATATGGTGTAATATGCATACAACCTACATCAGTTGGACCTTGCGCCCATAAATGCTGTTCAGTAATCTTGGATCAAAATCACGTAACACATAATGACCATTAAAATCACGTAAAAACAATCTCACTCCTTCCGGAGAACAGCAGATGACTGCTCCTAATTCTTTCAATGTTTTAATACCAAGTAAATTTTCTGGACATGATTTCGTAAGTAACAAGTCTGTAGTTCGGGACAATGGACCAACTTCTAGGGAAACTGGTTTCGATATTTCATTAACAATAGGCTTTCCTGAAAGTCCCAGGGAAACATTTCTTGAGCCTGAGAGTGGAGCCCCTGGAACCTCGTCATGACTGATGGTAGTCCTACTTGCCCCTGTATCAATCAGAAACTTTCTGTCTTTCCCTAATACTTGACTGTGTACATAGGGACCCTCTTGATCTACAGGAATCTCGATGAGAGGCAAGCCAACCTCCCTCTCTAGGCTGTTTCATGAATACTGCTGATATTCTGGATAATCTGACTGTGCGTACTGGTACATCTGTTGTGTAACGTGTTGTGTGGCAGCTATAGGCTGCGGTACTGTAACTGTCTGTTGTGCGTTCTGCGGTGGTTGCGAATTTTGCGGAACATGTTCTTGTCTAGGAGGACGCGGTCTCTCTCTCGTCTTACCTGTAGCTATGTTGTGTTTCAGAACTGCACATTCATTTATATAGTGACCTGGCTGTTTACAGTAATTGCTGCAGAATCAGTAGTCTGATTCGGACCCCTCTTCTGACTATCTGTTGGAACGGACTGTGCAACTAGTACTTTCATTTTCGTGTCTTTCATACGTCTTCTTTCGTGTTCCTGCTCTTCCCTGATTCTATTCTGGTGATACTGTAACATCTGGAGCATTTGGGACGGGGTATTAGCTTGCCATGTACTCTCGACTTTTAATACTCGATTTTTAACTTGCGGTAAAGAATTCGCAACTAGTTTAGTAACAAAAAGATGTGGATACGACTCACTACTTGTTTTCAGACCGCTATTAATAATGAAACATTTCTCAAATCTGGAATAAAAATCACTAGTGTCTTCGTCTTGTTTCTGTTTACAGGCTGAGATGGCATCCCAGTCTTCCTTTTTCGTGGCTAGTAATCTTGGCAAGACTTGTATTAACAGTTCGGGCAATGCTTTGGCTTTTTCCCCAAGACCAGTACCTGGGACTCGTGTATTATCTTCGTTCTCTAATGCGGTCCAATCAATCTTTTTCTCTCCCACCTCCAATTCTTTTTCTTTAAGTTTTTCATATATGCCCGCAGGCAACAGGACCTTTAACATTTTGATGATATCAGGATACGTGTATTCTCCCATACGGAGCATGTCTTTTAACTCACGGTGGAACCCTGCTGGATCTTTATCGTGACAGGGCACTAACTTTTTCATTTCTAGTAGTTCTATTTTCGTTATAGGGGTGTAAACAAATACTCGTTCGAGCTCACCCCCCGTTCCCTTAACAGGATGCACTTCTCTCAACGGATTCTGTCTATCTATGTAGAATGGGGGTGAAACAGGACCAAAATGCGGAGTCAGGAACGTTCTGTATTTGTGGCGCTGTTCTAAAATGATGCTAATTAAATCGGTAACTAGACCTTTCCATCTGTTTAAGAGTAATTCGTTCAGTACATTATATAAAGGACCTGGATCAGAATGCTGACTTTCGTACAGTGTGATGAGGTGCTGGATCATGTACATACCCACCAGTCGCTGCTCGGCTGGGGGCAGCTTCAGAAACATTTGAGCCACTACTTCGTCTGAAAACGTGGTAGAATCACTAGTCCATCGGACTGCTGATCGGGCTAGTTCTTGTTCATGCATGGTACTAAGCTCACTGTAACCTATTCGTAGTTTCAGAACTTTATCGGTAGTCTGGAATAATTGTTCAAGAGAACACTGTTCTGGCACGGGAGGAGGAAAAGCTTTCTTGTAGTCTAGGCGTGTGTGTCTATCAGAAGGTCGGGTCCTACCTACATACGCTATTCTGGTGGGATTCTCGTTGTCTGTCTCTTCGTCTGAAGAGTCATTCTCTTTCTCTGTTGTTATTCTTGCTTTCTCCCTCTCGTGTATGCCTATAATTTCTTTACGGATCTTTCTGTACATGGTTTCTATACTATTCTGTGTCTTGTGTTTTCCGTCTGCTATATTGTCACTCCATCTTATCAGGACTTTCATCTCTTCTGGATTTTTATCAGGACGATCTTGTTCTCTTATTAAACAATTTATCAAAAATTGCAAAATCATGCCTTGAGTCTCGACTTTCCTGTGTGCCATGGCTTCGTGAATACTTTCTGGTTTCTCCCCTGTACGGATAAAGTGATATATTCTGTCTAAATGTTCTTTCATATCTGATATGGTAATCAAGAAGTTTGCAACTCGTCGTAAACGTACAGAATATAATATCATGTGATCTTCACCTGGCACTGGGTCATATCTACAATCAGTAAGGTACTTTTTGAGGGCTTCGTACGTAGCCACTTTTGGCGTACGCTGTAATGCTGCATCTCTCAGCGTCAGGCGCTTTGTTTGAGGCGGGGTGATAAGAGTACCTCCCCCTGCTCCTCCTGAACTAGAATCGTCAATTATTACTGAATGTGCGGCTGCTGGTAGCGTGACTGGTAAAGTAGGAGTACGTAATGTGGGTTGGTCCTGGGGTACTGGCACATGGACAGGATTCCCGGGACCCACGACTGGAGGCACTGTAATTACGTTATTAACAGGAGGTTGAACTTGAACAGGCGGAGTAGGATTCGTATTTGCATATTCTGGGACAGTGTCATCTAAATAGGAAGAAAGGAAAATTTCAGCTGCAGTCGGTTTATGACGCAGCTTAGTCGGGACCAATGGTGGTGGTAAATTACAGAGTGTTTCCGGGGTCGCCTTCGGCAAACCCTCGGCGAGAAGAGGATACATACCTTTAATAAGGGCATTTCTCTGTCTGTCTGACTGTTCTGCTCTAACTCGTTCACCTTCTTCTAGTAATTCCCTTTCTTGAGCTTTTTCGGAAGATTCCCTACTTAATTTGGCTTTTCTGAATTCTTTTTCTGTTCTTTTATGTGATTCTTTACGCCATAATTCTATGGCGTCTTTCTGGGATTGTCTGGCTTTCTTTTTCCATAATGCTTCTTCTACTCTCATGATGCACTCGGCATCCCATGTTCCTGAAACAGGCCATCTATATTTCTCTTCGAGATGCTTGGTGTAGTCCACCCATAAATCTAGATACAGTATGGCATCTAAGCCATGCTTATGATACATGAAATGTCCAGGACTGTCCCTGGGAGGGACAGGAACTGATTCTTCGAGTAACCCTTTTCTGGTTTTTATCTGACGTAACTTAGAAAACAGCGGCATATTTGAACCGCACTTGAACTTGAACACAATACTCAATGAACACAGTAATGAATAGCAAAACAATCATTCATACCACGACATCAAGAACACATTAATAACAGTTCGAACAGAATACTACCTGATACATTGAAAACATAATACTTGAACTTCTCGAGAACAGAATTACTAGAATTACTGGATGCACTGCTAAAACAGTACAGAACATACCGGTCTCCTAAAGAGACACGTCATACCGTATCCACCTAGGTGAACACGTCGGACCGGATCTGTGTACCCAAACCCGTCGGACCGGGCACAAATTAATGAACACCCGTCTAGATACCCCCAGCAACGGTACTCACCGGGAAGCAAAACTGAAGGCCTCGGACTGGACTGGACTGCTACGACGTCTGTTTACTGCTACGGACTACGCATGCGCCTCGGGCTTCGGGCTTCGGAAACAGGTGGGCCTCCGGATACCTCGGACCTTGCTCTCTCGGCTTGGGCTCTGGTCGGGACGAACCGCCTTCCTCACCGCCTCGTCTGGATGCCGGACCGCAGTCTCCGTCTCCTCCGTGGGCCTGAGGGAGACTTGAAGCAGAAATATCTGCACGTGCACGTAGGGTTCCGTCACGGCTGTAGAAGGGTCAGGGGGCCTGCGTTACATCGCCGGCGCGTGGGGAAGGGGCTAGTCCCTATTCAGGCGCCATTTATGTGGTAAATAAATAAATAATTACCGGTACTATTTTTCTATGCATTAACCAAAACGGATAGCTCAATAAATAAGAGGCAGGATCCGTGATATCTGAGTCAGAATGGGCTTTAATCAGATGGCTCGAGCCAATGGACCATCGGGTTCCATCACCTGCAAAGGTTCAGGAAGGGACAGACACAGGACAAAGGGAAGTAAAGCCTCCTGTCATATTAACATCATACAGTATATATAGTAAAGCAGTACAATTGCATTGCATACAGTAGGCGTAACAAGTGACAAACGAAAGATAAGAACACATGGGCGTGAGAAGAAGGCGTGCACAGAGACATGTGATGTAAACGTCACAGAAATGTCATAAATGGGTGGATACCTGGAGGGGGCTACCTGGGCAGCTGGAACCTTTAACCTACTGGTGCGCGCAAACGGGCATATTCCATTTTTTGTTGCCAATGACACAGTGGAGGTGATGAACAGTTGTTGATGGTTTTACTTCGGACTGAAGTGCTTCTTCCTACTCTTCTTTTCTTTGGCCTTCCCAAACCCCGAGGTCGCAGGCAGGTCCTCCGGGGGGGCTTGTGGGATTCTGGTTCTCCTCCGTACTTGCTCCGGCAACATCCATTGTGCTTCTCTGTTTTTGGCATTTGTTTCTCAGTTTTTTTTTTAGTTTTACAGTGATTATTTCCACCTGACGTGTGTGAATTGGAGGCCTGTCGCTGGTTTTCGCTGATTTTTGTATCGCAATTGGCCTCATCGCAGCTTTTTCTGCGTTTGCGTTTTGCATTTTTGCGGTGTGGCATTAATTTTCCTTTTGCAATGGTTATCACATGTTCTTGAGAATATGCCCCTATGTTTGACCGATTAAAAAGTGAGATAGTTCTCAGACACAATGCCTGTGACTGTGCACCAGGCATTGTTTAATTAAACTCCACTTGTCTCTTGTTTTTCAAAGTATTTCATGTTCAAGCAACAGTGACCTCATTTGACTTGTCAAATCCTGAGTTACCCGAATTGAATAATACAACCTGAATGTGTGCAAGTTATGAATATATAGCAGAGGCACAATTCTTTATGACAGAACAAAACATACCTTTTTATTTATTTAATTTACTTCCCTTTTTTTAGCTGTTCCCCAAATGGTTGTGATCAGGAACAATTTTGAGAATCTATTTGTTTACTCAATTTTGCAAATAATAGTTTTACAATTTTTATTCGTGGGGTTTCAGGGATAGTATCATACGTGAATACCAGAATGGGATATGAACCAAATAAAATTGTCTATAAATGGTTGCTTTTTATAAAATAGAAATAGAATACGTGAAATTTATTTTGGACAACATTACTTTTTGAAATTATAGTTGATTGTCTACATCATTTGTTCTATGTTTATTGGAAAAAAATATAGTTTATTCTATAAACTTGTCTGAAATTACATAAAATTGATGAAAGAGAATTCTGATGATTGTTATTAGAGATCACACTTTGCTAAGAAACAATTATATTGTTATTGGTGTATCATTTATATGGCTTAGTAGCAATTTTAGCAGTGCAGGTGGCTTTCCAGATGTGTTCATCTGATTGCCCTTGTGAGGATATGTTAAAAGATTTCTGTTCTAATTCTGTTTTCATTTAGGTTAATAAGTCTTGTAGACTGAACTCTGGATGTATGATTTTACTAGCTAATGACTGAGGCCAGAGGGCCTGTTCCATTGTTTATTTGTAGCTCTTCTTTATTAATTCTTACATATTTGAAAAGACAGCTGTGAGCATTCTTCAGGGATTGCCCACTGAGGTAGTATTATAGCACATTTCTCACTTCCCTATAAAGCATTAAGCCACTATAGTTATCATATGGCATTTTGACTCTATTATTTATAGAAAAGCAGAATAGTGCAGCTAGGTGCTCTGTTGGATGTATGTTGGTATGAGTAAGAGAACCTTTATAACCCCTCTAGAATTTTTGTTTTGGTTTGATTTGCTTGCTCACTAACTGACTCCCCCACACAATCAACTCTGGTTAAATGCTTTTGAGTGCTAATTTCCATTGTTACCCTTTAAAAATAACATCCTGTGTTGAATAATTGGGGAAAGAGACTCTACGAGATCAATTGTGCATATTCTTGTGAATCAAAGTGAAGACTGAGAAACTAAGACTATTGTCTAACTCAGCCGGGTATCTGTGCACAGTTAGCCTGTTGCAGATGGAATTGTTATACGTTGATTATGCTTGTACAACTTAGGTAGCCTGTACAGATGGACCTGTAATTCATTGATTATTCATGAGCCACTTGTGGGATCAGATAGGTCATTTCCAAATATACTGGCCTCCCTAGCTAGGCCTAATAACACAGAGGGGTATAGTGAATGAAAGGCATACCAACAACCTATTCCCTCTATACTGAGTGCAAAATCTTTGGAGACTGGAAACCTCAACCACTATCCCATGGCATGTTTTATCATAGGCGACTTGTCTTCACCCTGAGGTTGGTGAATAGGATGTGGTCAACTAAATCCTGCAGCATTTGATATAAGATTACAATGGTAAAAAGAACCTTGGATTAAAATTACGTCCTGGATACCCTCAAGATATTATCTTTAGTCTTGGTACAAAAGATAATGTTAAAAGTATCTTGGTGATGTGGTGGAATTGTTATTGTTCCAACATCCGCTCTTGTCTACATTTTCTGCTTCTTATTCATCTATCTAAGTTGATGGCTTTCCTCAGGTCTGGTATCCTCATTTGCAGTGTCTCTAGTTTCTAACCATACTCCTCATGCATTCATATCTTTCATATTACCTGCTGGCAGTCAGCATAAGGTAGTTATAGTTAGGATGCCTTTTCCATATGAAGAGCATTTTGTAAATTGCCAATAACGTTGGCGTTGTTTGACTAATCTTCGCAAACTTTTCAAAACTAATTTGCCAATCACTTCAGCTGCTGTCTTGAAAATTTTGTGGTGATCCGTCAAGCTGAGGGCAAGAAAAAGGGGTGGTCCCAAAACGCTTTTTCACCATGTGCATTTCCGTAGGACTCTTTAGACACGGCTACAGCCCGAACGGATCCCAAGGGACCATCTAGGGCCCAAAGAATTTTTAAAAAAAGAATTTCGGCAGGAGTCGCACTGGATCTGCGACTCCTGCCCCCCCCCCCCTCAAAATACAGGCTCCTGTGCTTCATTTAATTTAGCCCCTGGGTGAGCCATGTCCCGGAGCCAAGTTTCAATATGTAGGAAGGGGGCTCACAGCCTCCTAGAATTCCTAAAGCTCTGGGGACCACCACCTCCCCATGGCATTCTTGAGTATTTATGCAGGGATTGCCTTAGAGGCAATTTAATATTTTAGAGTGATGCAGGTGTTCGCTAGCAGCCCCGGGAACTGCCACCTCCCTGGGGCTAGATATCATAATAATGCAGATGCTCAGGCTCCTCCAGCAGCACCGGGGACCGCCACCTCCCCTGGGCGCAAATACAATAATTCAGGAGGTGCGTTGCGGACCCCTGGAGACCACCACCTCTCCGGGGCTAAAACAAAGAAAGAAGGGGAACTGCGTTGCCCCCTTCCTGGAGCCCCACATTGCTCTGGGGACCATCAGGGCCAGCTCCAGCAATGTTCCGGGGTGGCCACCCACAAGTCTGCTATGACATGGCAGGAGCACCACTCGGGCCATGCCATAGCAAATTGAGCTCTGTTTTCAATGAGCAAGAGCAGAAAATGCTCTTGCTTGTTGAAAACAGAGCACGTCTGTTTCCCTGCCCGTTGTGAAGTGAGCAGGGAAACATACATTGCTTTGGCATCTAGGGAGCTGTATGTCAGCAGCTTATAAAGGCAAACGCCGAAACGCGTCGTCCTTGTTCCATAAGTGCACAATAAAGGATTTGTGCTGGATTTTCCTGGTGTGCCGTTTTCTGTGTCCAGCTATTGGAGGTGGATGGGAAGCAGGTTCGAATAGAGTGTGGCGGCTGCTGCCACCAACGGCGCCAACGTTGTGAGGCCAAGGATCGCTTTTGCAGCAACTTGGTTGAATATATATATATTTATATATATATATTATTTCTGCCAAAAGCCATAAAAGTATTACAATTATAATATTTTTAAAGGAAAAATAATACAATGCTAGATAGAAATTGTCCGAAGACCATGCATAAAATATTTGTAGAAGTATTCACTCTTGGCCAGAAAACACAAAGCAAATGTACAAATGCTTGACCATAGACAAAAACCTAGGACCTGATTATGATAGCGGTGCGACCGTCACCGACAGGGCATTTGTGGGAATCCCACTGACATCCAGCCCATCGGTCCAACCGCTGCATTAGGATGCCGACGGTCAGATCTTGGCTGTTGGGGGGAAAGCCCGCCACAACCGATAGGATCAAGGATCCGGTTGGGGCGGTGGTTGGACATCTATTCCCTACAAAAGGGCAGTGCCTGCGCAGGCACTACCATAGGGATCAGGATGTCCTTTTACGACAACCTGTTCATGGCGGTATACAACAAAAAAAGAGAAAGGGTTATTTTTCATAGGGAACGCTCACAGTCCCCTTGGGATAAGTACAGTAAACAAATAAAGTATTATACCCAGAGGAGAAAAGAAATCAACGAGATACATAGATGAGGAGAAAAAAGGAAAAATTATTGCTTTTTAAGAAGACCCCTCACTCAGCAACCTAGTTGGCGACATGCTTCATTATTGGGATCCCACCTGAGTAGCCGAATGCCATCCGGGTGTGCTCTCTTCAACTGCCGGCGAAAACTTACCTAGAGGAATCCCTGACTGTCACAGGTCTAAAAGAACTATGGGAAACTCCCTTACCGCACGTGCAATTCAAGCGTGTTGTCAACAAGAGCATAAAAAGACAATCGCACTTGGAAGACAAAGCGACCTTTTCACAAAGGCGACACGCATGGATGACTTTGTCCACATACAAATCACCTGGGTTACAAGCGTACTTTGGTCTGGGGTATGGCAGGAAATCAAAAGAAGCCTTCTTAAAACATAGGCTAGGAATTTTACCCTCTATTCCGCATCTGCAACCATGGCTGAGAAGGGACTGTGGGATAAAATGCAGGCTGTGCGGGGCAGAATATGAAGACTTAGAACATCTACTATGTATCTGCCCAAGGCTGAAAGAGGAAAGAGTAGCCCTGTTAAAAACTGCCTTCAACGAACAAAAAATCCGCACACGTAGACAAGCGGTTCTTGCTTGTTTCGACCCAGCCCTTCCCCCATTAAACGGGAAGTTGGTCAAATTCCTGAAATGTTTGGAATTGAAACTAAAAAATCTGGAAGTTGGCACCAGTCCGGACTAGTTGAAAACTGGCCAAGTCACCACACTACGACCACACACCCGCACCAAACTGTTTTTATCAAAGGTTTTTGTTTTAAAGCATATTATATTTTTCTTACAGTCTTTTATCGGAAGGTATGAGTGATCAATTTACTTTTGTAACGGTTTTAATTAACCTAAAACAATAAAAATTATTTACTTACCATCCGGGTGTGCTTCCACGGCTGATTACAGCGGAGCAGGTTTTTTTCGCAACGGTAGTGCAAGTGAGTAAGATAGTGAGTTTAAAAATGTCTTAATGTTCTCCCTAAAATTTAATATGGAGCAATAAGATAAGATTAAAAACAAGGTGTGATATCTAAACAGGTTAAATTGCCCTAAGGTAGCTGCTTAAAGTGGTGGTCAAAGTGGTGGTCTGCATGTTTCAACCTTTCAAAGTTATTACCAGGTTTTCTTCAGGACCTATGCAAGGACCCGAGAGGTATGCACATGCTAAGGTGCACTAGTCCCTAGGTCACACATGAACCATGCCATGTACTTACGATATGACAACCTTTCAGCCTTCTGTGGAAGGAAACAAATCTGGAAGACAAATAAGCAGTCACACACAGCTCTAGTTATCACTGTGTGATGGCCAGTTCATTCCTCTCATTCGTGTCTACATCGTGAAACTTATACTGTGGTATGTATAATTTTACACACACACACCATTAACAGCGCACATGTTTTAAAAACAATAAAGCCGTGACAAACAATAGGGGGAGGGATTTGCATGAGGCAGGGAGTGAAACGGGTAGGAGAGCAACTTTTTTGCCAAATTCGCCATATACTCTCCAAATATTTAGCAATGGATAAAACAATGACTGGAGACGTGTCAGCTCTACAGAATCTTATTGCTACCCTGGTTTGGGCAGCACCTAAAAGGGGCACAAAGGAGCAATCCAATGCCTGTGCTGCTTATAGTACCTTGGGCAAAATAATAGCATGTGGTCTTTGGTTTCTTCGGCAGTCCTTGTTGACCGCTCCATTAACAGTGAAGGTAGCTAGCGGTAATGCACCTAACCTGAACCTTATATAAAGAGCTTTTGTGATAGGAGATCAATATCATTCATATCGTTTTCAAAGTACAAGGTAGGCTTGAATTCCAAGAAACAATCAGTCAAATCAATCAAATTTGCTTTATTCGGTTTACCATAAAACAAGAAAAACATACAAAGAAAAACAAATATATATAATTAAAAAAATAAAATTTAACTAAAACAGAGATAGAATAAAAACAAGGTAAGTGAAAGAATACATTAGAAATTCCTCCCATATATAAGAACCCAGTAAGACTGTATATTTATACTGAATTATTATTCTTCTAATATCGACATCAGTGCTAGTTTAGTGCAAATACCAATTTGTCCTAAAATCAACTTTGTGTTCAACAGTCAGCACATTAAAAGAAGAATTGCCATAATCTGTTAAAATATAAAAACAAAGACCCCACCTATTTTTGGTCCTGACATTTTACCCAATTTGAATATAATACCTTGAGGGAGGAAGTACTATACCTTTTATAATTTACAACTTTAGAATGTTTTTGCCAAGCATTAGCTAAATACTGGCTGATAGAAAAAAACGACTACTTCAGAAGTATCAGTTTAAAAAAAATTAAATGCAGTTTTATAAGAACTGACCTTCAAATTCAAGTAAACTGGGCAATCCACCCCCTGCGGGGGCCTCAATATACTGGAGAGAAGAACAAAAAATGTTCCTCTGTCTCAGGGGCTACCTCGCAGGCAAGACACCTATACAAATTTCCCTCTCATGTCCACTTGCTCTTAAAGGTTTTTAAAAGTAGACTGCTCAACCTGATGCTCACAAACAAGTTTTTGGCCTTGGGAGGAGTAATAACATCTGGAAAATGTCAAACTTTGGACAAGGTTTGAACTCTACAAACGAATTAGTCAGATGACCTAAAGAAATAGATGTTAGATGTTATCCATGTACAACAAAACCAATATCTGGTCTTGAGTAACGCAGCCTCTCCACTGGTCTTCAATAGGTACCTCATGGCATCTCTGTGGTCTACTAATTCTGGGGTAGACCAAATACATCCCTAGAGCATTAATGGTTTTAAATGTGCCCTGTCTGCAATATGTTTGCTACCTAAGTCCAGACAAAGTGGAGTTAAAGGAGTACTAATAGGGACACATATAAGAAATGTAATAGGCCTATTCTCCTGTACTGTAAGCTTCCTGCGTTTATCATACCACCAGATTTCTGCACCAAAAAGGGCAGCACTCAGTGCTTTGGTATGATAAACTTCCAAAGCTGGGGATATGGATCTGGACTGGGTCTGCTTATACAATCTAATTATGGCTTTAGATCTTGGTATCAAAGTCAAGGTACATTTACTTAGCTTGGGTTCCCAACTAAGCTCGTTAGTCAATTTGACACCTAGCTAATCAAGGCAATGCACTTGTTCTAGGGGTTCATCAGCAACTCTCATAGTTCTATTTCTAATTCTAATGAAACACTTGCCACAACCATATATTTTATTGTTGACGCATTCATTTCCAGCACCCTAGATGCACAAAAGTTCAAAAACATGTTAATAAAATTTTGAAGGACAGTAGGGATTTTCGAAATAAGCAAAGTATCATCATCAAAAACTAATATTGGAGTCTACTTACCATTCAGAACAGGGGAATCATCATTGCAATCCAGGAGTTCCTTAATAACATCATTTACAGATAAAGAAATTAAAGTTGGTGCTAAAACGCACCATTTGCGTACACCCCTTAGTATTGGAATTTGAACTGTCAGTTCCCCTTAGTTTCTCCATCGTACCTGGGCATAATTAGTTTCATGCAGCCTTGCAATGAAATCGATCAAATTGGCAGGTGCTCCAATCTTAACAAGTACCTTCCACAAAAGCCTAAACTGAACTAAATTGAAAGGAACACATCACTATATATCTGCCACATAATATTTTTGACATCCAATTATTACATACTTCCAATACAATAGTGTGAATCTAAAAACTTTATCCAACATGCTAGTTTTGTTGGTGCTAACACGCCTGCAAACAGGATAGGGTTTGATTAGTGTCCATCCACTCTTGCAACTTGTCGAGCATTTGCCTGGCAATTATTTTTTCTGTAGATTGTCAATAGGGGAAACTGCCCTATAATTGGATGGACACGAGGAATCTCTTTTTAAAGACAGGGATTATCTCTTCTCCCCTACAAGTATTTGGAATTGTTCCCCCAGCTGCTATTGCATTAGATAAAAGATTAGCATAAAATCCCATATTAAGAGTTCAGATTTATATAAATAGCCTGGTATATGGCCTTGGTGCTTTTAAGCAGCCAATGGCAAAGGATGTATCAGCCGGGCTAAAAACTAGATCAACTTTGTAGGTGGAATGCATATTATCGTATTCACTACACTTCTGCCTATGGGAGTGCAGTGAGGATGGAACAGTTTCCTCTGCATGTAATGTGAAATGATTTTTCTGCTTCAATTATTTTTCTTAACATTACCTAAACTCCCATGGGAAATTATTTGCCAAAACGTCCTGTTGTCATTACTTCCAGCAGCCACTAACAAGTCCTCCCAATTCCTATCCACCCATTTTCTCTTATCCTTAACAAGAGCCAATTTATATCTGTAGCAAGCTGGACTATTTTTTGAACTGTTTCATTCATTAACTGCTACTTTCAGCTGTGTTTTGGTAAATCTACATTCTGCAAAGTACCATTGATGGTCCTTCCTACAATGGGACCTTTGTTGCTTAAAATACTTTTGGAAAACACGAAGTAATTCTTTGTAAAAAAAATTGTGAATATCTAAAACTGAAACAGAGGTTGCCAATTTGCCTTCAAAAGATAACAAATGCACAAACCATTTATACATTTCTGAGTGCATTTTATCATTAACCAACACTTGAGGCCAGGAAATCCTTCTTGAGTTGTTAGCTAGAGTAGGTTCTGGAAATCTAGTAAGACACCCAGACAACTCTCTATGAGGGACATCTCCACTTAAGGTTAAAAACAGTGGATTATGGTCGCTATCAAATTATGGTACAATTACCATGTCGCCAAGCAGTGACCACATTCTCACGTTCAATCAATCAATCAATCAATCAGCGGAATTTGTAAAGCGCGCTACTCACCCGTAGAGCCTTCACGTTCTAAAGCATTCAGGAATAGGAATATACTAGTAGGGGAAGGCCTCTCGATCAAGGTCTTCACTCTTAATAAAAGAATCTCGATTCAATACTGCTGGGTCTGCCAATGATCTCCCTTTTGGAGATTCGATTGCCAAGACATTCTGACAGATATCATAACCTGCTATAAGCTGGTCCTAATTAGAGCCCCCATTTTGGAACCTGTCTCCACAGGATCTCAGGATACAGATTTTACTGTTTCCTTAACACACTGCTCTAAGTTTGCCTGTCTATGCATTGGCCCCCATCACCCCCACTCATTGTCCCCTGTGTGTAAGATGTTAATAGGAAACCCTCTCTCTCATCATTTACCAAAGAAATAAAAGTTGTTAACTTACCTGCATGACACTCAATGCATTCTACCCTGGGGCTCGTACTTACTGAGTGCTTGCAAGCACAAACCTCAAGCCTAGTCCTAGAGGTAATTACCGGGCTAGTCTTTAAAAATATTTAGTTCAGTCAGTCAATGCCTCCCAAATCACTAGGACCAGAATGATTGGCTGGTATACTTCTGGAGGCATGCTGTCTTTCATGGATATCCCTATATTTAATACCAATTTCAGAAGCGGCATGTCCATAGTCCTTCAAAACTACTCTGGCAATATTGTTGCTTTTTCTGAAGCGTCAGTGCGCTCAACTCTTTGGAGGTCTGTTCTGCCTGGTTTCTCAGATTAGATAGGACCAGCTCATCAGAGCATCACCAACTCAGCCAGAACGTTACCACCTCTCCCTCCCTAGGGCCTATTTACAATAGGTAACAACATATATCTACCACCTAAGGACAGGGAATTCCTAAGATACATAGCCAAACCTCGTATAATATCAGCAATCGGCGGCCTCGCGGTCCCAGACGAACCCAGACAACCTACCCAGACGGCAGCATCAGCGGCGATCTCGCGGTCCCAGACGAACCCAGACAACCTACCCAGACGGCAGCAGCAATATCGGCGATCTCGCGGTCCCAGACGAACCCAGACAACCTACCCAGACGACAGCATCAGAATCGGCGATCTCGCGGTCCCATACGAACCCAGACAACCTACCCAGACGGCAGCAGCAATATCGGCGATCTCGCGGTCCCAGACGAACCCAGACAACCTACCCAGACGGCAGCATCAACAACCTACCCAGACGGCAGCATCAGCGGCGATCTCGCGGTCCCAGAGGAACCCAGACAACCTACCCAGACGGCAGCAGCAATATCGGCGATCTCGCGGTCCCAGACGAACCCAGACAACCTACCCAGACGGCAGCATCAGAATCGGCGATCTCGCGGTCCCATACGAACCCAGACAACCTACCCAGACGGCAGCAGCAATATCGGTGATCTCGCGGTCCCAGACGAACCCAGACAACCTACCCAGACGGCAGCATCAGAATCGGCGATCTCGCGGTCCCATACGAACCCAGACAACCTACCCAGACGGCAGCATCAGTGGCGATCTCGCGGTCCCATACGAACCCAGACAACCTACCCAGACGGCAGCAGCAATATCGGCGATCTCGCGGTCCCAGACGAACCCAGACAACCTACCCAGACGGCAGCATCAGCGGCGATCTCGCGGTCCCATACGAACCCAGACAACCTACCCAGACGGCAGCATCAGCGGCGATCTCGTGGTCCCATACGAACCCAGACAACCTACCCAGACGGCAGCAGCAATATCGGCGATCTCGCGGTCCCAGACGAACCCAGACAACCTACCCAGACGGCAGCATCAGCGGCGATCTCGCGGTCCCATACGAACCCAGACAACCTACCCAGACGGCAGCATCAGCTGCGATCTCGCGGTCCCATACGAACCCAGACAACCTACCCAGACGGCAGCATCAGCGGCGATCTCGCGGTCCCATACGAACCCAGACAACCTACCCAGACGGCAGCTTATCCTATGATTACCATTACATAAAGAGATCAATCTCACTATTCATCAGGGGTATAGAACTATAGTATTACCGATCACACAACGGTTGCCAATTTGGATGATGTACAACTCATTCTCTAATTTAAGGGGCTCCTCTCTCCCTTATTCAGTTACCACTTACCTGATCAGGGTTAGCATCTGTTCACATAGTTGCATCTGACTAGAAGAATAGGTTACCCTCTCATACAAGAATACGAAGCACATGTCGGTTCACAAAGAACTGGGGTACTTTATTTCTCATTACAATAAACAATCATATAACACCACACTACAACACATAACCTGCAAAGAGAAGTGAAAGATTAGGCTGTGCGCTCTAGTAAGAAAGGGTCGACATCACCTTATTAATATGAAGTCTGCGCTCAGCAGTCATCTAGGTTCCCTTCTCGTCTGTGGCTTGGCTCGTCTTGAAGTCACACCTCCGCAATCACGGGTACACGTCTGCACCGCTATGCGCTGTTCCCTTCACCTTTCTCCAAGTCACTGGAACCTTCCTCTCCTCGGCTACTCTCTCTTCCCTTGGCTGTTCTACTAAGAGAGTATCTGTTTCTCGATTCTTCTCCGCCTTTGGAATGGCGCTTGTCTTCCCTGAAATAAGTAATAGCTTTGTTGCTAACGGCTAGATGCCGCCTACGGACTAACTCACTAACTGTCTCGGTCTTTCACTAATATAGAAGCGTGTCTCCTCATGGAAAATTCCGGCCAGTACCCTGCCGCCCACCAAATTCTTGTACCTCCCCGTACCAAGGACACGATCCCAGCCGGCCGGCCGGCCTGATGTTGTGTCTTCGGCATGAAGAAAAATACAATCCTTCGACAAGGGCCGGCCTGAACCGGTTCTCTCCAAGCGAACAACACCTCATAACTAAAACATTACACTTGACCTAGAAGCATCCCAAGCTGCCGAAGCAGAAAGAAAGATGGAGTCTCTCCCATTTGAGGCCTACCAGGCCCGAATTCCGCATAACTCCATGGAAAGTATAATAATACCCTAACTAAAGGACGGATTATCCCTAATACTAACGAATCTATCCCCTAGCCTATGTGTATAAGCCCTAATCGAAGGAGGAGAATACAGAATTATATCAAAGTGCTTTGTAAATAGGCTCTATTCACTACTCTAGCCCTTGCACTGGAATGATAAGAGACTGAAGTCACCTTCAATCACCTTTCCTCAAAAGAGGGCCGGGAAAATCGAGCAGAACATTTCACCCTTGACTTCAGTCTATTATACATTCATCAAACAAAACTAACATCTGTGGACGAATAATATGAAACAAAACTAACTGATCTATGTCTAGTACCAGGTTTGCAGTATTGAAGTAGAGAAGGAATACACTGAATAAAGCAACAGATAGCTATCAAAATGCTAATAGTAATCAGAATACCCCCTAATATTTGACGCAACATATGTAAATCAGGTAACCAATTAAAGAGCCAGTCAAACCAGCCCTGGTCAATGTGTTTTCTAACCTCTTCCGTCAAGTCATGAAGTTTGTCAATATGAGCCTGAATCGATTTCGTATGGTCAGACAGGTTAAAACAACAAAGACCCTCAAAGTCAGAACAATCATGTCCATGTTTAAGCAAAAGATAATCAATAGCCGCCCGGTTCTGCAAGATAGCTCTATGTTCACCCTGGGCGTCTAATAGTATATCAGACAGGATTGTAGAAGTATGATTAATGGATTTTACCATCCAGCAGGCCATTTTCCCAATAGACTTGGCATTATAGACCGCCAAGGCAGGAACACCAACAATGGAGATAGCTAAACTAAGGTATTCAGATTTGGAATATAAATGCATAGACTAATCACAGTCCTCCTGTAACATTACAGTATCTCGGATCACACGAGAATTGGCATTAGGATGCGAGGAGAACATCAACAAGCTCAGTCTGGTAATGGCACAAGGGCCTCCGGAAATGTTCGCGGGAATATATGGCCAGGATGTATTACCACAAGAGAAGAGCCACCCAGAGGGTAGCAACATTGTACGATAATGACTGGGGGCAACCACTAAACTCTTACAAGTCATATTATTTTGAACAGAAGTACATGATTTCGCTGATCTTCGGAAGCACAAAGTTCGTTCATGAGCTGTGAATGAAGTAGTACCCTTCAATTTTAAACGCACACATTCAGAAATAACATTGGGATCGCAGGTAAGGAAAAAACATAAATCACCCTGCGTGATATTATAAGTGATTATCTGGGACTGGATCGGGGGTGTCGAATCGGACAACACAGTACATAAGGGGCAGTATTCATGTGTAGCAAAATCTCCCAAAAGGACATTAGGACGGGCATTCTATATATTAAAAATATGGGCCAAAGTCTCTAATGAAGCAGGGACAGCAACTAAACAAGTCGCTAGAATGTCAGTCACCGAACGCATCGGTGTTAAACAAAAATGAGGGGCATTAGTCACTCGCTTGGCTAAAGTAGTCCAAAAGTTCGATGACGAATCCCACGCAGCAAAGGAACGCGGTACTCGGGTTCTCAGATCAGCCCGGGTCGATGGGTTCCCTCCTCTCTCGTCGTAGCAGTCCAAAAGGAGTCCAACGCCGACACATCCTGCAGCAACAGTCCAGAGAATGATCTGAAAGAAAATCAAATACAGGCATTATTCATTCTCGTAGGTAACATTTGTCAGCCGGGACAGCTTCCCAGCTATCTTTCCCTGGTCTCATGACTAGAACAGTATTATCATGACCGGTTGCAATAATCTCAGCTTGTTCAGGGGGATTCTTAGGCGATTGCACCCAAACTCTAGCTCCAGGATTATCCGTGGAACCAAATCCTTTTTGTCCTCGTACAGTTAGCAACGTTGGGGCAGTGCCTTTTGTGATCTCACCACTGAAAACAGGCATTATCAACAATTGAGCAATCCGGTCAGTTTTATGTATTGGTAAATCAACCTCACTGCTATTCAGCAGGAGCACCTTAATCTCTCCCTGATAGTCACTGTCAATGACTCCTCCGAGTACTTGAACACCTTTCACAGCCAGCCCGATCTAGGGGCGATTAATCCAAAATTTCCAGTGGGTATACAGACACCAACACCGGTTTCAATGATGACTCGATCTTTACTTTTTATAATAGTATCATTCATGGCATGCAGGTCTAGACCTGCCGACCCTGGGGTCGCTCTACATGGAGCCAGTGCTCCGGGGGTAATTTCCCAGTACATCACAGTGTCACCAATAGAATTGGGCTTTGCATCAACATTCGGAGGAAACAAACGCATCAATGGAGATTCAGCATTTAGAAAGGGACGATTATTCAAAATTAACAGTGCCTGAAACAAATAATCCCTCCAATTTTTATACTTGTCATCAGTCAATTTTCGCAATTGATTTTTCAGCAAACCGTTCAATCTTTCAATCAGGCCCGAGGCCTGCGGATAATATGGTATATGAAACACCCATTCAATATTATTTTCCACACAAAATTCCTGCACCAATCTTCCACGAAAATGGGATGCATTATCAGATTGAATTTGGAATGGGACACCATAATAAAGCATAATCAATTCCAATGTTTTAATGGTATTCACTTGGGTGGCTTGTTTACAAGGAAAGGCCACTAACAGGCCACTGTATGTATCAACAATGGCGCAAATGTATTGACAATTCTTACTCATAGGGAGTGGACCAATATAATCAATTTGCCAAATTTGAGCGGGCAATTTCCCACGATGTAAATGACCTTTAACAATTTGAGGCACTTTCCGCCGTCTAGCATGCTGACAAATGGGACAATGCAAAATAATGTCTTTGATTAAATCTAAAGGAATATAAATTCCTCGATCAGCGGCCCACCTGCTAGTGACCTTCTCTCCGTAATGTCCTGCTTTCTGGTGGGCCCATTTCGCCAATCCTTCCATATCAGAATCCTGCATGTCCACCAGTGCCTCAGCAATTTTAGATTTTTCATCTGCAATATTATGAAAGAATTTGTCAAGGGAGTCTATCGGGGTATGAGCATCCACATGAAAGATTGTAACAGTACTTTGCGGGAGCATTTCCCAAATCTCTTGCCATAATTCTTTTCCCCACAGTTCTTTGGAATGCAATTCCCAATTATGGGAATGTAAAGTCGGTAACCAAACTGCCAATCCATTGGCAGTAGACCATGAATCAGTAAAAATATGACAGGTGCCAGGTAACTCTTGTTTCAGAACTTGATAAACAGCATAAAGCTCAGCGAATTGGCTGCTCTTTCCCTCACCAGTTGTACTCAGCAACTTTTGTGTGATTGGATTATAGGACACTGCCTTCCAATGTCGTTTTGTACCTATGAACCTTGCCGAACCATCCGTAAACCAAACATGGTTTCTGTCCTCCGCGGACAAATCATCAAATGGTTTACCCCACTTAACAGGGGATTCCTGTACTAAAGGTACGGAATATTCACTCTCCATCTCAACCGATGGCGCCCGCGCCACCTGCTCATGCAAGGATGCAACTCCCTTTGGTCCCACACGTGCCCTGTCTTGTATGTACCATTTCCACTTAATCACACTCGCCTCCTGAGCGTGTCCAATTCGGTGAGTTTTCGGCGAACTCAAAACCCACTGCATGATAGGAATTTCAGGTCGCAGGACCACATCATGTCCCAAAGTTAATTGCTCGGTATCCACCAGAGCCCAGTAACATGCAAGCAACTGTTTCTCAAAAGGTGTATAACGCTCACCAGCATCAGGTAACTTTTTGGTCCAAAAACCTAACGGTACTTTACTTGTTCCTTGTTTTTGCCACAAACTCCAATTTGCATAAAGGCCTTGTACAGACACATTCAAATCCACATCACCATCGCACACAGGCCATAAATCCAAGGCATACTGAATCGCTTCTTTTGCCAAACTAAACGCATCTTGCTGTGGTTTACCCCATTCAAACGCATTCTTTTTACGAGTGACTCGATACAAAGGGGCCAATATTTGACTCAAATGTGGAATATGTTGGCGCCAAAAGCCAAACAAGCCAATGAAGCTTTGGGCTTCTTTCCTATTTCTCGGAACTGCAAAATCAAGAATTTTCTGTTTTACCTGTGGGATCACTTCTCTGTGTCCTTCATGCCAATTAATACCCAAACATTTTACAGTCTGGGATGGACCTTGTAATTTATCCGGGTTGATTTCCCAACCTTTCTCGCGCAGACACTCAAGGATTTTATCTAATTGGGTCTGGACTTCATCTCGTGTCTCACCTTGAATCAAAATATCATCAATGTAATGACATAACTGAATTTGCGGATGTACAGGTACCTCAGCTAAGTGCTCGGCCACCAGCCGGTGACATAACGTAGGACTATGCACATAGCCCTGGGGAAGACTTCTAAACGTCATTTGACGTCCGTTCCATGTAAAACTGAATTGTTCCTGACACTCAGGGGCAATCGGGATCGAAAAGAAAGCATTAGCAATATCAATGGACGCATACCATGTACCTGGATGCTTTTGGATTCTTTCAATTAAAGTAATGATATCCGGTACTGCAACAGTCAAAGGGGGTGTATACCTATTCAGTTCTCGATAATCAACAGTCATGCGCCAAGAATTATCACTCTTACGCACGGGCCAAACGGGATTATTCCAAGCAGAAGTAACCGGAGTTATAACTCCTGCATCCACCAAATCCTGAATAGTGGTACTAATCTCTTCATGACCACCTGGGATACGATACTGCTTCTGACAAACCACTTTTGTCGCCTGGGGAATCTTTATGGGGGCCATTCTTAAACGACCAACCCGTACAGGTCTGGATGATATATAATGTTTAGTTCCAAATTGATAACATCCATCATCCAAATGCAAAGTCATTCCTTTCAAAATGTCAATTCCAATTATGTACTCTAAGAGTGGCACAACTAATACCGAGTATTCTTTTCTAGGAATTCTACCTATTCTCATTTCAAGTGTAGTTTGTACTGCGGGAGTTTCCTTTCCACCTAAACCAGTAATTGTAAAAAATTGGCCTTTAAATTTCTTTGATTTTCCATGAATAAGAGTGGCCTCCGCTCCTGTATCTACCAATGCTCGGGCCCTTTGGATATTACGATGTCTCCAAAAAATTTCAATATCAACATAGGGTCTATTATCTCGGTGAGCCCATCTATGTACGGGAGCTTGACCTACTTCCTAGTCATTTTTACTGCGTTCTGTCAACCAGGACAAATCAGGATAAATGTTCTCACGTTTCTCAGGTATCAATATGTCATGTTCATATCCATCTCTATTACGAAATGGATTCCTGTCCTCTGTATTGTACTGCGAATTTCGATCGGAAAATCTGTGTCGATCCTCCCTCCTCCTCAACTCAGGGGACTGATCCCTTTCATCTCTACGTCTGCTGTTAACATAATCATCTCTCCCCCTTTCTCTTTCCCCCTCTCGCTCTCTCTCTCTTCCACGATGAGGGGACGCATCACGTACATAACGTCGATCATCACGACGATCAGAACGCACACGACGGTTGTCATCACCGCTGTCATCAGAATAATCACGACCGCACTCATTCGTTCGCACACGCCGTGCACCCTCCTTCCGGTCCAAACCGCGTTTGCGAAACAAGTCCCACAAACGAGGAGTAGTTTCACCATCAATATCCTCCTTCCTCACACCATCAGCCAAGAGTGCAAGAAACATGTCACGTCTAGTAAGCTTATTGTCTCCAGGACTACGAGTGTCAGGCCGGGACTGTCGTTCAGGTTTAAACCAATCACCCAGCTCACCGAGCTGGCGTACAGATTCCAGTACCATGGACAACGCGTTACCAGTCTGATTGATCAATAAAGTCATCATGACTTGCTTATAAGCAACCGGGGAAGAACGAATAATACGATTCCGCACAGAAGACGTCAGCAAACCATCAAGCAAACTGTCAGCAGTACTCAGAAAAATCGCAGTTTTCATCACCTCCTCTTTGAGGCGTTGTGCAGCATCGCGCAATGTATACCATGGCTTGTCATTCACAGGCCAGTCAGATTCAGTAGGGTACTTTTGATTACAACCCTCAGTCGCCAACTGAAGCAAACTGATTTGACCAGCACCATTATAATTACGAAAATGATCTTGAACAGTAGAATCCGAACTCAAAGAACAAAACTTCAAAGAATCGCCAGCATCCAACATAATGCCAGCAGCGCCCAGTTCATAAAGGCGCACCATCCACGTAAGCAAGGTCTCACCTGCTCGCTGTCGAAATCGTTGCAAAATATCAGTAATTTCCTGTTGAGTAAAATCCTCCAAAGAGTCCAAAGGAATACCGTTCGGATTACCGGGAGTCTGCTGCAACTTCCTACGAAAAACAGGATGTACAGAGACCGCAGGAAGAGCATCACAAGGAGCCCGATCAGTAAACTTAGGGGAACAATCTATATGAGAAGTATCAACACAATGCAAAGAGCGATCGTAGTCGCGGGACTCAACATCTGTAGCACAAGAAGCAGATTTAAAAGCCTGTCCGGAGCGAGAAGACTCGCGATTGTTAGACTCCTCATCCGAGGAACGAGAATCACTCGAGTTCCAGATATTACCATCCCATTCATCAGGATTCCAATCCAGTCCGGCTTTCGCCACGACCAGACGCACTTTCCGTTTAGAAACGCGACCACGACGATTCTTGTATTTATATCGTGCAATCCGAACAGCCGCCCTTTCAGCGATAGTCTGATACGTTTCATGTTTATCGGCAAGCAATTTATTTTGACACCGCAACAAAGTATGAGCATTTTGAATTTCAACAAACTTCCGTTCCATTTCCACATGCTCCTTCTGCAATTTCGACAACCTCTCATGTACAAGCCTGTACGCAGACAAAACAATCCAACCTCTGCGCCCTAAAATAGGAAGTTCTTCACCCTTCGCCACTGGCGCCGTCTGCAAACAGGAAATCACATCAGCCGGCTCCGCCAGCTCCAGACAAGAGTTCCAATTTTCACTCAAACCAGTAGAATCAGCCCACTCGTGGGCCAAGGCCTCATAAGGCGTTGAATCCAAGCCGGGAATATCAACAGGCAACTTAAAAACAGATTTCGACTTTCTCAAAAACATCTTGAAGAAAAAAACTATACACACAATTATATACAAAAATATACAAACGAAACCACGTACGCGCCGAGAACAAAATAAAAAAAAACAACACAAAGCACACAGGTTTCGTAAACGGTTCGTGACGCCAAATGTTCTGCCTGGTTTCTCAGATTAGATAGGACCAGCTCATCAGAGCATCACCAACTCAGCCAGAACGTTACCACCTCTCCCTCCCTAGGGCCTATTTACAATAGGTAACAACATATATCTACCACCTAAGGACAGGGAATTCCTAAGATACATACCCAAACCTCGTATAATATCAGCAATCGGCGGCCTCGCGGTCCCAGACGAACCCAGACGAACCCAGACAACCTACCCAGACGGCAGCATCAGCGGCGATCTCGCGGTCCCAGACGAACCCAGACAACCTACCCAGACGACAGCAGCAATATCGGCGATCTCGCGGTCCCAGACGAACCCAGACAACCTACCCAGACGGCAGCATCAGAATCGGCGATCTCGCGGTCCCATACGAACCCAGACAACCTACCCAGACGGCAGCAGCAATATCGGCGATCTCGCGGTCCCAGACGAACCCAGACAACCTACCCAGACGGCAGCATCAGAATCGGCGATCTCGCGGTCCCATACGAACCCAGACAACCTACCCAGACGGCAGCATCAGCGGCGATCTCGCGGTCCCATACGAACCCAGACAACCTACCCAGATGGCAGCAGCAATATCGGCGATCTCGAGGTCCCAGACGAACCCAGACAACCTACCCAGACGGCAGCATCAGCGGCGATCTCGCGGTCCCATATGAACCCAGACAACCTACCCAGACGGCAGCATCAGCGGCGATCTCGCGGTCCCATACGAACCCAGACAACCTACCCAGACGGCAGCAGCAATATCGGCGATCTCGCGGTCCCAGACGAACCCAGACAACCTACCCAGACGGCAGCATCAGCGGCGATCTCGCGGTCCCATACGAACCCAGACAACCTACCCAGACGGCAGCAGCAATATCGGCGATCTCGCGGTCCCAGACGAACCCAGACAACCTACTCAGATGGCAGCATCAGCGGCGATCTCGCGGTCCCATACGAACCCAGACAACCTACCCAGACGGCAGCTTATCCTATGATTACCATTACATAAAGGGATCAATCTCACTATTCATCAGGGGTATAGAACTATAGTATTACCCATCACACAACGGTTGCCAATTTGGATGATGTACAACTCATTCTCTAATTTAAGGGGCTCCTCTCTCCCTTATTCAGTTACCACTTACCTGATCAGGGTTAGCATCTGTTCACATAGTTGCATCTGACTAGAAGAATAGGTTACCCTCTCATACAAGAATACGAAGCACATGTCGGTTCACAAAGAACTGGGGTACTTTATTTCTCATTACAATAAACAATCATATAACACCACACTACAACACATAACCTGCAAAGAGAAGTGAAAGATTAGGCTGTGCACTCTAGTAAGAAAGGGTCGACATCACCTTATTAATATGAAGTCTGCGCTCAGCAGTCATCTAGGTTCCCTTCTCGTCTGTGGCTTGACTCGTCTTGAAGTCACACCTCCGCAATCACGGGTACACGTCTGCACCGCTATGCGCTGTTCCCTTCACCTTTCTCCAAGTCACTGGAACCTTCCTCTCCTCGGCTACTCTCTCTTCCCTTGGCTGTTCTACTAAGAGAGTATCTGTTTCTCGATTCTTCTCCGCCTTTGGAATGGCGCTTGTCTTCCCTGAAATAAGTAATAGCTTTGTTGCTAACGGCTAGATGCCGCCTACGGACTAACTCACTAACTGTCTCGGTCTTTCACTAATATAGAAGCGTGTCTCCTCATGGAAAATTCCGGCCAGTACCCTGCCGCCCACCAAATTCCTGTACCTCCCCGTACCAAGGACACGTTCCCAGCCGGCCGGCCTGATGTTGTGTCTTCGGCATGAAGAAAAATACAATCCTTCGACAAGGGCCGGCCTGAACCGGTTCTCTCCAAGCGAACAACACCTCATAACTAAAACATTACACTTGACCTAGAAGCATCCCAAGCTGCCGAAGCAGAAAGAAAGATGGAGTCTCTCCCATTTGAGGCCTACCAGGCCCGAATTCCGCATAACTCCATGGAAAGTATAATAATACCCTAACTAAAGGACGGATTATCCCTAATACTAACGAATCTATCCCCTAGCCTATGTGTATAAGCCCTAATCGAAGGAGGAGAATACAGAATTATATCAAAGTGCTTTGTAAATAGGCTCTATTCACTACTCTAGCCCTTGCACTGGAATGATAAGAGACTGAAGTCACCTTCAATCACCTTTCCTCAAAAGAGGGCCGGGAAAATCGAGCAGAACAAGGTCGCTCCTGATAACTGACCGACATCCCTCCACATATCTAAGCCAACTGTTGTCCACTTTTTCCCCGAACCACCCCCTACCTTATTCACCCGCTACCGTGGCCACCCTCCTTTAGGGTTCCCTGTTTGTACAGGTATGCAAAGGGACCAGGTGCTTGTGGCTCTGTACGTCTATGGAAAACAGGGGCTGATTGAACAAAAGAATCTGTCCAAACCCAAGCCGAGGACCAAGTTTTCGGGTCTATATTAACAAAAATGTCTGAGCCTACCTACCACTGAGCAAGAATAACAATAGTTTGAATCCTCCTTTGCCCTTGCGAATTTTCGATTTAATTTTTTAGGGATTTTATAGCCTTCTTCTAAGCCCTAAACTCGTCCCTGAGCTCTTCATCCATTTCCATCAGCCTTGTAAAATCAATGTAAGCCCCAAACGAGTCAACATCAGTGGCTTCCCCCTCTTTGACATTAATATTACTATCTTGGGGAATTAAGACATAATACCTATTTTTACATACTATGGGGCCGATTATGATGGCGGACGGACCTGAGTAGGAGGGAACCTCCGCATTGCCTGCGGAGTTCCCTCCTGTGCAATTAGGATGTGACCGCCACCCTGGCGGTCACATCCTCAATCTTTAACATTGCAGCCGGTGCAGCTTCAAGCTGCACCCGCCGCAATGTTAAAAGTGCATGCACGGCATTTGCGTGCACAAAGCAGCAGGCACCGCGTGGTGCCTGCCGCTTTGTCCACGCAAATGTGTGCACCCCCACCGCCCCTTCACCCAAGGAGCCCGCAACGGGCCCCCGAAGTGAAGCTCCGTATGCTTTTCCACGGCGGAAAAGCCGCCGCGGAAAAGCATACTTTGTACTCCATCATAATATGGATGGCGGTGTCTGATAGACACCGCCAGCCATGTTAATGCTTTTCCGCTGCGGGTGGAATCCGCCCGCGGCGGAAAAGCGGAGGACAGATTGTAAGACCCACCAGCCATCCTAATATGGCGGTGGGTCTTTCAAGGCTCGGCGGCGGATTTCCCGCATCCTCCGGGCCGGCGGTGGCTTCCGCCGGCCCGGTGGATGCGGGAAATCCGCCATCGTAATAGGCCCCTAAATCTGGCTTCACAAGAACCAGTTTTTTCTCCTCTGATGGCACATCTACACCACTGGAAGAGTGATGGATATCCGATATAGAGTCATTGTAATGGAATGTAATGTAATGTAAGCACACATTTTTATAGCGCAACTATCGCTCCGAGGAGCATCTTGGCGCTCCATACCCAACCCTGGTGAAAAATGAGTTGGTAGACAGAAGGCAGTAACACACTGTACAATTATTACACCAATGCTCTGCAGGCTATGTCTGAGAGCGAGAAGATCCATGTTTTCAATGATTTTCTGAAGTCAGTCTCCTTGACTATACAACGGAGCTGTGCTGGCAGTTTTTTCCAGGCTTTTGATCCCAGCACAAAAAAAGACTTCCCTCCCTTAGTGGCTAATCTAAATCTGGGAACAACTAAGAGGTTTTGATTGGCAGACCTCAAACAGCGTGTTGGCATATAGCGTTGAAATCCCCTCAGAAGATATCTAGGGCCCTGAGACTGAAAGGCTCTAAAGGCGATCACAAGAATCTTAAAAAGTATCCGCTTATGAATGGGCAGCCAATGTAAAGTTTTTTGTGCCGCCGAAGCAGATGATCTTTTCGGCCAGCGTAAAACCAGACGAGCAGCAGCATGTTGAACCATCTGCAGTCTATGCAGCACCGCTTTATTGGTGCCTGCATAAAGACTGTTGCAGTAGTCCAATCTAGATGTTATAAGGGCCACTGCAACAGTCTTCCTGGCCGCCAGGGGCAGCAAATCAAAAAACGTCTTCAGTGATCTGATAATCTGAAAACACGAGCCCGCCACAGCTACTGCCTGCGGTTTAAAAGAAAGTTGGGCATCAAATTTGACTCCAAGATTTCGTGCAGAAGCAATAGTGTTAGGGGGAGCTTCAGCACCCTCAGGCCACCATTGTGAGGGGGAAAACGTATTTAGAGGGCCAAAGGATATTATTTCTGTCTTCCCCGAGTTACATCTGAGGTGATTGTTAGTCATCCACTCAAATGTAGCCCGGAGACAGTTCCTCAGGTTTTCTTCTGTCCCCGGCAACTCCCTATCCAGCACTAGAATCAGCTGAGTGTCGTCAGCGTACGCTATGACTTCAATCTGGTAAGACACAATCAGCTCTAACAAGGGGACCATATAAAGATTAAATAAGACGGGACTCAAACTGGCGCCCTGTGGAACCCCTGAGTTGATGGTCTTTTCCTCAGATTTATAGTCACCTAGTACTATTACCTGACGACGCAGAGATAGGAAATTAGTAAGCCCTGCCAGCACCGTTCCACCTACACCTGCATTCTTCAAGCGGTCGGTCAAGATTGAGTGGGCGACCGTATCGAAGGCCGCCGATAGATCGAGTAAAATCAAGACGGCCTTCTTCCCCTGGTCCAATGCCATACGTAATGTCTCGGCCGAGAACAAAAGGATGGACTCAGTCGAGTGCTTGGACCGAAACCCTGATTGGTTAGAGTGGAGAATATTATTCTCCTCTAGGAAATTTGACAACTGATGATTGACAAATTTCTCTGTCAGTTTAAAAACTGCCGGGAGTAGGGAAATTTGTCGCAGGTTAGACAGGGTGGTTGGGTCTGACAGGGCTTTTTTTTGCAGTGGCATAACCGCTGCGCATTTCCAATCATCTGGAATTACAGCAGTAGCTAGCGAGGAGTTAATGATACTGTTAATCATTGGATTTAAATCCGCAACCAAGGTTTGAAGAACTATGGGCGGGCATGGATCAAATGGGGAACCAGATTTTATAGCCGAGATGGCTTGGTATGAGTCCTCCAGGGAAACCTGTGCAAATGATTCCAAGCAAGACGTCCTGGATATCAAGGCGTCTGTCCTCATTTTATCCGGATCAGCTGGAATGGGGGAACTCGGTGGAAAATCCCTGACAATATCCAAGATCTTCTTTTCGAAATAATTAGCTATATCATCACACAATGATTGCGAGGGGGGGATCTCCTGGGAAAGCGCGATGGGATTGGTGAAACTCTTAACTATCTTGAAGATTTCCTTCTGTCCCCCTTCAGAGGAAGAGATAGCCTCCAGATAGTAGGTTTTTTTGGCCAGCTTAATTGCCGCATGATAGTTCTTACGTGCAGCTATATAGATATCACGAGCAGCTGGCTCATATTTCCTTCGCCATCTGCGCTCCAGGGATCTTACTGCACTCAATTCCATTCTCAGAGCTAATGTAAACCAGGGGGCGCTCTTTTTATTTGTGGAACCATGTGTGTGACCACACTTCTTCCTTACATCTAAGGATGAGCCAAATGTTGCTAACCATTCGCAGTCATTGTGTAGCTGGGAGACAGTCTTAAACATTTCTGGGAGACTTTTCTTTGATCTTTTTTTCTTGGCTTGACAAGGCTGGTGGTTAGGCGAAAGATCAGAATTCTGGTCGACTGGTGCTTTCAGTATCCCAGTCACCTCTTCTATGATGCCATCTATTTGATCAATATCACAATATGCATCAGTTGTTATTGAACCTTTCTTAGCAATAGGATGTCCTGCTGCTACCTCTAGGGCCTTTTGTTTCCCTATAATCACTTAAACAGAAGTATTCACTTACTACATCAATCTAATAAATCCCCGGCTTTGGCTCTGTTGCTCTCAGAATATAGAATAGTCACACCGAGACAAGTATAACAAACACAACTCAGTACCTGTGAGCAGGAGGTTTGGGGGGGTTGGCTCAGACCAGCCACATTCAGCCACGACCGCGCAGACGGGCCCGCCCTTGGCTCAGGTTTTTCCCTTGTGCTGCCAAGTGAATCCACATGAGTCCCATACCACAGGACAGTGAATCACTCTTCAAGCGATCCAGATCCCTGTGATGGAGAATAGGTGAAGGTTCCTGAGGGGGTTATGGGACTTGTATTCTCTTGCTGCTGCTGCTGTCTGTAGCATCACTCCCCAGGGAAGGAAAGGGAAGGGAAGGGAAGGGCTCCTCTTTGTCATCCTTTCAGCTGGCCAGAACAATGCACAAAAACTGAATGAAACTCCCAGTAGATGGCCTTCAGTTACTTATTTTAGGAATATGGAATGTTTTCAGGGTACATGGAGTATAAGGGTTGTTTTACATAGTCCAACCAGGATAGCAAAACTCCTCTTTGAGATCTATCTGAAACATCTTCTAAACTCACCACATATTCAGCCAGCTTGGGCGTTGACCAAATCTACAGCCAGTACAAGATGGGTTACAAATGTGCTAGTGGTTCAATAGACCAAAAACCTAGGTCATGTTTAAAAATTAATAGTGTGCTTTGGGGCAAAGGGGGCTACTTTTAAAAAATGTTTTATCTGCCACCTCCAGGGCTTTTAGATTAATGTAGCCCCAGAGTTCTGCTATGTATATTGTGGCAGCTACTGGTTTAACTCTCCAAACCTCAATATGGGGGGAGATTTACTGGAACAGGGTCTTGTTTGCAAATTTTAGGGTGGCTGCTGGCCTGTGCTTTAATATAAGGGTTCTTTTGGTGACCTGGGATTCCCAAGAATTTGCACTAGAGAGGCAAATGCAAAGATAATCAAATCTAGCACTTTCTCCAGCTCTTCCCCTTCTAACGTAAATGTTCAGTTGAAGCCTCTATTGGGATGGACTTCCATAGATTTTGTCATGCTCATTTTAATTGCCAATCCGTGATCTAGGCAGAATCTGTTAAGCTTACTCAAATGGGTCTCTAGGCCCTTGGGGTTTTTGATACTAATAAAGTATCATCCGCAAATAGTAAGGCAGGTATTTTAGTTCCCTCTGGAACCGTGGAGTTGTTATCACAGTCCAATAGGTAGGCAATGCAGCTATTTATAAACAGCAGGAACTTTGTGGGGTCCAGGACAAATCCTTACCTGACTCCTTTTACAACCTTAAAAGGATCTGTATTTTACCCATTTGTAAACCATTTAACATGTGCAAAACTATCTTGGTGGAGCCTATCGAATATATCGTGAAGTGGGTGGGGAAACCCTTAGTTGCCTAGTGTGCACCATAACTAATCTCTGGGACTTCTCTAGGGACTATGTTGAACGCCGCCCTGAGGTCGACAAAAGCGACATAGAGGCTACCCCTTTTTATGTCTACTTCTTTCCACCTTATTAATTCAAACTTAAAAACTTGGTTGATGTGCTACATTTGGGATGGAATCCAGCCTGAAACTGTGTTAATATTTTATTTCATCAACCCAGGTGGGAAGCTGAACTAATAAAAGCATACAACATTTTTTGGGGCATGAATCAATATTGCTAATTGGGCGGTAGTTGGCTGGGTCAGACTTTGGGCCTTTCATGTGTATAGGAATAAGCTTTGCCCCTTTCCGTGAGATTGGAGGCTTGCCTCCTATGTAGACAGCATTGAAAACGCTTGTAAGGTAGGGTGCCCAGATTAACGGTTTGGATTTTAAGAGGTCCGCTGATATTCAATCTAGCCCCAGTGCCTTTCCTACCTTTGGAGATCTAATAGCCACAGCTACTTCAGCCACTGTGAATACCCATCCATCTTTAATGGGAATCTTATAGGATGCAGCGGTTAGCATGAAACCAAGGTAATCAGTATTTGCTGGTGTCGAAAGGGAGCTACTATATAAAGAATCAAATTGTTCACCCAGTCTTGGGGAAGAATGTATGGCTTCATCATGTTTGTCTTAGAGCCATGTGTTATAATATGCCTGAAGGCTACCTGGTCTCCTGGGTGCATCGCAGACAAAATGTCACTCTAAATTGCTGTATCCTATGTAAATTTTGTTCATTTTAAGGCTAGTTTGTAGCCTGCTCTAGCTGACTTTATAGCGTGCTCTTTTAAGAGCACTAAGGAAATTGCTCTTGGCTGGCCTACAGGCCCTATCATATCATATTCGGTCTGCCTTCTCTGAGATTTTCTTATGCAGGGGAGGTTTAGTAAAAAATCTAATTTTCTGATTTTCAAACCATTTGAAGTGCACATCCATAATCTTGTCGGAGCTGTTGGACAAAGTTGGAACTAGATCTTGGTATATTAAGACGTACTTGGGCTCATTGTCCATAATGCTCCCCCACTTAGTTCTCCTCTGGTTATTACTGACTGAAATGACACCTCAATGCAAGTGGTCACTCTCAGATCTAGAGAGGACTTTTATATCAATAAGATTTCCCCAGAAATGGACATCCAGTAAAAAGCAATGAATATGGCTCTGCTTTAGATTCCTTTTAAAGTTGGGATGCATCTCTAAATCAGATTTAGTTCTACCATTACATGCCCTCAAGTGGCAAATCATACCAAGATCCAGCATTTGCAAGGCAACCCGCATGAGTGAGAATAACAATTGCCTCAAAATTTTGGGAAATACCCCAGTATTGATCCTTCTCTCCTGCTACTTTGTTATAGAGTGTCGATGATTCAACATATAAGTTGAAATCCCCAGCTACAATCACAACTGCTTCTTTCCGTGATGTGGTGGAAATATAATCAATCAAAAATTGGAAGACAGGGGAATCAACAGATTTATAAACACTACTGCTATATCATTTAACACCTTGAATGCTACAACAATTCCCCCTCTGTGCTGAGGAGTTTTAAACACCATGGATCATGACGAGCTCAGCTCGTCATGAGCACACGAGCAGTGTACTGCATGACGAGCTGAGCTCGTCATGAGCATGGAAGGGGTTAAAAAGAATAATTTGATAATTTGTGTTTTATCAGAGGTGAAGATTTCAATGTCAAGAAGTTCTGGAAAATTGATAGATAATTTGTTAGCACAACAATACCCCAACGTGATCTTAATCCAAATTAGAAGCCCACCAGAGGGTCTACCTGAACAAGACTTACATGCTGGGACATGAAAGGTTTTAATGCTCTGCCCATATGCATGGGAAATCTCCCAAGTTTCTTAAAACATGATTATATCAGCTGTTTGTATGAATTCTGCCCAGTTCTCTTGGACATGCCTTCTGCCCAGGCCTGAAATGTTCCAAGAAATCATTGTCAGATTATTCCTATAAGTAGGCAGCATTTCTGCGAGTATCCCATGTGTTTGGACTCGGGTGACCGCTACCTCCCCTGCATGCTATAGTTGTTCCTTAGAGTGCCAAAAAAATACTCCCGCCAGTCGTGCCTTCGATGGATGGTAATGGGCCATAGACCCTTTGAAGTTGGGGGTCCCGCTAAGATTTCCCCCAATTGCCCCCTTCAGCACACAAACTGGTGGTTTTAAGAGGACATACCAATATTTAGCAGGGCCAGGAATATGAATATCAATGGCCCATTCTTCAAAAGCAGCCCTTTTATTCCATACGACATTCCTCTGGACAGTTCTTTTCCAAATTGACTAGGTTACTTCCCCAGTTGAGTTGAACAGAGGCTGTTTAAATTTGACCCAATCCAGGTATTCTGTAGTTATGTTCTTAAGTGCTGGGATATCAGAAAACAACCATCACAAATTCCCTCTGTTGAGGTGATCCATAGGGCCCTTTGGAATGAATTTTAGGAATAAAGAGCAGGACTAGATAAAATTGCCCACCTTGTCGCACTTATGGTGGTTTGGATCATGCTGCTTGTTCAACTGAGCTAAAGGGAGCTCTCTGCTAGTAGCCATAGGCTGTGCTGGGGACTATTGCTTGCTGAACTAGTGAGCTCACCTCTCGAGTGCTCAGCAAGCAGAGATTCCAGTAAATTGAGAGCCGTTGGGGCTCAGAATTTTCTGTGTACCTTAAAAGTCTCTGTCTTCCATGCCTCTGCATGTCAGTGGTTTTTCCCTTCCCGCCACTTGGTGTACAGATGTAGTACTGTGAATTTGTGAGCTCCTTTATGGGCCCCAGGGATTAGGGTCTAGTGATCACAGGAGCTCCTATTCAGAATGGGGGCCTTGGTCCACCCTCACACTATGCAGGCCTGGTGTCTCCTATTGAGAGTGAGGGCCCCTTGTCCTGGCAATCCTCACTCCAATGATTCCTTATTTCATGTTGACTTTACCACCAACTGACCATCAATCTTCAAAGCCCCCTCTGTTTTGATTTGACTCTTCTGCTTCAAGTAATGCAGGTATAGCTGAAGAAGCTACGATGGACGTGTGGATGGGGAGCAGGGTTGGAAGTTTTATCTGTGTCTGAGGGGAAAAAATTGGAAATAGATTACCTGAATTAATGGGTTCTTGTACTGTATTGCTTCTAGGTGTCTTGGGAGGCAAAGTAGTTCTTTTTAGTAGGCACTGTTTTTGTCAGTTTTTTTCAACCTTTTTCTGCCTTCTTATCAAGGCTGGAAGTTGTGAGTAGCTCGGATGGTGTTCCAGTTTCAGATGCCACTCGTAAGAGAAACCCTTTCCTGAAGCCTCTCTTATCGATCCGTTGGCTTTATGGATGAAGAACAGGTTACCAGATCTGGGATATTAGGTAATCATTGAAAGACTTCCCAGGGAATAGCTAGATCAGTTGTACCATGGTTCATTTAATTGACATCCTCCACCATAGTATGTGTAAAGAAACAAGGGAACCCTGTAAGTCAGAAAGAACCTAGGATATGCATAGAATTATAAGGAACAACAGTCCCTACAGGAAGGGTAGATAAACACAATAGGACAGAGATCTGCAATGAGCCCTGTGATGATGCTCTCCAATGGAAATACAGAACATTTATTGAATATAAAACAATTAAAGAACACACAAATACAATTATATACAGAATTAGATGCTTCAAAGATTGGAAGTTATTAGATTTCCAAACCTCAGCCATTAAAAATACAAGGTGATTTTGTGAAGGAATACAAATATCAGACAGTCACAATTAAGCAAGCATATTTTGTTCCATAAGAATTCAAGTAAGGCAGTTTGGAGTCAAGATGCAACAGTTGTTGTTTCGACCCCCACTAGAATGGGGGATCATCATCAGTACATGAGATATAATTCCCGAGCAATAACCTATGCAAAGGATTGGTTTATACAGAGTTTATTTTAAAACAATTATACTCTGTATAATTGTGAAACTCTATACAAAGGATGGGGAGAAAAAAGAAAGAATGAAAAGGGAGGAAGAAGAAAGGAAGAAAGAATAAGTTTATGAGGATTTCACAATAAGTTAAAGTGGACAATTCCCAATGTGTAGTGCTTGACTACCTGTAATAAGGGTGAAGACACAAGGAGCTAAGTGCCACTATGTTGCACTGGTTGTGAGACATGGCAGATTTAGAAAATATAATTGTAATTATAGTAGTGCCCAAACGATGAACAGCGTTGTGATGTTGGCAACTGAGGTTTGTGACATGAATGTAAGTGAAAGTGAAGCCAGTGCAAGAACTGACCTCTGCGAAATTCATAGTCCTGCGGGGGAGAGAGGGTTCGTAGTCATGCAGGGAGAGATATGGGCCATGAAATTACAAAGACAGGTAGAGCCAAAGGCTTCCTCAGTAAAAATACATTTCTTTATCTTAACACTAGATCGCCCAGAACACCGGTGATCAACACTCTGCCTAAGATCCACAAAAATATAGATGCCCCACCAGGACGCCCCATAGTGTCCGGTTGCGGCTCTATATTGGAGCCACTTGGTCGATGTTGATTGTTTTATCAAAGAGTTTGTACCAAACACTCAATGCTATATCAAAGACATGATGGACATGATCAACTTAGTTGAAGAACTAGCTTTTGACTCTGAAAATTGCATACTCTGTACTTTGGACGTCGAAACCCTTTAGGCTAACATCCCCCAGGTGGAAGGGATTGAGGTCATTCAAAACACTCTTGACTTAAGGATTCGCCCACACTCTGTACCTACCTCATTTATCCTTCACTTGATGAAGATCTGACTGACTCAGAATCTTTTCGAATGTAATGGTATATTTTTCCAACAAATCAAAGGTACATCCATGGGAGCAATTTTTGCTCCCAATTTTGCAATCATGTTTATGGACTGGCTTGAAACTAAGAGGACCCTATCTGAATGTAACCCTTTTATGACCAACATAATGATTTGGAAGAGATATATTGATGATGTTTTTATGATTTGTCAAGGCTCTGAAGCTACTTTGATCATATTCCATGACTGGCTGAATACGAATTGCAATCGTCTAAAATTCACCATTATACATAGCAAATCACAGACAGCATTTTTGGATTTACTTATCATACCACACAAGGGTTAATTGCCTAGGTAATGGGACCATCAATAAATGTTGAAGCTGTGCTAGTAAACTGATGTTTACCTTAAGGGATAACGTGGCAAATGTTAAGGTGTTCATGGAGTTCTCCTTGGTGCAGAGAGGTTTTATTAATGTTAATCCAGGTAGAGCATACAATGTTTATTATGGACTGTACAAAGGAATAAAAGAAAGAGTTCATTTGGAAAGTGCAATGTTTTTGAATGGTGATGGTGTTTTGAACATCAGGAATAAAGCTGGAGTGAGCTCACAACATGTAGCTCTTTGGTTCTTTACAGGCAGCACTGAATTTTGAGGCAAAATGACTACAGTATTTTGTATGATGTTCTGAACTTTGTGCAAGAGCAGTCAGAGATTTTCTAATCCTGTACATTCAAGTGAGGGATCAAAGATAGGGGTATTTATATTAGTTTTGGCTGGCAAACAATTTCTGAGGGGGGTTAAAATCTCCGTTTGCACATGGTTTGAGGTATAAGGTAATTTGCTTTTTAAGTTAATGTACATGATTCTGTTGGTAGAAAACAATTGTTATGTGCTCCTCTTTTCAGCACTTTCTGTTCAGTGTTTAAAATAGTGGTACTGTAGGGTCTTGGGCCGTATTATAAAGAGTAGTGCTGCCTGAACACATAGCACTTGTTTTTTGCATTTAAGGTTCCTAAAGTTCATACACATAACTCAGAAATAATCGGAGTTAATGCATTACCTTTAGAAAGAACAAGCTAGAAGCAGAGAAATGCAATCTCTGTTCACTGTTTCCTAATTATACTGCCTAATGTAAATGTAAATGTAAATGTAGTATACTTGTAAAGCGCACAGCTGCCCCAGCAACGGGGCGTCCCGGCGCTGTATAACTCTGGGGAACCCGTCCTGGCTTTCCCTGTGGGATGGTCCCTGCTGGGAGTCCCCAAGGTGGAGCCAGGCATCCCCGGAATTGGTGGGGCCGTTGTGGAGATTAGGCAAGCTAATGCCCAGAGTTGCCGAGTGTGATCCCTGATTAGAGTAAGCACCGAAGCGAGAATTATCGAGTCCGCTGACCAAGGTCCACGACCCTGCCGCGTCGGGAATCGAACCCTGGTCCCGGGCCGACTTCTGCTCTCGGGTCTGCCGCCTCTAACCAGTGAGCCACACTACTCCTATGTTTCATGGATACAACCAGAGAAACATAAGTTATGTATATAAGCTGTAGACACCACAGGCACATTTTAGCAGGAAAAAAGTCTACCTTGAGCGTAGAATAGATGATGCAGAGAGCACCAGCAAAGAGATATTTAGGATAGTCAAGGAGTTTATTTCTCCCTCCACTGGTGCTCGCTCTCATGTGTACACCGAGATCTGGATTAGCCAGTTATCGGATTTCTTTGTAGACAAAATTAAAGCTATTCACGATTCTTTTTGCCGTCCTTGCTCTATGTTTGTGCCGGGTTCTATATCCAGCCTGGATACATCTATATCGGAGGAAGGCCCACTTCTATCGGAATTTCCGGTAATGTCCCCCACGGTCTCTCTTGACCTACTGTCTCGGTTTAAGTCCGGCTCCCCGCTTGACCCTTGTCCGGCGAAATGTTTGGGGAAAGTAGCTCCGGCTTTAAATGCGGTGCTCAATCCTTTACTTAATGCCTCACTGAGCACGGGTGTTGTCCCTCAAGCGTGGAAGCATGCATTGATTCTTCCACTGATCAAGAAGACTACTCTTGATCCTCTAATCCATGCTAACTATAGGCCTATCTCTCTCCTCCCTGCTCTGGCCAAGGTTACCGAGAAGTACGTGCAAAGCTCCATTACCAACTTTATTGAGAGTAATAACATACTTCACGACTCCCAATCGGGCTTTCGCACGAATCTTAGCACAGAGACTGCCCTTCTTGAGGTCACCGATGCCATCAGGGAAGTTTTGGATACTGGAGGGAAGGCCATTTTGGTTATGCTGGATTTGTCGGCGGCTTTTGACACCGTCCCCCATGAAGGTCTCCTTTTAAGACTCCAGGAGATCGGTTTTCGTGGGACGGTGTTGAACTGGTTTAAGTCATTCCTGACCGGCCGCCGGCAGGTGGTCTGGGCACCTCCGTTTTCCGCGGAAATGCCGCCGCTGGAGGTGGGGGTGCCGCAGGGCTCTATTCTAAGCCCTGCGCTTTTTAACATCTATATGGCCCCTCTGGCGGCGGTTGCGGAATCTTTTGGTGCCCAGATCATAACCTATGCTGATGACACCCAGCTGCTCTTTACCTCTGAAAAGGGTAAGGATTTTGATGGCCCACGGATTAGAGACTGTCTGGGAGCCGTCTTTACCTGGTTCCAGCGACACAGCCTAAAATGCAACCCTGATAAATCGGAATTGCTTTTTTTTGGATGTCCACCTGATCCTGGCTGGAAGGCCTGGTGGCCTTCAGATATGTCTCCGCCGGATGCTGCTTCTCCCAAAGCTAAAAATCTGGGCTTTGTAATTGATGATGGCCTTACTTTTGGCCCTCAGATCATCGGGCTGACCAGCAAATGCTTCAGCCTCTTGAAAATGTTACGGAAATTCCTTCCGCTGTTGTCGCTGAAGCACAGAAAGATCATTGTGCAGGCCTTGATAGGCTCGCGTTTGGATTACGCGAATGTTCTCTATCTTGGCCTTCCAAAATATCTTTTGACGCGACTGCAGATTGTGCAAAATTCTGCGGCTAGAGCCATTTTTGGTCTCCAGCGCAGGGCCGGAGCCACAGAGTTGCTAAAAAAACTGCACTGGCTCCCAGTCGCTAAGAGGATTGTCTTTAAGGCGCTTACCTTTGCCTTTAAGGCCCTTCATCGGATTGGCCCCAAATATCTACAGAAGAGCTTGGCTTTCTATGTGCCTCGTAGGACGCTACATTCCGCGACTTTACTCAAAGCCCTGATTCCTTCCATCTGCCGGGCTAGAATCGGAGGACGCTCTTTTCGCTTTTTATCATCTCAAGGCTGGAATGACATGCCTGTCTTGCTCAGGAAAGCCGAGAACCTGCTCTCTTTTAGGAAAGGATTAAAAACTTGGCTTTTTACACAGTAATTGTCTTTCTGCTTTTTTCTGTTTCTGTAGTGTTATGTTTCTTTCAGATTGAGGGCTCTTTGTCAAAGCGCCGGGACACTCCTAGGAGTAGCCGTGCGCTATAAAAGAGTATTTTTAACATAACATAACATAACATAACATAACATAACATAACATAACACCTCAAACACTTAAAAAGACACTTGGTTGTGCGTTGAACCAGCACAGCTCTTGATGATGGGTCCCCTGGCTCGACCAGCATTATACGGACATGCATTTTGGTTTCGAAAAGAGTGCAACATACAAGTGTGCTCTGTTAAGTTAGGTGCATATTTATGATACTAAAAAAAGTGCTGATTTATTTAGTGCAACGTTCTCTTTTGACTTAAGTTTAAGTCTTAATAGCATTATTTTGACAAAATCTGAAAGTTTAAATATTAAGCTGATGCTTCACAAATTCCAACCTTTTGCACACACATCTAGTAACAAGTGTGAATGCTAGAAGTACCAAAAATGTGCATTTCGACTCTCTTTCTTTGTCAATGCCGCCAGTGTTGGCCGTTTATTGGCATTGCTTCACATGCCTTATGTCTCTTCCACAGTACACCCTAATGTGTGTTTCTTTTTTTAATCAAGTAGTAGTGCTTAAAATAAATCTTTGGTACATGGTAGTCCTAGCCCCTTGATATACCTCTGTAAAAAATTGTTGTCCAGAGATTTACATTTTTTATTTGTGTTTTTGTATCAAAGAAGTAATTTAGCTTGGGTACATATTGTCAATCAGGGATGAATTTTTCTGGATGACATTTTTAAAAATGGCCGACGTGTTGAAGTGATGATGTAAAATTTCAGGAATCATGAGACCTATATACTTCATTTTGGTGTCAAAACATAGGTTTTGGGGGGCAAGTAATCTAATAAAGACCAAAAATAATTCCTCACTGCAACCCTTTCTCCAGGTTTCATAATGACAGCTCTATAATGATGTGTTTTAACCATCATATTGGTAATTTATTTTAATATTGTTTTTGTTTCAGGTTTTTTGTTGATTCAAATTCATAAACATGAGCGAAGCATGTGGTAGCAGAGATTTTTATCTCCTGACAGAGTGTTGCTAACTACAAAACCTGAAAAAAATTTGTCATATGCCAAACTAATCTGAAAGAAAAACTAACATCTACTGTGGCTGGACTCCAGAGAGTTTGAGATGCTGCAGAAATATGGCAAGACACAGTTCACATAAGATTAAATATGATGGGTGAGGAGGATCACATATTTTATCATTGTAACAACAAGTGTTACAAGTCATATACAATGGAAAAAAGCCTGGAAAAAATTGTCAAAATATTTCAGAAACCAGTGAATCACAACAAGAATCCAAGTCTTCTGAGAAAGCGATGACTACCAAACCCAAAGCCCATCCAGTTAGAAGATCGATGGCTACCCCTCACCCATCTCCAACAACTAATTATAAAGCAGAAGATTTTCAATGTGTTATCTGTGGTTTAGCCAGAACAAGGGCCAGAAGGATTGGCAAAAGAACAAAGTACAGAGTATGTGAGTCTCAAAGAGCAAACATGTTTTTATCTGCAGATAGTTTCTTCCAAGATGAAGGTATCAGCCAAGTAGCTGATGTAAACAGCGAGGTGAATGAATTTGTGGCGGATTTGTATGCACACCCGAACTGCATGCATGCATACATTCGAAAATATGAATGTACAATGAGTTCCCTGCATCAACATAACTGTCAGCCCTTGGTTAAGTTTTCACTATTCGAAACATCAAATTAAGTATTAAAGCCTCTCTTGAGTTTTGGCTACGGGTTCACCTTCAGTGAGATCAGAGAAATAATGGTCAAAATTGATGAAACTTTATTGAGTCATAGTAATGAAATTAAGATTTTTCTGGTGAGAATGTACAGTGACAGAATTTGTTTTTGTTAGTCTAACAAAAACACATGAGCCACTTCTGTTGTTCTCAGCTGATTTTCCTCTTGAAGGTCGTGCTGCCAAAATAAGATTACAGAATGCAGTGAAATCAGCAGGAATTTATTTAAGAAATGTCCTGAAAGATTCAGATTTTGGAATTAATGCCACAATTTGTGATGCTCCAGAGCTCCACAAATCATGGGAGTCAACAAGAATGGCTATTGTTGGCTTAACTTTTTTACATCATGTTTTAATATCAGTTAATGCAAAACTGTTACACACTAATGTTCTTGAGTTCGGAACAGAAGCCGACAACATTGATGATGGCTTTAAAGATATAAGCGTAGAAGTGGAAGACAATCCCATGAACCAACAGGTTTAGGCTGTGCAAATGAGCTGTCTTTTCTAAATCATGTTTTATGAATGACATCACTGCAAAAAGAGAACTCTGCGACACATGATGATGGCGCACACAATATACGACAGGTGTAAAAGTAGAGATCTAATCACTTCAATTAAAAGGACTGGTGTATCAACAAGTTATAGTGACAGAGCATGAAGCAGGAATTCGTTAGCAGCTCATGTTGTAAAATCTTGCGAATTCAACAGCACAACCCTTCCAAGTCACTTTACCAGGAATGGATTTACAATTGGCACTTTTGATAATTTTGGTTTTGAAGACAGCTCTTCTTTGTCTAAAACATCCAGCACACATGATACTGCCATGGCACATTTTTTAAGACTATATCCAATGAATTATCTGCTACAACACAAGTTGTGTCCTCTGTAGGCATAAACTGACAAAGCTACAAACTTATAATCCAACTGCCTTGTTAATGTGTGCAAAATCACTACAAGTCATCAACACATCCTAGTCTACCAAAACGTTTCAAATTGGGTGAGAACATAGACCTTTTATCTGATATTGTGGTGAGCAAAGATGATTTAACTGAATTTATCATATCGCTTATTCACTGCAGACTAAAGGATGAAGAAAAGCCAGTTCCTCCTTCAACTGGAATTCATGCTCTGATCTCTCATTATACCGTCCCACTGAAGATGGTTTGGTTTTTACCAGAAATACCATTTCCGGTCACAAACTACGCAACAGTATACACAGTATACACAGCTCTAATTCATTTCCAAAATGTGCATGCTCAACTTAAAGATCAGCCTATACTGCCAATTTTCTATGATGAAGGTGTTTTCCATAATGTACATAAAGTAAAATTGGATGACCGTTATCCAATGATGGGCATTTTGCACATGACAAAAGTTGCGCTGTGGTATACAGGAAGTTATCTCAGTGGATGTGGCATAGACAATGCACTTATTGAGGCGGAAATCTTTGGAAGCAAAACTGTTCTGTCAGTATTGAGTGGTGCTCATTATGTTTGTTTGTTACAAGATATGCTCATTGTATATGAGGCTTTAGAAATGTTGCATTAGAATGCTTTCTGAAACAAGAATGACAATTTAAGTTTTGCATATTTTTTTCCTCATACCACCAGAAGCGCCTGCAACTTTCAGAAGACCGCTCGATCTGTCCGCCCTCCGGTCACTGCATTTGACCCTGTCCTGAAATAAAACAGGATGCAAAGTGGTAACCAACAGAGAGGCGGGCGCTCAGCAAGTTGTAGGGGGAAAGAATATTAACAAGAACCTTAGTCGTCCCGGTGCTACCAGGGGGAAGGTGTGGTTACCATTCAACACCCACCACGATCCACCTAGGTGACTCTAAAAACGTACACAGTTCTCCCAGAGCACACAATTATATAATAATATAATAACAATCTCTGTAATAGCTAAGAAATCAAATACCATAGTCCAAATAACACAGTCACAGAAATCCTAGATCCAAATACTGATCCAACAATCCAGATCCTCGTATTTTCAGGTAGGTTTATTTTTCAAAGTTCATATCCAGAATAGTAGTCTTCGTTTTTCAATTCAATATCCCATTCTTTATTCTTCCAATTTAATAACCCAAATTTACAGCAACCAACACGTGTTTCGTCGTGCTGGATAAAGCACAATGACTTCCTCAGGGCTGTAATCCAAAATGAACAATCAATCAGAACCTTATCCACACATAAATGTATACTCAAGATCACGTAGAAGGAATCCCGTGCTAAAGAGTAAATGAAACCAAATCCCAAGTAATAGCATCACCCGATTATGTGATGAACAAAGTAAAGATGCACCACCACTAGATAGAGTACAGCAAAAGATACTATATACATAATTTACCTTTATTCTCTTCAAAAATTCTCAAATATCACTCCAATTTCATACGCCAGATAATTCCATGGACATATCCTAAAATGATACCACACAGTCAGAGACCACTAAAAAATTCCCCAAGATGAGTTTCTCACAGTTCGTCTCTTGAAACAGTTATTGTTCTAATAACGAAAGCCCCATCAACCATCAATACATGTAGGTGTATAGCGTATCCAAATTCTATTCGAGAATCCACCCCTACTAATCATACATATGCCTAAATATCATCGGCCAGTATTATTCAAAATTTACCGTATGAGTCAGGTCCAGCGTTGTAAATTATATCTTCCAAAATTAATATTCAACCATCCAATGGTACCATAACGAACTCCTAAGACAAACATGCCAAATTACATGTAACTATAATATTGTCTCCTACATACTCAATATGCTATTCATGGTTATTACCAATGACACAATCCTAAAACAAGTATGCCATATAAAACCAACAGTTATATAGGTGTGTATATATATTACGGGCTACAGCGGACGTGAAATAAACGTTGCATCAATCATACATTGCAAAAGGCGCCATCACATATACATATTATCCGTGAGATACTCTTAAAACTATATTATCAAGCTGCTCTACGTCACTACAGTAAGTCTATGTTCATTCCACTCGACTCCAATGGGATGTGGAGGGGTGTCACAATCACCACAACGCTCAAACTAAATAATTCACTCATGACTGTAATGAGAAAAATGAAAAAAGTATAACTATCAGAGTGAAAAGCAAGGATGGGAGGCAGATCAGAATTGAAGAGAGGCATAAAATGTTTTTTGTAAAGTCCATACAATCCACAGTATATTATTTTACAGAGTTATATTCCTCCAGAACAAATCCAAATTGAAAATATTTCTCCAGGGAAAAATCCATAATGTACATAATCTCAACTCTTATCATAATATAGTTTTACATCTCATTAATACAGTAACTCCAACATCATGTTCCATGAGTATTACATAATCATAGTGTCAACAGCATTGCAAAAAATTAAATATCAACATACTATTTGCAGAGATACCAATATTACAAATTACAGTTAATACTACTTTTACTCCTGTCCCAGAAAGTATTGGAACTCGTTGTCAATATTCATACCCAGTTCAACTGCTTTCAATTTCATCAGCCACAAGACCTCTCTACGCCTCAGCTTCAGTTGCCTATTTCCTCCTCTTGGGTCAGAGCTGATATGGTTAATTCCATGAAAGCTAAAAACATGTTTGTCCATGTTATCATAATTCTGGACGGCGTGAGCTGCGATGGGATATCTAGTATCAACATTTTTCCACGCCCTAAAATGTTCGACCATTCTGTCTCTCAGTCTCCTAATTGTGCTGCCGACATATATTTTGCCACATGTACATACTATTACATACACAACATAAGTGGTGTCACAGTTGATAAAAGTATCAATTACATAAGTACCAGTGCCGTTGTCACTAAACTCTGTAACCTTCTTTGCCGCCCATCTGCAGGAATTACACCATCCACATTTATGAAAACCTCTCACTTTGTTGCTCAACCATATATTCGAACCCCTAACGGGTAACTGGGACTCACAGAATTAGCCAGAGTTTTGCCTTTTCTAAAAGTAATACTGGGTCTCTCTCCTAAAAATGGCCTCAAATCTTTGTCTGCTTTCAGTAAATGCCAATATTTATTGAATATAGGGTAAAGTTTTTAACTTTCTACACTATAGTTTGTGATTAGACGTACTTTCTGTCCTTCCCTGCCAGTTGTATTAATTGCCTTCGGTAACAATGTTTGTTCTCGTTTCAGACCACATACTCATTTTCTCGCTTTATCTGTAACCTTATGGTCATAACCCCTTGCCTTGAATCTACGTGATATATCTCCCAGATTCCACTGAAACTCCTTATCCTGTGAGCAGTTTCTTCTGGCTCTCACCATTTCACCGAAAGGTATCGTATTAATCTGACTTTTCGGATGACAGCTTCTCGCATGTAATAATGCATTGCAGCTAGTTTCTTTTCTATACATTCTACTGCAAAGTTTATCCTCACAGACATAAAGTTCAATGTCTAAAAATAAAAATTTTTGTTGATCACAATGTGTAGTAAAAAGTAAGTTGACATCATTATCATTCAAATACAAGAAAAACTCTTGCAATCTCTCAAATGTACCAGTCCATATCATTAGGCAGTCGTCGATGAAACGACCCCAGTAGTGGATATATTCTATCCACTGATGACCAAAATGGCCCCAGACCCACTCCGCCTCGAAATAAAATCGACAGGACCTTCACCTCTGTCGATGCCTTGGTGAAATCATTGGAATACATGACCAATTCTCAAGAATCTGCACGACATCGAAAAGCCAGTCCAAATACCAGGTGGGCGGCCCATTTCTAAACCCAGATCTGAACACCATACCCAAACAAATGCCCTTACCCAATCTTTTACCTTTGGGGGGAGGGTTTTGCATATCTTATCCCAGAAGTAATCAACATACATGGTGTACTTCATTCAAAAGACATAATGCACAGCAATGCATTTTCAGTACACTCAGTTCAAAATCAGAAAACCTGAAAAACAAGTTCTTGGAGTTTGCCAAAGAATGTGAAGAAAAATCAGAACTGTGCAAGTACTGGGGAAATGTATTTCACATGATAACACTAGTGAAAGTCTTGGTACATTCTGATCAGGAAGGTGATTGGGAGTTGCAACTGAAGACTGTGTAGTCACTGATTACTGTGTTTCGCAAATTTGATTGCATAAACTACCTGAGATATAGGACCTGGTATTTGGAAAAAGTGAAGAAACTAGGGGTGGAAAACCATATCTCTGCAGAAAATTCATCCAAAGATGTCCTTGCCTGCATCAAAAATTCAACACCTATACCTGTGCAACTTGATAACTTCTGGTCATCAACTTTGAACAAGACGAACCTGGAGATGTTAACTCGCGAAACATTGCTGATGCTTAAGTGGACACTGAATTTCCAATTATTGCAAGTGGAATGATTGCCAATAAGGAGTTGGTGCCTGCAGAAATGTATTCAAATGGTATGGACCATATTGTTCAAGAACCTAACAGCAAATTGTAGGAAGCTGAACTTCGTGTTGTGCCACATGTTGAGTGGGCTGCTCAAAATGGTTCCATTTGAGTAATTGTACTGTCAAATGACAAAAATGTTATTATTGTGCTACTTAGATTTGTTGCAATGCTCATAAGTCAAGGATTGTCAGAGTTATGCATGTCATGGAACAGGTGAGAAATGATATTTAATCCTGCTTCATATTCTATACAAGAAACTTGACCCAGAGATGCCCAGTGTTCTTATCAAGGCGCATATTCTTATGGATGATTACACTACGAGGAAAATCGAAAAACAGCTTGGAGCTTTAACTGCTGAACCTGTGAAGTTTCTGAACACATTTGCTGAGACAGAAGAAGAATGTGACTAAAAAGATTCAGAAAGATGCCTTGTGTGTGTGGAAAATGCGTTCTGAGGGTCACATATTTGACGACCTTCGGTACAGTGAGTTCAAGAGATTAGCCTTGCTAAGTGACCTTCCACCAACATCATATTCTGTATGTGGACACATTCACAGAGCATTCTACTTGATCAGAAGATGTGTAAATGTTTTGATCATGCATATGTTGAGAAAGAGCTGTGTGAATTTGGTTGGGAAGATATTGATGGGTGCTAAAACCTACCACATTTTTAAAGCCTCTACCCACAAAACGTACAAGTACTTGCAAAACTGTGCTTCAAAAAGATGTCCCTGTTGATGTGCTCATCCCTGATGTTCAACATTCTGCAAATGTACCATGAGAGACTGCTGAAACAAATAATTAAAGTGAACTATGAAAATGTGCCTTAAACAGGAGTGATAAACATAATTTTTTTCTTATTCAGATCATAAACATTGTTTGGTGTATACATAAAAGGATTTAAAACCATTATTATGTGTTTCATTTCAATGTATGTCTCTTCTTCCTCCAAATTAGCTGCCATTTTTGGAAATGGAAGAAGGATTGCTCTGAGGAGTTATTTTCTGTCTCTATAAGAGTACTCGACCACCAAAACCTATGGATTTGGCAGCTAAATGAAGTATATGCGTCTCATGGTTTCTGACATGTTACATCCTCACTGCAAAACATCCACCATTTTTAAAAATGTCATCCAGTAAAATGTGGCCTGGATCAGCAATGTCTACCCAAGCTAAATTACTTCTCTGATGCTCCCAAAACACAAATCAAAAATGAAAAGCTCTGGACAATTTTTTACAGGGATATGTCAGTAGGCCGGCATTACATGCACTATGGTGATCAGGACAACGATGAATTCACCTTTCATTCTGCAGAATCAGATTTTTATTGTACAATTAATTAAAATCATCACAATAGCAGGTGACTGCTGCTATAATATAAAGAAAACATTGCAGACCTAAAATAATTCAACAATGTGCCATCATGGTTCATATTGCAGTAACTGCAAACAAGCCTTCACAAATTAAGAAAATAAAATAAACATTGGCATATATTCACCATAAAATTGTCCATGAACTTGCCTTGGTCAGTGTTTGTAATTAAAACCCCACTAGGAGGCTATGGTTTAGAAATCAGTTCAATGGTCTTTATATCATAACCACGTATCCAATAGATCACAACAATAGACAAAAACTTAAAAAACAATATGCAATAGTATTTAGACAATTGTACAATTTATTTGATAAAAATAATACATTCATAGTGCCATTTAAAAACAGTTAAAAAATGAGTAAAATCACAGTAATTTGTTATCCTTATTAAAAAACTACAAAGTTGTCAATTTTAATTTTTAATAAGGATAACAAATTTCTGTGAATTTACTCATTTGTTAACTGTTTTTAAATGGCACTATGAATGTATTATTTTTATCAAATAAATTGTACAATTGTCTAAATACTATTGCATATTGGTTTTTAAGTGTTTGTCTATTGTTGTGATCTATTGGATACGTGGTTATGATATAAAGGGGTTTATAAATGTCAAGTGTAGACTTTTTCCAAATTTAAGTAGAATAGGGACCTTTTTCATTTTCATTCATTGCTCCTTGTCCCTAATTGGATTTCTAAGGAGACCTCCCTGCCTTTTTGATAATTAGAAATCAGTACATCATCAGTGTGAAAGAGCTTGTTCCGGGGACGCCTGGCTACAATTCAGCAGTGGATGCGAGTTTTAAAGTGCCTATCAGGGGTGATATATAAAGCATTATGGGGTATTCCGACAGTGGATTCAACACTAAGCTAAACAAAGCTTTGAGGGTTACGGCTACAGCTAGGGAGTAGCCAGTGAGTGCACTACCGGAGCGTGCTGATTGAAAACCATTGAAATTAAACCGCAACTTAATGTGTTTCATACAACTTCCTAAAAATGCTACTTCGTAAGATGCGATGGATGCCCAGCTAAAGCCTGCTTAGCAGATTCCTTAAATATCTGGAGTTTATAAATATTTCTGGAAGATAGGATGCAGGAGCATGTTGAGTTATATCTTTGAGCCTCTCCCATTTGCCTCAATGGCTGCAAGGCATGCTGGTAGTTGCACTGCCTGGGAACATTTATTCAGCTGCTTACATTTCGTGTGCTCCCTAAGGTGCAACTAAAAGTGCCTCATGGCACTATGCAGAGTGTCTGAATACATTGATTAAAGATCATTGAGCTAAAGTGCGCCCTGAAGTGTATCTTAAAGTCCCTCAATCCGATATATATTGAGTGCTATAGATGCCTAGCCATCGATAAATGTTCAGGCTCATGTGAGGAGGTTCAGTTCCGGGTGGATCCACTGGATCCACCATTGGTCTAGGGCTGACTTTGTAAACCCCTTCTAGCGTTGGGTGGGGCCTTACTGGGTGGCCAACTACTGCTCAAACAAGGTGGACGTGTAAGAGTACGTCATGGGCCGTATTACACATTATTACTGTTTGCGCCCGACGCACCTTTCAAAAGGTGCGCTGGGCGCAATCAGTGATAATGCGCCCCATTATGGTGTATGCACTGCCCACAGGGAGGCCGCAAACTCACGGGCAGTGCATTCATGTGAAAACACGTAGCAGTCGCTCCGTGTATTCGCCGCCTGCAGTTTCAAAGGGGTTATAAGATCCCCTTGCAGGCGGGTGCAGTCACTGACTGCACCCGCCTGCAAGGGGATGTCTGGGGGGTCCATGGGACCCCCTTTATCCCTTTCAGAGGGCTGCTGTCAGGAGGCGCACTGACACCTTTTATATGGCGGTCTGTCAGTGCTCCTCCCGAGGGCTTCTGTAATATGGCGTGGGCGCAGAGTCGAAGGAATTCCCTTATTTGCATAGGGAACGCCCCTAAGCAAATGAGGGAACACCCTTTGTTGTAAGGGCTGGCGCTTTAAGTGTACCAGCGCTATCGGTATTATAGAAGGGGATGCACAAGCGTCTGCGTCCCATTCTATAATACCAAAGTGCCCCTGGGGCACGCAACGGGGGCGCAAATGCCCGTTGCGCCCCCGGGGCTCTATATTGGGCTATTACTCACATGTAAGCTTCATTACAGGTCCAGATAATTAAAGACCTCAAAATGCGACGTAGGTGGTCTTTTCTAAGTGGCAGTAGTAGTTTGCAAATGCAGAGTACATGAACGAGGGCCTCGATCCCCATGGCACACAGCCTGCACTGCTTATCCTCCTTACACTCCCTTCTACCATATCCATAACCTTTTAGGGGGATGGAACCAAACATTAATTCCATCAGCTGTACCTTTGGGCCCAGGGCCAAAAGGTTGGGTCAGATAGGATGGGAGTGTCCCAGGTTCGTAGATGTTGCCAGGCCAGCTGCCATGAAAGACATCTCCGTCAGGGCCTTCCTGTCCCACTCCACAGATATTCATTGTGCTTTTCTTTAATAGTAATTTCGAAGTTTGCCTCACAGAGAGTCTGGCTGCCCATATATCATGTACTTCTAGGATGGACAAGACGCCACTCAGATACTGGTGCCAGGTGGATTGATCCCGGTGTAATGCACACCACAGGATATGTGTTAATTTGCTGGCCTGCGCTTGTTCAGCTTTTAAACAACAGGACAGAAACTTCGCATTCAGCACCTGCTGTTGACCTACCAAGTTAAATTATAATCGGAATGTGTATGTGTTACACAGTTAGGTAGAGCCAAAGTGCTCCTGTAGTGATTAATTTGGGCTCGTTCGAGCCAATTAGCCATTCTGCCTCTAAATGACAGTGCTCCATAAACTACGGTGGTCATTGGTTTGCGGGCTATCACCTTTAATGATGTTCTCAGATCAGGAGACTGCAAGTACTTATGCAGTTTACAGAGGCCCAAGAGTAAAGAATTGGGCGAGGCTTGCTGAGCATATATGTGGGGTGAAATGCGACCCCAGTTTTCCAGCCACACTCCAGGATATCTGTATGAGGCCACCTTCTCACTAGGACACCCTTGGATACGCCACAATCCTTATTTATTAGCTTATAGCTAATAACGAATTTCGTAGCGCGCCCTGCATCGCAAAATGCGATGCAGGGTGCGCTACGAAATTAGTTTTATTACTAAAATTGTTTACTTACCTGCAATTATCCATATTCCGGTTTTTAGCACCCTCCACCCTGCCCCTCCCCCGCCTTTCTGCCCCACAGCAACTCCACGGGCCGCAGCTGCATCAGGACAAAGGCCACGATCATCAGCGATGCATGGCGTGCTACGAAATTCGTTTTGTTAAATAAATAGTTTACTTACCTCCAATTATCCATATTCCGGTTTTTAGCGCCCCCCACTCTGCCCCTCCCCCGCACCGCCTTTCTGCCCCACAGCAACTCCCTCCACGGGCCGCGGCTGTCCTGACGACCTTTATTAGCAGGTTGATGTCCCTTGAAGTCCTTGGTCAGGGAGTGTAGTAGTCCTTGTAAAGCCATCTGCATCTGATCCTTAAGAGCTATATCAAATTAATGTTGCAGCATTTGAAATATGTGGCCTGCTATCTTGAGGGGAAGGTGCTTACCTCTTCCAGATGCTCCTTTAAATCAGCCAAATAGAGATTAAATAACAAGGGTGCAAGAAAGCATCCTTTATTCAATCCCTTTTTGGAATAGATTTTAGCAGATATGGTCGAGCTGGAGCAGACTTTTATTTTTACTCATGCATCTGTGTATAACATGATAGTGATCTTTAGCAGCCACAATGGGAGGCTGCCCTTATTTAAGTCGACTCTGTGTTTATTTGCCTTAGTGTATTTATTACATGAGTAAGACAGCAGATAGTCCTGGATAGTGCAGCTTTTTTAAAATCCTTTTTGAAAGGAAGGCTTAAGATGTTTTTCCTTGGCCTATTTTTCTAGTCCCTGGTTTAACACCTTCACTGCGGCGGCTATCCCGCCGCAGCGCTAAGGGGGAAGGGGGGGCCACGCAGCGCTCACACGCTGGTGACGGAACCGCTCCATCATCAGCCTCGGGTGAGCTGTGCTGATGACGGAGCGGTTCTGTCATGGCCCGCCCGCTCAATAGAACGCGCCACGCAAGCACGAAATCAGCGCAAGCAGGCGCGTCGGGCGGGCCATGACGGAACCGCTCCGTCATCAGCACAGTGCCACCGCGGCTGATGACGGAGCGGTTCCGTCATCAGCATCGATGTGGTTAAAATGCTCACATGACATGTTCCCTCGTTGTCCAGGAGGGCAATTTACAATAGTAAAAGATCCTCTCCCACTATGTGGTATTAAACCACCAAGAATATAAAAACGGAAATGCAGGGACCAGAACTTTTGCCCATTTAGTGGAGAACCTTTTAAATACTGCAGCTGGCAAGCCATTTGGCCCCGGGGCTCCATGTAAGCGCATAGAACGAATCACCTTCTCCAACTTGGGCGTGACTTGTTTAATGTGCTACCAAGTATGGGAAGCGGAAAACTAGTGCCAGCAGCATCAGTGTATAATTTCTTAATGTAAGCTTCCCAGCATGCAGGGGTTATATTAGCCACAGCTGATTGTGGTTTAGCTGCTGCCATTCCATTGATCCAAGATCCAACAATCTCCTGAGGCGGAAAGCCGGGAGCGCTGCTAATTTTGCACATTTTAAAATGTATTTGTCTTTATATTGTGATTTTACTTGCCTGCATCTTGCTAGGATCCCTGCTTGACTTAAGACCCCCAGACAGCCGATTTGGACGCTGTCTCGGGGAATCCTCCCTCGCTGCCGCCACCAACAGCGAGCGAGTTAGCTCTGCCCACTTTGCCGGCCACGCCCCCTTCCATCTGGTCAAAAGGGCGCGCTGAATACCAGCGCGTCCCACTAACAACAATCTCCTGAGGCGGAAAGCCGGGAGCGCTGCTAATTTTGCACATTTTAAAATGTATTTGTCTTTATATTGTGATTTTACTTGCCTGCATCTTGCTAGGATCCCTGCTTGACTTAAGACCCCCAGACAGCCGATTTGGACGCTGTCTCGGGGAATCCTCCCTCGCTGCCGCCACCAACAGCGAGCGAGTTAGCTCCGCCCACTTTGCCGGCCACGCGCCCTTCCATCTGGTCAAAAGGGCACGCTGAATACCAGCGCGTCCCACTAACAACAATCTCCTGAGGTGGAAAGCCGGGAGCGCTGCTAATTTTGCACATTTTAAAATGTATTTGTCTTTATATTGTGATTTTACTTGCCTGCATCTTGCTAGGATCCCTGCTTGACTTAAGACCCCCAGACAGCCGATTTGGACGCTGTCTCGGGGAATCCTCCCTCGCTGCCGCCACCAACAGCGAGCGAGTTAGCTCCGCCCACTTTGCCGGCCACGCCCCCTTCCTTTCTCTTCTCCTCCTCTTGACGACCCTATAAAACCATGTGCATGGGCCGGAGGCGCAGCGGACGGGCGCAGCGGGCGCGACGATTGCGCGCCGAAGGCGCGCCTAAGGCAAGCCCGTCTGCGCCCGTCCGCGACTGTCCGGGGCTAGGGGCGCGTCACTCTGCCCAACTTACCACCTACTCCCCCGCTCAACTATGCTGCCTTCGGGGCCCATGGCCCTTCTCAGCCTCTACCTGCTCTTGCATCTCATCTCTTGGCCTGTCTCCGGCTGCTCCCCTTGCCATCCCTTCTTCCCAATACACCCCCTCCCATCCCTCTAGAGACAATGTTCCTCCTGCTACCGCTAAAATCCTTTCGGCATACTACCTAAACACCCGGTCTGCAGTAGCCCATGCGCACGAACTCTCGGTACTGCTAGACCTCCATGCCCCAGATCTTCTTTTTTTAACGGAAACCCGGTTCTGTGATGACTCCCTCCCTGCTCTACTGGCCACCTTACCAGCCCCATATTACGCCCTTCGTGCAGATCGCCTTAATGGCAGAGCTGGGGGCGGCGTGGCGGTCATCGCCCGAACCGACCTCCCCTTTCAAACTCTATCTCTGCCAGACATCGCCACCACCGAGTATCTGGCTATCCGCACCACTTCCATTACGCCCCCTCTCACTTGCATACTCACCTATCGCCCACCTCAATCCCCCTTATTGTTTCTCCCTGACTTTTTGGAAGTTCTGGCCACAATCACAGTTAATAACTCTTCTATTTTACTCTTAGGTGACTTCAATTTCTGGCCCTCTGACCCAGCTGAATGTACATCCTCAAAAGAATTTTCAGAGACCCTTCAATCCCTCAACTTTACATCTCATATCCATTCTCCCACCCATATCAAAGGTCACACCCTAGACCAGATCTGGTCTTTGAACTGCCCCGTAGAGTCCCTCTCCATCTCACCTTGTACATGGTCTGACCACCACCTGACCTCATTTGTCCTTCCCATACACCCTCCGGTCAAGCCCCCACTCCCCAAAAACATCTGGGTTCGCGCTTGGGGACGAGTAGATCCGGAAAATCTATCCTCTCTACTCACTACCTCCCCCCCCCTCCTTACAAGGTCTATCCACTCTTTCCCAGGTTATGGCCATTGAACAGTGGCTCTCCTCAGGCTGTGATTCGATTGCCCCTCTTAAACGGGTTACCTCTAAGCGAGAGAAGGATGCCAATCAGTGGTTTAACGAAGATCTCAAGGCCACCAAACTAGCGGTACGTCGTGCGGAGCGGGCCTGGAGGAGAAACTATTGCCCTTCATTGCGATTGGAGTTTATCAACATCTTGACTCAATACAAAAAGGACATCTTAGAGGCCAAAACTACCTATTTCTCCTCCAAAATCCTCGCAGCCGAGAACCAATCGAAGGAAATGTTCTCGATTGTGCATAACCTGGCGTTTTCGGATAGAACGTCCCTAAAGCCCGCCCCTTCCCAGGAACTCTGTCACTCCCTCAATAACTATTTTATCGAAAAAATAGCCACTATTAAAGCCAATATCCCTCCCCCCTCCCCCACTTTTGTGGATCCCCAGTGTCCCCCTCCCAAGGGACAACTCACCACCCTTCCCCCTTTGACTAAGGAATCTCTGACTTCCATAATATCCCTTGTCAAATCTGGCTCTCCGCTAGATCCCTGCCCTGCTCATATTCTACGTCACATCTTTGCTACTTGTCCAGATCCTCCTCTTCCCCTCCTAAACAGCTCCCTCTCCCAGGGCGTGGTACCTAATCCACTCAAATCAGCGGTCATTGTACCCATTTTGAAAAAGCCGGGCGCGGATCCCTCAATCCCCGCCAATTTTCGTCCCATCTCCCTCCTGCCATTCCTGGCGAAGGTGCTCGAGCGCCATGTCACCTGCGCTCTGAGCTCTTTTGTGGAGAAGTACGGGGCTCTTGCCCCCCGCCAGGCTGGGTTTCGCCCCGCACACTCTACGGAGTCGGTAGTTCTCTCAGTCCTTGACAACCTCAGGGAGGGAATGGACACCAACCAGCCCCAGGCCTTGGTCCTCCTCGATCTCTCAGCCGCTTTCGACGTGGTGGATCATACCATCTTGCTTTCCCGTGTCAAGGCGGCGGGGATCGGGGGCACCGAGCTGGTTTGGTTATCCTCCTTCCTGAGGGACCTCACCCAGGCAGTTCGCCTGGGTGACTTTACTGCGGACTCTCGGAAAGTTCAGTGCGGGGTTCCCCAGGGCTCTTCCCTTTCCCCTCTTTTGTTCAATCTTTATATCGCCCCTCTTATCTTTTCACTGCAGCAAATGGAGGTCGCCGTGTTTAATTATGCGGACGACCTCCAGCTTGTTTTCAATCTGTCTTTTTCTCCCTCTTCTATTCTTAATTTTCAATCTATTATGATTCATATCCGGGACTGGATGAACCACAACCATCCGAAACTCAACCCAGACAAGACCGAGCTGGTGTTGACGGGTGGTTCATCCAGCCCCTGGTCTTCTTCTTTTTGGCCCCCCTCCCTTGGTTCCCCACCTGTTCCCTCTGCTTCAGTCAAAACTTTAGGCATCAAACTCAATTCTCAACTCACCCTTCATTCCCAGGTTAGCTCTGTGGTTTCTTCTTCTTTCCTCTCACTGCGCACTATACGTAAGGTGTCCCGTTTTTTTCCTTTGATGCCCTTAAATTGATCACCCTGGCGATGGTCGTCTCCCGCCTGGATTATGGCAACGCCCTATATGCAGGCATACCTGCATATAGTCTACGGCATCTGCAGCAGATCCAAAACCAGGCGGCGCGCCTGGTGTTCAAGCTCCCAAAGTCTCATCACACCACTCCCCTCCTAAAGTCTCTACATTGGCTCCCTGTTCGTGCCCGTGTCCAGTTTAAGCTCGCTTCCATCATCTTTCAAGCACGACTGGGCACGGCACTGGCTTTCATCTCTTCCGAGATCACCCCCTATGTTCCCGCCAGGGAACTGCGTTCATCTACTCAGTCCCTCCTTACAGTCCCACGCTTCCGGAGAAAGAAATGGGGAGGCTCGAAATTTGCCTCCCTTGCCCCACTACTATGGAACTCCCTGCCTCTCGAGCTCAGAGCCTTAACCCTGTATCCGCAATTCCGGAAGCAGCTCAAAACTCCTCTGTTCACTAAATCCTTCAATTAGTCCATTAGCAGTCTGTATTTTTTCTTATTCAGCTCTAGCTCCTTCGCCCAGACCTTTTTTGTTAGTTGTAGCGCCATGAAACCGCTGGTGTATGTGCGCTTTATAAATAATTTTAAACTAAACTAAACTAAACAAGACCAGAACCTCCTCTGGTCGTTTCATGTTAACATTTCATGGAGTTTGCCCCATTTGACATCATCTTCTTTCTTTTTTTGTACCTTTATCAACTTCCTATCAACTGATCTTAAATGTTCGCTTTTGTTTTTTAACACAGATTCGATTTTTCCCTTTGTTAATTCTTTGGGCTTTGACAGCTCTGTTCATTTTTTCACTTCAGAAGACTTATTTCTCCTTTAATCAGACTAGGCTGGCTGAGAGGGGATCTCACTCTGCAAGCAGGAGCAGAAGGGAAGCTGTTGGCTCCACATCAAAAGGAGGACAACACAGTCTGATGTGTAAGACTCACCTGCTTCCCTCCTTTGTGAAAATACGTATCAACACTTTAAAACTCTTTGTCATCAGTTTTAAAACAAAGTCCTTCCAAGTTCTGTAATATCAAGAACCAAGCCACAGAATCCTAGCCATATATCTAGCAGGAAAGCAATCGCAAAAACGAATTTATACATGCTTTTAGGGCAAATGGATTGATGCTACATTCTTCCACCGGTCAGCATCATTTCCACCCAGTGCTCCAGTTAAGCACCAATCTGAAATTAATATTCTGAGATGAAGAACAGCACTTTGTTGCCTCGCTGATCAGGTGACATCTCTGCCTCTCCCCACAGAAGAGGAGACCATAGTCTGGGAGCCCCAGACACATGATTGTATTTTCCTGGCAAGAACCAATGAAGTCCCATATGTACATTGCTGCCTCCACCAATACTGTAACGTACAAATGTGTAATAGTGATTACTGAGTCACTCTCATGTGTCTGAACTGCAAATGTACCCTTTTAGTGGTGAGAGGTAGGGTGTTATGCTGGGAGGATGCTCTCATTAGCAAAAATATGGCACAATGCTGCTGCTCATTTTGTAATGGGTAGTACAGTATCAGCAGAAGTCATTGCCGTTTGTGAAAGATGGTCCTATATTATGCTATTTTATAATAGGACGGTGTTCCCTCAATATCTTTCAATGCTTACCAGCAGAAAAGGCACAAGGCCTAATTTGCAAGGCCATTGCACGGCCGGTGCCTCACTTTTTCATGTCGCATCAGCGGTGTAGTGTGCCTGTCCATATTTACAAGGCCATGTAAAGCCACCCTGCATGACTTCGTTTTCATGGCCTTGTAAATATGGGCCCCCTTTTTCTCGGAAAATGCCAATTATTGTTTTTCATGCACATTGCTGCACAAAAACAATCACCCCCACAACGCAGGCTCCCTTGCAACATACTCTGGTGCATGGCAGCAGCGCGGGGCACATGGATGTGTCGTATTGTTGTTAAAATGACGCAGCTCGGTTCAGCAAAAGGGATTGCGGCGCTACGTCATTGTTTTGTAAATGAGGCTCTAAAGTTTGTGTCAAATGAAGCCCATTCGGCAACAAATTCGAGATTGTAACGAATCTAGGGAAAACCAAAATATTTCAGGGCCTTTGCTATGTTATTAAAGCCTTTACTATGTTAAACATTAGTATAACTCAAGGATTGATTTGATGACGCACATTTGTGCGCAGTCTGAAGATGAAGGAACCCACAGTGGCGCCTGCTCTTCTATGTGAATAAATATGTACTTTTGAGATGGCTCATAATTATACGGTATTGGAGCCTGTGCTATTCACTATGTTCATGAGTGCAGAGATTGTTATTATTTTAGGGGAGTTTGTGAAAACTATGTGATATTTAGGCATAACAGTCTCTCGTTTCACCTTTGCTTGAGGTGTTTTAAAGCTCAGGCTTTAAGAGTTAACGACTCTTCCCCTAGAGTTAACGATTAAACTGAAAAGAAATAAAAAGCAGAGATACAGGGTGATCACTAAGTTAATTGCAAGCGCGTACCATGATTGGGAGACTAGCATCTCTGTTTAGAATTTACGATGGGCATAGGAGCAGGGCCTGATCTATAGAAAAGAAGTCACTTCCTGACTCTCGGAAGTCCTGAGGAAATGAAAAACTAAGATTTAGTAACTGCACTTCTTTCTGACCAGTTATCGACTTTCTACTTAAAGTAGGATAAACTCTTTGCTAGGTGATTTTTTTTGTAACTCCATTAAAGGATACGCAAAATCTTTAAAGTGGCTTAATGCAAGGTCTTAAAACATTCTTCAGTGTAGCATTTTTCCATGGCGTTGTGCATTGAAGAAACTGCTTGCAGCTTTGTAGAAAGGTTAAGGAATCTGAGGTTCAATAATAGACTGACAAACACACCAACACAACATAGCACACTAGTGTTGTCACCAGCCATCCTTCAAATACCTCTGATTCTGAGTTCAAAAACACTTGAGAACTTAAGTAAAAAGCAGGGGTTTAAAATTGTTAACTCCACCTGCCAAGGTGGACCCTGATTCACAAAATCCAACTCTGGGGATATTTTCAGTTTCAAACTACTCTTACTACAGGGGACATCCCTCCAGCTCGATTCGTCTGTTAGTCAATCTCAAGAATTGAAACACGTAGGGTGTTCCCATGTGAGTGCAGCCTCCGCAAATATTAGGAAGGACTACTGCTTTGAATATAATCCCAAACGTCTGATACGTCCTCCCCGGCGTAGCTAAATTTATATTATGACACTTCTAAAATAGAGATATGCAAACAGGATCATGTTATCAAGGCTACTTGGAACCAAAACGCGTCATGGGAATGAACTGAATAAACACATGTCTACCCGAAGTTCCTGAGGGAGCGAGACCTTCCAGGCAGGGTGCTTGGGGGTATTTGGATTTTGGACTATGGGGTTCCGCTCTCAGTGCACAAGAAACACTGCTGTCCGGGTCAGGCATCCATATCCCAAGCAACTGCAAGTTTGTTTTATATATTTTTAAAAAAGCCTTATTTTTGGTAGTAATTTTGGCGCAGATTGGCAAATCTGCACAAAAGATTCCAAAGAGTGCTCTTTTTTGCCTAGTTTGGGGGTGGAAAGTTTCGGCATGTTCTGTCAAACGTGGACCCAAAGAAAGGGGGAGTCCCAAATGGCAAAATACCCATATATTTTCCATAGACTTTTTTGAAGAGCTAATCCAAAAACTGAAAGGAATTATACCAAATTTGTCAGAAAGCTAAAGCTTGGTCGAGAAACCGTGCTTTTTGTGATTTGGTGTAAATCCATTCATTAGTTTTAGAGAAACTTGGGGTCCAAAATATTTGTATATCTGGAAACATTGGGTTAGACGGACTCTCACAAGAATCCCTCAAACCCAATTTTCAAAAACAGAGCATTCTGGGCCAACTCATCAAATACTTTATTAGATTTTAAGAAATAACATCATTCAAATGGACATAGAAAGAAAACCACATCATCATAGTTCTAAATGGAATACATCTTTTATAGATGTGACATAAAAATATGGATATGTCCAATAAATAGATATCTGGATTAAAACAGACAAGAAAAGTCATTTATGGCCAACACCCAGATAGCCCACTCTAGCATCCTGATCTATAAACCCCCATAAGAAACCATGACATATATAAACACATTTCCATGTAGCTAAAATTTGCAAGTATGAAAGGGCAAGTCTAACCTGATAAAAAGTACTTAAAATAGAGGTTGTAAATTCTTATGTTGGAGGGTTTTATAAAAAGGGCAAATGAGCATGGTGTGCAAAGTATCTTATATTGGGAGCTGATCACAGGAACATAAGAGCAGTTCAGATTACATATACCAGGCTCTCTCAAGATAGAGCAGCTATTGAAACAAACCCAACCTGAAGTAAGTCAATAAACAACGCTGATGATATGGCATTTCAATAAGGAGATATGGCTCTATCCCAGGTACTGTTTTCACCATGGCATCTCGGACCAACTTGCTCCCATGGGAGTCAGTCTCCGATGAGAGCAAGCACTCTGATTAACGGCCTTGAGCATGAGAACAAATGTTGGAGGTAGCCCTTACAGGACTCAAAGATTTAGTCCCCTGTCCTAGGTTTGTTTCAACAAAAATATAATAGGGGGTAGGGTGGAGATATTCTGCCCCCTAGCTCTGGTGGAGGGGTGAAACCGGGGTCAAATATATATATATTTTTAAAGCCGCCATCCCAATGGACTCTAGCGGGATTACAGCATATAAGGAAAAATTGAAATGGCAGATGGGGGCCCTCATGTATAAAAAGGGGGGCATGTGGCCACCCTTTCTGAGCCTCGATGAGGCTCCAGGCATTGCATCCTCTGGCCAATTTAAAACAAAGGGGAGGGGTACATAGCCCCTCTACCTGAGTTTGTGAAGCTCCCAGGGACCCCATTTCCTGGGGCTGACATAACTAGTAATCAGATGGAGTGTGGCGTTCGGAGTCGGAGCTCTCAAACAACACCGGTGGGACGCCGCGGTAAGGTATAGAATGCCGGTCTGTATATTTTAGCTCAATTTGGGGCAGCTCATAGAGGTGAGCAAGTTGACAGGGCTGAGGCAATACGTGGTGTGCTCATCTTTGTAGATAGCTATACCTTGATGAGGGATTCGTTGATCTTGAAGGCGATTTTAAGATTGTGACTTGTTCTTGAGAACAGGTGAGAGTACCGGGTGAAAAACACACAAGATGAAGTAAAGATCATACTTGATGGTTAAAGGTTTGGTCTCTATGGTGCGATGCAGAAACTTTGTTTTTATACACGCTTACAGAATTCCAGATTACGGACGGTTTTCGCAGGGACACGTGATCAGCTGACACTGATGACCCGTAAAGGAGGTTTGTGGGTATGCTGTAACTTCCCAACCTCCAGGTAATTATGTTTCAAATGATCTAAGTGCCATCACAGTACTTGGTAGTCACTGTGCCTGGGTTGGTAAACATCACTTACAACGAAACTTTTACAACGCACTACCATTACAACGCGGTCATTACAACGCAAACTATTACAATGCATTGCACTGGGGGGCGCTCTAGGATAGGGAATAGGTTAATTTACTATCCAATAACCTTCCCTAGTGTCCACGGGGACTGGAGTTGGAATAGTAAATTAAACTATTCACTATCCAACACCCAAAAGCGCTATGCGTTGTAATGGTATGCGATGTAAAAACCGCGTTGTAAAGGCAGGCGTTGTAATAGCCTGCGTTGTAACGTCATACATCCGCCTGGGATGCAGGCATGGGACCGGGTTTTTTACAACTGGCTTATTTTATCTGCATGTCATTGTCTACCATTACAGGTGTTGAATCTAAACACAGTGAATGAGTGAAAGGATGAACCCCTGTTAGCCCTGATGAAGTTGCGATAAAAACACAGCAACGAAACATGTTGGCAATGAAGCATTAGGTTTAGTGTAACAGAAACCAATTTTAGCTTGGAAGGCTTGCAGCCCAGAATAAAATTGGAGTGGCCAGCAAGCTTTTTATTTTCAATTTTAATGGTGAGAATCACACTTATTATTTCTCACTGGGGGTTGTTTGGTTGACTTGTGCACGAGTGAGTATTACTATTTGTATCTCTTTATAAGGGAAACAAGTATTGGTTCCACCTTCTCTTTTTTCTTTCTCCCTTTTCTCCTTTTCACTAATGAGAGAGAGTTACCAATGATGATAAGTGGGTAAACTGGTAATTGTTAGCCAGCAACCCCGTTGGCGGTTCTACCGTGAGGTACTCTCTCTCTTTCCTCACATTTTTCATTGAATGAAAGGTTGAGATTATCGATGGTAGTAGACATGGTGTTTCTTTTCTTTTTAAACTTGATACTGTGACCTATATGAATAGTTGAATTTATATATAAGGGTATGGTATAATATTGAAAACCCTAATGCGTCACGTTTAATGGAATAAGTGTCTATAAGGTGGGGCCCTGTGTTGTTTATAATGTTTTGAGTGGGGGGCGGCCTCCTCCTTTCTTTCCCCCTTGGCTCTGAGTAAATTGAAATATGCTGTAGCTGTGCCTAAAGTTACTAAGGATAAATGACCAAGGAAAATGCATTTTGTGGCCCTCTTTTAACTCGGCTGCCGCTTGACGCCTCACCCCGAAACTTTCCATGCACAAGCTAGTCAAAAAGTAGCACTTTTTCAGGGAAACTTTTGTGGACAGTCGTCAAACAACACCAAAGTTATCAGCAACACAAAAAAATGCATTTCCTTTGGAAACACAAACCTAACTGTAACTACCCAGTGGCAACCACCATTGAGTAATTAAAAAAAAAAAATATATATATATATATATATATATATAAATTAAAGATAAGTAAGTTTTTCCAGCTACAACCAAAGAAGAAAAGTCAGCCAGAACTAATCAATTGTTCCCCAATCCTGTCAGTTGAAGACCGGGAATCCTTTGAGGAGATCTGGGCACTACAAAATGAACAGCAGGAATCTAGTCAGGCCCGGGGATGCTCCGGCAGTGTATCCATGGGCCATTGCAATACTCATTTTAAAACCAAATCCACCTTTCAGTCAATCATGATCCATGATAACTCGGATACTTATCAGGAGATTGTCGTACAGGACTTGAAGAAACTATACACCTCCACTAACAAAAAGAAATTCTGTATTAGCAAACAAAATTGGTGTTACAATCAACTTATCAGCAAATTGGAATTAAATCATGACATCATAGTAAAACAAGCTGATAAGGGTGTGCCCTATGCAAATTAGGGTATTCCTTTGCCTCTGTGCTTGTGCCATATCTCAGACACAGGCACAGAGGCAAATAAGCTCTCAGGGGCGCATTCACAGTGCACCACATTATAGGTGGTGCACTGTGAGTGCGTCCCCTGAGAGCAGCCTTCTGGAGGGGAGAAAGGTGGTCTTATGGACCCCCCCAGACATCCACCTGCAGGTAGGTGGAGTCATTGACTGCACCCGCCTGCAAATGGGATCTCTAATCCCATTTAAAAGTGCAGGCAAGTTGCCGCCTGCACTGTGAAAACACACCGCTCCTTGTGCATTGTATTTGAAATGTTGGGCAAATACTTTTAAGTTTTATATGTCCTTGTACTTTCATAATTCATTTTTCACTATTGCAAGGCCTACATTTCCCACAATTCTGGAAATGCTACATTTACAAAGTTTACAAGCCAGTCTTGGGTTGCTTGTGTTCCAGTTCAGGAAGGACCTGGCTTGGCAGTTCGGACCTTGACTGTTCCCATGAGGAGCAGGGTCAAGACTGACTTATTGCAAACAGTCTCCCATCACCTATAGTGTGGTTCACTTTTAGAAAGTTGGCATTTTCTTGTCCTAACCATTTAGTGCCTTCAGCCTGTTTCCTGGGTCACATGACTAGGTGTAGTTGGCAGGTGGGCCACACAATTGAAGGTATTGGTGCTGGCAGGTTAAGCCATCCAGACTTTATGAGGGGGTAGAGCTGTCACCTGTCACACTTGTAGTTGAAAGATACTGCCTCAGATCACACACAAAGAACCTCACACTTTCCATCTTGTGCCTGCATACAGACAGAGTCTGGGGCAAGGAAGCAGGAAATTCCAGACACTTATGTAAATGGGAAAACTCCAGAAGCATCTTTCACTCAAAGGGGGCACAAAAAGAGGGCTTTCAGGCTCACACCCCTGTACACTCATGGACCTGTGTACACTACAGAAGAAAGACTGCCTGGCTGTTTTACGCCTGCACTACGGTCTGAGAAGGAAGACCTGACCTGCTCCCTTAATCACAGGCTACCTGAGTGACTCCAAGGACTAGTTATCTGGCCTCCTATTCTGAGCCACACACACACAGCAAGCTCCAGCGGTCTACCTGCAACTACCAAGTTCACCTGCTGAACTGGAGTTGCAACTTGACCTGCCTTAGCTTTGCTGGTCCCAAAGAGGTGACTCCTAGGTCCTGGGCCCTTGTGTATTATCAGTTGAGCTCCTGCTGGAAGAAAAGGTGAAATACTACCGTTTTGGGCTCTTTGTGACCAGATCTTGCCACCCCTACCGACGGCCAATGCGAAGCAAGGGTGAAGCCAACTCTTTGCACTACAGTGACCATTCTGAGATGACCGGTAATGAGACTTCTCAACTTTGCACTACAGCATCAACAGCCCACAGTGACCACCAATGTGAATCTCTGTGATCGAAAAAAAAGTTAATTATGATGATATATCAGTAGCAATGGCCATCGGTGAAGCCCAACAGGATCTTCAAGCCAAGTGATGAACTTCAGTGGCGCCCAGCCTGCTCTTACCGCTACAGCGACAACCAACGCTCTCTTTGCTTCTTGTGGCCTCCTCCACCACAAACGTAACTTTTCGCGCTGGTCTCTACAAGGTAACTTTGTGAGCGGGTCTAACCTGGTCCCTCTATCAAGCCTGCGTGCTATCAGTGTTTGCAAGAACTTGTGCTTTTCAGCTGGTCTGGCAAAGCCAGCTGACCGCGAATGGTCCTTTGTGGTTTTGGTGTCAAATGTATTATTAAAATTGACTATTTTTGTAGTGTGTGTTGGATTTTTTGTGTGTAGTATTTTCCTTTTATTGTTGTTTGCATGCATCATAAATACTTTACACATTGGATGTAATTTAAGCTTGACTACTTTTGTGCCAAGCTACCTGAGGGTTAATCACAGGTTCATTTGGAGGTTTTTGTTTTTGTTTTACCCTGACAAGGATTGTGGCTGTTGCCTGAGAACGGCTCTCCACATCCTCAACACAAACTCAATTTCTCACATGTTGTAGCTCCTAACATGGGGATGTTCTAGTCTCCCTGTAATGTCTCATGTTTTATGTTATTTTTACATGAACATTCTGACAACATAACGCAATAATGACACCATCGTGGAGAGCCCTCCGAGGTAGTTTGAAGCTGATGCCTGACACTCCACATACACTGCCTCAGGGTGCTGACCACAAACCTTCTACTTCAGTGAAGAGAGAGAGGGCTCAGGTGCAACACTCCCACTAGCTTGACAATTTATAAAAGAAAGGTAGCCGTAATCAGCCAGCATATGTACACTCCTCTCAGGTATGAAGACACCAAACGAAGGAGGCCCGGTCTATGAAAACATAAAGGTATTAATAAAGGTAGTAGGGTAGCTTGCAGATAGGTAGGGCATAAAAACAAAAACATTGCGCAGAGTAGGAACTCACACACAGATTTGTTTTTCCAGTATGGTGCTGAAGTACAACAAGATGCCAAAGGTAGTGGAAAAGACATTGTGCACGCTTTGACTACTTATGACATCACAGCCTTTTGTGTGCGCTAGGAGAAGGGCAAATAGTTGCAACTATAGGAAGTAATAAACATGGCCTTCTGAACCACTATCTAATCCTACGGATGGATTCCTGAACCTTGTTTACAATTGATATTATGGGCAGTCCTAGAGGTACCAAAGGTCAAGAAAAGAGTAGTCTTTGATACCTCGGCCTATCTGAATTGACAGCCATAAACCACGCATGACTCACTGAAAAGCAGAAATCTAAAAGCTGCACCTTTGCATGGAATGCTTGCAAACACTCAAGATATGTTCACAAAATAAGGAATTTGGTCACTAATGATTTAATATAATCTACCGCTTCCTACCCTCTGTGGCACCTTTTGGTCGCTGAATGAGATGCTGGTGGCCTTATATGGAATGAAAAGAGAAGCGCAGAGTGGCCCTGTTCAAATTACAGCTGCCGCACGAGTGCAGGGGGTTGGGTGCCCAGGTGGTTGAGCACTACAATAAAATTCGGGAGAACAGCGGCGTGAGCCAGTATCAAACATGAGAGGGCATGTCATTGCCTAAGAACTTGTGACGGTTTAAAATTAGATGGTAATCATTGGGCTGTATATGTATAACACGTGACGCGTTTTTCCGCTTCAACAGAGAACTTTTACATATCTAGAACTGAACAAGAAAAGACGATTCTCACATTAGAGATCTGGACATTTCTATGTATAATCTGGGTGCCACCTATGTGACTCAATAACTGAAGCCTTGAAAAAGTTTCAAGGGAACAAAACATGTGTCAGCTGCCGGTTCAACGCCTTAAAGGAGAACTGTTGCATCAAGCTCTCTATTCCTAACTACATTGTTATTATGCTGTGAATTTGAAACCTGTGATTTAAGGTTTGGTGACACTTTTATATTAAAATTGACATAGCATGAATTGAATGGATTTCCTGCTGGTATTTTGTATTGGTCTTTTTTGCTAAACAGCTATATGAATTGACATTTGAAATATTCTAGAATTCCGAGGTTTATACATTTACTTCACATTTTCACTGGGACCAAATGGGCTCCAGTGTTCTGGCACCTTAGGTAGTGGGGTGCATTTTCGTAATCTTGAGGAGCACCAATGCTTGGCTGTATACATTAAATGCACAAAAAGAGTAGATGTGCTACCAATTAGACCACCACTGCCATCTCAAAATAGTGTATGCTTCAGCACTACTACTTGACAGTGCAACTCCAGTGGCCCACTTGATGGCTGGGCGGGCACAACTTAATGTAAGTGTGGTCAAGGACCGAGACTAGAGCGCTAAACATGATACAGGATCTGTTCTCTCTGGTTAGGCGCTGTTGACATTCGCAAATAGTTGCTTTTGGGTGGCACATGTGTGGATTCACGGAATGCTGTGGTCCACAGCTGGTGTATCCCAGTACGCAGAAAAAACAATATATACACCTACAGTCTCATGCATGTGTGCACAATGTATGTAGAATTGCCCTTATGTCTCTCTGAACTAGCAAAATGTGTTATACACAGGGATAAGACCCCTCACTCACCCGAAGGTGACATGCTTCATCATATGGGGCCTCCTTACCAGTGTGGAAAGACTAGTCACTACTGGGAGCTACTACTTCAAGGTTTAAGGAAGGAGCTGAGAGATGTTTTGAGTTAGTAGGGAGTAGGATGGTAATCCCATATGTGTGATGATGGGTAATAGTGAGGTTTGCAGCGCTGTGTGAAAGAAGCATGTGAATTAAAACTGCCTAGATAGAATCACCAAATGACTTTATTAATGTGTTCTACCTGACAGGATTAAAATGTAACAGCACAGTGGTATGGATATAGAACCACTGTCACTAATAGGTCAACATGTTTCAGCCTGTTGATCAATTCATGTATCAGCGGCTTTCTTCAGGACCAGATATTAACATTGCTGCTGCAGTTGTGAAAAACATACTAATACATTTTAATACACCACCAGTATTCCTGCTCGTTTCTTTTGTGTGTGTCAGGTCATACCCAGGGTATCTATGGATAAAACACAAGACGCAGGGGTGGTTATAAAGGAAAAGAGAGAGAGGAAAAAAAGAAGCTGTTCAAACAACAATCATTTGATCACATGACAAACTGTGCATGTGCATTAATCACTATGTCACAATTTAGTGTTTACTTATAACTATTTATAAGCATAATGGACTTACCCACAAATGTTGGATAGCCCAGCCTCACCTCTACCTGTCAGGCAGCTCAGGAGGGAGGCCCCGCGCTGCGGGAGAAGACACAAACCAGTGCAGACATTAGTTTCTGACTACACTGCCTTATGTCTGAAAAGACTTAAATCTTTGTTAAACAGAGGAAAAAAATACGACTAGATATAGAAAAAGTCAAGGCCTGTATCCCAGTACGCACCAGAAATCCCCCTCAGCTCCATTCTCATCTTCTTGTCAGATATAGGTTGAATGGGAGTGGAGCTTTGTTTATCCGAGGAGGTGGGCACCCTGGGTGACTGCTTCCTGGTGCCACACCCATCTCATTCGACCTGAAGGTGGAAACAAATGTGTCTTCCTGTGAGTCAGTTCTTGACGCACAGGCACCTTGCAGCAGTGCTTCGGGGGTATCACTGTTTCAGAGCCTACCCCGCCTCGCCTTAAATAACCCCTCCACATAATGGACGTCGCCTGATTTCTTGCCTTATAAAAGCCATCACCCTTAAGGTGAAAACACATGGGCAACACTCTGGCACACCTGTGAACATGATAATGGCCACCCACTGACCCAAAACATGTGGACTGCTCTACCCGCAAAAAGCCTCCCGCAATGTCTGTTTTCAGAACATCAAGCATAACATGCTGCACATATAATACCTAACACTGGCCAAATTATGCATATATGCTGCAGTGACACCCCAGTGCTCTCGCCGTTGAGGCTTCTTTACATCTATTCTCTATAGAGACTGTACTACACTGAGTGCCTCTGGGTACGCAATGCCCATGGGCACCTACTTTCTGAACCTCCAGAGCTCTTAAGCAAACAGAAGGGGTCACCAACAGTTGCAAGGCCTCTTCAGTTATGCAGGTCGCCCTGGAGCTACATGCACGTTGGCAATATATAAACTGGCATCCTTCATTTGCATGGGTGTGTGGCCCCATGCAAAGGAGGAAACTCTGCCTTTGCACCCATGGGCACGTAGTAGTGGCATTAAGGCGGTTGTCAGGGGAGCAATGACTGGGTGCCACAGTGAGGTGGTTCACAGTCTGGGGGCACCCCACAGGTGGGAGAAAGAGTGTCATCAGGCTTCCTTCAGCTCCCCACTGCTCCCAGCTGCAGGGGGACTGGTGTCTGCTTGAAAATGCAGCCCAATTGCTCACTGTATAGCAAAAGGCGAACCTATGGCTTGTAAACAACTAGTCTACCTTTAACTAATGCACTGCTCCTAGGCCAGGCACAATTTTTCAGATGCAATGGGGGCATCAGATTTAATGAAATAGGGCACACAGTCCCAGACTGTGGGTGGTAAATGTATTTTATAGAGCACCACAGCACAAACAAGGACATTGCCCCCTATATATAATGGTGGCCCAGATGTTACTTCAGGTTCCTTGCTCATACAAATCTTTGGCCCTTCTGGTCCCTTAGTTGGAGTAGTCTGGAAATGCCAGCCTTAAATAATGTTTGCCTGATATCTTGGTAGCCCACATTTTGTGGTAATACTTCACACCCATGGCTGTATTCCATACAGGTTGTGGCAAGTCATTTGGAGAAACTGTGCTCAGGTAAAAGGTCTGAGAAATAGGCAAAATGTACAGAATTTTGGGGAAATAATTCTGAATATGCATCTGCATTTATTACTTGTTTTGTGCAAGTTCATTAGAATTTCTTCACGTTGAAAACTGGATGTTGCAGTAATAGGTAACTTGGCAATAGTTTTATTGCTAAGTTCGCATGTCCCAACTTGACCCCGAATACAAGCGCCTTTGTGTGGTTTAGTAACGAGGAGAATCAATGTGAAATTAAAAACGAACTGCGTTTAACATAGGCACAAAGGCACTCGACCCTTTTTGTCCTGCCTAGGCTGGCAAGTTTTCACTTTTTCATTTTACCGCATGTTCTTCTGTGCGCAGTTTTTTGTGTGCAAAAAATTCACAATGTAATTAAAAAGGTAGTTGGCAATGCTGCTTAACAGCATTACAGACTACCTTATTAACAATCTCCTTTGTTATGCCATACATTAGTCGCGCTGCAGCTAATACACAAAAGGCACTGACTAAATGAAAGGGATGCCCATTTCAGGCTTCACACTGCCTTGGTAATTGAAAATCTTGGCATACCATTAAAGAGGTGTGTACATTGATTACGCTGGGCTTCCTTTATATTTCTTGCAATTTTCAAAATCTATCCACCTATTGTTTGTGAAAGGTCATAGCCTGAAGGTGGTATGTTATTCAACCATCAAGGTAATTGTTTTCTAGTAGTATTTTAATTGTGGCAAAATCTCCTTCATATAATTACCATAATCGTCACGTTCCAATGCTTTCCCTTTCCAAGACTGCTTAAGCTGTGCAAGGGCTGAGTGCATTGATGCTCCTGCTGCATAAGATGTCAGTCCTGGTCTGGTCTGTCCCACATCAGGGCAACGGCAGACATGTTAGCACAAAATCCCAGTATTGGCTGCTTTTGTCGACCAATGAGAAGTAGTTTGGTAAAGGTTGGCACTTTTTTACTCGTCGTTTTTAATTGACCATATTTTGGGGTCAAAGGCAAATGAGCATGCAGATACAGAGGGAAGGATAGTGGTCATGGTGCCAAAGAAAAACATATTCAAGCAGGCGCGTGAGAGATGGCTCTAAAATACACACTATAATACACAGAGCACAGACTAACATGTCTGATTAGTATGGAGGAGTACACCTTTGTGTGCATCGCTAGGTGGTGTCGGTATGATTCATGTGTGCTGTGCTCTCACTGGTTCTGAAATACCCAAAATGGAGTGGTCAGGGATGTGTCCTTGCCCCGACCCTATTCTCTTTATATTTAAATGATGTGTCATTTTACCTTGAAGATGATTTAAATGCTGTGCCACGTCTGGATGGTCACAGGATTTCCTTTTTGCTGTTCCTGGATGATGCCCTTTTGATATCAAAAACCTCGAGTGGCCTAAAAACATCTAGTGGATAAGTTTGCTGCTTTTTACAGTGAGCGAGGGCTGGCGATCAATCACACAAAGAGCAAGTTGCGATGCATCTGCCCACCTGTGCGCCGCCACTGAGACTTTACAACGCGACGCATCTCCCTAGATAGATAGATAGATAGATAGATAGATAGATAGATAGATAGATAGATAGATAGATAGATAGATAGATAGAATACAACACAGCATGGTGCTGGCTTTGCGCCGCCGCTGCGTCACAAAAGTGATGCAACAGCCGTACGGGGCTTGTAAATCTGCCTCTAAGTCTTTTAGGAGCAAAGTAAACTTGAAGGGCAGATTATCTAAGGAGAGTTAGTGAGTTCACCTATTTGGGGATCAATCTCACCAAATCAATGTCATGGGTGTCTCTGGTGGAGAGAAGTAGTTTGACTCTTACTCAATATGCATCAGCTGTACTAAAAGTGTACCGGCCTCTAAAGCAAGGCAGATATCTCCTGCCCTGAAGGTGTATAGAGCCAAGGCTGAGGGTAGTGCATTGTATGGGGCGAAAGGTAATGCTAATTTGACCCTGCTGGGAGTGACTGACAATACTTTTCAAAGACCTCTTACGAATCTTCCAAAATGACCCCACTTATTCCTCCTAGACTAGACCTGGGCCTTGAGCCGATTTGTCACAAAGCCCAACTTAGACCACTTTTGTTTTGGTGCAAGTTTAAGTATTCTTTAGCCCTAGAGGATTGTTATCACTCCCTCCCAAATGTAGCCACCCTGGGTAGGGCTGGTAATATCAAATGTCTTTCTGATGTTAAAAAACACATGCTATACAAGATTGGGCTTGAAGAATTTTGCTTTGCTTGTTCTACTACAAAGCATCTTTCAAAGGCCACTCTTAAGAAAGCCTTCTGGAAGTACATGTGGGCTGAAGAAATTAAGCATGTTCCTGATGGGCCTCTTGCTGATAAGTGTTTAAATTTAAAAATTGATGCAGCCTTTGAGTTCATTTTTGTGCATATAACCCCGCTAGCTGCCAGGAGTATATATAATTCCGTTATGTCACACTCCAAATGCAGTCGATTTTAGCGAAATGGAAGTCAGGTGCTTCTGTGAGCACTATCTCCCAGATTCATGAAAGCCACATTCTGCGAATTCCAAATTGCGGAAATTACCGAATCGCATTTTAGAATTCGCAGAATGGGATTCATGTAGTAAAGCGATCAAAATAAGCGAATCGCAATCGGCCGCAATTGCCGTTTGCGATTTTGCCTAAATTGCAAAAAAATCGCAGATTCGCCCTTTTTTCGTGTTGAAATTGCGATCTCGCAATTACCGAAATCGCTAATTGCGATCTCGCTAATTGCGAGATCGCAAAAACGGGAAGTCGCATTTCGAGCACAATGATGACATCACAACCAGGAAGTAGGCAGTTTCCTGCCTCATTCTGCTCACTGAGCCTGAAAGTGGAAGCAACACTTGCCAGAGCTCCACTACAGAGCACCTGCAGCAGCAAACCAGGACACAATCAACCCCAGAAAATGTCCCAGGAAGCAGCAGGGAGCAGTGCCCCTGGAAGAAAAAGGAAAATAAAATTTTCCGAGCAGGAACTAGAATATTTAATTGAGGGAGTCACCAAGGACCATGACCGGCTCTTCGGTAAGGATTCAAGGGGGGGGCCTGAGGCGGGCAAGAGGCGCATTTGGCTGCGCATCCGCGCTAAGGTCAATGCAGTGGGAGTGACCCAGCGCTCCATTGACAAACTCAAAAAGAGGTGGTATGACCTCAGAGGGCGTGCAAAAGACAGAATTGCAGAGAGGTTGGGGGAGCGAATTGCAACCGGAGGAGGAGAGCCCACCGTACCACCCAACACCCCACTGGAGGACCTTGTGAAGGACACCCTGAATCCCCAAGCATGCGTGGGGGTCACCCGGCTGGACTCCTCACGACCCACCCAACAATCCCAAGGTAAGTGCCATGCGACTGCGACCCTGTCCCCTGACAATGGCCATGACTCCAGAGCTAACCATTAGAAAACCCCAGTCATGCAGGCCATGCACACCAGAAATGCCCAATTGCATTGTGGGACTTGTAGTGTGACCACAATTTCCAGATAGCCCCATACAACCAGACCTGTCAAGTGAGAGTCATTCCAAAAGCCAGTCAGGGAATGCTAGCCTGAATGCATGTAGCAACCTCCCATGTGCAAGAAACATGTCATTAATCACGGTCCCATTTACATCACAGGTGGCACAGAACAACCCAGCTCGGACAGTGAGGCCCTACACATTGACGACAACCCCGAGGACACCGAGGGAGAGGGCCGTCCTTCACACCAACCAGGACCATCACAGGCAGCACCAGCAGCAGTAGTACCACCACCTGCCTCTGTGGACAGTGCCACCCCTGCAGCCACATGCGCGCCACGACCAGCCGGTGTAACACCCATGGCAGTGGCACAGGCCACAACAGTTGCAGCCCGGAGGCAGACAAGGCGCACAGTCACTGTGCGATCACAGTCCAGTGGACTGGTGAGGGAGCAGCGCGACACAACAACACGCGCTGGCAGGGGGGGAAATATCCGGGATCCTGGCCTGTCCATTGAACGTCCCATGCTCCGAGTCCATTAGAAGCAGGCACGTCACTTGTCTGCCATCTACCTGCAGCTACACAAGACTGCACGTAATGTGGGACAGCTCACTGACAGCATGCAAATCATGACCACTGCTGTCCAAGAAAACACCCAGGTCCTGTTGTCCCAGCAGGATGTCAACCGCCGCCGCCAGCTGCTGACCCGCCTGTCAACTTACACACGCTCCAATCACATTATCAGGAATGCCACCTCCCAACTATCGCGTCGCTCCCTAACGATGCAGATTCAAATGGTGCAGTGCTGCCAGGACGTCGCTAGGGCACTGGAGCAAGTCATCACAGCAGTGCAGGGTCTTCAGGCGACAGCAGCCTGTCGTTGCCGCTGGTGACGGTACCCCGCCGCAGCACCAGGCCCACTGCAGCCTCACGGGCTAATGCTGAAGCGGAGGAAGTCGAAAGGCGACTGGGAGCGTCCGTCCGGAGGCGCCACTGACTCTTCCTAATGTATTGCACACACGGCCACGATGCGGCAGCAGACTTCAGGCTGGTATTTGAGATCCCCACCAGTCTTGTGTAGTATGCGGAATCGGCTCTTCAAGAGCCCAAATGTCCGCTCAATGCAATCTCTTGTGCGGATGTGTGCAGCATTGTAACGCCGTTGCTGTGGTGTGGCAGGGTTGAGGTATGGGGTGAGGAGGTACTCATGGAGACCGTAGGCGCTGTCACCTGATTGAAAGGAGCAGAGGGTGAGTGCCTGTTATTCGCAGCTACATGGTCACGATGTACTGTTTGTTGGCATGTGTACTTACCTAGAAGGTGTCCTTCACCAAAGTCTCCTCTGGCCAGTCGTGTGTGCATGCCGCTGTGCCAGAATATGAAGGAGTCATGTGTGCTTCCCAGGTATTGTGCCACTATGTCCGTGATGATTGTCTTAGCGTTGCACACCATCTGGATATTCAGTGAGTGGTAGCACTTGCAGTTCCGGTACATCTATTCTGCTTGTGCTGGTGGGCAGATGTGGATGTGGGTACAGTCAATGCATCCAATGACATGGGGGAAATGCGCAATGTTGTAAAAATCAAGCTTGGTTTGATTCAAGTCCTGTTGGGTGTTCGGGAATTTGATGTAATGGTGTAGCCGGGTCAGCATGGCCTCCAGGAAACTGTTTAGGTAGCGTGATATGGTGCTCTGGGAGATTCCCCTGCAACGGCAACTATCCCCTGGAAGCTTCCCGAGGCTAGGAGGTGCAGGCTGCACAAGACCTGGACATGGGTGGGAACGGCATTGGTCCTCCTTGTTGGGTGCTGCATCAGGGGGTCAAGGTCCCGGATGAGCTTTGTAATCATTTCCCCATTCAGCCTGTACTTTGAGTAGATTTGCTCCTCAGTTTGGCCCAGAAGTATGATCCGCTGACCGAAAAGTCGCTCCTGGATCCTGCGTCTGTTCCTTGCTGCAGCCTGGAGCCTTCGCCGCCTAACCACCATGTATAGTCCTGGCATTGTGAATGTCCTCATGCTCCTACTGTGTCTCCTTAAGTGTGTTTGGTCAGGGCCGCACCTTGGCTAGTTTAGGATTTTTTTTTATGGACTTCATGGTTAGCACCTGCTTTGGGTTCTTCTTAAATTGCGCCTCGCAAATTGCGATTTTGTGGTTTTTCGCAATTTGCGATTTTTGATGAATTTGGTTTGCGATTGTTTAGCGAATTCGCAAAGTAAATCGCAGTTTCAGTGGAATCTCGCAAATTCCGATTTGCTAAGTGGGTTCCACCTTGATTCTGCGATTTAATTTGCGATTTCGCAAAATCTATATTGCGATTTCGCAAATTGTTCATTTTTCGTATCATGAATTGCAGATCATTAAATTGCAATCGCAATAGCTAATTTGCAGCTATTGCGATCGCAATTTTGGTTGATGGATCTGCATATATATTCCCAACATGCCAGCACACTGAGGAATCTTTAGCACCCGTTGGTTTTTTTTGTCCATCATACGGGCGCCCCAGAAAATCCCAAATTATTTCAATATGCAGGCAATTGGGTTCTACGCAGCACCTGGATGTTATGCGGTTACGGCATACAGAATCTGAACAGGCAATTGTCTGTACAGTGTTTGTCCAAATATTTGCATTTGAGTTAGTCCTTTAGATTTAAAGTGCTGGCTTGAATTTCTACCCTCAATAACACTTCTTGATATAGAATTCCACTGCTAAAACTAATATTGTGGAAAATATTCCTCGTTTTCACAGCTGCTAGGTCTTATTATTATTTTATTCCTTATACTGACTGCATTTTAAAAAGTTTTAAGTGTTGTTAGACAATAAGCTGCGTGATTTTATAGGATTATCTTATACTGGATTGTTAGGCCCCCTTGTTTTACTTTACCGTAAGACAGTGGATTTATGTTGGCCTATCAATAATATAGTCTGTATTCTCAAATGAGAGCCTTTATTTTTAGTAGCGTGGTCAATTATGGTGTGGGATTTTACATGATTCGCTTACTTGCTAGCATGGCCCTCCCTTTTAGCCTAATTAGGAGATAGGGGCTCTTTTATCTTTTATTTTTATTAGGCTGAACTCCTAGTATGTGTTGAGCTCGAAGTTGTTTTATCGTCTTAATCCAATTTAATTATGTGGATTGCATATTCAATTGTTTATTGCCTTGTACTTATAAGTTTGGAAAACACAGAATACAGTATTATGATGATGAGGAAATACTCGTCTATCCTACTACAGACTGTACTGGCTACTACTGTTTGGGTCAGGTAGCCAAAAATATACCTGTGTGCTTTGGGCAGTGAACAGATGATTCACTGCCTTTGTCAGATTTACCCTGTGGTAATAACATTGCTGATGTAGATGTCTGAACTTGCCACCGTGCAGACCCTAGTCTGGCTTGATGAGATCATTGTTAGCTGGTCTTTTCAAATGATGGCTTAAAGGACATCTATAAACTAGCCTTCATGCCCACCTGCCTGAGCGTTTTTTTCCTGTTTCTCATTGGGTCTATCTATATGTGGATGTTAGCTAGCCTATCTGTCTACCTGCAAATATGTCTCTCTGTGTACCTGCATATTTATCTTTTATGTTTCACTCTGTGCTAGTACATCTATATGCCTACATTTCTTTGTGCCTGCCTTAGTATGTGTGTGTATATTGCCAGTAGGTTGGTTATAGTTAGGATGATGTTTCCATAGAAAGAGCCTTTTTTCATTTGCCGCTGTTTTGAAAGTTTTGTGGTGATCCATCAAGCGGGGAAGAGAAAGAGTGGGGTCCCAAAATGCCTTTTTCCCTATGTTATTTCCCATAGGAACTTTAGACGCAGCCACAGCCTGAACTGCTGAACAGAATTGCACCCCATTTGGCATGAATGAAGATATTGGTCCAGGGAAGGCCTTTTGGTGGTTTGGTGTACATTTGTTTAGTTGTTTTAGAGATATTAACCAAAAACCAACTTATTATATATGGGTATGTGAAGGCTCTGCAACTCCTCCCAAACTCGTGCTGAGATCTGATTGGCTGCAAACACTTCAACTACCCAGGAAGTGTTGGCACTCATGTTGGGACTCTGCTTGAGTCAAGTCCCAAAAAAAGGTAAAAAGAAAAAGAGAAGGCCTCTTGAGCGGGGGGGGGCAGGTCCACAAGGACCCAACAGGAACAAAAAAAGCATTTTATAAATGTAATTTTTAGGTGGAGTTGCACTGGATCTGCAGCTCACTCCGAAAATGTAAAAATAAACAGAAATGTGGGCCTGTGCTTCTGTAATCTTGAGCCCTTGGGTGTGCCAGGCCCCAAGTGCATGGGCAATATGTGTAAGAGGGGGCGCATGGGGCCCCTCCAAGGGGTTATAAAAGTCCTGGGGACCGCCACCTCTCCAAGCACTGTTTTTAATTTATGTGGGGGTGCCCACTCATCAACCCCAGTGCCCTGAGGACCACCACCTTCCGAGCACAAACCTGAAATTAATGCAGGTGGGCCTGGGTGGTCCCCTCAGCCTCGGGGACCGTGACCTCCAGGGGCATTAAAAAATATGTATGCGGGTGGACCCACTGGGACAACACGCACCCCAAGGACTCCACCTCCCATGGCTAAATATAACATTAATGAGGGGGCAAGCAGCCCCCTGCAGCCCTAGAAACCACCACATCCCCCGGGCTAAACATAACATTAATGCAGGGGTGTAGGGACCCCCTTGAAACCCAGGGGACCACCACCGCCTCCCCGAAGACTAAGTAGTGCAATGGAGGGGGGCCACACTGCCCCCCTTTTTGACCCATAGATGGCCCTGGGGATCGCCATCCCTCAGGGCCATCGCCTGCTATGTCCCAGGGTGCCCATCCCCAGGACATAGCTGTTTCCTCTGGCTTGGCAGGAGCTTTACCGCTCCAGCCAAGTCACAGCAAACGCTCCGCTTCCAGCAAGCAGAGCAGAATTGCTTTCAGACCGAGGAGACTTCATGCTCAGTAGCTTCCTGTGTCTGAAAGCAATGATGGCTCCTGCAGGAAGCGAAGAACCGTCAGAGACCGCGGGGGCATTCAAGCTTCCCCTGCAGTCTGCAACCAAAGTGACTGGGTGCCCTGGGTGGGGCCAGAGCTCCCTGAATGGAGATCGGGTCCCAGCGAATGGTTCCCTGGTGCTGAAATTGACCCGGTACTGGGGGGCCACGTGCCTTTCCTTCCCGATACTATGTCATTCAAATAAAAACCGAGGCCCTGGGGGATAGTGTCCCCGGGGCCGAAATTGGTACGGGTAGGGGGATGCATAGTTCCCCTCCTAAATACCATATAATTTAAACAAAAGATCAGCCCTGGTGGATGGGGTCCTTGGGGCCAACATCGGCCTAGGGAGGTGGGTCACCTGACCCACCTCCCTTATTAGAAATTTGCCAGGCCCCTGAAGATGGGGTCTTAGGGCTGAAATCAGGCCGGGGAAAGTGTCTCCACGGCCCCCTCCTGATTCCAAAAAGGCCAGGCCCCGGGGATAGAGTTGCAGCGGGCAAAATTGGCCAGGTAAGGGGGGCCACATGGCTCCCTCCCCTAACAAAAGTTAATTAAAGTAAAAAAATGCTTGGCACAGGGAAGTCGTCCAAGGCCCTGCTCCCTTTCACCACCACTCTGCAAACACACCTCCTACTGAACTATTTGGGGGATGAAGTTCCCTTGGCTCCTGCGGGTTCTTGGGGACTAACTACGCCTTCTGTTACCTCCAGTATGTCCCACACAGCAGGATTGCTGAGAAGTCATCAGTGGCCCTGACCCTTTCTCCACCACTATGCAAATGTGCCTCCTGGGGCAGTACTGGTTGCGAGATGAAGACCCCTTAGGGGCCAGGAACCACTTTAGTTACCTCCAGTAAGTCCACACATTGGGATTGCTGAGTGCTCTTCGGAGACCAGGCCCCCAATCTTCAAAACTCTGCAAATGTGCCTCTAGGTGCACTACTGGTTAGGGGATCAAGTCCCCTTGGCTGTTGAGGGTCCTAGGGGACCAACAACCCCTCCTGTTACCTCCAGTAAGTCACACACTGTGAGATTGCTGGGAGGTCTTCGGAGGCTATGCTCTCTTTCTCCACCACTCTGCAAACGTGCCTCCTGGTGCACTACTAGTTGCTGGAGAAAGTCCCCTTGGATGCTGAGGGTCCAATGGGCCATGAACTGCTCCCACTACATCCAGTAAGTCCCAAACACCGAGATTGCTGTGAGCTGGTCAGAGGCCCTGCCCCCTTTCTCCGCCACTCTGCAAATTAACCTCTTGCTGTACTACTGGTTGGGGGATGAAGTCCCCTTGGATGCTGATAGAATTTTGGGGCCAAAACCCTCTCCTGTTTCCTCCGGTATGTCCCATACTGTGTGATGGTTGAGAGCTGGTTGGAGGCCCACTCCGTTTCTCCACCAATCTGCAAACGTGCCTACTGGCACACTACTGGTTGGGGGATGAATTATTCTTGGATGCTGAGCGCCCTTGGGGATCAAGAAGCCCTCCTGTTACCTCCAGTAAGTCCCACACAGTAGGATTCCTGAGAGGTTGTCAGAGAACCCGTCCCCTTTGTTCACCACTCTACAAACATTAACTATTAGTTTAAAAAAAACATAGAAATACACCTAAAAAACCAAAGGTTATAAGTTAGGAAATAGATTTTAAACTTGGATGCTAATGACAAGGGTAACTCGTCATGGAGTTCCCATTCATTTCAATGGAATTTACTTAAAAATCCTTCAAGTGCCTTAGCATCCAAGTGGTTAACAACCTTAGATATTCACTTAAGAAACAAAGATTACGACGACGCTATAGTTAGCAATAAATTTTTAAAACATGTAGAAATTCAATGAAAAAAACTAAGGCTACAGGGGTATAATAGTTAATCTCAGATTTCACTCATACAACACCATAGAAATTCAGTGGTTATAGTTACCTGAGCTAACCATAACTTATGCCACCACAATGCACCATTTATAACCTCACATATTGTATCACTAATGACATGGTCAGTGACATCACTCATGACATCTCAAATGACATCACTAATGACATTATCAAATGAGTGTCAATGTTTTTAAGCGTTTCATTGTCCGGCCACAACATGGACAACATGCTGTGGCAACTCTTCCAGGACTCTGAGACATGGCCCCCATTGATATGCATTGTAGTGAATGGTAGGTATTGAGGGTAATAAAAAGGAGAATGTCTAAAGGGTGATAACAGATTTTAGTTACAATAAAAATCACTTGTTGATAGTACCATACTGCTTTAAGGAATTGTGGTGTGTAATAAGGTTATTTTATACTGTGACAAAGCCTTCTGCTGGGATTTCATGAACCATGTTTAAGAGAAAACTGTTTTCTCATGATTTTTCCATAGAGGTTATGAAAGGTGCTCTAGAAGGTAAATGAGAGCATATTTTCTGTTAATTCACAAACTCTTTCTCAGCCATATGAGAATAAATTCTGACATCCTCAAGTAAGCATGCAGTTCCAACAGGAGCAGCCTGTCAGTTGATTCCCTTGTGTTCTATTGTAGCCTCCCAGTGTGTTTAAATAACAACTAGAGCACCAACAGTCTTACTCATGACAGACGTGTGGCACATCTGAAGTCGTTTTGATTGAATCAATCTGGTAAAATATAAAATATTTAAATTAGAAAGATACAAAACTTGGGGTTATTTTGTCATAGAAATTATGGTTAGTGCTGTGGAAAGAAAAATTAGGACACATTTTAAGGGAGTTCTCAAATATCTTCCTTTTATATTTCATTGAAACATTCTGACATGCAGACTGAAACATGCACTTTCAAAACCAGCAGCAGACTGCCAATTAACTCCCTGGTGATCAGCATCTTTACTACAGTGTTTTAATGAACAACTAGAGTGGCAAAGTTCTGAATTTACACCAAAGATGTGACTCATTTGAACACTATCTTGATGGAAACAAAGTGAAGAACAGAAAGCATTTTCTAATGACGATACTGCATTAAATCATAGGATTTGGGAGCTTCATAACAAATAAGTCTCCCAAGATGGCCAATAGAGAAAAAAGAGCCCAAATGTAGCAGAAATATCACCCAAATTTAACCCAAGTATAGCCCATAGAAGTGTGTAAAACACATAATTATTTTGTTTTTTTGCAGTTTTATATAGCACAAACCTGACCTGAAGGTATTGGAGTGCTTTACATGAGCATCAGTTACATTACACAAGGACACTTTTATTTTGCGTTTAGGCATGGGGAGATAAGTGATTTGCCCAGAATCACAGGAAGTCGAGCGGACGCCAAACCTCAAACCTGGTTCCCCAGTTGCAAAATCTGCGCTATGGGTGTAACACCACATTCTCTCCCCTAATTGTAACATATAATCAAGTGTTCGATTTAATAAAAAACATCAAGATAGCAAATCATTTAAAGGTGCTTTGTGGCTATTTGAGCACTACCCGTAATTTCTAAGGGAATGAGTTCTAATTGTTATAATTTCTAAAAAAAGAAATTGTCATGTCCTTTAGGTTAGTTCCATCATGTACATATCAATGACATATATTGTGTCCCATCCACACCATATAACGGTCTTACACAGGTGACCTTTTACCAAGTAGCTTATTCCTGTCTCTCCGACATCAGGCTCTTGGTACCATATCTTAATCCCTGTACCTGACGTACACAAACATGTCCCCAGGCACAGTAGATTTATTTTGTAGAAGGGTCACAACTTTTTTCATCCATGACCAACAGAAGGGCATGAGGGAAGGGGCAGGTGCATGGACTCGCCCAACATTGGGTAGGGAGGTGGTCGATGGGGTAGCATGCTTACTGTTCAGGGCAAACTTATAACAAGTGTAATTTGTAATTTGTAATTTGTAACTGTGTTTTGTATCGCGCCAACTCACCTACAGGTCTCAAAGCGCTACTGAACAAGTACAACAACAAAGAGGGAAAAGAATATAGAAGTGTCTGATCTGGTAGCCGACTATCGAGATGGGAATGCGTCTTTGAAGAGTAAGGTTTTCAGGGACTTCCTAAAAAGGAGGAGATTAGGTTCTCTACGAAGTGCCTCCGGTAGCTTATTCCAGATGGTCGGAGCCTGAACTGAAAAAGATCTGCCTCCTTTTGTTGTTAACTTGAAACGTGGACAGGATAGCAGAAAAGATCCGGATGATCGCAGGGCGCGCTTAGGTTCGTATATCTCAAGCCTTTCTTTTATGTAGGCTGGCGCCTGTCCGTGGATTGCTTTGTGGCAGATACACATGCTTTTAAATTCTACTCTCTGCGTCATGGGCAACCAATGTAGCCTATAGAGCAGGGGGGAGGCATGAGTCCTCCTCGGCAGTCCAAAGATCAAACGTGCTGCGTCGTTCAGAATAACCTGAAGACGATTGATGGAATTTTTTGGAAGGCCGAGGTACAGCGCATTGCCGTAGTCTATTCGAGACACTATAGTGGCGGAGACAATAGTTCGCAGCATGTTTCTCGAGAGCAGGGGGGCGAGTTTGCGTAGTTGCCTGATCAGGTTGGTACAGGAACCAACTACAGCAGATACTTGGTTGACCATCGAGAGTTCCTGGTCAATTTTCATCCCAAGACTCTTGACACTACGGCACGGTTTTGGGGTGGGTCCTAGTTCTTGTGGCCAAAATAAATCATTCCAGGGGGAAGTAGAGGTTGAAACTACAAGCACTTCCGTTTTATCTGGATTGATTTTCAGCAAATTGGACGACATCCAATTCACAGTAAATCGTAGTATGTCTTGGGCCAAAGACTGAGCCGATGATGTATTATCGATACTCAGCAACAGCTGCGTATCGTCAGCATAGTTAAAGACTTTACAATTCATATTTGCCAGGGACTCTATCAATGGTTGTAAGTACAGGTTGAATAAGAGCGGAGAGAGTGCTGATCCCTGCGGGACTCCACAGGCTAAAATGCCCACATCTGAGACCTGGTCTGCCAACTGGATCTTCTGTGTCCTTCCTGTCAGGAAAGCTGTTAACCATTTGAGGGCTTGCTCTCCTATCCCAAACCTAGCCAGTCTGTCCAGGAGCAGTGCATGGCTGACGGTATCAAACGCCGCTGAAAGATCTAATAAAATCAGGGCGCTTGGCTTTTTACCGTCAGCCATGCATCTTAACTCATCTAGTACTGACAGCATGTCCACATGGAACTCATTTCTGAAAACAATTTTTTATTGGCACAGAATAATTGTGTGGAGATTTAGTAAAAAAACGGAAACATTTACTAATAAAACAGAACACATCTGTCATAAATGAACTAAAGAAAGACCTATGTAGCCAAATTATTGCTATCATAGAACTTACTTCAGCCGAACTGAGGTATTTATTCTTGTTATAATGCAAACTATATTGGAGCCAACTGTTTCAGTGAATAGTGATAGGAAATATGTGATAAAGATCCCCAAGTAAGTAGCCAGAACCCAAAATGTAGAAAAGAGATGACAATAACATGACTTTGTATTTTAAAGACAAGGTTATTTGTATATACAAGAACGTCTGAATGATCACTTCACAATACAAAAAGAGTGACCAGACTGTTCTCTAGTGCTTCCACCTAGAAACTGTCCTTTAGTTTGTGCCAACGACGTTGAAACCCTGCATGAAATATGAGGGTCTAATCAGTACTGTTATGACCTGGGGACAACAAACTGTTCTGCATTAGAAGGATACACATCTGGGGATAGTGGTATCTATAGTTCAGAAAATGAGTGACAGCTATAGGGCTGTGTAGGCTGGGGAATATGATGCTTACCCAAGGATTTAATGTATGGGTCACATCTCTTTTGATGTTTTATTAAGGCAATCTTGTGCTTTTTAGTGTATCTGAAGATCCTGATATAGTATTATTGCTTCAAGGGGGACCAGATATTGACGGGGGTTCTTGGTTTAGAGGAAGATCCTGGTATTGCAATCTTCCCTGAGGGAGGGCCAGAAGGGGATAGGATGGTAAAGGGCTTAGATTTACCATGTGGTGAACCATTCTGTATAATTTGGGCGTAGGACATTAATTTATATAATTAGTTAACATAACCACTAATGAACTCACCGTAACTAATAGAGGTCGTATGTCGAGATTCAATCAAAGCTCAACATGAGATCTGTTGGCTTTGCGGATAGGTGATGTCTTTTGCTGTGTTTTATATTACATCCTCAAATGATCTGTTCATACCGTTGCATATGCTTTCAACATTAGTTTATTAGGGCATCTTCCTCCAGCTCTAATCCATTTTAGAGGGCCAGTGAAGTTTGTGGTAGAGACTGAGCTGCCTTTGCAACTCTTGGTATACGAATGTCAATCACTGCACTGATACTACTACATGGTGTTACATGATTCATCATTTCTTCATAGCTTTGGTATATCGCAGGGTTGATCTCCCTTCACAAGTCATTGTTTCCTGTAGACACGTAGAAGGGGTTTGGTGTCACCACCACGCTCTTGGAAGGTGTATTTTCCATGTTCCAGTGTGAGTGTGCCGCCTTCTCACTCACCGATTTTAACACATTGAGAAAATATGCCTTCATTTGACAAGATGCTCTCAAGGTACAGTGGATGTGTGGAGAGTTCGCAAAGGCCTCCTCAAAATCACCATGAATATCTTTGTACTGTGGCCATGAACTATGCCCATATTTTCCCTCTAGCATATCTTGTTTTAATTTTCTTGAGCCTTTCAGTAAGTTTTGTTGCCACCTCTGTGGCGTCTATTGTCATTCCCCCACTGCAGCTTAGTGGTTCTAGAGATTTCCTGGTTTTATCCCTGTCTTCTGCTGTAAGGCCTTTCCATCTCTCACCGACCACTGGATTCGGAGGAGAGGTTCATCTATGTTGCCATGAGCCTTCATAGCAGAATTGGGGAACCTAGACGAAAGCTTAAGTTTCGGTTCAGAAAGCACTTGGGTTGGCAGTTCGGGCTCGAATGTTCCTTTTTGCGCAGGTTCAAGATGGATTGGCATATGGCTGGGCCTACTCTGAGGTGGCATTGTGGGCACAAGAATGAAATGGTGGAATGCTGCCCCAATCGATTGCCAGTGGTTAAACTTGTTGCACGCATCCACCTGTCTCCTGTTGTTTGTTTCATGGGAAATTATATGCTTGGTTTTTTTATGCTCTATTACCTATGGGTTTTTACTCATTTTGTATTGGAAGTATGCTGAAAAAAGCAGTTTTATCATAATTTTTCAGAATATTCATGGTGAAGTTCAAGCATGCTTGGCACACAAAGAAACTATTTCCTCATTAGCCCTTGTTGTTTTACAAATCCTAATCTAAAATGTATTATTTGACTTCATTCAGTTGTGGGAACATAGGGGACCCAGCCGGATTCTATATCTATAATTTGTGTCTTAGCCGGATCTAGGATGCCCACAGTGAAATGTGTGTCCCAGTGAAACTTGTAAACATCAGTACATTTAGTGCCAGTAATGCTATGTTTACAATGCGTCTAGAGCAGCAACCTGAAAGGAGGTGAGAAGGATCTCATTGTCACTTCCGTTGGACAGCCATACATGCCTCAATTAATGACCAATCTAGACGTCTTGTTTTCGAGTATCATCCTGGCCGGGAACAAGCTGGACAATAACACCTTCATGCCTATGCCATCGAGCAAACAAAGACATTTAACTTGTCATTGTACACTTCTCTGCTTAAAATTGAAAGTACGGTAAATTGTTGATGCTGTCAAGTCCCTATATCGGAGTGTGTTTTTATATATAACTAATTTTTTAGCACATTACTGGCACTTTTTGTCATTGCTAGCATTTGTAAATGTGTATATATGGGCTAGCATGGATTGCCTCGTGATTCTGTTAGTTACTATTGGCTTATTTAGGTGAGTATGCAACTGCCTCCATTAGTGCTAGATACATAGAAGTTGTGTCTGTGTGTGCCAGTGAATCTTTACATGTTTCAGATAATGTGTGCGGAGGTGTATTAGTGGCACTCCCCATTACTCAGTACTTATATAAGATTGTCTGTCTAACTGAGCATATGGTCCTGTAAGTTTACAAGTAGCTCACTGAAACTTGAAAGTAGATGTGTTGACTTTTGTGCACCTACAACGTATCCTATGGTCTAGCTACAGACTACCTTTTGCCTGATGTACATGTGTAAAACAGCAGGTTAAGGCTTGTGAAGAGGTTTTAAATGCCAAGTTGCCCTAGCAGTTGAACTGCATGCATGGCCTCAACTATACCAGGCCTGAGAAATGTTTAAAAGACTACTTCTTTGCATGGTTCACTTGGTAGTGTCTGTTCTTTACTAGATATCTAAAGGAGTGTCTTAGTCCCTATCTAGGGAGCTGTTTCAATATGCAAGTAGGTTTGTTCGTCCATCACTGACTCTGTTTGTGATGGTATGGCTCTGTAAATGTATATGTAAGGGAGAGCATGGATTGCCTTCTGAGTGTCTTACTTAGTCTTGGCTTTTTCTAAGTGACTGTGTCAGTATCTCTATTAGTGCTAGTCACAAAACACTTCTGTCTATATATGTGAGTGAAACTTCAAATGCTTGTGACACTGTGTGTGGGGCTATATTAGTGTCTGCTTTCGTATATCCTTACATGAGATTTTAGTCAAGGTGGACCACGGGATGTCTGGCTCAGCATATACATGGAAAAGTGTGTATAGCTCACTGTGAGTTGTAGCTACATTGAGGTTCCGTGGATTCTGGACCCATGTCATAAACATCATCGTATCATGACGATTTTGGTATCAGCAGACCGAGAATGACGAGTATACTATATACGAGTATTTTCGTCGTGTTCGAGTGACGAGATCACCGTGAAATCAGAGATTCCGTTCCGAACCCTCGGGTTCCATTTTGTGTACGGCAGCCATTTTGTGGTTGCCCTCACATAGGCCGATGACTAAGGCCGAACGAGTCTTAGGTATCAGGCTTGGCTTCCGACTTCTTCGGGGCTGTGCTGAGAGTCCAATACCCTTCCCTACTGAACTACCTCAGAGTCCAACATGCAATGATACGAACAACCGAGATAGTCCAGCGGGGCGCGGGAAAGGAAGGGGACAGCGGGGAGGGAGATCTGTAACGACAAAGAACAAGGATTAGAACACCCTGCCTCCCTCAACCTATAAAGGTTACTTTCTTGCTATCCCGTAACAGAGAACACCCAACTGTGAGAAGGCAATACCTGTAAAGGAAAATACAAAAGGACCAACTCCAATGGAGACAGTTGCTTGAGGAGGTATTAGGAACTGTACCCAGCTGTGAAAACAAAATGATACACATTCAATGCCCTCCTATAGGTAATAGCTATTTCTCTGCTGGCGTTTAAGGGGCGCAGTACACATACCAGTAATTATGCATCATTTCCCTTTATATGGGTACTTCACAATTCCATTACTCCAATACCTCTCATGTCTCCTGTAGAAACAAGATAAATAAATAATAATGAACCCTGCATTCAAAAGGAATCCACACAGAGAGATGCAGGGGGGAAGGGAAGGTCCCTTCGTGTTCGCACCAAATGCTTACTTCACACAATGAAACGGCTTCTCTTAGTAAGCTGAAACACACTATAGTTCTGTGTGCCCAGGCTTCTTTTGGTTGGATTGCGAGGCTCAGTGTTACTCTCCAAATGAGTCCTATCGCTCTTTAGTATTTGCTCTGAGACAAAGTACCAGATATATACATAATGGGGTCATCAATGTTTTAACGGGGTTTGACCATGCACCTCCTAGGGTCTCTGTCCCTGTGACCAAAGGCAGCACAAACAACCCCTTCAGAATTACTGCAAAGAGCAGAGAACTCCGTGTTTCTCTCAGCCGAGTGAAACCACCACACGGGTACTGCAAACTGGGTGTGCTGTTGGGATCGATGGAACCAACGCCTCACACCCACCAAACAACAGTTTACTCACGGTCTCGCTGCACTTGAGAAAACAAGTCAGATCCTACCGCTAACTGTCCTGGATCCAAAACGCCTCCACAGAACGGAATTATCGGCGATTCACCGCCGTTAGCAGCCGTCCTTTATTTCCCGGTCTGCGCGCGCATCTCACGTCGATACGTGACGAATGCACGGCATGCCGGGAAATGTAGTTTTTCATGTCGGCGGCCCGTGATTGCCGATCGCTGCAGAACGTGACAGTACATCCCCCTTCCCAAGGGGGGCCGACCCCACCCGCGGCTTCCCAGGAAACAAACGGTGAAATTTGGCCACCAACCGGGGAGCCCGAACGGCTCCCGCCGGTTCCCAGGAATCCTCCTCCGGTCCATACCCCTTCCAGGAGAGTATGTACTGCAGGCGTCCCCTCACCCATCTAGAGTCCAGAACGCTCTTCACCTCATACTCCCTATCCTGCTGCACCCAGATAGGCAAAGGGGCCCTACGAACAGGACTTCTGGAGGGTTTTAAGAGGGAAACATGGAAGACAGGATGTATACGCATCTGCGCAGGTAAACGCAGGCGCACCGCCACCGGATTAACATGCCCCAATACCCGGTAAGGGCCAATAAACCGGGGGTTGAACATGCTGTGTCTCCTGATTCTGATGTTTTTGGTGGACAACCACACCAGATCCCCCTTCCGATACACCGGATTGGGTCTCCGATGTTTGTCGGCTTGGCGTTTGTATCTTGCTTTGGCCTGTGCAAGATTCCTGCGCGTATCCAAAAGTACTTGGCGTACCCGCAACAATCTGTCCCTCACCTCAGGCAGTTTCACATTGTTAGTTGGTAACAGCATAGGGGTAAATCAAGGGTGATGCCCGTAGGAGCAATAGAAAGGAGTGTGTAGGGTGGAGGCGTGTTGTGTGCTGTTATAGGCTACTTCCGCCACCCACAACCGATTCACCCAAGAATCACTGCTATCATGCACATAACATCGGAGATATTATTTCAAGGATTGATTTAGTCTCTCCGTCTGGCCATCCGTTTGCGGATGGAAACTGGTGGACACTGATGAGGTTATGTGCAATGCTGTACACCAAGTTTTCCAAAATCGGGCCGTAAATTGGGCCCCTCGATCGGATACAATGTCCCTGGGAAGGCCATGTAGTCGTACAACGTTCACGAGGAGTAGTTGAGCTAATTGGCCCGCAGTGGGCACCTGGGTGCAGGCGATGAAATGGCCCATTTTAGTCAGGAAGCCCACAACCACTACAATGGCTGTTTTGCTTTGGTCTTTCGGAAGACCCACGATGAAGTCGACTGAAAACCTCTCCCACGGATTCTCCGGAGTGGGCAGAGGTTGGAGCAATCTCTGAGGTCTTTGCCTGTCCGTTTTCATCCGATTACAGGTGACACACTCCGCCACCCATCGGCTCAAATCAGGTCTGATGGAAGGCCACCAGAATTGTCTCTGGGTTTTCACCAATGTCTTGATAAAACCCATGTGACCGGCACATGGGACTTCGTGGCACCAGGAGAACACTGTTTTGCGCAATTTATTCGTGGGTACTAAGACCTGCTTTCCTTTCACAGGAATGCCGTTTTTTATCTTCCATTCCGGATGGTGTCTGAGCCATGTGCGCCAAACACAGGTCTGTCCTCCTCTCCTGACTCCAGACAGAAAATCGTTGGTGTGTGTTACTCCTATGACGTTGGCCGGCTCTACGATCGACCGAATGGGTTTCTCTGAAGGAAGAAGGTGGTTTTCTCTTCTTGTTAGTGCATCCGCCTTCCTGTTGTTAGTACCAGGCCGGAAGGTAACCACAAAGCGGAATTCCTCGAAGAACATCATCCATCGGAGTTGTCTGGGAGACAGATGTCTGGCGGCCCTTAGAAACTGCAAGTTACGATGATCGGTATAAACCGTGATCAGATGCCTAGCCCCCATTAGCCAGTGTCTCCATTCCACGAATGCATCTCGAATGGCTAACAGCTCCTTTTCTGCGATTGTATAGTTTATTTCCGCCGGACTGAACTTACGCAACATGTAGGCTATAGGATGAAGGGTGCCTGTAGAGATGTCCTTTTGAGATAGCACAGCCCCCAGAGCAATCTCAGATGCATCCGCCTCGACTATGAAAGGGATGTCGGGATTGGCATGGGTCAATACCGGTGCTGAGGAAAAGGCTGTTTTTAGTTTGTCAAAAGCGGTTTGGGCTTCTTCATCCCACACAAACGGTACGTTCTTTTTCGTGAGCCGAGTGAGTGGTGAAACCAGTCCAGAGAAATCAGATATAAATCGCCTGTAAAAGTTGGCAAACCCCAACAGGCTCTGGATGTCTTTGACGTTATTTGGACGCGGCCATCCCACTATAGCCTGCACCTTTCTCTCTGCCATCACCTGTCCCGATGGAGTAAGCATTACCCCAAGAAACTCCACCGTCGTTACATGAAATTCACACTTGGTGATTTTACAGAATAAATGATGTTCCAGCAGCGCTTGCAACACGGATTTCACATGTGTTACGTGCTCCTCGGTTGAATTCGAATATATGAGTATGTCGTCAATATAAACGACTACATGACCATCCAGATATTCGCGAAGCACTTCGTTAAGAAAGAATTGAAACGCGGCCGGGGCATTGCAGAGCCCAAAGGGCATCACCAAATACTCATAGAGTCCGTACCGCGTCTTAAAGGCCGTCTTCCACTCATCACCCCGTCTAATGCGAACAAGGTGATAGGCCCCACGTAGATCCAGTTTAGTATATATGCGCGCGGCCCTGACCTGTTCCAGCAACACTGGAATTAAAGGCAAGGGGTACTGATTTTTCACGGTGATTGCGTTCAATGCTCTGTAGTCGATGCAGCACCTTTTTTCGCCATTGGCTTTCGGTATGAAAAACAACGGAGACGCTGCAGGGGATCGAGATGGTCTTATGTATCCAAGAGCCAGATATTTATCCAGATAGTATCGCAATGTATCCGTTTCAGGCAATGTAAGAGCATAGATTCTCCCGTTGGGGATTTCAGAGCCAGGGATGAGGTCGATGCAAGAGTCATACGACCTGTGGGGTGGAAGTACCTCAGCCTCCTTATCACTGAAAACTGTTCCAAACTCTGTGTAACACGGGGGCAGGGATACGTCTTTTTCCGCTGCTGTGGCTATCGTCTGCATAGACGCTAATGATGTTGCCGGGCTCCAAACTGTCGAGAGACAGTGTTCCAGGCAATACGGAGAAAGAAACTGGATTGTTTTAGCGGTCCATCTTATATCAGGATCGTGTTTTTGTAACCATGGAAGTCCCAATATGATCCCGTATTGCGGGGCTTCTATGATGTTAAATGCCAGGTGTTCATGGTGTGTGTTATCATGAGTAACCTCGTACTCCATAGTATGATATTTTATGGGTCCTGCTTGCAGTTCATTCCCATCGACTGCGTAGACCGTTTCGGGTCTTTCTTTGTGCACAAGTTGCACTCCCAATCGGCGGGCCTCGGCAATGTACATGAAACATCCAGTAGCCCCCGAATCAACCATCACATGGACGTTTTGTTTCACCTCATCAATCAACATGGTCATGTCCAAAAAGAGGTGATTCCTCTCGTCTATCGTTTTCGGGGTGAGTGAAGGGATGATATGTGTGCTTGAGGGTTTCCCTTCATCCACCATCAAGCTGTGGAGTTTTCCGTCTCCTTTTCTGCTACTCCTGCAAGGCTTTGTCCTCCCCGAAACCGGTTACTTTTTGGTTTCACTGGGCATTCACGCAGGAAATGTCCTTTCTTCCCACAATATAGGCACAATCCTTGTTTGCGCCTATGTTCCCTTTCGCTGGCGGTTAAAGAGGCTCACACCGCTCCTATATCCATAGCTTCCGCGGAGGTAGCCGTCTTGTCTCCGCTACTTGCCTGTTCATACGGCATCACGGCTCGTTCCTTCTTCTTATGCTCCCCTTTCCGTTCCTTCATGCGATGGTCCAAACGTAGGGCGAGATCTATTAGGGCAGAGCATGTACGGGGTTGAGGGTCGATGTGAGCCAAAACGTCTTTCATTTCTTCACTGAGGCCTTGATAGAATAAGGCTGTTCTCTTGGCTTCAGGCCAATAAGTTTCGGCCACTAGACGTCTGAAATTGTTAAGATATGTAACCAGATCTGCCTCTCCCTGTTTAAGTTTCAACAACTCTCTGTCCGCCGTGAATGTTTCCGCTCTCCTGTCAAAAGTCTTTTCAAATTCCTCCCGAAAATTGTCCCAGTGATATAAGAGTGGGTCATCCCTTCTAACTATTGGAACAGCCCATTGTGCTGCTTCCCCCCCTAAATACGAGATAAGGAAAGCCACCCTCGCTTGATGCGTAGCAAACATCTTGGGTTTGCACATAAAGTGCAACTGGACCTGCGTCATAAACACTTGTACCTTTTTATTATCCCCATAGAATCGTTCGGGTGGCGCTAGAGGGATCTGTGCAGGCATCTCCACCACCACGGAGGTAGCAGGGGAAGAGCCACTCGCTGCCCCTGTTGCTGCAGTAGTTGTGGGCAGTCTATCCACCCTGGCTCGTAATTGTGCATTCTCAGCCCTCGAGGCAGCTACCTCTCTATTGGAAGCTGCCAGCTCCACCTGAACTAAGGCCAAAGCAGCCAGGACATCCTCTAAGGTAGTCATGGCGAGGTCCCAGCACAGCCAAGAAGAGGCAAAATCCTTGGGCCGATAATTCTATCAGGCTCGGCGTCCGACTTCTTCGGGGCTGTGCTAAGAGTCCAATACCCTTCCCTACTGAACTACCTCAGAGTCCAACATGCAATGATACGAACAACCGAGATAGTCCAGCGGGGCGCGGGAAAGGAAGGGGACAGCGGGGAGGGAGATCTGTAATGACAAAGAACAAGGATTAGAACACCATGCCTCCCTCAACCTATAAAGGTACTTTCTTGCTATCCCGTAACAGAGAACACCCAACTGTGAGAAGGCAATACCTGTAAAGGAAAATACAAAAGGACCAACTCCAATGGAGACAGTTGCTTGAGGAGGTATTAGGAACTGTACCCAGCTGTGAAAACAAAATGATACACATTCAATGCCCTCCTATAGGTAATAGCTATTTCTCTGCTGGCATTTAAGGGGCGCAGTACACATACCAGTAATTATGCATCATTTCCCTTTATATGGGTACTTCACAATTCCATTACTCCAATACCCCTCATGTCTCCTGTAGAAACGAGATAAATAAATAATAATGAACCCTGCATTCAAAAGGAATCCACACAGAGAGATGCAGGGGGGAAGGGAAGGTCCCTTCGTGTTCGCACCAAATGCTTACTTCACACAATGAAACGGCTTCTCTTAGTAAGCTGAAACACACTATAGTTCTGTGTGCCCAGGCTTCTTTTGGTTGGATTGCGAGGCTCAGTGTTACTCTCCAAATGAGTCCTATCGCTCTTTAGTATTTGCTCTGAGACAAAGTACCAGATATATACATAATGGGGTCATCAATGTTTTAACGGGGTTTGACCATGCACCTCCAAGGGTCTCTGTCCCTGTGACCAAAGGCAGCACAAACAACCCCTTCAGAATTACTGCAAAGAGCAGAGAACTCCGTGTTTCTCTCAGCCGAGTGAAACCACCACACGGGTACTGCAAACTGGGTGTGCTGTTGGGATCGATGGAACCAACGCCTCACACCCACCAAACAACAGTTTACTCACGGTCTCGCTGGACTTGAGAAAACAAGTCAGATCCTACCGCTAACTGTCCTGGATCCAAAACGCCTCCACAGAACGGAATTATTGGCGATTCACCGCCGTTAGCAGCCGTCCTTTATTTGCCGGTCTGCGCGCGCATCTCACGTCGATACGTGACGAACGCACGGCATGGCGGGAAATGTAGTTTTTCATGTCGGTGGCCCGTGATTGCCGAGCGCTGCAGAGCGTGACATTAGGGACACGTACACTTTCAGCTGACTTCTGTGAGACCTGGGCAAGCTGACTCCACTGCCCGAAGCCAAACCTGTTTGGCCAGTTCCTTTCCCTGTGGCCGATCGAGATTAGGGATCAAGGCACAGCTTACCATAAACCCTTCATTGCACACAACTATGTCTAATCTTACACACACCTGTCTCTGATCCGTTCTTTATGACCTGTTTTACGATGAGGAGGTGCCCGTTTTTATTAGGGGTCCAGCCGATTTATCTGATGAAGAGTGTTGGGTCTTGCCGGGTAATCGATAGTGGGCTATACGATGAAATGTGGGTTTGTCATGCAATGCTTTTATTGTACACATGGGATTGGTTTACTGTAAATAAGAAATGTTTGCCTGAAGCATAATATTTTGTATAAAAAGGGTTGACTGACTTTGTAAGATTGAGCAGTCTCCTGAGAACATACACCGTGTTGTACTTCTAGGAACTCTGTTACTGGTTGCAGCCAATAAATTTGATCTTTGACGTCACCAAGAAGTTTCTGCGTTTCTGTAGTCTGAGACAGGAGAATCTGGAGTCTTTGAGTGTGTCCCCTGGCACCGCTGGGTTCTAAATAACCCGGTACTTCATTTGGCGCCCAGCGTGAGGCGATTTCAGCGGTACCGGTCCAAGCCAGAGGTTCGTGAGGAGCTTCGTGGGAAAATTCTGGAGGAAGGCCAGCCACTTCATCGACCCCTGTATGTCGTCGTGGTCCGAAAGTCTTTGCTGCGAGGTTCCCCGCTTTCCAATGGCTACGATGGACTGCTGCCCTGACTATCGCCCTGTCTTGGACCCTTTGATGATTTGTAGAGCGAGACGATAAACGGGTCTTCTGGTGACGTCATCGATACTTCAGTTAAGTATGAGTGGAGCGTCTCCCAGTCCTTAGTTTTGGTAATCCCCTTGGGATCTTTGATTTGGAACTTGCAAGTACCAAAGCTGAGGGACTCGTGTATTCACGAGACTATGGTTTTTGATATTCCCTTGAAGTTTGAAGCTAGACTAGAGAGCGAAGATGCCTGGTCTTAGCAGACTTGGAAATTTGTTTTGTTGTGGTCGAAATAGGGATTCCCAATTGGAGGACTCGTGTCCGGTTCCTCCGATTGGAACTCCAACCTATGAGCTCTATGTAACGCATGGCTTGGGCCCCATCACATATAATGAAGTATGGATCCAATTCACCAGGAAGGATGGTGTTCTAAAGTGGCCCCAATATGGCAGTTTTTACCTGGAAATCTTAGATAATCTAGAGGTTAGACTTTTTAAGAAGAAAGCCCGGCCGGCGATGTTTGACTCTTTCCGCCTATGGCGAAAGGAAGCCAAACAGAAAAAATTTAATTAGCAAAGAGAAATAAAAGAGAAAAGGGTATCTCGATAATGCAAGCTGCTATGCAGTATAAAGATAACGAAGAAGAACAGGCAAGTGAGCAGTTGCACAGACAACGTAAAATGGCGATTGATAAATGCTATCCAGTTTTGCCACCCTTTCAGCAAGATACAGCAAAGGAACTTGAAAAAGATCCTTTAATGTCACATTTGTTGAGTTCGCCACCCCCCTATGCGCAGAGTGCACTCTCCGGTTGTTTTGCCTCAGGTTCTCCCACAGCCGCCAGCTCCTCTTCAGTTGGCTCCTACTCCTCTGGTGCAGCCTCCTCAAGGGCCGCCGACTTTGCTACCTGCTCCGCCTTTACTTCCTACGACTTTGCCTCCTGTATTGACTACCTTTTCCGATATTCCTTCTGATACTGCCACTGCGTCTGCTTTGTCTCATTCTGTTTTTCCTCTTGTTCTTTTGTCGACTTCTCCTTCTGTTCGACAGAGAATGACTGATACTGTTGCTAGTCTTCTATCTCCTTTCTTTGGGCCATCAAGTATGACCCCTGTTGCAGCGCGTAAACAGTTGCGTAATCAATTGCCTGATTCTAGAGAGCGGGAGATATTGGATCATTTGGCGCATAAATGGGTTACCGACCCCACAAGATATGAGTTAGAGTCTGTTATGGATGTCTTCCGTCAATGGGAAGCACCGAAGCAGAGATATGTTTTTGACAAAATGTGCGCTTTTCTTTGTGAAGAATTGGAGGATAATGATTTGGAATCCAACCCGCCTGAGTTGTGCCGTGTACGGTTCGAGTTTGCAAAAGGCACGATTGTGGGTTTCAATGTTGAGAGAGCAGTTGCGACACTGATGTCATTTAGGAGTGAGGCTATTTCTCGGTCGTTCTTTGAGCCTGATCCCTCTGTTAGGAGGAAAGTGAGACAGTATCCCATGAGAGAAGTTCCCCCAGTTTGGAAAGAAGGGGACCCAAACGCTAATCCAGTTGTTCTGCCTCATTTTCAGCGTGTTTGGGTACATGTACCATGGAAAAGAGCTGAAGTCTTGGCTCTTAAACAGACCTTACCTGACCCCCGTAAAAATCCTGCAGGGTACTATAAGGAATTATCACAGTCCGCAGACTCATGTATTATGAATTTAGCTGATAGAGACATGTTGTTTGGGAATGTTGTTCCGCAGCCTTTGTGGGGATTGATGTAAATGTAAATGTATTTCGATTTATATAGCGCACTAATCACCCAGGGGTCTCAAGGCGCTTGCTTAGGGAACCCGTCCTGGTATTCCCCTGTGAGATACCCCGGCAGGGTATTCACAAGGTGAAAGCCAGGCATCCCGCCGCGAGGGGCCGTAGTGGAGATTAAGCAAGCTATTGCCCAGAGTCGCAGAGTGTGATCCCGTGAGTCGAGTAGGCACCGGAGCGAGAATTGTCGAGTCCGTGGAATTTTTGAGCCCGAGACCCGCCGAGGCGGGGAATCGAACCCTGGTCCACGGCTGATCTCAGCTTCCGGGTCTGCCGCCTCTAACCACTGAGCCACGCTTCTCGTCATACGGATCATGCGCAGGAGTTAGGTGACACATGGGCTAATATTAGTGCTGTGAATGACAGGCAAGTAGGCAGTGCTAAAACTGAGCCTTTAGTAGCAGAACTCCCTGGTAAGATCGTTACTTACATGAATACTTTAATGCCTGCGATGCGTGTAAATTGGGATAAATTGTCTGCATGTAAGCAGAAGAAAGAGGAAACTGTGTCTGATTTCTTCACTAGGTTTGAAGAGACGTTTATCGACCACAGTGGTCAAGATATGAGTACAGAAGGTGGTCAACGGTTGTTCGTCGACAAGTTTGTGCACAATTTGCTTCCCGAGCTGTGTAAGAAATTGAAAGATTCAGAGAGTTCTTGGGCCGTTTCCTCTTCAGCGCAGATATTGGCTACTGTACAGTACTACGAAAATAGGGATAAGGATGAGAAGGATAGAGCAGACAAGAAAACTAAAGAGCTGAAGACGATGGTTCTTTTACAGCAAGCGTATCCGCCTCATGGTGGTCAGCGTGACTACCAGCAACCCCAGCAGTTCCAGAGGAACTCGCAAAGGTTCGAGTTTTCTCAACCACGTTTTCCTGTAGGTCCTAATCAATGCGCATATTGCAAAGAAGAGGGTCATTTTAAAAGTAGCTGCCCTGTGTTGTTACAGCGTACGAATGGTGTTTCTAGCGCAAGAGGTCGGGGTGTTCAAAAAGCTCCTAGAGGTAGAGGACGTGGAGGTTTTCCCCAGAACACGCGTCCTTTTCCTCCTCAAAATTCAATGAATAGTTTTGATCAGCAGAATAACGCGTCTGGTAGGACGACTCAGTACTATGCTGATGACTACTATGCAGAAGGTGAGAATATGGAAGGTGCTGATTGCTAGGACAGCCATAGACAAAGAGAGGGAGTTGTTTCTGTTCCAGTAGATCAGAGTGGACCTTATGTTGAAGTGATTACATCAGGTGTGTCAGAGCCTTTTCTCTTGAATACTGGTGCTACAAAGAGTTCTATTATGCACTCTAAACTCCCTGGCGCACCTTTGTCCGGCGAGACGAATGTTTCAGTAGGTTTTTCTGGCGCCCCGGTTAGGAACCCGATTTCTAGTCCTATGTCTCTGTCTGTTGGACCTTGTGAATTCGAAGCACCCCTTATTCTGACGACAGGTTGTGGTGAGAACTTGTTAGGATTGGATCTGTTGAAAAGATTGTATGCAACATTGTATTGTTCTCCTTCGGGAGTACAACTTACACTGGGTAGGAAAGTGGTCTCCTCAATGTATTTGTCGAAGGATAAACTTTCGACAGAATTGTCTTCTCTTCCTGATTCTATTTGGGCTACTGGCCCTAATGATGTGGGTCTTTTAGAAATACCGCCATATGTCGTGACATTGAAGGCGAATGTTAAAATGCCGCGCATTCCCCAATACAAGATCTCTAATGAAGGTGAAAAGGCGTTGCTAGCGATCATTTATGATTTGATTGAAAAGGATGTGTTTGAAGAAACAAGAGGTAATGTTTGCAATAGCCCTGTTTTGCCTGTCTTAAAATGAACTGACTCTTCTCAGCCACCCGTTTACAGGTTTGTAATCGACCTTAGAGAGGTGAATAAAATAGTTGTGCCACAATTTCCTGTTGTTCCTGATATCACTGCCTTATTAACTATGATTCCAGCCTCAGCCACTTGGTTCTCGGTCATTGATTTGAAGAATGCTTTCTTCAGCATCCCGATTGCCGAGGAGAGCAGGGATATTTTTGGCTTCTGTTTAGGAGGACGAAGTTTCCGGTTTAAACGCGCTCCTCAAGGCTATTGTGAGAGTCCATCAATATATAGTCAGGCTTTGAAAACACATCTTGATACTATTGTTTTACCTGATGGCGCCACCCTTATTCAGTACGTCGACGATTTGTTAGTCGCTGCAGATACTGAGGAAATTTGTAAAGAAGCCACCTTGTCATTGTTACGTCATTTGTCTGATTTGCACCATAAAGTGTCTCTTTCAAAATTACAATATTGTCGACAAGAAGTGACCTATTTAGGTAATCTCTTATCGAAGGAGGGAAGAAGACTGACCCCAGAAAGAATTCAGGCAATTGCAAAACTGAGTGTGCCAATTACACAGAGAGAAGTGCGTGCTTTCTTGGGTATCACGTCATATTGCAGACAATGGATACCGAACTTTTCCCTGCTGGCCAAACCTTTGGTAGCATTAACTTGTAAAGATACACCAAATCCCCTCCCGTGGTCTGATGATTGTCAAAAAAGTTTTTCGGAATTGCGCGATGCGTTGTGTTCGGCTCCTGTGTTGGGTACCCCCGACTACAGTAAGCCCTTTTCACTGTATGTCCATGAGAAAGAAGGATGTGCGTTGTCAGTATTGACACAGTCTTTTGGGGACAAGCAGCGTCCATGTGCGTATTTCTCGTCGACTTTGGATCCGGTAGCTAGAGCGTTGCCGAGTTGTTTGAGAGCCACGGCGGCAGCAGCTGTTTCTATTCGGCAGTCTGCTGGTTTGGTGATGAATAATACATTGATTGTAATGGTTCCACATGCAGTGGACACTTTGCTAAACAGGACGAAGACACAGCACTTAACTAGTGCTCGATTGTCAGGTTATGAGTTGACACTTTTAGCGAGTCATGTGCACATAAAGAGATGCAACACGTTGAATCCAGCTACGTTGTTGCCGATTGTAGCAGAGACGGATGTTTCTGAACAGCACGATTGCTTTCTTAGGACAGAAGAAGAAACGAAAGGGAGAGTAGATCTTAGGGACACTCCTCTTGTGAAGTGTGATGGTACCTTATGGGTGGATGGTTCATCCTTCAAGCTTCCGAATGGTGATACGACTGCGGCGGATTGGTGTCAGTACAACGCATGTTATTACAACGCATGCTTTTACATCGCATTTTTTACAACGCAACTGTTATTACAACGCGTTTTTTAACAACGCATGCTATTACATCGTAAAATAGTGTTACTGATTCTAAAGTACTATTACAACGCATTTTAATACAACGCATACCATTACATATATATATTTTTTTTTTGTAAAATAAAATCTGGCACGGGATGCAGGGAAATTAGGGGTTTTGGGTGGGTAAGTGTATTAAAAAAAGGGTCATTAAACTACTATTTTATTACGAAATCTGTTTATTTATTTAATAAATTAATACCCGAGTTTAAAAAAACATATTTTTTTATTTAATAAATTAATACCCGAGTATTAAAAATAATACATTTCAAAGCATACCATTACATATATATATATATATTTTTTTTTTTGTTGTAAAATAAAATCTGGCACGGGATGCAGGGAAATTAGGGGTCTTGGGTGGGTAAGTGTTTTAAAAAACGGGTCATTAAACTACTATTATATTACGAAATCGGTTTATTTATTTAATAAATTAATACCCGAGTACCCGAGTCTAAAAAAATATATTTTTTTATTTAATAAATTAATACCCGAGTATTAAAAAAAATACATTTCAAAGCATACCATTACATATATATATATATTTTTTTTTTTTTTTTAGAAAATAAAATCTGGCACGGGATGCAAGGAAATTAGGGGTTTTGGGTGATTAAGTGTATTAAAAAACGGGTCATTAAACTACTATAATATTACGAATTCGGTTTATTTATTTAATACATTAATAGCCGAGTATTAAGAAACATATTTATTTATTTAATAAATTAATACCCAATTAAAAAAAAATAATACTATTTAACATCGATTACTATAATGACACACAAAAAAATAAATAAATAAATTTTATTAAATAATACGTAGAACGACTTACATGGAAAATAGAGGTTAGGGATGTCTAAATATATTTAGAAATGGGTTCAAAAATTAAAATAATAACACGATACCGATTTAGACCATTAATAAATTAATACTCGATTACTTATAAAAATACTGTATACCATGGAATTCTTTAACAACGCAAAAGAATATATATATATTTTAAGAATATAAAGAAGAAATAAGAGTTTCCAATACTCGAAAGACAAAAATAATGACCTTACAAAGAAATGAACGCCATTTTAAACACAGCAATGAAAAATAATGTCCATCTACTATTTCAATGCCCTCCAATGTCAACAAGACATTCAAAATGGATGCTAAAACGGGACGAAAGTTTGTTGAGCTTACTTTTAAATAAAACAATTTAAATTATAGGTTTTCTCATGAAATGAATCCCCCCAAAAAATGAAAGAAAACAATATAATTTACGAAAAATATAATGCTATTTAATAAAACTTATAAATAGACGTATCCCACCATTTTGAAAACAGTTGATTATCAACTAGCAGAGTAATCAGACGTGAAAACCTGACCCTCTGACCTCTTGAGATAAATATCAGCGAAAGCGAACGTAGAAGCATTTCTATTTTATAGAACAGTAAGTTATTTTAAACGATTTGGTAAAATATTTTAGGTTAACATATTATTAGCGTAATATTTCCTTAAACTGTTTAAATTTTGTATTAATTAATATAGTAGTATACATTAATTTAATAACACTTAGAACATAATATGTAAGGTTGATTAGTTTTTTTGTTAACATTATGAACGGTAATAAGAGTTAAAAAATATTTTAAGAGAAATAAATGTATATAATGAAGGATAAACAAACTATAATTAATTCAACGATTTAAAATATTTGGTTAAGTAATAAACTTTTTTAATAATTTATTTATAGAAACGCCTACATTTCTAAACTAATGAGAGATGGTTTAAAAGTAATATTTCTTTATTCGTACATCCAAATGCATGGTAAACGATTTATTAATAAATAATACATATATTTCAAAAGGTGAACATCCATTACAACGCAACTATTAATCCATTTCAAAAGTTTCCTGAAATATTATCTCAGCCAGACCTAACTGGAAAACAAAATTGATAATTGAATTAAATAAAGTGGATTATTGAAAAATATTTTCCATATAATTGGAACATTAAATGTATATTAAAAAAATCGTATTCAAATAACTGCTTATAAAAATATAAATGGTTTGTTTAAATTTTATTATTTAATTGAAAATAACTAGGCACGTAAAAAACGAACCGTCTATATACCCCCACTCAGTGTAAAGAGTTTATATATATATATATATATATATATAAAAAAATAAGGTTCAATTCTATTGGAAAAAATTAAAAAGCTAATACGAAATCGTACAATAATGTGCAGTAATATATTATTTTTCTATTTTTAAATTATTAAAAAACACCACATTTAAATAAAACTTGTGAAATTGTATTGTTTATAGCCAAACTGAAGAAGTAGCAAAAGTCACAGAACGTCGAATAAACAACCAAAATCGAGAGTATTTTGAAGAATTTTTAAAAAACAACCTCCAAAAAACCAAGGTAATTTCCATGTATATATATATTGCATTTACAGATTTTATAGCAAATAAAAAGCAATGTAGTAAAGATTATAAGTGCAGTATAATATAAACATTTACCATATTTCTAAATATTCTTCAAAGTTAATTTTTTCCCCCACATATATATAGAGCAGCCAATAAAATGGTACATTTTCTAAGCATTGAACACCTTTTGTACTTGTTTTCTTCACAGCCTACCAGAAACCACTGCAAGGCACACATCCGCAAAAAGGCAGCCAACATTTATTCGAAAACAACCTTCCAAAACACAAGGTAATTTTCCTAAATAAACACATCTGATTATCATTTTTCAGAGCAATTAAAAAACATTGTTAAACGCATTATAAGTGCAGAATAATAACTAGTAAAATTATTCAATTACTATCCCAACTCTGTGAAAGTGCAAGAGTATGGAAAGTGCTGGATAGTGTCCAAGTGCCATTTACTATTCTAACTCCAAGTGAGTGCATATTCAGAGAAAGTGCATGGTTAGTGTGAAAGTGCCAATTACTATTTCTACTGTGTGAAAGTGCAAGAGTAGGGAAAGTGCTGGATAGTGTCCAAGTGCCATTTACTATTCTAACTCCTAGTGAGTACATATTCAGAGAAAGTGCTGGTTAGTGAAAAAGTGCCAATTACTATTTCTACTCTGTGAAAGTGCATAAGTAGGGAAAGTGCTGGATAGTGTACAAGTGCCATTTACTATTCTAACTCCAAGTGAGTGCATATTCAGAGAAAGTGCTGGTTAGTGAAAGAGTGCTAATTACTATTCCTACTCTGTGAAAGTGCAAGAGTAGGGAAAGTGCGGGATAGTGTCCAAGTGCCATTTACTATTCTAACTCCAAATGAGTGCATATTCAGAGAAAGTGCTGGTTAGTGAAAAAGTGCCAATTACTATTCCAACTCTGTGAAAGTGCATATGTCAGGAAAGTGCAGAATAGTGTTAAAGTGCATCTTACTATTTAAACACCACATCATTACATATTGAAAATAATTGCAGTTTAATGATAACATGTGCCATATTTATAAACATGCATAAAGGTAAATGCTTTTCCCCCCACATATATGTAGAGCAGCCAATAAAATAATACATTTTCTAAGCATTGAACTCCTTTTCAACATGTTTTCTTCACAGCCTACTAGAAACCACTGCAAGACAGACATCCGGAAAAAGCCAGCCAATTCCACAACTATATAGAACAGTTTTTCGAAAAGACCCTTCCGAAACCCAAGGTAATTTTCCTAAATAAACAAATCTGAGTATCATATTTCAAAGCAATTAAAAATCATTGTGAAACGCATTATAAGTGCAGAATAATAACTAGTAAAATTATTCTATTACTATCCCAACTCTGTGAAAGTGCAAGAGTAGGTAAAGTGCGGGATAGTGTCCTATTGCTAGTTACTATTCTAACTCCAGGTAATTGCATATTCAGAGAAAGTGCTGGTTAGTGAAAAAGTGCCAATTACTATTCCAACTCTGTGAAAGTGCAAGAGTAGGGAAAGTGCAGGATAATGTCCAAGTACTATTTACTGTTCTAAGTCCAAGTGAATGGATAATCTGTGAAAGTGCATGAGTGGGGAAAGTGCATGGTTAATGAAAAAGTGTCAATTACTATTCCAACTCTGTGAAAGTGCATGTGTAGGGAAAGTGCTGGATAGTGTCCAAGTGCCATTTACTATTCTAACTCCAAGTGAGTGCATATTCAGAGAAAGTGCATGGTTAGTGTGAAAGTGCCAATTACTATTTCTACTGTGTGAAAGTGCAAGAGTAGGGAAAGTGCTGGATAGTGTCCAAGTGCCATTTACTATTCTAACTCCAAGTGAGTACATATTCAGAGAAAGTGCTGGTTAGTGAAAAAGTGCCAATTACTATTTCTACTCTGTGAAAGTGCATAAATAGGGAAAGTGCTGGATAGTGTACAAGTGCCATTTACTATTCTAACTCCAAGTGAGTGCATATTCAGAGAAAGTGCTGGTTAGTGAAAAAGTGCCAATTACTATTTCTACTCTGTGAAAGTGCATGTGTAGGGAAAGTGCTGGATAGTGTTCAAGTGCCATTTACTATTCTAACTCCAAGTAAGTGCCTATTCTCAAAAAGTGCTGGATACTGAAAATGTACCCCTTACTATTCCTACTCTGTGCAAGTGCATGTGTCGGGAAAGTGCAGAATAGTGTTATAGTACCTCTTACTATTTAAACACCACATCATTGCATATTGAAAGATAGTACAGTTTAATGATAACATATGCCATATTTATAAACATGCATAAAGGTAAATGCTTTTTCCCACACATATATATAGAGCAGCAAATAAAATAATACATTTTCTAAGCATTGAACACCTTTTCAACTTGTTTTCTTCACAGCCTACCAGATACCACTGCAAGGCAGATATCCACAAAAAGCCAGCCTATTCCACAACTATATACAACAGTTTTTCTAAAAGAACCTTCCGAAACCCAAGGTAATTTTCCTAAATAAACACATCTGAGTATCATATTTCAGAGCAATTAAAAAACATTGTTAAACGCATTATAAGTGCAGAATAATAACTAGTTAAATTATTCAATTACTATCCCAACTCTATTAAAGTGCAAGAGTAGGGAAAGTGCGGGGTAGTGTCCAATTGCCATTTACTAATCTAACTCCAGGTAAGTGCATATTCAGAGAAAGTGCTTGTTAGTGAAAAAGTGCCAATTACTATTCCCAATCAGTGAAATTGCATGAGTAGGGAAAGTGCGGGATAGTGTCCAAGTGCCATTTACTAATCTAACTCCAGATAAGTCCATATTCAGAGAAAGTGCATGGTTATTGAAAAAGTGCCAATTACTATTTCTACTCTGTGAAAGTGCAAGAGTAGGGAAAGTGCTGGATAGTGTCCAAGTGCCATTTACTATTCTAACTCCAATTGAGTACATATTCAGAGAAAGTGCTGTTTAGTGAAAAAGTGCCAATTACTATTCCTACTCTGTGAAAGTGCAAGAGTAGGGAAAGTGCGGGATAGTGTCCAAGTGCCATTTACTATTCTAACTCCAGGTAAGTGCATATTCAGAGAAAGTGCTGGTTAGTGAAAAAGTGCCAATTACTATTCACACTCTGTGAAAGTGCATGAGTAGGGAAAGTGCAGGATAGTGTCCAAGTGCCATTTACTATTCTAACTCCAGGTAAGTGCATATTCAGAGAAAATGCTGGTTAGTGAAAAAGTGCAAATTACTATTCCCAATCTGTGAAAGTGCATGAGTAGCGAAAGTGCTGGATAGTGTCCAAGTGCCATTTACAATTCTAACTGCAAGTGTGTGCATATTCAGAGAAAGTGCTGGTTAGTGAAAATGTGCCAATTACTATTTCTACTCTGTGAAAGTGCATAAGTAGGGAAAGTGCTGGATAGTGTACAAGTGCCATTTACTATTCTAACTCCAAGTGAGTGCATATTCAGAGAAAGTGCTGGTTAGTGAAAAAGTGCCAATTACTATTCCAACTCTGTGAAAGTGCATATGTCAGGAAAGTGCAGAATAGTGTTAAAGTGCATCTTACTATTTAAACACCACATCATTACATATTGAAAATAATTGCAGTTTAATGATAACATGTGCCATATTTATAAACATGCATAAAGGTAAATGCTTTTCCCCCCACATATATATAGAGCAGCCAATAAAATAATACATTTTCTAAGCATTGAACTCCTTTTCAACATGTTTTCTTCACAGCCTACTAGAAACCACTGCAAGACAGACATCCGGAAAAAGCCAGCCAATTCCACAACTATATAGAACAGTTTTTCGAAAAGACCCTTCCGAAACCCAAGGTAATTTTCCTAAATAAACAAATCTGAGTATCATATTTCAAAGCAATTAAAAATCATTGTGAAACGCATTATAAGTGCAGAATAATAACTATTAAATTATTCTTTTTCTATCCCAACTCTGTGAAAGTGCAAGAGTAGGTAAAGTGCGGGATATTGTCCTATTATTAGTTATTATTCTAACTCCAGGTAATTGCATATTCAGAGAAAGTGCTGGTTAGTGAAAAAGTGCTAATTATTATTCCAACTCTGTGAAAGTGCAAGAGTAGGGAAAGTGCAGGATAATGTCCAAGTACTATTTACTGTTCTAAGTCCAAGTGAATGGATAATCTGTGAAAGTGCATGAGTGGGGAAAGTGCATGGTTAATGAAAAAGTGTCAATTACTATTCCAACTCTGTGAAAGTGCATGTGTAGGGAAAGTGCTGGATAGTGTCCAAGTGCCATTTACTATTCTAACTCCAAGTGAGTGCATATTCAGAGAAAGTGCATGGTTAGTGTGAAAGTGCCAATTACTATTTCTACTCTGTGAAAGTGCATAAGTAGGGAAAGTGCTAGATAGTGTACAAGTGCCATTTACTATTCTAACTCCAAGTGAGTGCATATTCAGAGAAAGTGCTGGTTAGTGAAAAAGTGCCAATTACTATTTCTACTCTGTGAAAGTGCATGTGTAGGGAAAGTGCTGGATAGTGTTCAAGTGCCATTTACTATTCTAACTCCAAGTAAGTGCCTATTCTCAAAAAGTGCTGGATACTGAAAATGTACCCCTTACTATTCCTACTCTGTGCAAGTGCATGTGTCGGGAAAGTGCAGAATAGTGTTATAGTACCTCTTACTATTTAAACACCACATCATTGCATATTGAAAGAAAGTACAGTTTAATGATAACATATGCCATATTTATAAACATGCATAAAGGTAAATGCTTTTTCCCACACATATATATAGAGCAGCCAATAAAATAATACATTTTCTAAGCATTGAACACCTTTTCAACTTGTTTTCTTCACAGCCTACCAGATACCACTGCAAGGCAGATATCCACAAAAAGCCAGCCTATTCCACAACTATATACAACAGTTTTTCTAAAAGAACCTTCCGAAACCCAAGGTAATTTTCCTAAATATACACATCTGAGTATCATATTTCAGAGCAATTAAAAAACATTGTTAAACGCATTATAAGTGCAGAATAATAACTAGTAAAATTATTCAATTACTATCCCAACTCTGTGAAAGTGCAAGAGTAGGGAAAGTGCGGGATAGTGTCCAAGTGCCATTTACTATTCTAACTCCAGGTAAGTGCATATTCAGAGAAAGTGCTTGTTAGTGAAAAAGTGCCAATTACTATTCCCAATCAGTGAAATTGCATGAGTAGGGAAAGTGCGGGATAGTGTCCAAGTGCCATTTACTAATCTAACTCCAGATAAGTCCATATTCAGAGAAAGTGCATGGTTAGTGAAAAAGTGCCAATTACTATTTCTACTCTGTGAAAGTGCAAGAGTAGGGAAAGTGCTGGATAGTGTCCAAGTTCCATTTACTATTCTAACTCCAATTGAGTACATATTCAGAGAAAGTGCTGTTTAGTGAAAAAGTGCCAATTACTATTCCAACTCTGTGAAAACGCAATAGTAGGGAAAGTGCAGGATAGAGTCCAAGTGCCATTTACTATTCTAACTCCAGGTAAGTGCATATTAAGAGAAAGTGCATGGTTAGTGAAAAAGTTCCAATTACTATTCCAACTCTGTGAAAGTGCATGAGTAGGGAAAGTGCTGTATAGTGTCCAAGTGCCATTTACTATTCTAACTCCAAGTGAGTGAATAATCTGAGAAAGTGCTGATTAGTCAAAAAGTGCCAATTACTATTCCTACTCCATAAAAGTGCATGAGTAGAAAAGGTGCTAGATAGTGTCCCAATGCCACTTTCTAATCAAACTCCAGGTAAATGCATAATCAATGTAAATGCAGGATAGTTTCCTATTACTTTTTAGAATTCTAACTCAAATAAAGTGTATATTCAGAGAAAGTGCTGGATAGTGCAATTAAATAACAGGATGTGTTGGATAGTCTAAAAGTGTCACTTACAATTCCAAGTAGAACAAAATACATTTTAAACTTAAAATCAACAGTAAAAACAAATAAATATTTTTCAAATTATGTGTAAATAAGAAAAATCAAAAATGTGTGTATCTTAAATAAAATATAATTTATATATTTTTTTTCAACAGGAAATGGCAAGCCAAAATACTGCAACTTACACCAAATCTCGAAAAGGGAACAGACTCCTGAAACATTGTGGGTATATATATTGTAATGAGAGGCTAAGTGAACCCAGGAGACATTGGAGGTGTGTAAAATATTATACCGCCCATTGCAGCGGCAGAGCGGTTACTGTTGGTGAGATAGTGGTAAGAACCACAGAACATAACCACTCTGCCTCTGCAATGGAGATTGAAATACGCGATACTATCAATGAAATGAAAGATATTGCATCCACCTCCAATCAAACTCCTGGTCAGATTTTGAGAGAGGTTGCTCAACATGTGCCTGGACATGTTGCTTGTAATATGCCAACAATCCCAAATTTGCGTAGAATTATTCAAAGAAAAAAGCAGGCAAGTAACACCCAAACTGTTACTCCTCAAACTTTTGCTGACATTGTAATTCCTCATGATTTAACTCTTTCCTTCTCTAATGAACCTTTTCTACTGTATGATAACCAAAACCCTCTGAAACGCATGTTAATATTTAGCACTCCCCGTAACCTTTTTAAATTAGAAAATACAGAAATTTGGATGATGGATGGGACGTTTAAAAGTACGCCCCATCCATTCACCCAAATTTACAGTATTCATGCTCAAATTAATAATAATGTAGTACCTTTAGTATACAGTTTATTACCAGATAAGCAATCAGCAACCTATACTGAGTTTTTATCAGTTATTAAAGAAAAAACTTCTGGAATCAGTCCTAGGAAAATCATATTAGATTTTGAATTGACAATGATGAATGTCATCAACAAATTGTACACGGATACCCAAATTCAGGGATGTTTTTTTCATTTTTCCCAGGCATATTGGCGTAAGCTTCAAAAAACATCCCTGGTTGCTGATTACTCATCTGATAGCAAATTACAAGTCGAACTAAAAAAATTAACTGCACTTTGTTTTGTACCACCTGATAGTGTAGATGACTACTACACAGCAATTTCAGAGTCAGAATATTTTGTAGAACATGAGGAAAAATTGGCACCAATTTTAAATTATTTCGAAGACACATGGATTGGACGTCTAGGCAGATCGGGTCGCAGGAGGAAGCCACGTTACCATGTGGAGTGGTGGAATTGCTACTCAACCTGCTTAGAAGGTGGTGCAAAAACAAATAATGCCATAGAGGGATGGCATAACTCCTTCAGTCACACGATTGGCAAACACCATCCTAATTTCTACTCTTTCCTGAAAACTTTGAAGAAGGAGCAAAGTTTTCAAGAAATGAGACTTGCTCAGGCATTGTCAGGTATTCTAAACCCACGTCCTTCAAGGCAAACAAAGGAAATGTCTGAGAGACTATTGGGTGTACTACAACAATTTTCGTTGTGTGTGGCTTTGGATTACCTAGAGAATGTTGCTAATATTTTACATTTTTAACTATATTTTATGTAACTTACTTTCCTGCTTTGCCCTAAAGTAATTTTTCAATATTTTAATTCATTTGAATTTTTTTAAATTTTTTTTAAATTATTACTTGTCGGGTTCCCTTACCTTTTTTAGATTTTTTTCTCTCTAAGTACACCTGTTAAAAATAAGAAAAAATTATTTTCTTATCTCTTTCAAAATAAGAAAACCCTAACATAATAGTTGTTAAAAATCTTTATGAAAACTAAAATATAAATAATTTTCATTCCATTTTTTTTTAAATAATGTAAACATTCTGAACGTACCAAGAAAATTTATACTATACAAAATAACACCCCTTTATTTTAGAAAATTGATGCTGGCTTGTAAAAAATTATATTAGTAAACTGGTACAATTATAGAAAAATATATCTGTTTCTTTATTATATTTTTCAAAAATTTCTGTGCTATTTCAAACAGAAATATTTTTTGTAAAAGATAAGATCCTTTTTTTTTTTTTTTAAATTTAAAGCATTATTATTTGTTTTGTATCAACTCTACCCCGAAAAATTTGACTTTTTCATTATTTATTTCACACCAACCTAACTGCAGTATTTCTCGCTAACTAAACAACCTAACTGCAGTATTTCTCACTAACTAAAAAATTCTAATTGGCATTTTCACAAAAAAAAAATTACTACTTTCAATGAAAATCCTTTTTTTTCCAATATGTAAACAATTTCATTGTAAAATAACGGACCTCGATATCAACTTTCTCAAACAAATCGATAACATCAAAATGTAACTAAATCAATCAATTTTGAACATTTTTATAAATGCTCAAAAAAGCAAATAAACGAAACTTTGCATGGTATTTAAACAAATATCTTTCTTTTAAATTCCAAAAAACCAGTTTTCTCTTATACAAAACAAGCCAAATGCAATCAATTTTCTAATAAAATGTTTCTAACATTTCCTATCTGTGTTCATCTAATGAAAAGAATCCAAACTAATCTACCACTACACAAAACATATTACGTTCAAAATGTATACAATATAAATCATCACTCTATCTTTTTAAACATATTTACCCTTTATTTGTCCCGAAAAATAATCCGACAATGGCATATAACAGTGAAATGTTCGGTGACATATTGTAATATAATCAAAACAACTATTAGTTTAATAAGCAACCTCTACTTAACCTCTCATTACATTATATATATCTTTTTAAATATGTTTTAGTGTAAAATAAGTTCGAAAAGTTTCCTACGTTTAGCGCAGATCAGCTTCCTGCTACTTCCAGCAATCGGAAAATCCAAGATGGCGGCTTGCGTCGACGTTAACGTGAAGACGTCATCCAAAAACATCAAAATAGAAAATGGACAATTACATTATATTATATTATATGTTTATATTAGTTTCAAAATCTATTATTTGTTAATAATTAAAATCATAAAAATATTTGCAATTGAAATAAAAATATATATATTTTTTTACATTTAATATCATCAATAAACAAAAATTTAATCGAACTAAATGTGGTTTTTGTTTTTATTATTTTTATTTTAATCGCTATTAATTACAATAAACACATAAAAAATTATGTTTTTTATCACTTACCATTTGTCTACCCTTATTTCCTTCTTCTCCCTCCTGCATCCGTTATTTTAAAAGCATAGCAAACTTACCCGCGGATCCCATTCAAGACGTCAACGAAATAAATGAAGGACAAAACGCTTCATTGAAATCAATACAAAAGCGTGGGAAAAAGTATAAATATGAATTTATAAATATTTTTAAAAATATTATTATTTCATTAAAAATATTATAAACATTAAACAATATTAAATAGATTTATTTATTATTAATGTAACATTTTACAATATTAAATTTTTTTTTAAATAAAACCTGAGTATTAAAATTTGATTTTTAATCTTCTTTACTTTTTTTAATAATGTAATATTTAATTTAAACTACCAAAAAATAAAGTATTAACAAACATGATATTTATGTTGTAAAAAGTACCTGAGTATTAATACTTAAATTTTAATTATTAATAAATAATTACCTAAATATTAATACTTTCAACATTTTTAAAATAGTAATACACTATTATATATATATATATATATATATATATATATATATATATATATATATATATATATTTAACTAAAACAATGAATGAAATTATAAAAAATAAATGTTTATCTTAATAGCCCCATATAAATTATTAATCAAAAAATAATTATATAAATATCTATATATCTGTAATACCCAAAATCTACTAATAATCACTAAATATTATAATTAATTTTAATAAAAAATAATGTAATAACAAACATGATATTTATCTTGTAAAAAGTACCTAAGTATTAATACTTAATTTTTTATTTTTAATACATAATTTTCTAAATATTAATACTTCCTATATTTATGAAATACTAATAAACTAATTCAATATATATATATATATCAATTATTAATAAATTAATAAATAAATAAATATATAATTCTCTGTATATCTATATAAGTATTATAATTAATTTTTTTAAAATAATAAATAATTCTATATATATCTATAATATCTACTAATAATCACTAAGTATTATAATTAATTTTTTAAAATAAGAATAATTTTATAAAATAATTATATAAATAACTATCTATCTAAATACCCAAAATAAATTATAAAAATTATAATACGATGTAAATACATGCGTTGTAATAGCATTAGCGTTGTAATACCATGCGTTGTAAAAATATGCGTTGTAATAGTAATTACGTTGTAATACCTGCGTTGTAATAGCTCTACGTTGTAATAGTTGCGTTGTAATGGATGTTCCCCGACTGCGGCATATGCTGTTACGACTTTGCAGACGATTGTCGAAGCTGCACGTCTCCCACATAATTCAGCCCAAGCAGCAGAGTTGATTGCACTTACGAGAGCGTGTGTATTATCAAAAGGAATGAGAGTGACCATATATACTGACAGCCAGTATGCGTTTGGTGTGGCTCATAGTTTTGGACGATTGTGGAAAGAGCGTGGGTTTCTGACTTCGCATGGAGCCAAGATACAGCATGGTCAGTTGGTGAATGAGCTTCTTGAGTCACTTACTTTGCCGTTGCAAGTCGCGATTGTGAAATGCAGTGCACATAAGAAGGTTACCGATGATGTTGGTCGTGGTAATGCGTTTGCTGATGAAGTTGCAAAAGAAACAGCAAGAGATGTGATGAGTAGAATGTATATTGCGAGCCCTGCAAGATGGATTGGTGACGTTGGAATGTGTGAAGATACGTTAGAGAGTGTGAAGTCTATTCAAGCTGAAGCGACAGAGAAAGAGTTGAGTGTGTGGAGAGAGAGTACGGGTAAATTAGATGCAAATGGTTGTTGGGTTGAATTGTCAGAGCATCAGCGATGGTTGCTACCCGATGCATACGTGCTTGCAGTGGTTACAATGGCACATGGAATGGCCCATATCAGTGTGAAAGGGATTTGTAAGTTGTTGGCTTCAGTATGGCAAAATGCTGGAATTCCTAAGTGTGCAGAGAATGTGGTCAAGAATTGTATGGTTTGTCTGAAATACAATCCTGGTAAGGGAACTCCAACTCCAGCTGGTCATTTTGCACCTCCAACGTATCCGTTCGAGGTTTTGCAGCTAGATTTCATCCACATGGAGAGGTGCAACAACTTGAAATACGTACTCGTTGTTGTTTGTGCCTTTTCGAGATGGGTAGAAGCATATCCCCTGAAAGATAACACTGCTTTATCCACAGCTAAAGCCCTTGTCAAAGAGTTTTTCCCTAGATTTGGTTTGCCGAGAATGGTCTGGAGTGATAATGGGAGTGAATTTGTGGGTCGAGTGATGAAGAGAGTATGTGAAGGGCTAGGAATCCGGCAAAAATTTCATGCTTCAAATCACCCCCAATCAGCTGGCCTAGTAGAGTGCTATAATGGCACGTTAAAACTGAAACTGGCCAAGATACAAGCGAGCTCTGGTCTTAAATGGCCTGATGCTTTGCCTCTAGCACTTCTGTCAACAAGGATGACTGTGCATTCACGAGTGGGACTTAGTCCTTATGAAATAATTTTTGGTCGCCCGGCAAACATTTGGGGAGTGCCGAGGCCGACAAAATTTAGTGAGATTGAACACCCTGTACTGCTCGATTACTTGTATGATTTGACGGCTAAATTGCGTGTTTTACACCAACAGGTTCACAATACTCTGCCTCAGGCTTCTGAAGATCCAGGACACGTCATCGATCCTGGTTCATGGGTTTTGATCAAAAACTTTCAATGGACAAAGAATGATCAGCCCCGCTGGAACGGCCCCTATTTAGTCCTGTTATCAACGCGATCTGCAGTACGAGTGCAAGGAAAAAAGAACTGGATCCACGGCGTACACTGTAAGAGGGTCCCTTTGCCTCTGCCGTACGACCGGTGGGTCCAGGAGGGTATTGCAGATTCTGAGACTGTGCCTCGTTTTCTGCCTTTCAGCGATGCACGTGTAAAAGGGACAAATTCTGAACGTGAAAGCGACGATCTTCTGCAAGAAGCTGTGCCATCTTCAGTTCGATTGGACACTACTGAGCCTGACCTTCTGTTTCATGATGAGACACTACCAGGGAAAAGCCGTTATAATCTGAGGTCGAGAACTATGGACAAATAAATAAAAACTCCTTATCTTTGCTATTTTTGAAAGTGCAGCTCTCTCATCTGAGAAACTATTTTGATTTTTGTTTTCCGAACCACCATCCGGGTTCAGCTGTAGGGTCGCGGCGTCAAGTCTTTGGAGTGCAAGCCGAAGACACAAGGTCGATGGTTCTGGTTGGTTCTTGGGCGTTTCCCTTGGACTGACAGGCGCATTCCTTAGCACGGAACACCCTACCTCCGCGAGCAGCAAGGTTAGAGGATGGAGTTTTTCGAGATGGAGAGACCTGCCAAAGAGATGAATTTCAGAACCAAAATGTGTACAATGATGATTAGAAAACGTTTTCTGATATTATGGCTTTTTATGTTGTTTAGCGTAATGATGTTTTTAATAGGATATGTTTTATTCTCTTTTCAAGTGACGTTTTTACCCACTGCACAGCCTATGCCTTCTTTTAGTTTCTCCTCACATTCTTTTCACCCTCTGCCTGAACATGAGTCTGTTAGAAGATTAGAGTTTGTCAATAACTCTTTCGTTCAACTTCTACACCAACACCAATTAGTAGTGAACTCGACTAACTGTTGGGTGTGTGGTCTTATGCCTCATACCACTGATAAAGGTATTCCTTATCTAGTCCTGCCATTCAGTCATAATGGTTCTGTGTGGGCATACAGAATGATGTTCATCTATGCTCGCGAAGTCCACCCCCTACGTTCTGTAAAAGATAATCCAAAGAATAGTGCTCTAGTTAAGGGTATAGTAGACATGATTAGAGGAGCTACTTCCTATGAGACTATCCCGAGAGATGAGACACTAGCGTACATTGGATGGAACGTAACAGGATATGGAGTTAGTCTGAGTGAGAACCAGCGAGCGAAAAGATCCTCCCCGATTTGGGTTGTACCCCATCAGGGTCACTACTGTCTGCAGGGTAATGGCAAGAATCTGAGAGCTCAGCTAGGGAAGAGTATCTGCCCTGAGACGTATGTTTTTGCGTCCCAGACTTCCCCATCGTTCCTAGCAGCTAAGGGTACCTATTTCATCTGTTATGATAGAGCATACACATGGTTGCCCCCTGATTTCTCGGGCACATGTTTTGTTTCGTTCCTGTTGCCTCCCACCTACACAGCTGCGGCAGATTACCACAAGACAAGGGTAGTTAGAGGTGTCTTCAGTAAGGAAGATACTGCAGGACAAGAATTGGGAGATTTCTTGAAGGGTTTTCTGTCGTTTTGGGGACCTATGGTTAACAGCAGGAACATACGGCAATTGACGAGAGTGGTGGAGTCCACCATAGTTGAAACTGCCGGTGCCCTTAGTAACTTGACTGCTGAGCTCCAGTCGGATCGTCTTATGACTCTTCAGAACAGGGTCGCGTTAGACGTCATACTTGCAGATCGAGGTGGGGTATGTAAAGTGATCCAATCAAGTTGCTGTGTTTTCATTCCAGACAATGCTCCGACAGTGTACCAGGCCATTTCCAAACTGCATAAGATCTCCGAATCTATACATGTGGATAAAGGTGATTGGTCGTTGATGGGATGGTTTTGGGAACTGTTATCCGCCTGGGGATGGAAGATTCTGATGGTCTTTGGGATGATCTTAGCCATCCTTTTCCTGCTCTGTCTTTGTTTACAGTGTGCTCCAGCTATATGTGGCCTCTGTGCTACATCATGTGTAAGGAAGCCTGTATCCAGAGATGTGCTAAGTAATAGGATGATGCTACAGCAACATCTCAATGATTTTATGAATATAGACCTGGACTCAGATTAGCATGATTGTAGGTTATTGCCTATGTAAGGGCAAAAGGAGGGCCTGAGGTTCCGTGGATTCTGGACCCGTGTCATAAACATCATCGTATCATGACGATTTTGGTATCAGCAGACAGAGAATGACGAGTATACTATATACGAGTATTTTCGTCGTGTTCGAGTGACGAGATCACCGTGAAATCAGAGATTCCGTTCCGAACCCTCGGGTTCCATTTTGTGTACGGCAGCCATTTTGTGGTTGCCCTCACATAGGCCGATGACTAAGGCCGAACGAGTCTTAGGGACAAGTACACTTTCAGCTGACTTCTGTGTGACCTGGGCAAGCTGACTCCACTGCCCGAAGCCAAACCTGTTCGGCCAGTTCCTTTCCCAGTGGCCGATCGAGATTAGGAATCAAGGCACAGCTTACCATAAACCCTTCATGACACCAGTCTCTGATCCGTTCTTTATGACCTGTTTTACGATGAGGAGGTGCCCATTTTTATTAGGGGTCCAGCCGATTTATCTGATGAAGAGTGTTGGGTCTTGCCGGGTAATCAATAGTGGGCTGGACGATGAAATGTGGGTTTGTCATGCAATACTTTTATTGTACACATGGGATTGGTTTACTGTAAATAAGGAATGTTTGCCTGAAGCATAATATTTTGTATAAAAAGGGTTGACTGACTTTGTAAGATTGAGCAGTCTCCTGAGAACATACACCGTGTTGTACTTCTAGGAACTCTGTTACTGGTTGCAGCCAATAAATTTGATCTTTGACGTCACCAAGAAGTTTCTGCATTTCTGTAGTCTGAGACAGGAGAATCCGGAGTCTTTGGGTGTGTCCCCTGGCACCGCTGGGTTCTAAATAACCCGGTACTTCAACATCTGCTACTTTTTATGGACATATGATTTTACCATACGGGCTATCTATAGGCTATATTAAGGGATTTGTTTTTTATTTTGGAACAAGAGATTAATGCTTCCCTGGGGGCTTTAAATGCCAACTTTACCTAGCACTAGAACCGGACACCCACACACCCACAAGTATACCAGGCCTCACAGTTGTTAAAACAGTTACTCGTGTGGATGGGTGAGTTGGTGGAGGTCTGCTTCTATATGTACAAAAGTTTCTTGATAGCTTGCAGGCTCTGTTTGTGAGTGTTGCCTCTGTAAATGTACATGTAAAGAGGGCATGGATTGCCTTTTGGGTGTGTTAGTTACTATTGGGTTACTAAAGTGAGTGTGCCACTGCCTCCATTAGTGCCAGATGCATAAGAGTTGTGTGTGTATGTGAGTGACTATTTAGATGCTTGTGACAGTGTCCGAGGGGTGTGCTACTGGGTTTCCCTTTCATATGTTCTTAAGTGAGATTCAACTCGATATGGAACACTGAAAGTGGGTCAGTACATGGGTTGTAAGTGTGCATATAGATTACTGACACTTCTAACTACATCTGCTAGCTTTTACGCACATGGGAGTATACCCTATAGCCTAGCTACAGCCTGCATTAGGGGTTACATATATGTGGTAGAACAACAGCTTGTGAAGGAGTTTTAAATTCCAAGTTGGCTGAGCTGTCGAAGTGAATGCATAGTGTGAACTCTAGCAGGTGTAACACACGTTTAAAGGGCTTCATCTCTGGATGGTTCACTTGGTAGTATCAGTTTTCTACTAGAAATCTGAATTAGTGTCTCTGTGCCTATGTGGAGTTCTCTTTTTGTATGTAACAAAGTTTCTTAGTACATTGTGGCTCTATTTCTGCGGGTGATGAGATAAAATATAGAGTTGTTAGTATCAACTTGCACAAATATCGAGTCAAAAATATCGTGACATGGAAATATTGTCAGCAGGAATATAGTCAAGAATATTGATTTTAAGGTAAGAAAAATAGATTTTCAAAATATTTAGGTTATTAATATTGATTACATTAATACAGTTGTTTAGAATATCGATTTTTAATTATTTGTACGTATTTTGGTGTATAGTTTAAATGTATATGATGTAATTGTTTGTGTATACTTATTGTTTATGTTTTTAATGCATTTGTAAAAAAAATTGTAGGTATTACATTTAATTTAAGTAATGTTTGTTATTTTTAGTGCTGTAGCAGGTGGAGGGTTTATAAGGGTACAGGGTGGGATGTAATTTAATTATAATAAACTGTTATTTATTCATTAATATTATGTATTTCATTAATAATAAATTATGTTAATAGTGTAATTGTTTTATTTAATTTAGAATTCTTTTGTTTAAACTCTTTTTATTTAATGTTTCTATCATTACATTTAGCACGGAACCATGTATTTATCTTTCAGTTTCAATAACATATTGGGTCTCAATAAAGACGCAGACACATGCATTGAGCAGCAATCAATTTACGTAATTAACAAGTCTTAACCTATTTTGGTACAGCCTTGTTCAGACCCTAGAACATGGAACCATCTTCTTTCCTCCCTGGTCCCGATAAATATCCTATGATTTTGACTGGTGTCTCAAGTACCTCTATAGTTTCCCCAAGGTCCCAACACTGGATATCCTCGTCCTTTATATATTACTTGTTCTGCGTTTTGGCACCAATCTAGTTCTGACATCCATTGTTTTACCAGTGGAGGGTTTATCTCATCCTATGCTTTATCTATATTCCTCTTTCCTACCCCTGGGGCTAGGGCAACCCATAGTTGGTGATACTTTGGTCGGGACTCGTCGCCGTAGATTTAGTAGTATTTCGTTGGGTTCATTTGGATGATTTGGGATATGACTTGGGTTATTATTTTCATGACTTGTTCCCTGAAGGCCTGAAGGAATGGGATATGAAAATAGGTGGCTTCCTGACCACATCCTCACAGGCATGGCGGTGACAATGTTTTTCCTATTTTAAAAAGAATGGTCTGGAGTAATAGGACCAATGGATGATCCGCAGTTGAATCAGCCTGAACCTCGTCCTAATATATGCTAGTCCCTGCAGTGTCTCAGTCCATTCTTCATCGTCAATGTCTCATACATTTTCTTCCCTTTTCTGACGCAGGGGGGCACCCTCAATGTATTTCAAGTTCTGCCCTCGGGACCCAGGCCTTGGATCTGCCCAGCCCCTTCTCTGTTGTTAACGCTGGTAGCGCCTCTCATCTCGGCTCCCACCTTACAGCCGTGAGAGTCTTCATCTACAGCTATTGGCTCAGCCACCGGGTCAGCCCGGGTGCCTCCCACAGGCCTCCTTGTGTTCAGGTGGTCTCCTACCGCCACAGCTGCAGTTTCAGCCTGCCCAGGCCATGGGGCTGCGGAACCAGCCTACAACTCCGGGGCAGGCGAGGGATGTCTTGCTGGAATGGACATGGTGAGGGAGGAGTCAAGTTTGATTTTGTGACAGGGCCCTATAGGCCTTTCAGGTCCAGTCACCCCTCACCTTGTGTTGCTCTGCAGGCTACCTCTTTGCCCCGGTTGAGGTTTTGCAATGGCCCACCACGGGCGGTCCCACGATTCCCGTCTCAGCAGCTGGGTCAGCTTGGCTCTGGCACTCATCTCCCGTTCCAAGTCACCTAAGCTTCTCTCCTGGTGCGTGGTCCACAGGGGCTACGTCCATGCCTCCCCACAGAAACTCAGTACACGGTTGGGAAGGCATCGATTAGATTTTGTCTATACCCATTATCGCCTTGGGGTCATGCTGCTATTGTTCTTAATCGGATGATGGCAGATATTAAGAGATTACCTCTCGGGCTGCTGTGGAGCTCCTCTAGTGGGAGGCAATCTTGTCTGGTGGTTGGCCACGGCCCATTTTAAATTTGAAATTAATGTGTGGGTTGTGGGGTTTATAGTGGTTTAGGGTGGAAAGTAATTTAATTTTAAATAATTATTATTTATATATTTCAACTAATAATGATTATTTATTTTATAATTAAATATTTTAATTGTGTATTTAATTTTTTATTACATTTTAGGAGTGTGTTGTATTTTTTGTGGGGGTATATTGTTGAACGCAAAATAAATGTATTTAAATAAATCATTTTTAATTGTTGATAGTTTGTTGATAAATATTTATGCTAATAGTGTAAATATTTAGCTTTTTTAAGTCAAGTTTTAGGTGTTTGTTGTAAGTTTTATAGGGTTATATGGTAGGATTTAACTAAAATAAATGAATGTCGTAAAGTATTTTTTGTTAAGAAATCATTTTTAAAAACAAATATTTTTTTATGACACTTAGGGCCCCATTAGGATGGCGGGCGGACTTTGCCCGCCCGCCATCCTCACGGTACTAGGGACCGGCCGCCATGAGGGCGGGGGTCCCGTTGGCAGCATTAGGATGCGCCCGCCACAGTGGCGGGCGCATCCTGTATTCCCATCATTGTGGCGGGCGGTGCACTCTGCACCGCCCGCCACAATGCTGAAAAAGCTTTGCAGCATTTGCATGACGAATGCGGCAGGCACCGCGCGGTGCCTGCCGCTTTCATTATGCAAATGCAGGGGGGTACCATAGGTACCCCCCTGTGTGCACCCCCCTACTGTGCTGCACTCTGGGGGCCCGCAGGGGGCCCCCAGAGTGAAGTCCGCCTGCCTTTCTGTGGCGGCATTGCCGCCACGGAAAGGCATTGTCAGATATCTATTCTAATATGGCTGGCGGTGTCTGATAGACACCGCCACCATGTTATCACTTATCCGCCCCGGCCGCCAGGCGACCGGGGCGGAAAACAGGCGGGCGGTGTTTCCCACCGCTGCGGTCCCCTCCGCCATCGTAATATGGCTGGGGGGAACGCAGGGAAGGATGTCGGGCGGATTGCCACCGCCACCCTGGCGGAGGCAATCCGCCCGACATCCTAATGGGGCCCTTATTTTGGGATTTAATTTTTAATATTCTTTGTAATTATTCATGGTATGTATTTAAAATGTTATTATTATTTCCCCAAAAATGTATATATCAAATATAGTTTTTTTTGTTTAAAATATCTTTATTGAGAGTTTTGTTTTTTTGTTCATTCGCACGTGGTACATCATTGTATTTTTGCCAATAATACATTATGTCAGGTGTACATGGCTATTCTGGCAATTTAAACATGTTATGTAGCGACTTATACAATATACATCTCATGGTACAGGTAAGGAACAACATCGTTAGTACAAAAATATATATATCAAATATATATATATTTATATATATATATTTAATATTTATATTTTAATTTGTTAGTTTGTTTTTGAAATTATTTTGTTGCTTTGTAGAGAATTTGTTTGTTTCTAATATAGTACTGACTACAGTGGGTACATAATCTTGTTTACTTTTGCAATCTAACCCGTTTCCTACTTTCTCACTGACTGGAATGAGAATATTAAATGTTGCCCCTCCACAATCCAACACTTTTCCTACTGTTCCCATGATTCGAGTGAGATTGTTACATTTTATCCCTCCCCAATCCAACTTTCCCTACTGTTAGTGGAGGGGGAATAGTAAATTTTACCCTTCTGCAATCTAACATTTTCCCTACTGTTACAATTATTGGAGTGGTTTTATTATCTCTCTGCAATCTAACATTTTTACTAGGGTTGTATTATTTGTAGTGAGAATTGTACATTTTAGTACTCTGCAACATAATATTTTATCTGATTTTGTATTTATTGTATGAAAGTAGTAAATGTTTCTTTTGTGTGAGGTAACAATTGTATTACTGGTGTGTTGTGTGAGATGAGAGTAATACATTTTATATATTATTAGTATAAGATTATTTTAATGTTTGCTTCAATTGTGATGGGCAATGTGTATGTTTTCATTTTAATTTTCAATAATGTATTTTATATTGTTTTACTTTGTATAATAATTTTTTTGTATATTTAGAAGAAGAATATTTATAATTTGTAATGTTTTTGTTTGTAGATTATTTTTAATACATTTAAAAAAAATTATAATATTTACTTTTTAATTTTAATTAAAGTGGTCTGCTTTCTAAATATTTTATGTTTATTACATTAATGTTAGTATTTAATATATTATATTTTTAATATTTTAATTTGTATATATTTAAACATTGATATTTAATACAACCATATTATTGTAAACAATATTTTTTTTTCAATATATTTGTGTACTTACCTTTTTAAGTATAGGTAGTTAATATTTTTGAAGTCAATATTGTTGTCTCGATATTTTAGTAGATCTATGTTTTATTAGTCGATATTTTGTCAGGGAACCATTTCTGAGAATAGGGCTCTGCTAGAAACATAAGTAATGTATCTGTGCTCCTCAGAGAACTTTAGTGTTCATAATCTCCTCTGATCTGAATGTATCCACTTTTTTAATTGGGCCACTAGAAAGTAATGTTTCATCCTGTACATATGTTGTTGCTTCAGAAACATAAACATTGTTATAATAAGCATTATTTTGTACTGTGTATAATGTTACATTTCTAACTTTACTAATATCTACTAACCCTTGCCAGATCTTTGTATTGTTTATCGGAACTCCATGTACTAGAATAGCTAGTTGATCATTAGCCTCTCTGTCTATATCAATAGTTTTAATATTCTGCTTCAAATCTAAAAGTAAGTACACAACCCTTCCTTTAATGCCTTTTTGTAAGTCAGTTGGTGCTAGCTTAACGGTGTTGGGCCACATTCAAAATATGGCCTGGAATGGGTTTACAGATTGGATTAGAATAGACTCATAAACATTTAAATCTGCTAGATCTTTAGGAATAGGTACCAACTTTAACGTGTTATGTACTGATTTGGCTGTAATTTTGTTTTCTTCTCATTTGTTGTAACAGTAGTTACATATAACTTGATCACTTTCAAATCTTTCTTCTACAAATAAATAAAAAACGAATTGTTGCCACTTAACATTATTTTCCTTTTCACTCTTTAAATATAATTTAACATTCCTAGTTCGACTTTTGTAGTGAGTGCCTCAACAACAAATACAAACATAATTTTATTTTTCCGGGGAAACTGTGTTAAACTTTGTAATCTCTTCTACAAAGTTATCAAGAGAAATCTCTCCGTCAGGTTCTACTACACCTGCAGATATCAAGCGCTCACTCTCTTCACACTCCTCTTCAGGACCAAAGAAACAAAACTAAACATCATCACAAACTCGTCCTACGTCTGCTACTGCACAGTGAAAGAGAGAGCTGTATTAATTTCTCCTAAACAAAGTGCAGGGGTTTTCACACAGTAAAGTTTACTAACTAACTTTTGGATTTCAGAGTAGTGAACAGACAACATTCTGAAATGATGAAAGGTGCGTTGGCACACTTTCTTTGATAGACAAGTTAGTGAATTCCCATCTAAATTAGTGTACTTTCTGATTTTGCATGGATTTAAACCTTGTAAAATGGCAATCTTCTGTTTCAAACTTCTATCAGGAATTTGACGCAAAAAAATGGTAAAATATCAATTGATTCTTGCCCAATACTAAAGACAATGCTAAAATTCCATGTATGTATTGGAGCCTGTCTGCATCTTCTCTGTACTTCTTCAGCTATTACTTCCTCAACATTCTTAGGAACCATCTCCTCTCTTGAAATGGTACTAACAACATTCACATCATACATCCAGTTATTTCAACTACATGCACAAATGTGTTCTCCTGTAAATAGCTCTCTTCCTTAAAGAAAGGTTTAGTACTGGAAGTATGGTTCCACTCACCACTGAAGATTTTACCAAAGTTCATTCTATTAATAAACATTTTTTTCAGTTTTTTCTTCTTCATACAAAGCACTGGTTTCTCCAGTGTTCTCATTCTTTTCAGTATTAAGATACATTGTTTTTGCTTTAAGGCAAATGCTTTATCTACTAAAGTTTATATATGTTATTTTTTCTTATAGGCTACTGATCTTCTTTTATACTGCTTTATGTTTTTTACAAAATTCTGTATTATCCAAGTTCTAAACATCGTCTTCTTATATCTTTGTATTTTTGTGCCTTGCTGTTTGATGAGTAGTGTTTTACAATGCTTTCCAGTTTGAACATGAGTTATTACTTTTTGTTTCTGAATTGTTGTTAGTTTTCCTTTTCTTCTTCTAATCTTTCTTTCTTCTTACTACTCTTTTAAGAAACTGTTTAGTTCTCGTACCTATAGATTTGTTTTCCTTCATAATATTGTGTCTATCATCCACTTTTTTTCTGTTGGGTTTTGGTGAAGTAGTACTTTTTGTGGTGCTCTTCTCTTTTGTTCTTTTATTGTCATCTTTGTCTTCTGTTACATGTGTACTAAATATCTGAAAATAAAATAGAATTTCAATAGCATGTTAGATAATGAAATCTTCTAAATTGATACATATAACATTATTTTATACCTTTGTGGTGTTATAGCTTATTGACAGCCTATATTTTGTAAGGGCTTGTTATCTGGATGGTTCACTTTCTGGTGCCAGAGCTTTACTAAATATATGGATAAATGTCTAAGTTCTTATATAGGTTGTTTTATTCTATATGTAGTAATGTCTCAGTACTTTACTTACTCTGTTTCTGGCTGTTTGGTTCTGTAAATCTATATGTAAGGGGTGGCATGGGTGGTATCTTGGATTTGTCACTCACTAATGAGTTCTATAAGTGAGAGTGCCACTGCCTCCATTAGCAGTAGATAAATCAGACTTGTGTCTGTAGATATGAGTAAAGGTGTAAATGCCTGAAACACTGTCTAGGAGGATGTATTTGTAGCTCTGCCCTTTCATAAGTACTACATTACATCTAACTCAATGTAGAACACTGGATGTATAAGTGAGGATGGGCGCCTAAAAGTGTCCTTGTACCTGTGAAATACTACCTACATCTCTTTGCTTTTATTCACATACAGTTTGCCATACCTTAGGGACGACATTAAGTAGTACTACAGCAGTTTTAGACCTGTCAGGGTTCTGAAATACCAAGTCGGCATATCTGTAGAACTACATCCACAAGCTCAAGTGTATTAGGCATGCAACATGTTGAAAGGGTTACTTGTGTGGATGCTTCAGTTGGTACTCTCACAGGTTTACTACATATCTGAATATGTGTCAGTTCTTTTCTGCTTTTTCTCTATAAGTAGTAAAGACTCTTATTACATTGGTGACCTTTTTTTTACTGTTTTGATCTTTTACTCTATATGTAAGGAGTGGCATGGATTGTCTCTTGGATGTGTCTCTCACTAATGAGTTTTTTCAGTGAGAGTGACACTGCCTCCATTAGTGATAAATACATACAAGTTGTGTCTGTGCATATAAGTGAACATGTAGATGTTCAAAGACTGTCTGAGAGGATGTATTAGTAGTTTTGCCGTTTCATAACTACTTACATGGCATTCAACTCAATGTAGAACGCTGGATGTATAAGTCAATTTAGGCTCCTGAATGTGTTCATGTACCCGTCAAAAACGTTTACCTACCTGTTTTTGGGTTTATGTAGATTCAGTTTATTATATCCCCTAGCTCGAGACTACCTTGCGGGTGACTTCTAAATAGTACTACACCAGTTTAAGGCCTCTCAAGCAGTTTTAAATACCAAGTCAGCCTAGCAGTAAGACTTCATGCACAGGCTCAAGTGTACTAGTCCATAGACTTGTTGAAAGGGCTACTTCTCTGGATGGTTACTTATTAGTGACAAAGCTTTACTACTTATGTGGCTAAGTGTCTCAGTTCCGATCTGATCTGTAGTTTTGTTTCTATATGTAGTAAAGTCTCCTACTGCCTGTGTTTCTGGCTATTTGCTTCTGTAAATCTATACGTAATGTCATGTAGTTCCTACCAATCCATAGAATTTGTGCATTGTTTGGACAACATAAACTAGGGGCCTAGTGTCAAGACTGATTTCCGACACTCCAGCAGGATATGTTGGCCTATAGGCAAGCTAGCTCACAGTGCCACTGTAAACCCCCCTAACCTACCAGGCAGCAAATGGTTTCTGGCAACCATTTAACATGACAACCCTGATTCCTCATGAATTCTGAAAACAGTTAAAAACCTTTCGCTCAGTCACTCATGCTCACTTATTCTCAGAGAAATATACAGGGAATACACAGTGGGACATTTTCAATATTAAATATTGAACCGTTGTTCTTGTATATAATATGTGTGCTGCAATGATTATTAGACAGAAGCAGATATATGTGATTACAAGCACCAAGAGCGTAAATAGTAGATATAGTTCTACCATGGTGGTATACAATTGTATATATGCAGGCATATAAACAAGACAGATACTCCTGCTATGCAAACCCAACTCTAAGTGTACCTAGAGTGTGTGTAGGTGCAGAACCAAGATTCTCCCCAAGGGACGACCCAACCCCATTATCTGATTAGATAGAGTGAAGGACCCCGTCTTGGTCACTAACTGGACACCCCTCAAGAGATGTCAGATTGCTGCTTGGTGATTTCTCAGCATGCAAAGTCCCTTGGTTTCAGAGAAGCACCTCATCTATTGGGATGCTCATCTTTTATAATAGAAAGCAGCCTTGCAATGTATACATAGCTTAATGATGTTGTGGATATGTAGATAGCCCTGCTGCAAAATGGACGAGTCTTGCTCGCCAGGCTATAATCCTGGATGGATGAAAAAGAGGTACTGTCATGCCTTCAAGCTGGGTTCAGGGTAAAGCTGTCGACCCTGGACCAAGTACTAAGCTTGTAGTTATTACACTGGAAAACCGTCTGCTTAGAGGGGGGCAGTTTATACCTAATATTTGTAGACCTGAGGTCGGCATTCGATCTGGTGCAGCAGGAAAAACTTTGGTCAGTTCTTGGTGAAATAGGGGTCCCGGTGTACTTAGTCCAACTACTTAAGCATCTCCACCAAGATAATTTTGCCCAAATAAGAAATGGTAGGGAAGGAAAACTCACTGCTCCCATACCTATCAAACGTGGTGTACGCCAGGGCTGCGTGTTTGCACCCACGCTATTTAGCCTTTATATTACCGGGTTGATTAATGCCCTGCAAACAGCAAAAGACCTAGATGCCCCTAAGTTAGCCTCCCGCAGAATATCAGCAATGATGTTTGCAGAGACACTCTGTTGACTTCAAAATCGCCCATGGGGATCCAAAGGGTTTTAGATAGATTTGAGCTTTTCTGTAAGGCCATTGGTCTAGAAATAAACTTACAGTAAAACAAATTTATGACGTTCAACAGTCCAAAAAGCACACAACCAAACCCCACACTAAATGGTATACCCTTGGAGAGAGTTACATTGTTCATTTATTTAGGCATCACCATTACTGATAACATGGATTGGGGGCCCACATTAGTAAATCAACATTAAAATTAGCTCAATCTACAGGGGGAATCATGAAGGTATTTAGCAGGTCCGACAAGAGAGCCCTAAAACAGGCAAACTATCTCTAGCCTTCTTAGAAATAAAAGATAAATCATGGTTTGAGGTAGTCTTAGATCTTATTACACCTGTGGTGGCAAGAAAGCTTTTCTTACAATTCAGGTATGGGGTTTTGCCGCTCCGCTGTTTCACAGCGAAGTGGAGCAATCAGACTGTGATTCATTGCCCTGCATGTGATTTTGCTGAAGAAACGGTGCTACACGTTTTCTTCAGTTGCCCTGGCTACCGAGAAGCCAGGAAACTGTGGCTTGTCCAGATCTGTAGGAATATAGGCAGTAGATACTACCTAGATGTCTTTCGGATATTGATGTCTGATCCCAGTATTTTCTTAGTTGCTGCATTTCTGTTCTCTATGTGGAACATTAGAAGGGTTCTACTGAAACCTTCCAGGGATTCTAAGGATCTTCTAGGGAAATAATGTTATTTTTAAATGTAGTATACATGTAGCCCGTGATTAAGGGTAGTGTCACTGATCTATGGAATTGTGTTTTTTATGAACTGTTTTTAGCTAAAGTATTTATTTATTTATTGCACTAAGCACTTTTTGAAAACTAATATGCAATCACCTTTTAGTAAAAATACCCAGGTATTTTATTATGTTTCGATAAAGTAAGGGGCACAATTTTCCAAATTCTGGTGTCTGTGCCTTATGAAGTGCTCTAAAATAATTATGTATTTTCTTGTGAATTTTAACATATGTTTTGTGAGTTGTACTTTTAAGGCCATTCTGGCCGAAATAAAGTTTTTTTTTAACTTGATGAAGATAGCAATGACATTTGTACATAGTAAGGAATGAGACCTTGTACATGATGTTTAGGGTGTTGTGATATTGTTGTGAGAAGCTAGATGTAAAACAAGTTTAGTTTCAGAGAAACCAATCCAGCATTGTTGTGTGTTAAATGTATGCAAAATGTCACAGCTTGGAAATGCTATTTGTGAGGACAATGAAAGAAATAAGATGCTTCCCTACAGGGGCCTAACCCGGGACTATAACAGCAAGGAGTGACATGGATTGTCTCGTGGGTGTGTCAGTCACTAATGATTTCTTTAACCCCTTCGATGCTCATGATGAGCTCAGCTCGTCATGCAGTACACTGGTCGTGTGCTTATGACGAGCTGACCTTGTCATGAACAATGAGAATTCAATGAAGTCAGCACCAGGGGGGAATACCTCTAGCACTCATGGTGATAAGTGACAATGTCACTGCTTCCATTAGCCTAGATACATAAGAGTTCTGTCTCTGCATGTGAGTGAAGGGGTAGATGTTTTAAACGCTGTTTGAGAGGATGTATTAGTAGCACTACCCTTTGATAAGTATTTACATGAAATCTAACTCAATGTAGCACACTGGATGTATAAGTCAGCATATGCGCCTAAAAGTGTGCTTATACCTGTGAAAAACAACTAACTACATGTATATGCTTTTATACACATACAGATACCCTATGCAAGCTGCCTAAGCGGTGACTTTTAAGTAGTACTACAGCAGATTATGGCTTGTCAAGAGATTTGAAATACCAAGTCAGCCTAGCAATAGAACTGCATGCACAGGCTCAAGTTCCTATGTTTGGGTTTTATTTATAGGTAGTGAGGTATCTTACTACATTGCTGGTTCTGTTTCTGAGTTATTGGTTCTGTAAATCTATATGAAACAGATGGCATGGATTGTCTCTTAAATGTGTCCCTCCGTAATAAGTTATTGAAGTGACAGTGTCACTGCCTCCATTAGCTGTACCTTTATAACATGTGTGTCTCTGCATGTGAGTGTAGGTGTACATTCTTAAAACACTGACTGAGAGGATAGTTTACTAGTTATGGCCTTTTATAAATCCTTACATGAGTTTGCACTCTATAGAGAACCCTGGATGTACAAATCAGCATATGTGCCTGAAAGTGTACATGTATCTCTCACAAACATTTATCTACATATCTTTGCTTTTCTGTACACACCACTGTTCCCTGTGATGTAGCTACAGGCTAAGTTAGCAGTGACTTTTAAATAGCACAACAGCAGACCAAAGCTTGTGAAGCAGTTTAAAATATCAAGTCGACCTAGCAGTAGCACTGCATCCACAGTTCACGTGTACTAGTCCTGAGAGGTATTGAAAGTGTTTCTTCTCTGGATGAATCAGTTGGTATTGTCAGAGCTTTACTACATAACTCGATAACTGGCATATTGTTTGTTTTTCCTATAGGTATTACAGTGTCTTACTACACCGCTGGCTTTGATGGTGACTGATTGGTTGTGTAAATCTATTTGTAATGGAAGAAATGGATTGTCTCTTAGGCATGTAGACAGTAATGAGTTATTTAAGTGAGAGTGTCGCTGCCTCCATTAGCACAACATATATATAAGTTGTGTTTGTCATGTCAGTGAAGATTCAGATGCTTGGAACATTATGTGAGAGGAATGTATTAGTAGTGCCGCCCTATTCAAAGTGCTTACATTATATTAAACTCAATGTAGAAAACTGCAGGTATAAGTCAGCATATGCGTCTGAAACTGGACATATACCGCTCAGAAACCTCTAGCTACATGTATTTGCTTTTATGCGATAGCATTTTACCCTATAACGTAGCTACATGCTACTTTTAAGATGACTTTTAAGTAGTGGAACAGCAGGTTAAGACTTGTGAAACAGTCTTACTTACCAAGTCAGCCTAGCAGTAGGACTGAGATACTTTTAAAGGCCTATTTCGCTGGATGTATCCCTTGATAGTATCTGACCTTTAATACAAATGTAGAGAAGTTTTTCAGTTTCCATCTGGTATTTTTTACGATCAGTAGTAATGCCTCGAGGCCCCTGTGATCCCAGCTGGCTGTCCCACTCCTGCGAGAGCTGACATTGCTGGTTCATGCAGGGAGCTGCTGGAAATACAGCTCTCTGTATTCAGGAGCTTTAGTTTCATCTCTTTCCCTGTCCACATGTCTTTGGGGAAAGAGATGAAATCCTACTTCCAGGAGCGGGAGTACTTTGAAAGCCCTTCCCTTGCTGGAAGCGGAGTGTTTGCTTTTGCTTGGTGGGAGCTGTCAGCTCCCTCCAAACAAAACCAAACAGCTATTCCCTGGGGTGGGCACCCCAGGACATAGCAGGAGCTGGCCCAGGGTGGTGACAGTCCACTGGGCTATATATGGCTTGAGGGGGGGTCACACAGACCCCCTCCTTTGCTGTCCACGGGCCAGCCCAAGAAAGGTGGTGGTCCCCAGAGCTATATATGTCCCAGGAGGGGGTCGCACAGCCCCCTCCTTCTGGTTTAAATGGTCAGCCCTGGAGAGGTGGTGATGCCTGGGGCTGTATATGGCTCGGGAAAGGGACCGCTCAGCCCCCTCCCAATTCAAACAATTATTTTGGCACCCAGACTACTGTTCAATCAGCCCTGGGTAGGTGGTGGTCCTTGTGGCTTGAAATAGCCCAGCAGGAGGGTCCGTAAGGCCCCTCCATTAATTAACTAAAGCCCTGGAGAGGTGATGGTCCATGGGGCTCATTTGAGCCTTTAGAGGGAGGGGGGTCCATGCGGCCCCCATTCAGTATTATTAATAAGCCCCAAAGAGGTGGTGGTCCCCGGGGCTTAAAGATCCTCAAGAGGTGGGCCCTGTGTGCACCCTCCTGTTTATCTAAACCACCTGGGGGCCCTTTTCAAAACAAGTTTGGAAGCCCATATTTGTTTTTTTAAATATTTTTGCCACAAAGATGTGTATTTTGCAGCACAAATGAAAAAACAAGAAGCTTTTTTGCCCTGCTGGTGTCCCTCTGGGACTCCAGGACAAAGGCTATGGGGTTAGGGTATTTATAATCTATCTCCTTTTTAATTTTTTTGCATTTACTTTTGGGGCTCCGCTGAAGCCGAGTCTCAAGATGGCTGCTTACACTTCCCGGTTGAAATGTTGGCAGCCAACAAGAGCTCTGCAGATCTCTGCACGACCTTGATATTCTTCGCAAAAGCTTCGTGGCCACAGATATACAAAATTGGATTTCCTTAAATTTCTCATCTACTGAACAGATTTACACCAAACATGACCTGTGCAACCAAATCTACTTTATTCCATACATCAGTTTGGGCTGTACCCATTTTCAAAACTCTTCTGGGAATTAACATGAGAAACACACTTTTTTTGACCCTCCCATTTTTCTTGGCCCCCCTTGATGAATATCCCGAAACTTTCCATGGACATCAAGAATCACCAGGGCACTTTTTCGTCAATGGTGCCAAAGTTATAGGCAAGTCAAAAAACGCTTTTCCCATGGACACATGGTCCTAACCAGAACTGCCAGTAGGTGATATACATATATACAGATAGATAGATAGATAGATAGATAGATAGATAGATAGATAGATAGATAGATAGATAGATAGATAGATAGATTGATAGATATAGAAAGATAGATTACCTACTAGTGGTCAGCAGTAGGTAGTTATAGTTGGGACCATCTTTCCATAGGAAAATAATTTTTTAACTTGCCTATAACGAGACACTGTTTGAAATAGCTTCTCGACATTTTCCCCAAAAAAGTGTGCTGGTGGTTCTTAATGAGCATGGAAGGTTTCTGGGTGATCTGTCAAGCAGGTGCTGAGAAAAAGAGGAGTAAATAAGGTATGTTTCCCATGTTAATTCGCATTGAGTCTTTAGACACGCCTGCAGCCCAAACCACTCGACGGAATTACACCGAATTTGGCAGAAAGGTAGATTTGGTTGCACAGATTACGCTTTCAGATATTTGGTGTAAATCTTTTCATAGTTTATGGGAAATTAAACAATCTCCACATTTTTATATCTACAATAGTGAAGCCTTCGGGAATAAAATGAGCTTGCGCAGAGATCTGCAGAGCTCTGATTAGTTGCAACACTTCAATCAGGTAGCATGGGCAACCATAATGGGAATCAGTTTCATAGAGTCCCACAAAAAAATGAAAAAAGAAGCAGTGCAGGTTAGGAATACCCTGACCCACAAGCCTTGTACTTGGGGTCCTGGAGGGACTCTGCCAGTGCAAAAAAGCACTTTAGAAAAATTACTACAATTAATTTCAAATTTACTGTAAAAAATGGAGAACAAAACCCGGTATAGTCTTCCTCCGCTAGTTTATACTAAAGTCCCTGGATGGGCCAAGTCCTGGGGGCACATACACATATTTAAAAAAGAAAGGAGGGGGTCATACGGGGCCCCTGTCATGGGCCAATATTTTTGGCCCAGGTTCTATCATCAGCTTATGTTTTTATTTTTGCAGGGGCCCTGGAACCCAGGGACCATTACCTCCCCAGGGCTATAGTGTAAAAAATAGATGGGTAGCCACACAGGCCACCAACCCCCAGGGACCTCCACCTCCCTCGTACTAAATAGAAATAAATGGGATGGTCTTGTGGAACCCCGGGTCCTGGGGACCAACACCTGCCTGTGCTAATTTGAAAGTAAAGGGGAGCATCACTGACTCCCTTGAGTCCTGGGACCACCACCTCCCTGGGGTGGTCTGTGAAAAATGAAGGAGGGCGGCCAAGTGGCCCCCCTCCTGGAGCCAGTAATGACCCTGAGGGCCTACCCCGGGACATAGCTGTTTGCTTTTGCTTGGCTTTTTTTGTTTTACAAACAACTTCTGTCCCCCTTTACGAATCTTCCCGAAATTTGTTTCAGCTTCTGTGTTGAAAGTTTTGGGGTTATCCATCTAGCTGGGGCCAAGAAAAAAGGGAGATCTCAAAACCTTTTTTCCCCATGTTATGTCTAAGGTGGTTTTCCATTTTTTTAATACAATTAGAGCCCAAACCACCAAACGGAATTATACCAAATTTGGCAGAAAGCTAGATGTTTGTCCAGAAAGTGTGCCTTTTGTGGTTTGATGTAAACCCGTTCAGTAGTTTCAGAGATATTTAAGTTTAAAAAATATAGATATCTAGTAGCCCGAAATCCTACTGAAAGGCCACTGAAATTTGATGAGCTGCCAACCAGGAATTGTTGGCACCCATCTTGGGACTTGGTTGAACCAAGTTCTGTAAAACAATATTTAAGAAAAGAAAAGGGCATGATGTAGAAACACTATGAACCGCAAGGCCTCTTGGAGGGGTCCCACTGGACCCCGCAGGTCCCAAAAAATGTTTTTTTTACATTTTCAGCTGGATCTACAGATCTGCCTGTAAAAAAAAACTACGAAGCACTGACTTCTGCGTTTTGTCCATTATTGGTCTCCGGATGGGGCAGGGCCCGGGGGCATTTGTAATTATAGGACGGGGCACACAGACTCCCCTCCTGGGGCTTACTATGCCCCCAAGGCCACCACCTCCCCTGGACTTCTCTAAATGGTAATACAGGTGAGTTCTGTATGGCCTCCCTGCTGCCACAGGGAGCACCACCTCCCATAAATACATATAAGTGTGGGTGCCGTACAGACCCCCCTGCATCCCCGGGGGCCGCCACCTTCCTGGGGCTTCATTATAAATTAATGCTGTGGGCTTGCACAGACCCCAATGGCCTCGTGGGCCACCACCTCCCCAGAACTCATTGTAAATTAATGCAGGGAGCATGCATGGATCCCCGCAGCCCTGGGTTCTGCCACCTCCCCAGGGGTTTCATGTAAAAAATGCAGTGGGTTGTATGGACCCCCCACAGCCCCAGGGGCTGCAACCTCTCCAGGGACTTAATTTTAAAAAAATGCAGCTGGGCAGCGCAAACCCCCTGATGCCCAGGGGCACCACCTCCTTGGGGCTGTTTTTAGATTAAATGTTGGAGGCACATGGCCCCCCACAGCCCCAGGGACGACTACTTCCTAGGGGGAAATACAAACAAAGGAGGGGAGCCACACAGCCCCCTCCTGTAGCCTTAGATGGCCCTGGCGACAGCCACCTCCCAGGTCCAGCTCCAGCAATGTCCCTGGGTACCCAACAACTGGAAATGCAGTTTGCTATGGCTTGGCAGGCAAGCCATAGCAAACTCTCCTCTGCGCAACCGAGGGCATGTGAAATGCTCTTGCTTGCACGAAGCGGAGCAAAATTGCTTTTGAACAGAGAGAGCTGCATGTTAGCAGCCCCCTCTGTCCAAAAGCAATGTTGCCTCTCGCAGGCTGCGGGAGCCAGCAGGGACTGCGAGGGCCTTAAAGCTCCCCCACGGTCCCCAACAGATGAGATTGGGTGCACTGGGTAAGACCAGGGCACCCAGAGTAGAGGCCTGACCCTGGGGAAGGGATCCTAGGGGCTGAAATTTGACTGGAAGTGTGACCGGGTGGACCCCTTCCATTTTTAATATATATATATTTTTAAAAGGGAGGCCCATGGAGATAGGGTCCCAAGGGTCAGAATCAGCCCAGGGAAGGGGACCACATGCCCCCCTTCCTCTAATTGAAAAACAAATATTTTAAAAAATATGTCGGGCCTCATGGATGTGGTCCCCTGTGCTGTAATCGGCCTGAGACAGGGAGACGCATGGGCCCGTCCCCATTCTAAAAATACCTGGCCCGAGGGGATGGGGTCCCCAGGGCCAAAATATAGCCCAGGCCCCCTTTCCCGTTCTTTTTTAATTTAAAAAGAATGTAAATGCTACCAGCACGATACTAGAGGCTCTGCCCCCTTTCTGCAGCACTCTGCAGAAGCACCTTCCGTGCACTGCTGGTGGAGGAATGACGTCCCCTTGCCTCCTGAGGAACTCAGGACTAAAGTGGACTTCTTCGCCCAACCAGTAGTGCACTCGGAGGTGTGTTTGAAGAGTGGTGGAGAAAGGGGGCGTGGTCTCCAACAAGCTCTCAGCAAGAACGCTATGTGGGACTTGCAAGAGCTAACAGGAGGGAAGTTGGCCCCCAAGGACTCTCTGTAATCAAGGGGACTTCATCCCCCAACCAACAGTGTGCCAGGAGGCGCTTAAGCAGAGTGGTAGGGAAAGGGACGTGGCCTCCGAACCCCTCTCAGCAAATAAGCTGTGTCAGACTTACTGGAGGTAACAGGAGGGCTTATTGGACCCCAAGGACCTTCAGCATCCAAGGTGACTTCATCCCCCAACCAGCAGTGGGCCAGGAGGCACACTTTCAGAGTGATGGAGAAAAGGTGTGTGGCATCCAAAGACCTCTCAGCTGTTCCGCTGCATGTGACTTACTGGAGGTAACAGGAGGGCTTGTTGGTCCCTAATGATACTCTAGAGCATGGGTACTCACAAACTTTCTCTCGGGGCCAAATTTACAGTGTGGTTTGTCGCAGAGGGCCGCACTGGTGGAGGCGGGGTCAGTGGGGGAGTGGAGCGGGGCTAGAGCATCAAAAAAAACTGTGGCCATGAGGGTTAACACTGGTCCCTGCAGCAGACGCCTTCGTCCACTGAGCCACCGGACCCGGCATACACACATCTCTCTCTCTCTCTCCCTCCTTCTGTCTCACTTCCTTATCTCTCTGTCTCCCTCCCTTTCTCGCTCTCTCTCTCCCTCTCCCTCCCTCTACCTCCCTCTGTCTCCCTCCCTCTCTCTCCTTGCCTCTGCCTCTCTCCCCTGTCTCGCTCCCTCTGTCTCCCTCCCCCTCTCCCTCTCCCCCTCTCTCTCTCTCCCTCCCTCCCTACGTCTGCCTCCGTCTCCCTCCATATGTCTCTCCCTCCCTCTCTCCTTCTCCCTCTGTCTCTCTCCCTCTCTTCCCCCACCTCTCCCTGTCTCCCTCCCTCTGTCTCCCTCCCTCTGTCTTCCTCCCCCTCTCCCTTTGTCTCCATCCCTCTCTCTCCCTCTGTCTCCCTCCCTCTCTCCCTCTCCCTCTGTCTCCCTCCCTCCCTATCTTACTCCCCCTCTCCTCTCCCTCCCCCTCTCCCTCTGTCTCCCTCCCTCTGTCTCCCTTCCTCTCTCTCTCTCTCTCTCTCCCTCGCCCTCCCCCTCTGTATCCCTCCCCCTCCCTCTCCCTCTCCCTCCCCTCTCTCTCTGTCTCCCTCCCCCTCCCCCTCTCCCTCCCCCTCTTCCTCTCTCTCTCCCTCCCTCCATCTCCCTCCCTCCATCTCCCTCTCTCTCCCCCTCTCCCTCCCTCCCTCTCCATCTCCCTCCTGCCCTCTCCGCCTCCCTCCCTTTCCGTCTCCCTCCCTCCCTGTCTCCCTCCCTCCCCGTCTCCCTCCCTCCCCACCTCCCTCCTTCCCTCTCCGTCTTCCTCCCTCTCTGCCTCCCTCCCTCTCCTCCTCCCTCTCTCTCTGCCTGCCTCCCTCTCCATCTCCCTCCCTCCCCGTCTCCCTCCCTCCCTGTCTCCCTCCCTGCCTCCCCAGCTCCCTCCCTCCACGTCTCCCGCTCTCCTCCCCCTCCCTCCCTCTCCGTCTTCCTCCCTCCCTCTCCGTCTCCCTCCCTCTCCATCTCCCTCCCTCTCCGCCTCACTCTCTCTCCACCTCCCTCTCCGTCTCCCTCCCTCTCTGTCTCCCTCCCTCCCTGCCTCCCCATCTCCCTCCCTTCCTGTCTCCCTCCTTCCCTCTCCGTCTAACTCCCTCCCTCCCCGTCTCCCCTTCCCTCCCTGTCTCCCTCCCTCTCCGCCTCCCTCTCTCCCTCCCTCTCTGCCTCCCTCTCTCCACCTCCCTCCCTCTCCGTCTCCCTCCCTCCCCATCTCCCTCCCTGCCTCCCCATCTCCCTCCCTGCCTCCCCATCTCCCTCCCTGCCTCCCCATCTCTCTCATTCCCTGTCTCCCTCCCTCTCCATCTCCCTCCCTCTCCGTCTTTCTCCCTCTCCATCTCCCTCCCTGCCTCCCCGTCTCCCTCCCTGCCTCCTCGTCTCCTTCCCTCCATCCATGTCTCCCTCCCACCCTCTCCGTCTCCCTCCCTCCCTCCCCGTCTCCCTCCCTCCCTCTCTGACTCCCTTCCTCCCCGTCTCCGTCCCTCTCCGTCTCCCTCCCTCTCCGCCTCCCTTCCTCTCCACCTCCCTCCCACTCAGCCTCCCGCCCTCTCCATCTCCCTCCCTCTCCGCCTCCCTCTCCGTCTCCCTCTCTGTCTCCCTCCCTCCCCCACCCTCCCTCTGTCGTCCGTCCTCCCTCTGTCGCCCGCCCTCCCTCTGTCTCCCTCTCTCTGTCTTCCTCCCTCTGTCTGTCTCCCTCTCTCTGTCTGTCTCCCTCCCTCTGTTGCCTCTCCCTCCCTCTGTCGCCTCTCCTTCCCTCTGTCGCCTCTCCCTCCTTCTGTCGCCCTCCCTGTGTCGCCCGCCCTCCCTCTGTCGCCCTCCCTTCCTCTGTCGCCCTCCCTCCCTCTGTCGCCCTCCCTCCCTCTGTCGCCCTTTGTCTGTCTCTCTCTGTCTGTCTCTTGTCTCCCTCTCTCTCTCTCCCTCCGTCACCCTCTCCTGCCCTCTACCTCCATCTTCCTCCCTCCCTCTCCCTCTCTCTGTCTCCCTTCCTCTCTCCGTCTCCCTCCCTCTCTCTGTCTCCCTCCCTGTCTCTATCTCCGTCTGTCTTTGTCTCCCTCTGTCTCTGTCTCCCTTTCCCTCCCTCCCTTTCCCTCCCTCCCTTTCCCTCTGTCTACCTCCCTCTGTCACCTCACCCTGCGTGTGTGTCAGCCCGGGCTCAGACAGCTTCCCGGGCTCACACACAGCCGCACCCCAGTACTTCACAGGTCTTTAAAAAGACCATTTACTTGCTAACAACCACTACTGTTACCTCCAGTAAGTCCCACACAGTGGGATTGGTAAAATGTCTTCGTGGCCCGCCCCCTTTCTCTAACACTCTGCAAATGATCCTGGTGCGTAGTTGGTTGGGGGATGAAGTCCCGGTGGCTATAGAGCAGGGGTACTCATAGTACGGCCCGCGGGCTGCCAGCGGCCCGGCAAGCCTTCCTTGGCAGCTCGCGGACCTTGCAGTCATCCTACCTGTGTTTTTTTTTAAAAAAATGTAAAGAGTGTCCGCAAACAATGCCGGTTGCAGCAGTGCCACTGAGACTCTGCTCTGTGGGGGCCGGGCGATTCCAGTGATAGAGCGGAGATGCAGGGGCCTAAGAAGAGGTGACGTACAACAAAGCCTCGTTAACATTGTAGTATTTCCCCTTTTAAATTTTGGCGGGTTTAACTATCTGAAATATAATGAATCTTGAGCTATTTAAAACATCTGATAATTATTGTATGCATTAAATACATACAACTCGTAATTTCCGATCCATGTGCAAACAGGTGTTTACGCATGTGTCAGAATTAACCAACTCACACGTAATCAGGCCTCAAATGTATTATTTAGCAAATGTGCTAAATATAACATCTGGGGGCATATTACCAAGCAATAGCGATATTATCGCTATTGCTTGGTTAGCGTGAACATTTTATCGCTGAGCTGCGACCATTTTTATCACAGATAAACCTTGCTATTAGCAAGGTTTATCTCTGAAACGATAAAAATCGGCCGCAATGCAGGAATATCGATGTAAAGTCAGCGATATTCATGCATTACCGAGCGAATGCTCTTAGCCATGTTATCCACCTTCCATTGGATAACATGGCTAAGAACTGCTCAGGGCAGGTGTTAGCTTTTGGAGATATTCGCGCTTAGCGCGAATATCTCCAAAAGTTGGTAATAGGAGATATCGATGTACATCTTGGCACGCCCACTTTGCATGTCATTAGTGATACATTTCTCTGACATGCAAAGCGGGGCCCAAGATGGTCGCTATCTCCTACTAGCCGTCGCTAACTGGTGTTAGCGACAGCTAGGTAATAGGGAGATCATTTTATCCCCGCTTTCTTGGCTTTTAAAGCCAAAGAAGCGGAGATAAATCCCTTGATACTATGCCCCGCGGTTTTTAACACTTAATCAGACTATACGTTAAAGTCATGCTCTGTTTATCCCTGAATGCGCCTAACTCCAAATCAGGGCCATAGTATTTCTTTTCCTTCCTGAGAAACATTTCCTTTCGATATGCAGCCATTTCTCATTTATCTCAATACCACCCAGACAGAGAATTCGATTTTTTTCTATGAGGCCACATGTTTGAATTGCCCAAATATGCTAAGGATGTGTATTATTAGGGCCGAATTCTCACATTTGGTTAGCTCAGCAGAAAAGATTACTAAACAGTTGAGCAAACCATCCCACGCGTATATCCTTCTGATATAAAACTATCAACAACAGGGCATTTTCGAAAATGAATGCTAGTGGTAAAAAAAAATCACATTTCCAGTCCGATGGAATGTTTTATAATAATATCGCCTTGTAGCAAATAGGGAGAGAGGGAAGGAGGACTCTTAGGAAAGTGTTAAATAATTGCTTTCGAGTTTGTCTGGTTAATGCGGGTCTCCTTACACCAGAAGTGGCCAATTCCAGAGAGAAATGTGTATTATTTCCAGTAATTCCCCCTTTTTAAATGAGATCTCCTGGACCTTCCGTCTTGCTGGCACAATTACAGTAATTTCCAGCTAACAGACAGAGAGGAAGGCAGAGTGTGGCGTGTCTTGTAATTGCTGGAAAGCCGCGCGTGCAGTCTCTGAATAGAAATGTCAGGTTTCCTTTCAAGTTTTGACTAATCCCAGCAGACTGACAAGCTGCTATGAATAATTCCGTGAAGTCTCAGTGAAGGAGTTCAGATCATTTTTTTCTCTTTCCTTTTATAGAATACTGTATGTATGAGAGTAGAAAAGTCAAAACACCTCAACATTAAGGCGAGTGTGCTTTCAATTCAGCGCCGACTTGTCAAACCTCTGAAGTTGTAATAGACAGCCAAAGACACCGGCATGAAGAGGCGAGCCCTGTATGTTAATATGTTAGTTTTCTATGCATTGCTCTTCCAGTCCGAACAGCGAGTTAACCCTCCACGTATGATAGTCCCAATATCTGACTGCTTTTTTTTAACGATTGTTCAATTTTGACAGAGAAACATGCCGAATGTCTTGTTTAAATTCGCCAAGGGAAATCAGGCTTGTCAAAGCACATGGCTTCGTGAAATAAGATTAGGCGCTAGATGTACCAAGCATTGTTTTGTTCGCAAATGGCCAGATTTGCAGAAGAAGGCTGTTTGTGAATGCAAAAATGCCTTTTCTGATGTGTGAAGCCCAAATTGCGATTCGGTAACCTGTTACCGAATCGTAATTTGGGTTTGCGAATTGGTATATGGATCCCCCAAATTAAAATGTGCCACAGGGCGTGTTTGCACACTTGTCACATCAGACCCCACCCCCTCCCTGCACCATTGTCCAAACGCTGACATGCAGCTCCCCTTGTGGAAAAGGAATTCTGCTTTGCTTATTTGAAGCGAGTGCAGGTTTTCCTGCTCTCGCTTCAATGAAGCAAAGCAGTGTTTGCTATGGCGGGGCCACCCTGCCATAGCAAACAGCAGTGTCCCGGGGTGGGCACCCTGGGACACTGCAGGAGCCAGCCTTGAGGGGTGGCGGTCCCCGGGGCTTGGGGGGATCTAAAATGGACCCCTGCATTTGAATTCTAAATGATCGGAGAGGTGGTGGTCCCCGGGGCAGTGTGGGGGGGCTTGAGCCTCTCACACAAATTATTTATTACAGCCCCAGGGAGGTGGCAGTCCCCGGGGCTTGCGGGGCCCGTGAAGCCATCCCCCCTTTTTCAATGATGCTCCAGGGAGGTGGCGGTTCCCGGGGCAGCGTGGGGGGGTGGGACCCCTCATACACTATTTTGTTAATAAGCCCGGGGAGGTGGCGGTCCCCGGGGCTGCGGGGGGCCTGTGTGCCTCCCTTTACATAATCTACATAGCCCAGGGAGGTGGCAGTCCCCGGGGCTGGGGGAGCCCCCACGGGCCCGCTGTTATTTTTTCACAATGCCCCCTGTACCTGGCCTACCCGGGGGCCTCATTAAAATGAAGCACGGGAGCCCGCGCCTCATTTAAAAAGATGTTTGGTGGGATTCACGACCCCAGCGTGAATTCCGGCAATCTTTTTTTTTTTTTAAATGTTTTTTTTGGCCCTGGGGGTCCTTGTGGGACCCACTGAGCAGGCCTAGGGGGTCAGGGTGTTTCTACCCTGCCCCCTTTTCTTGTTTTTATCTTTGTTTTACTGTTTTCTTGTGGCTCAGTTCTATCGAGTCACAAGATGGCTGCCAACACTTCCTGGTTCAGAGTGTTGGCAGCCAATCACAGTGAAGCTCGTGCTCGGGAGGGTTTATGAACCCACCGCTGCCCCAGATATTGCAACATTTACTTTTTATTTTTCAAATTTTTCACAAAATACTGAACAGATTTACACCATTTAACAAAAAGTACTCTCTCTGAACTAAGGACTACCTTTTTGCCAAGTTTGGTGTAATTCCGTTCAGCAGTTCGGGCTGTAGCCTTGTCTAAAGATTCCTATGGAAAATAACAATGGGAAAATGTGTTTTGGGACCCCCCTTTTTCCTCAGCCCCCGCTTCGCAAATCACCCCGAAACTTTAAAGACAGGAGCCGACCGGAGCCGGACACTTGTTTTGAAAATTTCGCGAAGATTCGTCAACCGGTGCCAAAGTTATTAGGAAAACAAAAAACGCTTTTCCTTTGGAAACTAGGTCCTAACTATAATTACCTACTGGTGACATATGTTTATTTTAAGGTAATGATAACTTTGTTTATGATATTGGTGTTTTTGATTTTTGGTAAAAATAGATACTTTTAACTACGATATTTGTATTCTCTATATTTGTGGTTTTATTAGTCAACTACACTAAGTTAATATTTTTGATAACAAAGTTTATTTTCCGATATTTTTGTGTTTTGACACTGTGTGCATCGATATTATGTCAGTGATCTGACCTGAAATGACCATGGCATCTGCACTGGCATGTGGACTTCACTTCACTTCTAGAGGATGTATTCATCCTTATCATCAGTTGACCTATTATTAAATATGGCAGGTCATATGGTAGTCTCAGCACACTTATGATTTCATACTCCTCTACCACTCACCAGTGGTTTAGAGAAGTCACAGAAATACTGAAAACACAAAACAAATAGGGTAGTGCCACAGTAAACTGGGAGCATTACAACAGGAAGGATTTTCAGCCTGGGCTTCAATGAATTCCAAAAGTCACAATTTCCTGGGATCCTTGATACCTGTACAAATCCTCTTCCCGCAAAATCAGCAAGGCCAATAGTACAGTGGCTACACTGTTAAGATCAAACTTACTCTGTGCACCTCCGTCCATTTGTTAGCAAGCCCAACCTTCTTTCAAAATGTAATAAAGCCGAATTATGAGAAATTGGTGAGACAGAACTTCACCTCTCATGTGCAAAACCTCCCACAGACAATGAAAAATTAACTGTTTGCCTGCTAATATTGTAATTAAAATTGCTTTAAAAAATGGCAACTTTGAACACTTTTTAAACCAACAAATCATTTTTAACTGGGACTCCTGCTTGTAGACATGCAAGACTATTTTAACCTATTTTAAACTGATAGTTTTAAAAAAATGTTTTGGGTAATAAAATGTATCTCTGAATGCTGTCCATTTATTACAGTGATGTACTAAAGTTTAATATTTTTCAGTCTTCTTTTTATGGTTGCTCGATATGTCAAAATGTGATAATGTTTTCATACATTTTTAATTTGGTGCATGAATCAATTTGCCTTAATATCAATATTCACCAATTAAAAAACTTAATTGACTACTAACTAAAGTTTCCTAAAAAAATGTAGCTACTAGTCGATCTGCTACTTTTGAACCTCTATCATACTCCATGTACTCCATGTAAAGAAGATTATTTTTTCAAACTTCCTTGATCTTTAATTTCCATTGGTACCTGTGGTACCTGTGTCAGACTAGCATTGAATACTCATTTCTGTTTCTTGTACCAGCTTTGACCTTCCTATTTTGTTGTTTGAAATTTACTGCATAATACTTATTCTGATCCCACACTTACTGCTTCTGCCTGGTTCTAGATCTTGTATTTGCTCAGGCTTAATTTCACAATGCTGCCCCAAGCTGCTTCACAAGGTTCTGGTCCACTCCTTTATTGGACCTTCACTCACATAGTTCTGCCTTTTATGCCCTCTGTTTTCTGTTTTTATGAACTATTATTTTCTTGCCTTATTATCACCCTGCTTGCTTCCTAGGATCCAGCGTTTGAGTTGGTGGAGTTCATAGTGTGCCAGTGCAGTATTCCAGCAAACACTAGCTTTGGATCCTGCTGTTTCTTCTGTTGTAGCATCGGTCCTTGTGTAAGTATTGCATGTTGTGCTGTGCTAGTTTGAAGTGTCCTTAAATCAATGCAAACATTTATTTCACAATGAATAATTCTGATCTTAACTGTAATATCAAGCAGCAGTAATCAAAGTAATAACTCATTAATTGCTTTAACTTTCTGAGAGAGTTTATTTATCACTTAATCTGGAATTAAGGCAACATATATTACGAGGAACTATTTCTGATGTTCCATATTCAAACCTTTTAAAGTGATAACTAGATTAGAACGGTATAGCAGCAGATCAACTTCATAAAAATGCAACTTGTTTATCTTCACAGATAAAACCACATCTATATTTACTTTGTTGGATTTTCAAAAACACTTTTTAAATGATAAAGTAAAAGGTGCAGCTGACAAGGGGAAACCTTGTCTAGTACCCCTCTAGACATTGAAATGAGGAGAGATAGTACCATTAACAAATAACAACACCTTTAGTGAATCATTAAAAGAAGAGATAATGTATGTATACATTTGGGGCATTTCAATGCCACTCCTACGAATTTAACATACCTTCTCAACTGTCATAAGCTTTTCGGCATCTAAGTTTAGTGCAGCCAATCATTGCCTATATATGGTAGTAGTGCTACTAATGTTCAGAAACATTCCTGTACAATCAGCAGACAATCTAACTTTTATAAAACTTGAATGCATGAAAGGTTCTAATCTAAGTGTAAAAATATTCACCAAAATATTGCAATCCACAAATATAAGAGAAATGGGTCTATAGTTCTTTTACTCTTTTGGATGTTGTCCCTCATTTAGTAAGCAACATATTGCTTCAACAAAAGTACTTTGGGCTTTCGTCTGAGAGGTAAAGTGAAAACATAAAGGAAATAATCTGGAAATCAAGTATGTGGAGAAATGTAAATACAATTAAATAAAAATGAATACGAACCTTGTGATTTTTATCCATCTATAGAGCTCATGGCTTTTATAATTTTATCAAGTGAGATATCATCTTCTGAAGGAGAAAAATCAACATAAGATGTATAAGATTTCCCCGTAGTGGAAATTGATCAATATCTTTTCTATTAGGACAGCTCGCAAGTTTATATAGATTTTTATTAAAAATTTTTTAATAGATTTGAGATGTCTGAATTCTTAAAGATATGCCTTTCCTCTTCATCTGTCAACACTTCAAGTGTATTATGTTCTTGTTTGACTATTTAATTGTTTGGTAAATGTTTCCTTACTTTATTTCTGCCCCTAAAATGCCTAGAGTTTGTTTTGAACACAAAACAGAAGTATTCTTTATAGCTATCCCTATATAAATTCTATCTTTTAATACACCATCCAAAGCTTATTTAGAATGAGCTGTATATTAGATTTGCTCTAAAGTTATTGATGCTATCCTGTATACTCTTAGCTTTTTATGATCTGTTTTATTAACATTTCTGAAATAGATTTGACATGTATGAATTCTGAAAGATATGCTTTTCCTCTTCATCTGTCAACATGTCAAGTGTATTATGTTCTTGTTTGACTATTTAATTGTTTGGTAAATGTTTCCTTACTTAATTTCTGCCCTCAAAATGCCTAGAGTTTGTTTTGAACACAAAACAGAAGTATTCTTTATAGATATCGCTATATAAATTCTATATTTTAATACACCAACCAAAGCTTATTTAGAATGAGTTGTATATTAGATTTGCTCTAAAGTTATTGATGCTATCTTGTAGACTCTTAGCTTTTTTATGATCTGTTAGTTTTTGAGAAGTTTTCTCTTGCAGATTATGTTAAAAATCAAATCCCCAATTGTATGCATAGAAACATCTAGAGTCAATAAATATTTAAAAAAATCTTAAACCTACCAGACGTCTTGAGATATCAAATGACATCCCTCATAAGGAAAAGGGACATGGTGGTGTGAAACGGTGCACAATCCAAACCCATATGGCTACCAATTGAAAGTAATTTAACATACCCTTTGCCTCTATGCACTATTATACTAGTAATTATATCAGTCACACTAAGATTGTCCATTCACAAAACATAACTTATAGCACAATAGAAGTTCACAAAAATGTTATGAGAATATGTCACTACAAATGCTCAAGTCAGACTTTGCCATCCTGTGGTATAGCATATGCCTCACAATAGATGGGAGAAATTTGTACTTGGAGAACACTAAGGGCATTAATTTTGTAAAAGATCTATGTCTACATGACAATCCCCAAAACATTTAGAATTTCAAAACAAACATAATTTACAAAATCTGTATTTCTATAAGTTCTTTTGGCTGAAAATTGTCCTCAATAAAATAGAGAAAACTCACAATTCAGACCAACCCCCAATATTGAAATGAAAGTAACAAAGATAAGACATGTAGCATGCGAAGTTTGCAAACATTAGCACCAAATAGCACTTCCCTAACTTAAACACTAATAAACCAATGGAACATATGCCAAGGAAATTATTCGGTAAAAACCATATGGACCTCAGCCTGGTCCAAGACCTGGAACTCCCTGTGCATGGTAAGAATTTCACCCTCAGTAGCACAATAAGACTATAGACTATTCAAAAAGCTTTTGGGATCTTAGGGAACCTTTCCAAAATAGGTCTTCTCAGAAACAAATGTTAGAAATGTGGTGGCAGAATAGGTGATCTATAACATAAGATGTTCAGCTGCAAGCATGCCAAAATACTAAGGTTTAAGATAAAAGGACTAATCCAAAAATATTCCATATCACAACAACCCTCTGAAACTTCCAGAACTACTTTTGATTGACTTCTCCTAACACCAAAGGTTAAATTGATATTACTAGAATGGAAAAATGCCACAAATCTATCCTTTCACACATGGTGTGGCTAGCTGTGATTCATCAGGAGTGGTGACAATTTATTGTATTCGAAAACGCCTTCACTACATGATTCATGACAACAATGGAATAGCATCAGAATATGCTTACAGATAAACCAGCTCCCATAGAGTCACTGCAGAAAATAGCCTCTATCGCTGTGACAGTGTACCCAGAGACTAGACCAACTGCCCACACTTATACACTGGAAGTAGTTATATAGTATTAGTCTGAAGATATGGCCCCTAATGATCTACATGCCTAACATACCTACTTCCCTTTAAATTCCCATTTTAGCTCTCTACGTGAAGGGTTTCCCTTTTCTGCTTTCCCTTGCTCTTTCCTTTAGATTGATTTGTCTCTATCCTCATATACAGAATACACCAGAACAGAACTCTAATAAAACATTGAACTGGTCTGTATTACTAATCTAACAGCTTTACTAAAGGTATACAACCTCACACGCGGAGGTTTATAATCAAGGTACGATGAAAACTACTACTTTGTTCTGTGATGGCCATATGAAAATTTGGACCCAACTTAAGTATTCTGTATTCTTTCATTTTTGAAAATGTAATACAAATTTAAGAGATAAAAAAATCACTAATGAAGCCCTGAAATGTTGAAAACATGCTAGGGCCTTATTTAGAGCTTGTCAGACACGTTATTCAGTCACAAACTTTGGCAGGTCAAGCTTGCACCTTATTATAAGTACATCACAGCTCATATCACTGTGAGGAAATGGATTTTTGCAGATTCACCTCTACTTTTTGCCCCACTTTTTCATTATTACATACTGGTGTAATGACTCTCTAATGCACTGAGCCCTTCTGACCAGGCTTCACTGAATGCGCTCTTACCCCTTATAGTGCATGTTTAATTAGCTTATACTTATTCTGCATAGGTTAGCTTACTATAAGTCCCTAGTATATGGTGCCAAGGGAACCCAAGGCCTGCAGTCTACTAGAGTGTGTCTCTCAAGGACTGCAGCACTTACTACGCCACCCTGAGTGTGACAAAGTAAAGCATGTCCCCCAGCATGCCACTGCAGAACAGTAGATCAGTTTTAAACAGCTAACACTACTGTGCCATTTAAAGTAATGGCAAAGCCCAAACCTTCCCTTTTCAATATACATATAAGTCATCCCTAAGGCAGGCCTAATGAGCTTTTAAGGCAGGGTACTGTATACTTAAAAAGTAGGACATGTGTTTCTATATGTCCTGGCAGTAAAAAACCTACATAGTTGTTTTTACTGTAAAAAAGCTAGTTGTCCCAGTGGCAAGTGTATGGTTACCAGGTGACAAACCAGAAGTGATAAGTTCAGCATTGCACTACTAAATACAATACTTTTAGGTGTCAAATTAATTGTTATATTAAACCTGACTTGTTGCTCAAGTTGAATTGGTTGTAACTTTTGCACAAATGGCAACTTTAGAAAATTACTACTTTGTTTCCCAAGCTTTCCAGTGACCGTTTACAGTTGCACACAAGCTGCTGTCCTTGAGTCAGCTTTCTGCCCTCCTGGGGGTTGATGTGAATGACTCTCAGAAAGGTACAGATAGAATCTGCCAAGGCAGGAAGAGTGACTGCCCCCCTGGCAGGAATGCCAAACAAGGTGTGAGCTAAAAAAGCGAGCTTCAAAGGGGAAGCCACTTTTGAAGGGCAAATGGTGATCACACAGAGGAGGTGCAGCTGTATGGTTGTTGCAGACAGGCATCTTGGTGATAGAGGGAAAAGCTGTTGCCAAACCATTTTTTTAAGGAAAGTGAAAAGCCAATGTAGCTGTATCTCTAGAATAGATAGGGAGCTCCACAGACCAAGAGAAGGGTTCTGCCATGTTCAGGGTTGGCAGAATCTTGCACTCTGGGATAGCTAGATGCCATACTTTGCAGGAAGTTGTCATGAGGCCCCACCCCTGGGCTCATAAAAAGCATAGAAGAGGCACCCCTGAGACACAGGCCTCAGATTAGGTCTGCACTGGAGAGAGTACTGAAGAAAGATTGCCCTGGTGTTCCCTGGACCTGGCAAAGAGAGGTTGCACCAAAGACTGGACTGTTCATGATGATCCTTGTCCTAGCAAAGAAAGAACTGTGCCTATGGTACCCTGGGGTAGGGAAATTTATTCCTGAGACCCAGACAGAAGTGACTCCATGAGTCAGTTGGCTGATTTCCTATTACCGCTGCCGAAGGGTCACAAAAGCTGAAGAAGCCTGCCTAGGCGAGTTGGTAGCCACAATCACCTGACCACTACTGACTGCCAAAGCACAGCCTGGATGACAATGTCTCCAAACTCAAAAGTTGCACCCCAGTCTGTTGGACCTTGGAGAGTTATTGGATTGCAATTCAGTCACCCAAGATGGACACTGGTATCAGTTAAAGGGAACCGCTTGTTTTGCTGTAAACAGAGACTCTTAGCCAGTGGCAACTGTTTTTTGGTTGGACTTCAACCAGACTTCGAGGGACATCGAACATTTGGCCACGGTAACCCCACTGTTTTAATGAATGAGGGGTGGACCCAGGAAGACCCCTGTCATCATCTTCAGTATCTTGTATCACTTGTATCAGCACAACTCCATTGATGTCTACGGTGGTTTGTCCATAGAGCCTGGACCTGGACTGAAGACTTCTTTGACTACAAGGTAACTCTCCTGCTAAGCTTCATTGGTGCTAGTGACTCACTCTCTACTAAAGTTGGTCACCCAAAGTGGTCCAGCATGTTTGGACACAATTTACAAAAGATTTCAAATATTTCCCAAATAATGAAGGTCCTCATTTTGATAGCGGTTGGTTGGATCGCCGAACGCTATCGCGGGGGTCACAAGACCACCCGACAAGCAGGCAGCAGTTCAACTGCCGCATTAGGAGGTGGCCGCTGGGCTGGCAGTTGAAAAGTGTTCCTTATCACGGCGGCCTGTGCTGTGGTAAAGGAACAGTGCCGTAGTACAAGCTGCAGTAGTAAGGAGCACCTCCTGCCCGTCCATAGACCGTGTGCCACGTGCCATATTGTGCATGGCACACAGTACATGGAGGTGAGTGGGGGCACTACATGTGCCCTCATGGTCAATTTGCAGTGCCCCATAGCAGATATGGGACCTGTTTGGGGCCCCCAAAGTCCCTTTCCAAAATCCCGTACGTGGCAGTGTTCCTGCCTTGAACAGGCTGTCAGAATGGATATACAAATTCTGATGGTGGCACCTGGCTCGGCACTGCTGCCATTCTGTGCCGCAACTCTGACCTGCACCCCGTTGGGATCTGAGATCCTAGCTGAGGTGGACTTCGACCGTTGTGGTCTAAACACCAGCATTAAAATGCGTTGGTCGGACCGAAGGGCTGTTGACATCGGACCGCCGCTGACGGCCTGTCGGTGGTGGTCCAACCACCATCAAAATTAGGCACTACGTGAGGTAGTTGCCAATGTTTGTTTGTGATTTGAATGAAATGCAGTGATTTTTTATTTGATGAATAATTTATATCTCTAGAACTCTCCAGTTGATTATGATCGTTCTGGTGTCAAAAAATTCATACAAAAAAAAGCTAATTTTATAATTTGGAGTCGAATTTTCATTGTGTCGTGTTTCTTTCTTCAACTTTTTTGATACTTCCTAATGCTTTGCACTTTTTCTTTTGACAATGTCTGACTGATCCCCAGGGTTGAGATAAGGTTTTGCAAATGAGCATTAGTAGACCCAAGATTTGTTAGTACAATACACTGTGATGTCGCACTATCAAGCCATATATTAAACCACTTTCTTCACATTCCCACCTGCCAAACTCTAAATAAGACCCTAATATCATTCCATAAAATATCATTAATTCTCTACCTACCCAGACCCTTTATTGGGGTAACAAGCTCAAATTTTGTTAATATAGGGGCATGCCTGATAAAACAATCACATCTTTTTCACAAATGCATAGGTGTTAAAACAATTCTAAATTAACAGTACAATAATCTATTCTAGATTGTGAACAAGAGAAAAAATTAATATTCACAGAGATCAGGATTATACATTTCAATATATCAATCAATAAGAGACGCTGTATGTAATAGTTTAATGTATTCTATTGTATTTGTTTACATTTTGAAATTAGATCTCAAAAAGGGTCCATTATTTAATTACAGTCTACACCAAGAAGGTTATACGAAGAACATTTAATTAACTTGGTACATAAACATTTCTAGAACATTCTAGAACATTAGTTCCACAATAAATGCTGGTATTATTTATGGTGGAGGTGGTTTATCAATGTATAACTTTAATTTTGTCCTGCACCATCAGAATAGTGTTCCTTAGAAAGAATTGCGAAATCCAACGTTTTATTACATAAAATAATCATACCATTTTTCAAATTCATCACTTGTGGAGTTTCAACAAAACTAGCTCACTGTTTCTAGACAAATGAGATTCCTGCAACAATACTGTACTAGGTGTAAAGTTAGCAAGGTGTGTTATAAAACACTTACCCTTTATCTGGTAACACAAACCTTTAATATTCCAAGAGAATACCCAGAATTTCTTATGAAAATAGAACATACCATAATATAGCTCAACCCACAAAACAAGAGGCATAAAAATGAAAACCTGAAAACTGGAATTGAAAATTCCATCATTCGAAAATGCCCAGCATAATATTATTAGAAGAAAGTTGCAGCTTAGCACTTGGGAGAGTGGGGTAAGGAGGAAAAGAAAATGGAAAACAGAAAGTAGCTAGTATTAGTCAAAATGATTATGACTGAGACTAAAACCTAACATAGAAGATTTGCACTGAGGATAGTAAACCACAGAAATAGATGACATATCCACAGTCACAGCACTAAATAGAAGTTGGAAAAGAGATTAAAATATTACATATATCAGCTATTTGTAAAGCCAAGAAGACAAAATAATAACTATAAACATAAACTATTGTGAGAGCTATGATTCATAAAATAAATAATAGTAGAATAAAATGGGAAATGAATGCATTCAAATGTCAAAGTGGTTGAGAAGAAGCGGATTATCAAAAATATAGAATCCTATTTACGTTCAGAAATTAGTTGCCTCACTAAATGAATATACTCCAGAAATAGGATTGTGACTGGGCCTGGGTGATGTTTTAATTTAGCTGAAGTAATTGGAGTAATTTAAAGACATTATGCGATTACTCTAGCTTCAATGATTAAGAGTAATTTGGGGCAAAAACCCTACTGAAGGAGCATAGGAACATCAAACTAAAATAGAGCGAGCAGCTGCTGCCTACTGCTGTTCATGTCCTGGAGCATTTAGTGCTTGTTTTTTAGTGTAAAATGCATCCTTGTCCCATTTCGAAGCAAGGGTGCATTTTGCTCGAAGAAAACAGCGCTAAATGCTAGATTACACTCCTCACGTAAGTATTCTGCTGTAATTGAGAGTAATTATGGTAGAAAGAATTACTCCAGTTACACCCACCTATAATTATGACTCCTCTTGGTTTGAAGATTTCACCATTTAACTTTTGTTCTTGTCTCACATGGCGAGCCCTTTGTATATTTTATTTACTAGAATTCAGCTTGCCTAAAATCTTTTTTTTCCTCTCAACAGTTTTTAATAATAATTTTGTATTATAAACATTTCAGGTAAAGTACAATAGGCTTTTTGAGCAGTGTACATATTAGTTGAGTAAGTACTACTGGATGAAAGCATACATTTGTCCACTTTAAATACTATTTATTTATTTATTTTATTTATTAATTAAGCTTTTAAAGCGCAACAGCTACCCGAAAGGGTTTCCCGGCGCTAAGATAATGCAACTAGTAGAATATCAAAAAGGCCACTCAGTTATTGATTAAAAAGCCAGGTCTTAACGGCCTTATGAAAGTGAGCATAGCAGTCCTCAGAACGAAAGGAATGGAGTCACACAGCTTGGCCACCAGAAAGGTGGATCTACCGCCCATTCTGGAGAGTCTGAACTTAGGGACAGAGAAAAGAATTTGAGAGGAGGAACGGAGAGCACGGGAAGGAGAATAAATATTCACCAGGGTATGCAAGTAGCTAGGAGCCAGCTTCCTTTTGATCTTATGCATGTAACTGAGCGCCTTGAACTTCACTTGACTGTCCACCTTCAGCCAATGAAGGTCACGAAGATGACTCGTTATGTGATCAGTTTTGCGGCAGCCACTGAGCACGCGAGCTGCAGCATTTTGTACAACTTGGAGGCGTCGGATGACTGCTTTGGTCGCCCCCAGGTAGAGTATGTTACCATAGTCCAACCGAGAGGTGACCAAGGCATTCACCACAGATCTCTGGGTGTCACTGGGCAGCATCCATAAGATCTTCTTCAACCAGACGAGACCTTGTTGGCCTGACAGTGCATTGTCAGACCCCTGTCAATGACCACCCCCAGGTTGCGCACATGCTCCGCAGGAGAAGGAAGCGGGCCTAACTCAGCGGGCCAGTGCCTGGAGGTCCAAAGGTCTTGCTTGTGCCCGAGGACAAGGACTTCCGTCTTCCCTCCATTCAGTTTGAGGAGATTTTCATTCATCCACCTGGCGATTTCACCTAGTCCAGACTGAAGGAGGGAGGTAGCAGCCATGTCAGATTTAGAAAGGGAGAAGACAACCTGCGAATCATCGCGTACATGGACAAAGTTAGTCCAGCGCTAAGCGCAATGTGGGTCAAAGGGGTAACATAAAGATTAAAAAGTAGGGGACTAAGAATAGAGCCCTGAGGAACACCGTGTGGTTGGGAATAAATGTTGGAGGTGGCTGTGTGAGAGAAAATTTGGAAAGTGCGATCAGAAAGGAAGGAAGCCATCCAATCAATGGCTAGACCTCCAATGCCCATAGCGGCTAGGGATTCCAGAAGAACTTTATGCGAGACAGTGTCGAACGCCGTGCTGAGATCAAGTAATATCAGCGCGGCCGTCTCGCCTCTGTCTAAGCCGAAGGTTCTCCGTGACGCCAAGAAGCGTCGTTTCTGTGGACAGTGACAATGCATTGCAATGTGGAATTGCAGTGAAAGGTTGGGAAGGAAGCGTAACAGGGATGAACACACTGGCATATAGGTGGTATATGGGGAATTAATTTGAGATGCTGCTGTTGACTGGGCAGGCCAAGGGTGGCACATATGCTGGAGAGCAGGAAGAATAGGCAGACAAGAGTTGTGCTGTGAAGGGAGATCAGAGGGGGGGCACTTGTGTTCCATAAAGCCCAGATAATTAGACAAAAAACATAGGAAAGTGTGAGCATTGGAAATCCTAGGGGAGTGTAAGAGGTTCCAGGTTTAGCGCAGGAGGAAGTCATCCTTGAGGATGCTTTGTAGATATATCAGAATAGGGTCTAATTCCATTGTTATGGGCGTGCTTGCGGATATCTCTTGACCTTTTTCTGCAAATCATCATTCTTTGGGCTTCCGCCCAGCAGGCTAGCATGGACTGCCGAGTAGCAGCTAGGGGGGCAGTTGTGCAAACAAATTCAGGGTAGCACCCCTGATAGAAAGTAGGAGAACAAAGCTAGCAGACAGGGCTGCCACTTTGTTCTGGGTAGAGCCCTTATAGACTCCAAGTCCAACGGCCTCCCAGGAGTCCAGTCCATCACAGTGGTTAATATCAGCTACGGTGGGCAATACCACTCACCAGTAGGGCACTAGAGAGTGGAAGGTCCATAAGATGTGACAAATATCAGCAGTGTCTGAGTGACAGTCGAGTCAGTAAAATTCAGCGGCGGCTCCTCCATTATGGCAGAGGTGTGCCACCCCGCCTACTGCATGTGCAGCAGGCACACACATTAATAAAATAGCAATAAATACCATTTTAATAATGTTTCCCAGGCTTGCGCTGTTATAGCACAATGGCGGGGGGTATGATAAGTGCAATTGCACTATTAATGTGGCCCCCTGCCAGTGCGCAGGTCAGAATGGCCGTCTACGTACAGCCAACCAATCTGACCGGCGCTCTTAGAGCCTGCAATCCCAAAGCTGAGAAACAGCCGAGGGATTGCAGCCACAGGCCCCCAGCCTCAAAATGAGTGCTGGGTTAACCTGCTCCAGGACGCAGAGCAGCCCTCTGAGAGCTCAATGCAGGTCCAGAAGTGAGCTAAGACGTGGGTCTGAGGGTCCGACTTTTATACCTGGTGCCAGCTTTGAAGTGGCAGATATATCTGGAGTTTCCCCCCACAGATGTATCTGGAATTTCCTGCCTCCCTGTCCTGGCCTATAGATGTCTGAGGGCACAAACAGCTAGTGTGAAGTTCTTTGTGCAAAGGAAGCTGTTTTGAAATGCACAGCTCCACCCTGCTGATTCCCACAACAACCAGTCCCTCTATTTTGTAGCTATCTGGTAGGAATACAGAAATGCCAACTGCCTCCTACACCTAGTCATGTGACTCAGGAAACAGACTTTAGGCAAGAAATGGTTAGGACAAGAGATGTTAACTTTCTAAAAGTGGCATATCCAGAATTGTCACTTAAATTAATCTTTACCCTTAACGAGGATTTTAAATTGCAATTCCTTACACACCAAATATGTTATGTTATGTTATGTTATGTTACGTCTATTTATTGTGCGCACAGATACTCCAGCCAAGGAGCGTCCTGGCGCAGAGACAAGGTAGCCCGTAACACAACAAGAGGCAAGAACAGAGACTAAGAAACAACTAAAACAAGAAGGTTTTTAAAGCCTTCCGAAAAGTCAAAAGGTCCTCCAGCAGGCGGATTTCAACGGGCAGGGAGTTCCATGCTAACGCAGCCATTACCCTAAACGAGCGGCCTCCCATGCGGCTAAGCCTGAATCTGGGAACCACCGCAAGGGCCAGACCTTGAGAGCGGAGGCAACGGACAGGGACATAAAAAGACAGACAACTCGACAGGATTTCCGGGCCTGTACCTCTCAAGATTTTAAAAGCAAGGCACAAGACCTTAAAAAGGATGCGCTTTCTAACCGGGAGCCAGTGTAGGGAGCGAAGGACACCTGTCACTGAGCAGAATCTGGGTAAACCAACAATCGCCCTCGCCGCAGCATTCTGAACCCGTTGTAAACGGGTTAGTTCAGCCTGGTTGGCCCCAGCCAGGAGAGAGCTGGCATAATCCAGGCGAGAGATGATAGTGGCCTGGATCATCAGCTGCCTGGTCGGGGCGTCAAAGAACTTGAGAACAGGTCTCAAGCCCCTCAGGAGACCGAAACAGCAGGCCGCAGTTCTCTTAGTATGGCCTATAAAGGAGAGGCCCGCATCCAGCCACACCCCCAGATTTTTCACTTCCGATACCGGGATCGGAGTAGGACCCAGCTCTGAGGGCCACCAGTGGTCACCCCACAGCTCCACTCCCTTCCCGACGACCATCACCTCTGTTTTAGTGGCGTTTAGCTGAAGGCAGTTGCCTGTCAGCCAACTAGCCACCGCCTTCAGTCCGGACTGAAATCTGGGGGCCTCAATTTCCGCATCCCCGCTGAGAGTAACCGCCAGCTGAGTGTCGTCGGCATATGAGACCAAAGTAAGGCCCCACTGCCTAGAGACATCAGCCAGCGGTCTCACGTATAGATTGAACAACGTGGGACTCAGCGAGGACCCTTGCGGAACCCCCATGGCCAGTGGTTGGTAACTGGACTTGAAGGGAGGGATGGCAACACAGAAGGAGCGGTCGTCTAAAAAGGAGCGGAACCATTGCAACACCTGACCGCCAATACCAGTCTCCTCGAGCCGACGCAGGAGGATGCTGTGGTCTACCGTATCAAAGGCGGCGCTAAGATCTAACAAAATAAGCGCCGCCGTTTGACCAGCATCCAACCTTGCCCGGAGATGTTCCACCATCACAAGTAACGCAGTTTCCGTACTGTGCCATATGACATTTCTACCTGCTCCCAAACCAAAGTTATCACTTTTTAAATGTAATCAGGTAACCTAATGTTATCCAATGTAAAAGTTAGGCCTCACTGTAACAAAAAATGAATTTGTAAGGTTTTCACTACTAAGACATGTTTAACATAAAAGTACATATCCACTTTTTTAATACAATGCATCCTGCCATATTGGCTCTTTAGGGCACACCCTAAGGTTGACTAATACGTATTTAAAAAGAGAATTTTAGGCCTGGCAAAAAATGTTTGTTTCCAAGTTAGATTGGAAGTTTTAAACTATACCCAGGTTCTGGAGTTGAAGTTTAACCCCCAAAAAGGAGGCTTGCTAATGAGGCACTGCTAGGGTGTAGTCAAGAAACACCAGAACATATTGGTTATTAATTTCTAGGGGGGGTGGTGGCTTGCCGGGTTGCATGAAGAATAGCATTCCAGTCCTTACAGTGGAGTACTCTTGCCGTCACAGCCTATGGTGGAGAGCATGGCTGGGAACTTCGATTAGGTACTTGGTGAGTGCATTGGAGAAGAATTCCAATAAGGATTGTGCCGGTGTGAATGTTTTGAGCTAGTTCTCTTAAACCTCCACCATGTTGTATCCCTGTGTGCCCTCAGGTAGGCCTACCACCCCAATGTTGTTCAGCGGGCCCAGCCCTCAGCCGTGCCCTCTAAGAAGCCATTGTCAGTCTAGGATATCAGTCAGCTGCATCTATTGTTGTGTTGCCTGTAGCCACAGCACAGCTCCTGTATGGTGTGCTCCACCTCATTCACTCTCGCAGTGAGCTTCCTACCACAGTTTAATCAATCTTTGCCTTCCCAGAGGTGTGGGAGGTTTCTATGCCCTGCAGGATTGCGCCCAGTTTGTTCCTAGAGACTGCTGGTCTTGGAGAAGGGGCTCAGACCATGCAATCAGCTGCACCAGCATCTAGTGTAGGTGTAGATGTGTGTGAAGGTGTTTTGGCAGATTTCTTGTACTCCATTGTAAAGACAATGAGATGATGATGGCACAGTGGTAATATCTTAGCACACCCAGGCATGTGAGGTGTTCACCCAATGCACTCAGGCAAAGTTGAAGCTCAATAATCATCATGGAAGCTCCTGATGGTTCCCAAGGCTCTACCATCATTACTTAAAGTAAGGGGGCAGGGGTCACCCTTGTCTTGGGCCTCTCGGAAGTAGAATGTCAGAGACTGATCTATCTCTTAGTACTCTGATTTTGGTGCCTGATGTGCTGTAATAATTATACCTATTAAAGCCTCCTCAAAACCAACTTACTCTAGCACCACCCTCATAAATTGCCAGTTGATTGCGCTGAAAGCTTTCTCTGCATCAAGTGGTATCAGAGGCCTTTCAGTGCTTTGCACATGATCTTTTTGAGAAGGTGGTACACAGCGCCAGCCACCATGCTAGTTTTGTGAGAAGTACAGAGTGGAATAGATGCCTTTGCTACTCAAGTGAACAACTTCGGGTCATAGGTGAGCAGAAAAGTAATATGGGCAAGCTTAAACTCGAAGGAGACAAGGAATTATCCACAGGAGGAATAAGCTTAAGTGTGGCCTAATGAACTCCAGATCCCTGGTGAAGCACCATTTAGAGATCCAATTAACATTGGATTCAGTTGACTCGGATACACTGTTTCTGACAGAAACATGGATGCACCCGGATTCAGACTTTGAGTTAGGGTTGGCATGTCCACTGGGATGCAAAGCTATTCACGGGCCTAGGAACAATGGCAGAGGAGGTGGGGTTGGGGTAATTTTTAAAGATAAATGGAACCTCACCTAAATGGAGATTGATGAATTGGAGGGGATAGAATTACTGGGGTTCGCACTGAAAGATTATGAAGGTCACCAGCAACAAGCACTGATTAATGTTTTTAGTAATATGGCACTTACTCATGCAAGACTGTTAATTCTAAGTGATTTCAATATTTGGCCCAATGGAAGCTTAGACACTGCTTTCAAAAACCTTCTCCAATCTTGTGAGAATCTGAACCTGCAACAGTGAATAACAGACCCAACACACAGGGGAGGGCACATTCCGCGGAAAATGTTATAGGAGTAGAGGACACTCTACCTGTAGACTGGTCTGATCACTACTTGATATAGTTCCTGGTATATATACCTAGACAAAAAACCTCTACTGGTACTAAAGGAAACAATTGTAGAAGAAGGGACTTTTGGAAATGGCAAAACTATCTCCAATATGTCCTGCGCTAGGTCCTTTAGACATAAACAAACAGGTGGATGAAAGTTACACGCTGTTTTTTGAACAAATAAGTAGCATGTTAGACCATGTTGACTCCATGAAAAATGACAGAAATCCATGCCAGCAGTCAGCCCTGTGGTATAATGAAAGGTTAAAAAAAATGGGCTGCAGGCAAGCAGAACGGAAGTGGAGGAAAGAATATGCAGAGGAGAACAAAGGTGCCCTACAAAAAGTAAGAAGTAAATATAAAAAAGAAATCACTATGACTAAAGCGGAAAATAATGCAGATATTATCTTGAAGGCCTCAAATAGTACGAAAAGTGTTTTTAAAATAGTGAAAGATCTCTATAATCCAGACTGCTCAAAAAATAAGATCATTGCCACACAGGATCTCTGTGACAAGCTGGCAATCTTTTATGTGGAGAAAATTTACAAAATCATTGATGGCCTCAGACTATGCGAGATAGATAAAGTGGAAGACCCTAGCAGCATTCATAAGGGCTCACCACCAGCGGTTCAGAAGGAGGTATGGTTAGATAGGGAATGAACAGCAACTCTGGATTACTTTGATATACCTTCAGACGAGGAATTCAGCAGGTTAGCCTTAAGTGTTTCTTCAGGCTCCCCAATGGATCCGCTACACCATAGAATCTGGGAAGAATAAAAAATAGAACTTTTTCCGCTGCTCCGACAGATCTGTGGATCGTCACTAAGTAGCCACCAGTACCAACGTGTTGGAAACAAGCGATCATAACACCACTTTTGAAGAAATCTATTCTCGACCCATTGAGCCCGAATAACTATAGACCAATCTCACTCTTACCCTACCCTGTGAAGATCACAGAGCATCTGGTTAATAGGACACTCTCGCAGTTTCTGGAAAGTAACAATAAGTTGGAGGATGTACAATTTTGTTTGCGGCCAGGACATGGAACTGAGACTGTCTTGGTGACTGTAATGGATGAACTTCGAATGCGAGCGGAGAAGGGACAATCAGTTATACTTATCCTATTAGACCTGTCCGCTGCATTCGATATGGTAAACCATAAAATCCTCCTGATGATACTGAATGATGGAGGGCACAGTGGCTTCAATCATACATGGCGAATAGGCATCAGGCGGTAGCACTATCCCCATATCAATCAGATTTCATCAGCATCCAGCATGGTGTTCTGCAGGGCTCAGCAATTAGTCCGATCTTGTTTAATATCTACATGAGTTCCATAATCGCTACCATTAAATCCCACAATGTCAGCCTAGTGAATCACGCGGATGACACTCAGCTCATCCTGTCGCTGGTGGGAGACCAACCAACATCTCTAGAAAATTTCAATGCATGTATGCAGGAAACTGTACTCTGGCTTAAAGATAACTCTCTGCAATTCAATGGGGAGAAAACTGAGATTGTATGCTGCGCAGCCAAGAAAACCTCATGCCCACTCCAGACAAATTTTAAGCCTTTGCTAGACGACAAACCACTAAGGCGGTATGTAATTTGGGAGTAATAATTGATAATAGATTGAGTTTAAAATCCCAAGTTAACAAACCGGCTGGAACTAGTCTCTCGCTAATAAGGGTGCTAAAGAAGATCCTCCCAATGCGACCAGACGCAACTGGGGCACAAATAGTCAGAAGCGTGGTCCTGAGTCGGCTGGATTACTGCAACGCCTTGTTGCTGGAGGCCGCAAAGTACTTCATAGAGAGACTTCAAAGAAGTCAGTCGATGGTGGCCAAGTTATCCCTTAGGAAATCACACAGATAATCAGCCTGTCTGGCCCTCAAGGAACTTCATTGGCTCCCCGTGGCACAGATGATTCAGTTTAAGTCACTGTGTGTAGTCTTTAAGGCCCTTTATGGGATGGGGCCTAAACCACTGCAGCACAGGTTTAGCTGGTATATTCCTACCAGAAGTTTGTGCTCATCTTCAGCCAAACTAATAAAAGTACCCAAGTTTAAAAGAACTAAACTAGGAGGAAGAGCCTTCAGTGTGGCAGCCACCAAGTTGTGGAATGCACTACCAAACAGCCTCAGACAAATAGAAGATCTTTTGTAATTTATGAAAAAATTAAAGACCTGGCTCTTTCCTAATGGTGTTGCATAGGCCCATTTTTGCCAGCAAATGTATTTTTTCGGCAACTTTTGTGCATGGTTAAACTAGTACTTTTAGCGCCATGATGCCCGTGGGGTGATAGAGCACTTTATAAATCTGACTAACATTAACATATGTTATCAAAATATTTGTCTTGCAGTCACAAAACCTAATTAGTCCTCTTGGATCATCTGGGGTAGAATGAGGGTCAGCTGCATTGCTACTATTTTCATATAGATTTTAATGTCTATGTTATGTGATAGGTCTGTACGCCCAGCATTCTGAGTGGTCTTTGTCTTGATTGGGGATTACCACTATTGTGGTATCTTTCATTGATGGGGTAAAGCTGTTAGTAGTAAGAAATGAATTAAATATGTCTTTGAGGATTGGGGCAAATTAAGTTGTGTAACGTTTATCAAATTTCCCTCCTTTTGGCCCTGGTGTTTTATTTATTTTAAAGGTTTTGACTGCAGCCTTAATAATTGCATCTTCGATGGGGACACCAAGTTCCTGAAGTTGGGCACCCATTTTTTTGGTAAAGTGTAGGGTTTTTAGGAATTGTTGTATTGTTGTAGTCGGCAGTGCGGCGAGCCCAAGGTAGGTGGTTTTATTTATTTAATTTTACCTATCTCGTCGTCTGTTGAATCCCCCACCCTTGCCCCGCCCAGCTGATCTTACCTGTGCTGGCCGAGCCTGTATCTTACGGGAGTTAAACATGCATTGGATGCCCGCATTCTGCTATAGTCTAATGTCACATGTACACCTCATGTAAGCTATGCTCAGTGGGCCCAATCTAGAAAGGTATTTTTTTTAAACTAACATATGTTGGAATCCAAAAACAATAAATTTACACTTGACACAAATAAAAAAAAATATTCCTAGCAGACTCAAATGAATGTATACTACAGCATATTTCTCTGATATGGGCGCATACAAATCAGAAGCAGTACATCCCATCGAAAGGGTGAGAAGTGCAGGATACTAGGGGTGACTTGCCTTGCACATTTATGAATAGTGAGAAACATATATATTTGTGCACAAATTAAACTGAACTGAAATGCAACTCTTTTCCACACTGAAAATGGTCAGAAAGGTACACCAGCCACGGGTTTGATGGGGAAGGGAAAGGTTCACCCCCAGATTTGTTGATGCTCTAGGGTAAGGGTTTTCTTCCTGGCGTAAAAACGTATTCTCTGTGGAGAAATAAACGTGCTTTTGCACTTATAGCTGCTCTTCCTACTGTGCAGAATAGCATTCTATGTACAATCCCACATAGAAGGAATATGCAGTCTCAAAAAGTTCACGACATGCAGTAGTTCACCTGAAAACCTGCACCTCGTGTGGCACTCCAGGCCTACTATTATACTTGATTTCTGAAAGGCAAAAAAGGGTAAAAGTAAATTAAGGCACAGTCATAGCTCTCCAATTCTATTTTTACACTTTTCTTCACTGAGCTGTTACATTCTGGTAGCAGTAAGTGATTCCATTCATTGTACTTTAGATAGATTTACCAGGGAGGGCTGGTATTTATTCTCCTGAAGTTAGGGTGCAAGTAAAATACAACGAGCCCAACAACTATATGATCAGCCTCAAACAACGAGTATGTGATGGGCTGGTTCTAGGGGTAGCAATCAGTCATGCTAAAAGGAATAGCTTTTGGGTGCTTCCCAGGTCCATTGGAGTTGATCAGTCTCCAGGTGAGTAACTCACTGCCATGTAGTCTCTGATCAGTAATGCAGGATAGGAACCTCCTCTGCATGAAATAACTGATTACATCAGAAAATGAGGAAACCAGAAATAGGGCAAAAGACTTTCTGCACAACGGACCTTCAACTCAATGAGGCTGTAGATCTTTACTAGAGCAGATCTCTGTGGTTTCAGTAGTTCAATTACCAGGGCAGTTGCCTTGTTGAGCTCAGTACAAACAAGCCACGCGCTCCATGTTTGATCAACAATTGCACTCAGTCAATTGTTAGAAATCATTTTCATGTTTAATCCGGCGGGAGCTGTCAGAATTGGAACATGGGGTGTGGGCAATATTCACTCATATTAAAAGAAGTCTGACTTTAGAAGAATCCTTTCTACAGCAAATTTGACGAGTCCGCAGGTGACTAAAACACTAGAAAATCAAATAGAAGGCATGCATAGGTACTCAGAATATGAGTCTCCTGTCCAGTAAAATAACAAGATCAGAAAAAAGGAAAATCAGAATCAAATAGCTCAGTGCTAATGCCCAAAAGTCCATCGGCCACATGCATCATTGTAGGATTTTGCAATTCCTAAATTGCGAAAATTAAGGAATCGCAATTTAGGAATTGCAAAAGCCTATGCATCAAGAAATCTTAAAAGTTTTTAGGATTTCTTAATTTTCGGTATTTGTGATTCCTTAATTGCGAATCGCAATAAAGGAATGGCATTACATTGATTCCTATGGGCCTAGAGGCCCATAGGAATCAATGGAAAGGCATTAGGTGTTTGCGAATTTTATTTTGCGAATGACAAGTTGTTGATGCATTTCAAGGGTGCTGAGGGGGGTCCAAAGGACCCCCCCCCTGCACTCTTGAAATGTTTTTTTAAGTGCAAGTTTCACACACACATGTCCAAAGGACATGTGTGTGTGTAACATGACACTTTCAAAAATGCTTTTTTGAGCATTTTTGAAAGATTTCACAAATTAACACGAGGGTCAACCTCGTGTTAATTTGCACCTCCTATTTCCAAATTCGCATTTTTAAAAATATTCATGCATTGCATTTAAGGAATCACACAATGCGATTCCTTAAATGCAATCGCATTTTTAGGAAATGCAAAAAATTGCGTTTTTTTAAAAATTGTTTCATGCATACCAAAAAGAGATTTTGGAATCGCAAACGGACGAATTTTCCGATTCGCACCGTTTGCGACTCCAAAATCGTTTGATGCATGTGGCCGCATGTGTACAAGAAAAGAGGTCATTACCGGAGCAGTACTCTGGGGGTTCCATTTTCTGAGTACCAGGAAAGTTACTTGACTGGTTTTATCACAAGCGAGGGATAAACGGCCACATGCATCATTGTAGGATTTTGCATTTCCTAAATTGCGATAATTAAGGAATCGCAATTTAGGAATTGCAAAATCCTATGCATCAACAAATCTTAAAAATGTTTGGGATTTCTTAATTTTCGGAATTTGCGATTCCTTAATTGCGAATCGCAATTAAGGAATGGCATTACATTGATTCCTATGGGCCTAGAGGCCCATAGGAATCAATGCCTTTTTGCGAATTTTATTTTTGCGAATGACATTTTGTTGATGCATTGCAAGGGTCCTGAGGGGGGTCCAAAGGACCCCCCCCCGCACCCTTGTAATGTTTGTTTTAGTGCAAGTTTCACACACACATGTCCAAAAGACATGTGTGTGTGTAACATGACACTTTCCAAAATGCATTTTTGAGCTTTTTGTCAGAATTTCGCAAAATTAACACGAGGGTCAACCTCGTGTTAATTTGCACTTCCTATTTCCAAATTCGCATTTTTTTTTAAATTCATGCATTGCATTTAAGGAATCGCACAAATGCGATTCCTTAAATGCAATCGCATTTTTAGGAAATGCAAAAAAAAAGCGAGTTTTATAAAATTGTTTCATGCATCCCAAAAAGTGATTTTGGAATCGCAAACGGCCGATTTTTCCGAATCGCACCGTTTGCGACTCGAAAACCACTTGATGCATGTGGGGGAAAGTTATTTTTTTTTATCAGTTATAAACACAAACGGCCACATGCATCATTGTAGGATTTTGCAATTCCTAAATTGCGAAAATTAAGGAATCGCAATTTAGGAATTGCAAAATCCTATGCATCAAGAAATCTTAAAAGTTTTTAGGATTTCTTAATTTTCTGTATTTGCGATTCCTTAATTGCGAATCACAATTAAGGAATGGCATTACATTGATTCCTATGGGCCTAGAGGCCCATAGGAATCAATGCCTTTTTGCGAATGACATTTTGTTGATGCATTGCAAGGGTGCTGAGGGGGGTCCAAAGGACCCCCCCTGCACCCTTGAAATGTTTGTTTTAGTGCAAGTTTCACATGTGTGTGTGTTACATGACACTTTCCAAAATGCATTTTTGAGCTTTTTTGCAGAATTTTGCAAATTAACACGAGGGTCAACCTCGTGTTAATTTGCACTTCCTATTTCCAAATTCGCTTTTTTTTTTAAATTCATGCATTGCATTTAAGGAATCGCACAAATGTGATTCCTTAAATGCAATCGCATTTTTAGGAAATGCAAAAAAAAGCGAGTTTTCTAAAATTGTTTCATGCATCCCAAAAAGTGATTTTGGAATCGCAAACGGCCGATTTTCCCGATTCGCACCGTTTGCGACTCCAAAACCACTTGATGCATGTGGGGATAAATGCGCAGAAAACGTTTGACTGTAATATCTTGTAATGGCTAAGGACTTCTTCCAAAGGTTTGGCAGGGTATGTACATTGTTGTGAGTAGTTCTAAATATAAACTACTCTTCTCTTTAGGTTTCAATAACTTGTATTCGATTTTCAAGAGACTTGTTACCATCGAGTAGTTAACATTACAACTTGAAAATACAGCATCGCTCCTAATGCCATGTCAGAGCACAAACAAGAATTCACAAAAGAAGACCTACTGACACGGCCGCTGATATGTCTGTGAGTAAAAACGTCCTCCAGTAGCCCAGACTATGGATGAGAGCTAGGCTGAAAGCATGAGCAACACATGAGACCAAATGAGCAGAGAGAACTTTCATATTCTTTCCGTAAACTGAGTTAGCTCCGCAATGTAATTAGGCCCCATAGGCCCAAAACACATTTTAATAGGTTAAAACTGAGGTCCGATGAATTCCTTATGTCCCCATTGTAACCAAAAGATCGTTCATTTCCAATTCCGAAAACAAATGACATGAGAACTGTTTTTTTAACTGTCAATACTAAATTGAGCCCAGAAGTGCAAAAAACTATCATAGACATAATTCTTCTTAGGAGAGTTAACACAACTCCAGGAATCCAGAGGAATCTATTTGATCCAGATTCAATGCAGAGACTGAAACAACCTCAGGAAGACTTGACCGTGAAGGCACTTAATTTTGTATTGGGGATTGTCAGAAAACTTTAATGATGCAAAGAGTCGCTGTGGGCCAAATATATTTCTCGGTAATAGATTGTTGGAAATGACCATGCGGCAATAGATAACGACGAAAGAGTTACAACTGTTAGTTTTATGACTGGAATCAGGTTGAAAATGAGACTAGGACCCGTTAAAATACGGACAGTAGTTGGCCAACATAGCTGAAAAGTTTTTAGGCTGTTTATGATTGACTGTTTCAATTTTGGAGTGGGCATACGTGTTACATGCACATGCCTCATGAGTGACACTTTTGTAGCCGCCAACATAGCTGAGCCTTGGGAGGAGAGTGAGAGCCATGCCTGTGATTTCTCTGCACCGCTGGGGACTGCAGTTCCCACCATCCTGTGGGCGATGCCGTCACACGGCGCAGGGCGCGCCCAGGCAAAGCCCATTGGAGCCCACAGGAGGCTGGGCTGCCCCCCCCCGTGACTCTCATTATTATGTGCTTTTTTTTCTTTTGTCGTCTTCCTTCCTTCAGTTATACTGATCTAATGGGTAAACGGAAAGCTAAATCTAGCGACCAATGGGCAGAGAACACTAATACTCTGGACTCTTTTCTTACAAGAGCCAAGGATGTCCTGTCCAAAGAGATTGAGTTGACTGAACAGAGGCTATATAGAGGAGAGGTGAGACCTCTGGCACAAAATACAGACAGAGTGAATAAAGCTTTACCGGCTTTAAATGATGTAAAACCTACCCCCCTATTGCCGTTGCATTATCTAAATTTCCCATCCTTACAGCCACCACTGGAGAAGATTGGGGGTCTCCTAAGGAATCACCTTTGAAAAAGAAAAGATGGGGTCAGAGGTTCTGCATACCCCCGAAAGTGGACAAGTGTGAGGACAAGATCTGATTTAGATATTCCAACCGAGGGGCCGATTACGATATCATCCGGAAAGCAATCCTACCAGATTCCATCAGACTCCCATTGACTTCAATCTGAGCCTGTGTTCCGAAGGAGAACACAGGCTCCCATTGAAGTAAGAGGTGGTTGGGGAAAACCTTGCACCCTGTGGCAGGCATCCTATGGTGCCTGCCACACTGAGTGATTGGAAAGAGGTTCTCTTGGGTACCCTACGGGCCCAATTCGGAGGGCCCTGGGTGAAGGGGGTCCTGCTACGGGCCCCCAAAGAAAGATTCCGGTAGCCGATTCATTACGGAGAAACCGATTCGGGACGGTTGTCCGAATTGGTCTTCATAACAGCTCACTCGGAAAATGAGTCCCTAGAGCTGTATGATTCGGCTCCGAAAGACTCGACCTATCCGAATGCCTTTCGGAACTGATTCAGACAGCCCTACCAGTTTACAGACATCATAATCAGTCATTGGGAACTGTGTACGATTCGGTCGGTAAGGAGGGTTCCGAATCGGATTCGGCAAACCTGAATCTGATTCAGGGCCCTTCTGAATGGGATCATAACCAACCTCGGAGACTGACAGCCACTATGGTAAGATAGAACAGACATCTCTCAACTTCTGCAACCCTTATTAGATAGAATAAAATGAATTGAAGACAGTTTAGTTTTATTTCGCATGCTAGGGGTTGGCATAAATGAGAGGCCAAATAAGGCACCAGAGGTCACGCAGGATTTATCTCTGAATTTAACAAGTTGTAATGTTAATTTAATGGTGACTTCTCAATGGGTGGCCAGGCATGATTCCCTAGCACCTCATCATCAGAGACAGGGTAGATAGGGAGACCTTGTGGTAGGGGATGATTTTGGTAATCACCGATTATACCAGTGAATTCTGTAAGATCGTTGCCAACCCTATTGCCTGCTTATTATCCCCATCTTCCTCAAGATGCAATAACCCCACTTCTCAGTGGCCAGCCCCGCAACCTGAATTTCTTACGTGGAATCAGGAGGCCCCCCTCGTACCTGGAACGGAAGCTACGTCTAGAGCGAGGTAGCCCTGATCTGGGGAAATTTGGGAGGGAGTACCATTTAAATTTAAATCTCCCCCCTTCTGCCTGTCCTTTTGTAAATACTCCTGAATTTAATCATACCAATTCAGAGTCTACACAGCAATTGATGCACAAAGTTCTACATTGGATGCCAAAGTATGCACATGACGGACCAGATCTATCAAATTACATTATTATGACTAGAAGAGTTCAATGGGTGGGTAACTCTGTCAAATCGCTCAGAGGGGATTGTATACTAGGACATTTCAATGATCTACATCTTGTGAAATATTTTCTGGATATACTCCTCAATTGCCCCTCGACTGCCACCCAGATTCATGCATTGCTGCTTAGGATTTTTTTTAGACCATTAGGATTAAAAGCAATTCGATCAGGTTATGGTAGCACAATCAGTCCTCTTTACTCACATCCAAGATAACTATCATTATGCTGGGGCTATATCCACAAATAACAAATTTGCTGTCTTGGAAGGTCTTGATACATGTGGTTAACAGGATGTGGACAGGTTGGCCCAATAAATACTTATTCATCCTGTAGACAACTCTCGAATGGATATTGATGCACCAGAGCCTAGTAAAGATATGATAAAAATATTACCTTGGAATGTAGCTGGGTTCTCATCAAAGCTGGGGGAACCGGAATGGGCCGGGCTTATACACTCTTTCGTTTTATTATGCCTACAGAAAACTTGAGAACTTTGTCCTACTTATATAGATGGATTTTGGTAATTTTACACTCCGGCGATTCCCTCTAGATCAGGTAGGCAAAGAGGGGGTTTACTCACATTAATTAGAAATGAACTAAGCCTTAACATTTTTGGCATCTATGATGAATCCCCTTATTATCATCTTCTAGAAGGACCTGGAGGTGTGGATATGCTGTTGATAAATGTTTTTTATAATAATTTCGGGGGTGATATGTCACAGGTGACTGCCTCCCTCGAGAAGGCAATTGATATGGCCATGATTAATCATCACTATCCCCTTAACATAGTGTGAACGGCAATTTTAATGCTCATAGTTGTAGTAGGATGTTGAAACCAACGTGTGGCCTAACTGATGAAGAGGGGGACGTAACACTTAATTTTCTTTCTTAATTCCTATGGAAATTCATTGAATAAAATTTTGACCATTAGGAATATGACTATTATTAACTCGATTGATGAAATTACTGGTCTCCTTGAAAAAACATTTCAGACTAGCTCACAGGGCTCCACTATCGATTATCTGGTGATCTCGACTCCCCTAAAACCTTTTTTTAGTAACATCAAAACCCTCATTACAGCATTTAGCAATCATGCTGCCATAACCTCCCAATTTAAATGGGAAGAACATTTTAGTCTTCCGGTCAAGAGAGTTTCTGCACCCCACATAGCAAGAAAGAACTTTATAGTCCTTAAATGGGCTGAGATAAGAAAAGATTAACTGATACCTATGATGGTTGGAACTATTCAGAGGGACATAATGACTTGCCTTGACCCATATAACAATCCCTCTGGTATATTGCAGTCCTTTGAGATAATACTGAGTGAAGTGAGAAGTAACTTATTATCCCTTTGAGGTCCTCTAAACCCTTGAAGCCTTTCTTGTTCATTCCCGCCTGTACTAAGGCACTTAGCAACTTACATATGGCATTGAGAAATAAAACAAGAGATAAGGCTGTGCTCTGGCACCTCCGGTACCAATATAAGGAAACTAGGATGGTTAGGCAAAGAGACTTGAAGGAGGAGGCTTGGGAAAATCTTTGACATGCTGCACTCTAAAAACACGAGAGTTTTGGGCTGTAATTAATTCTCCCTTTTGAAACAAGACTCAGGTCCAAATTTAGATGTACACATTGACAAGGACTCTTGGGTTAACCATTATCCTAATATATTTGGGACTGGTCCTGAAGAGGAAATCTATCCTACCAACAGTGAATCTAATGTCCCTCTACCCCTTTTAACATTATCTATGGCAGAGGTAATATGTGGACTCCTACAATGCAGTAGCACTAAGGCCCCTGGCCCTGATGGAGCCCCTATAGATTTCTTTTTTGATTACCTGGACCGTTTGTTACCTCTGTTGATTAATGTGTTTAACACACTTGTGGTGGAGGGCCAACTGGATTCATGGAAAAAGACAATCATCCTTCCTATACATAAAAACTGTGACAAATCACTGCCCAAAAATTACACTCCCATTTCTCTTTTGGACGGCACAGTTAAACTGATGGGCCATCTAATATTAAATAGATGAGAGGACTGGTTCACCTCAAAAAATATTTAAATACTGGTACAATACGGTTTTCAGAAAGGGAAAGGGACCCTGAATCAACGTTTAAACCTGAACTTGATTGCAGCTAAGTATACTCTAGCTAAAAAAGGAAAACGTTATATGGCATTCAGGGACCTGTTGGTAGCTTCTGACTGTGTCTGTAATCATAAACATTGGAGAATTATAAAAGAGGTGGGTGTAGATGAGACAATGATATCTTTTATACAACAATTGTATTGCCAAACATCAGCTTGTGTACGGTATGGTTGCCAGGGGGAATGTACAAGATGGCTCCCCATTCATGAGGGAGTTAGGCAGAGTTGTGTTCTGGCTCCTTTTTTGTTTTCCATTTACACAAATGGTGTAGAATCCACTCTGGCAGACTCTACAACAGATGTCCCTGTGGTAAATAAAATGCATATTCCTATTCTATTATACACAGAGGATGCATTACTGATAGCAAGGACCAGGGGTAGCATTGCAAAAACCTATTGATGAATATGCCCTTTTTATGGCATCATTAGATCTCCTGGTCAAATAATCTAAAACTTATATTCAGATTACAGTGAAACAGTCCAAAAAATATTTGGAAGGGGCTGTATCCTGTCCCTGTAGGGGTGATCCTGTACGCCCATACCATGTGCCATATCTCCTTTTCCCAGTCCTTGTTGTTGGAGATAGCTGCTTGGACGGACCCCATCACCACTCTATTAAATCGCTCCACTAGTCCGTTTCCAGCGGGGTGGTATATTGACATGTGCTTGGTCAGTATGCCATTCCTCTGCATAAAGTTGTTTCATTTCTCTGATCTAAATTGGGGGCCATTGTCACTTAAGATGGACTTAGGGATGCCTTCCCTCACGAAAGTGTCAGCCAGGAACTTTATGATGGTCTCTGTGTCCATCGCCTCATCTATTTTCAACTCTGGCCATTTCGAGTACCTATCCATGAGGACACACACGTACTTTTGGACCTCATTTGTGTCTAGGATTGGGCGCAAAATGTCTACGGACAACTCCTCCCATGGACTTCTTGGGGGGTCGAATTTGCCAAGAGCTGGGTGCAGTGGTTTGAGTGTCTTGTCCGCCCCATGGCACTGTGAGCAGTCCCTGACATGCCTCTCGGCCCTTGTATCCATCCCTGCCCACCAGTAGTTTTGCTTGGCCCTCAACTTCAATTTCCCTATCCCCAAGTGTCCTTCATGGAGCATGTCCAAGAGTTTTGGGATGATTCCTGCCGGGGGGGATGACCTTCTCCCCTCTGTATACAAACACTCCTAGGTCGTCCAACAACAACTCTTCTCTGACTTCAAAGTATGGTTTGAGGTCCCCACGAGTCTGCCGTTTGTCAGGCCATCCCCTTGTGATATATTATTTCACTTCTACTAAGGTCTGGTCTTCATCATACGCTTCCTTCCATTCTTGATTACTTATTGCTTTTTCCTGGTCTTCCGTGAGTGCTACTAATTCTTCTGCTCCTGCTTGGTCGTCCCCACTCTGCTCCATGGCCGCTGCTCTACTCAGATAGTGCGCCACTTTGTTCCTACTGCCTGGGATGTATTCTACATTATACCTGAATTCTACCAGTTTTAGAGTCATCTTGGAGATCCTAGGCGTTGCATTTGCTTGTCCGCTGGACGTTAGCACCTTCAGCAGGGGTTTATGGTCTGTTATCAATTGGAACCGGGTGCCCCATAAGAACTGCCTGAATCTGGTCATGGCCCACACGACTGCCAGCATCTCCTTTTCGATTACGCTGTATTTCCTTTCCGTTTCGCTCAGTGTGCGGGATGCGAAGCTGAGCGTCTCCATCCTGCCTTGACCTCGGTCTTGCATCAAAACAGCACCCAGCCCCTTGTCGCTGGCATCGGTGGTAAGCACCGTCTTCCCTTGGGGGTCATAACCTTGGAGTGGTACTGCTCCTGCCACCTCTTTCTTGATGACTTCAAATTCACCTTGCGCTTCCTCCGTCCAGCAGAATTCCGTGTTGTCTCTCGTCAGCTGCCTCATGTGGTGGGTCTTGGAGGCGAAGTGCTGCACAAACTTGCTATAGTATTCCGCCATTCCGATGAATGATCTGACTTCTTCTTTGTTGGTGGGTGGTGGCGCTTCACAAATTGCTCTCACGTTGTCTGCTTTCGGGGTCACCCCTCGTACCCCTATCTCGTGTCCTAAGTAGGTCACGGATTCCATTCCTATCCGGCACTTGGCCCATTCGGCCGTGAGACCCTTGCCCTCGAGGATCTTCAATACCTTGCTGAGTTTACCGTCGTGATCAGGTCTGTCCCGCCCCATTACCAGGATGTCGTCCTGGAAGTATTGGACTCCCTCCGTGTCTTTGAACAATTGGTGCATCAGCTTTTGGAACACCGCAGCTGCTGAGGCCAGCCCGAACGGCATGCGGCGAAACTGATAGCACCCAAATGGGGTGATGAACGATGTTAGTCTGCGGCTTTCTGGGTGCAGCGCAATCTGGTGGTAGGCTGAGGTCAAGTCTATGGTTGAGTACCACTTGATTCCCCTGGTGCTGGCTAGCATCTCCTCAATCCTGGGCAAGGGGAACTTCTCCACCACTATATTCTTGTTCAGTTTGCGCAGGTCGACACACAGCCTGACCTTCCCGTTTGGCTTCATCACTACTACCAGGGGCGCCAGCCACTCCGCACACGTGATGGGCTCAATGATCCCTTTCTTTTCTAGATCCAGTAGTTCTTCTTGTGCTGCGTCTCTCACTGCCAATGGCACGTTCCTCACTTTGTGAGCGACCGGTACGGCATCTTCCTTCAGGATTTTCTTGTGTGAGAATTTCTCCATCCTTCCTACTGTGCCTCCGAATACCTTGGGGTACTCACTTCTCCATTTGCCCAGGTCTGGCCAGTTTTCAAGCTCTGTAAGCAGGATCTGTTCTTTTCCCCCTGGATCCAACTTGATACCCAGGTCGCCTTGGTCTAGCCATCCTAGGACCGAGGGTCCTCTCTCCGATATTTAAAGTTTGCAGAAAGCGAACTGGCCTCTAAACTCGAAGTTTAATGGTCTGAACCCAGCCATGGGTATGCGGTCCCCATTGTATGTGACTGGGCGGATGTCCAGCTTCTCCAGTTCTGGGCCTATATGTGGTGCGAAGCTCTCCTCCCACACCGCTCTCCGGATGATGGTGTAGGGCGAGCCCGTGTCGGCCACCACGCTTATCGGTATTCTTCCTATCAACATCTCCAGGACAGGTTTCATCGTTCTCCTACCGTCCACGCTCAGCACTTGGTCCTCGATGTAGATGACTGTGACAACATCTTCCTCTGGGCCTTCTTATTGTTCTTCACTTTCCTGTCCGATATATTTCACCATGCTCTTCGAGGCCTTCCTCCGACACACCTTCTCATAGTGGCCCACTATGCCGCAGTACATACATTTGGCCCGGAATGCTGGGCATTTCCTGTCGTGTGCCTCGTGGGACCAGCTCCCGCACCTGTAGCATGATTTCTTGTTGCTTCCCACTTGTTTTCCTGGAGGGCCTGGGTTGCCTTGCCATCTGTTGGGTCCCTTCACCGACGACCCCTTGTACTTGTAGTCCCTGCGGGGCTCCTCATCGTCTACTCTGTTCACCATGGCGCTGGGCGCCATCTCCTTCTTCGTTGCCTCCGCACACCTGCGTGCTAGTTCTGCTCTTTTGACGATCACCATCACTTCCTTCAGTGTGGTGTCCCCGCTGGCCCACAGCTTGTCCTGCACTGCTGTGCTCGTGGTGTGCATCACCACCTGATCTTTGATGAACTCTTCTTCCCAATTGTCGTACTTGCACGTGGATGCCAGTCTCTTCAGGGCCGCCACATACTCCTCCACCGTCTCACCTGGGCGTTGTTTCCTTTGCTGGAAATTAAATCTGTCCACCGACACACACACCGCTGGTCTATAGTGTTCATTCAGGTCATCGATGGCGTGGGCATACACGTTATCATCAGTGCTTCCTCTCTCCTTTGGTACCAGGCTCTTATAGATTCTCAGGAATTCCGGGCCTAGGTTGAGCAACAGGATGCGTTTTTTTCTCTTGGGATTGAATTCTTCCTCACTCTCGTCTTCCAAGACTCCTATGAAATTGTCTATGTACTCCCTCCAGTCCTCCCACTTCATCAATGGTTCCCCTGGTCTGGGTAGAAATTGTACTGGCGCCATCGCGTAACCCTGTTGCGCGCTCATTTTTTTCACTTTTGATCGTGGGGTGCGTGCTCCCTTGGTTTCTGGGACTGCCTGGCGTGCTATCTTGCTCTTCCTTGCTTGCGTGAGACTGGGGACTGCCTGCGTCCGCCCCCTCGCTCTTTAGTGGGGGATCCAGCGCGGGTCTCCCTGTTGTGTGGGTTGTTGCGTGGTTTGGCGCGCTTTGCTGTGGGCTCCTGGGGTATGTCCCCCTCCTTTGGCTTGGTTGTTTTGCCCTTCTGGGTGGTCCTGGGCTCTGCCACGCTCTTTAGGGTGGGTACCTGTGTGGTAGGTTCTGGGCTGGTCTCTTCCTGGCCACCAGTCCCCTTGACCATCTGGCTCTGTGGTCCTGCTCACTGCTGTGTGTCTACTATTCACCGGTGTGGGTGGTGTTTCCCTCGGTGACTCCTGTTTGTTCTGTTCCTCGTGGTGGGTAGGGTCTAGCATCCCACCTTCGTCGCCATTGTAACGTGGTTGTTACACCCAAATGAGGACGCTACAGCAGTTGTTGGTTTAGCAGGTAATTTATTAAGTTTTCTCCTAAAGAGCGCCGAGCCGCTGATTCTCCCTGCTCGGCTCTCGCGCCACTGCCGCAGCGCTCTGCGCGCGCAGCCAAACATGGCCGCCGGCACGTCACGTCGGTACGTGACGTGCATCAACTAGACTGCATCACCACAATAACCATAAGTTTTTCCCCTGTTAAATGTCGGCAAGTGTGACCTCCTGAAATTTAATGAAGGTTGAGGTATTAAAACTCAACCTGTAACTTCAACTTATGTGTATACAGGGGTTTATGCAGGAGTCAGAAAAACATGAAAGACTCGTAATCAGGACCTATGACTGAAGACGAAGTAATCTCAGAACATTCGATGTATTTGTGCAAATGGTAAGTTTAGTAGAGGTGTAAAATGCCAAGGAATCAAAAAATGTCTCAGAGCCATCCAAGAAGAACAATACCCTAGTTTGAGGTGATAATAATGTAAGACGAGAAGAATGGGATAAACTACTACATTGCATCTTCTTTGCCATGTATGGAAATTCAAATAACTAGATATTGTCAAGGTAATTTGACGTGTTCTTGGATATGTGTTCCGAATACGCGAACTATTCACTTTGATATGTTGATCAAAGTTTTACGTTTATTTAGTCCCTGTGGTAAAAGATGATCTAATCTTATCCTGAGTGTTCAGTAAAGCAAAAAATAGTTTACTTCTTCTGCTCTTTTGATGCTACGTGCCGATTGCTCTGCAGATGCTAAAAAGCCTATCTTCTTCATTAGGAGATTATTGAAAAATAATGATGGCTGTGGGTCGAGAGCTGATGGCATCAGCAAAGGTAGATCAAACATTTATATTGCATAACAAGACTTTTCTGCCGCTGCAGGAAAAAGCACAGGACAATGCTTGCTTGCATAACATCACACACATTAATAGTTGATTTCACAACAACTAGTAGCAAACTGTTACAATATATATCGCTGTCCCACACCAACAGAAACAATATGCCCATGAATGTTGCTACCATATTTTAATTTGCTGATCTTGGACTACAGATTTACACTCATGGCATACAAAGCTCTGGACCGGTAAATAACAAAAGGGAATGTCAAGACAGCTCCTAAGATCACTGCTTTCAGTCTCACCCTACACTGATTATAAATGTGCACTCTCCAAACATCATATGTTTCTTTTACTGGCAAGATGACACCTGCACTCAGATGACACGCTACTTTCTAAGGAATTGCCCTGCTGCTCTTCAGCTGCCCAAGTATTAGTACCACAGCCTTGAAGACCTAGGGGCATGGTTATAAGTCTTTAACACCACCAGAGCATTCCTTTTTATCACACTCTGGTTGCATAGCGGCCTTCCCCATATTTACAAGGTGGAGCTAAGCCACTTAACGTGTCTTAACGCCACCTTGTAAATATGCCCCTTTCCACCGCAGTCCTCTGTGGCAAATGGGCATGTGATGGGTGTTGCAGTGGACGTTCCACAGCAACACCCATACATTTTTTAAGCTGCTCCAGAATTTCAAGGCTGGGGCAGCACCGAAAACTAAGGACAGGGAATACATGGTCTTAGAATGGCGATACAGGGGGAAATGATAAATTTTTCCTAATTTTCTGCTCTTTCTTTGTGTGCTGTTGAAAGAGCAAATCACCATTATTAACTGTTTATGTGCAGGATGGTGTCCCTTTCTGCACATAAACAATTGCCCCTGCAGCACAGGCACCCTTGCAACATGGCAGCAGGGTGCCTGTGCTGGCACTAGGCTGCTTTTTTAGCACCAGCGGAAACACAGGGGTGCACCGTATTCTTGTGACTATGGTATGTCCCTGTGTTTTAAAAATGTCACAGCGCTGTGTTGCCAAATTTGATATTAAACTGCATTCCGACATTTGTCAATATGCTCCTTAGAGTGGAAGGTGGGCGGTCTTCATGGAGTTACAGTGAAGTCTTTATCAACTATCATCATCAAATGAGGTAGATGCTTCATAGGGCATTAGATGTTACTTGGTGCAGTACTGTGATGAGTTTGCTCTGTGTTAGTGAGAGTGTGGTATGTAACTTCAGGCTAATTGGTTTATCCATGCTCCTCCATACATTGCAGAAGCATAATAGGTTGTGTGTTTGTGGATATAGGTGTATTTGGGTCTATCATTTAATGTAAACTCATTGTTTATGAATTTCTTCTCCAATGGTTGAGTGTAAATCATGAATAGTAGAGTTAACATGTTTTCTCTTTTCTATTCAGGTCCAATACTTCAAGATTCAGTGTGATGAATGGGTGTAGTTTTATTGTTGCATGTGTGAGGTACCATTTCCTTTTCTCGTTAATATCCAATTGCCTGTTTAAATATGTACTGTGTGTGAGTGTATATATGTGTGCTGTAAATACAAATTGTACTTGAAGTTTAACTTTTTATTGAAATTATTATCAGATTATAAAGTACATATGCCAGATAAGCAACATCAAAGAAAACTGGATTAACTATTGAAGGGTATACACTGCAAGCAGAAATTGAACTGCTGTTAGATTTGTCAGCCATAGGCTGGTCTTCTCCCAATCGTTTTGATGAACCTATTTTTGCTGGCCGTAGGACTCTGGGCACTTCACCACTGCTAACCAGTGCTGTAGTACTTGAGCTCTTGCCTTAAAACCTGTCAATATTGGCTTATACCCAATTGGTATGTTTGATTTACTTGTTGAGTCCCAAGTAAAGGGGCACTACATATACTCAGGGCTTGTAAATTAAATGCTAAAAGTGAACCTGCAGCACTGATTGTGCCACCCACTTTAGTAGCCCTTTAAACATATCTCTCAGGCCTGCCCTTGCAGACCCTGTGTGTGCAGTTTTCAACTGCCATTCCGACCTGACAAAATGAACCCATTGTTAGGGCCAAACCTTCCTTTTCAATGCAAATACACCCCCCAGGGTAGGCCCTGGACAGCCCAGAGGGCAGGGTGCAATGTTTTTTGAAAAAGTAGGACATGTACTTTTAAGTCTCACATTGTAGTGTAGTTCCTATATCCCTGACAGGCTCTGTGCATTGGAATAATATACACTATCGTTTTGACATAGGACTGAGGTCAGTATGTCTCTATCGAGTACATTAAACTTAATTACTTGTGTGTGCCATCTAACTCAGAGATCACTAGAAACTTTCTCGAGTGAACAAGAAGGGATTAGTTTCTGACAACCGCATAAATGTGACAACTTTATTTCCCGTAGAGTCGGAATAATCTTAGATTCTTGGAAACAATAGATAACCGTTTCACTCAGTCAATCGTGCATGCTTTGTTCCTACAGAGTGTTGCACAGAAATAGGGAGATGGGCGTTTCAATAAAAAGGGTTTATTGCACAGTCTTCTTTCTCATGCAAGAGATACGAAATGCTACAATAGTAAGACAGAATGTGAAGGATAAAATGTACAGCGTTAGCAGTAAGATGAAATAAAACTGTAATAGCATGTCTTGTAGCTATGACATATATTCATTAAAATACCTACATAAATACCACATGCTAAAATACTCATTTGATGCTTCTAAAATAATCCTACCCTAGTGTACCTAAACTATGTCTAGTACGAGGGAAGAAGTTAGTGCTGTTTTAGTCTGGTTTAGTTATGCCAAGTGTTGCCAAAAGTTTCTCTGGGTTCTAATCAGCTCCATACCTTAGAATGAGAGAGGTTGGTATCTCTTTCCCGGGACTCGATCTCTAACACCCCATAAGGAGAGTCAGAAACACTGCAGCTAGATTTTTGATGAGGAGGATGGCAGCGTCTGGTCAGTGCGTCAGTTGGGGACTTGACTTCATTCGGGACTTGCTTTGGTGAGCTGCATCGTGCAAGTAGGTAGCTGAACCGCACCGTGCCTTGCCATAGCAACTGAAGGAATATTTATACCTTGAAGGTGTTTAGGAATGCCAGTATTGATGTAAAAGTCGGGCATAAGAATGTCATGAATGAATCCCTAAGGAATAGATGTTCATGCATAATAAATGAGTTCTTGGAGAAATCAATATCCAAGCAAGTGGAAGTCTTAAAGGCTTAAGGGTCTGGTTTTCCAAGAACTTGATGTGACGTAGATGAACGGAAGTACATGGACATGCCTGTATTTTTGTTAGCATGGACAATGCCTAAATAAGGGCTGGATTTCTATGCCTAAATAAGGGCAATGTGAATTGTACCTACATAAGGGAATGAATCGGGAAATTCATACGGAATCTAAATCGATACACAACACCCACTCCACTGTCGTATGTACGACGTTACTAAATCCTAAACATGTTAAAACATATCTAAAATATATTTACACACGAAATGCTAAACATATGTCCAAAATACATTGTAGAATGCATTAGAACTAGTTGTACGCATAAAGAATGCCTTGGTGCTGGACATATTAAAGCAATGTTTCATTCTAAGCATATGTTGACATTTGGAATGCAAATTGAATGAATCATGAAAATATACATTTATGAAATGGCTCGTACGTACACAAAAAAGAGGCGAAACAATTTAATTTCAGATTATATAATCATTTGGTTGTGGACAAGGTCATATATTGTCTATGGAAGTATTCAAAGAATTATTGTTCTCTATGAACATTTTTTACTATAAGCAGATTACTTGTGCCAAAAATGAAAAATTAAAATTTGGAAAAAAAATGAATCATAGGAAAATGCTCCAAAGTTAGTCCCTTGTTTTTGAAAAATAAAGGTCAAATTCAAAGTCTCTGAGAACACTGTGTGCCAAAATCAAAAGTCAGTGTTATTGCTGGGAGAAAACATGAAATCTTCTTTGTCTGTAGACAAAAAGTCATCTACCATTGTAGGTGAAAGTTGGATTACCTTGTTTAGAAGATTAACCGCACATAGATGAGAAGCATCCCGTTCAGCATTGGTCGCATCAGCAATGTTCGTATCGGCTGTTACCTGCACGCCTGTTGTTTCCTCTCATACCTCAGCAGTAGCATTTTGCGTCGGTGAGATCTTAATGAATGCCGTCATCAGGATTGATAGCCACTGGGGACAACACAGAGCATGGGCCGTTACCGGGTCCAGCAGAGTATCAATATCCATAGGCATGACAGATGGGAGTGTTAGAAAGATGTCTAGCACACATTCTTCACCGCAAAGCAGGCAGCATAGAACAGGTAAAATGCAAACTTGCCAGATTGGTCTGAATGACAGAAACCATGTGGCATTTAATTCTCGTAGATGAGGTAAACCTAGAATTTGTACGATGCGCTCACAACACTTCATCTCCAATAGAGCTCTCTCTATGGTGCTTGGAGTGACGCTGGTGATTTGGCTTGCCATATCGTAGCAGTAGGAGCAAATCTAGTATCCCTGCAACAAGTCCAAAAAGCAGTGGCAGTCTGCCAAACACAGAGTGCACAAAGTTGGGAAGTATTCAGAGGACTGCTTGAAAAGGTGCCAACAGTCCTGAACATACGTTCTTAAATAAATGTACAATACCGCTCGTATCAGACATGTTTAGGATACGTTCCAACATTTCTGAGAAATGAATAGGGCAGTTTCTATTCAAAAGGGCATGTAGCTTGGCAAAAGTCCTTGCGACATATAGATCATAGGTTTCTTTGGCCAATGTCAGTGCCACAGTTTTTTTTGCAAAAGAATGGCTTTCATTCTGCTGATAGTTTCAATTTGTATAGAAGCGTTGTTCAGTGAAGGCCATAGAGGCTGTCTTGGTTTGTGGAAACAATACTTGCATACAGCAAGTGACCCTGGAGGAAACAGTCACTAGAAATGGAATACCTGGCAACATGCCACAGCAGCTGTGATCATTCAACTTTAGGTAACTCCCATTAGAGAGTAATCCAAAAATGGAATTAATCACTACAGCCAGTGAACCTTGCAGGTGCCAGGATAAGTTTGCAGTGGAACCATCGCAGCCCCCTTGTAAATTAATACCCTGACAAAGGAGAGAGCCACTCAGTGCGTTTTCACAGTTTGAACCGCTAAGAAACACTTCACGTCCCCCACTCCAACATTTGTGTGTTTATGGTAAATTCCAGGATGTATTGATGTATTCTTTACCCAACCTTTCATATTTGCCAGCTGGTATGTGTTTTATGCAATACTGTAAATGGAAAATTGTAACAGGCAGAGTGATTTTACCATATATGATCCATTCAGTAGCTGGTTTTTCTGCCACTGTGAATGGTAATTTTTCCAATTTTTCAATGTTCAGCACCATATAGTCTGCTCCCCTTCGTGCCAGTTTGATCTGTGTATCAGTGAGATTGAATTCTGAAAACAGTGACGTAGTATTGATTAGACGCCAAGTAACATAGCCTGCATGCAAGTTTTGTAGCGTACAGCCTAATAGCATGATAGAACGTAGTTGAGACTGACCATGTTGCAACATGACCAAGTCATGTTCCATGATGTGTATGGCAGAAGACACAATGCTGTCCAATAAAAATTTCCTGGACACCAGAGTTGTTAACCCATACTACAGAGAGAAATTTTTCTAAATTAATACGATCAATTTCTCCTATTCGTTCTGCAGTCTCTGCTTGAGTAATCTTTCATAATTCGTTATATGCAGCCTATATACCGGCATATTTGAAAGGTTTTTGATGCGTTTTTCTTGGTCCTAGCAAGAATTCCCTAAGGTCAGCGCCATCTTTAAGTAAAGATAAATGTTATTTTACATCCTCAAGTATAGATTTCTGTAGCCAATCAAGGCATAGTTTCCCTACACTGTATGTTGTTACTATCACAGGATGCTGTCTTTTAACATATCTTGGGTCTGGCCTATTGATAGTAAAACCTTGTGTTTTGTTCAGGAATCGATCTTGACAGATATCTGTGTCTGTGGGCCTGAGCAACCATTTTTTCCATTCAGGATCTGATCTGTTGTGATGCAAAATAGAATGTACGTCGACCTCCCCCCTTGTAGTGCTATTACCAGTAGGTACAGGTATGGTCGGTGTGTTCATGTCTTTGACCTTGGCTAACCCAAGGCAAGACATTTGTGGGAAAGTGTCATTCCAAAACATAATTTGCTCAGGGAGGATACAGGCTCTAAACAAAGCTTCTACCCCCTGCACTTGCCAATCTTTTGTACCCCAGACAGTTTTTGTCTCAATGTTGTCTTTCCAAAAGCCGAAACCCTGTCTAGACAGTTGGGCAGTAAAGGCTGAAGAATAAATCTGTTTCGTATTTGTTAACATAATTTTCTAACCTGTCTTGTTCTTATATTTAAAGTAAAATGATTCAGCATTTGATAGATTGAACCCTGAAAAATGTGGAAACTTCATTGCAAAGGTTTTTGAGCTACCCATTGGAGGTGTAGGACAATGTTCCCATTGGTTATACATATATACATTTCTAGGCATTGCAGATTTGTACAAGAAATGATGACCATAATGGTTATAACAATACATTTGTTCATGGTCTGATGAACCCTATAAATATTCATGATTTGTGAATACTGCAGACATTTCTAGATCAGACATCATATTATTAACAGTCTCGAAGTCCCAATCATCAGAAAAGGTACTAGAGGTAATACAGTCACTTAATGAAATCTTGAATAAGTGTGGCACTTTCAGCAGCTCTGACCGGCCAAAAATGTCATATTCAGTTTTGTCCCACACTATACCATGTGGTAAAGGAATGGCTGTGATGTTCACTGCTGACAAGTCTCTTTGTTCATCATGGGATGATTTGTGTGGCTGGAGAAGTAAATTCACTCTTTTACTTGCTGTGTCCATTCGAACATATCTTCCATTTATCATCATACCCAGAGTAATTACTAGAGCTAACCAAAGTAAAAAGAAAAATATTCCCAAAACAATTCATATTTCAGTCCATGGTGAAATCAGATAAGTCTTTTTCAGGAGGTGAACGAAAGTCATAGCTTGTTCTTTGAAAGTTATTTTTGCTGGCCTCATTTCAGGTTCGCTGGGATCCTCAGAAAATGTATCCAAGTTAATGAAATAGACAGAGGCAGTTCTGTCAATGGTTGGAATTGCATCCAGATTTGTTGAAATCGCTCGAACCACTTGATCACTTGTTACTTTGTTGTAGATGGGTGAATCAGGACGGACTGCTATTTGGGTCTCAAGTGGAACAAGTTCCATGGCATTGTTGCATAGTCCTTTATTTCTTACTGTAGAATCTTCAAAGGTGATGAGTTTCTCAGTTTGAACCTCTTGGATTGTAGCTAGCGGAGTGCGTCTGCTACATTGTCGGAGTCCATTTGGTCTACTGCTTAGTATTGGCCACATAGTGTGCTTTGATCAGGTCGATAGACACAAATTTGTTCTCCTTTCTACCAGCAAGGGGTGGCAGTATCACTGTTCTTGTTTCGTTGATTGCTAGGACAGGTACTGGTTGTTTGTAAGAAGGCCCAAATTCCTTCTTGTCTGCAATATTTTCTCCGACTAGATCACCAAGCTTTGGGATCCAGACAGGCCTTGCTGGGACGGTTGTTTGTCCCCCAGTGATGGTTGGCTTCAGGAACACGTTGCTTTGTTTCGATCTTAGCTCATTTTAGTCCTGTAAAACAGCCAAACGGTCTTTGATATTAAATGTCTTATATTCCACTACCGTTCCATCACAATCAAGGTCTGGAACAAACATTCTTGTCCCAAATAGGACCTCATATGGAGTGACCCCCCTATAGAACTTCTTGGCAAATTTGTAAGACTACGTTGGACCCCATAAAGATGTTTGACCCACCCATCACCCGAAACTAATACTCTAGCTGTTATAGACAGCTTTATGTCCCAGTTTTTTCATTCCACAACAGAATTTCCCTCAGGATGGAATAGAGAAGACTACCGCAGTTCAATGCCCAAACTGGCCATGGCTTCTTTGTAAACTCGAGAGCTAAACGCAGGGCCCTGGTCAGAATGTAGTGTGCCTATTGGGTATGTGAGGATAAGGACTCGCAAATCTTTTATAACAGTTCAAGCGCCAGCCGAGCGCTGAGGCCACATCCAAAGGAACCTAGAAAACGAATCCACTGCAACCACGATATATTTGTAATTACCATCCCTTTGTAAGGGACCGCAGTGGTCCAGGTAAACGCAAGCTAATGGTTTATCTGAGATTAACAGGGGCATCTGCGCAGGACATTTCAGAGTTGAGACTTTCATCTTTTGGCATATTTCACAATCCAAAACATAGTTCCGGGTCTGTTTCCTAATGCCTGGCCATGAGTACCTCTGTTTTAATAATGATGCCAAAAGTTTCTCTAGGTTCTAATCAGCTCCACACCTTAGAATGAGAGAGGTTGGTATCTCTTTCCCGGGACTCAATCTCTAACACTCCGCAAGGGGAGTCAGAAACACTGGAGCTGTATTCTCGGCAAGGAGGATGACAGCGTCTGGTCGGTGCGTCTGTTGGGGACTTGACTTCCTTTGGGACTTGCTGTGGCAAGCTACTCTGTGCACGTAGGTATCCGAACTGCACCGTGCCTTGCCATAGCAAGTGAAGGTATATTTATACCTTGAAGGTGTTTAGGAATGCCAGTATTGACATAAAAGTCGGGCATAAGAACATCATGAATGAACCCCTAAGGAATAGATGTTAATGCATAATAAATGAGTTCTTGGGGAAATCAATATCCAAGCAAGGCGGGAGTCTTAAAGGCTTAATAATCTGGTTTTCCAAGAACTCGCTGTGACGTAGATGAACTGATGTAGGTGGCCATGCCTGTATTTGGTTATCATGGACAATACCTAATTAAGGGCTGGATTTCTATGCCTAAATAAGGGCAATGTGAATTGTACCTATATAAGGACATGAATGAGGAAATTCATACGGAATCTAAATCGATACACAACAACATGTCCTGGTAGTAAAAATCCCTTACATTGTTTTTTCACTAATGGAAGGCCTATCTCTTCCGAAGGATAACTTTGAAGTTACCATATCATATTTCATAAGTGTAATTTCTAAATGGGAAGAGATAACCAGGTCATGTTTTTTTTTTTTAGAATTTGGGTAAAAGCCCTATTTAGTTGTGAAGTATGGTTTTTTATCACAATTTAAAAAATGCCACTTTTAGAAAGTTTTTTTATTTAGAAAAAAAGGGCACCCCAGTATTCCCTCAAGAGCTTGGGTAGACAGTAATATACTAGGTAAGAATGTCCACAAGGGATGCATTTACACAAGTATATTTGACCAATTATTTATGCAAAACACTCAGTCATATTTTGACATCAACAAATCAATTGAAAGTGATTTAAAAGTAAGTTTAAGAAAACATGATTATTTTGAGAGGAAAAAGAACAATTCTAAAGCAGGTGTGTAGATCAATAATTTTATATTGAAAAAATACATTGATATATATATATATATATATATATATATATATATATATATATATATATATATATATATATTACCTACTGGCGGTCGCCAGTAGGTATATATAGTTAGGATTTTTTCTCTATGGGTTTTTTGAAAATTCTATGTCTAATAACTTTGGCGTTTGTGGACGGAATCGGCTGAAATTTTCAGGAAAATGGCACATTTTGTTTCTGAGCAGCCCTTGAAAATTTGGGGGGGGTTCGTCCAGTGGGGGCCGAGAAAAAAGGGGGGTCCCAAAACGTGTTTTTAACATTGAGTTTTCCATAGGGCGGTTGGCCTCACTTTTAGCCCGAACGGCTGAATGGATTTGCACGAAACTTGGCAAAATTGTAGGGACTGGTAGCCCGATGTGCCTTTTGTAGGTCTCAATATATGTGCTCCAGTGGATTTTGAGAAATTAACGTTTAAAAAAAGATATATATCTGTAACAGCGGACCGGTTAGCGCTCTGGTTCGCGGACTTTTCGCGCAACGGAGCTTTGTGAAGCGAAGCTGATTGGCTCTCCGGCGTCTGTCAACATTCCAAACAGTCCGTAGCGGCCGCCATCTTGTCTCTCGGTAGGATCGAGAGACAAGAGGAGGTCAAAACAAAGGGGGAAATAACTATAAGGGGGCATAGTAGATCCTCGCTGACCCCCTAGGTTTGATGTGGAGGTTTTAAAAGGGCCCCGCGGGGCAAAAAAAAATAATAATAATAATAATCGAACGGCTGAATGGATTTGCACGAAACTTGGCAAAATTGTAGGGACTGGTAGCCCGATGTGCCTTTGCTAGGTCTCAATATATGTGCTTCAGTGGATTTTGAGAAATTAACGTTCAAAAAAAGATATATATCTGTAACAGCGCACCGCTTCGCGTACTTTTCGCGTTACGGAGCTTTGCGAAGCGAAGCTGATTGGCTCTCCGGTGTCTGTAAACATTCCAAACAGTACGTAGCGGCCGCCATCTTGTCTCTCGGTAGGATCGAGAGACAAGAGGAGGCCAAAGCGAAGGGGCAAATGACCATAAGGGGGCATAGTAGATCCTCGCTGACCCCCTAGGTTTGATGTGGAGGTTTTAAAAGGGCCCCGCGGGGCAAAAAAAAAAATAATAATAATAATCGAACGGCTGATGACCATAAGGGGGCATAGTAGATCCTCGCTGACCCCCTAGGTTTGATGTGGAGGTTTTAAAAGGGCCCCGCGGGGCAAAAAAAAATAATAATAATAATAATCGAACGGCTGAATGGATTTGCACGAAACTTGGTAAAATATTAGGGACTGGTAGCCCGATGTGCCTTTGCTATGTCTCAATATATGTGCTTCAGTGCATTTTGAGAAATTAACGTTCAAAAACAAGATATATATCTGTAACAGCGCTCCGCTTCGCGGAGATAAAATTATATGTGTATTACCTAGCTGTTGCTAACACCAGTTAGCGACGGCTAGTAGGAGATAGCGACCATCTTGGGTCCCACTTTGCATGTGAGTGATATTTATCACTAATGACATGCAAAGTGGGCATGCCAAGATGTTAGCGACTGGAAACAGTCGCTAACATCGCTATCTCCTATTATCAACTTTTGGAAATATTCGAGATAAGCGCGAATATCTCCAAAAAGTAACAGCTGCCCTGAGCAGTTCTTAGCCATGTTATCCAATGGGAGGTGGATAACATGGCTAAGAGCATTAGCTCGGTAATGCATGAATATCGCGGAGTTTTCAGCGACATTAATGCATTGCGCTCGTTTTTTATCGTATTTGCGATAAACCTTGATAATAGCAAGGTTTATCTGCGATAATTTCTGACGGTAAAAAAATCTTTGCAATGCATCGTTAGGGATAAATATCGCTTAACTTTGGTAATATGCCCCAACGTCTGTTAACGTTCGATTCGAAGGAAATCAGGAATTGTTGAAAAACATTGTGTGCGCCATCTTGTCTTTTTTCAAATGCCACACTTTTGTCGTGCACGGCAGCCATTTTAGATGCCTTGACCAGATCCACTCTGTGAACGCTGTCGATCCTTAGCATGGCTCCCCACCCTCGCAAGCATCTCCCCCAGGCAGTGGTCACCCCCGCTCTCTGTTTTATGCATGGGTAATAAACCTCCCCCCATCTGCGCTGTTCTTCCCTGAGAATCACACCCTGTGCCCGCCCGACACCTCCCTTTCGCCCTATTCACTACCGCACCCTCTGACACTCCTTTTCCTCTGTGTCCGATTGTCCAGGCCGGTCCTAGGCTATCAGCTAGCCCTGCAGATGTAGTTTATGGCCACAGCTGTAAAGAATCACCCGTCTTCAAAGGAGTTATAGTAGATCAAGGCCCACACTCGATGAGATCCGTCACAGCAGAAGCGTTGCTATTATCTGAAAACCATTCTGTATTGTGATTGGGGAGGGGACCGAGCGTGAAGCGGAAGATTCCAGGGATGACTCTTTGTACATCAAAGTTTTTACAATTATGTGTCACATTAAAAATATATAGCACTCCGACAAAGTAGTAAGATTATAAAACTTTAATAATTTATAAATATATACAAGAAAACAAAAATAGTAATAACATATAAACATTTTTAGAGAAAAACAACGAAGTAGCGGTCGGCTGTGCGAATAGTCCCAACGCAGCACAACGTCCAGATTTCCGGCGTGGGGCGTCGCGGGGGGTGGGTGATCAGTAGCAAACTGTTGTGCGAATAGTTCCAAGGCAGCAGAACGCGCCGAAATCTAGATGACACAAAAGTGATGTCTAGTAAGTTGCCACCCAGCAAATAACGGCGTGGGGCGTCGCGGGGGGTGGGTCATCAGTAGCAAACTGTTGTGCGAATAGTTCCAAGGCAGCAGAACGATGGCACCAAGGTGATGTCCAGTAAGTTGCCGCACTGGTTTTGGTATCCTACAATGCTGCTCCGAATAACGGCGTGGAGCGCCCCGGGGGAGGCGGCGTGAACGGGCCTCTCCAGGTGGAGTCTCGTCTGTTGTAGTGGGGCGCCCCTTTACCGTTTCAGTTGCCATTCCGTCCGCTTTTGGTCCACTGTGTCAAAATCCGCCATTCAGCTGAGTTGCGCCCACTCTTGCGGTACAGCGATAGGCGGCTGTCACAGGACTCTCAAAATGGCGGCAGGCTGTTTCCTTTTTGGGCCTGGTCCACTGAAATGGCCCTGGGACACCTTGGAAATCGGACGCTTGTCTGCTAGGTCTTGGACCCCATTCTCGAAAGCGTCCCCTCCGCCTTGAGAATTCATCAAAAGTTTTGGGGGCCCCGACTCCTGCAGGCTTCTGGTGGGGAGCGGCTGCCATGATTGCTCGCGGAATGACCACGACGGAGCTACGAGATGGTGGTGCTCTCATGGTGACGCCAGCTTCAGTCTGAAACATCCAGAAACAAGGTGGGGCTTTCATCGTTTGGGGGGAAAAAAAAGTTTTCATCCAATGAAAAGTGTTGTTTTTAGGTCATATGATCAAGCCTTCCATCATTAGGAAACCAAAAGTAAAATGAACCAATGAAAAGTTTTATAAACAAGTCACATGACCTGTTATGCGGCATAGGGTATAAAATGCGGAGAAAATACGTTGGCACGTGAGGCGGCGTCAGTAGCGGACCGATGTGCGAATAGGCCGAAGGCAATACAACGCGCCAAGATCCGGATGGCATCGAGGTGGTGTCATAGTTGAGAGTTCTGAGCAGCGGTTGTAACACTGTCTGAAGCTTATTTGCAGCTGCTGCAGCTTCACTACGCGCCAAGATCCGGATGGCACCGAGGTGGTGTGTAGGAAGTTGCCGCACTGGTGTGGCCATCCTACAATGCTGAAAGTCGGCGTGGGGCGCCCCGTTGGCCTGTGAGTTTGCGTCAGTAGCGGACCGATGTGCGAATAGGCCGAAGGCAGCACAACGCGCCAAGATCCGGATGGCACCGAGGTGGTGTCTAGTAAGTTGTCGCACTTCTGTGGCCATCCTACAATGTTGAAAGTCGGCGTGGGGCGCCCCGTTGGCCTGTGAGATGGCGTCAGTAGCGGACCGATGTGCGAATGGGGCCAAAGGCAGCGCAACAATATTTTCTACTATATTTCCGGTGTAGAAGAGACCACAAGGCGCTGAGATGCCAAGATCCGGATGGCACCGAGGTGGTGTGTAGCAAGTTGCCGCACTGGTGTGGCCATCCTACAATGCTGAAAGTCGGCGTGGGGCGCCCCGTTGGCCTGTGAGATGGCGTCAGTAGCGGACCGATGTGCGAATAGGCCGAAGGCAGCACAACAATATTTTCTGACTGACACCACAAGGCGCTGAGATGCCAAGATCCGGATGGCACCGAGGTGATGTCTAAGTTGCGGACTGATGTGCGAATGGGGCCAAAGGCAGCGTAACAATATTTTTTGTATGGAAGATACCACTAGGCGTTGAGATGCCAAGATTCGGATGGCACTGAGGTGATGTCTAGCAAGTTGGTGTGGTCATCCTACAATGCTGAAACTCGGCGTGGGTCACCCCATTAGCCTGTGAGATGGCGTCAGTAGCGGACCGATGTGCGAATAGGCCGAAGGCAGCACAACGCGCCAAGATCCGGATGTCACCGTGGTGGTTTCATAGTTGAGAGGCACTTCATCTGCAGTGGGGCGCCGAGATCCGGATGGCACCGAGGTGATGTCTAGCAAGTTGCTGTACTGGTGTGGTCATCCTACAATGCTGAAACTCGGCGTGGGTCGCCCCATTAGCCTGTGAGATGGCGTCAGTAGCGGACCGATGTGCGAATAGGCCGAAGGCAGCACAACGCGCCAAGATCCGGATGTCACCGTGGTGGTTTCATAGTTGAGAGGCACTTCATCTGCAGTGGGGCGCCGAGATCCGGATGGCACCGAGGTGATGTCTAGCAAGTTGCTGTACTGGTGTGGTCATCCTACAATGCTGAAACTCGGCGTGGGTCGCCCCATTAGCCTGTGAGATGGCGTCAGTAGCGGACCGATGTGCGAATAGGCCGAAGGCAGCACAACGCGCCAAGATCCGGATGTCACCGTGGTGGTTTCATAGTTGAGGCACTTCATCTGCAGTGGGGCGCCGAGATCCGGATGGCACCGAGGTGATGTCTAGCAAGTTGCTGTACTTGTGTGGTCATCCTACAATGCTGAAACTCGGCGTGGGTCGCCCCATTAGCCTGTGAGATAGCAGTTCTTTGGATTTGGGCCTGGCTCGTCTGCTGTAGTGGGGCGCCCCTTTACCGTTTCAGTTGCCATTCAGCTGAGTTTCGGCTGCTCTTGATGCTACAGCGACAGGCGGCTGCAACAGGACTCTCAAAATGGCGGCCTGTTCTTTGGATTTGGGCCTGGTCCACTAAAATGGCCCTGGGACACCTTAGAACTCGGACGCTCGATTTTTTTTTCCTTTCCTGTACATGCAAAAAAAGGTAAATGCCCGGTACGTTACACGCTTCATCTGCCACGATGAACTCTCTAGAGGAACCGAAAAAAAATATAGTTGTGGTAACTATACCATGCATCGTCATATGGAGAGGTGGCACCAATTAATTATAGTGCTGCATAAAAGAGAGATTTGGAGGAGAACCCCTGACCTGCTAGTACATTCATCAAAGAAGTGGCACTGAGAGCTTCAGAGGCAAGGGAAACGGTCCCAAATATTTAGAAGAACTTTGGAAAGATTAAAATGACATGTTTAGATTGTGGCAAATTTATTTCATGTGGACATCTGAGTGTTACTCTAATAAATACAGCATATGAACATCATCATAGTCGATGGTTGGTAGAGACATTTTGACTATATCCTGGACCTGCCCGTCCTCGCCCAAAATGGCGCCAGAATAAATGGGACTCGTAACTCCTTGTTGTGTACTGGTTGCAGAACCTTGAAATCACGAGATACGTATGCAGTTTTGAAGCACATGGCGGGCGGGGACGAGAATTGATTGAATATTTCGACATCCCTATTGATATTAAGTTCTGATGTGTTATTGATTACTGTACTGTTGAAAGTTCGAATTAACGTCACCCATGGTACTTGCCCGCAAATGTATATCTAGATAATTTTATTGTAACTGGCCCTGTCGTATTTTAATTATAAAATGTACGTCCACCGATTCCGTAACTGTTAGACACCTTAGTTCTTGCAACCTAATGGCCCGCCCGTTACGTTCCTCTACAGTGTAAATGTCTATTCATCATATACGATTACAGTTTGCTCCGTGGCCGGCCCACGTGGTTATAGGCTCGTATTTGTATAATGAAATTTTCACAATAAAGGTTTTTAAAAGAAAACATGGTAGTAGTATATACATTGGTAAAGTTTTTAATAATAGTCACTGTTTTAGAATCATTAAAAGGCAAGTGAAATAAAGCAGACCAATTACATGAAGGGTAAAAGGTATAATACGAAGGAACGCAGTAAAGATAAATGGTCAAGGGCTGTTGTGTTTTCTATTCCTGCAACATAAAGTGATCGATAAGAATCTCATATTCAGGCGTATCGGCGACTAAGACAGCAGGTCGACCCTCTTTTGCTCAACGGCTCCGTCATGGGACGAAGAAACGCTCTTTTTCTCGAAAAAAGAATATATTTTACTTGCAGGACAGTTGTAAAATTTCCGGGAAAGTACATTAGCCTGGAACATTATAACATATATTTAAGAAAAAATAATGTTCGGAAGTAATGAAAAGCGTAATTTTTAGGTCATATGACCAAGCCTTTCATCATTACAATAAGAAAAGTAAAATGAACCAATGAAAAGTTTTATTAACAAGTCACATGACTTGTTATGCTTACGTTACGCGCTGCGCGCCCCGGATGACTTCCGGATGCGCTAACGCGGCGCGTCATATGACGCATTACGCGACAACGCAGGTACAGAATATAGTCAAAATGTCTCCACCAACCAGCGGTCGGAACACAACCCCTTTCAGCAGGCTAAATAGTTCTGTTAAATGACAACAGAAGGGACAGGCAACAAGAACCATCAGTCAAAGAGGGGAGGGCTAGTTCTTCTCTACCGGGTTACATTGGGGCGCTACCGGAACTGATCGAATTGGTAGTCTACAGTGTTTCTGGATGTTTCAGACTGAAGCTGGGGTTAGCATGAGAGCAGCACCATTTCGTAGCTCCGTCGTGGTCATTCCGCAACCAATCATGGCAGCCGTTCTTTATCGTTATTTTGGGCGGGGTGGGTGGCGGAGCAGAGCTGTTTTGCAGCCATCATTGTGTGGAGTTCAGTTCATCTCACTAGTTTTGTATTTGTCATGAGGGGTTGTTCCTAATGTTTCTATTTTAGCGAGGTCAAAAAGAGATCCCATTAGTGGCCTACTGATTTTGCTCGATTCCTTTTCTTTTTTTTTACACGATTTTTCGTTATCTGCAAAGACTAAACAGAGTATTGCGACTCTGTGTTTGTTTGTAAATAGAGAATGAACCAAAGAGAACTAATTCTAAAACAGTAAATACTTGGATAACAATGAATCAAATGGAGAGAGAAGCAGGCACGACGGATTACAATGGGGGCAAAGACCTGCGTTAACTACCTTTCACTATCTGCAAAGAGAGAGTACTCCTAATAGAAATGAGGGGGGGGGGCACCATTCAAAGCAGATCAGTGTGCATAAACACGAAAATGTTTTCACTTACCACGTACTTGACATTCGACAGCTTATGATATTTGCTATTAAAAAACCATTGAAATTCACTGAAAAAACCATAGGTTATAGACCATATATAGTTAGGAATTAGCATTTACAAAACCTTGAAAATTCACTGAAAAAACCATAGGTTATAGACCATATATAGTTAGGAATTAGCATTTAAAAAACCTTATTTTACTCACACAAAACCATTGAAATTCCATATATAGTTAGTTGCACTAACTATATATCGCGCACCTGCAATCCACTGCTGATGATGTCACATATTACATCATTCATGACATGGTCAGTGACATCACTGATGACATCACTGATGACATCTCAAATGACATCACTGATGACATCACTGATGACAACATCCAGTGACTGTATGTTTCTGTAAAGTTAAAATGTGTCTTACATATTGAAGAATGAGTGGAAGTATAAGTGTCTGGACAAAGGATTTAGTAGGTGCATGACTGAATGCATGAGTGAGTGATTAAATGTGTCTCACTGAGTGCATGGGTTAGTGACTAAAGTGTCTTAATTTGTGCATCATTATGTCTGTTGTTCTGTAAACTGCTGCATGTTTTGATCAGTAGCTATATGATTAACTATATGGGTTACTGATTGATTGTCCAAGTATTTGTATGGGAGACTGAGTGTGTGTGTGGCTGGCTGGGAGGTGTGTGACTCTGTGCAGATCAATGTGTACTTGTATCAATGATTGTATAACAAGGTAAGTATGTGTTAGTATATGTTTGAAAATGTAAGGTGCTCTATGTTTAACTGTATAGACAAGAAAATGGAAGTGTCATTGATTCTTTACAGGACTGACTAGGTGTGTGAGTAACTCCATGGATGAGTGGCAGACTGTGAGTGTCTGTATAGGTGTATGAGTGCATATGATAGTGTTGTAAAGATGAGTGATTGTATGTATGAATGATAGTATGGGTGAATGAGTGAAGGTGTGTGTAGACGTAGGAATCAGTGAGTGCGTATGTAGTAACTAGTATTGGTGTGTCAATGGTTTCAAAAATTATATTCTGTATTTAACACTGGGTGAAACAGAGGTTATATTAAAATGTGAGGAGATGCATTGTATTGTCACATGAATGATATCATCAGTGATGTGGTCATTGATGTCAAATGAGATGTCATCAGTGATGTCATCAGTGATGTCATTTGAGATGTCATCAGTGATGTCATCAGTGATGTCACTGACCATGTCATGAATGATGTAATATGTGACATCATCAGCAGTGGATTGCAGGTGCGCGATATATAGTTAGTGCAACTAACTATATATGGAATTTCAATGGTTTTGTGTGAGTAAAATAAGGTTTTTTAAATGCTAATTCCTAACTATATATGGTCTATAACCTATGGTTTTTTCAGTGAATTTTCAAGGTTTTGTAAATGCTAATTCCTAACTATATATGGTCTATAACCTATGGTTTTTTCAGTGAATATATATATATATATATATATACCATAGGGGTTCACAAGAAAACAATCATAACATACATTGACAACGATTTTTCTTAAATTACATATATCTTTAGAGACCACATGTCAATGTATAGAATGCCCAGATCCTCTATTCAGCATTTGAACCTGTCCAACAAGCAGAACTAGGCTACAAATAACATGTTTGACAATTAGACAGTTCATCAATGTTTCCGTATCTGTCATTGTGAATGAATGAGACCATCTTCAGGACTATGGATATTTGAAGATGATTGAAGCCCAAAGCTATTGTCTAGATCTTTCTCCCACCTTCCAGAACCAGGGCACCAGTGTATAAAAGAAGTACCTCAGATACCACCACTTCAGTAGAATTCTGGACCTGTGGAAACTCTGCCAGGAAGAAGGACTGCTGCACTGCAACAAGGACTGCACTCTGCTGGACTGATGCTCTGAAGGGACTGCTGTCCTGCTGTGCTGGCCGGCTACCTGATGCCTTCTTGACTGGGTGTGAAGAATTACACCAGAAACCCATCTTGAACCCAGGACCCCAGAATGACTCAAAGGACTAGTCTGCTGGGCTCCTGATCTGAGCCTCAGGGACATAAAAGGCTTCCCAACAACTCCTGGACCAGTCATCAGTGACCCCCAGGTGATGTCCCTCGGGTGCTGGACCCTTGGTGTGGCTCAGCGGGCTCTTAAATCAAGCTTTTGGGATTTTTACAACTGCAAATGGTCCTGTGCGCACTGGAACCACACAGTTAGCATTCAAAATTCAGTGTGATCCCCCGCCTGCTCATCTCCTCACTCAGCAAGCATCGATCAAATATGAGGACCGTCAACGTGACGCTCCAGCCCACCTGTAGGCAACATTCGATCTGCTCTTCGCACCACCACGACCACTGCCAGTGATGATCTCCTTGCTCTCTGGGACCCTCTCCAACTCAAACAGGACTCTTGGCACATAACTTGAGAAGGTAAACATTCAGCTGGACTAATCTGGGACTTTATCTGACCTGCGCTCCATTGCAGGTGGCTTGAACTTTTGCTGCTGACTCGGTCCAGTGCAACCAGATAGCCGCTGGTGGCACTTTCTGCTTTAAGCACTATTTTACAGTTTATTCTATTATTTTTCTCTATTTTATAACCTAGGGTTGGATCTTTTTGCGTGTGTTTTCACTGTATTACTGATTGAAATGTTGCACAAAGACCTTGCGCATTTCCTCTACGTACAGCCTGAATGCTCTGTGCCAAGCTACCAGGGGGTTGAGCACAGGTTAATTTGAGGTTTGCTTTTGCCTTACCCTGACTAGGATTGTGGTTGCTGCTTGACCAAGGCTCTCACCCCAGTCAACCAGTAAACCAATTTTTAACAACTGCAAAATGGAAATCTTAATATTTACTAATGAATGGAACATAATGATATTCTATGGCATATAAAAATATAAAGAAGTTTTAATGTTAGAAAAAAAAGAAAGAAAGAGAGACAGAAGAAATATAGAGGTCAAAGAAGATAGGAGAGAAGAGAATAGAAGGTCTGCAATATAAGTAAGAGACAATGATTGAAGCTGTAACAACATATGAAAATATATTCTTAGTTTGGTATATATGAACAATAAACCAAAATGTATATCAGTATTCATTTCTAAAGCTATTCATGAAATACAGATGTTATAGTCAGTAACAGAATCCTGCCTGGTTGCTCATACCTGAACATGGTTAATTCTTTGTTGGTGATCATGACCATGTATTACGACCTTCTCTTAATTACATTTGGCATATGATCCTCACTTAGCAAAGGATCCTGAAGTCTCATAACAAAGTTATGAAAATCATGGTACAGCATATTGTGTATCACACCTTCAGTGATGCGAATTGTAAATCTCAACACCTCTTCTATAGGCAGTGTCTTAAGCGCTTGCACACAACCTCCATGGCTTCAGGAATCAAAATGAGGGAATATAGTTGCATTTTTCAACGGTAAGCCCAACATCATGGTTGTTGAAAAGCCTGCAATGACATTCATTATTGTGTTTGCAATTGAGCACCATTTCTGTTCTTTGTAGTTTGTGGATTCATGGTTGAAGTTCCTGCTTGTTGTCTCATGTAACTATGCCTGTTCATCTGTGCTGTATGATTACACTAATGCAGTATGAGACAATATCAGACTCTCCTTTATGCCACATGGCATGTCTGTGAACACTATGTTCAAGTATACAGTTTCATTGAGCATGGGTTAAAATGCATCCCTTCCAACATTACCTACAAACATGTCTTTATGTGATAGTATGTCCTCATTTTTAGGAGAATCTGCTGCTCCTGATGGGGTGTCTTTGTGATTGACCCAATGTCACTCTCAAGAAATACATCACACATAAAATCAAGAGAACCTGATGCCAGTTCTGTCTATTAATGAAAGTGCTCTGTATGGTGGAAATGGCCGGACCCATGGACTCCCAGACCCTGCAATGCCTCCAGCTCAAGGACATTGCACATGCTGCATCAGGCCTCATTAAGGGCCTAACACATTAAGACCACATCACTTCTTAAGGGATGGAACTCCTTTGGTTTCTCGCACCATTTTCAAAACCAGCTAAATCAACTGCAGAAAACTGAAAAACAGCATTCCAATCTATCCCAGGTAATAGCTCATAGGTAAATATGTGTAACTTTAAAAGGCAACAGATATTCTATAATTATGAACGCAGGAAAGGATAATGTTAAACCTGTCAGCCTTAGGGTGGTATTCCCCACAAACATTTTGCCTTACTACTCCCTTTTTTGTTGACCTCATTTTGTGTTGTCCTTAGGACTCTAAACAGTTTATTAGTGCTAAGATGCTTGTGCTCTATCTTTTAAACATGGTGAAATCAGCTTACAGCCAATTGGCACGTTTAATGTCCTTGATGAGACACTTTCTACCGGCCCATCATAACATTTGTTATCAAAAGTGTCCTGGCTCAGGGAAGGCTCCAAATAATCGTCGAATACTCTAATTCCCATTTCTAATTAAGGATCACTGTGTGGATACTTTTACACTTTAGAGAGACCAGACAGAACCATATTATACTGGCAATAATGCATTTGATTAAAATCTTAAATAGATGGTTGAGCATCACAATCATGTTTGAAGTAATGCATAGTTAGAGCTGCCAATCCAATATTATATGATAATTCCTATTTATATACCCAATACATTACATTCATGGGTTCAAGTTGGCACATTGTTTTATTCAGGACAGCAAATAAAATCTATTCACATATTATCAAATAAGACCTTTGTTACATGCCCACATATTATTGAATCAGCAGACACATGATTTGCTCCTTCACATGTGCCATGAAAGGTTTTCATAGTCAAAGTGTGATAATTGTCTAAGCTTGGGAGTCCACTTAGTTCTATGAGTCATGATAGGCCAGTAAGTCCAACACAGTCTTTTGTACTGGATAAATGTTAATTGATTTTAAAATACCATCTCATGAAATGTTGACATTAAAAATGGTTATACTGGTCACCTAGCACTGAGGGTCCATCCTATTTCAGCAGACCTTTCAGCTTTCAACAAAGCATCCTTCTGTGAATCGGTCCAATAGTGCATTTCATGTACAGTAGTAGCTAGGATTACCCAGTTATTACAGTTATGCATTATAAAGTTTTACCTTACAATGCATGTTAGGTTTAAACTGTTTCTTTAAGGCCTATACATCATCTTAAAGGTCATAAATTATCTCCATGATTAATTATATAAACTGTTAGAAAAGGGCTTTCTGATTGGCAAATGTATGCACCCTGTGCAAGCAGGAACCTCCAATGTACTCAGAGTAAGCTAGATACAAACTAAAAGATAACATGTGCTTACCCTCTGATGCTTGGCACTGAGCAGTCAGGCTCACCTAAGAGGCAATGTGTAAAGTATTTGTTCAACACACACCGTAACACAATGAAAACATCACACAAATAGTCCACATAGGGATAGCAAAATAGATAATGTTATGAGTAAAACAAGACCAAAACAACTAAAATCCAATAGGTAGAACTCGAGTCATGATGTTTTAAAAATTAAATCAAAACATAGCACTTAGAGTCAAATAGCACCAATCAGCAACATCTGGTCATGCTAGACCAGGGTAAATCCAAAGTTCAGGTGGACCACAATGGAGGGTAGGCTGGCTACAGGACTCATGCCGGTCCTGCTGAGGCACATCAACTTTGAGGACTAATACGAGGAGCAAATGTATCATCCTTGATCCTGTGGATGTAGGCGATGCATCTGTTTTGATACGTCCAGTCAGTGAAGCCTCATCAATTAACCCCTTTGCAATGCAGGCAATGCGTCATGAAGAAGTGGAGTCTGATGCAGCGATGTCATTGGGCAGCGTCAGTGTTGAAGAGCGATGCATTGGTTCCAATCAGCGCAAAGTCATCAATGCATGAATTCTGCTGAAGAAGCACAGAAACCAGCACTTCCAAGGGCCTAGGACTGGATTGGCACCATTTGGTAAGGCAGGCTCACATACGACAGAGTCTAGGTGCTGTTGAAGAATTGGAGAAAGTCTTTGATGGCCCTGAGACCTCAGAACAGAAGGCAAGCCACCAAGCCCTTGGAGTCACTCTGGGTTCAAGTAAGATGGTTCCAGTCCTTTTCCTCAGCAGAGCGGAGGATAGCAAGCAGCTGGCAACAGGCAGCACATCAGAGCAGAAAAGCAGTTCTTCCAGATCAGCAGTTTTTATAAAAGTAGTACTTCTGAAACAGCAATGTTAAATCCAACGTTACCAATAAAGAGGACTTATCATTACCATTCAAAAAATATAAAACATGAAGCAGCTACTCCCTTCTAACCAGGAATTACAGCTTAAAAGTGTATTACGGAATTTCCCAATGTTAACCTATGAGAAAAGTAGACATCACAGTAGTGAAAAACAAATGTGGCTTTTCGTCACTACCAGTACATTCAAAACTTGAAAGTACATGTCCTAACTTTTACTTACCCAGCACCCGGCTCTATGGGCTACCTAGGGCCTACCACAGGAGTGACATGTGTATAGTAAAAGGAGAGTTTAAGTCTTTGCAACTAGTTTTAAATACCATGTCGAAGTGGCAGTAAACTGCATACACAGGCCCTGCAGTGGCAGGCCTTAAACATGTTTGAAAGGCTACATGTGTGGGTTACACAATCAGTGCTGCAAGCCCACTAACAACATTTAAGTTACAAGTCCTGAGTATATGGTATACCACTTTACAAGGAATTTACAAGTAAACTAAATATGCCTATTGTGCATACACAAATGTTACCATGTTTATGAGAGAAACACGTGCACCTTATCACTGGTCAGTAGTGGCAGGGTGCTCAGAGTCCTAAAGTCAACAAAAAGATCACAAAAAAGAGGAGGAGGAAGACAAAAATGTTCGTGACCTTTCAAGAAGGCCATTTTCAAACATACACCATTTGTGAAAAGTTAAAATATTGTTAAAGTGTCTGAACACTCCTATTCTCCCGTATGCCTTTGTCTTGCAAGGTTAATGGTTTGTTGACAGGAAAGTGATAGTTGCAGGAAAATCCGTTTTTTTCAAGACTGATCTTGATTTTCTAATGCATTGATGTATTTGTCTGTGCAAACCTAATAAAAAAGCGGAGTGCCGCATAGATAGAAATAGATGGATGACAACTGACAAATGTAGGAAACAGAGAAGTGGAACATAAAAATCATTTAAACATTTGACTAGTGCTCCCATTTCCTGGATTGATCGGGGATAATGGACATATTGAATATGTTTGCTTTCAACGTCTCCCCAAATGCCAGATGTGTTTGTTTCCTGATAGATGAAAACATACAGTTCTGTAGTTTAGATATTTTTCAGGTAAAGCCTTGGTTTGCTCTTAATGTGTACTCTTTAGTGATTTCTAGATATGACATAGAATGGCGTCTTGTGCTCTTTCCCAAGGACACACTGTTTCTCAGAGTTAGGTTTGTCTGTATGTTTTTATATGAGTTTGAATCTGAATAATGTATTATTTACTGTCATTACTCATAAAGCTTTCTTTTCAGCTAGTTTTTTTTATTAAATAGTATTTCTGTCAACTAAGGAAGAGGCATAATTAATGTTAGGCAGATGCATGCCATGCTGCCATTAATGTATTTTTCTCAGTTATTTCAGTTATGATGCACTTATTGGGCCACCAAGATATTGCACTATTTCCAGGGCAAAGTTGGTGCAGCTGATTGCCATTGGTGGGTACTGGCACTCATTGTCGAGGCACGGGACTCCTTTTTTATCATCAGACTTTGATCCACAGCAAAAAAAGATAAAGTTCAAATAGGGGAAAAAACGAGGACGTGAAAGAGAGGAAAACAGAAACAAATGGGAGAGACAGGGATGGAAAAATCATTTGAAGGCAGCTAAAGAGGTGGATGAAGAATGTTCAGCCTTGGCATACTGCAAAACTGGCCTTCAGCAGTGCTTGCAGTGGGTTACTTATTAAAAAAAAAACATTACTTCCCTACATTTACATATTCGCAAATTATTTAAGAACTGATATTTTTCAGCTGGTACCCATAACTCCAGGTTGCCATTTTTTTATTCAGGTTCCGATACTTCTCATAACTGCAGCAGGTAAGCCCGGGAGGCAGCAGAAGTATATCGGCCATGTTGATGGTTGCACGCTCTAAATTAGTTACATCAATGATAAAAATGTTCACTACCCTTCTGTCATGTCACACCCCACAGTTTTCTATCCTGGTTCGCCAGAAGTTTGGTTTTCCAGGGGCCTTGCCATGTTCTCATCACAAAATAATTATTAACTCACCATCCCTATAGTCTAGTTTTCATTTTCATTTTTTCCAGATGTGTCAGTTCTTGTTTGCTTACTGTAGCTAAGAAGGGATTCTGTGTTTCGTGGGGAGCGACCCTTGACCCTGTTCTCAGGCAGGTCGCTCCCCACGCCGCGCAGCTCCACCTGACTGTGCCGTCTCTCCCGCCCTGCTGCTGCCACGAGTTTGCGCCACCAGGACTCTCCCTGGACATCTCCTCTGCCATCCTTAATTATCTCACTGCCATTCTCATCTGTTCTGCTGTTCTCTGCCACCCTCTTTATTTATTTTTCTGCCATTCTCTTCTGTTCTACTATTCTCTTCCGTCCTCTTTATTTATTTCTCTGCCTTTCTCTACTGTTTTGCTGTCCTTCTCCCTAGGTCATCGCCCTTTTTCCTTAGCTCATTCCCACCCAAATGTATTCCCGCTGCCGGGTCCCCTGCGGCCCTGCCCCCTCGCTCACCTATTCGCCCACGCACCCACCTCCCAGCTGCTCCTCTCTCCCACCTGCCCTTCTTAATGGAGGCCGCTGCATGGCTGCACGGCTGGCACGCTGAATTCAAGCCAGTCTGCACCCGTCTGTGCCTATTCGGTGCCCAGCGCCAGACCCCCTGCCCCCACAAGAGCCACGACACCTGACGACGCTATGACGCCAAACTCCTCCATGCACTCAACCCCAACCGACCAACCACCTGCTTCCAGGCTAACCCGAAGCTGACCCATGGACCTTTCACTGCTGAAACTGCAGCTTAACCAGCCCGCGTAGACCTGCACATCTGGCCCCTCCCACCAGGGCAGGCCACAACCACCTCAGATGCATATTACTCAACACCTGCTTAGTCCACAAACATGCCGTCGAACTCTGGGATCTTCTCGACTCATCCTCACGGAACGTCACCTTCCTGATGGAGACCTGGCTGAACCCCTCATCGGCACCCAACATTGCCATAGCCATCCCGGATGGCTACAAGGTCACCCACAGGGTCCGCACCAACAGACCGGTAGGAGGAATCGCCATTGTCCACAAGAATACCTTCAGAATCTCGACCGGCACCGAAGACACCCTCAGCACCGCAGAACACCTGCACTTCCAGATCCACATCGATCCCAATACCACCCTCAGAGGAACCCTCGTCTACAGAACCCACCAACCCCGGTCACAGTTCAGCGAATCCATCACCGGCACCGTCAGCTCGCACACCTTGGCCTCCACAGACTACATCCTCCTCGGGGACCTGAACTTCCACCTCGGGAGCGCCAACGACAGCAACTCCACCACCCTGCTCGACAACCTCGACAACCTCGGACTCAAACAGCTCATCATGACACCCACCCACTCTGCCGGACACACACTCAACCCCTTCTTTTCCGCCAGCAACCACATCACCTTCAGGCACATCACCGAACTCCACTGGACCGAGAACCACTGCATCCACTTCTCCTTCGAGAAAAGAACAGCACACAACCAACCTGCAAGGAACCCCCCACCATAGCTGGAACAAGGTCACCGAAGACCAACTAATCACCACCCTCGCCCAAGACCCACCAACCGACCACACCAACACTGACACAGCCAGCTGTAACCTCAGGCAATGGATCGACGACTGCGCCAACACTCTCGCCCCGATCAAGAAACCCTCAAACAGATGCACCAACATAAGGGCCATCTGGTTCACCACTGACATCCAGGAATCCAAGCAGACCTGCCGAAGATTCGAGAAGAAGTGGCGCCACGAACAGACACTGGACAAACATGCAGCCCTCAAGAACTCCAACTGCAGGCACCAACAACTCATTTGAACCGCCAAAAGGACCTCCTTCAAGGAACGCATTGAGAACAATGCACACAACAGCAAAGAGCTCTTCAACATCGTGAAGGAACTCGCCAACCCCAGCTCCAGCTCTAACGACATCCAGCTGACACAAGACCTCTGCGACTCTCTGTCACTCTCTGGCCACCTTCTTCCACCACAAGATTACAGACATCTACGGCAGCTTCAACACTCAGACCACCCCAACAGCCACCGACAACTCAGGCTCACCCCAAACCCCCCCCCACCGACACCAGCCTCCTGCTCTCCTGGAACCATGTCAACGACAAAGACACCATCGAAACCATAAACACCTCCCACTCCGGCTCACCTTCAGACCCCTGCTCTCACCACATCTTCAACAAAGCGAGCTCCATCATCGCACCCCAACTCCACAAGATCTTCAAAAGCTCCTTCGAGACCGCCAGCTTCCGGGAGAGCTGGAAACACGCAGAGATCAATGCCCTACTCAAGAAACCCATGGCAGACCCAAAGGACCTTAAGAACTTCTGGCCTATCTCCCTGCTCCTGTTCCCGGTGAAAGTCATCGAGAAGATCGTCAACAAACAACTGACCCACTTCCTCGAAGAGAACAACACCCTAGACTCGTCCCAATCCGGATTCCGCAGCAACCACAGCACCGAAACCGCCCTCATCGCCGCCACCGATGACATCAGGACCCTGTTGGACAACGGCGAAACCACGGCCCTCCTCCTCCTAGACCTCTCGGCCGCCTTCAACACCATCTGCCACCACACCCTACACACACAACTCCACAACGCAGGGATCCACAACAAAGCCCTGGACTGAATCACCTCCTTCCTCACTGACAGAACCCAGAGAGTCCGCCTCCCTCCATTACGACCCGAAGCCACCAAGATCACCTGCGGCGCACCCCAATGTTCATCCCTCAGCCCGACCCTTTTCAACGTCTACATGACACCGCTCGCCAACATCATCTGATCACACAACCTCAACATCGTCTCATAGCCTACGACACCCAGCTGATACTCTCCCTCACCAAGGACCCCGCCACTGCCACGACCAATACCAACTTCCACGAAGGAATGAAGGCTGTCGCAGAATGGATGAAGAACAGCCGACTGAAACTGAACTCAGACAAGACGGATGTCCTCATTCTTGGCTCCACCCCCTCCGCCTGGGATGACTCCTGGTGGCCAGCCTCGCTGGGAGCTGTGCTGACACCCAATGACCATGCTCGCAACCTGGGGTTCATCCTGGACTCATCACTGTCAGTGACCCAGCACGTCAGCTCCGTCCTCTCCTCCTGCTTCAACACCATCTGCATGCTTTGCAAGATCTACAGATGGATCCCCACCGGAACCAGAAGGATGGTCACCCAGGCCCTTGTCACCAGCAGGCTGGACTACGGCAATGCCCTTTATGCGGGAGCTATGGCCAAACTCCAGAAAAGACTTTAACGCATACAGAACGTCTCTGCACGCCTCATCCTCGACATCCCCCACCACAGACACATCTCTGCCCACCTAGGAGACCTGCACTGGCTCCCTGTCAACAAGAGGATCACCTTCAAGCTCCCCACCCACGCTCACAAAGCACTCCACAATGCGGACCAACATACCTCCAAACCTCACCTCACCTTCTACACTCCTAACCGCCAGCTTCGCTCCTCTGACCTCGCCACCGTTCCACGCATCCACTGAAAAACCACCAGTGGCAGATCTTTCTCCCACCCCGCCGCCAAGACATGGAACACCCTCTTCACCCACCAACGACAGACCCAGGTCCTGCTGACCTCCAGGAGACTTCTCAAGACCTAGCTGTTCGAGAGGTATCAGCTCCACCCCCCCTCCCTTTTTAGTGCCTTGAGACCCTCGTGGTTAAGTATTGCACTCTATAAATATCTGATTGATTGATTGTTTGCTTCCTGCAGAAGTATAATTTAGGTTAAGTTTGCTCTTCAAGAATTCTCTGTTATGTGAGGCATTATCCTAACCTCTGGTCTTATCCTTCTAAATTCCTAATCTCGTACACCGAAGTTTGCAAAATAGATTCTACCATTTTTACTTTAAACACTTCTCTTTTTGAGGAGGCCAGTCAGGTTTCAACAATTAAGCACAATACTCAGGAAGGGCTGGTGCCATGTAAGCAACTGTCATAGCATGCCATCACAAGAAGGTGCCAGATGTAAAATATTACCTCAAATGTCATTTTTCAACAGAAGAGAAGCAGCCAAGAAGCAAAATGGGATTTTGCTTCCGATTATGAAAATCATTGCACCGAATATGATATAGACCATGTTTTTCTCTGTACTGTAGAACTGTACATTCCTTTACAGCAGGTTCTGACACTATCTTCTTTAATACGATTTCAAAAGCAAGGGAATGAATACATGTTCTCATTGTTCCATTTAAGTGCTGTCTGTAGAGTTTATCAATATTTACAGCACATCACTGAAAATATTGAGCAGAAAATAGCTGTAATAAAATGTTAACAGAACCTTGGCCAATGTTTAATTGCCTATCGTTTTTTTAATTAACTTGCAATAGGTAAAACTGAGTGGAATGGAAAGAAAGGGTTAACACAGTAATTAAGTTTCTTAACCACATCCTGATATTTTAGTAATTCATCATAAAAAACGTGCATTGTATTTAGGCCCTTTAACTGAAACCCCCTTTAAACCTTTGGGCAAAAATCTTAGTTGCTACAGAGTGGATGCGGAAAGTATGTTTTGACAAGATAGTTGCACAGGGACCTCACAGGCACTTTGGTGTCATGGTTCGTCACCATGAACAGGTGCTCTGGGTCAGGGTAGAGCTGTTTGAGGAGCATACATTTAACTAAGAATTTCTATGTGTTAGTGCATTTGTTTCAGACAGCACAGACTAAGGGCCTGATTATGATTTTGGCAGTGTGGGAACGGGCAGCCACGCAAGCGCCTGCTCCCACACCGCCAAATTTGTCTGCCTATCACCCACCAGATCAGGAGTTTTCTCCTGGTCTGGTCAACAATTATTTGGTGGTCCCAGGCAGTGAGCTTTGGAAAGGCACCGCAATGGGAATGCCAAAGCTAGTTTCTGCACTGCATGGACTGTTAAGTCCATGCAGTGCAGGAACTGGGGGTGCATTCATACAGAGGAGAACACCATGTGCCCCCTTGCATGCATCCCCATGGCCGGAGGCAACAGGGAGCCTTGTAGGGCCCCCTCAATTTCCTCACCACCACCATTTTCATGGTGGGCTCACTGCCATGAAAAGAGTGGATGTGAGGAACCTCGTAATATGCTGGGTGGTGGTGCAGCAGCACTGCCAGCATATTGTGGCCTCAACTCGCTGCAACACCACCAAGGGATCACTGATCCCTTGTGGTTGTACCGGTCCTTTGGTGGTCCGACAGCCAAACTCGTAATAGGGCTGTCGTACCGCCAGTGCCCGCACCGCCACCTTGGTTACGGTGGGCCATCGGTCCTCCGTAGTCATAATCAGGCCCTAAGTGTGAGCCTGCAACAGCTGTCTTCGGTTGGTTTGAGTTCTCTGCAGCTCATGCACCAACTTAAAGAAATTCAGACTTAAATGTTCGTGATTTAGAAAACAGGGGCTCTGACCTGCACCAAGCACAGCAAAAAAGTCCAGCACCCCTACTTTTCCCTAATTTCTTTCAAAATATCAAGGCTTAGTGGATTTAAAACCAGCTAATGCCTCTTTCTTCAAGCCCTTCCCATCTTTTTGTCAAACATTAGCAGGTTCTTTTACATTCCTGCTGTCTCAATTTGTCACTGTTTTCCTCTCTTTTGCTTCCTCCTACTTGCTCTCTTCTCTGGCTTTGCCTCTCTGTGATGGTAAAGAAGTCCTGTTTCCAGAAAAAGAGTGCAAATGTTCACTGCTTCAAACACTGGCACTAATTTAACACCAGAGTCCTATAGTATAACATGAACATTGCAAAGTCTAATTTAAGACAGGTTGTTTGCCACAGTTTGGTGTTGACTGGAGTATTTAATAGTAGAATAACTGTAGCAGCACTCTTTTACAACCATAAACAGTGGTACGCGGTTGTCATAGGAACTTGAAAGATGTGCTGTATTTCGTTGCAGAAGTAGCAGCATTTGTCTACATATCTGAAGTAAACAACCACACAACAACTGAACAACACAAGTCAATATAACACATGTAAAAGATATAAGGGTACAACACAACAAATCAGCCAATACAGGATGCAACAGAGCAACTTTAGTTCAACACAAGAAAATCACATTGCAATAATGCAGCACAAACGCAGCAGCACAAAAAAAGGACACACCATCAAAACAAAACGCTATACCACATAAGTGCAAAAAGAATCTTGTCACACAGTATCACCTCCCGAAGTCAACATTCGTAACACTGTGGTAAAAGGTGCTTGCAGTAAGCAGTACTATGACTTATTACTGGGGCCAGACTGGTCTATGGAGGAATAATGTAGTCTGCTATGTACTGGTCTGATAGATAGGTCAAGGCACCGTTTCTTTGCTGTTTGTGGGCCTGTTTTAAGGTGTGCTGGGCCATTTTCTCTGTTGATTTCCCTGATATTAAAGCATACGTTGCCTGCAGCATGGTCAAATGCACGTAGTCTTCCATACCTTGGAAGAGAATTATAAAGTGTTTCTTTACAAGTTCAAAACTGCCCCAATTTTCATATATGGGTTACTTTTTGAGCTATCGAATTTACTAATCGTGCCCGACCAATTTTTCATCCTAGTCCGACTCTGCTCGTTACCAAGGGGACAAGTCAAAAATGCTCTGTGATTCAGCCCTGGATGTAACACAGGAATGATATGCATCTGAGTTGTGCTTGTCACTTTGGGCGTATTGTTCCAAATCGATCTTTGTTCTCTTATCCGTGAATTCTGGAGAACGATTTGAATGATTCTTGAAGTCAATTGGAGAAGTAGAGGAGAATAATTTATAATCAGAGAGCAATATTATTGTTTATATTAAATTATATGTATATATGATATTAACATGGTAGATCTAGATTTGCTCTAGATGGCGTCTTCGTTTATTTGGATTAAAAGTTTCATCTTGGAAGTGGATTGTTTTGCCTAAGTCTTGCAATGTCTTTAGATGGAACTTCTGCTTTACCTACTGCTCCATCCGAGTGCCGCCTCCAATATTTGAAAGCTAAAGAGGAAAAATAGACAAATACATTTTGTTTTTCTCATTTCGATGAGATGTGGCTACGGTAGGTGAAATTGCTAATACTATTTCACGTTTGATCTGCATAAGCTTTGCAAAGATTCTGTGCATTGCGCAAATAATGCAAAGGCCTTTGTCTTCATGAAAATAGTATGGGAGTTTAAGCCTTGATTGTAAAGGTCATGTGGGATCTGTTGAATGTACCAAAACTGTATTGATTTTGATTCTATTCCATTTATAGTGTTTTTCCTTGAATTTCACCATCTATAGCATATTAGAAGTATACACAAGACAGAACTTACATGTGGCATAATTGTGGCATGCTGTTTTTGCCATTTAGGTACGTCTTTTGCTCATTTCACAAAGAGACAAAGTGAGATAGGGAGGGTTTGAAAGTGTACCGTGACAGAGGAAAGAGAGCTGAGATGGAACTGAGATTGGACAGCCTTACTATTCATAACCTCAGTTTTGAGCAGCATTGACAGTGGTCACCAATTAAACTCTTTGGGCCCATGCCCTTACTGTTTTTTTTTCTCTTGTCAAATTAACCACTAGTTAATATGAATGTGTAGCACCATAGTTTTTCTTCCTGTTACCCAGGTTTTACAAGTAGTTGTGAGTTATCCTCTTTTTAATTTCAGTACATTGAGTACAAGTTACCAGGGACTTTCCGCCTCTACCATTTTGTTCAAGTGGGTCTTTCTTGATTTTTAGTTATAGTTACAACCGAGGAAGCAAGTCATCGTATCAAGCACATACACCGAATACGGCTTTCTCTGAACAAAGTGTTGCTGGTTTGCATATGAGTGATGTCACAACTCATCCACAACCACAGTCTGTGGCTGAGTACCCAATGTGTAAGTGTGATCTGCAAGCATCTACCATGGAGACGCCACTTGTGTACATTGCTTAAAAAAACAGGACCAACAGGGTATTAATTTGGGTGTATGAATTTACGGAAATTACCAAGAATCTATGCCTTGTGATTCATGTAATCCTAAAACCCTTTACGTCGTTTCAGTGGCATCTGCGATTTTCTCTTCAAGAGAATCACCCTAATTGCTACCTGATGAAAACACCTTGAATCATGGAGGTGAAAACACACTAATCTTTTGGAAAGGGATTCAAATCATGCAGATCCAAATGTTGTCTTCTGGTGACTGGAGATTACCTCAAAGTCAATAGCCTTTACTGAATCTCCAGGTGGAGATACGATCCCGTAAGGAGTCAAGACAAACTGGAAAGGGGTTTGAGAATTCATCCATTAGTCCAATTTGGAATAAGGAATGCCCCACTGAAAAACCTGAAGGAAAAATATGCAAAACAGGAATCCCTAAGGAACTACATATCTAGCCTTCCCACTGTCCACCCTGCCAGTAGAGTAATAAACTTGGTCCAAAACATGGAACAAAAGCGTTGAATCTAATTAGAAGCTGAGGCAGAGAAATATGACAAATCCCCAACACGGGCACTTTGGAACCACTACCTGGATTCTTGCACTCAGCACTTTTTTCCCGATCCCTTCTGGCTTGGAGGAGGGGCGATTGGCGCGGACGCCTGAAAAGCGGTTCAGAGGTCCCACAGCGTGGGACACAAGCACTTTGGAGCCCGTACCTGGATTCTTGCACTCAGCACTTTTTTCCCAATCCCTGCTGGCTCGGAGGAGGATCGATTGGCGCGAACGCCTGAAAAGTGGCTCGAAGGTCCCCCAGTGCGGGATGTGTGCAGGCATGCCTGGGCAAAGCCTGGGCTAAGGGCAAGCCTGTCCAAGATCGGATGAGGCTGGGCTGGACTGGGCCTGCCCTCTTAGTTCTTGCTTTTTCCATCTTGAGTACCTCGACACATGAAGTTTGGCCAGCCTGAAGCATTAGTGGCAGACACAGAAAGGCAGGTAGAGAGGCGCCACTCCTTGTAACTGCCGATACTGTTGATGTTTTCAGTTGTAAAAAACTCACCTGAGGCTGAATAGAGGGCTGAGATACTGGGGTGCTTAATGTGGACATTGTGAGATTGTGTTTGTGATGTTTATACCCTGTACGTGCAAATAGACTTGGAATATCCTTATATTTTCTGCTGAAATTAACTGGTTGGGTGTGTACAATGGGCAATCGCAAGATGCCAATGGATCCTGGGAGGGTCACAAGTGGTACAATAGTGACAATGGACTCTTTCCTCCAGCGGGTGGCAGGAGTGTTAGACAACGAGATAGAGCTGGTGATCCGGCATCTCTCCAGGTCTCCTGGTAGTGGTCCCCCCCCACAACAGCAAGGGATCTAATTATTACAGATAATGCTGATGGATCATTAAACAACTCCAGGCTGCAAGAGCTAGATGGCCGAGATAGGTGCACAATGGGTCATCAGTTACCACTTACACCTACTATTTTGGTCAAACATTCCATGGGGGGTGATGTACCTTGCAGCCAAGGCCATGTGGCTGACATGCCTACCGAACAGCAGGATAAGCAACCAATAATTACTGGATTTGCCACACGAGGGAGACCAGGAAGAGTAGAGTTGGCCGTTCAAGGATCTGGCATGAAAAGAATGGGACATCCACCTGGTGGAAACGCCAAAAGACCGAGAGCCAAGAAAACAACCCAGAAGCCCTCGAGTACTCAAGTAATTACAAAGGCAGATATGACATCCATATTAGAATCTTTCTTTGAAGACCATGATGGATTCTCAACTAGGTCCTCTGTTCCAAAGTTTACTGGTAATTGAAAAGAGACTTTTTGATCTTATATGCTGTGTGCCCGCAAGGAGGGAACATGTTACCCTGGAATCAAGGGGTCCTATTGCACCCATGGTAACAAAAGAACCCTCCCTGGCACAACCCCATATAAACATTTGGTAGTGATAGAGCGCGGGTTCACCTGCCCAGAATTTTACCATACTCACCTGGGCCCAAAAAACATACACACTTTGAACAGGTAACCCTACCCTTAACCAGTGATTTAATTTAACTTTTAGGACCTATACCTTGACTTACCAATCCTAGTCACCGGTACCTAGAGTCCTAAGGGATCAAGGTAGTTGGCAAGAAAATAGGTAGTAAATAAACATTTGCACTCATAAAATAAGCACAGACTCGGGAAAGATTTAAATGCTTTATCTAAATAATTTCTTTAAATGTCAGTGTCCATACTAAATTAATCAGAGCTTGATCAAATAAGAATAAAATCAAAGCAAGATGATGTGAAAGTATCATGAAACGTTCTTTAAGCATTGAATTATAGGAAGGGTACGAAAAGGGAAACAGCACAATGGCATACCCACGCAACTTTAATATTTACCTAGAATGGTGTGAAGACCAACCCTGGCACGGGCTGGGATAAAGGACAGGACCCCGATAGTGCAGGTGCCAACAGGAGAGAACAGGTGCAGACCAGAATCAGGATAAGTACGGACCAAATTGGATCAGGACAGGACCACCGTAGGTCAGGACCGGCACCCACAGGTAAAGTGCAACGCCAGCATCACACCCCTCTCTGCAGCTAACAGTCAGACCCCTGTTGGGTTAGCGAATCTTCTCACTCAAGAACCCCAATTGGGTTATCAAACTCCTTCCCAGAACCCCGATTGGGTTATCGAATCTTCTGCCAGAGTGCTCGGCCAGCACCTCTGCTCTCGATCGCCTATTGAGTGCGTTGGGTCAGTGACAGGTCAGCTTTTCGGACAAGTCGGACAATCTAACTAGTTAAGCCTACCTTAGTTATACCATTTTCCAGGGCAGTGTACCACCCCCATTGGGGGTGGTACACTGCCCTGGAAAATGTGTGTACTCCCTCAATTTGATTGGTCAAAGGATGAGGAGAGGTCATCACACCATACCAGTTATGAGATCATGCTCTTCAATATTCAGATCAATGTTTCCGCCCAATATTATATTTTCCCATGCACTTTTATTCCACCCGGAAATGAATGTTCCAATACTAAATACAATTTATAATTTAACATCCTCTTGGAAGTTCAGGAGGTCAGGTTTCCATGAACATCTTCTAGCAAGTCAGGAGTTGGCATGAATTCAATGCCATGGCTTGTAGACTCGGGTGAGTTCGGCGCATGCTCAATTTCAGGACCCAAGATGGAGCAACATTATGCTTGATTGGTCCGAACACGAGCTAATAGCAAAGTCAAAGAAAAACAGTTTTAGAACAAAGAAGAAATCAATGCACTGTATACCACTTATCTCTACCCTATTCCCATTACTTTATTTTAACTACATCGTTAGGGATCATGCAGAACGAACAACTTAGTAAAAGCAGCGTTGCAAGCGTTAGCGCATGAGAACATAGAACAGACATCTTTAGCTCTAGTGCGCAGAAGCAAAGATTTCCCACCAAGCTTACGAATACGTCATTTTGGGTTAATCGAGTTACGGTTAGTAAAAAACACATATGCAAGTTTCCCCCGCTTACTAGAAATGTCATGTTTTGCATTGTTAATAAGACGAAACATGTTGGTTAATACATTACTTATTATTTTGAGAGGGTTGAGTCCAAGCAAGTCCCTTTACGTGCGAAACCTTGCTCCATCAGGAGCATCCTCCATCCCCATCAAATGTACACAGGGGTACTGCACAGCTGTCCCTGAGTCATACAGTTTTAAACCCAGGTTTGAAAATGTGCCTTGTGGAAAGGCCCTCTACATGTGACCAAACCATTCTTGAGAGTAATATAGCTAGAGAGACACCTCTGGCGGCAGGGGAGGGCTTTGTGCAGAATCTGCCCATTATACATCTTCCACCTGAGGCAACGCAGTATGTTGTGATCCTGAGAAATTTGCTAACTATTGCCAATGGTGCTAAGGAGGACTATTCTCAACTGAAAAACAATGTTTTCTATGTGTTATCTTTTAATACTGTGCTAGGCACAAGGGTAGAGAAAAATATCAATATGGTGCAAAGGGTCAACTGGGTAGGCAACTGCCCCAAGTTCTGCAAGGGTGACTGCGTCATTATCAATTTCAATAGACCGCGTATTTCAGAAAGGATTCTGGTTACAGCTTTGAATAATGTTCCCCTTAGCCCCCAGTTGTCCATTATGGCTCAACCCCTTAGTTTCTTTTATAAACCTGAGATATTTGGCCGTAATCCTCTTCTTAATATTATCAGAGCCATGTCAAATAGGCAGATTTCACCATTCCCAGGGTATTTATCCCCCAGGTAATCAAAATTACATTGTAATTCAAATCATACACAGTGGACAGCACAAGGTAGGCAGCAGCCAGTGTTACCCCTTATGGAGCTCTCAAACCGTTTTGCACCCCTGGACACTATGCACATGTGTGACTGACTTAGAGAGCCTACCCCTAAGGACACTGTGACTTTCCTTACTCAGCAGGAATTTCCCTGGCAAAATAATCTGACCATGGGAGAGGTTGATTACAACCTTATATCATGGAACATAGCAGGTCTAGCTAACAAGTTTCTTGAGCCCTTGTGGATTTTATTCATAAAGCAGTATAGTTTGATTTGCTTGCAGGGAACATGGTGTTCTGAAAGCAGCTTACCATTGGAGGGTTATAAATGCTTCTTTGTTCTGGCTTCTCCCTCACCTCTAGGAAGATCAAGAGGATGCCTTGCTATCTACATCTCTTTGGCTGTAGAGTGCAAGATATTAGTCTTGTCGACAGAGAACCCATGTTTACAGTCTCTGGTATTGAGTAAGGGGTGCCATAAATTGGGTATTATCAACTTTTATAATTCAACGTCCTGTGCAAAGGGTGTGTGCAATATCTCCCTGTTGGGCTCCTTTTTGAGGAAACATTGTAACACTGCTTTAATAATTTCATGATTGCCTATGATTTTAACATTCATCCGTGTCGTGACCCCAGGACCTCTAGTCTGGCAGATCTGGTTTATCCACGTGTGAGGGGAATTTATTGTGAACACACCTCACAAGCTGACATGCTGAATGGTCTTTTACATGATTATGATTTATCGTCCCTTATGTGCTTAATTGGTTCCCGCAGTAAGGCCCCTAAACCATCCTTGAACGGGCAAGCAGGGTGGTCATTTATTGACTTCATATTGGTATTGACACCTATACTTGAATTATTTAAGGGATTTAACATTCGGTCTAGTGTATACAGTGACCATAACCCTTTGCGCGTACAACTTAGTGGGCCTTTATTGTCACATAGAGGAGGGGCCGGGCAAAGTGGGGTGGTGAGACCAACAGCTGGTGGGAGATGGCTCAAATGGGCCCAGATATCCCTAGATGTTTTTTACGAGTCAATAGCCATTATATGCACTAAAGAGTTAGCCCTGTACACTACTTTGTCAACGGCCCAGGGCATGGTCATTAGTGCCTTTGATTCAATTTCTGCCAAAAGTAGTGACTTTTGAAGTGCCCTGGATCAGCGAACAGCTATCCAGAAACCCAGAAGGTTTGATTCTAATTGCTCCCAGGCTGCTAGGAAGCTGAGGGAAGCTCTGAATAAGAGTCCAAGAGATTTGACTTTAGTCAGAATCCGCTGAAGTGAGTATAAGTGGGAAATGGCAAGACGGACGTCCGTGTTAAAGGAGGAAGCCTGGAGGGAGCTACTTGAGGCTAGTACATTGAGGGGCAGTTCCAGGTTCTGGAGCATAATTAATAGCCCTTTCTTGAATAATTAAGAAAGAAGTGAGGTGGGTGCCCACATTACAGAAGAAGTTTTGGTGTTTTATTTTGAAGCTATGTTACAGTGTGCCCCTGACCTAAACTGCCTCTCAGGTCATGAGGTAGATACCCCCAATTTGGTTTTCAACATAGATGAGGTTAAAGATGGCATTGTTGGGCTGTCGAGCAATAAAGCCCTGGTTCCTGATGGTATTCCGGCAGATCTTTACAAATCAGACCCAACCTTTTGGGCAACAGTCCTTACAGCAGTTATGAATGCTGCCTTAGGGACAGGTTGCCCCGAATCATGGGCTAATTCCACTATAGTGCCTATCTTCAAAAAGGGAAACTGAGATAGCACTCACTATTATAGACCAATCTCACTGCTGGACTCGGTAGTAAAGGTGGTAGGTTGATTACTCCTGGAAAGGCTGCCTAGTTGGGCAGAGGAACATGCTATCCTATTGGACGTTCAATATGGGTTTAGCTCTGGGTGGTCCTCTGTGGCCCATTGCCTTAACCTGTCTATGATCTTGAATAAATATACAGTGGCCCGCCCCAGAAACATTTACCTAGCTTTCATGGTCCTGTCATCCGCGTTTGATCGTGTGAATAGGGCTAAACTTTGGCAGGCCATGGTGGCTATGGAGGTGGATGGCAACATTGTCCGCTTTTTGGAAGGCTTCCACCAATCAACCAAGGCGCAGGATAGATTTTCCCAAGATCTAAGGGTTTCCTGTAAGGTTTAAATAAGGAGAGGAGTATGCCAAGGGTGTAATTTAGCCCCCTTTGAGTTTAATTTGTATATTAGTGATCTGAACAAAGTTTTAATGAAGACACTGGTAGATTATCCGCAGGTAGGCTGACGTGGTCTGCCTGTTTTATTATATGCAGACGACGCAGTGCTTTTATTTAGGGCTGCAAGGGGGTTACAAACATTGTTGGATTCCTTCTTCTTTTTGGCAAATTTGAACTTGTCAATAAATTATTCTAAATCATATGTGATGCAGGTGGTAATTCGCCTGAAAAAGCCTTTTCAATTTATGGTTGGATATGCTCAGGTTCCTCAAACTGATGTTTTTACGTACTTGGAGGACCTAATAGAAGATCAAATGAATTGGGGCACATTAAAACAGAGGAAAAGGGGAGACCTAGTGTGTGCAAATACGGCTGTTTTAAACTTTGCATCCAAATTAGGCATTGCTGCACTTTTAGTGATATACCAGGCTAATAGTGTTGCTAAAGCTGCTTACGATAGAGAGATATGGGGTTATGTCTCCACGAATGAGTTACAAGTAGCTGAGAACTCATTCCTGAAGCATTTACCAGGTGTGCCTCAAGGAATGTCAAATATGGTGGCTCACGAAGAACTGGAGGTGCCGTATCTTTGTGATTTACTGGCTTAACGCCCTTTTACATTTTGGCAAACAATTTGGCTGAATGAGGGAACAACTTTGAGTCATTTAATCCTGAAGGAGTGTAAGTCCCTTGTTTATGCCCAATATATTCCCTGGCTTAGATACATCAAAAGCAGTTTTGAAAGTTTGGGAAGAGTGGAACTTTTTTTTTATACAAACCCAGAATTGGTGATTAAGAGCAATCTGGGGTGGGTCAGGGAGTCTTTTTGCACCCTAAGGAAAATGGAGAGGGAAGAGCTGGAATTGAGGAAACCCACTGTCCGTAAATTTTGAATGATCAAGCCATATCTTGTGAGAGCCTTTAGCACTTATAAATGCTTTCTATTGACTAGGTTCCAATTGGACTTGTTTCACCTCCTGTTGGCCACACCAAGGGGGAGTAGTAGAGGCCAGATTTTAGAATCCTGTGGCTGCAACGGTGAGTCTCAACAGGATATGCTTCATTTTTTAATATTCTGTAATTATTATGTAGCTCCCCAGAAAACTTTTATTATTCCGGTCCGAAGGAGGTTGAAAGTTAAGCAGGTGCGCCCAGCTTTTATTCATTTACAATTATTGCATAATGATTCTATTTTATTTGTTCTTAACTTGTTAAAATCTGCAGTGAAGCTCAGAGCTTGCCTTGATTAAATGATTGTAGCTATAAGGGCATACTTCTGCTATTTTAGCTACTCTTGCAATATATATAGTCCAGAGGAGACCTCTAGAGTCATCTTTTCAATTGTCTTTTTATGTTTTATGATTTAGGATAAACCCATGTTATAACAAATTGTATGCATTGCATAAGAATTTCTAGGGTAGTACTGTCTCCAATGTGACATCTGTATAAATGTTATCCTTTTTATCATGTACGGCTTATTAGAATACTTTTATGGTTTCAGATGAGAAAACCGAATAAAGTTTGTTTGTGTGATTGACAAATCCCCAAGTGCCAGAATGAGTGCAGATATGACAAATGTAATATTAAATCTGCGCTCTGGTCTATTTGTACTCTATGATCAGTGTGTCACTCTAGTCTTTAGACCTAATTATGTTGAAGTTGTACTTTAATACAGATTTCATCCATAATGTATAATACAGTGAAGCACACACACACTCGCAGTATGAATGCTTACTCACTGTATAAGACCTACACCAGGTTAGCACTAATTGCTTAAGAGTCCCTTACACTACAGGCTACCTGAGCTGATATCGAGCTGAACTACATGGTAGTCTCACACGCTCAGTCCATGAACTCTTTATGTGCAACCTTCGCAGATATCCTTACCATAGCAGCACAGCACTGAACATATCTTAAAAGATGGACACGGGTGGTTAGCACTTCCAATGCAGTATAACAGATCTTACAGCCAGTGAGACTCAAGACCAAAGTCCATAAACTAGGTAGACCGAAAATATAGGGGGATTAAATTAACAGAAATCATTTATCATGTTAGTTTAGATGGAATTCAACACAGCGTAATGTGCGTAAGAAGTGAGAAACTTACTGAGTAGCAGAATTTGGTTCAATGTTGCAACTCTTTAAGGACTCAGGAGTCCTAAAAGACCCTGCCAAAGGTTGGTGTATGGAAAATCTGCCATAGTGTGATTTATCACATTTGAAAGCCATTTATTTGTTTTTTACAATGTTCTTATTGCTATACCGAAACAAATCAGTATTTTTGGACTGTATAAGCAAGTAAATGCAAGAGTTATCATTTGTAATAGGAAAATGACTCAAATTGGAAATGTTACTGTTAGACCTGTCAGCCGAGGGTGGTCTTCCCCTAAATTGTTTGCCTTACTCCTCAATTTTTGCTGATCTTGTTTTTGTTGGCCTTGTGTGCGCTTTACCAATTCCGACCAGTGCCAAACTGTGTGTGCGCTCCCCTTCAAAAATAGTATAGTGGTCTTACACCCAACTGGCACATTTATTATACTTTCAAATCCCTAGTAAAAGGGCACTGAATGTACACAGGGCCTATAAATTAAATGCTACTAGAAAGCCTTCAGCACTTACTGTTCCACCCACTTAAGAAGTCCTTTTTAAACATGTGTCAAGTCTGCCGTAGCAGCCTGCATGTGCAGTTTTAAACTGCCATTTAAACCTGGCAAAAAAAACTTCTGCTAGGGCTAAGCCTTCATTTTTAATGCAAACAAGTCACCCCAAGGGTAGGCTCTAAACAGCCTATTGGGCAGGGTGCAGTTTATTTAAAAGTTTGGACATGTATGTTTAAGTTTTACATGTCCTAGAAGGGAAAAACTCTTATATTTGTTTATCACTACTGTAAGGTCTACCTCTCTCATAGCATAACATTGAGTTACCTTGTTACATTTATTGAGTGATAACTTTAAATTGGGAGCAATTAGGAATATTGAGTTTGGTGTCTAACGAAATTGTAATTTAAACCATCCTTTAATGATAAAGTCCGATTTTAAGACACAATTCTGATAACAGCACTTTTTAAAGCTGCCATTTTCTTTCTATAACCATTTGAGGCCTAAAGCCTGTGTCCTGAGTAGCGTGACTCGTGTAGCTGGTAGTTTGTCTTGTATTGCTCCCTGACAGTGATACAAAGGGGTAATAGGTGTTGGCAGGATAGTCCATCTCTGTCTTGGTGAGGGGGTGGAGCTGTCACCTACCACACTTGTACATCAGAAAAGGCTCTGCCTGAGGACTCTAACAAAGTGTTTGACCCTTGTTTTTGTTCCCCCATACACAAGCTGGAGTAAGTGCAGGGTTTCAGGAAACATCTCTGGGGTGGACACCTCCAGAATCATGTCCTAATTCAAATTGGCACCAAACATAAATATTGGACTCTCAGACCCAGAACTTCAGTACAATTCTGGACCTGTGGATGTCTCAGAAGGACTGCTGTGTTGCTCTGCTGAAGACGAACTGCTATGCTGCTATCTGAAAAGGACTAGACCTGCATCTTGAACCCAGGACCACCCTTGTGACTCCAAGAGCTAGTTGGATGGCCTCCTGGTCTGAGCCTCAGAGACAGAAAGGGCCCCAGCCACCTAGAAACCAGTACCTGGACTGTGCCTGCTATGAGTCTTGGCTACCAAGTGGTGCCACTCCAGTCCTGGGCCCTTGGAGATGGGCCTGCAAATGCTCGACCAGTTCAACTGTGGTCCAAGCAGAACCGGTGCAGCGCAACAGGTCACCTCACATCCCTGCATTGGAACCACCTCTACGTGATACCTTCTCAACACAGGACCTCGTATCTGCAAGTTCTCGGAACCACCACTGCGCAACACATCCTCGACTCAGGACCTTGCAATGCTCAAAAAACAGAATGTAAGGTACTTTGTTCAGTGGTTTTAAATTAATCCCTGCAAACAACCTGACCACCTCTGTGTTTGGCCTGAACTTTAATTTGTCCCTGTTTGGAGCGACCAGATCACCACAGTTGGCACTTTGTGCTTCTAGGCGCTTTTTTCACTTGAATCTTTAAAACTGCATGTCTGCAGTTCTACTGGCTGAATATTTGTCATTTTGGTCTCAAATAATGTTTTACATTTGATTCTATTTTCTAAATAGATGTGGGATTTGTCTTGTGTTGGGTTTTCAATGTATTACTTCTTGTGTGCTGCATAAATACTTTATACATTGTCTCTAAGTTAAGCCTGACTGCTTTGTGCCAAGGTACCAGACGGTGTAGCACAGGTTAATTTGAGGTTGCTTGTGGCTTCACCCTGACTGGAATTGTAGTTTCTGCTTGAGAAAGGTTTCATCCCCCCTCAACCAGTAACCCAATGTCTTACATTTAGCAACAATGTACAGGATGAATGAAGATAGGTAAATTAATTTCAGTTAGTTGGAATGTCATAACAATAGCGAAGTAATTAATATAAGGCAGAGATATCTATTTTCTGATCCAGACAGCCGTGTTAAGCTGTAAGTATTGCAAATGGGTAAACTAAACTGAGATATGACAAGCATTTTATTTTGTCTCTCAGCAGAATCTTCACATCTGCACTGCTGTTTGTGGGCCTAGATAATGAGTAGGTTATGTCTAATAACTAACAGAGAAACAGGGTAAATCAAGAGGGGCAGTGTAAAGAAAGTCATATAGTCATAGACAACATACTGAAGAAAATTGTATTTGATGATACATTCCAATATACTGAAAAATAGCCATAGTTGGTGACCACCAGTGTGTTGTTGTCTACTATTTTGTCTCCCTTGTAATAGCAATATTGACCATGCTTAATCTCTAGCACTGGTTCTGCACTAACATTATGCCATGTTTTATATATCCCCTATGTTTTTGTGAACTATATTTCCTGTACAACCCTCACTATATATGAATTGTCCATCCTAATTGTGAAGAGGTTCTTTGTGTGATAACTGAGCAATTGCATCTCACACTGCTTAGCTCACACGTTCTTTATCTAGAAGCAAATAATTTCGTGATTATTATTGCCGTCTTTACAAAGTTTATGAAACTGAAGTATTTTGAATGCATTACAATGTCCAGGACACATCATCACCATCACAACTCGTTCACATTATGTAAATATCTTCACTGGTTACAAAAAAACAGAAAACCAAATGCTCCTGGGCCTTCAAAATTCTGAGCATTTGCTTCTTAAATGAAAAATCTCTTCACTGCGTTCTAGTCAGAGTTCTTATTTTACAAATGTTTGAACTTCTTACCCCTCTCCAAGGACATCTTTTATAGATGAAACCATACAAACCATGGCAGCCTTCAGGGCTAAAATCCAGAATGCCCTGAAACCAAACCTGTGGCAGACATTGCTTCAATTCCTTTTAAGGCCTTCTGAAACAGAGGCTCCTCAAAGTCTCTCAAACTCCTGAGTAATGCCCTGTTGCCTAGAGACCAATTATTGTAGAATTTGAGATGAGTGTCAACTCATTAACTCGCTCGCCTCCTGAGTCTCGCACTCTAGACCAGAATCATAGCTTCTTGTGTGATCTTGCGCACCTTGCTGTGCCCTAGAGGCCTAAAGATTGCGTCCTTCATTGGAAACGTACATCACTATAATTTCTGTATGTACTCCAGCATTTTGAAAAACATTGAAAGAAAATGAAATTCTAAGTCAACTGCAAAGATAATAAATCTGCAGATAGAAACCGGCATTTTGAACAATATCTGCCATCTCGCATTGGTATTACCGCATGAAAACTCTGTTTTTTTTTTTTAACAAACAAAGATAATGTTGCGGTTCTTATATGTGCAACTCTTTCTATTTAATTTGATTTCTAATTTAGATTGAGTATCTACCTATTTAAATTTCAACAGGTTTATGCAGTGCTTAATTTGTATAAAAAACAGAAAAAAGTGTCTGGGCCCTCTACAGGAGGCAACTGCAGCTTGCAACACCTATTGCCCTTCCCGATGCTGTCAGTTACAGTACCAACATAACTACTAACCATTAAAATGCTACAAGTGTGACAATTCAAACTTTTCCATGCTTCCAATGCTATATGAATGGTTTGGGCGGCAGCTGTTAGTCATTTTTACATTATATTGACCGAATAAACAACTGTTCTTGTGCCGATCGCTAAATGAAATACAGTGCCACCACGTGGCAGACTGTCAAAAGTACAAGTCTTGACAATTAAGTGCGGGTGCAGAGCTACGGTTCAAATTAAGCACTGGGTTTATGTAAAATCTTCGTTTCTCCCATAATAGTTTTATTTTTTTGCAGAGTTTTATATAGCGCAAACTAGACCCGAACCGAATCAGGTATCGGAGCGCTTTACATATTTTCCAGTTACGTTACATGAGGACACACTTTCATTTTAGGCACGGGGAGATTAAGTGATTTGTCCAGAATCACAGGAGGTTTTGGTGTCGTTACCGAGACTCGAACCCAGAACCCCAGGTCCGAGGTCGAGCGCCCTAGCCGTTAGGCCAACTCCTCTCCCCTAGTTAGCACATAATCTCCTCTAAAAAAAGAGATTGCTGGCCTTTGACTCAAGTCGTGTTGGCGTTATCTTGTTGAAGCTTACATATGTTTTCAAGGAAGGATAGTCTTAGTAAAATTCTTTATAAATACAAAAAGTCAAAATAACTGCCACAGCTCGCACAGGCTTAAGGCATTTCTTCAGGTGTCTCTAAAATGATTGGTGTTCTCCTTATCGTTCAACCCGTTTGCTGCTTCGAACGTTCAGCGCCAGTGCTGAACGTACAAAGAAATGGGTGCGGCCGCGTCGGCCGTTGGACTGCGCAGCACCAGGGAGGGAGGGAGCGCGTCGTCCTACGGCCGACGGCAGCAGCAAAGGGGTTAATGGTGGAAATCTCACAAATGCTTTAGCTTGAACACTTGCAGCTTTGCAATGTTTATCCAAACAAAATGCACACGTTTAAGTCCAGAGAGTGTATTTGAATCCAGGAAATACGTTTCTTACAATGGAATTTAAAGAATATCAATTTCATCCCTTATATAATTAACGCTTGCATGTTTAATATGAGCTGGTATTGAAGGGGTTGTAGATGAAAGGTTGAAAATAGTACTTCATAGATAACTTAAAATCATCCTTTGTTAAGGCGGTGTTCAGGGTATATTTCCATAGCAAGTTGGTAATATTGTTGTGGTGTCCTGACGCTGGTGCAAGAGTGAACTTGAAAGGAAAATGTTTTTGATTTCAAATATCCTTTTGGTTTTCTTTGAACGGCAAACTGTTGAGAACTAGTTTAGCAGAGACTGGTAAGTGTCCATTTGAAATCTTCAACCTGAAGTGAGGATTGCTACAAAGTCAGACATTGTCTTTCTCCTAAAAATGGCGTATTTAGTTTGATGCTGCAACATCTGAAGCGATGTAATTCATGCTCTAGAAAAATTCACTACACACATTCTGACCCTCAGAAAACAGCATCAAGCAACAGACAAGAGAACATACAACGATATATATACATATATATATATATATATATATATATATATATATATATATATATATATATGAAATACCAAAAACTCGCTGCACACGCCTTGAAGTAAGTTGCAGTTTCTTTATTTTTCAAACGTGACAAACACCCTACGCGTTTCGAACCGTAGTTCCTGATCACGGTAGCTTGTGTGTGTGGTCCCTTCATTATTTCTATACATTTGGGCCTCTAAGCACGCCCTTATTTAGTTGAGGCATGCTGGGACATGTAGTTTTGCTTGATTTTGTGCCATACGTGTTTATGTTGGTGTCGTGAGTTTCTGCAGCATTAGGGCGATGTTTGGCGTTACTGCATGAAAAGCGTGTCCCCAGTTTACTAGGACAATAGCGCTTTGTGACGCTCATGATTCCACGTGCGTTTATAGTCAGCTCTCTGTTTACCTGAGAGTTGATTACAATGCGTAACTTTGTGGAAAAGCATCCATTCAACAATAAAGGGCTGAGTGCCCTGCGTCCCCAATCCTAGCAGCTGCTCACGACATCTGCTTTTTACATGGGTTTTTGGCACAAATTGATTGGCATGAAATAATTTTTAACTCAGTTGTCATGACTGTGACAAACAACAAAACAATAGTTTATGAGTGATAATAAGTAAAGTTCATGAGAGATTAAGTCTGTAGCATGGTTTTCATAGGTGAACATAAAGTTCTTCATCGCTGTTAAGGCCAGCAGGCTGTTTCGTTCTAAACCTGATGATTAGTTTTGACTCTAGCCGTCGCAGTTTTTGAATGCGATTGCCTCCTCTTTCATGCTGTGGTACACTTGCGAGTCCAAAGTATCTCACATCCAGCCACGTTTTGTTCTCATGATTTGCCAGATGTTTCGCAATGGCATAGGAGTGGTCATTGTTCTGAATGTCACGAATATGTTGTAGTATCCGTGTTTTAATGGAGCAAGTTGTGCTTCCAATGTAGGATTTGCCACAATAGCATTGGATCATATAAACAACAAACGACGTGTCACAGTTGATGTTACTTCTAATTGTAAAGTTCTTACCAGCCGCATCTTTTAGATTTTTGATGTTACGTCCTATTTTGCATGCTTTGCAGATTGTGCATTTATTGAATCCTTGTTTTCTGATGTCAAGCCAAGATTCTGGTTTTTTGATTTCAAAGTGACTTTGAGTTAGCTGATCCGCAAGGTTGGGTGCCCTTCTGTAGGAGACAAGGGGATGGTCTCCTATTGTTGTTCCAATGTCTGGGTCTTTGCGGAGTACATGCCAGTACTTCATCATGGCTTTTTGTATCCTGTAGCTTTCTTTGCTAAAAGTCATTATCATCCTGGGTTGATCCGATGTTTTATTAGCTTCAACTTGTTGTGTGGCAACAATGCTTTGTTTGTTTATGAGAGTATCTTCTCTTGATTTGCATCTTGCTTTGGTTTCACATGCGTTGAGGTCTGATGTTTTATAGCCTCTCTGTTTGAAGCGTTCTCTTGTGTCCTTAAATTTCAATTCCATTTCTTTTTCCTCGGAGCAGTTCCTTTTCATCCGCAGGAGCTCACCATACGGAATACTCTTCTTCAGTTTTTGTGGGTGAAAGCTTAAACCATGAAGAATGCTGTTGGTTGCCGTTTCTTTTCTATGAACAGTTGTTTGAATCTTTCCATCTGCTATGTACACCTTTGTGTCTAGGAATACAATTTCTTTCGCACTGATGGTGTATGTAAACTTCAGCCCCACTGAATTTTGGTTGAGGATGTTAAAAAATGTGAGGAATTCTGCTTCGGTGCCCTTCCACAAGAGGAACAGATCGTCTATAAAACGTAGCCAAAGGGCTACCTTGGCCATGTGATGGTCGTTTTCCTCTCTCCAAGCCACACTCTTCTCCCACCACCCCATGGTGAGGTTCGCGTAGCTTGGAGAGAAGGAAACTCCCATGGCTGTGCCACAGCATTGTTTGTAGATGGTTTTGTTGAAGAGAAAGATATTGTTAAACAGGCACAGTGTGATCATTTCTATGATCATTTTCGAATGTTCTCTCTGGGTGATTGGTTGTTGGTCTAAAAAGTATTTGATGGCTGTCAGACCAATGTCGTGGTTTATAGAAGTGTACAATGACACCACATCGATAGTAACTAGCAAGTAATCTGGCCGCCATTCAGTTTCCATTAAGGTGCGGAGGAAATCGCCCGTGTCTTTTATGTAGGAGGTTAATGTTGGTACTAATGGAGCTATGAAATAATCCACATAGCTGGATACGTTTTCATAAAGGCCCCCCGCAACTGGAAATTATAGGCCTCCCAGGAGGCTTGTTTAGAGTCTTATGTACTTTTGGTAAAAAGTAAATGGTCGGGGTAATTGGATTTTCGACCATGAGGAATTTTCTCTCTGTATCGGTGATTAGGCCTTTTGCGTACCAGCCATTCAACTTCGTGTCAAGTTCATGTTTCATAGTTTCTGTAGGATTTTTGGTAAGTACTGTGTAGTTGTTGGTGTTTTTCAGTTGTCGCATAGCTTCCTCTACATATAGATCTTTTTCCATGATTACGATGTTGCCGCCCTTATCCGCAGGTTTTATTTCTATTTGGACGTTGTTCTTTAGGCTGGATATTGCTTGCCGTTCGCCTTTGGTTAGATTTTCTTTTTTCCTTTTGGTGTTGTGATTCTTAGGCATTTCTTCGATATATATATATAAACACCAGTAGCTGGATATGCGGGTGATAATTATTTATAGTTTGTATAGGTCTTCCCAGCTTAAATAGACATTTACTGAGATCAGAAAAGTTTACTACTTGTACAGCTGTGTTTGTATTTCTGCAGACATTATCCATCCCTGCCCTGCCCTGCTATGTATTGCTTTCTGCTTAATATCGGCAAAATTAGGAAAAAGTATCCCAAACTGATAGATGTGCCTACGTTTTTGAAAGTAGGTGTGTAAATAATGATGAATTTGATGATTTATGGCTTGCCTTAACAATTATGCATCAGACTTTAAAGTGGATTCTTGTTTAGAGCCAATGCATCTTTTTCATGGAAGGAGAAATGTGCTTAGCCTTCCTAAAGTTGGTAATTGGTTGAAATGCAGCATGAAGAACCGCTTTGATTGGTATCGATGAGGACTTAGGTAGACTATTGACTGATGTGCTTTCTCCGTTGAAGTTTGACATCTGAAAGGTTTCCCATGTAATGTGCTGCCCATTTCCAATGTCATGTCTTATAGTCCTCATCAGTATCTTAATTGTCGGTCTTTCAACAGACAAACATATTTCAATATAACACAAAGAAATATGTAAAATAATAGACTGTAAAATAAAGCATACACATTGCTTCTTTCTTCCACATTTTTCTAAATCCCAGGTTATAGAGTGAATAAAAAAGAGTTTAGAATTTACCGTCTTATGCAACTAGAAAAAAAAATAGCTATATATATATAGATATCTAGTTATATATAACTTATATATATAACTTCTATGGGTGTGGCTTTTTTGTATAGTTAAAGATGTAATGCATTTGCCACATAATTCATCATTTACCTCATAATGAACAGGTTTAAAAAAAAAAATGTGTTTCTAGGTCAAATTGATCAAAAGTTACTACAAATGTGGTGATATGTGTTCACGCGCCTCAGAAGACCCTACGCAAAGGTTAACTGGTCCTCCTTCAGTTGCATATTTATGCATTTGTTTGTGTAACTGGTACTAATGGGGTTAAATCTTTACCCAGATAGAATTACCATGTATAAAAAATACAAAACCATGAAGTAATACAATAAAAAAAATGTGCCTCATGATGCCACATAATTTGCATTTGATGCCTCATAATTTGGTCAACCCTATTGCATAATTTGGTACCCCATGCCTCGTAATTCCAGTGGCCCTGTGTATTGTTAAATCTGCCTATGTGGTTGCCAAATGCTTTTTTTAAATTTAGGAAGGAGACACCACTTAAAACAATATACTGGCGACTAAATAGGCAAAATGCTGAGATTACCGAACCAATTTCAATTTTCATTTCTTAAGGAACTCCTGCTGAGGTCCACAAAAATACACCAATAGAATAAAAAAGACATATTTTAAATACAATACAAAAATGATTTCCCTTTATTCCTAAATTACAACAGTAGATTAAAAAGTGGGAAGAAGGGAAAACATATTTTTTATACAGTGCAAACTTGTTCAATACCCAGCCATTAGACATTACAACCTAATAGCAAAATTCAAAATATTTCCTAATAAATAGCCAAAAAGTTTTTAAAAAATTGGAATATCCTATAACAGACCATTTCATATGGTGGGGATAAAACAAATATTCGGGCCTCCTTGGTACAATGAACATTATATTTAATAATGATGGATTTAAAAACATACACCTTGCCCTTTTTAATTCCGGACACACAAATAGGACGTGATTGAGATCCTGGATTTGTAAGTGACACAATTCACAAATTCTCTCCTCTTTTGGAAATTATCCCAAATGACAGTAACATCTCTTAACAGCAACAGATTAATTCTCAAAAGAAACATCAGTTTTATAATCCCATGTGGATTATTCCAAATTAAATAAGGTTGTGGCCTTTTCCCCAAGACACTCCCACAAACCAATTAATTTTGGGACTTAGATTTACTTAAAGCTATATCTCTTGCCATACTAATCGAGCTTGCAGACTTCTTTAATAGTAGCTTCAGTGCAGACTTTGGTATATGTAAATTAAATTTAAACTGAGCCCAAATATGTCATTTGCGTAAGCAAATGATCTAAAAAATGCTAATTGATCCTTTAGCTTATCAAAGATTTCCAATCTCAAGGCCTCCTTGAGAGAACCCTCATCCCCCCAAAGGTGAGCGTTCCCCCACCTCAAGACCGCTGACTGAGATAAAATATAAGAAGAGACTAGACCAAATTCAAAGCTTAGAACATGTGGGGCAGCCACAGAATTTAGATTACAAACTTGGCGGAAGAACCGGGCTTCAGCCTTGTCAAAGGCAAGCCAGTAATTATTATCCAATACTTCTGCAGCATACGTTAATGAGGGCGGAATTTTAACCTTAAACACTGACTGGACATGAATAAAATGGCGTCTCCCACACATTTTATAAAATCTGTTCAGCGCTCCGGCCTGGGAGGCAGCCTTACCCACACACAGTTTAATATGCTTTGATTCTCGCCCGTTTTTAAAAAAAAACCTTTCCCAGGTACAAATATGAGTCGACCAATTCTAGTTCTTCATGCCCCAACAACCAGTTATACCCTTTCTTTATTCTATGACATTTCACGCGAAAGATTGAGATTTTACTTTTGGAAATGTTACATTAAAAAGAAATGGTCCTCCGCATTCTTAGTTAGGACATCCAGTCGGCGTTGCAAGCCAATAGGAGTTAAATCAAAAATTGCAACGCTGTCTGCATAGAGTAGGGAACCTATGGACAATGTACCAATTCTCGGAGCACCCCCCTTCACTGAGTTTATCGTGCTTGGAAGTTCATATATATATAAAAGGATGACAGAAGAGGGGCCAGCAGGCAGCCCTTCTTCAGCCCATTATCAGTCTTGATCCTACAAGATAGACCTTGTGGGCCACTTGACAGCAGGTGTCTGTATGTAATTCTAGCAAGAGGCCCAGGAGATGGTGTGGCATTCCGAGATGGTGGAGCTTTCTCCATAGCGTTTGACGATCCACTTTATCAAACACCGTGGAGAAATCAATGAAGGCCTTATAAACTGGCATGCTTCTTGAGAAATTATATTTCTTTACGACGGTCTGGACAACTGCAATGTTGTCCAGGGTTCCATGGTTTTTTCTAAAGCCAGCTTGTCCTGGTGGTAAGATGTTCTGGTCATTGGCCCATTGCTGCAAGTGACAAAGTATACTTTTTGCAAATAGTTTGCGCGAAGTGTCCAACAACGCAATCTGTCTAAAGCTAATAGGTAGACTCTTCGGGCACTTATTGTACAAATCAACTATAATACTCCCCTTCCAAGAGGAGGGAATATGAATCTTTCGGAAGCAGAAGTTAAACAATGGCACTAGAAATGCTCCCCAAGCCAATGGCTCCTTTTTAATTAACACAATCAGGATTTCATCCGGCCCTTGTGCGCTGGAGGTTCTAGAATTCTTTATGTAACCCACTACTTCATCCCTTGATAGAGGACCATAATCCAGAAAAGAAGACTCCTCTATGGCGGGCATCAAAAAATGTGCTGAACCATTATTTTTGTATAATAGGAAATATAGCTCACCCACTCCCTTTCTGGAATCAGAATAGGGAGAGCACTCTGTCTTGATTCGCAGTAGTCTACGATCAGGTGCCGGTACTTCTTTGAGTCTTTGGCTCTTGCGGCTTCCCTCCACCCAATCCATTTGGCATCAAGCTCCCTTCTCTTTTCTCTAAATTTATAATGACTTCTTGCTCGCTTAAGGCGATTAATTTCCTGTTGTTTGCCAATGGAGAATTGTAGATGTTGTTTTCTGACTAAACAGATTATTTCTTGATTTATCAGCAGCGGCAAACCCTGGTTTGCAACACGGGGGCCAGCTGAGTCAGTACTTAAATGTTTTATCTCCTTCATTTGTGCCTCAAAGAACTTTGTAATGTTTATAAATTTCAGAATTCTGCTGTTCTACGTGACTTTTCTTCACTATCACACCTACCTCAATGGTATCTTTTGGAGCCCAAAAGGAGCGTCCATTAGCTATATTAAAAAACACCGAACCCTGGTCCATGTTCCCTTGGTTCATTACGGGTAAATTAAAGGCTATAGTCAAACCAATGACACTTTTGTTGCTCCATATTGATATTGATTCCACTAATTTTTCACAGGCCCCAAAAATTTGATAGGAGACAACCACATAGTCTAATAGGCTTTTGTGTATAATGGGAGTTGAAAGTAAAATATGCTATTTTATCAAGCGGTACCCTACCATTTAAAATGACCAAATCCATGCGTCTGATACTATCAAGCAAGAGAAGACCTTGTTTGTCCGTTTTTATTTTATTTGGTAGTAGAGAATCTGGGATATTCCAGATTTCCTCTTTGTCTGGATTGGCATAAATCTCCAGTGCTGAATTCAAAATGTTCGCATTCAGATCTCCCACTAATACAACCAAGTGGCATTCTTCCATGTTAGCTATCTCATGTATATATGAGAAGAGTGTACTTAACGAATGGTCAAAGTTTCACCCTGGAGGGATATATAGATTTGCCACCAAAAAGTAAATAAGACTGCCAGATTTTCCCAAACATGACAGCTTGAAGCAAATACAGAGATTTGATGGATGGCGAAAGACTTTCTGATTCCAGTTTTTCGTATTATCAAGCAAGATGGAACCCCCGCTGGCATGTCCCCTTTTGCAGCCTTTGGCATAACAAGAGAAAACAAAAAAACAATCACAATCACAATCAAAATCTTTACACAACCAGGTTTCTTGTCAACATATAATCGAGGGATTCAAGGATTTAAAATAATTCAATTTCTCATCATTATGACCTAAACCGGCAATATTCCAGGACAGAAGAACCCCCCCACCGGCTACCTCATAGAACCACTTTTTTTCTACCACCGGACAGTTGGTATTCAAGCTTTTGCAACCCATCTCCACTGAGCCAAATAGTCATATATGACTGTGTCCTGACAGGAACCTACGGCATCTGACACCAGATTTATTGAGCGACCCCTTTCATTTAATGAGACCATAATATTTTTAGCAATACCCGATGGGAACTCTGAGTCGGGCCTAAAGCGTCTAACACCACAGGATTAACAGCCTTCTATACTTTCGGGCACTGAATTGTAGGGCACAAAGTGGGATATTCCTTAGATTCTAATACAGGCATTAAATCCAGCCCTCGTTTTAAAAATCGCTCGCAGTTCTGCATGACCAAATTGGCCACAATCAGAGAGCTGAAAGTAAATCCAGAATAAAAGAAGCTCTCATGCAGGTTAATCTTCAGGAACAAGATATCCCTACTTTCCACCAACTTTAGTGCCTCTATTTCAGAAAAGAGCTTAAGAATGAATCCTCAGTTTACCTGACAAGATTTACCATCAAATAGTCAAATAAAATCCATGATTGAGGAAGAAACATTCTACATCACATTATCATTCTTCATAGTGTCTCTTAGAGGGATCAAAGAGGCACTCTATCACCAAGACTGACAGTTTGTGTTTCCTCATTATACTGAGTCGTCATTTCCGACACAGTAGTGGTGATTGGAATATCTGACTTTTATGCGATGTTGTTATCCCTGTGAAAGTTTTACTAGATCCCGTCTGTAAGTTGCCCAGTGCTACCGACCCCACCATTGAGTTTGCATCCACTCTGTCCCCCAATGCTCTAGACCGTGTCTGATGTATGGCAGCCCCACCTCCTTTTAAAATCCTCCTACTCAAGGGAGCACATAACTCACTAGTCTGGAGGGAATAAGGTACTTGTGAAGACTGCAACACTGGACTTAATGGAATATCTGCCATTACTGTCGCCCCCATTCTCCCGTCTGATTTAAAATGCTCTATAGTCAGGTTTCTGGGAGCACCCTCCTTGACTGGCAATTTAAGACCTCCCTCCTCCATTGTAATCTGGAGATCACTCTGACTATCGGGGATCTGTGGAAAATGTAATTTTGACAGTTTCCGTTTAGAGAATCGTCTAATCTTTTTATGGGTTTTTTGGTATTATCCTCTTTAGGATTTATTGATAGACCTCCCTTGTTCTTTGCTTTTAATACTCCTTTCCCCGATGAGGTAGGGAGTTAACCCTGTAAGGTGGATGGGGATGGGACTTCCCCCTCCACCTCTCCACTGCCGTTTTGACCCCGTAGCTCCTGGTTTTCTCATCTTTCTCATTATCCATACTGCCCCCTTTTTCCCCTTGATGAACAAAGAGTAAGCTTTTAGTATGACATTTCACAAAGGGGGACCCACTATGGACTCCCCAAAAAGTGAGTTTAAAGAAAACTCTTCCTTGTCAAGATTACACAAAGGTTCAATGGGGGGGCAATAAGAAAAGGGGTATTCCTGCTTGAACAGACACATCTCTCTGCTCGCTCTGGGGTACAAGAGAAAGTGTCCTAACATCTGTCTGCTCTCCCGTTTGCATACATATCTTAGGCCAAGGGTTAATGATGTCAGATTGTGTTACCTTTTGCACTTCTTGATTGGAAAAAAGGTCAGAACTGGGCAAAAGTGCTACTTGTTCATTTTTGCTGAAATTGTATCATAGATATCCAAACAATGATTATACTTCACACATATATATTACAAAAATATATCTTATTTATTATTTTTCTCTTCCCAAACTTTAAAGTTGATATCAAAATATGCTAAAAAGATGCATATACATACAATATCGAAATCATATGTTTGAAAAAACCTTCACAAATCTTTTTCCATATGAATATAACCACACAAAGAAATTGACAAAAATATCATCATTTTGTAAAGTGCAATGAAATAGTCGATACAACACTGAAACTGAATGTTACTTCCAGGTATTCTAAGGGAAACACTGGTTATAAGACATGGTTGTCACCAACGCGTTTCGGTGTTTAACCTTCCTCAGGATGTTTCTACCAGTGGCATACTAAATCATATGTACGATGAAATTACCGATATTCATATGTTCTGGCACCATTGTCGTATTCTCCTTAAATTGTCTTGATGGAGTTCTATAATTTTATGGCTCCTAGTTTTATCCTAAATTGCATGTAGTATGTAAAGGTATCTCCCAATATATCCTTTCGTCTGAGGTAACTGATAAATAGCTAATGTCAAGAGCCAGCTGGCATTTCTGATATGAATTAGATCAAGGCCACAGCATGATGAAGCCATAAAACACAGAACAAGAATCTGTCCGGCTGCCAGGCTGACGCTACACCACCTCGCGGGTCGCCAGTTGGTAATTGGAGGTTCCTGGTGGGGAGAGCGGGCCAGTAAGCGTTGGTAAGTCAAAGGCTTGAAGGGTCAAGCGGGTGAGGCAGGTGAATCAAGCAGGCGGATCAGAGGCTCGATCCTCGCGATTCCGTGACTCCATGACCCCCTCGCGGCTTCACTCAGTCACTCAGCTCAGTCCTGATATCTTGGATGACTTGTTTGCATATTGAAAAGCTCCATTCAACAAGTATTGTCATCTTCTTCTATAAGATATTTGTAGTTTGAATTTCACTATCATTATAGTGGTTTCAGGCTTGGAATTTTCATCACCATTTGAGTGGAGGAAAATGTAACTGAAGATGTTTAGTGATTTCAAAAGAGAGGCTGTGCAGTTTTATTCTTTTTAACAATAGGGATAAAACAGTCACAGGTTGGCCAGGAATTCCTCGGTAGTCCCACATGAATATGGGTGTCAGTGGCATAGTTCTACATTAACTTAGGGCCTCATTATGAGGGCGGTATCTTGTCGGGATTGGGACCGCCCGATTAGTTGTCGGCGATCCCACCATAGGTATTCATCAGACTACAGCACACACTGCAAACCAAAAAAAACACATCTGACATATTCCTACACTATGTAGCAGACACCGTGCAGTGCCTGCCATATGGTGAGGGGATATGTAGGAGGCACCATAGGTGCCTTCCTGGGCCCATATCGGAGGTCCAGGGGGCAAAGGGGGCCTGCTATTGGCCCCCAAGTCACTTTCTGCCTGCCTTTTCATGGTGGGTTAACCGCCATGAAACGGCCGGCAGAAACTGACATTGTAAACCCTGTGGCGATGTCTGAGCAGGCACCGCCACCATTGTTGGGATTACAGTTCGTCCGACGGGCTCCTTAAGCCCGTCATATTAGTGTCAGACGGTCTGTCTGTCTGCCGACCCTCCGCCCAGCATCCTAATGTGGCAGTGGTCTTGCATGGTCCGATGGTGGTGGGACAGCCACCGATGGCCTGACGTGTGCGGACCACCTCCATCGTAATGAGGCCCATAGCATTCCCAAATCCTAAATGAGATTCTGGAGTGTTTGTATCAAGTGGTAGTACATACTCAGTACTACTGATGAGGCCTTACGTAAATCATCATATGGGTGGGCTGCTTGGACTGCAGCCTGATTTCTCCCACTGTTTGTAGCCCACCTTCATGCAGAACAAGCTGTCTGGAAGTATCCACTTTGTGAAAGGTTACACTTTTGGTTCCTGATATCTTATTGTTTTTTGACTACTGTAAGAATTGCAGTAAAAATTCAAAACCACTGACATATATTCTTGAAAAAGTCTCACATAAGGGGGTGTCCCTTACATGCTCCCTTTTCCTGAAGAGTCAGAAGGGTCACAATAGGGACATTGCAGATTGCAAATCCATCAAAGACTCATATTGTTGCATTTGTACATTGTAAATTTAGGTTGCATACTCAAAAAGCCTGCAATTCTATGCACCACAGGTGCCATGAGTGTAAAACCCTTTCAAACAACAATATTTCAGTGTATGCTTGTGTCCTTCCAACTCAACATTTCCTCAGGGTTAGACTTGACCTTGCCTCACTGTATTAAAGAGAGAAGGATACTTGTAAATAATGCTCGATTTACCTTTGCACAGACCCTATGGTAAGAATATTAATACCATTTAGGCCCAGCACTAGCAAGAGGATCTCCTAAACCAGTCTTGAAGCTAAGATTTCAAGTGGAGACACTGCAGCCAGTTCAACTTTCAAGACGTGCAAAAGGATTCTGTATCCACCACAGGTGTGCTCAGGTGTGCTCACCAATCTACAGCCCGCTCTTCATCCAACATTCATTAGGAAGTCCCAGAGTTGCAATAAATTATGATATTTATGCTGTTCCCAGTCCACAACCTGTATGAAAAGGAATGACACAATAGAGGGCATGATTTGGTGCTTATGAACGGTTGAGTATTAGGCGTTCAATGAATTTTGTTAACAAAAGGATGTAGGAAACAAACACCTTTTTTAAGGCTGATAGGTCAGGTGTTATCAAGAGATGTGAGGCAATGTATTTCATTGGTTTCTGCAGTATGCAGCGTTGTGTGACAAGTTCATTGGTCAGTTGGAGGGGTAGAATCAGAGCCAATATTTTGAGACTCTACTTGGAGGGCACTGTGGCAGCTGCGGTGTCACAAAATGTGATCTCTGTGTTAGAAATCAAAAGTAAAGATGGCCAGGGGATTTCTACCGTCAATAGGCTCACCGGTCTGTGCCGTTTGGTTATAAGATTGTACTGCAAACAATGTGTCAGTGGGATTATTGTGCTTAAAAAACATTAACTAAATTCCCCTCACCAAAAATACGCATTTTCAATTGATAATGCGTTGTGTTACAGTCTCCGCTTGTGTCTTGATTTTTCAATGTCAGTACTAGAGACATCTTGGGGCATATTACCAAGCCTGGCGATATTAGACTATCGACGCTTTAGCGGCTGTTTTCGGCCGCTAAGCGGCAATAATTATATCGCACTATTAGCAAGCTGTCGCTAACTGATGTTAGCTACAGCTTTGAGGCGATAGCGAGCGGTTTGGGGCCAGCTTTGCATGTCAGCGATATTTATCGCTAACGACATGCAAAGTGGGCGTACCCAACCTGTTGGCGACTAAAAACATGTCGCTAACATCGCTATCGCCTATTACCAACGCAGGCATAGCGATGGAAATATTCACGCTAAGCCCTAATATTTCCAAAAGCTAACGCCTGCTCAGACCAGTTCTTAGCCATTATATCCAATGGGAGGTGGATATTATGGCTAAGACTCTATTGGCGTTAATGCGTGACTATCGCTGTATTCTCAGCGATATTCACGCATTTCGCCGCTATCGCCGGATATTTTATCGCTTTAGAGATAAATGTTGCTAATAGCACGTTATCTCTGCGATAATTTCCAGCGATGCTTTGCGATAAAAAAACTTGCTAAGCCCATTTAGCGATAAATATCGCTCGATGTTGGTAATATGCCCCCTGCGGTGCGAGTGGTGTGCATAGAGGTTACTGTAGTGTTTATTTGTTATCACTATTTTCAGTGGATCATGTTTAACCAATTTTGTTTTCCGTCACGTGAAATGGGTTGCATCTCTCTGTCAAATATCTATGATTCCCTTTGTTGACATTTTAAACGAGGAATTTGTACAAAGTTCATGCAAAAAAAAAATGGAGTCTCTCCATTTTTGGAACCTAGCCACCACGATGCTTTATGAGTTGAGAATTAATGAATCCCAATACAAAAATGGAAATTACTAAATCCGTGACATCACAGGGGAAACCTTCCTTTTATTGTTCAAGCATGAAAATATATTGAGAGAAACATACTCAATTTTGTTATTAGTTTTCGGTACATTGATAACTGTTCACACATAGTGGCAAAGTTACAAATACACTAGTTCCTCATTCAACAGTTAGAGTAAAGAAATTGCTAACGCGCCCTACCAGGAGCTTCATAATGACTAGCTCAGCTCGTCTACTGAGACAATCGCATTTTCAAAGCAGCAAAACCTTTAGGCATGGGGCATTCCATACACATCTGGGGGCATATCATCAAGACAGGAGTTAAAATATTGCCGCTTTATTGGCAGAAAACTGCCGATAAAGCGGCAATAATGGGCTTCATAATATGCTCTATGGAATTCCAATCGAAGCCCATGTTAGATGTGAAGCTTTGACGGCAAGGCAGACTTTTCCTTACTTGTGGTATTTCCGAAAACAGAAAAAAATAAAAATTTCTGGGCAGCCATGTCTGGAAGCTATATTTTTTTATATACATACTATTGCAATCTGTGGTTGCCTTTACCTTCATGAAACCTATTTTTTGATTCGTTGTACTCTTGTTGGCATTAATATTCAAAATGTATTTCTCTCAAGAATTTCTTAGGCCTTTTCGGAATGTATCCAATTTTGCACAATTAAGCCTTAACATGGTATTTGTGTTACTATCTTTGGGGAGTTACAATAATACTTTAAGATCAAGTGTATTACATTAAAAATGTACAAAACAGCAATGCTACGTTCGTTTATTGAAACAAATATCTGCTGCAGAAATGTTATTTCCCCTTATGCCTGTGAACTTCATACACCAGGTTACTCAATGCATGTTACAATTATGAAATAGCAGGTCTTCAGTAACTAATCTGCTAACATTCTACTGCGATTTCATTAAGTATGATAACTAGCTTCTCAAATTCCAATAAGCCATTAATTGGAGAAACACAACTTTAGAAACTCCAAGTTAATTAAATTGCCAGGGACTGTTAAATATAATAAGTCAGCAAACTAATAACAGTCTGTTGCTATTTAATTAACTTGTGATGATGTATTTACAGGTTAGTTAATGGTCTATTTCAGATACAAAGATTGCAGTGAAATAGCCCCTCCTGCTGTGCTGGAGTGTTATATTTAAAGTGAAAAGAAAGGAATTAGCAAACCGTAAAAGTGAAATACTTCGGTGCAGCCGACCAGTAGACAAAGGGTAGGCAGCAGCATTAACACGTTGTTATCCATCATGTGCCTTGTGGATTTCTCTACTGAAGAAAAGAAAATATTGAACTTAGCCAGAAAGGGCCAGATTCACAAGCTTTTTATTTGCCTGCATGCGGCCTGGAATGCAGTATTTTGGGACAATAGTTTGCCTGCTGCACTTTGAACACAGAACATTTGACATTATTTACAGATAGGTGGATGTAGGATGCACACCAGAACTTGGCAGATACCTTATTCTTCCTACCTGAAGTGAGTAGAACCTCAATCCTCTCTCTTTATAGGGGAGACAGGACATCCAACGCGTTTTGATCGATGTCCTGCATCCACCAAACTCTAACTAAAGCCCTTTGCACGAGGTGACATTTTCTGTAATTTTAGGCATGAGAAGAGTTAGCAGATTTATGTTCCATGAGGTGCTGAACATGGTTCAGCAGGAATAAAAGAGGCATTGGCCCAAACTATCAGAATTCTGGGGCACATTCAGTGGCAGCTAATAAGTACAACTCACAGGGTGATGGGAGCCAGACACACACAGGCATACTCACACACATGCATTCAGATGCAGACGTGCACACTCACCTGTTGACAACACTTCCAAATATACATTCATTCAGACATACAAGCACACACCAAACAGCCAATAAAAACACACCACTTACCTGCTGCAGCTCTTGGGGAGGGAACTGTTGGAGGTGCCTGGAGTAGGATGGGGTTAGAAAGACTCCTGACTCCACCTACTCTGTGACGAGGTGTCAGTGAAAGACACTCAGCCCCGGGCACTTTTGGGCTTAAAACTGAAGATCCCAGGATAAGTTTTGCAGCCCTCAAGGGGGCCCCAGGTGAAACTATCCTGAAGTCAGCATGCAAGAATCAAACCCACTGGAGGGTAAAATTAAGCAAAATAAACCACATGCCCCAGCTTGCATTGTGATAATCAACTTATTCAAAAGGGCACACCGAAAGCCAATGAAAGCATTTAAAGAGCATGCAGCGGGGTTATGGAGGCAATGAACTTTTGATTTCTGACGTCGGCCTCTGATGAGAAGCACGAAGGCTTCGAAACACGTAAGGCCAAGCAGGCCCGGACTGGCCGTTGCGGGCACCGGGCAATCCCCCGGTGCATCGCAAGGGTGGGGGCCGGTTTTGGGCCCCTGGGGGCAGTTGTTGTTTTAGGGCCGTTTATGCAGCATAGCTGCAAAATCGGCACCTGTAACAAAATCGGCCGAAAACCGGCCCCGGCAAAGAGCTCTGACCTCCCCCCGGGGGCCGGCCGAGCACTTTGCCGGGCCGTTTTTGGTTCCCAGTCCGGCCCTGAGGTCAAGGGATTACAGAACGGGATGGAAAGCTGCATGTTTTGTTAATGAAGCGGTTGTTAACCTCCCTGACAGCGGAGTGCAGCCCTGTATCTGAGCACCCTTTGGATAATATGTATGTAGGTATGTACGCATTATTTCTATGGTGCAAACCTAGCCAAAAGGAAGCAGATCGCTGTACACGATCTAAGACCAGAAAAGAGTGAATGAGTAATAGGAGAGGTAGCTGCATATGAATTTTTCATTCATTTTGATGTTGTGTTCTTTAAAGGGTGAGCCTTAGGGCCCGATTAGGATGTCGGGTGGACCGCCACCCACAGCCCTTTAATCCAACTGCCAGATTACAATTCCGGCGGTTGGAGCGATTTGGGCTAGGGAAAGACCGCCGCCTTCGACAGGCTGAGGTTGCCTGTTGGGGGGGGGGGGGGCAGACCCTAATCACCACAATGGGGGTGGTGCCTGTGGAGACACTGCGGTTTGGGGATTAGGCTGTCCATGTTCTCTCTGCCTTTACATGACGCTCCGACATCATGTAAAGGCAGGTGGAAAGGGACTTTGGGGGTGCCTAGTAGGCTCCTTGTCCCCTGTGGGTGGCCTCTGCTATGGAGCCAGGGGCAGCACATGTGGTGCCCCCAAACATCCAGGCACTAAGTGCCAGAAACCACTTGGTGCCTGGCAAACGGTACATGGACATTTGATAACATGCCTTTTTCTGTTGGGGTTTGTGTTGCAGCCATTTTCTGGACCGTAGCACAAGCTGCAATAGAAAAAGTCATGTTTATGGCTGCCTGCATGGCAGTCGTATTGTAATTGAACTGTCTGGACCACCGACTCCTTGTCGGACAGTCTTGTGCCTGAATCTATACCTCTATCTTAATAAGGTCCATAATTCTTTCCTAAACTGGAGCAGTGTTGGGTCGGTCCTGATGATACAAGGCTTTTGAACCCAAATCTGAGTGCATACCATGGAAAAGGCCCGCAGCCTTGCTTTTTTCATTTCAAACTGTTTAATCTGCAATCTGATTATGTCCTGGTTCTTGGTGTGCTGAGAACCACACGAGATGTTTTGGTTCTCCCTATGACTACGATGTCCACAATGTTAATATTTCCTTTTAATTTAACAAAGCGCCATAGGTTTTATACATGGAAATCTAGACTTTCATGTGTATCTCTAGCCCTAGAGGTTTTTCTCCCAGTGCAACAGTCCATTTGGTTATGGATAAGATTAAGGTACAATTAAATGCACGATATTGTTTTTAAAAAGTCAGTAGAAGTAAAACTTCTTAAGTTGCAAATATATTTCTCTCCTTACACCTTATAACACAGGTCGCTTTGGCTATTTTTAAGTTCGATTATGCAAGCTTGATCCAACCTTTTTTGGCAATGAAGTTAAACGCGCAAATTGATTGGTGGAAAACTGTTCACAGGGCCGGATTAGGACCTTTAGAGGCCCTAAACAATTAAAAGACTTTGGTGCCCCCATACATATCTAATTTAAAATATAAATAATAATAAACTGTAAAGTAAAACAATTTTTGGGGGAAATGAAACAAAATTTACAGTAAGAAGAAAATAGTGTGTATTTTTGTTTACTTTCACTTTCTTTATAGGTTCAGCTGCATCATTTGGAGTTTTGCACCATATGGTCCATTGTAAATCCAGCAAAGGAACATTTCTGTGGTGCCCCCTTCCCTTGATGCCCTAAGCACATGTTTATTTTGCTTATTGGTCAATACAGCCCTGGCTGTTCACAAAATATATGAATGCTTACGATTCAAGGAGACTGTCGTGTTTCGGAAAATATGCCTCATTTGTGGATTTTCTAACATGATCCTTAGTTCTATTTTCACAGGGTTTGATTTGTCTTTTGGGCCTGCAGAAACAATTCTAGCGCCACTAAATTTAATAGAGGCTGTTTAAACGCTTTGCGGGTCATACCCTTTACTTGTGAATGACATTGGCACATGTCCCCAATAGGTGGTACAATGTATCACATTATTTACTCTAGATTGAGAAGTTTTGACACTCATCTAATATTAGTGCGTCTTCGTTCTTCAAGAAGAGGAATTGTACAGTTCTGCTCTTGATATTCACTTAATTGCCACATATTATAAAGTTGTTGCTTCTTCCTGAAGCTTCTTTGCTAAACTTGCAAGCACTTAGGTTAAAACAAAGGTGCAGTACATGTATTTTGGAAAAAAGGTTGCTTGGGTGATATTATTCAGAGAGAACAGTATTATAAGGCTGCTTACTGAAATGTATTTGTACTAGACGTGAAGCTATGCAGGTTCGTTCTTGGTTAATTGTTGTCATTTGATGCCAGGATCCTTTCTGAAACTTCCTATTTTTATCAGTTCTCTGCACACATTGCCACATGCTTGATGTGTGGGTGACAACTCTCTAGCTTATTTCATCCACCAGGGGAAACTGTTGCCCTCCTTTTTAGAGACATTGGGGCTGATTTAGAGTTTGGCAGTTGTGTACTCTGTCACAAACATGAAGGATACCCTGTCCACCTTATTGCAGGTGCATTATGCACTTGTTGTAAGTCAGACAGGCTATCCGTCAAATTTGAAGGCGGATAGGATATCTGTCACATTTGAACCCTTGTACCCAATCCACCAAACTCAAAATCAGGCCCTATAACCTCAACTTGACTGTGTTCATTCTAGTCCAAATTGAGAGGTAGGACATAATGTTTTAAGTTGATTTTCCGATAATCTTTATTTTTATTTCAGAAATTAAGCCTTAGGAAAGAATAGCTATAATTATTTAGAATAGATGCCTAGATACTGGACAGCCAGCTATATCATTCACATTCTTGTTACGAAGGTATTTAAATAAGAAGGACATCTCTTATTAAGTAATTTTGTGCTAGCTGTTTTTGTTTAATACATTTAGTGAAGCATTTCATCAGCACAGACAGACAGATCAAAGTCAAGTCAAGCTCATAGTCTTATGAATGGACTGTCTCCTTAGGTGCACATGTATATGCAACCTTTATGTTAGCATTTCTCGCAACTTAAAAAAAGCCTATGTAATGCACAATGATAGGACCCTTTTTGTTAAATATTGGTGCTAAAACACTTTCAATTATTACAGGAAATAAGCACCATTTTATTCAATTTATAGACAAATTTTGACTCTGACCAAATATTAACTTATCTTTGAAACATATACTATGCAAACATTTTTATTTGCACAGGTTATGAGGTGTACTTTGTGAAATTAATGCAGGGGTCTGCTGCACTCTTTGCAGCCCCATGAATGTTCCAAAAGTACGTCTCTGGTGCCCCATCCCTACTTGAGGCTCAACACGGAAGAGAAAAAAACAAAACAAAGCCCTCACAAAGCCTTATAATGCACTCCAGACAAGGGGCATAAATATTTTATTAGTGGTTCTACTGCTGTATGCTGCAGTATTTTTTCCTTTTCATTTGTTCTTTGACCCAGTTGTCTGTGCCCATAGGACACCTGGGTACTTCCAGAAATGGGGACAGCGTAGAGGGCTGACTCCCGCATTGTCCCGCTGGCCCACTGCACCGCCTATGTGTTCCATGCCTTTGTGGCAGTTGATGTGTCCATTTTCTTGCTCATGTTCTTGTGGGTTGGCTGCCCCTGCTGGCCACCTCGTTTCCCTCAGTCATTAGTGCAGGGAGCGGGATACAGCACAGAAGTGAGTGTGGTGGCGTTCCCTCTCCTACTCACGTTGGGGACTGGGAATGAGGTCCCGGGCCACCTGCTTCTTCTTTAGCAGCAGGCCCTAGTTGATGGGGTCCCTGGTGCTGAATTCCGGCTTGGGAATGCGGGCTCCATGCCCACCCCATTCTGAAAAACTATATAAATACTCAAATCAAATCAGGTGTTTGTTAAACGCGACTACTCACCTGTAAGGGTCTCAAGGCGCTGGGGGTGTGGGGGGGTTCGCAGGTTCCAGTCCATCAAGGAGGGGGTCTGTCGAAGAGCCAGGTTTTGAGGTTTCTTGCGAAGATGGGGAGCGATGTTATCTGTCTGAGGTGGAGCGGAAGGTCATTCCAGGCTCTGGCCGCTCTGAAGGAGAAGAAGCGGCCTTCCGATCCAGTCTTTCTGGTGCGGGGGGACCACGGTGTAGGAGAGCTGGGCTGATCATAGCATCCTTTGGGGTGCGTGGAATTTGAGTTGCTGTTCAGGTATGCTGGTCCGGTTTTGTGGAGGGCCTTGTGAGTATGGGTTAGCATCTTGAAGGTGACTATAGCTTCAATGGGGAGCCAGTGGAGTGTGCGCAGGTGCTGGAAGATGTGGCAGTGGCTTGGCAGATTGAGGACCAGTCTTGCGGCGGTGTTTTGGCTGTTCTGTAGCTTGCGGGTGAGGTTTTTGTTTATTCTGGCATAGGGTGCGTTGCCGTAGTTGAACCTGCTGGTGACCAGGGCATGAGTGACGGTCTTTCTGTGTTTGAGGGGGATCCATTTAAAGGTATTACATAGGAGGCAGAGGGTGTGGAAGCAGGAGGACGAGACAGAGTTGATCTGGCGGTCCATTTTGAGCTCTGAGTCCAGGATGATTCCCAGGTTCCGTGCATGCTCCTTGGGGGTGGGTGGGCTTCCGAGGGCGGGGGCCATCAGGTGTCCTTCCAGGCATCTGGGCCCATGATGAGTACCTCCGTTTGTTTGGTGTTTAGTTGTAGGCAGCTGTTTTTCATCCATTTGGCGACCGCTTCCATGCCTTCTCGAAAGTTGTGTCTGGTGGTGTTTGGTTCGTTGGATAGGGAGAGGATGAGTTGGGTGTCGTCAACATATGACACAATGTTGAGTCCGTAGGTTCTGACAATGAGAGCGAGCCGAGCCATGTACACGTTGAAGAGCGTAGGACTGAAGGCGGACCCCTGGGGGACTCCGCAGGTGGTAGGTGTAGGGTCTGAGAGAAAAGGGGGGAGTCTGACCCGCTGAGTTCTGCCGGAGAGGAAGGAGCGGATCCAATCGAGGGCCTTGTCTTGGATCCCTGCATCGTGGAGTCTGTGTATTAGGGTGCAGTGAGAGACTGTGTTGAAATCCGCTGAGAGGTCAAGTAGGATGAGGGCTGCTGTTACTTCTTTGTCCAGTAATGTACGGATGTCGTCTGTTGCGGCAAGGAGGGCGGTTCCCGTGCTGTGGTATTTTCTGAAGCAGGATTGGGAGGAGTCGAGGATGTTGTGCTCTTCGATGAATGTGGCGAGTTGGCTGTTGATGGCTTTCTCGATGACTTTCGCTGGGAACGGGAGCAGGGTGATGGGTCTGTTGTTTTTGAGGTCGGAAGGTTCTGCCGAGTGTTTCTTCAGGAGGGGGTTGGTCTCAGAGTGTTTCCAGTCTTCAGGGAATGAGGTAGTTGCCAGGGAGCGGTTGATGGTGTGGCAGAGCATGGGTGCGATGGTGTCGGCGGCTCTGTTGAAAATGTGGTGGGGGCAGGGGTCTGTGGGGGCCCCGGAGTGGATTGACTTCTTTGCATTCAGTGTGTCTTCGGTGGTGAGGGCTGTCCAGTTGTCGATCGTTGGCTTCAGGGTGTCGGGGGTGGTTGGTGAGGGTTCAGTGTGTTGGTTGTCTTCGTCGAAGTTGTTGTAGATGCTCTTGATTTTGTGGTGGGAAAAGGAGCTGAGTTTGTCTCAGAGGTCTTGAGAGGGAGGGATGTCAGTGGACTCGCTGGTGGGTTGCGCGAACTCCTTGATAATGTTGAAGAGTTCTTTGCTGTTTTGTGCATGAGTGGAGATTCTGTCTTCAATCACTTTTTTCCTCATTTTCTGATGAGTTGATGGGCATTGGTGGCGACTCTTAAGTTGTTGTGGGCTTCTGTGGATTTGGTGTTCCTCCAGGCCTTTTCGAGGCGGCGGCAAGTGCGTCTGGACTCTCGAAGTTCGGTGGTGAACTATCTAGCTTTCTTGGCATGGGTGTTGTTGTTTATCTTGAGGGGGGCTATGGTGTTGGGGCTGTCGGAGATCCATTTGTGCAGGGTTTGGGCTGCGGTGTTGGCATCGTTGTTTTCCGCGATGGTTGGGGTGGAGTTGCTGAGTGATGAGGTTAGCTGGTCGTTGGTGATTCTGGTCCAGTTTCTTTGTGGGAGCAGGTGCTGGTGTCTGTGGATGGTGGGTGTTCTGAAGGTGAAGTGGACGCAGCGATGGTCAGTCCATGGGAGTTCGGTGGTGTGGCTGAAGGTGATGGAGTTGGAGTTTTCTGTTGTGAAGAGGGAGTCGAGGGTATGTCCTGTTGAGTGCGTGGGTTGGTCAAGATATGGCAGAGTCTAATGTTGTGGAGGTTGTCCAGGAGGGATGTGGTGCTGGGGTCCAGGTGGAAGTTGAGGTCTACCAGTAGGGCGTAGTTGGTGGACGCGATGGCATGCGGGAGATGATCTCTGTGATGTAGTTGGCAAAAAGTCTGCGGGGTCCAGGGGGTCAATAGATGACGGTTCCTCGGAGGGTGGAGGATGGGCTGGCCAGTATTTTGAAGTGAAGGTGTTCCATCAGGTCTGTGGGCTCGTCGGGGAGTGTGCTCAGGAAGAGGGTGGATTTGTGGACGATGGCGATTCCTCCTCCAGGGCGGGTGGGGCGGTCCTTCCTGGAGATCTTGTATCCTTGGGGAATGGGGTGGCGATGTCCAGTCCCGAAGTTGTGTTGGTCCAGGTTTCGGTAAAGAATGCTATGTCCTGGATAGTGCTGTTGAGAAGGTCCCAGATTGTTGTGGCGTGTTTGTGGAGGGATCGGACGTCGAGGAGGATGCATTGCAGGGTTTTCAGTTTGGTTGGGTTCTTGCGGGCGGATTGCGCTGGGCCAGTGGTCTTGGCGGTGCTGCAGGTGTGCCGGCAGCGGTGACAGCTGAAGGGTCCATGGGTGTCGGCTGGTGATGCTAGCTTGCAGTTGTTGTTGCGGCCTGGATTGTGAGCGTGGAGTGCGGCTGGGTCATAGCGTTGGCAGTGCAGAGATCCAGGGTTCCTGCTGCTGGTCACAGTCGGGTTGCGGACAGGTGCACACGGGCTTGCTTTTGGCGCCCCTGTGGTGTGGCCACACAGTAGCCACCATTAGGTAGGGGCCGGGGAGGGCTGGACAGTTGGGAGGCGGGAGCGGGGAGGGGAGATGGATGGGCCACTTGCACTGGTGGTGCTGGGGGAAGGGGCAATCGGGCAGCAGCGGCAGGGGAAAATGGGCTACAAAGGCAAAAGGAAAAAGGCAAAAAGAGAGATAAAAGTGAAAATAAGGCAGCAAAAGTGCAAGAAAGAGTGGAGGAAAGACACAGAGGACACATGAGAGTGAAAGTGGGAGGTTGAGATGAGGGTAAAAAACGAGTGAGAAACGAAAGAAAGACACAAAGGAGAGTTAGGGGGAGCTTGAAATGAGGCGAAAACAACAGAAAAAGTGAAAGAAAGAGTGGAAGAAAGACACAGACAACACAAGAGAGTGAAAGGGGGAGATTGACATGAGGGCAAAAAATGAGTGAAAAACGGAGGAAAGACACAGAAGGAGAGTGAAGGGGGAGCTTCAAATGAGGGGAAAACAACAGAACAATGAGGTTAAGACCCAGAAGGAGAGTGAAGGGGGGAAGATAGAAGTGAGGGAAAACATGAGTAAAAAAGGAGAGAAAAAGCGGAGGCCTCACTTATTGGTGGAGCTGCGAGGAAAGGAGAGCAATTTCACTGAGAATGAGTCAAATACTTGGCCAACTATAGGAGGATTTCAGGAATCACAGAGGAATGCCATGCACTCTGCTTTTCAAAAGGGGGATCAATGGTCAAATCGTTGCAGGAACATAATTCTGGTGCTGATGGCCAATATTTAATGATTCTAAGCTCGTTTTCCTCCTGGTGGTGAGCTCTAGCCAACATGAGTGTTTTCAACAGGGCTCCTGGCCTCTAAAGGGTGTATTTTGGTGGGAGCTGGATCCATTTACTCCATACGCTGGTTAGCTCCTCCCCTGGTGGTCCTATCTTGCTCTTTGCAACAACCTGCTTGCACTCCGAGGCCCAATGGCCACCGAGCCATCTTGCATGGCACCCAGGGGGGGCAGGGAAGTTCTGGTCTTCCCCCATCTGGTGCTCAGGGGCATTAGGGGGCCAGCTACAATAGCCCTGGAGAAATTCATCTTTTTCTAGGAATCAATTGGAGACACATTGCTCAGCAGGGCACCAGGGGGGCTTTTCCTTGCAGCTGTTCATTATTCTGTTGTTGTCCCTGTCCAGCTCCAGGGTCTAGTATTCCGTCACTCCCTAGCGCAGGGGTTAATACGTGTGGTTGGAAAGGTCTAGATGCCCGGCACCCCTGGATAATCTTATGATGCCACAACATGCCTCCAACCCTGCATCAACACGTCATTTGCAACATTTCTGGGACACTTCAATATGGTAGCACCCTTCTATCCCTGGCCAGGGTTTCCTGTGCCCACCGTGAGGTATGGCTATGCTAACATGCAAATCCCCCTTTATGGTTACTCCTGCCATTTTTTTAATTGTAACCTAAAATCTGACTTCACCATTAAAACAGTTTTAAATTGCAGTTCATTGAAGTGTAAACAGAAAATCACTACAAGTCAGCATTTGTTAAAGGTAATAAGGTAACCCAGGGATAGTTAATGGGAAAGCTAGGCTTTTTAACAGTAAACAGCAGCTAAAGGAGTTTTTCACTCTTGGGACATGAGAAATTTAAACATGCGTGCGTCCCCTAGGGGTGATTAGGGCCTACCTTAGGTGTGTCCTATAAGTACTAAAATGGTAGGTTTAGGCCAGGCAAAAGGATTATTTAACCAGATCGAAAAGGTAGTTTCAAACTGCAACACAGGCTGGTGTGGCAGACCTGAGACATGTTTTACAGTTCTACTTTAGTGGGTGGCACAATGAGTGCTGCTGCCCACTAGCACCATTTAATGTACATGCACAGGGTACATGGAGTGCCATTAACCAGGGATTTATAAGTAAATTAAATATCTCACTTAGGAATAGGCCAATATTACCATGTGTTAGGGAGAGAGTGCAAGCACTAATGGCAATGAGAAAGAGTTCAGCAAAAATCGGTGAGTGACGCATGAAGTTTGGGGGAATACCACTCCAAGGAAGTCAGGTCTAAAGGTATGTTACTATTCAAAATCTTGAAAAGTATGTGTAGTAAAGCGTGACACATATGATTTAAACTTCAAGTTCTTTATTTGCTGGTAGAACAACATAGGCTGCCGTCAGCTTGTCAAACTCATAGCTCGGGTCACTGTGTCAACATTCCACAGCGAGCGCCCAGCTGTCACTTGGGGAGATACCAACATTCTACATGGAGGAGGGGGGGAAACCGGGAGAGGGTTTGGGTGAACCCATGTTACAGGTTACAACACATCATCCCCCTTAAGGGAGATTGGAAAACAATAAAGAAACCATACAAAAAGCGAACACAAGTCTGAGTCTGCATGTGTGTCTATCTCATTATGTACTGCCTGTGCCACTGGGGAGATGTTCTGAGTCTATCACTCCTTCTGTCTTGCCTTATGTTCTCTCCTACTTCGTTACTCTCTGTCCTTCTTGTTCCTGTCCCCTGTTCTCTCCTTTCTGCTGGAACTACTCGATCATGGCTCCATAACCTCCCATCTTCCAGGACCACCGAATTTCTATTGGGCCTGCGGATGGTCTTGGAGGCATAGAACTTATCGCCCCCACTCCATAGTCTCTCAGGTTTCTTTACATAGACTCCTTGACCTTCCTGAAATTTTCTCTCCTTTACTCCCCACTTTTTGTCATACCACTCCTTGTATTTACGTTGGCTGGCTTCTATCTTTCTCTTGACTTCTCCATGATCGATTTCCGTCGTCTGTTTTCTCCCCATCCATCCTGGAGTGAGTTTGGTGCCTGCTTTTCTTCCTCTCAGTAGCTCAAAAGGCGTGTTTCCAGTGGTGGGCTTGGGCGTGGTGTGGTACGCCCACAGCAGGTCCCTTATGGCCTCCTCCATGTTCTCTCCTGCACGGTTGGCCAACTGTACGCATTCCTTCAGCATCCGGTTGACTCTCTCCACTTTTCCATTGGCCTTTGGACAATACAGTGGTGTACGAATATGATTCACCGAGCAGTCTTTGAGGAAATCCTTCATTTCTTCTGACACCAGTTGGACGCCATTGTCGGTGACCAAAGTTGAGGGTATGCCTTCTTGGGTGAACGCCTCTTTTAGGAACTCAACAATCACCTTTGTGCTCACGCTGTGTACTGACTTGCAAGTTACCCAGCTCGAGAAGTAGTCCACTAGGACCAATAAATAGCAGTCTTGCGGACCTCTGCCATGGATGGGACCTGCAATGTCGAATCCTAACTTGCTCCACGGCACTTCTGGGACTTCCACTGGTGCCAGTGGTGCTTTTCTTGTGATTTTGGTTTTATCGCTCAAGGCGCATGCGTAACAATCACGCACTTTATCCTCCATCTCTCTGTCCATAGTTGGAAACCAGTAGTCTGCACGAAGTCGGGCCTTACACAAGCTTCTCCCAAGATGTCCTTCGTGAGCCAGTTCAACTACTTGGTTCCTTAGGGCTTCTGGAGGGACTAATTTTCCTGATTTCAGCACAAGATCCCCTTCCACCGATAGCTCCTCTCTCACATTCCAAAATGGCTGGATCTCTTTCTCCACATCCTTGCATTTCTTTGGCCATCCTGCCAAGATATACCTCCTCACCTTCTTCAAATCTTCATCTCGTTCCGTTTGTGCTTCCCAGGACTCTTTTTCTACCGCCGCCATTCGCACCTCCAGGATAGCACTATTCTTTTCCTCTTCTTCTTCATCTCCTTCGGTGGGTGCTCTCGACAAGAAGTCTGCAACTCTGTTTTGTTGCCCCGGGATGTATGAAACAGAGAAGTTATAGGCTTGTAAGCCTACTGCCCATTTGGCTATCCTGGGCGTCATGCTTTCCATGTCCTTTTTTGTGAACAGGGCTACCAGCGGTTTGTGGTCCGTCTGTACTTCAAACGTGGTACCCCAAATGAAAAATTTGTAATGGCGTATAGCCCAATACACTGCTAGGGCCTCCTTCTCAATGGTTGAGTAATTCTTCTCTGACAAGGTGAGTGTCCTAGATGCGAAGGCTATCACGTTTATCTTGCTACCTTCTTTCTGCGCCAGAGTCGCACCTATGCCTCTGTTGCTCGCGTCTGTGGAGATGATGGTTACACCATTAGGATCAAACTTCCCTATATACGGAGCTTCGATGATGGCTTTCTTGATTCTCTTCATGGACATCTCTTGTTCCTTGCCCCATTCAAACACACTGTCCTTCTTTATGAGGTCTCTCAAAGGCTGTGAAACCATCGCGAAGTCCTTGATAAACTTGGCCATATATTCAGCAAGGCCTAGAAACGACAATATGTCCTCCTTGCTCTTTGGAGTTGGAGCATCCTCCACTGCCCTCACTAAGTCAAGTTTTGGCTTGATGCCGTCCTCGGATAATGTATGTCCCAGGTAGTCTACCGAGCTTACTCCCAGTTTGCATTTGGAAGGTTTCGTGGTGAAGCCTACCTCTTTCAATTTTTTTAAAACTCTTCTAGCCATTTCGTTGTGTTCTTCTTCCCCACTTCCGTAAATCAGTATGTCGTCTTGAAAGCAGACGGTGTTCCTGCAATCTTTCAATGCATGTTGCATAACCCTTTGGAAGGCAGCTGCAGCTGATGCCAATCCGAATGGCATTCTCTGGAACTTGAAGTTTCCAAACGGAGTGGTGAATGCAGTGAGGATTTGGGAGTCAGGGTGGAGTTTGATCTGATAATAGGCCGATGATAGATCCAGCACACTGAAATACTTGGCCCCCTTTATTGTGCTCAGCATCTCCCCTATCCTGGGAAGGGGAAACCTGTCAACGAGGATGTTTGCATTCAAGTCTCTTAGGTCTACACAGAGTCTTATGCTGTTCCCTTTATCTTTGGCCATGATGACAATCGGTGCTAGCCATGCAGAACTCTCAATTTCTGTGATGACCCCTTCACTGACTAATCTCTTGAGTTCTTGCTGGAGTGGCTCCCTCATGCGTAAAGGTATGGACCTGGTCTTGTGCACTACTGGCACCGCCCCCTCCTTTAACACTATCTTGTGCATGTAGTTCTTGAATACGCCCAGTCTATCGCTGAACACTTCTCTGAACTCACTGGTGAGGTCCTCAGATATTCCTTCTGGTTCAATCAACAACACTTGCTCTCTATTGTTTGGGTCAAGTATAATCCCCAACTGCTTCTGATGTCTCCAACTCAATAAGGTCGAGCCTCTAGTAGACACATATACCTTCCCCACCGTGTGCCTATCCTTAAAAGAAATTCTCATAATCGCCATGCCCTCCAGTGAAATTTTCCCTTTGTTGTAACCTTTGGGACTGATATCAGGGGGTAGCAATTTTACAGGACGATTGGCAAAGTTGTCTTCAAACACTTTCTTATCTACTAGAGTATATGGGGAGCATGAATCTGCAAACATACAAAATTTGACCCCATCAAGTAAAACATCACATTTTGGATACACATCATCATTATTGTCCTCATCCCCCACTTGAAACACGTAAGACTTTTCCCTCTCCTCTTCCTGGGGTGTCTCCTCAATGACATGTACCGCCTTCCCCGGGGCTTTACACACTTTAGAAAAATGGCCCCACCGGTTGCACTTTCTACACTGTACGTTCCTGGCTGGACATTTCCAGTTATTGGCTAAGTGGTTGGGACTTCCACATTTGTAGCACACTGACGGACTGAGTTTGCTGCGAGAAAGCTCTTTACCCTTTTCACCTACTTTGCACACTGTTTCGCTTTCAGTACTAGGTTTTCCTTCAGCCCTCTCTCTGTTAAAGCTCTCTGAAACCTTCATTTCTCTCATGCAGCGTGCTGTGTGTTCTAGGCCCTTAGCAATGTTAATAGCCTCTTCCAGATTGGGGTTTTTTGTAAGTAATTCCTCTTGTGTCTTTGTGTCATTAGTGCACCTCACGAGTTGGTCTCTTATTAAAGAGTCCGTGAGCTGACCAAACTCGCATGTGGCTGACAACCCTCTCAACACCGCTATATAATTGCTCACTTTCTCTTCCCTCTTCTGAACTCTCTTGAAGAACTTATGCCTCTCCATCACTACATTTATTTTCTCCTTAAAATGAGCTGCTAATTCTCGCAGGGTGCTTTCATAAACGTTAACTCCTTCCTCCACCACCTCTTCCTCATCTTCAATCAATCTACCCGTAATGTCCTCATATATTTTCCTTGCTACCACCAATTGCTATTAGGTATGATTTAAATATTCCTTCCCACCTTCTCCAGGGAATAACTGGTTCACCTAACTCATTGAGGAATGGGGGTGGTTGGCTCATTCCTGCTCCTGCCATGGCCATACAGCTTCACAATCTATTGATAAAATAATTTTCTAACCACACTACAACCTTCAATATTAGCTTCACTCTTCACTTTTACTGCTAAGGGGAATATACATGCAAATATTAAACACTTTCAATTTTTTCCCTTAGTGTGAGGCACAATTTCATGACAAAAGCAATATATCAATGCTGCACCCAGGGGTGTGCAGTCCACTTTCTGCCTCTGCAGGTCGACTGTCACCCTCCAATTGAACTGCTGCTTTCCCTCGGCAGGCGGGAACTTCCTGTGCTGAGGGCTTTCCTCAGCCTAGTTCCTGTGAGAAAATGTAAACTGCCGGCTGGGCTATGGCTTCTTGAACCTGCCCCTCTGAGAGACGTATATCCGTGCAGCCAGTCCGCCGTACCCACTGGTGTGTACCCCAGAAACGAGTCTTTTCCGTTGTCAGAAGGACCCACGGTGAGTGCGCTGCTCGACTTCAGTCAGCTGGCGGGCGCGCAGTCAGTCAGGACTCGAAGCCGCTTACTCGTGACGCTGAAGCGTTTTCGTTTTCTTTTATTTTTTCTATCTCCGTACGCGCTGGGGGCTGATACCATGAAGAGAAACGTGCACTCGGCTGTGAGCAAAGGTGATTCACCTCAGGGCTTCCACATGTGACTTCTGATTTACTGACCAGACCGCCTCGTCTGATCGTGTCACCGCCCTATGCGCCAATAGTTCGACACTACTTCCCTCAGCTAGCACAGAGCCCCTCAGTTACGCTGGGATAGCGATGCCCGAACAGACACCCGAATGCAAAAGCGAACCCTTTACCAGTGTCCCTTCGCCTGGACGCTCGTGACCCCTCCACTGTCAGTCATGTGATGCCCGATAAGACATCCGAGCTGAGCCTGACACACAGGCGTTAACCAAATGACAGTGCTGTACTGGGACAACGCAGCAGAATCGCCTTACTTGATAGTATTCTCTGCCCCCACGTCCTCCTGTACCGCGGTCACTCTTCTGTAGGGTCACGTACACGGGCTCCTTCAAATCTCGATATGGTTGACAAGCAATTCACCAGTCCAGGGAAACGGCAGTCACTGTCCCTGGCTCAGTTTCCTCCTCCTCGTCGCCATGAAAATGTAGTAAAGCGTGACACATATGATTTAAACTTCAAGTTCTTTATTTGCTGGTAGAACAACATAGGCTGCCGTCAGCTTGTCAAACTCATAGCTCGGGTCACTGTGTCAACATTCCACAGCGAGCGCCCAGCTGTCACTTGGGGAGATACCAACATTCTACATGGAGGAGGGGGGGAAACCGGGAGAGGGTTTGGGTGAACCCATGTTACAGGTTACAACAGTATGTTATTACAGAAGTGGAGTTTGTGAGTATGGAAACTAAATAAAATTACTCAAAGGTGTAAGTTGTAAACTGCAGTTTTTGGACAGCACTGTGTAGTACGTTTTGTAGTGCTGCTGTAGTACTACAAAACATACTACAAAGTTCAGTTTGTAACTATAACTCGTGCCCCCACAATGCACAGTGTTGTTGTCAAAGATGCAACTTCAACTATTGCAATTATTGTATCAATTATATCAAGAACATGTCATAAGTTACTGTAATATGTGAGGTCATATGCAGCGCATGGCAAGGGTGCAAATAATAGTTACTTTAGGGTACGAGTTATAGGTATTTGAGATAATTATAACTGTTGAATTTGAGTGTTTTTTTAAATTTTAAACTGTGTATTTTAACTGACATTTTCAACCAACTATAACATTATCATTTGCTTTTTGAAGTGAATTTCGAATTATTTTTTCAAAGTAAGATATTAATACTCTACCTAACCATATCATCCCTTTATTCTTTTTCAGGGAGTTTTCTAGTTTTTTTTTTTTACTGTAAAGTAATATTTTATTACCATAAATAGTGCCAATCCCTCACTGCAGAAGGCTTTTGGCCATGTCGGGTGTGAGGTTGAATGCAGGTCTTGGTCTGTGGCCGGGCCCTGCACCCAACCTCCGGTCCCCATCTCCTACCGTGCTTAGTGGGGGGGTTGGGCACAGGGCATAGAGCTTAAACATCTGGGGAATTAATGGCTGATTAGGCGGTGGTGCAATATAAAGGGTGTCCTTTTAAGCCAGACCCACTGACCTTGTCAAAGGGTCAGAACACCAAAAAGTGGGCCTATTGGCTTTATGATGGGATCAGCATAGGAACATATGAATAGCAGACCTATTATCTTTGTCAAAATGTCACCAATAAATATAATTTAATATACATCATATAAATTCACACATTGCAATGTTAAGTAAAAGTGATTGTCATATTTCTTTTTTAATAAAGCCTGCTTAAAAAAATCAACATATTTTAAAGTCATTCTTTTAACTTTTTTAGACCATAAAGTGCAGCTATAGAACTTACCACAAGGGGGCCCTGCACTCCAACTGAGGAGCACAGAGCTCCTACTTGAAGTGCTTCAAATATATGGTATGCTCTCCTGAGATTGAGGATTTAATGACCCAGAAGGCTGCTGCAAACAATTTTTTTACACATGGGGTAAGTCTCAGCACCTTCATGGCGCTCAGTGTGGCCCCCCTGTGTAACATCATGGCAGAGTTGTGAACCTTGCCAGAAAAAGAAACATGCACACAATCAAATATAAACTAAAATACACATTCACAAACCGATTCAGGAACTTTTGCACCCACTAACTTACTCACTCAGAAGTTCATGAACCCACTCACAGACCTGGTCACTCACACACCCACTTCCAGACCCACTCAAACACCCATTCACTCACCCAATGAGAGACTAATGCAGCCACTCACATACCTACTCAGACACTCATGCACCCGCTCACAGACCAACTTGGATACTTACGCACCCACTCACAAACACACTCAGAGACTCCTGCACCCACTCACATACCCACTCAGACTGATGCATCAACTCACATACCCACTGAGAGACTCATACACACACTCACAAACCCAGTCAAAAACTCATGTCCCCATTCAAAGACCCACTCAGAGACTCCTGCACCCACTCCCAGACCCACTCAGACACTCATGCACCCATTCACTCACTCACTCACTGAGACCCATGCACCCACTCACATGCTCACTGAGACACTCATACAACCACTCAAATGCCCACCCAGACACTCATGCATCCAATCATACATCCACTCAGCGACTCATGCACTCGCTCACAAACCCAGACAGAAACTCATGCACCCACTCACAGACCCATTCATAAATGTATGCACCCACTCAGAGACCCACTTAGACACCCACTCACAGACTCAGTGAGACACTTGCATGGCCACTCACAGACCCAGTGAGACATTTATGCACCCACTCACAGACTCACTCATACACTGATGTACGTACTCACAGACCCAGTAAGGCACTGATGCACTTCTTAAGACCCTTAAGCAACCACCAAGAGATCTAGTTAGACACTGATGCCCCTTCAAACATGTCTCATGCCTGCTTCTGTTTGAAGAACCTATTTGAACTGCTTTACCGACAGACCAAATTAACATCTGGCTCCATCTATTCAGCAGCCACCGAGGGTAAAATTCTCAGCAGCTTTGTCTGTGCTAGGCTCTATCTGTTTAGCAGCCCCCAAGAGTTAGGAGATACAGTTACAAAATAAAATTGAAAGAATCTTAGAAATGTACTATTAAAAACAAAGATCACAGGTATGTTATGGTTAGGAAATAGAATTTAAAAAGCCATAGAAATTCACTAAAAAAAAACAAGGTTACAGGAACGTTATAGTTGGGAAATTGCATGTGTGGTTCTGTGGATGATGTCATCAGTGATGTCATTTGAGCTGTCACCAGTGATGTCACTGACCATGTCATGACAGATGTATTCTGTGAGGTCATAAGCAGTGTATTGTGAGGGCTCAGGTAACAATAACTGCTGAATTTCACTGGTATTATGAGTCAAATTTGGGCTTGCGGGCGCGCAGGTTATAGTTAGCTGAACTAACTATAACGGGGGAATTTCAATGGTTTTGTACGAGTGAAATGTCCAACTAACTATAATGCCTCTGAAACCAATGTTTTTTTCAGTGAATTTTTAAGATTTTTTAAATGCTAATTCCTAACTATAATGTGCCTGAAACCTATGGTTTTTTAAGTGAATATATATTGATATATATGTGTGTGTATATATATATTACCTACTGGCGGTCGCCAGTAGGTATATATAGTTAGGATTTTTTCTCTATGGGATTTTTGAAAATTCTATGTCTAATAACTTTGGCGTTTGTGGACGGAATTGGCTGAAATTTTCAGGAAAATGGCACATTTTGTTTCTGAGCAGCCCTTGAAAATTTGGGGGGGGTTCGTCAAGGGGGGGCCGAGAAAAAAGGGGGGTCCCAAAACGTGTTTTTAACATTGAGTTTTCCATAGGGCGGTTGGCCTCACTTTTAGCCCGAACGGCTGAATGGATTTGCACGAAACTTGGCAAAATTGTAGGGACTGGTAGCCCGATGTGCCTTTTGTAGGTCTCAATATATGTGCTACAGTGGATTTTGAGAAATTAACGTTTAAAAAAAGATATATATCTGTAACAGCGGACTGGGCAGCGGCCCAGGACGCGTACTTGTCGCGCAACGGAGCTTTGTGAAGCGAAGCTGATTGGTTCTCCGGCGTCTGTCAACATTCCAAACAGTCCGTAGCGGCCGCCATCTTGTCTCTCGGTAGGATCGAGAGACAAGAGGAGGTCAAAACAAAGGGGGAAATAACTATAAGGGGGCATAGTAGATCCTCGCTGACCCCCTAGGTTTGATGTGGAGGTTTTAAAAGGGCCCCGCGGGGCAAAAAAAAATAATAATAATAATAATCGAACGGCTGAATGGATTTGCACGAAACTTGGCAAAATATTAGGGACTGGTAGCCCGATGTGCCTTTGCTAGGTCTCAATATATGTGCTCCAGTGGATTTTAAGAAATTAACGTTCAAAAAAAGATATATATCTGTAACAGCGCTCCGCTTCGCGTAACGGAGGTTTGCGAAGCTGATTGGTCATTCTGTCACTGGGCTATAGTTGGGCTACATCTGGCTGATATTTGGGCTACATTTGTTTTTTTGTGTTTCTGGCGGCCATCTTTGGGCTACATTGGGCTACATTTGGGCTCCAACATATATATAGGCCAATGTAGCCCAATATATATTTTTCAAAGTTAATTTTCGTAAAAACCACTGGAGCATATATCTTGAGACATAGCAAAGGCACATCGGGCTACCAGTCCCTACAATTTTGCCAAGTTTCGTGGAAATCCATTCAGCCGTTCGAGCTAAAAGTGAGTCCAACCGCCCTATGGAAATGAAGGAAATGAATGGGTAATTTGTAATTAGCAAATAGCTCATCGCAAACTAGGAATGGTAAAGAATCGCTATTTATTCCTTAAAGTTCGCTATTTAGGAAATGCAAAAAACTTTGATGATACATATGGCGGTTCATCTCTAACAAGATAAGAAGCATAGGGATACATTTATGATGACTGGCGCATCACCAGGGATGTGTTAGTCATTCTGTGCCGCTGTTCCGTCACCTATGGTGTGCTGCATTTACAATGCGGCGCATCATGGGGCAAAAACAGCACAGATGCGTGATGTATCTGTGCCGTAAAGGTGGCGCATTGCTGGAGTTGTATCGCAAGTGTGATGAAGCTCCAGCAAGGGTCGGGGGTGCCCCTGTCGCAGGGTTTCTGTTCTCACACAGAACTGTGGACAGAGGATTGGAACCTCGGCGAATTAGGGTGTCCCAAAACTCATGTTAATAATCAAAAACTCCTTAGCAAGCTAGGTACAGTGTCACATTGGATATAACAAACTCTCAATGTTTAGACAATCCAGAATATGAACTTATAGTACCTCAGGATACGTGGAACTCATGAACAGTCGGTCGTTATATATTTCTTAGAAACCAGAACATGGAGTTAAGAAGAACACATGTGTATTTGAAATGTTTATTTACTAATGCCGTCTTCACAGGCGTAGTATCTTAGATAATACAAGTACACATATTATCAGTAGCAAAATTACCAGCATAGTTACTAGTACATAAAAAGCGAATGGTGATAGTATGTTAACATGCTGTAAATGAATAAGAGTTAGCAACACTTATAAGCAGCCGCGGGCCGTGGAGGGAGTTACGGTGGGGCAGGGAGGCGGGGAGGGGGAGGGGCAAGGTAGAGAGGGCTCCACCCTGCTTCTCCCCCTCCCCGCCTCCCTGCCTCACCGTAACTCCCTCCACGGCCCGCGGCTGCTTATATCTCACCCTCCCTAATACACATATTATATTATTTGCTAAGAAGGTCTCTTTGTGTTGGTTTAGGGCGTGCCCATACTTTAGTGTCTTAGATTTGAAGGAATCACATCAGCATACACCAGCTCTCTCTTCATGTGAGCCGCATCAACTGTTGTGTATGTGTGTTCGGCAAAGCAATATAAAACCCGCCTCATGCCCAGAATTGGCAGAAGTTGCACATATGTTATGAGTATGAAGTCGTGGAGATCAGACCTCATAACAATTCTGTATCGTGTTGTTCTTGAAACTTTAGCACTCGCTGTACAGATATAGTTTAACAAGCAAAGCAGATAGTAGAGCAATAACATATTATTCTCATGTAAACCACGATGAACTACTAGGTGGAAAGCTAAAGCAACAACTAAGTGTCGTGTGCAGAAGTTGCAAAAAAGGAAAAATGGCGTTTAAACCGGTAATGAGCCCATGCTAACTTAACACGGTGTAAAGATATCCAGGACCTAGATGACACCTCCCCATGATCCGGAAACGAACTGAATAAGATAATAGAAGTGCCATCTCATGAGAGCAGATTGCAAGTTTATATGTGGACGGTCCGCAAGGTAAAGCATTAAAAACTAGGAAAATTTAATGCTAAAGAAAAATAAAACAGCCAAGTACTTTATCGAGTCTTAAGCCAATAGGCAAGGTAAATAATAAAAACTTGACAAATAAGTCAATGAATTGTCAATGAAATGCTAGTACTCAGCATATCAAACATGAAAAAGGTCTATGACATAACTGTGTATGCAAAATAAGCTGCAACAGCCTCCAATAGGAAGTCACCGTCTTCATCCGAAAACAGTTCAGCCATCCAATTTAAAAGCGGAAAAGAACATACGTGCTCTCCCAGCACCGGATCCTCTATCACCATCAGAGGACAGCTCGGTGGGTTTTCAAGAAAGCTCTGTTCCAAGAAAGACTGTGCTGCCGCCAGTAAATTCCAGGGACCAAGTAGTCCATGCATCAATGCCACAGCCATAATCCTTTCGCCAGGACAAACCAACTTGTGAGTAATGATAGGAGTCATCAGCTGATTAAAGTCGACGTCAGGAGAAACCGGTCCGCAGAGACACAAATCAATGGCCCAATCGAAATCACAGGCCAGGCAGTGAAATACAGGCTGGACACAGGTGAAGTAGGAGAATCGAAAAGATAATCCATATGCCGTGCTTAATATCGCCAACGGCATTGTGCCATAATATTCTAGCATGCGATTGCGGAACAGTGTCAGCAGCTGCAGGGTGGGAGGTTGCATAGGAGGGACATCCATATTTAAAAATGTAAAAAAGCACAAGAGCGTCCGCTGGTAATGCAAGTAAAAATGCCAATCCACGAACCAGAGTGGAGAAAATAGAATGAAAGGAAGCAGGGATGAGTCCAAAGATTTTCTCAAATGAAGTCACGAGACCACTGGTAACAACTTTAAAAAAGTGCGCCAGGGACTTTGCGGAGGATGCGTTAAAGATAGTCGGAACCATCTTGCTGAATTTGAAAGGCAAATCTGAATTGAAAAGTGTGTGCACCTCTGTACGGGTGTTCGCTATGTGAAGCACGAAAGTTTCACGGGCCGAACTCAAGGCCACCTCTCACTGAGACAAAAGAGCTCTTATTCTTGCCATGCCGTTGAAATCTGTCCCAAGGTTGGTATTTGTGGCCAGATTGAAAACTCCCTATGTTCATGTGTGGGAGGAAATAGAACATTTCTGCAGCAAATAACCCGTTCACTTACTGTTACGATAAAAGGAATACTTTTAATTAACTCAGAACAATCTTCATTATTGAGCATCAAATAACTACCATTTTCCAACAACTTGAACGTGGGGATGATAGCAGGAACTGGCGTGCCTTGCAACACGCAAGCCATATTTGGTCGGTGTTTGTTGCATGAACCGTGTAACTGTATGTGCCTACACATTAGTGAATGATCTGGCGTCTCAGTGCATTCCTCTCCATTCAGATAAACTTCTTGATCATCTTTGAAACATCTGTATATGTATGGAAGCGACCAGACCTCATGAAGAAAAGCACTACCTAAAGGTTCATAACGACCTATTGGTATATATTTCATACAATTTGAAAACTTATATAAAGCAAAAGGCAGCGTTATTAAACCGTGGATAAGGCACGTTGCCAAAAAACCCGCAATCCTCTGCTGATGATGTCACTGAGCATGTCATGAATGATGTAATATGTGACATCATCAGCAGTGGTTTACGGGTAATAGTATCTCTAGTTTACTCCCCTATAGCTGTCTTTCTTTTAACATAAGTGTCTGTTTCCTTCCCTTATACTTACTGTTTTTGGTTCGCTTCCGGTTCGCGTACCGGGGAGCGAACTGGGAAGCGAACTAAGAGAAATAGAGGTTGGCACAGTTCCAAATATTGTACCAATTTTTTAATAACGGGGAGGTAGTTCTGAAAAGAACTTTTTTTTTTATTTTTTAGAACATTTTTTTTACTTTTTTTGAATTTTTCTGAACAGTTTTATATTTTTTTGGGTTTTTCTTGGAGGGGGCAATGAAAACGATTCATTGTAAAGGGCTCAACAGGAGCAACAAAACAAAAAAAAGAAGTATTTATTATTTTGGGCGTTTCGTACAAACTTGCATATGATAGTCAATAGCTCTGTTGATCAGAGTGATGCTTTTTTCTCCGTAGGAAATGAATCCATCGCAAAATACGCAGATGTGTTTTACATCACCAAATCTCATTTGTATATTTGGCACCATCTCCCTGCCCTCTGGTCCCGTTACTTCCGGTACAACAGATCTTCTGGCCATAATAGGGAGATTATCTAGGTCGTTCCGAAACTGTGCAGCACTGTAGTTGTTAGGATGCCACCTAGTCATATGGCGATGCATTGTGTAGTTTCCGAAACTGTATTTTTTGTCGGTCCCTCTGGACAGTCTATCTTGACATATAAGGCAAGTTACGTATCTTGCATTTACTTTTTTCTGACCTTTGGGAATTTTAAAAAATTGCCAAATGAAGTTTTCTTTCCGGTGAGACGTCCTGGGCTGCTCAGGCAAAAACTGCCTCTCTTCGTGCTCGTCCTCCTGTTCCTCTTCTTCCTCTCCTTGTTGAATTATAACTTGAGCAGGTGGTCCACTCTTCCTTGGATGTGGTGGAGGTGGTGGGGAAGCACCAGCTGAAGCTACTAAAGAAGCCATTGCTCAGTGATCACAAAGGGTCTTTCTCTCACAATGATGAAAGTCAGAGTGAGGAAAGAAGGAGGGATTTTCATCATTTGGGAAAAACAAGAGTTCTCAACCAATCAAAAGTGTTCATTTTAGATTATATGACCTAGTCTTACATCATTAGGAAACCAAAAGTGAAATGAACCAATGAAAAGTGTTATTACCAAGTCACATGACTTGCTGTGTTTACGTTAAGCGCTTTGCAGGGCCTCCCGGTTTGCTTCCGGAAACCTGCGCTTTGCGACTCGCTTCGCGTACCAGTTCGCTAACGTTGTACGTCATATGACGTATCACGCGACAAGGTGAAACGTCATGCGGACGGGAGGCGTCACGATGTTGTTTTCTAACGCGGCACTTGCGGTAAAGAAACGTTTACCGGCTCGCGGTCTATTTCGCGGCATCAAGGTCAGCTAACGGGAAGCTTCCCGATTCGCGAAGCGGGAACGAAGAAAAAAAAATATTTAAAAAAAAAATTATTCATAAACATATAAAATATATTTTTGGATTTAAAGAAGAATACATTTTACAGCTACAGATATTAGCTGTTAAAAAACCAATGAAATTCACAGAAAAAACCATAGGTTATAGACCATATATAGTTAGGAATTAGCATTTACAAAACCTTGAAAATTCACTGAAAAAACCATAGGTTATAGACCATATATAGTTAGGAATTAGCATTTAGAAAACCTTATTTTACTCACACAAAACCATTGAAATTCCATATATAGTTAGTTGCACTAACTATATATCGCGCACCCGCAATCCACTGCTGATGATGTCACATATTACATCATTCATGACATGGTCAGTGACATCACTGATGACATCACTGATGACATCTCAAATGACATCACTGATGACATCACTGATGACATCTCAAATGACATCACTGATGACATCATGACACACCAATACCAGTTACTACATAAGCACTCACTGATTCCTACGTCTACACACACATTCACTCATTCACCCATACAATCACTCATACATACAGTCACTTATTATTACAACACTATCATATGCACTCATACACCTATGCAGACAGTCACACACTGCCACTCATCCATGGAGTTACTCACACACCAAGCCAGTCCTGTAAAGAATCAATCACACTTCCATTTCTTCATCTATACAGTTAAACACAGAACACCATACTTCAGTGACATCACTGATGACATCACTAATGACATCTGAAATGACATCACTGATGACATCTCAAATGACATCACTGATGACATCATGACACACCAATACCAGTTACTACATACACACTCACTGATTCGTACGTCTACACACACATTCACTCATTCACCCATACAATTACTCATACATACAGTCACTTATTATTAGAACACTATCATATGCACTCATACACCTAGTCAGTCCTGTGAAGAATCAATCACACTTCGATTTCCTCATCTATAGTTAAACACAGAACACCATACTTTTCACACATATACTAACACATACTTACTCTCTTATACAATCACTGATACAAGTACACATTGATATGCACAGAGTCACACACCTCCCAGCCAGCCACACACACACTCAGTCTTCCATACATCCAGTCATTCTTCAATATGTAAAACGTATTTAAACTTTACAAAAACACACAGACACTAGATGATGTCATCAGTGATGTCATTTGAGATGTCATCAGTGATGTCATCAGTGATGTCACTGACCATGTCATGAATGATGTAATATGTGACATCATCAGCAGTGGATTGCGGGTGCGCGATATATAGTTAGTGCAACTAACTATATATGGAATTTCAATGGTTTTGTGTGAGTAAAATAAGGTTTTCTAAATGCTAATTCCTAACTATATATGGTCTATAACCTATGGTTTTTTCAGTGAATTTTCAAGGTTTTGTAAATGCTAATTCCTAACTATATATGGTCTATAACCTATGGTTTTTTCTGTGAATATATATATATATATATATATATATAATTTGCGAGTCTAATACAGATTTTGATCATGCTTAGTTTGAAGCATGATGGTGCCATAATTATCAACCAGAGGAAATCATGCAGTAGTCAGTTTTAAGCAACTCAAAATAACACCAAGGAATGTGATTATTAACACGCTGTCTATGGGCATTCACCATTTTAGCATGAGCAGTCTGTGAATTTGAGCTTCAGTGACACGCTCTTTGTACAATCAACAGCATAAATGTTTAAGCATCTCGCTAAGGCTAATGGAAGCAATATCCAAGCTTCCATTGCCAAGAAAATAAATGGTCCGATTGGGATACTAGGGCCTTAGAAGCTTTCTAAATGCACACATTTTTCTCCTCCTGGCACCTACACACTTTTAATTGGAAAGCATCTACACTTCACAAATCATTAACCACAACATGTCACAAAATCTTTAATTGAGGACATTTACCACCACGATGTGGGATGTGTGGGTTAGATGGAGCATATATCCTTTATTTTCCATGATCATATGTCACTGCACTGAACCAGCATTTGCATCGTGCATCAAACGCTTTGCCCCTCAAGTGCCATTAAAAAAGTTTTGTTTGAGAGTTTGCAAAAATGGAATGAAGATGGCAAAATGATTTTTTTCTTCTACATTTTCAGTAAATGTGTCCCGTGAAATGTTGAGCCTGTATATGCATTCTCTAATACAACAATATTTAAATATTAAAATATGTATATAAACAAATTTTTTCATTATATGTACAAGAACAGGTACTTCATTTATTCCATAAGTGCTACAGAAACATACACAAAAATGCCCATTCACACACACATAGGTTGCAGTACTAATAATATAAGTATTTTATGTTTTCCAATATCTTGTATTTTTTTTGAATTCGCAACTTCTACATTTGTAAAATTTAACTATGCTTTTTTATTGCCTGAAGAAGAATGAAAACGTAGTCAGTGAAGTAGCATCATTTTGGCTCCATCCTTCTACGTTTGACTTGGATATAGATATATTTATATTTATTTATATTTACATTTATTTACATTTTACCTTATGTACTCATGTGACGCAATACAACTAACGAGATATGTTGCACTAAAGGAATGGAAGTGCAGCTATTGTGTGTTTTGACATATGTGTGTGCATATTACATTTTTCTTTTCAAAAACATCTGGATTGCGGATTCTAATCTTCTATAGGTTTTGAATATAAGGTGGTACGCTAAAATGCATTTAACGAAGTGCAGTAGTTAGGGATTATTGAGAATGAATCACATGTATTTAATGATTTCTTTATAAATTGTGACCAGTTGTAATTTTTGTTAAAATTTCATGTATTCGTTATTTTGCCACATATAAGAGTACTGCACAATATAGCTTGATTTATTATTAAATTATGTAGGTTGTAGAACTAATATGCATTTAAGGAGACACAATTGTGGGCCTTAACCTCTTCGAGGCTCATGACGAGCTGAGCTCGCCATGAGCCACGGCGCTCCGGTGCTCATGACAAGCTCAGCTCGTCATGAGCCGTGGAACGCTCACACACGGGGATAATTCCCCTGAGTGTTCCTCGGGAGGTAATGCACCTGTGACGAGCTGAGCTCGTCATGAGCACCGGAGCGCCGTAGCTCATGACGAGCTCAGCTCGTCATGAGCATGGGGGCGATGTGCGCCCCCCACCCCCAGCACAGCAGGGGAATAACCCCCGCAGCAAAGGGGTTAAGCTTGCAGTCGAGACATTTAACATTAACCTGCAAGTTGTTTTTCTGAATGTTTTTCTCCTATACGGGTGCAGACCAAAGGCATCCATTAGTTAGTGAAACGCACATTGTATGTCAAAACTAGAGAAGAAAGGAAGAGCTGACAAGGTCAAATGATTTTTATAAAAAAGAAAAAGAGTGTTACCAGTTGGTACTATCAGACATAAGGAACAACTAAGTACACTTTGGAAGCAGACTTGAATATGGAAATAGGGTTCAAGGTGCCAAGTTCTTTTCTGTGAACTGGAAAATATATTATGATGTATATGAGGTCATGTTTTCTGGAATGTTCTTTGCACATTTCAATTAGTGAACCAACCTTGGGTTCAGTCAGATTCCATCTAGACTTGGAGAGGTACCGACCTATCTTGTCATCTCTGATTGTGTGGCTTCATGCTGTACATGGCTCCTTACTTACAGAACTTCTATAAAGCTTCTGATGCTGACACCTTTTTTAGCTACCTTGCATCATTAGGGTTTCCCCTATTCTTAGGTTAGTGTTGGGTTTAGTAGATGCTGCAAAACATTTCCATGTATGGGGAGAAGGATCCCAACTATTTATCAAATGATTTTCCTTATTTTCTGTATCGCAGCTATGTTCTTTGCTATTGAGGACCAATATCGTAAGATGCTTTGGTCTCCCTTTGGGTATTTTATACTTTTACACTATGTTTTTTAGATTGATATATATCCATCAGGCTTTGAGTTTGTGATAATCCTTTTTGACTTCAAGTTACTGACTCAGACTTTTATTGTGTGGTCTTGATGATCAGACTGTATTTTAAGATTTAATTGTTGCTAACCCCTCTTCTTCTCAGGCTACTACATAGGTCTTTTGACTAGAATTGAATTGGAGTAAACGGCCCAGAGCGTTCTCATAAGTCATGTTTGTCCTAAAAACCCACAAGTGCTAAGAGCACACAGATCATTATATATCAACGCCTTGAAAAAAATAGGTAGGGCATTCGTGGTCATGACGCAGTCAGAGACAAATAAAGGCAGTGAATTAGTGCCCAGATAGGGCCTTTTTTTGGTAAAGCCTTGACACAGAATTTCTCAGCCACCCTCAATTTTGTCACCTTGTTCTCCTTGTTTCATAATGCAGGATATTTTATCTCTTTTTCTGGCCTCTATGTTCACAATGAAGGAATATATTATAGATTGTACAAGTAGAGTGCCTCCCACTTTTCTGTAAATTACCTTGTTTCAATGAGGACAGAGGAGCAATCCACATTGAAGAGCTGGGTTTATTTTATTATTTTATTTGCTAAAATACATACCCAATCATCCGAGCAAGGCTGAAGGCCATGTTAACATGACAAAAATAACAAACTAAGCACTTTCTGGTGTAAAGTAGGGGAACCAATACGAAGGATATTAGGAAATAAACGAGAAGCTGTCACAAGCATTTTCACTGGTGGATTTTGACAGTTCAACAAAGCTGGAAGTATTGAGCAAAGACAATTATCTGCATCTATGGAGCACTATCTCAGACCCATACCGTCCTGCCGGGTCGACAATATTTTAAGAAAAATATTTGCACCCCCCGATCACCAATTCGGAGGCCAGGTTGTAACATTGCTAAATGGACCTTTCAGTTAACGCTCTGCCTCTACATGTGCTAAATGCACATTCCTGTCATGTATCTGTTATAAACTTGTGACGTGTAAAAGGTGGGCAAAAGTGCGCTGCACCAATCCCACTTCTGATGGCGATTCAAGCCATCACATTATTGTCTTATCAGATGAACAAATAACAATCTGGTTATTTCCATTATCTTTCTCATGAATTCCTCCAAAACTGTAATGTCATCACAATATTTGCTCTGTCTTTCTTCTAGTTCTACATCTATGCACACGTTTGTCTCCCTCATAGATTGCAAACAAGAATAATTTGCAAAGAATGATTATCACTATGTGTTAGAAATGGGATTTCTGGTGTCAGAGTATGCACCCTGCACAAACAAGAGTCACCACTGTAGTCATGGTAAGTTAGATACACACTAAAAAATAACCTGGCCTCACCATCTGGTAGCTTTGCACCCCTTCATTTTGGGGAAATTGCCCCATGAGAATCAATCTGTGGGTCACTCGAGACCTATGGGGATAGAGTTTTGGCAACGGTTGTGTTGGAAACAAAATCCCGCTATCATTTCTCTCGCTCCTGCTGCTCCCATCAGGAATTGTACTCACTGTTACTCAATAGCTCAGAAGCGGCTACACATATCAACATCACGCCATCTCCGCTGGTAATGCAAGTGTGCTGGTTCCCTGTTTTTAAAGATTGTCAGGTTTAGTCGTTTGAGGATGTTTCCAGTCACATGGGTACTTGCTGCTTCATGAGGCTAATCGGCAGGCATATAGGTATATGTGGCCACCATCTTGGAATGGTGTTTTGGTGTAATGTTTGTGTATAAGGATGCTCAAGTTGCGCGATGTCACTGCAAGTTGTTTTGGCATAGAAGTGCGAGGGGTGACTGACATCTTGTCCATACTTGGGACATATATGTAATAGTCTTCAAGAAGGGGAGGTGGGTTAGGTTTGTGCCTCATTCTCATTGTATATTATGGTCATATAGTGATTGGATAAACCAGCTGTATCCCCATTGAAAGGACGTGCACAAGAAGACTTGACACCAACCTCCTTTGTGTTGCAATGTGTTACACTAGCAATGAAGGAAAACTGCTTGCAGTATGGTGAACAACTTTACCTGCAAGTGACTGTAACATCGATGGGCAGTAGATTTTCCCCCAGCATGGTAAATTTCTACATGCATGACTTTGAGACCAAACATATCTGTCCAGCTGAGAACTCATATTCTCCCAACCTGAAAGTTTCGAAGAGATATACCGATGACATCTTGATAGTATGGGAGGGCACAGTAGCCACTTTGGACACTTTTGCGATCTGGCTAAATTTAAAGAATCCTCACCTGAAGTTCACTCATGAGTACAGTAAAACCTCTTTACCATTCTTAGACTTGTTTCTGTATCCGAGAAATGGAGTTATCTACTCCGAACTATACACCAAACTGATGGCTCGGAATTCGCTTTTGAACTATACCAGCTTTCACCCCCCAATCATTAAGGAATAATCTTCATGTGGGTCAGTTTTTGAGACTATGGCAGAATTGCGCGGAAATTAGGAAATTCAATAAGCATGCACTAACACTGAGCTCTCACTTACAACGACGTGTATTCCCAATAAATGTTATACATACAGCACAGAAGCGAGCAAGAAACAACAATCGTGATGCTCTACCTGACACAACTACAAAGAACCCTCTGGACAGGATGGTTTGTTTCAGTACCTACAGTCACTTGACAAACATAGTGAAGAAGTCGATCAATAGGAACTGGCTCATTCTCAACAATGGTTCTGCACAACTCCCTAAGCCCCTGTTTGCACTGGAAGACAGTCAGAATATTAAGGACATGATAGTACACACACGTCCATGTAGGACTGTCCCGGAGGGAAGACAAAACACACTATGGTCATCAAACCCCGCGAAAGGACACTACCCTTGTCGCGCCTCTTCTGTCTGTGCTTTCACATGCAGGCTACTCACGATAGACGTGGGACTGCCGACCCACTGGGTGCTCAACTCTTTGACAAATTGCAATACAATAGGGGTTCTTTACCTGTTGCGATGTTCATGCAATTTATTGTACCTAGGGATGACAGTATGCATGATTAAATTGAGGATGTCGAGCACAGGAGATCCATTAGATGTAAAAAAGAGATCACAAAACTCAAAAGACACTACTTGAGTTCAGGCCATTCTGAGGACGACATCTTCTGGGCAATCATTGACAGGCCAAGATATGCCAAAGAGATGGGCACACATGAATCTGTTCTGTTCCACAGGGAACAGAGGTGGATTTATAGGCTCCGTTGTGATACTCAGGGGCTAAATGATGACATTCCCTGGGCCACTTTGGGAAGATGATCCCACCACTCTGATGGAGGTCCTAGCGCCCCTCGTTCACTAGGCACTGAGCCAGTTGTATCCCAACCTGGAATACTTTAGCTTAAAAATAAGACACTACACTCCCCTGTGTATTAGATAGGTCTTTGAAGTTTCACAGTCTGTTAACAACATGTCAAACCCAATCCCTCTTGGCCACCTTCTTCATGCGCTTAAAACAGTGCACTCTACATTCTTCATATTGTAAGGATTTAGTCTGAGTATGTTCTATATCTCTGGCTTCAACTTACTTCAGTAAATTACGTTGGGTTGTGAGCTGGACTACGTCACTTTTTTTGCAGCCCACGCCCTTGTTTTTTACCCCATGTTCGTTTTTTCTACAGCCACGGTTTTTAAAATAATTTTATTTAGCACCGCTCTAAGTGGATACACCAACCCACACAGATTGGTCTAATTACCTACCAAAATTGTTTTGGGGCTGGAGGATGAACTCTGTGTTTCCTAGTGCATGCCTCATGTCTCTCATGACGCATACTGTGCATGGGACTACATATCCCATGATGCTCCTGATGCCCATGCCGTTGTTGCGTCATATTCACAGGCCGGATGACGGCTTCATATTGTGCCAACAATGAGAGCTTTTCCTCTCGCCAGGACCCCCGTTTAAACAGTTAACTTGGTTGAGTACTGTGGAAAGTCACCCTTTTTGCATAGCTGCTTGGTCTAGGGACACTGTGCGATGCCTCTCGCTATTTTGCAAACACTTTAGGGTCAGGACCCTTGCGGGTATGGGCCCTTGTTGTATCACACCCGACCCTGTTTTTTGCTGTTATTAATGATCATTAAGAACAGACATCTAGGTCCCTACAGCCCGGGGGTTCATGCTACATTCAATGCACGTTGCCCTGCTTTTGATACTTGGAGTAAGCAACAGAACCCTCCGTTTTACAGGTTGCCTTCCTGTGGCAATGGGGGTTTGGAGCCAAACACTGAAGCTCCTCGGGTGGTTTTAGTTTGTAGCTTTGACCCCGCCTTATGCATTATGACCAGATTTTGCACCATATATGAATAAATACATTAAAGACAGGTGCACACAGATGAGCACCACTTTCTTTTGAGATTGTTGTGGTCCCTTTCTCCTTTTTTTTGGCCTGCTTCCATGATTGTCGTTTGACCTTTTTTATCTATACTAGCGCTACCCACGCTACATTGCCAGTGTGTTTATTTCACTGTTTTTCAGTACCGAGTTTGGCCGTGTGGGTACCTTGTGGCTATAGAGAGGTAAAAATGCAACACCTTTGTAAGGTAAATGATTCTCCAGTGGTTTGTCTGGTCCTTTAACCCATTTGATTTTTGTCGTCGATGCACCTTATGACACTTCATACATAACCTTTTTTCAGAGGTTGATCCTTATATTTTGTCTGTTTCACACTTTTTCTTTCTCTTCGGATGGAGATGGTGTATTAACCACCCATCACTCCCTTGATTACAATTGAATACAGCCAGTATAGCCATCTGACTGATTTTTTATTTTAAATCTTATCGATTTTTGCAGAGTGACTTGAATCGTCTCCTGGTCCTGAAGAATGCCTAAGAACTACAGTTGGAGTCTGAAAAAAGCAGAAACATGTTGGCCACTAAAGGGTATATTTGCTCTGAACCACCAGTCCTCTTGGTTTTTAATCATATCCAAGGGTACCACCTAATAAAGTTATTGGGCCCTTGAGATAGTTTTAACTATTCACTGATTTTGGTTTTGCACTCTGCCCGTCACTCTCTCATTTGCTCAGTGACATACCCCATTCAAAACACCTCAGCTCCTCTCCACCCACTCATCTTGGTGGGGAGTTGTATCCTACATCTGGGACCTTGTGGGCCCGATGTGAGGAGGGAGCCCAATATTAAAGCATATCACCTTCGGGTAAGTGAGGGTTCTTGTCCTTATAAAGGATCACTTTCTTCTTTTTTTCAGTTTTAATGCTGTCAAAACTACAAGTCATCCAAAAAACAGATGCACAAGTCAAAAACAACCTGTCGCCAAGATGCTTGTCAGCCCCTATACTCAAAGCACTACACTGGCTCCCTATATGGAAGAGAGTCATTTTTAAACTCCTTTGCCTCATTCATAAATCCTTTTGAGATTCAGGCCCTAAATGCCTCCAATCCAGGCTCACCCCTTATGTACCAAGCAGGAGCCTACGATCAAACAACAAGCTTCTCCTACGTCCAAGACAACAAATTTGCACCACTAAGTACGGAGGCTGAGCCTTCTCCCTTCTGGCCCCATTCCAGTGGAACAAACTCCCTCTGTTCACTCGCAGATGCCCTTGTCCAGTAGATTTTAAAAACACTTTAAAACCTATCAATTTTAACTGTTGCCTCTCCACTTGCACCTGCTGTACCAGCGCTGAGATGTCCCTTCTGGGATGAGTTCAGCGCTATATCAAGATATAATTAACCTAACGTATCTTCTCTTTTGTAACCTGTAAAATGCGTTTTTCTCACACATGTAATAAACCTCATAAAAAACAGGATCTAAGTATAATCCCCAATTTCCTCGAACTTCAAACGTTTGTTCACATTCACTGTTATCTACAAAATGTGTATCAGCTGTGGATTTCCGAACAAATATGCATAATTTCCCTTTGTGTTGCCATTCACTAATGCTGCCATATTTTAAACTAACCTATGTTCACTTTCATCTTTGGCCCATTGGTGTACTTTTGAATGGATTATTGCGTTATGTAATTTGTCTCTACGGCTATCTTTTTCTGAATCTTTGAATTTTTTTCTACAACTGTTTAGGAACAAGTTAAATTGTGTCTATGTATACAAGCAGAGTCTAATGTCATGGTGGGTCTAAAGAAATGTCCCACTATCTCAGTGTTTTTAGCATCGGACCAAAGATTCAAGTGTTTCAGCGCAGGGACCTCTGAAAATACCAAGTCATGATTCAAGTAATAGTATTGAAAAGGATTTGTTCCATAGCATAAGCTCAGCTATAAGCTACAGGTAACTCCACATATCAAGGGCACATGATGATATGTAATCCCCTCCCCAACTGAGGCAGGTAATTATATGCAAACATTGCAATGCCTAGCATCCATTGTGTCAACATACTCATAAAGCAATTTTAAATAAACATTCAATGAATAATCTCCTCTAAAACCATCTACGTGTAAGTCTTTCTCATCTGTTGCAGGTAAACTATTGTCAGTAGAAAGTTGTGTTGGAAGGGACTTGAAGATATAAGCTCCTCCACATGTGAAGAATAGGGTAAACTCAATACTACAAGTAAAGCAATTAATACTAATGTCACAATGACAAATACTCCTACACATAAGCATCTAAGTCTGCTAGTGTTTAGATTAGGCTCCACGAGTTCTTCTGATGTCAGACCATTTAAATGTAAGATACCAGCACATTCCTTCTAGTTAGTTTCCACTGGCGCCAACAGCAAAACAAAGTTTTGCAATGTGTAATGTGTTTTGCAGTAAAATATGTACAACGATTTTTGTGAGACTTCTTTAGCCCTCTAGCAGACTCGGACCTTGGTACTCTTCTTTGTAGTGTGGGCAAATCTATTAAGTTCTTTCCCTAATAAATGCTCAGTTCAAACTCACTAATCATTACTTCCAGTATAAATTGACTCAGACTGTTTAGTGGCAATGCAGTTTCAAAACTCAGTTTAGCCACAAAGTTCAGTTCATGGACGCTCAATTGGATGCAAATTATTAAAGCAAAAGGTGCAAAATGCTACCTTCCAATCATTGATAGGTAAGTACATTCTTACAGGTGAGGAGTACCTCCGACAAGGTACTCTAGCTCCCTTTGATCTCCTTACTGCTGGCGCTACTTCATCACTGTCAATTAGGCCAGATTCTTCAGTATATTCTGGGAAAGTGTCTTGCAGAGGCACTTCAGACAAAGAGCGTCTTCCTCTCCCATGTGTTTTTGGCCACCAGTCTCCCGTTACAACTTTTGTTACTACTGCACTAGGCCCTTCATCAGGGTCTGAATTTGGCACATCCAACACCACAGGATAGGAGCCTTTTGTACCAATTTCATCTGTTGACTCTGTCAGACCCCCCTCAGGCCTACCAAGTGCTGTCCCGGGTTCTTGCTGTTCCCAAGCTGCTTGACTAACCTGCTTCCTTTGTCTCATTGCAACCACAGGCGCATTAGGAATAGGTGCTGTTATTTCATCAAGGGGACATGGGGCTCTGCGAGGAGGGAAGCGTGTAACCAGTTGGGGAGGCCTCTATCCCTCACAGCTTTTGTGGTGACCAGAATCACTTGCTATGCCCCACACCACCAACAATGCAATTAACCTTTTTCAAATCTTGTACAATGCAGTACTTTACAATAGATTTCTGCAAACCCATGAGGAACAATTTACATGGACTCCCCATAATCTCTCTCAGAATTCCTTGCTCAATCATTGAGTCAATCACAGAAGTAATCCCAGCAATGGTTTCAGGGATCAGATTTTTTTGTGGATTCTCAGGTACTCACAATTAGGTTTCTGTTTTGCAGACTGGTTCAACTCTTTTAATGAGACCTATGTCTTCCCTTAAAATGTCCCAGACTTCAGCTAACGCTATGTCTCTCATCTCTTTGGGAAAATCATCTTTTGCCAACATTGGAAATCGTCTGATTTCTAATCTCTGTCTGTTAAGTTTAAAATCAATGTCTTCATCATGAGTTTCTAATTTGATACCATTAAGGGTACAGTAAATGGAACAATTCAGCTTGCACAATAGAGTTTATACCAGCAGATTCACAGGACTCGAATCACACATCACAAGTTGGTGGATCTCTTGGAAGGACCCTGTTTTGACAGGTACAGCTTCTGAAAATGGATTAGTCCTCTTCCCCCTCTGGGTAGAAGGTGATACTTGCTTTCTCTCTTGTCCAGGTCTCAATGAGCAGCCCGGTAGGGGTTGAAGGAAGATTTACCCTAAAAGAAACCTAAACACCCTAGTGGTCGTGCTGCATGCTCTGTGCTTTAAAAGTGATTGGGTGTGGTTTTAGACTCCCCGCCACCTCCCTACATCAAAGTATTGAAGGAAGGCACTTGCCTGTAGCCACGGCCCTCCGGGGTCGTGGCAGAGGGAGTCCTGGCATCCTCTCTGCCCTCGGGACAGCTGGACTGAATGGTGGTGCCTCTAGGCAATCTCTCGTCATCTGCCTCAGTTTTGAGCATGGTTCCTCCTGTCTCCAGTCGTGTCTCCGCCACGCTGATCTCGCTAGACACTTCTCCTCCAGACCCTCCTCCATGTTTTCCTCGATATTGTCCTCTGCATTTTCTTTCTCTTTTGGCATCTTCCCTTCTGCCTGTTCCGTGTGTTCTCTCTCTCCCCGGCTCCTCACACCTGTGGCGTTTTTGACGATATGGTCGTCACATGTTCCTGCGCTGCTGGAGCAGTAACCTTGCTTCCTCCCAAGTATTCTACCACGACCATCTTGAGTGTCCTGCTCTGGGAGGGTGCAGGATTACATGGCACTAACCTCAGCCTTCAATCCATGCACATATATGTAAACAAAATGTGTCACATCCTTTGCCTCTATAGTCTCTCTCCCACTGAACTGTTTAAATGCCTGCAACAGTCTCTCATTTCAAGCATGTTTTCACTCTTTAGACTATTGGGTCATTCTGTCAATCTTGACCAATCAATCTCTTTAGGAGAGATTTTCAACTTCAGAAATATAATCTTGTGATCATACTGGGATCATACTTTTTCATTACCAGTTGTGACAGAGCATGTGATAGAGTATGTCTTGTCGGCTCCACTTTGGGCCAAGCCACAGCAACTTTGCATTTAACCCACAGGTCACATAGAACCACGATTTCAAATTAGGTATTTGAGTCATTCCATAGAACTTTTGATATTTCTACAAATTAATCCACTTGTCTGTACCATTCCATCTCCCTGAATTTCAGAAAATCATTTGTGAATGCTCTAAGGTATATGGACAAACCCTCCACCAGGCACTTCACTCATGGGAAGCATGTGTATCTCCTTGACTTCCTCCTCTGTTCCAGACAGAGGCAGTTGTACCCTAACTTTTTTGGTTCATTTTTTTCTTTGACCATCTACCTTCCCATTTATCTAACTCGGTCAACTTTCGACCATAGGCAATTTATTACGTCTCATGTTTGTGAGATTTCTGTCACTAAAGTTTAACAAGTAATTTCTTTGTAGAGCTTTAGATTTCTGCAAATCAAGTCCATATCTGTGAGCCAATTCAGATAATTTTTCATGAGCCTGCCTTGCACATTTAGCAATATATTTACACTGAAATATCATCCTGCTAAGCATTTAATTATGACATGTCAAGACTTCAAATTATATTTTCTTCTAATTCTACTTTCAATTTAGCCACATCCATTACTCTATCTCTCACCAGACCTAAATATTCCCTCAACTAGCTCCAGGATTTTCACTTCGAGTCTGGGTGTCTATGCCTCTAAGCCAGCCATCAAATTCTCGTGGAGTATGACCTGGTTGTTCCGCTAGGGTATTAAGAATTACCTCTCCGCTAGAGGTACCACTACTTGCATTTAGCAGTGAATTTAAAAGGGACATGTCAGATGTTGACGTTCCCATAGGCATCTCTGTCCAAGGGGTACCGAAATTCACATTTGAAAGCTCATTCGTTCTAGACGGGAAAACAGGCTATGATCTCTGAGGGAATCTTCTAGTTGGGTCAAACCCTGACTGATTTAATGTGGGGTCTGCACTTGCAGCATATGGGTTATTCCCTTGTGTCAGAACCATAAACGCCTGGGGAATTGGTCTGCTTGTCAAGCCCACAGAGCTGCTAGTTATAACATTTGTTCCAGTAGGAATAGCCAAAGTATGTGTAGTATTCCCTACTGATCCAAGTCTACACAAATGAATTACATGAGCAATGGTGAAAGGAACAGTCAATGCATCTGTAGCATTTAGAGCAAGTGAATTTGAAGGGACTGTCATTCCTGAATTATTTCTCTCCCACTGGATTGGAATCCTCATTTACTGGTGCCGAAGGCAGATCAAAAGTCTTAGCAATAGGTACCTACTCACTCCACCAGTTTAACTTACATTGTATGGAAGAGGACAGTTTAACAAAAATGTGTTTATAAAATCCTCATTTGAATTGCTATCACTGTCCTCAGCTAGGTTCTTTGTGTCTTCTATCTTCTTCTCTTTCTTGTCCTTGCATTTACCTTTCCCTTCTTCCTCACTCGTTAATGCAACATATAATCTTATTCTCAGTCATATCAGTTTGCCAAGATTTCTGCATATTTCAGATGCATATGGCTTTCTTGACCCTTCCTTAAAATCTGTCTCTTTGGCTGGATGTTCCCAGGCATTAAGTGCTTTGTATTGTGTGGTTCTAGGAGGCGGTTTCATGTCATACAAAATCCTTCTTAAATGCTCAATAATTCTCAGATTAAATGTCCCATAATGAGGAAATGTCAAAGGAACATCTTTCTCAGTGATCTTGTGCCATTGTGTGAGCCAAACAAATGTGTGAAGACCCATGTCTGTCATCATAGTATGACCCGGCATACCTTCTGGTGGTGCCTCTTCTCCTCTTTCTAGCTGGTACAGTCCACATCTCCCTTCACTAGGCTTTGTTACGCTTTGAAGAATTTCATTTTTTTTTAAATTATTTTCAACAACATTTCTAATTACAAACAGTGCTGCAATATCATACAGTTTTTGTGTTGCAGACAGCTCACTATGATCATATCTTATACAGGAAAAGTCTGAAGTCGCCCATAGTCCACATATATATTCAACATATCTGCTTCTATCATGGATATAATGTCTAGTCAGTATCTTTTGATAGCGAGTCTTCATGTGGGGGATCACAAATATTCCCTCTAGTTTCATTCCACTTTCCCCACACCCATGTCCATTTTTTAGGGCATCTCCTATGCGTGTATACTGATTTTTCGGTTATCATTAGTTCGTCCTTGTCTCAATACCACCTACCCACTGTGGGGTTCTGTCTGGCTCCCCACAATTGCGCTATATTTCTATTCGCCAGTGCCACCCAGTTTTGCGCTGCATGGTTGAGGTCCGTCGGTTCTCAGATGTTGAGTAAACATCGTTTAGGCTCTGGCTCAATCGTCAATTCTAGTGCCTGGGAAATTGTGTGCATAACTGCCTTCCATTATTTAGCGATTTCTGCGCATTGCCAGATTGTGTGCCAGAATGTGCTGTGCTCTCCACATTGCCAGACTCGAAAGTGGTGTGTCTGCCTTGCGTAATTTATACAACAGTGTTCTAGTGAAATATGTGCGGTGCAGAATCTTTAGTTGCATTAGTTTAAATTTGGAGGGGATCGCTACTTCCCTGGGGGATGCTATTGCATCCTGCCAATATGTCTCGTCCATGGCACCCAGGTCGGTCTCCCATTTAATATTTAGGGTTCTTGTGAAGTCCGGATGGTTGTTTTTAATTTTTCTGTAAGTTAGCGAGATGGCTTTTTTAGTCAAGTGATCGGTGAGCAGTCTATCCTCTAGGGGTGAAGATTCCGGTACTTGGGTGCCCTGTGGGATCAGTGTTGTGAAGGCGTGTCTAATTTGCTTGTATCTTTAGGTCTTCGAGTCTGCTAATCCATATGTCTGCTATAGATGTGCAATGGGGATGACCTCATCCTTCTGCCACATGTCTCCCACCTTCGAAATGCCGATCAGGTCCCATTCCCTAAAGCCTTTAGTGTTGCGCAGCTTGCCTATTTTTTTTGTGTCCCATAAAGGTGTGGCCAGCGTCACTACTCCTTCCCATCCCTGCTCTCTTTGCGCCTCATGCCATATTCTAATTGTGTGTGATGTCGGGCCTGTTAGGGTCGTCGTTCTGTTCTTATTATATAGTTTTCCCATCATACCGATCACTCCCAGAAGATGTCTGTCTAAGCAGCATGCTGGGTCCTCCTGTGAGGCATGAAGCCATTGATTTATTACCGTCAGCTGTGAGGCCCAGTAATATGTTTTGAGATTTGTGAGGCCTATTCCTCCATCATACCAGCTTCTGACCAGCTTGTGCATGGCTATACGGGTTGCCTTACCATCCCATACCAGCTTATTCACTTGACTTTTAATCGTAATGAAGTATTTGGGGGGAACCGGGAATGGCGTGTTTTGAAAGATTTATAGGAATCTGGGGAGCACCATCATCTTAAAGAGGGCCTCTCTGCCCAGCAAAAGAATGTCATTTTTGATCAAAATGTGCAACATTCATAAATTACTTTTCATTGAAACCGGGATATTACTTTCCACCTACAATTCGGCAACCACAACCAATACAAGCGCAGCTCTCTATGATGTATCCAGCCAATACCAGCACAGCTTTACATCAACTGACCTATTCCATTACAGCACACGGTGATGCCAATCTCACTCCCTGCAGCAGCTCACCCTCCTTTACAATTTGTACTAGCCCGTTTTCTCAACAATTTGTGCAACACAAATGTAAGTAATTTCAACACATAACTATGTCTGCTCCTCTAATGAAATTACAGATTTTCATACACACAAGATACAGTTCGGAGCAACATTTTCCGACCTATCCTGACATTCAGTTCAAATGAAACCTCGACCAGCCAGGTATCACTTGGATTGATAAACTTTTCCCTTGTACACTGAGATCAGCTATACCACCCGCACCTCACAATCATGTAAAGATAAGGCCCCTATCACAATAATGCTAATGACGATGTCTCATGACCAGCACCACAAAACAGCAGACAACTACATCCAGTGTCTTCTACACTGAAACTTGTGGCATGTAGGTATGCATTGTGGGATCTTAGGACATGACAGACACAATAACCACTTCAACTTCTCTGTATTAAGCACCACATTCACAGAAACAACTTAAATCATCTCCGGAGAACATCACACAGCCTCTGCAAAATACTGCAACTTAAGCATAAGCAATTACAATGCACATCCCTATTAATATTCACACTCCTACGTTGCTACAATTTGTTACCAAACAGCTGGAACTCCATCAATTCTCTCTGACCGAACCATGAGCTAGTGGGGTTTGGACTGGGCTTGGGCAATTTTAAGTAGGACACCCTAAATCCCTCACGTCAGTGGAAAACCACCCAACTTGCTACCAAGTTTGGTTTGGCATTTTCTGGGACCACTTTCTTACCAATGGTTCTAAAATGGACCTTTTATTTTCAGCCTGAGAGGTGATGGAAGTCAACATTTCATTTTCAATTTCAAAGAACAGTGTAACCCATTTGGCTACACAAAGACAAGGACAAGGAATTTGTAGCCATGTTTTAAACGGTTAAATAAAAATTAAGAATCAAGTTAAGATACAAAACTTTTGGCACCATGCTATAAACAGAATAACAACAGGGAAGCCCAAGCTCCAGAAGAAATTGAGGGAGACTAATATTAGGCAAACAAGAATTTCAGACACAGCAATACAAAAGGTTAACAAAATAATTTGATGCTCAGAGAAGAGTCTCAGGTTTGCTCGTCTATACATTGGTAAATCCAAAGCACCTACAGAATAGTCCAAATTAAAAGGATGGTTCTAGAACTCTAATGGATCTCAAAAATCAAGAAATACCATCTAAAAAAATACAACGAGGCAGGAAATTAAGCAGGAGGGTGTCAGTATATCAGAATCGTGGTCAAGAGATTTCTTGGGTCATGGAATAAGTCTTAGCCGAAGCCACAGTCATCAAAGAACCAAAGGAAGCATTGCAGTCTTTTACTCCCAAACTTTAAGTGTCTGGACAGGTGCTGAAGAGAATCTGAAGAGATCTGCTCTCCAAAGGTGTGAACACTAATTTATAACACACAAGAGTCACCTGGGCAACACCGCTTTGAGTACATCTTCAGGACTCCATTGTCTTTCTCCACCTCTCACGTTGTAGACTGCAACATTCGCATCGTATCTCACACTGTACTTGGGAACGACATTGTCGTCTCACACACAGGGCAGGTTGTACCATTTCGGAATAGACCTTTTAGTTAATGCTCTGACATTCCATGTTGTTTCGTCAAGGTCGTCATCTCAGGCTTTCTCTATATCAATGGTACGGTAATGCATCTATTCTTCAACCTAACACTGCATCTAAATACCTGCAACAAATGTCATGTTAGTAGAAAATGGAAAACACAATTTTATGCAGCACGTTAATCAGTCCTACTAAACACAACTCAAAGGATTAACTCAAGGGTGCACATTTAATATGCGTGTGCACATTTAAACAGAAATGAATATTAATGATCAGTACATTAGATTCATGTTACATAAAGCACACAGTAAAATCTTTAACGCATCATGTGAAAGTATGTCTAAGAACTACATTTAAATGCAATGCATGTGAAACATTAGTGTACACATTACGTGCAAATGGGGGGAGAACTGTGCTGAACGAGACACAGGTTCTGGGCAAAGTGTTTGAAAGAGAGGTAAGAATGCAGAGCGGGAAAGACATGAATAGTTGGGCGATATATTTTTCTTGGGCAGAGAGGAGTGGGCATGGAAATTCTTGGGGCTGAGGAATGCATCAAAGAACCAGGCAGAAAAGGCATGAATTAAGTAGCAAGAAGTAACAAAGAGGAGAAATGATGGATTTATTTCAGCTCCCCTGTTTTCCCCTCCTCTCAAATATCTGCAGATCAGAGGATCTTTGTAAATGAGACCTGTGGGATGCAGTATATCGCTTTTTTTGGGATCAGCTTTGTGAACCCTGCTGCTCTGTACTCATATTCCAAGAGTTGGTTCATCATGATCAGGGAGTCAAAGAAAAAGCTCACCAGGCTGAGGTGGGGAACAATTGCAAGAGTTCAGAGAAATATTCAGTTCTTTGTGAATGGGGATGCTTAAGAGACCACAGAATGTTGGCATGACTCAGCTATATTTTACACCTATTTGATAAGAAAGGGGGAAAGCGAACGACAAGGTTGTGTCTTTCCATAGATTGAATGGTGGGGTAAAAGAAAGGGATGGCAACAGCTTGAAGAAGTTCATATTCCATAAGGGCCATTTTATGAGAGTTAAACGTTTGGGATGCAATATACAGCTCAACATTGTTATACGGGTATGTTTCACTAAAATAAATATGTTTCATCTGACTGACATCATAGTCAACTCACACTTCATTCTCTATTTGTCTGGTGTGACTCCGTGCTCCTTGGTGAAAACATCGCCTTCTTTTATAGCTTTCCATTTGCAAGTCTGTATTTACACTAAAATCGCAACATAAATCCCATTGTCTAGTATAAGTGAAGAGAATGCTTTTTTAAGTTTAAAAGTACGTTTATTGAAGAAATGTTAAAAAGGCAGTACAGAGAAAAATGAATTGTAAAAAAGTACATAAACAACATTATAAAATGAGGAGTAATGCATAGTCTGGATTAGGAGCATGCTCTTGTAATCTTGCTGCTTTACACTCAAAGATTTGCACAAGAGGCCCTTTATTTGGCCATTGGTGCTTTGTGCTGCAGAAACTATTGTGTTCCCATTTTGAGAACTTCAGCAACTGGATGCAGAATTCTTTGGCAGCTTCTCTTTTCTTAAAACAAAAGTTTACTCTCAGTTACCGACATCCCTTATTGAAAAAATATGTTGTTCAAAAGTAAGTAACGGTCTCAATGAATAAAAATACTTTTGGGCCTATATTACGTCATGGTCGCACCCTATTTCAATCAAAGAGCCAGCCGCGGCCGGTGGTGGGAGTACCTGCGGGCGGTGACGTGGGGAGGGGGAGGGGCAGGGTGGGGGTAGTAATGTATGGATTACGGAGTTTAACAGGTAAGTAAACATATAAATAAATAAAACGAAATTTGTTGCGCGCACTGCATCGCATTTGGCCAAGCTCCAGAAGAGACTCCAGCGGATCCAGAACGCCTCAGCCAGACTCATCCTCGACATCCCACGACACAGCCACATCTCCGGACATCTGAGAGACCTGCACTGGCTCCCCGTCAACAAAAGAATCACCTTCCGCCTCCTTACCCACGCACACAAAGCCCTACACGATCAAGGCCGCAGCTACCTCAACAACCGCATCAACTTCCACGTTCCCAAACGACATCTCCGATCAGCCAGCCACGCCCTCGCCACCGTCCCCCGCATCCGGAGAACGACAGCGGGAGGAAGGTCCTTCTCCCACCTGGCCGCCAAGACCTGGAACTCCCTTCCGACCGACCTGCGCCTGACCCAAGACCACCTCTCCTTCAGGAAGAAGCTCAAGACCTGGCTGTTCGAGCAGTAGCAGCTCTCCCCCCTCCCCTAGCGCCTTGAGACCCTCCGGGTAAGTAGTGCGCTATATAAATGTCTGTGATTGATTGATTGATTGACCGCCGGCCGCGGCTGCAAAGAGCTGCCCCCAATGGGGCCGCGATCTCACAGCTACCTGCGGGCAGCGCATTGGTGAAAGACAGAGCAGCTGCTTGAAGCAGCAGCTCTGTATTTTAATTTCTCTTGTGGCACCACTGGCATTTTAAAGAGGAACAGAGATGCCCCTGCAGGAGCGTATAGTGAGTGAATAAACTTGCCTGCAGGTGGGTTTCTGGGGGGGGGGTCATGGGAACCACATTCCAACCACCAAAGTGCTACGTAAGTGGGCGCACTGATAATGGGCCACGTCTTTGTGGCGCCCTCTCAAAGAACTTCCTGAAGTCCTCTTTGCCTCTGCGCCTGCGTCCATAATACGGCCCGGTTGCGGAAACAAAATGTTTCCATCATTCGCATGGGGTCATACTGTTAGGCCCATGAAGGAATGCTCCCTTAACATAGTGCCACTACTGCATGTGCACACAGTGTTATTTGTATTTCAGAAAGGGTTGCACAAGCATCTTCGACGCCTTCTGTAATACTACAGTGCTCAAGGGGCAGAGAAAATGGGCCCATACCAGTTCTGCCCCTGGGCCACAGTATATAATACAGCCCTTGGTGTTTTTCACTTGTATTGTTTAATTATCAAATGAAAAATACATGTATCACATATTAAAATTCTTTACATTGGTTAATATTGTTCTTCATTTTTAAATAAAACACTTTGTCAAATAGGAATTTGTTTTAAGTACTAAGAGCATAAAATGGTAAACGTTTGTGCAATTTGTGCAGGTGGTTGCAGGAAATGGACATCCCCACTCATTTTTGGGTACGGGTCTTATTTATCCACCTCAAACTCTGACCACGACTAAGAGAAAAAGGGAGAAAGAGAGAGAAAGAGAAGGATAGGAAAACAGTGACATGGGCAGAAAGCAGAATTTTAAAAAAGAACACACAAAGTGAGAAAAATAGCAGGAAGAAATAGGCATGAGGAGGTATTAGCAAACCCTGGCATTTGGAAGCGTCTATGGTGGACTCTTAAAAATATTTGGGCCCATTAAGTTTTATCTATTTATGCATTTATTTATCTATTTATATATAAATGCAGCGCTGGAAAGATGTTTCTTATATGGCCACCAGGTTTAATGCTACCAACACACGAGGGGTACGTTCAGACTTAGGTGGTAACATTCTGCTGACATAAATTGGCCCTAAGAAAGGAAGAAAGCAAGCAGATCATGTGCAGCTTGTTTTTGTGAAGTTTTCCCTTCCTAATCCAGCTGCATCACCCAAGTAGTCCTTCCTCTGAAAGGGGTGTTTGCAGCCACATCCCCCAGGGTATGTAGCTGATGTTCACAACTTCAGATCCATAGCTCAGATTTCTAGGATCATGTAAATGTTTATTACATACAATTACAATACAGAGTCACATCAATACAATACATTTAGGGCCTCATGAGGCTTTGCGTCACTTTTACGCCGCTGGTGCATCACTTTTTGTGACGCACCAGTGGCGTAAAAAATGCGCCTTGTTGCGCCATATTTACAAAGTGACGCATCTAGGTAGATGCGTCATTTTGTAAACCCCTGCGCCACATTATACCTGCGCCAGGTAATATATATGCAAAGGGGGCCTATTGACGCAAGAAAGGGTCGTAGAAGTGACGCAGTGAAATCTATAGGATTTCACTGTGCCACTTCTAGGACACAAATGCGTCAATTTCTTATGCCTGCCTCACAGCAGGCGTAAGACTGACGCAGGCCCTTTCACATGGGGCTTGCCCCATGTGAAAGGATACATTGCTGGAGTTGCGTCACTTTTGTGACACCCTCCAGCAATGCATCACTTTTGCGCCATACAGCTACGTCAGAAATACTGAGGTATCTGTAACTCCTTGCGCAATGATGCGTCATATTGTAAATATGAAGCATTATTGGTGTTGCAAGGAGGGTGCAGTAAAAAGTGATGCATCGCTGTTTTCACGCAGCGATGCGTCACTTTTCATAAATGAGGCCCTTAGAACGTATAGAGTTAGAATTCTAGTGCAGCTAAGGTCTTCAAACAAAAGAAAAGCAACAACAAACAACAACAGTAAATGACCGAATAATAAAAAAATAGATTACATTCCTACACGCAGTTCTTCGGTTCTTCTTTTGCGAGAGCTAATATGTGCGTTTATCTTATTTGGGGGCCTGGTCCAATAGATGTAACTAGAGGATAATGGAATTGCCTCAGATACAGATGTGCACCAGTTCCAGTGAAAACAGAGTCAGTGCACACTGGGGCGTATTTGCAAGCTCCTTGCGCCACCCTTACAACACTTTTCCCCATATTAAAAATGACGCAAAAGTGGCGCAAGGGGCTTGTAAATCAGCCCCATAGTTGTGAACCTTTATGCCCCCGAGAAAGAGTTCAGCACGTGGTGGTGCTGCTGTAGACATCTTTTCGTGAATATATCCAGTACACGCACTAAGACAACTTATCTTAAATCACCGTTTCTTCATAAATGTACCATCCATAATAGTAGAGTGTGAGTGTCCGAGAAAAAACATATTGCTGCTCTCGCTACAACACTGGGCAGGTACCGATGAGGAGAAAGAACAAAAGACTCGGGAACATACTGTGGGTGTGACACAGCACAGGTCATGCAGGGTTAAAAAGCTAAGCATTTCCAAAGAGCAGGACATCCTGAAAGCAGGTCTCTAAAGTATTTTGAGCATCAATTAAATATGTTATGGCTTTCAGACCTTTCGGTTTATCTATACACGTTTACATATGAGCGATCCATTATTTATACCCCCTACTAAGTGCTCCGTGTTGCCAAGGATATTTTCTTAAAATCGTCCATTAAAAATGGGATGGAAAAAAAGCGACTGCAGTACAGTTCATGTGCAGCTAGGAAGGCTTTGGGAAGCATACCTGCTGATCGCAGAGAAATGCAGGCTGCAATACTGACTGCCACATGCAACTTCTGCAACATTTTAATACACATCTGAAAACCAGCTGGGTGTGTATGATTTCTCATATATATGCTGCCGTCAATCAAGTTTGATTTATCTTGTCTAGCGGCAGCCAAACTTCACTAAACCCTCTTATTCATTTGTATACACTTTGGGTGTTAGCAGTGCTGCGTAGCAAAAACAATTATTTTAGCCAAGTTTTGCTCTGGGATTTGCATGAGTCTCCAGCTCTGTCTACCAATAACCAGGTTAGCCCAGTACACGTCATCTGCATTAAAGCACGTTCTTCTGGCAGTAACTGGTAGTGCCCGGCCCCCACCAGAACAAAGGGGACAGAGAAACTGCCATTGAACCCTAAGACATAGAGCTGGGTGACGGCAGAGCCGTTCACTTGCTTATATTCAGGGCAGCAACCACCGTTCAATTCCTCCATCATCCCCTGCCTTATGTGTCTGCTCGGTTTGTAGATCCAACCCTGCCGTTAGTCATTAGGAACTGCAAAAATGTGTGAAATAAAACTCATTGCAAATTCGAAATCTCAATAATTTAGTACAGCTGGCCTAGATACACAGTTTTACAACGTATCTCATGATTTACTAAAGATTACTAAACCTCAAATAGTCAGCACAAATCTCATTGCAAATTTATTATATTCAGACTAAATTGTCTCTACACTGTAATTCTGGTGTAAGTTCTGTTTATCAAACTCTTGAGTAAAAATAGTGCTTGGGACTCTTGAGGGGAAGGAATAGGTTGCACATATCGGAATGAGCCGTGCTCTTCATTCAGACCCTGTGCAGCCATTTAAACTGAGACATTCACGGTTAATTGTAACAGCATTTTCAAATTGAACTAAAATGCATCCACCATAGTGGGCTGCATTTCCACCACTGCTTTGCAAGGGGATTATTTTTCAGAATGTTTGCATTTTCCAGCATCATCCTGAGTCCTGAAGGTTTCTATCAGTACACTGATATAACTAAGGTACGCAATTTTCACAGTGCACACGACGACTAAGGAATTTTTTCAAGGTCTCAGACCACAGAAGTTGTAGAAAAAAATAAAAATAGGTAAACACACTGACCTGAATGAATTCCAGACAGTACATCAATTAAACATACAAGTTATTACATTAACAAAGTTTAGGACATGACAGTATTGCATTATTGTGATGAATTATTTAATAAGTGACAGAAAAAACACCAGGATAAAAAGGAAATAAAAATAAAAAATCTAAACTTAAACCATCAAAAGAGGACTCCCAAACCAATAACACACTAAACGGAGCAGGCCAAAGGGAGAGGCTAATTTCAGCACCCAGCCCAACATTAAAGACAAAGCCAACCCCGAATAATCAAACAGGGATTCGATTTTTTTTTTTTTCTAAAAGATCCAATGGCGGCAATTTACGCTCCCTCAAAAGAATCCTCCATGCTACCAAGCCCAATAGAGCCTGTCAAACTACAAGCCACTCTCCCGGGTACCCCTTCAATTTCTGCCATCGCACCACAGCACGAATCATCGTCGGAGAAAAAGTTGGTTCATACAGATGCCAGGAAATCAGTGACAGTAACAGCTCAGGTGCATCAGATTGCACCCGAAACTCCAGTCTCAACCCTCATCACAAAACTGAAGCGACTGCTGAAGGTCTCAAAGTGATTGGAACAAAAACAATTACAATCAGAGAACCAGCGGAACCATCTGAGTCTGAGACTTCCACGGGGGAAAATAGAGATCGTGAAATACTCAACTGCAGCTTTGAAGGAGCAAAAGCCGCATTGAAGGGACCAACATCCGCCGCAAATCACAAGGTCGGCAAACTTCCCTCCGGTCCCAAGGAAGAGTGACGACAAACACAAGATGGACCAAGGAAAAAAAAATCAATCTAATTAAATCTGCAGTAAACGCAGCACCTAAGGAAGTAGTGTGTAGTAAATCGTTCTCTAACATGAGTATGTATGTATGTATGTATAGATATTCTTATATAGCGCATTTGCTGTCACCCTACGGGCATCCTGGCGCTTAGACAGTCATGACATACAAGATGTTACCAGCATCCGAAAGCTCTATTACAACATCCTGGGGAACAAGTGGGTTTTCAAGTTTTTCTTAAAGGAAGGGAGATCTTCCATACCCCTCAGGTCCAGAGGGAGAGAATTCCACAGTCTTGCTGCGGTGAACCTGAAAGCCCGACTTCCCATCCGGGAGCGTCGGATCTTGGGTACTACTACCAGATAGGCTGAGGCTGACCGTAGTGGTCTGCCTGGGGTATACCAGGAAAAGAGGTTCTGCAGAGGGAGTGGACCTTGACCATGAAGAGCCCTGAATACCAAACACAGGGCCTTAAAATCAATTCGCTGCGGGATTGGCAGCCAGTGGAGGTCCCTGAGTGCCTCAGCAGAGGAGTCCAGACGACGACGCGACAGTGCCAATTTTGCGGCGAAATTCTGCACTCGCTGCAGTTTCCCCAGTAAGGTGGCAGGTGCCCCCAGAAGCAGTGCGTTGCAATAGTCGAGTCGACTTAAAATAATGCTCCGCACTACCTCTGGCCTAGCCTGTGCAGGGAGCAGAGGTAGAATTTTACGTAGCGAGCAGAGCAGTGCCATGCAAGTGGCAACCGTTTTGTTCACCGCTACATCTAGTTGCAAACTGGAACTGAACATCACACCCAGGTTCCGCACTGATTCAGCAGAAGAGTCAGTCCCTTGGAAGTCAGGAGGCCAAAAATCCAATGGGAGAGGCCTAGGAGTGCGGTCCATCGAGCAGTGTAGCACCTCGGTTTTCATGCTGTTAAATTGCAGGGAGTTGTTGCCTAGCCATGCTGCCGTGGTGCTCATGCATCGATGGAAAACCTCCTGGGATACCGCCTTCTTGCCTTCAAACGAGAAGACAAGCTGGGTGTCGTCTGCATAATTGGTGACTGTTATGCCGAAAGATGTTATCAACGAGATCAGGGGACGGAGGTAGAGATTAAATAGGATGGGACTGATGGACGACCCCTGTGGTACGCCCTGCCCCACCTTCCTGATGTCAGATTGGAAGGGTGGCAGGGCCACCATCTGGTACCTATGATCGAGATACGATACCAGCCACTGTAGGGCCAGACCGGACACTCCAACCTCCGTCAATCTCCTGATCAAGATTGCATGGCTGACCGTATCGAACGCGGCCGACATGTCAAGCAGCACTAAAAAGGCTGTTTGACCCTGGTCGGCGCTGCGTCCGAAGGTCATCAAGAACAGTCACCAATGCCGACTCCATCCCATGTGCTGGCCTGAAACCGAATTGGGCTATGTCCAAGCATTCGGTAGACTCCAGAAAGTTGGAGAGATGCTTTGTGGCCAGTTTCTCCAAGATTTTGACTGGGAAAGGCAACAGGGAAATCGGCCTGTAGTTAACTGGACACATAGGGTCCAGATTATCTTTTTTCAGCAGCGGAGAAACCACTGCCAATTTCCAACAGTCTGGCACTCGAGCGGAACCCAAGGACTGGCAACAGATCGAGAAGAGTGGGGGAAACAGCTCGACGCGGAACAATTTCCAGAACTTCGGTGGAAGCGGATCAGATGGAGATCCAGAGGACACCCCATGCGCCAGAACACAGAATTCCTCAAAAGATGGTAATGGAAAATTGTTCAACCCCATTGGTGTGCCACCCTCCTTGCTGATCTCACTCAAGGAGAATGTATCCCCCCTCTTATCAATGGACGGGGCGAGATTATTTAGGATGGAAGCAATTTTGTCCTCAAATGCTTGTGCTAACGAGTCACAAAGAGCCTGCGAGGCCGGGATGACATTTTTCGTGCAGGCTGGATGGGCTAAATCCTTCACGATTCTGAACAGAGCCTGTGACTTGTTCGCAGCCGCCTGCAACGAGTCCTCTAAGAACCGACACTTAGCCCACTTGATCTGAACTTTGTAGTTTGCCAATGCCTGTTTGAAGAGGATACGTTGTGGTTCTAGATATTGTTTCCTCCAGGCCCTCTCAGCCTGTTTGCACTGCAACTTAAGCTGCCGGAGTTCTTCAGAATACCAAGGCATCGCAAGATGAGTCCTAGCTCTGATGGTACGCATTGGAGCCAAGGAGTCGAGGGAAGATAGAATTCGCTGACGGAGGGTCTCATAGCTCACGTCCACGCTAATTCCCAAGGTGAAGCCGTCCGGAAGCAAAGTGGGCAGGGTAGAACGTGCAAGAATTCTAGACCATTGTCTACCCGTCCTAGTGCCACCCATCCTGCCCTTCTTAGTGGCAGCGGCTGTACACGAGAGAGAGAAGAGGACAAGAGCGTGGTCCGTCCAACACTGGGGTAAAACAGACTTCAGGGACGCTAGACGTGCATCGACAAAAAGCAAGTCCAGAATGTGGCCTTTAGAGTGAGTCTGGGTGAGTACAAGCTGTTGCAACTCAATATTACAACAAGCTTGGACCAGCTCTACGAAAGCAGAGTTCGTTGGTCCCTCAGGCCAGAGGTTAAAATCCCCTAGCACCATCAGCTTTGTATGGGAGTGGGAGAGGTCATAGATTAAGTCTATGAGCTCTGAGACAGTCGATAGCGGGCTAGCCGGGGGTCTATAACATAGCAACCCGGTGTATAACAGTCCTCCCTGATCTTTAATAGAGAAGCCCAGCAGTTCACATCCAGAAATAGCCTTGATTTGAAGCTGAGACAAATCCAATGTCTCCCTAAATATGAGGCCAATTCCACCCCCTCTAGCTCCCAACCGTGGATTGTGAATAAATTTAAAACCGGGTGGGCAGGCTATTCCCAGTTCCACCGAGCTGGTTGAAGTAGTCCATGTCTCTGTCATAAAGAGTACATCTAAACCGTGAGAATCTATCAGCAGCGAGATTTCCTCACAATGCTTAATGAGAGATCTCACGTTCAACAGGCCGCAGGCCAGGATATCAGAGTGCCTGTCGATGGACTTCCGGTCGCCAAATGAAGGAGTGCCGGGATTCAGACGTAACAGTTCGTCGCGGGAATAGGAGAGTGCGACTCGATGAAATGGGACAGAGGTTCCGGCGTCCGGCGCGCCCTGTGCGCGAACGGGCGCAAACGGGCTTACCTCTGGCGCACCTCTGGCGCTCCGCTGGCGCACCCGCTGCGCGCCGGCGCTGCGCGCTTTGGGGTCAGCCATTTTTATGGCCGTAAACGCGGGAGCCCTGCAAAGCTATCAACTAGCCCCCCAACCAAGATGGCGCCTGCTGTTCGGCACTCCCTGGTTCCCTCACCTAAGATAGAGGTTTCACTCACCGCAGCGCGATGTCCCAAGAGCGAAATGCCCTGAAGCGCTCTAAATCCCGCAAAGAGCGGGTGAGGTCACAATTTAAATGCAGGTGAGACCTATTCTTCTAATATAATCCCCCAAAGTGGAGTCGAGAGAATATAGCGCCTAGCACCACAATCTTCAGCGCGAGCGCGCAAAGGAGAAGGTAATTCTAAAATAATTTAAAAGCAAGTAGGCAATGCAGCAGCAGATTCCTTCAGCGCGCGATAGTCAAGTAGTCTGACCTGTCGGCGAGGAGGTTCCGCTTTTAATCCCTTCCAATCGCGGGAGCCCTGCAAAGCTATCAACTAGCCCCCCAACCAAGATGGCGCCTGCTGTTCGGCACTCCCTGGTTCCCTCACCTAAGATGGCGGTTTCACTCACCGCAGCGCGATGTCCCAAGAGCGAAATGCCCTGAAGCGCTCTAAATCCCGCAAAGAGCGGGTGAGGTCACAATTTAAATGCAGGTGAGACCTATTCTTCTAATATGATCCCCCAAAGTGGAGCCGAGAGAATATAGCGCCTAGCACCACAATCTTCAGCGCGAGCGCACAAAGGAGCAGGTAATTCTAAAATAATTTAAAAGCAAGTAGGCAATGCAGCAGCAGATTCCTTCAGCGCGCGATAGTCAAGTAGTCTGTAGTAGTGAGTGACGCTAATCTGATTGAAATCGTGGAATCACTAGAAGGGAACGGACAGGAAAATGAACGCCTAACCCCCAGCTCAAGGAAAAGAACACCACAAAGGAGATCTAAATTGGTTTCATCCACTCCCCTAAGCCCTCAGGGCAAACAAGATATTCAGTACACAGAGCTAGCGGAGGCTGGTCATAGCCCCATAACAATCAAGCAACCAATTCTTTCCTCACCAATAACCATCTCCTCTGAAAGAGGGTCAAGCTCTGGGTCGGCAGCCCCGGCGCAGTACATCGAAGACAACTCCAACATGCAATGGGCTCAAACACTGATCCATACACTTGAACAATCTATAAAGGTTTTACATTTTCAGTCAGACAAAATGGACGTCCAAATTGATCTTATAAATCTCATCGCCAGTCACATCTCTGGCGTAAATAGCAAATTAGATTTAATAACATCATTATTAACTAAAAGAGAAACTTTGGATCAGCAAAGAGACAAAAACAATCAATTACCCTCCTGCTGCTGCAGCCCCATAATTGAGAAACTGGCAACCCTTCCGGATTTTTAAAAGACGTTCTAGGGGCTGCAAAACAATCTTATAATAGCAAGTGGCACAAAAGACCCCAAAAATATGTCGATTAAGAGGCAAGTGCAAATCGCACCAAAGCTAAAACCGAAGGACCAAATGATACCAACGAAGTATTAGCAAAATCAGAATTCGAGGCACAACTAAATCTAAGCGACCCACAACCAGCGGCCCCTCATCTACCAGAAGTGGTGGGAGTCAAACCCACAAAACGGGAAAGAAAGTGTACGAGGAAGGCCCGGCTCAAATACAATAAACAGTCCTGCCCCGCCCCGGATAAAATGTTTCCACTTTTTACAGTAAAAACAACCAGGGAAAAGAAAAAATTACTTCCCCCCCTGTCCGAGGCGGCAAACCCTGAAAGTGACCAAGCCCAATCTATTCAGCCCTCCATCTCAAAGCGACAGGGCCCTAGCCATGCCGCTAAACTTCAAACTTCTCCCCAAACTAATCAAGAGGTCGGAAGCTTACTTTTAGAGGACAAAGTATCCCAAAAAGCATTCCCGGCAGCGCAACAACAAGGAAGTAAAACATCATCTAAAAATGAAGAGGGTGAAGAAGTAAGCAGTAAAATCCGGTACACAGTGGGCAACAGAAGTCCAGGGAGCTGCAATGGTGCGAGTACACAACAATGTGCTTTTCAACAAGTAGCAACAAACAAGGGGTCTGATTTAGAAAAGCACAATTCTCCCTCAGCGAATATGTCGGAGGCACCAACCCCATTCAACCCTCAAAACCTCCCCAAATTTATCGCTGTAACAATCAGGGGAAAGGATCGCCACTGCAAGCTCCTTAACCTGGATCAAGCGGAGCCGCGAACTGGGAAAGCCGTCCAAACATCCCCGGGGACACCTAATGCGAGTAAAGAGGTACCAACCACATACACCGCCGAGTATGATCAAGAACGTGGTCAAAACAGCTCATTAATTTCAACACTAATCGGTGGAAGAAAGGAAAACGAACCCCCTTCGTATAAAGATCAAGTCCAACCAGATGAGTGCAAACTGAAATTGTCTTTCATCCCTGAATACTCGACAAAAGGTATACAAGATATATTAAATAGAGGAAACCTTTTGAGACTGTTTTATGAAATCCCAGAACTAAAAGTAATCCGCTCGTGCGACCTAACTTGAGTGGAATTCGAAGAAACAATCGGGAGGGGAGTTGAGGAGACCCTGACAACCTGGTCGTCCAAGGACTTGGTGGACAAAATAGTAGCAACGAGTGGAAGGTTTGGAGCATGGGGAATCAAGCTAAAGGCTCACCAACACCCAAGGTACCCGCACCCCCTCCTCAAAAAGCCAAACGAACCGAAAAGCTCAGGAAAACGCCAGCCCACATGCGTACGTGGTGCGCTTTCCAACTCACCAGTAGCTCCCTCCAGCAAGAACAGGCATTCCAAAAGAGAATGCCCTGGTAAAACTGAGGGCAGGTCAACGGAAATAAAGGACTGGTCTTGGATCCCCAGAACACTAAACAATAAGCATTCCTAACCAAGCAAAGAAAAGCAAAATAATCGCAACGGAGACAGCTCCCACATCAGAAGATGCCCATATAGCCAACATCTCGCTCTGCTCGTGGAATGTGCACGGATCTAAGGACATGGGGCAAGACCATGAAACCTTATCGTTCTTTATGCAACAACACATAATCCTGCTCCAGGAAACCTGGAACCTGGGTGCAAGCCCAATTCCTGGTTTCATAGACTATCACTGCCTGGCAGAAATACATTCCAGCTATGGTCATCCGAGAGGGGGCCTATCAACTTTCATCACACAAAAATTGAACTAGGCAACGGGAGAACTAGACACGGGGGCTAACTGGATCCAAGCGACCAAGGTAAGCAGCAAGGAATCAACCAGACGACTCGTATTAATCAACGTTTATATCTATCCAGAGAGAAAAAAGCAGAAGGGAAAACATCTAACCGTAACAAAGTTATTAACATCATTGCAGAGAAGCCACGCGAATTGCCAAATAGTGATTTCAGGCGATTTTAACAGTAACCTTTTAATGACTCAATGGGGAAGTAACAGTAAAGCCAACCAGGGTGCGAGTGAGTTAGTGTGTAAACTAGCAGCCCTCGACTTGACAATCATGAACGGCAACGCTCCGGGGGATACGCCTGCCGCCGTAACATACCTGAGCGGAAAAGTCTCCTCAACAATTGACTTCACAATTATCAGCAATAACCTGCTCCCACAAATTAACAACTTTAGAATCATCCCACGCGCCGAAAGTGATTACCTCCCGCTCATCCTGAATATGAAGAACAAATTTAAGAGCGCTCAAAAAATCAATACCATCATGCAGCCTCCTGAAACGTTCAATCTTCGCAAGCTAAAATGGCGAGGAGTGGCTCCCCAATCCATTCAGGAGACAGTCAAGGTTTTCCAGGAAAATTAAGGCTCCTTACCAGAGAACGATCATGTCCGCTTCTCCGCTTCTGGGAACGGCTGGCCCAGTTTTTTGTTTTTAAATTCCCAGTTTCCCCGGGACGGATTTCAACAATAGTCACCAGAAGGGACCCGTGGTTCAATCAAGATCTCAGAAATAAAAAAAGAGAGATCGCGAGAGAAGTGCGATGTCAATCTCGAGCAGGAAAAAAAGGTCTAAAACAAGAAAAAACAAAGCTGCACGCGCTAAGGCAAACTTACAGGAGGAACCTGGGGAGAGCAAAAACAGCACATAAAGGGTCCATCTGGCTGCAATTATTATCTGCCAGCAAAAAGTCCAATAGTAGCGATTTCTGGGGCATAATTAGGCTGTGGGGTTTTAGGTTTAAACCTATAATAAGTGATAAAACCCCACTGAAAGAAAAATAGCCCTCACCGGTGAAAACATATAAACACTGAAAAAACACCTGGACAACCACAAACTAAATGCCATTCAAAGAAAGGAAAAAGAGAGTGAAAGAGTCATTTTTTTCTACCTGAAGGGGTCAATGCAATGTAACTTTGTTATACAAGTAGCAGTAAGAAAGACTGGCTAACATTATTCTGCTTGAGTTTTGTTCTTTAGGGATGCCACTAAAATATTGTTTCTTCTTCCTTTTACTTTTTCAGTTTTGTGGCCTTTGGTCTAAAGATGCAGGGTTTAGTCTCATGTTTTAGGTCTAGTTTAATTATTTTATAAACTATAGAGAATCAGGAAATATCAAACTCATATTTGATATTTTGGCTGCATTTGATTCTTTCACCGATAGGTAAAGTGGCTGGTTTCATACAAATCTTTCCTAATATGGGTCATCACATTTACCCACAGAGAATGGATAAAAACCCTTAATACATCAGACCATAGTTTCTAGTGGGTCAGTATTGATAGTAGGTGAATTGCCAACACCTCAGTCTTTAAATATTCAATGCAAGGTATAGTGACAAGTATATATATCACCAAGCATCTGGGATAGTGGTGAACACATGACACCAGACTTTTGGAAAATATGGAACGCAGAGTCACTTGTAATGCTCTGCAAAAAAGGTTCTTTCCAAGTTCAACAAAGATTGGAGTGATATTGTTTGTATTTGCAGTGATTCAGCTACGTATATAAAAAAGTTGTGTGATGATCTGTCAAAATTTATACCCGAGCTGAAGTGATTCCCTGTAGTAGATCCTTGTCACTTGTTAGATGGTATGCTGAAAGCATCTTTACAATCTTAAGAGTTAATGAGGGATGCTATTGACTTTTTTAGTCCATTCTAGTGCACTGGTTTCTAATGCACAGGAACTAAAATGCAAATATTTATCATTTCGAGCTTTATGTGGCATCAAAGAAAGAGTCATCCCAACTGTGTCCCTTAGCTGATGGTTCTCAGCCCAATGGGCTAAGAATGCTGAGAGGGCCTTTTCACAGAATTTTACATGGGAAGGAAAGAGCTAGCGCACATGACCTAAAGACTCACTGAAGAAGTATTGTATGGTGTACTACAATAAGATTAATTTTCAAACATCTATTTGGACCTCATATACACTATAAGTACACTGTCTATATACCATGTTCTTTCAGTGCAGAAAGCAAGCAATAATAAAAGCAAAACGTTCCATAAACACCGGAAAAACACTTTTTCTGTTGTTTTTAGTGGTGCGAAAATGTGTAACCACTGATAACAACTGTTTTTTAAGATATTGAAAACACTGAAAAAACCCCACCAGAATTTACTGAAAATAGAAACTGAAAACAGGAAAGCCTAGGCATAATAAACACATTAACATCCGGCCCAATACTTCGGCAAGAAGCAGGAATTGGTGCAGATACATGGATTCCCCATGTGAAAACCCTGTACAACAAGTCTGAGACGGGTCCCGAAGTCACGCCCTAAGGGCCAGACCTCGAACAGAAAGAAACCCAAGCCTTCTCCTCCCCGGCTCCCGCAGAAGGCAGCACATTCCAATCATATTCACTCACCAACGAGCCAAACTCCCTGACGAACGCGAAAGAGCTAAGTGGTCTTATAGCGAAACTAAAGTCTGAGGGAGCGGCTGGGCCAAATGCCATCCCCAACGCAATTTTTAAGTATAACCCAGAGCTGTGGTCTTCCATCCTCACCCCACTCTTCAATGAGATTTACACTCAGTCCAACATCCCGGCTTCCTGGAGGGGGAATATCATCTACCCCATATTCAAAAAGGGAGATCACCGTAAGCCGGGAAACTATAGACTAATCTTACTGATAGACGTTGAAGCAAAACTGTATGCTTCGTGCCTGTTAATCTAGTTGCAAGGTTGGATGGAAGAAAAAAACATTATTCCAGAATTCCAGACAGGATTCAGGCAAGCATGGGTACAATATCCAACCTTGCCACCCTAGCAGTCTTGACGGAAAAAGCACAAAAAAGGAAACTCCGTCTGTTCGCCTGCTTCGTGGACATTAAATCTGCATTCGACAGAGTGAGCAGGAGTCAGCTCTGGAAAAAACTCAACGCATGGGGTCTGCCAAGCATAATGCTTAACGCCATCATCTCTCTGTATACCGCCACCTGGGCAAGAGTCAAGCTGGGTGATGGGTTGAGTACCACCGCAAGCATTCACACTCAAAGAGGCCTGAAACAAGGCTGTGTCCTTGCCCCAAGCCTATTCAACCTGTTCTTAGCTGATATTGCTCCATATATAGAAAAACCAGACTCCCACCCCCCGAAATTGGCCAATGACCCAGTTGCTATCCTACAATACACGGACGATATAGTCTTGCTGAGCCAAACCCCTATTGGGTTACAGAGATCAATAAACAATCTAGTAGCCTACTTGGACAAGGAATAGCTGGAGCTAAATAAAGAGAAAACAAAAATCGTCCGCCTAGTCGACAGCAAAAAATCAAAGTTCAAATGGGTGGCCAAAGGGGTTAATGTTGAAGAACACAGCTCATATAAACACCTGGGCGTAATAATCGGGCAGGTTGCAACTCATAAAGAACACAAACTGGCACTTAAAGCCAAAGCACAATCATTGATTTATGCTTATAGATTAATACGCAAAAAAATGGACTGCCCGAACCATTCCCACTTGCTAAAAGTAATGGCCGCCCAAATCCACCCCAGCTTGTCCTACGGCTTGGCCCCTTGGTGTGGCAAAGATGCGCACTTATTGAACGAGATGTATTCAAAGATTTACAAAGCTGTCTTTGATCTACCGAAATGTGCCTCGCCCTCCCAGGTCAGATTGGAATTCGGCCACCAGCATCAGAAGAACAGGGGAATGAGCAGCTTTATAAAGCTTTGCCAAGTTCAAGTTCAAGTTCAAGTTCAGGTATTTATAAAGCGCACTACTCACCCAGAGGGTCTCAAGGCGCTGGAGGGAGGGGTTTACTTTTTATCGAATAGCCATGTTTTCAGTTCTTTTCGGAAGGAGATGTGATTCTGAATAAGGCGGAGGTGGGTGGGGAGTGAGTTCCAGGTCTTGGCAGCCAGGAAGGAGAAGGATCTGCCACCCATGGTGGTTTTTCGGATGCGCGGTACTGCGGCGAGGGCTTGATTGGATGATCTTAGTTGGCGGGTGGGATAGTAGAAGGACAGTCGGGTGTTGAGGCATTCGGGTCCTAGATTATAAAGGGACTTGTGTGCGTGGGTAAGAAGGCGGAAAGTAATTATTTTGTTGACGGGAAGCCAGTGGAGGTTTTTTAAGTGACCGGTGATGTGCTCTTGGCGCGGGATGTCTAATATGAGTCTTGCTGATGCGTTTTGGATGCGCTGGAGTTTTTTCTGCAATTTTGTTGTAATTCCGGCGTAGAGCGTGTTGCCATAGTCCAGTCGACTCGTGACCAGTGCATGGGTGACAGTCTTTCTTGTTTCGAGGGGGATCCAGCGGAAGATCTTTTTGAGAATGCGAAGGACGTTGAAGCAGGAGGACGATACGGCGTTGACTTGTCTGGACATTGAGAGGGAGGAGTCTAGAATGAAGCCAAGGTTACGTGCATGGTCTGTGGGTATGGGCGCAGATCCCAAAGCGGAAGGCCACCAGGAGTCATCCCAAGCTGAGGGGGAGGATCCTAGGATGAGCACCTCCGTCTTGTCTGAGTTGAGTTTTAAGCGGCTCTGTTTCATCCATTCGGCTACTTCTTTCATACCTTCGTGAAGGTTGTTTTTGGCGGTGTTGGGGTCTTTGGTGAGGGAAAGGATTAGCTGGGTGTCATCGGCGTAGGAGATGATGTTGAGGTTGTGTTGACGTGCAATGGAGGCGAGGGGACTCATGTAGACGTTGAAGAGGGTGGGACTGAGTGAGAAGCCTTGAGGTACGCCGCAGATGACTTCGGTGGGCTCTGAGTAGAATGGGGGGAGTCGGACTCTCTGTGTTCTCCCGGCTAGGAATGAGATGATCCAGTCTAAGGCTTTTCCTTGTATGCCGATGTTGTTAAGGCGTTGTATGAGGGTGTTGTGGCAGACAGTGTCGAAGGCGGCGGAGAGGTCGAGAAGAATGAGGGCCACTGTTTCACCGTTGTCCAGGAGTGCTCGGATGTCGTCGGTCGCCGCAATGAGGGCGGTTTCGGTGCTGTGTTTGGCTCGAAAGCCGTTCTGTGAGGGATCCAGGGAGTTGTTGGATTCAAGGAAGGCTGCTAGTTGGCTATTGACGGCTTTCTCGATGACTTTGGCCGGGAAAGGGAGTAGGGAAATGGGTTGGTAGTTTTTCAGATCTGAGGGGTTTGCTGTTGGTTTTTTCAGAAGGGCGCTGAGTTCGGCGTGTTTCCATATTTCTGGAAAGGTGGCGGAGTCGAAGGAACAGTTGATGACACCACGGAGTTGGGGAGCGATGATGGAGTCAGCTTTGTTGAAGATGAAGTGGGGGCAGGGGTCAGAGGGTGAGCCAGAGTGGATTGAGTTCATGAGGTGAATGGTGTCTTCAATGGTGATTGGGTCCCAGGAGTTGAGGTAGTTGGTTGGAGGAGTGGGATCTAGAGTGGGTGGGGTGAGTTGGTCATTGGGAGTATTCTTGAAGCTGTTGTGGATGTCGGCAATTTTGTTGTAGAAGAAGGAGGATAGCGCATCGCAGAGGTCTTGGGAGTTAGTGATGTCGTTGGATGCTGCGGGAGGGTTGGTGAATTCTTTGACGATATTGAAGAGTTCCTTGCTGTTATGAGAATTGTTGTCGAGACGGTTCTTAAGTGCTGATTTCTTGGCGGATCGGATCAGTTGGTGGTGTTTGCGGGTGGCTGTCTTGAGGGAGTCCATGTTGTCTGAAGTTGGTTCTTTTCTCCAATTCTTCTCCAGGGTGCGGCATGTCTTCTTGGATTTTTTAAGGTCATCATTGAACCAGGGTGCTTTTTTGCTGGATGATTTCAATGCCTGAGGTTGGTGGCCGCTAGGTCTGGGTCCGTTGCCAGGGTGGGAATGTTTTGGCTGAGTGATGTGAGGAGTTGTTCGGTGGAGATTTTGTTCCATTTTCTTCGGGGAATGGGTTGTAGACGGTTGTGGGTCAGGGTTGTTTTGTAGCTGAAGTGAACACAGCTATGATCCGTCCAGTGGAGGGCTGTAGTATGATCGAAGGAGATGTGCTTGCTGGAGGTGAAGATAGGGTCGAGCGTGTGTCCAGCTATGTGAGTGGGGGAGTCAACAAGTTGTTTGAGTCCGAGATTGGACAGGTTGTCCAGAAGGGTGGTGGTGTTGTTGTCGTGAATGTTGTCAAGGTGGTAGTTGAGGTCTCCTAGAAGAATGTAGTTCTCGGAGGCGAGGGCGTGCGGGCTGACGAAGTCAGTGATGTCATCACTGAATTGAGATCGGGTGCCTGGGGGCCTGTAAATGAGTGTTCCTCTAAGTGTGGTCCTGGGGTCGGTGTGGATCTGAAAGTGGAGGTGTTCGGCGGTTGCAAGATTTACGTCAGAGCTTGTTGTAATTTTGATGGTGTTTCTGTGAACGATGGCGATGCCTCCTCCAGTTTTTTTATTGGTGCGGTCTTTTCGAATGATCTTGTAAGTGTCCGGTATGGCTATGGCGATGTCGGGGGCAGAAGATTCATTCATCCATTTTTCAGTAAGGAAGGCGATGTCAGGTGACGCAGTGTCGATTAGGTCCCAGAGTTCAGTTGCGTGTCTGTGGACCGAGCGGGTGTTCAGTAGGATGCATTTCAAGTCGATGGGTTCGGAGCTGTGTGTGGAGGAAGTGTGTTTGGTGAGGGTCCTGAAGCAGGTGAACTTACAGGAGAGGCAGGAGAATGGGCCGTGGGTACGTCCTGGGGTAGCTGCGCAGCAAAGAGGGGTGCGTCCAGCGTTGAGGGCGAGGAGAGTAGCGGCGTCATAAGTTACTCTGGGGGGTTGGGAGCGGCTTGGAGCAGGGGGACGGGCGCTGGGCGCGGTCCAGGCGCGGACGGGCGCAGACGGGCTTACCTTTGGCGCACCTTCGGCGCGACTGGGGCGCTTCCGCTGCGCGTGAACGCTGCGCGCAATTGCATCTGTCATAAAGGATAATGGGGGAGGGGCGAGGGAGGGGCAGCTGGGAGGCGGGTGTGTGCTGGGGAGCCTCGCTACGAGGCAAAACAAACTAAATGGCCGGGTAGGATAAACAAATAACTAGCCAGGCGGCCAGTCCGATCTACAATGCAGTCAGCAGTACAGTCAAAACCCTTAGAGCAAATGCGAGTGCACAATCAATATTAAAATATTCAGCAATGCAAAATAGACAAATGCGAGCACTCAATTGATGGAAAAACAACTTAGTAATTCAATTAGGCAAGATGCGATCACACAATTAATAGTAGAACTAATCAGCAATTCGAATTAGGCAGATGCGAGCGCGCAATTATTAATTCTATGATCAGAGAAATGCGAAGCAGTCACACTGAGATACCAGGCAGCCAGGGAGAGCGCTGTGAGATGCGGTCAGGGAGCGTGGGGGAGCGACCTCTTCTCACGAGGATAGGGAGGTCACCACACATTCCGCTCCTCTTACCCGGGCACTCTGAACAGTTTATGCTGGGACGAAATCAAGTTTCAGAGGGAGCAGGAAACGCCAAACTCCTGGGGTAGCTTTTTGAGTAACTCTCTGGTCAAGATGGAACTACAAACAGCATGGGACAAAGGGATGGATAGAGGAACTTTCGTCAAAATAGTAAATGTCGCAGCCAAAAAGAAATCTTTGCTGGAGGACAAAATGGCGCTCACCAAGAGGCGGCACGGGTGGACAGTTATAAACTCATACAGGTTTTCAAATCCACAAGGTTACTTATCCGCCCACTTCAGCTCCCAGCTAAAAACGAGCTTCATAAAGTTTTGAATGGGCGTGCACGACTCAAAGGACTTATACCCTTTGTGGAAACAGGCCTTTAAATCAGAGTCCTGTCGACTATGCGGCTTCAAAAAAGAAACCCTAATCCATCTATTATGCGCCTGTCCAGCCATCCAAGACCTAAGGAGACAGTACTTGAAATCAATTTTTAATGAACTGAACATCCGGTCCAGCAGGCAAGCAGTGATACGCTGGTTGGAGGGCTCGTCGTACATCCTGGCATGCCGAGGAGTTAAATTCATGAAATCTGTTAATAGCCTCCTACTGCAAGTCGATGTAGATCAAATATAAATTTGTGTTAAATCACCCCAACACCCTTTTCAAGGGGCTCACATTTCGTTAAAGCTGCTACTCGAGTTTTAAAATCGTCAAAGCAAGTTTTTTAATAATTGAATTTTATTGCCATGTAATTTTTATAGCATAAAACAGTGATGTGTAGCTATTCTTTTATTGCACGATAACGCTATTTGCCTATGTAGCCTTTTATTTTTTCTCCAGGGGGGGTTTTGTAATGATTTGAGTTAATCAAACAATAAAAAACTTGAACTTGATCTAATAAGTGCATTCTGTAGAGTCTTGGGCCCTAGGCCCACAATCCGATGTAATAACAACACAGAAACTAGTATATGGTGCTAACAACTGGGTACGTGCTCCCAGCCCTTTTTATTTCCAAGGCTACCTGACCCATGACGCCTGTGATGGATGGATGTAGAGCACATGTACAGCACATTTCTGGAACACTAGAACGTGTCCAGCAGGACACTGCATCCCTCCCTAACTTTACTGAAAATAAAAACAAACACAAGTCCAACCTGTGGGAGTGAATAAAATTAAATTGAACACCAAAGGGTCCTTCAGCATCAACGTCGAGGCAGCTGCAAGACCGCAGAGGAGCTGCTGTCTAGTCAATTTCACAACCTCAGGGGTAGATGTGTCCTGGTCAAAATGTGCTCTTGCAAGCGGGATCCGGATTCAAGCCAGGTGAGCTGGCAGTCCCTAGTGCTTCTTGTCAATTCACATGGCAACTGTGTAGGAGTTCAGTCCGATTACTTGATACTCCAAGGGTGGTAGTGTTGAAGCACTTAACTTGGGCTGGCATGGTGGAGTTGCCAGCTGGTTGGTGACCTGGACAACAGATGGTGATGACTCACCTGGATGATTGAAGGCCTTCTTTCTTGAGTCATCGACAACCAGGAGTGATGGTGGCCAGGGTATGCCTTTCTTCATAAATGGGGGCATTCTTGTGCCTGGATGTTTAAGGTTGTTGAGCCATTGGTGACTGTGCCTGGATAGACATGCTGAGAAGCGTGAGGCCGAGACTGTTTGTGCATGCTTGCGGCTTACTCTTGGGTCCCCCGCCGTGTGATTACCAGGTCCTTCTTGTGTTCTGTCACCTTGGTATCTTGCTGCTTGTGTGTACTTAGCTTGCTTGATGCACTCCATCAGCAGCTCGATTCTTCTTGAGAGTGTCTTCTTTCAGACCTGGCCTCCAGATCTTCCCTCCAGTATTTGGCTGGTCGTTAGGTTTCTAGTGTAGAACAGCAGGTCACTCTTCCATATCTTCTTCTGAGTACCGCTGTATACACCATCTTCACAGTCAGCCAGCAGGGCCTCTCAGCATTCATTGGCCTCTGGACCATGTAGGTGAGACTTCCAGTCACTCTTATCTCTTCTTCTGGGTGCAGCAGCATGCACCTTCTCTGGTGTCAGCCAATAGAGCCAGGCGGTGGTCGACTACTTGAGTAATTCAGCCACCGGCCTCGAGTGTTAGGCACTCACTTAGGATTGATTAGGACAGCGTTTGATCAGTTTTCCTTTTCATCTTATGTGCTGGGTGGCGTCCCACCACATATCCTGGGCTCCCTCATCAGGCACCTTCTTGGAGCTTCTACTCCAGGGTGTTCCCTCCTCTGGGAATTGCTTCTACGGGCAGTAAATAGCTGTGGTGTGGCAGCTTGCTACTCGGAGGGTGCAAATCCCCTCTTGCCTGTATTGGGACACTGGAGACTCCGTCTTGAGGCAGTGTTGGGAAGGACACTCTCTGTACAGTCTTTGGCACACTGCTGGGCAGTGCTGGTGCAGTTAGGGTGAAAACAATTTCCCTTCTGCATTCAGGCCAGATTGGATCTCCTTGCTGCTTTGCTTTATAGATGGCGGACAACCTCCTTTCCGCCTACTCTTCACTGCAGGGTGCAATGCTTTCATCTCGATGCTGTGCCATCACAGCACTTGGTCCAGGATCTATTAGGGCATACTGGCAGGGTGACGCTCTCAATGAAGGGTCAATGGTGGCCATTCAGTTCTGGAGCAGCTGGCTGATGTGACTTCTTGCATGCCACCATGCATTGTCTGTGTCCCCTCTTGGAGTAGTCTCCTCTCGGGCACTGTTGGGGCTAGTAGCTAGTCCTCGTGGGTGCCGCCTGCTGGCACCCTGTGTTTGCTCTTTCTTGCATGGTGGCATCCTGCCACCAGAGGGTGTGCTATACTCTTCTCCCCATCATTGACTATCTTTCTCTCTAGCCAATTGTGGCAGGTGGCTGTAGTGTCTCTTAGAAGTGTAAGCCGGTCGTTAGGGGACATGCACTGCTGTTGCCACGCTGCTCCTCTGGTGTAGAAGGTACGTGGGTCTGGTGGGGGTAGAATGGTACAGCCTTCCTTTGGGCTCATCTCTGTGTGCTCTAGCAGCTGGTATCTTGGCTGCCTGCAGCAAGGTCATTGGGTATTGCATGCTTCATTTGTCTTGCCAGACTGCAAGTTTCTCTTAAAAAATCATAGCCTTAGTGGGGTTGCTTCTTGCAGGCTAGTATTGCTGGGTGCAGTGTGGCTCATCTGCAGATGAGCTTTACTGAACCTGCGGCCTGTGTCTCCCATTAAGGTGTCCAGCAAAGTCACTGGGGCTCTGCAGGCTGTTTCTTACTGGGCAGCGGGGAGCATCTCCTTTTCACAGGCTGAGCAGGGCGCAAGTCCTAAAAAAAGAAGTGGGGGGGACTAACCTAGTTAATCAGTATGCAAGTGGCGTCGCAGCACGTGACATCGCAGCGCGTGACATCTCAGGAACTGGCATCACAAGAAGTGACATAAGATCTTAAGCCCTCACATATATGTTTACCAGGTGTATCATGAGTGCATTTGAGCACATTTTAAGTATACTTGCAAACCCTCCTGATTTAGGCAGAATATTCACACTTTTGTACGCCACACATAAAACAATGTTGCCTTTTGTCAGCATAAAGCTTCCTCTACCCATCGTGCTTTAAAAGAAATAGTGATATTTAAATTATTACAAAGCCTCCTCAGGGGTAGTAAGGGCAATATAAATGCTATTTATTTTGTACAAATACTGGGAATGATCAACACATCTGACGTTCTTACAGTGCATGCAGATCTCCTAAACAGGGAACTGAACAGCTGCCACTCTTAAGAATGTGCGAAGTGCTAACAAGGTGTGAGCCTTTGTTTCCCCTTTGCGGCATTTGCATCAGGTGCGAGGCTCCTGACTGCTGCCGGCCAGGAAACTCCAACAAGAGGAGGCCTGATGACCCCTGAGACTCGGCCTTTGTTGTGGGCCTAGCAGAAGTCAGAAATAAGAGAGCTCCATCCCGGCCTGCATGTTGTTGCGATCGAAAGCAGACAACGTACAGCCACTGCTGAAAGTGATCCGGTGTTTGGAATTTACACAAGGACGCATTCAGCATCTTTTTTAGCGGGACCCAACTTCTTGGCAGGGTGGACGGCGTCCATCCTGTGTAAAAAGCGAGAGGACGGTGTCCACCCACGTATACCCCGACTCATGCCCTGAGGCTGAGCCTTGTCTGCGCAGCTTCATGCTGATGCTTGGGGAGGTGCAGGCACTCTCTATCGCCCGTTGCAGCCTCGCTGATGCCGTGGACCACACCAGTGCTGAACACTCAGGTGCGGGTGTTGTGGAACGCATGGGTGGATTGTTTATGGCCTGACTGTACAAGCTGTGGGCCACTTCTTTGCTACAATCAATCAATCAGGGAATTGCAGCCAACCGCATTCTTTACTGCGGTGCAGTAACTGCAACTAACGGCTGCGTGGCACCACATCCACTATTTTTCTTTCAAGGCGGCTGCAGTCTCCGCACTCTCCACGATGCTGCAGGCACTGATTTTCTCCTGTCTCTTTGGCCACATGAGCTGCCAGAGGGCAGCCGCAGTCCTCTCGACTACGCGGGTGCCATCAGTGCGAGGATACATTCAGTGTTGGTGCGGCCTCAGGCTCTTGGTCGTGCACCTCTTTCTTGAGGGGATACACTTTTTATTTGCCGGCAGCAAGTTCAAACAGCTGGACATCCCTTGTCAGGCCGCAGTGCTTATTGTGCCAACAGACTCCTTTCCTCGCTGCAAGCTTGAAGATGCGGGTAACCTGTGGAAACATCTACCCTACCCTACCTGGCTTGCCTCTCAAGTCTTTTCTATGTGCTGGCAAACCTCAGGCCTTCAGCACGTCGGGTGCACTGCAGATGTGGGCTGACAGGTGGCGCTGTAGTCGCTGTCCTCAATGGGTTGCAGAGGTTGGCAGCATGAACGGACGAGGGCAGCAGGTAGGGACATGTAGTGTCACCATGTACCAAAGAGCAGGTTGCTCTCTTCCTCTGTCCTACCTTTTCTGGGGAAATGATAGGCATTGAAGAGTTGCTGCTACCATTGCAGACTTCCCTCTGTGATGGTGCGGCACTTCCTACAGTGCTGTCACCGCTGATTCTTCTGTGCACACAAAGGCAGGGGTTGTTCCACTTGTCAATTGAAGCAGGGTGGCCTGTCTATACCCTTAAGTGCATCCAGTTGGGGCCAACGTCTTCAAGTCCCTCTTGAGATGGTGCTGCAGTGTGTTGCTACTGCCCACATCAGTGCGTCGCTCCTCTGGGCACTGCGACGGTAGCGAGGTTGACAGACCGGCCTCCACACACAGTTAGCGTTAACAGCAGGGATGCCTTTTGGGCACGCTTGCTTCCCACTGTGGCACCGTTACCTCTCTTGTCTCTCTTCTCTGGGGATGGCAGAATGTGCAGGGCTGTGGATTCCAGTGCGAGGCTCAGGTCAGTTGCACCATGTCCGGAAGGCATTCTTCTACCCTCACTCACTGGGACAGACAGCGATAGGTGGGGCAGCTTGCGGGCGCCTTGTGGTGATGGTCTAGCGTCACGATAACAGGAAACGGAAGGGCGGGACCGGAAGCGGAAGGCGGCCATCTTAGGTCATTGGCGCCGAACGCGGGATTAGGGTGAAAGGCTGTTCCCGGCGCTCCGGTGAATAAATATAGTTAACCCTCACAACTAGCTACCGTGGTTATTGGGGGCTTCTACAAATGGCGACGAGGACTGGGATTTAGAACCCCGCCCCCAGACAGTGAAAGAACCACAAAACCACTGTCGAGAACAACACGGGGAAAAAAAAAAACGAACAGATAAGCAACTCACACCGGAGCGTGGCAGTGGACACCAGACGCCCAGACAGATCTTCCCCGAAGCCCAGCCAGCACCAACGGGCTAGCAGACACACGGAAGCAGAGAGGTACGCCCATAAGAGCAGGCGCAGGGAGGAAAGGTTTTTCAAGGGGCGGCTGCACGCAGCAGAAACTCTGAGCAAGGTCATTCTGTGGCTTCACCACCGTGCAGCAGCACTCACCTCTAGTCAGAGGCACAGCTTCGCACGCTGGCGGCGCGGCAACCTCAGGGGGAAGGATCTGGAGTGAATGATACAGGCCATAAGGGCAGTCAGCAGACGCCCAGCAAAGTGAAAGCAAGTGGTAGCGCCACTGACGGCGAGCTCAGCAACGAAGAAGCTGATGCACAGCGCCCACCAGGGAGCCCACCTGGCAAGCGTCTTCCTGAGCAGGCAGGAACTAGGGGCGACAACAAGATGGCAGCACAATCAACCTCCCTCACCCACATGGTACCATTCCTGGCGAAGAGCGGGGAACCAGATATGCAATGGGAGGACTGGAAAAGGTACTTCCTCAACTACCTAGAGGCCCTACAGGAAGAAGGCGAGGCGCAATTCTCGAGTCAGAGGAGGAAGAAAATATTGTTGCACAATTTGGGTCCCGAGGGGATCAGAGTGTATGATAACATTGTCAAGGTCACGAGAGATGCTGCGGACACGGACGTGTTCAGCCACGCCATTGCAGACATGGACGCGCACTACAGGCCAGTGGTCTGCGTAGCCATAGACCGACACAACTTCTTTCAGAGAAAGCAAAAGGGAGGAGAATCTGTGGATGAATACGTGGTAGCATTACAAAAATTGGCTTTGACGTGCAAGTTTGGTACGCTGCATGATGACTTAATCAGGGACCAGATTATTATGCACACATCCAGCACTCACATTCAGGAAAAACTGTGGGTCAATGGTGACGCTCCCCTGAAGGAGGTATGGGCCATGGTGAAAAAGGCGGAGATGTCAAAGAGGTGCGCGCAAGCGGCTCGGAAAGAATCAGGAGGCTCACAGACGGTGTGCAAGATAGCAACACCAGGAAGGAACGAGAGAGTGGGGGCAAGGGACCAACAAAGAAGACAAGACGAAAAACGGACACCCCAATCCAGCTTTGCCGACCAGAGGACAAACAAGGGTAGTTGTTATAGATGTGGCAGCACGTCACATCTGGGGAATGGCAAAGTATGCCCCGCGTTCAGAGCTAAATGCTCATTCTGTGGTGTGTTCGGGCACTACGAGAAGGTGTGCCGCCGGAAACCCAGAAGAGCCACGATAAAATACCTGGACCAGGAACGACAGGGAGAGGTAGTGGACCAGGAAGAAGAAGAGGACCTGGAAGGAATACTCTACATCGATGTGCAAGTACTAGAAATGGATGGTGAAGAGACGGACAAACCAAAACTAACAATGAGCATAGGAGGAGTATCGATGGAAATGATCGCAGACAGCGGAGCACCCATCTCCATAATCCAGAGGAAGGTCTGGGAAGAGAAGTTTGGGGCCCAAAGAGAAGAAGAACTGCAACCAATGGATGTGAGGCCAGTAACATACACTGGACAGAAGATCCCAATGTTAGGGTACTGCCCTTTAGTATTTGAGTTCAGAGGACACCAGGCGAACTGCAAATTATACATTGCAGAAAAAGGGCCTTCGGTGCTCAGCTGGAAGGACCAAGGTGCACTAGGCATAATGTTGAATCCAGGTGGAACTGAAAAGATCTTGCTAATGGACATGGAAGGGGAGGACAAAGGGGAGGTCTGGCATAAGGCTTACCCCAAGGTCTTTAACGGAAAAATAGGAGAACTGATCAAGTACAGACACCTCATAAAGCTGAAGGAAGGTACAGTCCCTGTCGTCCACAAGGTGAGGAACATCCCGTTCCGGTGCAGAGAAGCGGTTCAGGCAGAACTTGACAGACTGGAAAGGGAAGGAGTCATAAGGGCCATCGAGAGTGCGGAATGGCTTTCGCCTCTAGTAGTGGCACAGAAACCGAACGGCAAGGTGAGGCTATGTGTCGACCTCAGAAAACTCAATAAAAACATCATGGTCGACAAGTTTCCATTACCTCACATCAGTGAGATGCTGGCTAAAACCAAAGGCAAACGGTGGTTTTCCACAATAGACTTGTCATCTGCATACCACCAGGTCAAGTTGCAACCTGCATGCACCCACCTCACGTCATTCATAACCCCCTTCGGCTGTTACGAGTTCGTAAGGATGCCGTTCGGCCTGGCCTCCGCGGCCGCGGTATTCCAAAACCTTATGCACAAGCTGTTCAGGAGAGAAAAAGAGGTCCAGTTCTTCCAGGATGACATTCTGGTCATGGGAGAAACTAAAATGGAACACGATGAGAAGCTGCACATGGTTCTACACACCCTGCAAGAAAATGGATTGACGGCGGAATGGTCTAAATGCAAGTTCGGGGTGCAATCAGTCACATACCTGGGACATGAAGTGAGTGGAAAAGGGATTGAACCCAAAAGAACCAACATGCAAACCATCATGGACGCACCAACCCCGAGCAAGAAGGAGGACGTCAGGTCATTCCTGGGAATGACTGAATTTTACAGCAAATTCATTCCACGCTTTGCCACAAAAACCCATCACTTACGGCAACTTTTGAAAGACAGGAATGGATTTCAGTGGAACCAGGAGGAACAAGAGGAGTTCGAGACTTTGAAAGGAGAGATGAGCAAAGCCATTCCTCTCACGAGGTTTGATCCCGATGCAAATTCCATTTTGACGACAGACGCCAGCGACCGAGGGCTAGGAGCGGTGCTAATGCAGCAGTCGGAGAGTGGGGAGACATCCACAATATGTTTTGCCTCAAAATCGTTGGCGCCCAACGAAGAAAAGTTTAGCGTCATAGAGAAGGAGATGCTGGTGGTCGTATGGGCTATGGAGAGATTTAGACAGTACCTATGGGGTGCAAAGTTCTTGGTGAGGACGAACCACAAACCGTTGATCAAGGTGCTGACGTCCAGCGGTCATGCACATGCCACACCGAGAATTGCCAAAATGACACTGCGTCTGTTGGATTTTGTATATGACGTTGAACATATACCAGGGCCACAGAACAAGGTAGCCAATTTCTTGAGTAGAGCGGCGGCCATGGAGGAAGCGAACGAACATGGGCATCCACAGTGGGAAGGATACATCGTGGCCACAGTCCAAGACATGGAAAGAGTAATTAGTGCACAAGAATGGGAGGAAGCCTACAAGGCAGATGAAGACATGGAAGTGATCAAGGGATATGTCACCCACGGATGGCCAGAAAAGAGACACCTGAAGGAGGCACTAAGACGATACTGGGAAGTGAGAGATGAACTATCTCTGGCAGAGAACCCGGTATTTCTTCTAAGAGGCAACAAGGTAGTTCCACCGCAAGGAATAATCGAACACCTAATGGCACTCCTGCATGAGGGGCACCAGGGAATCACCAAAACCAAGGCCCTGGCGAGACAGGCGTACTGGTGGCCGGCCATTGACGCCCAGGTCGAGAGATATGTAAGAGCATGTGAGTCGTGTGCAAAGGCCGATAAGTCCCAGAGCATCATGAGACCTGCGTTAGGAAAATTCCCGATGCCGGAGGGACCATGGGAAATGGTGTCGGTGGACATCATGGGACCAGTGCTCAATAAGGATGGAGTGCAGAAGTACGCAATCGTCATGGTGGACAGGTACTCCAAATGGCCTGAGGTGGCCATTGAAGAGAAGGTGGACGCAGAAGCAGTGATAGACTTTCTACGTAATGTTTTCATCAGGGAAGGTATTCCTAAGATCATTACCTGCGACAATGGACCGCAGTTCGTGTCTACTAAGTGGGAAGAGTTCACCACCAGAAATGGAATTGTGGTAAACCACACCCCCATCTATCACCCGGCAGGTAACGGCCAAGTGGAACGCTTCAACCGGGTGATAATGGGCACCATACAAGCGGCCATTGATGATGGACTGGACTAGGAGAGAGAATTGTTGAAAATGCTATGGGCTTACCGAATAACGCCGGGGAGCACAGGGTACAGCCCGTTCAAAGTGTTGAGAGGAAGAGATGCCTTCACGAAGGACAACATGGCTTGGAAAAACTTGGTGGTGCAAAGTAAGTGGTCACCGGCGGTGGTCAGAAAGAACTTAGAGAGAGCACGAGATGTATACACTGAACATTTTAACAAAAGGCGTAATGTACAAGGAGTGGAGTTGGAGAAGGGCGACTGGGTCAAGGTAAAATCTCCCATCTTAAAGAGGAAAGGGGAAAGCAAGTTTTCACCGCCCCTACGCATGATTGAGCCATATGCCCGGTCGGCCTTGCTCAGCGACGGCAAGGTGTGGTCGCAGGACAGAATGGCGAAATGCAGCAAGATCCTTAAGTGGGGAACAGAGATGGAGGAGGACTCAGTGAACGTAGATGAAGGAAAACGAGAAAGTAGCGGAAGAGATGAAGAAAGTGTAGAAGAAGGAAGGGGGCAAGTAGGAGAGAGCAGCGTGGAAGGCAATGGAGAATACAGGGCAGAGGAAGGAATAGACGGCGGGAGCAAGGAAAGATCGGTCAAGGAGGTGATGGAAAAGGTAAAGGAGGAAGCAAGCGGAAGGAGCAATGGAGAGGTACAGAACGGAAGAACAGGAGATGGCGAGAGGAAAACCAGAGCCGGTAGGACAGTAAAGGTCCCGATGAAGTTCAGAGACTTTGAAATGGACTATAATTAAGGACTAGAATTTTGTTGTCATTGCATAAAAGGGGGGAGATATGTGGTGACGGTCTAGCGTCACGATAACAGGAAACGGAAGAGCGGGACCGGAAGAGGAAGGCGGCCATCTTAGGTCATTGGCGCCGACCGCAGGATTAGGGTGAAAGGCTGTTCCCGGCGCTCCGGTGAATAAATATAGTTAACCCTCACAACTGGCTACCGTGGTTATTGGGGGCGTCTACACGCCTCAGTATGTTATGGCATGGACATGCTCTTCCTTACTTTAAGGGTCCTGGGGCGCATACTCTTGTTGGGGCTGTCCTCCTCTCAACTCCCAACACTGCTGTGCCTGCTGGGCACCTTTCCATGCTGGTGCTTGCTTGCCGGGTGGCCTGATGTGCTGGCAGAGTTGCCTTCACCACAGGCTACACTTTCCACTATGCTGAACTTCAGAAATGCTGCACACCTACACGAGGAGCAGATTAGCTGCTCACTATTGTAGTGTCTTTTCCCTAGGCCCACATGTCGATGGAATAACAACACAGGCACTACTATATGGTACTAACAACCGGCCCAGGGCATGTGCAAGGGTCACCTGACCGTTTAAGCCTGTGATGGGTAAGTGTAGGGTGTGTCTACAGCACATTTCTGGAACACTATACCGTGCCCAGCAGGACACTACACCTTCCATATGGTTTATATATAAGTCTCAGTTTTAAAAATGATTTGCATTAAAGTTTGAATATGGACTAGGACCGCTGTAGTTTTAGACTTGGAATGTCAGGAGCAAAAAACAATGAGAATAAGATCAGGCGCAGAAAAGCAGGCAATTATTAGGTTGAATTGCATGCTGAAGATATGAGTAGAAGCACAGACCTGGGTCAGCAAGAGACAGGGACTATACAGAGCCTCTGACACATTATGCACTGACCAGTGGCGGCTTCTCTGCTAAGGAGGTGGAGCATCGCCCCACTGCTTTTTTTCAGCAGTATAAGAAAAAATAAAATGCAATAACTTAGTTATAATTTTATTGTTTCCTTTTTGCGTGCACAGCAGCTTTGTGAGGCAAGCTGGGGCTGTCAGAACAGTTGAGGAGTGGTTTGCCCCACTCCTAAGCACACATGACTGTTTGGCCGGCCCTCTCTGGCCAACCATAACAGTCATGCGCACTTTACCTCTTCTCCACCCAGGCTGCATTAAAGCCAGGGAGGAGAACATTCCCAGGCCCACACTCCCCATCTGAGCGATGAGCCATGACGCTAAGACCAATCACAACGCTGCATTGCAGCGCTGTGATTAGCTCTGGGGAGCCTGGGTGCTTCCAGGGTGCTTCCTGTTCCTGTAGGCGGAAGGAAGAGAGACACGCCCAGGAGGATCGGCAAGCAGGTAAGTTGAATTACATTTTTTATTCAATCTCACCCCCACCCCCCCATCCACCACTCCACCCCCGATCAGTGCCAGACACCGCTGGCACCAACCACTGCCAGCCAGGGCTGAGAGAATCATATCTGGAATTTCTGACAACACAACACAATTTAAATCAGGTTTTTGGCTGCAAACACTCCACCTGCCCAGGACACGATTATGAAAGTGGTTTCCAAAGAACACAAGGGAGGACAGAATAGCAAATCCTAGCTGTAAAACCTAACTAAGCCAGTAGCAAACTTGGAAGCAGAAAGTCTGGAATTACGGCAGATTCCAAACAAGTTTCACCCCTTGCATGCAGCGCAAATTCCGCCGCAGTGCGGGTGATTTAAATAGTGGGCGGGATTCGGACGGCCGCAGGCCGTCCTCCGCACACGCCCACCCTGATGCATAACTGCCGGCGGCCGTCCCGAGCATGCAAGGGGTTAAATACAAATAGGAAAACAAAAATATGATGTAGTATGAAAGCTGATGACAGGTGGCAAGCAACAAGAGGTTCTCTGCAATAAAACAAAGATTTGCTGAGAAATGGAGGGATCAGTAATAACTTCACTCAATACAATATTAAAGTGAAAAATAACGAAAGATTGGTGTGCCGTGGGTACAGTGATGAGCAGCCTATGCTTGACACAACATTTTACAAAAATGGGCAAAGCACACGTGAGCATGGTTGTGTTATGTAGGCATTTCTATTTGACAAACTTGTATTAGAATTTGTTTGCTTCTCATACATGATAATATATGTACTATAATGGGATGAAAGGATTTACATAAAGTATTAGACCATGCTATATGGATAAAGAAAAGAGATGAGAAATTAATTATAATTAAGACTCATAGTTTTCCGTTTTGACTGGGTTTTACAGATGAATACAGACAGAAAATAAAGTGTTTCCTGTCTGCATTTATTTTTAAAAGTGGAAAAATACTGACAATTGTGCTTCTGAGTGACTTTCCATGCTGTCTGTGTGAATTCCAAGACAACAGATGAGCAGATTGGTAGCATGCAGAGTTAAAAAACAGGTTGATATGTTTAAATGCAGGCATATGTTAAAATATATGTGTAGTAAATTGCTAATATTTATCTGTGGGAGTAGTGTTTTGCTATATTCGGCTGCAAAATTTTCTAAAACGCGACAGGCATCAAAGTATGAGCGCATGTTTATTAGTTAAATAAATGTGGAAATGTACCTATTTTGACTCCATTTATTCTCAAACCAAAAAATAAATATGGATAAATACTATTGATATGGCCAAAAATTAAATATGGATAAAAACAGACGGAAATGTTAAAAAAACTAATACCACAAAACAGGGAGCCCTGGTTATAATTGGTCCCGAACCAATGCTACTATGATTAATTTTTCTGCCTAACATGTCATTTGACTCTAAAATTATGGGAAAGGTTTGATAAATTTCACCTACAAATAAAGTGTGAAGCATCATTGAAGCCGAATAACTGAAAGTACCCCCTAAAGACCGCAGCTGGGCATTTAATTGTCTGTAATTTTTAAGTGTGAGCCGCTTTAAGATTAGCCAGTGAAAACATGTGGCAAATTGAATCACAGAGAGAGCAAGGTGTCACCTTCGATGAGGAAAGTCATTACCGCTATTGCAGCAATGTGCACTTCAGCCATATTTGTTTGATATGGTGAAGTTGATGGATGGTGCATTGGCCAACTTCCAATGGGGATCAACATTATGAGCCATTCATTTGAGTTCTCATTGCCAAATAATGTCAGGAATAATTGTTATGGGATCCCCAGAAGCTTGCGACCAGCACAATCGTGTGCTAACGCATCTTGATGTGATGAAGAGAATGTGGCATCAGAGGGTTGATGCACATCGTATCTGCAATGCATTACTGAAAGTTGTCTACTGATGTACATTGCAGACCCACAAGGAGCAAAAAGTGTCTACCTTCTCTGTGCAAGCTGCAGCGCCCTGAGAGAAAAGATGGGGTTGATTTCATTCTGTGGAGGTGGAGGTACATAATACCCAGTAGGGACTATTGATTTAGCAGAATTTCGTAGCCAAAATAGTCCAGAGCCTAATATCACAAATGTAAGTATAAATAGGCGTGTTTTTAAATTCACTAAAATTGTTATGTAACTGCTTTTATGATTTTAATTAATCGAATAAAGCTTGACAAAAAAAATAGGCGTGTATAGCTTTAATTTACTCAACCTGTATGTAGCTTGAGGATATATATATATATATATATATATATATATATATATATATATATATATATATATATATATATATATATATATATATATATATATATATATATATATATATATATATATATATATATATATATATGCCGCTCACGTGAAAGGATCACTGCACACTCGCGGGGATGGTTCAGAGTAGCTTTAATGAGCAGAATGCTTGGATAGCTGTACAAGGACGGGGAAATAATGAGTCCTGTTTCGTCAAAGTCCTGACGCGTTTCGAGAGTATAGTCCCTCTTCCTCAGAGGACGACGAGTAAATTACAGGGAGGCTGGAAGCAGTTCCACATATATGGCACGCCCCTGTTTGGGCGGTACTGGATGCACATTGCCTCATGGAACTTGTAGTCCAGCTGTGATGATTCTCGCTGATACTTCAGTCCCGTCTTCTTGCGCTGCAGCGCTTTGATGGAACTTTGAGCCCCGCAGCAAAACTGCACGCGCTGAGCACCGCCACGCGGCAACTTGGGAGGAGTTAGCAAACATCCAGTTTGCTGGGTCTACGGACATCATGCCGTCCCCTGCCCCATACCCGAGATGTCGACTGGCTGGCGAGGGGTTGCCCAGAGGATGCCTTTGATGTGCAGCGCAAGAAGACGGGACTGAAGTATCAGCGAGAATCATCACAGCTGGACTACAAGTTCCATGAGGCAATGTGCATCCAGTACCGCCCAAACAGGGGCGTGCCATATATGTGGAACTGCTTCCAGCCTCCCTGTAATTTACTCGTCGTCCTCTGAGGAAGAGGGACTATACTCTCGAAACGCGTCAGGACTTTGACGAAACAGGACTCATTATTTCCCCGTCCTTGTACAGCTATCCAAGCATTCTGCTCATTAAAGCTACTCTGAACCATCCCCGCGAGTGTGCAGTGATCCTTTCACGTGAGCGGCATATGTTGAATGGTTCCATCACCATTCTATGCAGCACCCGCCGCAAGAGTGCATACAGCGCTTTGATGGAACTTTGAGCCCCGCAGCAAAACTGCACGCGCTGAGCACCGCCACGCGGCAACTTGGGAGGAGTTAGCAAACATCCAGTTTGCTGGGTCTACGGACATCATGCCGTCCCCTGCCCCATACCCGAGATGTCGACTGGCTGGCGAGGGGATGCCCAGAGGATGCCTTTGATGTGCAGCGCAAGAAGACGGGACTGAAGTATCAGCGAGAATCATCACAGCTGGACTACAAGTTCCATGAGGCAATGTGCATCCAGTACCGCCCAAACAGGGGCGTGCCATATATGTGGAACTGCTTCCAGCCTCCCTGTAATTTACTCGTCGTCCTCTGAGGAAGAGGGACTATACTCTCGAAACGCGTCAGGACTTTGACGAAACAGGACTCATTATTTCCCCGTCCTTGTACAGCTATCCAAGCATTCTGCTCATTAAAGCTACTCTGAACCATCCCCGCGAGTGTGCAGTGATCCTTTCACGTGAGCGGCATATGTTGAATGGTTCCATCACCATTCTATGCAGCACCCGCCGCAAGAGTGCATACAGCGCTTTGATGGAACTTTGAGCCCCGCAGCAAAACTGCACGCGCTGAGCACCGCCACACGGCAACTTGGGAGGAGTTAGCAAACATCCAGTTTGCTGGGTCTACGGACATCATGCCGTCCCCTGCCCCATACCCGAGATGTCGACTGGCTGGCGAGGGGATGCCCAGAGGATGCCTTTGATGTGCAGCGCAAGAAGACGGGACTGAAGTATCAGCGAGAATCATCACAGCTGGACTACAAGTTCCATGAGGCAATGTGCATCCAGTACCGCCCAAACAGGGGCGTGCCATATATGTGGAACTGCTTCCAGCCTCCCTGTAATTTACTCGTCGTCCTCTGAGGAAGAGGGACTATACTCTCGAAACGCGTCAGGACTTTGACGAAACAGGACTCATTATTTCCCCGTCCTTGTACAGCTATCCAAGCATTCTGCTCATTAAAGCTACTCTGAACCATCCCCGCGAGTGTGCAGTGATCCTTTCACGTGAGCGGCATATGTTGAATGGTTCCATCACCATATATATATATATATATAGATATATATATATAGATATATATAGATATATATATATATATATATATTATCCACCAAATCGTTCACTCGGAGATGCACACTTTGCACGGTTGGTGCCGGACAGTAGGGATGAACGTCCCCCTACTATTAATTAACCACCAAAAGAACAGATTGTCCGCACTCGCTCAATACGATAAGTTGGGTTTATTTCACAAGAGACTCTTGAACAGTCCCCTTCACCTACGCGTTTCGACCTCAGGTCTTGATCACAGTGTTACCCAAGCAAGCCGGGCTGAAGACGGCTGTAATGCCAGAAACCGGTCCTCGGAAGCTTGTTTCCGGTCCAGGGAAGGCATGGCTTGGCAGTTCGGGATGGACTGTTCCCATGAGGCACAGGGTCAGACTGATTTACATATGGCCATGTCTGAACTGGGGTGGCAGAGTGGGCTAAAGAACGGTGATGGATTAAACCCAGATCTTTTGAGTGGGTGTGAGTGTTTGATTGGTTCAGATGCTCCGTCCATCACCACCCCCCCTTTTGTACCACCCCCTTTTGTATCGAGATTTCTTTAGTGAGCAGAATTTAATAGCAACTGTATTTAGTACGGTGTTATGTGTTATAGTCAATATGATGTAATGTTTGACTATTGCCCACTCGAGATATGAGGTTAAGATTGGGTTAGTATGTTTTCTATTTCCCTGAAAGAAAGAAGGTGGAGATAGAAGGGGTTGTTCACAGTATTTAAACCGCATTCCTCTCTGGGTATGTCATGTGATCAAGTCCGGTTTCCCCGGACGAAACGCGTCATGCTGCTACCCATCTGTTGCATAAAGGCACTCTAATTTAGCACCATCCCTCATTGTGGTCTGTACCTGATTTCGTGTTCGCCTTTGGTTTCACGCACCTCAGGATTGTGGAGTTCGATATATATATATATATATATATATATTCACTGAAAAAACCATAGGTTAGAGACCATATATAGTTAGCTGGAAATTGTCATCAGTGATGTCATCAGTGATGTCATTTGAGATGTCATCAGTGATGTCATCAGTGATGTCACTGACCATGTCATGAATGATGTAATATGTGACATCATCAGCAGTGGATTGCGGGTGCGCGATATATAGTTAGTGCAACTAACTATATATGGAATTTCATTGGTTTTATGTCAATAAAATGTCCAGCTAACTATATATGGTCTATAACCTATGGTTTTTTCAGTGAATTTCATTGGTTTTTTAAAAGCTAATATCTATAGCTGTAAAATATATTCTTTATTACATGACGTATCACGTAGCCACGTGAGACGCCTCATGACGCGTCGCATAACCGTGACGTATCGGCTCTGCAGCGCAAACAAAACCCGTAACGTAAGCGTGCCGGAGCACGCTTACAGATATAAATATTTTTTTTAACCTTCATTAGACAAAATCCACACGTGCACATATCTTGAGGCCTTGCAAAGGCACATCAAACAAACAGTCCCTACAATTTTGCCAAGTTTGCTGGAAATCTATTCCCTTAATTTTTTTTTTACTGTTTCTCTTGGTTTTCCCCTTGTTACGCTTACCGGGACGCTACCCGGTACGCGAACCGGACGCTCCAAAAACACAAGATGGCGGACTCCCGTTACGCTGCCGGTTAGCTGCCCGGTTCGCGTACCGGGAAGCGCCTCTACCGCAAAAAATCGCGGGGGACTTTAATATCCCCCTCATCAATCCTAAGGGGTCAGGAGGGGTTTACCTTGCCCCCTTTCCTTCATTTCCCCCTTCTTTTTTCACCACATCTTGTCTCTCGAACCTACCGACAGACAAGATGGCGGCCGCTCCGGACTGTTTAGAATGTTGACAGACACCGGAGAGCCAATCAGCTTCACTTCGCGAAGTTCCGTTACGCGTCAGGTACGCGAACCGGGGCGCTAACCGGAGCGCTGTCACAGATATATATATTTTTGTAAACGTTAATTTCTCAAAATCCACTGGAGCACATATATTGAGACATAGCAAAGGCACGTCGGGCAAACCATATCTACAATTTTGCCAAGTTTCATGTAAATCTATTCAGCCGTTCGAGCTAAAAGTGAGTCCAACCGCCCTATGGAAAAATGAATGGGAAAAACGCGTTTTGGGACCCCCCTTTTTTCTCGGCCCCCCCTTGACAAAATCCCCCAAATTGTCAGGGGCTGCTCAGAAACAAAATGTGCCATTGTCCTGAAAATTTCAGCCAATTCCGTCCACAAACGCCAAAGTTATTAGACATAGAATTTTCAGAAATCCCATAGAGAAAAAATCCTAACTATATATACCCACTGGCTATCGCCAGTAGGTAATATACATATATAAACATATATAATCTGCATATCTATATAAATATAAATGCATGCATACATATACATATATGCATACATATGCATGTTATTTACATGAAAGTTTTAAAAACACTAATAAAAGCAAAGCTAAAAAGCCACCTCATTACAAACAGAATGGCTTTAACTTAAACGAGGGCGAGATCTATTGCATTTTCAATGCTTGTTTACTTTGGTTCTATCAAGAAGGCATTCAGATGTGTCACACATTTGCCATAAATTCTGAATGTTAGCACTCTAGTTGCTCATTAGATCACTGTAGTAAAGCTAGTGCTCACCAGGGAAGTCTGCTGCTAATCATGGTTTGCAGCCATTTTCCCGCATTTTTTATCCCGCAGACTTTCAGTCCGCATACCATTATCCCACAAGGTCATTGACCTCGCATACCATTATCCCGCATTTTTTCAAAACGCATGTGCATTTATCGCGCATGCCTTTACAAAGAATTACGTTTTAAAGGCATGTATGGTAAATGCATTTGCGTTGTGAAAACCACGATGACGAGAGAGGTAAGTGGGTTTGTGTTAATTTTTTCGTGGGTTAGTGATTGTGTAGTGTAGTGTAGTGTTGTGTAGTGTAGTGTTGTGTTAGTGTAGTGTAGAGTTGTGGTGGTTGTTTAGTGTAGGGTCATGCTGGGGGTAGTGTTTTAGGGTTTAGGGTTGTGTTGTAGTGTTTGCGTAGTGTAGGGTCATGCTGGGGGTAGTGTTTTAGGGTTTAGGGTAGTGTTGTAGTGTTTGCGTAGTGTAGGGTCATGCTAGGGCTAGTGTTTTAGGGTTTAGGGTAGTGTTGTAGTGTTTGCGTAGTGTAGGGTCATGCTGGGCGTAGTGTTTTAGGGTTTAGGATAGTGTTGTAGTGTTTGCGTAGTGTAGGGTCATGCTGGGGGTAGTGTTTTAGGGTTTTGGGTAGTGTTGTAGTGTTTGCGTAGTGTAGGGTCATGCTGGGGTGTAGTATTTTAGGGTTTAGGGTAGTGTTGTAGTGTTTGCGTAGTGTAGGGTCATGCTGGGGGTAGTGTTTTAGGGTTTTGGGTAGTGTTGTAGTGTTTGCGTAGTGTAGGGTCATGCTGGGGGTAGTGTTTTAGGGTTTTGGGTAGTGTTGTAGTGTTTGCGTAGTGTAGGGTCATGCTGGGGTGTAGTGTTTTAGGGTTTTGGGTAGTGTTGTAGTGTTTGCGTAGTGTAGGGTCATGCTGGGGTGTAGTGTTTTAGGGTTTTGGGTAGTGTTGTAGTGTTTGCGTAGTGTAGGGTCATGCTGGGGGTAGTGTTTTAGGGTTTTGGGTAGTGTTGTAGTGTTTGCGTAGTGCAGGGTCATGCTGGGGGTAGTGTTTTAGGGTTTTGGGTAGTGTTGTAGTGTTTGCGTAGTGTAGGGTCATGCTGGGGGGTAGTGTTTTAGGGTTTTGGGTAGTGTTGTAGTGTTTGCGTAGTGTAGGGTCATGCTGGGGGTAGTGTTTTAGGGTTTTGGGTAGTGTTGTAGTGTTTGCGTAGTGTAGGGTCATGCTGGGGGTAGTGTTTTAGGGTTTAGGGTAGTGTTGTAGTGTTTGCGTAGTGTAGGGTCATGCTGGGGGTAGTGTTTTAGGGTTTAGGGTAGTGTTGTAGTGTTTGCGTAGTGTGGGGTCATGCTGGGGGTAGTGTTTTAGGGTTTAGGGTAGTGTTGTAGTGTTTGCGTAGTGTAGGGTCATGCTGGGGTGTAGTGTTTTAGGGTTTTGGGTAGTGTTGTAGTGTTTGCGTAGTGTAGGGTCATGCTGGGGGTAGTGTTTTAGGGTTTTGGGTAGTGTTGTAGTGTTTGCGTAGTGTAGGGTCATGCTGGGGGTAGTGTTTTTGGGTTTTTGTAGTGTTGTAGTGTTTGCGTAGTGTAGGGTCATGCTGGGGGTAGTGTTTTAGGGTTTTGGGTAGTGTTGTAGTGTTTGCGTAGTGTAGGGTCATGCTGGGCGTAGTGTTTTAGGGTTTAGGATAGTGTTGTAGTGTTTGCGTAGTGTAGGGTCATGCTGGGGGTAGTGTTTTAGGGTTTTGGGTAGTGTTGTAGTGTTTGCGTAGTGTAGGGTCATGCTGGGGTGTAGTGTTTTAGGGTTTTGGGTAGTGTTGTAGTGTTTGCGTAGTGTAGGGTCATGCTGGGGGTAGTGTTTTAGGGTTTTGGGTAGTGTTGTAGTGTTTGCGTAGTGTAGGGTCATGCTGGGGGTAGTGTTTTAGGGTTTAGGGTTGTGTTGTAGTGTTTGCGTAGTGTAGGGTCATGCTGGGGCTAGTGTTTTAGGGTTTAGGGTAGTGTTGTAGTGTTTGCGTAGTGTAGGGTCATGCTGGGGGTAGTGTTTTAGGGTTTTGGGTAGTGTTGTAGTGTTTGCGTAGTGTAGGGTCATGCTGGGGGTAGTGTTTTAGGGTTTAGGGTTGTGTTGTAGTGTTTGCGTAGTGTAGGGTCATGCTGGGGGTAGTGTTTTAGGGTTTAGGGTAGTGTTGTAGTGTTTGCGTAGTGTAGGGTCATGCTGGGGGTAGTGTTTTAGGGTTTAGGGTTGTGTTGTAGTGTTTGCGTAGTGTAGGGTCATGCTGGGGCTAGTGTTTTAGAGTTTAGGGTAGTGTTGTAGTGTTTGCGTAGTGTAGGGTCATGCTGGGGGTAGTGTTTTAGGGTTTAGGGTAGTGTTGTAGTGTTTGCGTAGTCTAGGGTCATGCTGGGGGTAGTGTTTTAGGGTTTAGGGTTGTGTTGTAGTGTTTGCGTAGTGTAGGGTCATGCTGGGGGTAGTGTTTTAGGGTTTAGGGTAGTGTTGTAGTGTTTGCGTAGTGTAGGGTCATGCTGGGGGTAGTGTTTTAGGGTTTAGGGTTGTGTTGTAGTGTTTGCGTAGTGTAGGGTCATGCTGGGGCTAGTGTTTTAGGGTTTAGGGTAGTGTTGTAGTGTTTGCGTAGTGTAGGGTCATGCTGGGCGTAGTGTTTTAGGGTTTAGGATAGTGTTGTAGTGTTTGCGTAGTGTAGGGTCATGCTGGGGGTAGTGTTTTAGGGTTTTGGGTAGTGTTGTAGTGTTTGCGTAGTGTAGGGTCATGCTGGGGGTAGTGTTTTAGGGTTTTGGGTAGTGTTGTAGTGTTTGCGTAGTGTAGGGTCATGCTGGGGGTAGTGTTTTAGGGTTTAGGGTAGTGTTGTAGTGTTTGCGTAGTGTAGGGTCATGCTGGGGGTAGTGTTTTAGGGTTTAGGGTAGTGTTGTAGTGTTTGCGTAGTGTGGGGTCATGCTGGGGGTAGTGTTTTAGGGTTTAGGGTAGTGTTGTAGTGTTTGCGTAGTGTAGGGTCATGCTGGGGGTAGTGTTTTAGGGTTTAGGGTAGTGTTGTAGTGTTTGCGTAGTGTAGGGTCATGTTGGGGGTAGTGTTTTAGGGTTTAGGGTAGTGTTGTAGTGTTTGCGTAGTGTAGGGTCATGCTGGGGTGTAGTGTTTTAGGGTTTTGGGTAGTGTTGTAGTGTTTGCGTAGTGTAGGGTCATGCTGGGGGTAGTGTTTTAGGGTTTAGGGTAGTGTTGTAGTGTTTGCGTAGTGTAGGGTCATGCTGGGGTGTAGTGTTTTAGGGTTTTGGGTAGTGTTGTAGTGTTTGCGTAGTGTAGGGTCATGCTGGGGGTAGTGTTTTAGGGTTTAGGGTAGTGTTGTAGTGTTTGCGTAGTGTAGGGTCATGCTGGGGGTAGTGTTTTAGGGTTTAGGGTTGTGTTGTAGTGTTTGCGTAGTGTAGGGACATGCTGGGGGTAGTGTTTTAGGGTTTAGGGTTGTGTTGTAGTGTTTGTGTAGTGTAGGGTCATGCTGGGGGTAGTGTTTTAGGGTTTAGGGTAGTGTTGTAGTGTTTGCGTAGTGTAGGGTCATGCTGGGGTGTAGTGCTTTAGAGTTTTGGGTAGTGGTGTAGTGTTTGCGTAGTGTAGGGTCATGCTGGGGGTAGTGTTTTAGGGTTTAGGGTAGTGTTGTAGTGTTTGTGTAGTGTAGGGTCATGCTGAGGGTAGTGTTTTAGGGTTTAGGGTAGTGTTGTACTGTTTGTGTAGTGTAGGGTCATGCTGGGGGTAGTGTTTTAGGGTTTAGGGTAGTTTAGTTGTTTAGTGTATGCTAAAGGCATATTCGTTCTAAAAGTTTTCGTTATTTTAATTTGCGGCCTAATAGTACATGCGGGATTTTTTTTGTGGACTGATGGTATGCGGGATTTCGTCATATATTCGCTAATCATACTTTCTATGGCAAAATTAACCCCCTCATTTTGTTCCTTTTTAAATTAAATGTTTTAAGAGTTACCACTTTATTCCAATCAAGATGGCTTCAGGTGTGCCATACCTTTGTAATAAGTAGGACTGTTAGCACTCTAGTTGTTCTTTAGAACACTCTGGGACATTCTGTCATTGGGCTATAGTTGGGCTACATCTGGCTGATATTTGGGCTACATTTGTTTTTTTTGTCTCTGGTGGCCATCTTTGGGCTACATTGGGCTACATTGGGCTACTTTGGGCTACATTGGGCTACATTTGGGCTCCAACATATATATAGCCCAATGTAGCCCAATATATATTTTTCAAAGTTAGTTTTCGTAAAAACCACTGGAGCCTATATCTTGAGACATAGCAAAGGCACATCGGGCTACCAGTCCCTACAATTTTGCCAAGTTTGGTGTAGATCCATTCAGCCGTTCAGGCTAAAAGTGAGGCCAACCGCCCTATGGAAAATTGCATGGGAAAAACACGTTTTGGGACCCCCTTTTTTCTCGGCCCCCCCTTGACGAAACCCCCCCTAATTTTCAGGGGTTGCTCAGAAACAAAATGTTCCATTTTCCTGAAAATTTCAGCCAATTCTGTCCTCAAACGCCAAAGTTATTCGACATAGAATTTTCAAAAATCCCATAGGAAAAAAATCCTAACTATATATACCTACTGGCTATCGCCAGTAGGTAATATATATATATATATATATATATATATATGATTACAGCAACGTTTTCTTCAAAGGAAGACGCCGCACACCACCTCAAATGTATGACTTATTTGTTTATTTCTTGTAGGTTCCCCACCTACGCGTTTCAGACAGGTAAACTGTCCTTGATCACGGTTACAAACACGTGTCCATCATTTGTGTTTACCATTTATACTGATAAGCTCCACCTGGCAGTTAGGATGCATTGTGGGTTCAGTAGTTTGTTAAGCATTTGAATCTCTTGCAATGCGTTTTGACCAGCCGGATCGCGGCAATACAATGGCATTGGTGAATGTTTATTATTATTGGTCAGAAAGTGTATCATTGAAGTAATTTCATGATACTGTTAGTATGACCAAATTGGAGCGATCATGGACTAAGTGTCCATGTGGGATGTTACACGGCTGAGGGCCCGTTGGCCCTAAAATTTGCTCATGGTGTTGTTGAGGCTGAGTGCCTACGTTCGGTAATATCATTGTATGATTTGATCAACAGCCGGTTTAGGCGCAGAGTTAAAAGCTATTGATTTCAATAGGTCTAATTAAATTGCACGGTCAAACAGATTATGAAACTTTTGGATTCAACGAATCGTTGTCTACAAGATCAATGTTCAGTTCAGAAAAGATGATTATAAGTGTACGCTCAGTTCTTCGTCCATATTGAGACCCCATGGCTGTCTGGTCTTAAACCTGATAATCAGTTTGGATTCGAGGCGTCTCAATTTTGTTACTCGATCACCTCCTCTTTCATTTTCTCCCACCATGGCAATTCCTGCATATTTCATATTTTTCCATGTTTTGCCAGGATGCGTCTTTAGATGTTTTGCCGTTGCATAGCTCATGTCATTGTTCTGGATGGCTCTAGTGTGTTCGAGTATTCTTTTTTTGAGTGGGCAGATGGTTGAACCAATATACTTTTTTCCACAAAAGCAAACAATCTGATATACTACGAATGATGACTCGCAAGTTATCTTATCCTTTATGTCAAATGTTCTTCCTTTCGGATCTTTTATGGTTTTTATGTTCTGGCCAATCGTACATGCTTTGCATGTTGTGCATTTACTGAATCCCAGTTGTCGTTTTTCTAGCCAACTCAAAGTTTTGATTTCCTTTTTGAAGTGGCTGTTAACTAGTGTGTCTTGTAGGGAGGGCGCTTTGCGAAAAGTGATTAGAGGTCTATCGCCTATTAACGCTCCTATCTCATTGTCCTTTTTCAGTACATTCCAGAATTTTACCAAAATTTGACGGATTTTGTAACTTTCTCGTGAGTATGTTAGAATCAGTCGTGGTTTTTCTTCATCATCGTTCTGTATAGGTTTGCCTTTGGGTATCAGTGTTTCAGCTCTTGTTTTGGCTCTTGCTTTTTGCTCGCCCTTAGTTATGTCCGCCTGTTTGTATCCACGCCGGATGAAGCGATCTCTAGTTTCTGTAAATTTGTTTTCCATTTCAATCTCTTCCGAGCAATTCAGTTTCATTCGTAGGAATTCCCCGTAGGGGATGCTTCGTTTGAGTGAAGTGGGATGGAAACTTGTTCCATAGAGCACACTGTTTGTAGATGTTTTTTTTCTGAATACTGTGGTTTCCAGTTTATTATTATTGATGTAGATTTTCGTGTCGAGAAATTCGATTTCATTCTTTTGGATGTTTGATGTGAACTGTAATCCTACCTCGTTCACATTCAAAATCTCGATGTAATCCATCAGTTTTTGTTTGGTCCCTTTCCACAGGAGGAACAGATCATCTATGAATCTGAGCCAAACAACCACATCCGTGGTGTATGGCTCGTTCTCCTCTCTCCAAGCTATGTTTTTTTCCCACCAACCCATGGTGAGGTTGGCATAGCTCGGAGAGAAGGAGACTCCCATGGCACAGCCACAGACTTGTTTGTAAGTTTTCTTGTCAAAGGTGAAGACATTGTTCTCCAGGCAGAACAACATCATGTCAATTAGCATGTTGGTGTGTCTTAACTCAGATATCGGTCTCTGATTGAGGAAGTATTTGACTGCGTTCATGCCTATATCGTGCTGGATCGATGTGTACAATGACACGACATCTATGGTTGCTAGCCAATACTCTGGTTGCCATTCAACTCCCATGATGATTCGTAGGAAATCGCCCGTGTCCTTGATGAACGAGCTCAGAGTCGGGACTAGAGGAGCTAAAAAATAATCAACATAGGAAGATACGTTTTCACATAGAGAACCACAGCTCGATATTATCGGGCGTCCAGGTGGTTTGATCAGGGTCTTGTGAACCTTTGGAAGGAAATATAATGTTGGCATGATAGGATGGGTGACTGTTAAGAAGTTGTTTTCTTCTTTGCTTATTAAGCCATTTCCTTGCCATGTCTCAATTTGTTTGTGTAAAATCCGCGTCATATCCATTGTTGGATTGTGCTCCAATAGTTGGTAATTGGTCCCAATGTTTAGTTGGCGATGTGCTTCCTCTAAGTAATCAGTTTTGTTAAGAACAACAATGTTTCCACCCTTGTCTGCGGGCTTTATTTCAATCATTGGATTAGATTGGAGATTTTTTAGAGCGATGCGTTCGTTCTAAAAAATCTCCAATCTAATCCAATGATTGAAATAAAGCCCGCAGACAAGGGTGGAAACATTGTTGTTCTTAACAAAACTGATTACTTAGAGGAAGCACATCGCCAACTAAACATTGGGACCAATTACCAACTATTGGAGCACAATCCAACAATGGATATGACGCGGATTTTACACAAACAAATTGAGACATGGCAAGGAAATGGCTTAATAAGCAAAGAAGAAAAGAACTTCTTAACAGTCATCCATCCTATCATGCCAACATTATATTTCCTTCCAAAGGTTCACAAGACCCTGATCAAACCACCTGGACGCCCGATAATATCGAGCTGTGGTTCTCTATGTGAAAACGTATCTTCCTATGTTGATTATTTTTTAGCTCCTCTAGTCCCGACTCTGAGCTCGTTCATCAAGGACACGGGCGATTTCCTACGAATCATCATGGGAGTTGAATGGCAACCAGAGTATTGGCTAGCAACCATAGATGTCGTGTCATTGTACACATCGATCCAGCACGATATAGGCATGAACGCAGTCAAATACTTCCTCAATCAGAGACCGATATCTCAGTTAAGACACACCAACATGCTAATTGACATGATGTCGTTCTGCCTGGAGAACAATGTCTTCACCTTTGACAAGAAAACTTACAAACAAGTCTGTGGCTGTGCCATGGGAGTCTCCTTCTCTCCGAGCTATGCCAACCTCACCATGGGTTGGTGGGAAAAAAACATAGCTTGGAGAGAGGAGAACGAGCCATACACCACGGATGTGGTTGTTTGGCTCAGATTCATAGATGATCTGTTCCTCCTGTGGAAAGGGACCAAACAAAAACTGATGGAATACATCGAGATTTTGAATGTGAACGAGGTAGGATTACAGTTCACATCAAACATCCAAAAGAATGAAATCGAATTTCTCGACATGAAAATCTACATCAATAATAATAAACTGGAAACCACAGTATTCAGAAAAAAACCATCTACAAACAGTGTGCTCTATGGAACAAGTTTCCATCCCACTTCACTCAAACGAAGCATCCCCTACGGGGAATTCCTACGAATGAAACGGAATTGCTCGGAAGAGATTGAAATGGAAAACAAATTTACAGAAACTAGAGATCGCTTCATCCGGCGTGGATACAAACAGGCGGACATAACTAAGGGCGAGCAAAAAGCAAGAGCCAAAACAAGAGCTGAAACACTGATACCCAAAGGCAAACCTATACAGAACGATGATGAAGAAAAACCACGACTGATTCTAACATACTCACGAGAAAGTTACAAAATCCGTCAAATTTTGGTAAAATTCTGGAATGTACTGAAAAAGGACAATGAGATAGGAGCGTTAATAGGCGATAGACCTCTAATCACTTTTCGCAAAGCGCCCTCCCTACAAGACACACTAGTTAACAGCCACTTCAAAAAGGAAATCAAAACTTTGAGTTGGCTAGAAAAACGACAACTGGGATTCAGTAAATGCACAACATGCAAAGCATGTACGATTGGCCAGAACATAAAAACCATAAAAGATCCGAAAGGAAGAACATTTGACATAAAGGATAAGATAACTTGCGAGTCATTATTCGTAGTATATCAGATTGTTTGCTTTTGTGGAAAAAAGTATATTGGTTCAACCATCTGCCCACTCAAAAAAAGAATACTCGAACACACTAGAGCCATCCAGAACAATGACATGAGCTATGCAACGGCAAAACATCTAAAGACGCATCCTGGCAAAACATGGAAAAATATGAAATATGCAGGAATTGCCATGGTGGGAGAAAATGAAAGAGGAGGTGATCGAGTAACAAAATTGAGACGCCTCGAATCCAAACTGATTATCAGGTTTAAGACCAGACAGCCGTGGGGTCTCAATATGGACGAAGAACTGAGCGTACACTTATAATCATCTTTTCTGAACTGAACATTGATCTTGTAGACAACGATTCGTTGAATCCAAAAGTTTCATAATCTGTTTGACCGTGCAATTTAATTAGACCTATTGAAATCAATAGCTTTTAACTCTGCGCCTAAACCGGCTGTTGATCAAAGCATACAATGATATTACAGAACGTAGGCACTCAGCCTCAACAACACCATGAGCAAATTTTAGGGCCAACGGGCACTCAGCCGTGTAACATCCCACATGGACACTTAGTCCATGATCGCTCCAATTTGGTCATACTAACAGTATCATGAAATTACTTCAATGATACACTTTCTGACCAATAATAATAAACGTTCACCAATGCCATTGTATTGCCGCGATCCGGCTGGTCAAAACGCATTGCAAGAGATTCAAATGCTTAACAAACTACTGAACCCACAATGCATCCTAACTGCCAGGTGGAGCTTATCAGTATAAATGGTAAACACAAATGATGGACACGTGTTTGTAACCGTGATCAAGGACAGTTTACCTGTCTGTAACGCGTAGGTGGGGAACCTACAAGAAATAAACAAATAAGTCATACATTTGAGGTGGTGTGCGGCGTCTTCCTTTGAAGAAAACTTTGCTGTAATCATTGATTTGCGAGGGTGTCCTGAACCTCGCCGCCTGCACCAGCTTGTGGCCGCTCCTCTCATCTTGGGACGCTTGCTGTAAAAATATATATATATATATATATATATCTTCAAGGGAAATAGATATGGAGTTAAGACTAGTAAATCTCTACTTACCTATATGTATTTACTTCCTCAACATTTTGGTCCTCGCTAATTTGACTACGATATTCTGCTAGATCGATATTCCGACTTCAACATGAAATCATCCCTTATTACAAGTTGGTCTGGAAAAGGAACATGTTTTACATAATGATTTTTCCCCTCACATGCCATGTTTGTGAAAAAACCTAGATTATGTTGCGATATTTGGAAAAATACCCTATTGCTTTCTCAGTATACCATTACATAATGGTGCCTGACTAAGAATTCATTATTGTGCATCACCACTCCGAATTCACATGGATGCACTAGTATTTAATTTCACCAAATCCAACTGCCACAACTTTTCTCCAAGTGCTTAATGTAAGGCTGCTAACTGCCTTGAACTGGTGAAGCTGCGTGAATTATTCTTGATTGCATTGTAATTGTAGTTATATAGTGCTTACTTCCCCTGGCAAGGCATCAAATTGCTTTTTGGCGAGTAGCACGCTACTCCAGAGCCCAAAAAGGGTTAGTGGTGGGTTGGTATAGTAAATATTTGAGTTAATGTGAGCACTGGACAAGTGAGTCTGTTAGTTGGATTGAATAGGATAATGGGAGGATAGAAGAGGGAAGAGTCTGGAACATGTTTATTGGGAGATCATAGACGTAAGATGAGGTTTGGGATGAGTATAAGGCGAGATGGAGGAGGGAAGAATCTCTAGAAATGGATTAGAGAGATCATACTAGTAAGATTTGTTTTGGAATGAGTCAAAGGAGGGATAGGTGCGGGAAGTATTTTGAAGGGTTGTTTGGGAGATCATAGGATTAAAATGAGGTTTGGGGTGATACAAGGAGGGATCGAGGAAGGAAGAGTCTAGAAAGGGTCAATTTGAAGATCATAGTAGTAGAATGAGGTTTGAGATGAGTCTAAGAGTGGATATAGAGGATATATTGAGAGAGATATAGGGTGAAATATACAGGAGTGCATTGGAGAGAGTCAAAGTTTTTGTTTTTTACAGTAGGAGTAAAGTAATAAATATATAGATGCATGAGTACATAATATTACACATATTTATATCAAGAAATACACATATCTAGATACATACATATAATGCAGTTAACGCCCTGATCTAAGCCATTTAATGTACCGTTTTTCACACACTTAAACAAATCCCTTTTTCTAGCCAAAAATGAGTGCTACATACACTTTCTAATCACAGCTTAAACCATAACGCAGATGAAGTAGTCTTTTAAGCACACTCTGCTTAGCCTTTTTAACTCTAAAAATCCCAATTCTGCGGGTGATATGGGCTGGGACCTTGCCTCGGATGGCCTAAGTACAGTACAGAGGAAACTAGGACACACATTCAAACAGTCATGGGTGGACAGCAGTTTTCACAACACAGTATATGAATAGACATATATGTGTATGTGTATGTGTATGCTACCTACTGGCAGTCGCCAGTAGGTAGTTATAGTTAGGACCTCGTTTCCATAGAAAAAGCATTTTTTGACTGACCTCTATATTTGGTGTTGGGTGACGGATCTTCACAAAATGTTTCCCCTGAAAAATGTGCCTTTGATTCTACTTGCGCATGAAAAGTTTTGGGGTGATCTGTTAAGCGGGGCCCGAGAGAAAAGGGGGGGGGGGTCAAAAAAAGTCTGTATCCCTTGTTAATTCCCATAGAGATTTTAGACATGACTACAACCGCTGGATGAACTGACACCACATTTGGCAGAAAAGTAGCTCTTAGTGCAGAAAGTGCCCTTTTTCGTTATTTGGTGTAAATCCGTTCAGTAGTTTTAGAGATATTAAGCAAAAAACTAATTTGTATATCTAGGGAGGCTGATTCTTTGATAAGGATTCATGGATCCACGCACAAAATACATTTCCATGATTCGCTGACCACAACCTGACTGGGAAGTCATGGCCACCATTTTATGTAGAAAGAAACAGTTTCCGGGGCTTAAAATGTCTGTGCAAAGTGAATAAAGGGTAGATAGAGGTACCCTGACCCCACAGGTGTGTTAGAGGTTATCATCAGTTGGACCTTGAAGAAGATTCTAGGTACATTTAAACTTTTCTACACATGTTGGTCTGTTTCAATATAAAGATTTTTCTATTGGTGTGTCATCAGCTACAGAAATGTTTCAAGACGTCATTCGACACATACAGCCTGTCATTAACATGTTCAGTTACAGATATGACATATTGGTTTTCTGAGCCACACAAAAAGAACGCGATAAAGCTCTTGTACAAGGATCTCGTTTACTTGTCAAAGCAGGTTCGGCTTTGAATGCAGACAAGCATGAGTTCTATAAGACAAAGCTAAAATTATTTGGCCATAACTTTTCTGATGGGGGTATGACGTCCTATCCTGCTAAAGTACAAGCACTGTAAAATGCTGATCCCCCACAATATGTTTCTATTGTGCATTCATTTCTTGGCATGGCCAGTTGCCACTGTAAGTGCTCTGTTGTTTGACTTGATTAAAAATAATTTTTAATTTCATTGGTCACCTGAATGTGAGAAAAGTCATTACAAATCTAAATGGCATACTTCAATACAGAGCTTCATACACAGGTTATTGTTGACACTAGCCCAGTCAGATTAGGCACAATCCAAGTATAGCATAGCGGACATGTGAATCCTTGAAAGCATATTGTGGCATTTGTCCCCAACAAAACATGCTTACTCACAACCAGAAAAAAAATGTTTAGCTGTTCTATGGGCTTTTGAACATTTCCATGTATTTCCATGTATTCCTGTATCGAAAACCTTTTTCATTGGTAACTTATCATCACGCTTTACTGACTATATTTGGAAATTAAAAGGCCAAAATGACTCCTCCCATTGAATGATGGGGACTACGGTCACAAGAGTATAATTATACATTTGTGCGCTGTCCCGGGACGGATCAGAACTCTGCTGACTCCTTTTCCAAGTTCCTATACTGTACTTCATCCAAGACGACTGAGGCCTATATTAACTTCATTTTTAAATTAAACACACCAGCTGCCATTAAGTTAGGCCAGATTATAACTGCTACAAGCCATGATAGCAACATGTTAAAGTTGAAGAATATCATTACACATCAGTCGTGGAACCAATACACTCGACCGCTCACCAGTGATGGGGAATATCAAAAATACAAATATTTTTTTTTTCCTTCAAAATACTTTATTGATTTTTACAAGGTATACAGAAAGCAAATATCAGGTTAAGAAAGAGTGTCCAAATTTACATGTGCATAGATAGCATGTGGTTAATGCGCCTTTATGGTTACCATGAGTCTAACCTGCGCGTCCAATGCTAGAAGAGAAAGGGGCAGGCAAAGGAAGAGGAAAAGGAAAGAAAAAGGAGTAGAGAAGAGAGGAGGAGCCACGGCTAGGTGAACCGTAATATTGAATTCCATATTTATACATGTTTTGGCCCACGGGCGCCAATATTGACAACTTTACATAATATGACGTTCTAGTAGCTGTAACAAAGAGCATTTCACTAAAATACAATTATTCAGGTGCAACGACAGTGAGGTCCCCCGGATTTGGCTCAGTGGTGAGGGATTTGTTCATGGGGGTTCATAAGAGTCTAGAAACGCGTCTAAGGAGTTCCACAGCAACCTGGATGACGGTTTCCATGGAGAGTTTTGTAGTGGTATGTTGTCCACCCCTCTGAGATGGATGATCCAGTTTATCAAGCTCTTGTATGCAGTTTTACTTGTGTCCTTCCAGGTGTCAAGAACCATTTTCACTGCTGAAGTTAGTAACAGGTCAAGTAGGTCTTTGTCAGAATCATCTCTCAAGTTTGTGCTTATGCAGGCCGTGGGCAAATTGAAGGAGTCTCTGACCATAGTACACTTAAACACACCACTTATGAGGGCAAAGATTTTGTCCCCTTAATCCTCAATCCAGCGCCCTCCAACGCAAGTCGTTGTAACGACTTGTGTTGTGAAAAACGCGTTGTAAAGTACCGCGATCAAAAAGATCGCGTTGTACTGACATACATCCACATTAAGGGGGTGGATATCAATGGCGTCCAAATAAAACTTGCTGACTATGCAGACGGCATGCTAATTGTAACAGAAAAACTGAGGAAATCAATTGCTGCCCTTATGGACACAATAACTAGATATTCCAGACTTTCAGGGTACAAACTCAACAGAGAGAAATCAGAACTCAAACCATTAAACATCTACTGCACGAGAGATATCCTGGGAGAGTCTGGGCTAACATGGCAAACAGGCTACATCAAACATTTAGGCATTGAATTTGGTTAACAATATGATAGATACCCCACACTAGAATGAGAAAACACTACTAGGGAAAATAAAGAAGCTTCTGGAATCATGGTCACCAAAATTAATTACATGGTGGGGCAGAATTGAGACTATCAAAATGATGATCACCTCAATGGTTACCTACCACATCAGTATGCTCTTGCTCCTTCTCAGAGACAATTTAAACTACAAAATAGATATCGTCATATCTAAATTCTTTTGGCGTGGGAAAAAAGCAAGGATCATTAGGAGGGGTGAACTTAGCGGATTTCAGAGTATATCAGCTGGCTTTCCTGGCAAAACAAGGCTCATACTGGATTACTCCACCTACCGGCTACATGGATAGAGGTTGAGGGGGCCAATCTTAATAAACTAAGCCCCCTTGCACTTCTAACCATACAAATATTTCAAGGATGAACTGTCATTAACTCAGGAATGAGTTATACTACAAAGGTCAAGAATTCTATTTCCGGAGAGTCTGAAACAGAAAATAATTTAGGTGACACATGAAGGACATTGTGGAATGGTTGCCCTAAAACTAGCTCTCTGAGACCGAGTCTTCTTTCCTTCTCTTGATGACAGGGTTGAAAGAAAATTAAAGGCCTGTCATCTATGCCATTGCCTTTCTACAAAATCTATTCACCACACCATGAACATGTCAGAACTCCCAAGGCATGCATGGGAGAGAACAGCCATTTACTTTTCCCGTCCGCTCGACAATGGACACCACTTGCTCGTGATTATGGATGAATTCTCATAATTTCCATTAATTGAAGATCAAGAGCTAGACACTGAAAGACTAGATGCCATCTCTGTGACATGGGGTGTTCAAGCCATAGTGAAGTTTGACAATGGATCTTCTTTCAGCAGTCGAGAGTTTAAAGATTTCTTGGAGCATTTGAATATAAAGCATTAGAAGAGCACAACTTTGTGGCCTCAGTCCAATGGACTTCTTGAGCATTTTATGAGTACACTAAACAAAGCAGTGCAGCATGCTACTCTTGAGAAGCTCGATTTGAAAACTGTGTTGAGTTTACCTTGAGAGCTTATCTTTCAACACCACACTTGACCACGGGTGAAAGTCCTACAACATTGATGTTCAAGAGAGCAATGAACACCAATTTACCCCAATAGACCAATCAGAGAAAGAAAGATGAGACAAAAATTCATGAGAGGGACTTGGTTGACAAACAAAAGATGAAAGCGTATTCTGTCAAAAGACAACATGCAGAAAACATTGTCTTTAAGAATGGAGATCCCGTGCGTACGCAACAAATGCAGAGAAGAAAGTCTGATGCTCCATTTGATGCAGAACCTTTTCAAGTGGTCTCTACTAAAGGACACATGGTGATGGCCCAGCGCCCTGGGAAGTCTATTCCCAGAGACTCTTCTCATTTTAGGCATTTAACTAATCGTCCATCATATCTTAGTGTTAACGGAGAGACTGGGTCTGAAACATCAGTGACTGCTGTTGCCTCTACACCATTGATGCAGATCCTGGACAGTGATGGTGACAGTCTCCCGTTTACAAGACCAAGATCAGGTCATCCAATTAAAGTGCCGAAAAGATTGACTGATTAGATTTGATTTAATTGTACATGTTTATAATGTCTGCTTCGTAAAATATTGTATTTTTTAATTTAACAGAGGGGGAGATGTAGTGTCTCGCAAGTTAGAAATGATGGAACCCTTTTGGTTGCTGATAGACTCCAAAGAACTGTGACGTAAGTGTTAGAGCAGAATGAAATGAAAACTGGTTTAGAATGTTACGTTTGCACATACACGCAGACAAATTATGATGTGTAATACTAAGCTCCGTGTGTGGCATAGTCATTGGTGGGTACCTAGGCTGGGGAGGACACTACACACATCGCACCATAACTGTCAGTTGCTGGATTCCACTTTGCATTTGGCCCCAGAATGCAAAGAAATTTGAGCTACTAACATTTGTCATGGGGCAATAAGGTAGATGGGGGTGAAATTCTTCACTGGGGATGGGCAGCAAGCAAAGAAATGGGGGAAAGCTGAGCTGTGCAGCCACTGTGCAGACAATAGTAGAAGTGGTTACAGCAGACAGGACCATCAGATGGAAGGATGGAAGTTATGTTATGGAAGTGGAATTTAAGAAACTAATGAATAGGTCCTTTTGAACATACGTGACCAAAATCATAGTTCCATGTATTTAAGACAGAAATGAGCATGCCCATGCAAAGCCATTAAATATCACACCTTATGCCTGTCCTTTAACACTCCCTCTGCCCCTTTACAACTAGATGTGCTCCTTAAACTTACCCTGTGAAAGTAAGGCATGTGCATGGCCTTAACCCCTCCATCTGTAATACACAGGGTACAATACAGCAGTGATGTTTTCAGAATTAACAAGGACACCTTCAACTTGTTAACTATAAGGAATTAAATTGGATCAAAAACTGCATATGTTTCTTACCCTAGTGTGGCTGATGTTGGACCACACATCAACCCCCCTTGCAGTTACAAAGTGTATTTGTGTTTTAAAGCAAAATATCAAACACTTTCATTCTCAAGGAACTGATGAGCAAGTTACTTACCTGTGGCGGATACTCTATCACACCACAAAATCTCACCGATCGGATGCTGGTGGGAGGAACATGGCGGCGGCAGGCTAACGGCTGCTGCGGAGCTCCTCGCCCAAGATAGCACTATGCAGTTTCAGAGAGGTCGTTTCCCCATGTAGAGGATGGATATTAATACCTTGAACGGTGAGTATATGAGTACTTTTCCCCTTCTTCATATTAAGCTTGGAGAATAAACACTTGTTTTGGTTTTCTTTTTCCTTCGGCGTTTTGTGAGGTTCTATGGAGGCGTTCCGGGGCACTAGGACCCTGTAACCGCGGTTCCGGAGATGCTGACGCGGCTCAAGCAGGAATTCAAGCAGTGGAGAGCTTCGGGAGGAGGACGCTGCGTTCCCCATTCAAGTGGCCCATTAGGGTCGGTACAGTCGGTAAAATCAGGTGTCCGGCTGCTGGAGATTCGCATTTGGAGCAGAGGCAGAGACTGTTGTAGTTGTGGCTTTTACATTGGGCATTGGCAGCGGTCAAGAGGTGCGCTAATACAACGTGTGAAAGGCCCAGTGTGTCGGGGGCTTTCTGCTATCGAGAAAAGTACAACAATTGTTGGTAAGAGGTCCCAGGAGGGGGGGGGCCTGCATGGAGGTAGAGGGTTTGAAGCTCATATCGTCTGAAACTGCGGGGTCAGGTCAAGCCGATACTGAAGCCGAGACTGTGTCTGTGACTGTGAGTACTGACTTTGTCCTCCTGCCCTCCAGTACAGTAGTAGCCCCTATCGCTACATCAAACCGGACAGAGAGTGTAGTTTCTGGTGAAGGTGCTGGACATTCGGGAGAGACTAGAAATAGATATCAGTTAAGGTCCAAGCAGGCACTTAGGAAACAGGGACTTTGGGAGTCAGGGGATTCAAGTGAGAAGAGAGGTCTAATACCGATATCTCCTAAGCAGAGGAAGAGAGGGGGTCCCAGGAAAACAGGGGTAGTCAGGGGGAATAAGCAGTTTCAGGCTCAGAGGAGTACGCCATCGCTTAAAAGCTTTTTCAAGATTATGGAGCAAGCAGTTAAAGACGGGGAGTCAGCGGATAAAGCCGTCAACACAAACACCAGCACTGTTGTGGCACCAAGGATAATACTAAGGCCAACATAAAAATAAAGACAACTAAGACAGTTGTAGCTGCTCAAACTAAAGTTGACCAAACGAAGGCAACCCCCAACCTCCCACCTACACCTGTATTATCTGCCTTGTCTCTCTTGCCGCTGGAGAAATGGTATTCTGTGTTGGAAAGTATACCTTGTGAGAGCGGGGGTAATCAGACAACCCCAAAGGGATCAGTATGTAACCCAGAGCAGGACTCTGCTCCCATTTCTAAAGTTCGGGTGCTAGAGACATTGGCTATTTCAGTTCCCTCGGGGTCCCCTGCTCCGTCTGCTCACCCTGCCCCTCAAGTTACAGTAGTTACAGCAGGTGCAGCGGTTGTTTCAGCCTTCCCCCCTGCTCCCCTAGCCATGGTAGTTACTCCAGCTTTAAATTTCGTGTTAGATGGGAGAGTAGAGGGGAGAGTAGCACCTACCACTGTACCTCAAACTGTTACCCCAGGGATACTTGCTCCAATACTTGTTCCAATCACACCAATGTCAATGACACCATTTGCATCTGCCCCATTGACAGAGGGGGGGGGGAGGGGAATAGGGCCATTTCTTCTAATTTGTCTAACTCTTCAACTCCAACTCCAGCCGTAGAAGGGGAAAATTTAACCCCGGTCGCATTAACTGATCCGTCTACAGCATTGCCAGTACTACTGCCCCCTTCAAATCCCCTCCCTGTAGCTTCACATAATTTGCCCATGTATTCTCCCCTCCACTAGTTATGCAATTAATATAGCTCAAAGTGCTCCGTGTTTGAATAGAGAGGTCAAAGATGTAGCGGCAGGAGGAGTGGAGGAGGACAGGCTTGGTCAACTGTTCTACTCACTGAGGGAGGATTTGATGGAGAAATTTGCCACATCGGAGAACTACCAAAGAGGGCTCTATGACAGATTTGACATTTTGGAGGCAAAAATTGAGGGTATAGCGGCCCGTACCGGTGTGTTAGAGGCAAAGGTTGCCTCATTGTCAGAAATATCAGTGGAGAACACCAAGGATATTGAGGCTCTTAAAGCACAAAATCGTAAATTAGTTATGGACATGGAACGGCTGGAAATGCAGAGTAGGCGGAACAATTTACGAATTCTGAAAATTCCAGAGGGCGCAGAAGTGGAGGATATTAAGGGTTTTGTATGCCGTCTGTTAGGCGAAGATGTACTAAAAGACAGACCCGATATAGATCTGGAAGCCGAGATACAGCGTGTGCACCGAGACCCCTTCAGACTACATCAGGACCGCAAGGCTCCGAGGAAAATACTTGTCTATTTTCAAACGTATGCGGTTAAGGAACTTATCCTTAGCAGATGTCTTGCACGCTCTTCTCTCCATTACTGTGCTAATCCCTATCAAATCAGATCAGATTTGGGGGGGAAGACTGCGCAGAGGCAATGGGAGTTGGGTTCTAGGATGCCCGAACTCCGATCCTTGGGTGCACAGGTTCAAATGAAATTCCCCGCACTACTAAAGATCATGTGGAACAACAGAATGTATAACTGTAATTACCCAGAGGAGGTAGATGAATTGTTGGTGGGGATGAGAAAATAGCAGGGTAATAAGTTCATTTCTTTTTTTTGTGTTTAAGAAATTTTTATTAAGCAGTTAATAAGTACTACAAAAAAACAAGTCATGAATAATTAGTAAAAAGTACAATGGTAAATAGCAATTAAATGACATAAATAATCATAAAAAAGTGCTAGAGGAGAAGGGGAAAAGGAATAAAGAAAGAGAAGATAAGGAAAGGGGAAAAGAAAAGAAAGAAAGAAAAAGGAGAGTAAAAAGGAAAAAGAGAAAAGAAAAAGAAGAGCAAGAATTACTACGTGGGATTAATCGCACGTAATAAGGGTGGGGGATTGGAAGAAAGGTAGGAGGTGAAGGGAAGCCATAGTAGATCAGATTTAATTTTTAAAGGGACAGAGGTGGATGATGCAATAGAGATTCTGTGTTCATCACAGATAAAGTTCCACCAAGTGTGGACAGAAAGCTTAGAGTTATCCTTCCAACACGATAAAATAACTTTAAATGCAAGAGCAATAAACAGGTCTAATAACTTAGCAGAAGAAGATACAATTTCAATATCATCAGATAAGGAACCTAAAAACACATTCAGTAGAGATAACGGGGAGGATAACGAAAACATTGTCATGCAGATGTTCCATACTTCAGACCAAAATGATAAAACAGGGGAACAGTCATATAGTTGGTGTTTAAGAGTACCAGGTTCCTTGGAACATGACCAACATAAAGGTGAGGAAACTTGAGAGAACTTATGGATACTAACCGGGGTAATAACCACTCTATGATATATAAAGAATAAAGATTGCGTAATACGTACAGCAACAGAGATTTTAAAAAGTTTAGACCATAAACGATCCCACAATGCAATAGATAAGGAGACAGCAAGGTCAGTCTCCCAAACAGTCTCTACAATTGATTTAGAACGTTCTGAAACATCAGATAACAAAATTGAATATACAATTGCAGCTTGAGGTAGTTGAGTAGAAAATAAAGGGTACAGTGGAGTGGTGGGGGTGAAGGAAGAGAAAGAAAGAGATGGGGAGAGGGAAGACAAGTGAGATTGGATGGAAGATGTTATAATGGTATATTCAGAAATAAATGATGAAGGTAAATGAAATACATTTTGCAATGTTGGGAAGGGAATAAGGGATGAATCAACAAAGAATTGATGTACAAATAGGATACCCTTTTCTTTCCAGTGTTTAAAGTAAAGTCTCTTTTGCCCTCCATTCAAAAATAAGTTCATTTCTAATGTAGTCATCTTTGGCGGGAGGGAGTGATAGACGGAGGGGCAATGTGATAAAGGGAGGTATGGAAAAAACTAGAAAAACATATAAGGTTTAAAAAAAAAATATATATATATATAAAAAAAAGGGGAAGGGACGCAAGATATAGGTGTTGTATAGGTTTAGTAAAAAAAAAAAGTTAAGGTGTATAAGCATTGAAAATAGAACTAAAGTGGGTGGGGAAAATTTCTACTAGATGTGGTTTGGGCTGGGAGCCCCCTAGGGCGTCGGATACGCCAATTGTGAAGGGAGGGTTCCTCGGGGGTTCGGGGAGGTGAAGGTTCAAGGGGGGGTAAAAATAAAAAAATGTCCTCATATGCCAGAATTTCATGTTGTAAAGGTTTGGAATATCACTACAAGTCTATACAATTATTAGTCAAAATATCATTATTCTATCAATACATATATGGCATCGAGTACTAGAATCCTATCATGGAATGTAAATGGATTGGGAAGCCGGAAAAAACAACAGAGGATATGCGAGTTTTTCAGGAATTCTGAAGCATTCTTTTATCTTTTGCAGGAAACACATTTAGAGTCGAAGGAGTGTGCACAAATCTTTACAAGATATAATTGGGTCCAGGAAGTCCTGTGCTCTAATCAGAAAGGGTCAAATAGAGGTGTAGCCATCATAGTACGGGCATATAAAGGGATAAGGGTGATCAGTTGGGGTACTGACCAATCGGGAAGGTGGTTGGCAGCAGCACTGTCTGTTGGAGGTTTTACCTTTCTTTGCGCTGTGTACTATGGCCCCACGAAGATAACGCAGTGTTTCTTCAGAAGCTACAAGAGTATCTGACACAGTATACAGTGCCAGTCATACTAGGTGGAGATTTTAACTTAGTGTTTGACCAAGATCTAGACCGCACCTCGAAGGTGAAATATAATCCCCCCCAATAAATCCATCTCAGCACTAAATAGTATTATCAAAGAATTTGTTTTAGTGGATGTCTGGAGAATTAAGCACGGTAATCTTAGAGAGTACTCCTTTTTTAGCAAAAAATATAAACAATTTTCCAGAATTGATTTTTTTCTGATAGATCAAACTTCTCTTTCAGACATAGTGTCTGTATCTTATATGCCAGTAGGTTTGTCAGACCACTCTGTGGTGGAGTTGGAAATGAATTTCAAAATTAACTATACAATGCGGCGGTGGACCCTGGATAGAACAATGCTCTTAGACGAAAAAGTTACATTGAATATCAAAGAAAGTCTCTCTGAATTCTTTCGGTTTAACGTTGGGACAGCTTCAGAGCGAATTGTTTGGGATGCATCAAAATCCTTCTTAAGGGGGGTCTTTAACTCACAGGAGGTTTCAATAATAAAACGTAGAAAAGAAATAGACATCCACGATCTAGAAGAGATTAAAAATAAGGAACGGCAACTCCAATGGGCAGTGTTAAATGACAGAGGTAAGATCCAGGTATTAGAAAAGGAACTGGGTGAGATACAGGCACGTCTTAAGGCTCGTACTGATAAAATTAACAAGGACAGGTGGGAGGTGAGCAAGCTTCGTAATTTCGAATATGGGGAAAAATGCGGCTTGCTCCTCACATGGAAGGCCAGATCTGAGAGAAGCAGAAATAACATTACGTCGTTAATTCAGGAGGAAACAGGGTCAAAGCTAACAGAGGACTCCGAAATAAGGGATGATGCAAGAGGGTTTATGGAGGAACTGTACAAAGAACAAGTTATGCCTAGTGAAGATGCTTTGGAAAATTGGTGGATGGAGAAAGAATTGCCACAGTTGAGCGAATCTGATAAACTTTACCTAGTTACAGTTATAACGGAGGGAGAGGTGAGGACCCAATTGAAAAAAAGGACTAGAAACAAAGCGGCAGGCCCTGATGGGCTGCCGACCGAAGTCTATAAGGATAACGTAGAGGAGGTAGTAGGCCCAGTTGTTTCATTATTTAATAGGATTCTTTTAGAGGGGGAATGTATTCCTGATACTTGGGCTGAGGCAACAATAACATTACTGGCAAAACCTAACAAGGATCCAAAAAGAATAGCTTCATACAGGCCGATTTTGCTCCGTAATTCAGATTCCAAAATATATTGTTATGTTATGTTATGTTATTAAAATTTCTAGAGCGCACAGCTGCCCCAGCAAAGGGGCGTCCTGGCGCTTTGACAGATGCTATAACATAACACACTAAAAAGATTAGCCAGAAACTGGAAAGAGGAAAGTTTTAATGTTCCGGCATCCTTTCGACTAGACTCGCAAAAGTAATTAAGTCCATCATACACTCAGATCAGAGAGGTTTTATACCCGGACGCCAATTAAATGAACTAACATATCAGGTTATAGGGGCTATAGACTTTGCAACTAAGAACAGGCTTCCACTGGCTATCGTTGCGATTGACGCTGCAAAAGCCTTTGATCAAGTCAATTGGAGGTTTCTGTGGAAAACCATGGAAAAATTCGGATTTCCGGACACATTTATCAAGGGGATTGAGACTCTATATAGACGGTCTAGTGCCAAAGTTTTAGTTAACGGAAGCCTAACAGATTGGCTATATATTTCAAGAGGAACAAGACAGGGTTGTCCCCTGTGACCTCTTCTCTTCGATATTTACATAGAGCCTTTTGTTTGTTCCATAAGATCTGACCTTAATATTTTACCATTCGTGTTGGGAAATCTGGAGCTTAAAACGGCACTTTATGCCGACGACCTTTTACTTTATACATCAAACCCAGATGAGGCTATCCCACGCTTAATAGAATTGGCCAAAGATTTTGGTACAGTGTCAGGATACGGAATAAATCAAGAAAAAACCGACATCATGTGTTGGAATTGCCCGTCCCCCATATTAGAGGCGAAAACCAAAATAAGATATTTGGGGATTCATATCACTCAAGCCTTGGATGAGGTAGTAAAGGTCAGTTGGAACATAGTATTAAAAGAAGTAAAGAAACTCTTGACTAAATGGAACGCTCTGCCTTTTAATATCTATGGCAGAGTGAATCTGGTAAAGATGATTATTTTACCAAAGTTAACTTTTTTATTTAATTCAATTCCTCTGGGCTTTGATAAAAAAAGATATAGCTAATCTCCAAGGTCGGATAGGCTCATTCATATGGGCTACTAAATCCCCTAGAATAGCATGGAGAAAATTGAGGAGGGGTTTGAAACTAGGAGGATTGGCTCTACCTGATTTACTTTTTTACTGTTATGCTTTTCAGTTCAAAAATTTTAGGCTCCTGGCAAATAAATTGGATTCATCATCCCATGGTAAACTTTTTCAAGCTATGCTCACAGACTTGCCACAAAGCTTAGATTTTTTTTTGTTTAAATTTGGAGACCAGAAATTTTTTAAGAAGGTTCGTTTGAAGGTCCTGAAGACCGCGCTCGCTGTATGGCAGGCGATGCGAAGAATCTTTGATATTCCCTACTATCATCATTTGGCCCCCATTTGGGATTCTCCAGGTACCCCAGAATGCTTATTGGATCATTTAGCTATTCCATTGAAAGTTGCAGGTTTTTTGCAGTGGGGTGACCTGTGTAATCACAGAGAATTATTAAGCTGGGAATCTCTTCTTAACCTCACAGGAGGTGCTATTTCAAGGTTTAAGTTTTATCAGCTGTCCTCATGGTGGGAAGAGCAATGTGGGGGAAATAGAAAAGAGGTTGTAATGTTGGAGCATGTTAACAGGGGAGGGGGCTGGAAGGGTGAGATATCACACTGGTACACTATAATGCTATACGAGAAAGATAATTTGGGAGCAGGAATAGTTAAGCTCTTTGGAGACTTAATAACTGAGGACGCGGGGGAAATGGTAAAACTATGGACGGATTCTTTTGTTCTCTCACAGAATGTTATAAAGCCCTCTAATTTAAGGAGGAACCATTTTTATATAGCGTATAGGGCCTATTGGACTCCGTCAAAGCTCTCAAAGATATCTGTAGATGAATACCTATGTCCCAGATGTAAGACAGCAGCAGCCGATGATAGGCATATGTTTGCGGAGTGTCCTGTATTGGAAACCTACTAGGAGGAGGTTACTAGTTTTTTAGAGCAGGTAACATTATTACCCGTCGAATGCAATACTAGATTAATACTTTTCGGCCTTCCTCAAGACTATGATATCAGAGATAACATAACACAATTGATGTTTTATGTTCTAGTCATTGCTAGAAGAGAAATATGTAGGGAATGGAAGTCCGCTAGTCCTCCGAGATTTGCGGACTGCCTTAGAAACATCATGGTGGTGAGTGGTTTGGATTTGTCGTGTGGAGGAGAGAAGGCAAGTAGGGTATGGTCTCCACTGACGGCATGGTCTGAGAGCTAATTCGGAACCGAGTCCGATGATTATGCCAGATGTTTTTTTGGTCCTATCCTCCCGCAGGGCAAGAATCACCGCAAACGGTAGTGGGATGGGAAACGACCTACCTCTGGGTGATCTCCGTTGGCTGCTTGCAGACTCCAGGGCGGGAACATTTAAGTCTGAGGTGGTGGACCGGAGAAAGCCTTTCTAGAGTCATATTTCTGGTGGCATTATATGAGGACTCAAAAAAAAACAAAAAAAACCAAAATAAAAAAACAAAAACAAAATCTCACCCTAAAATACTCCCATGTGTAAACCCTCCTAGCAATACTACTGCATGCAGCTAGGTGGCCAGATATAAGTGCCATCCCTGCGCTTGACTCATTCTGCAGCCTCAGAAACAGGGCATTAAAAAATTGTGGGTGCCGGTGTGATGATTCCTAACCTAGGACTTTTTTAGATGTGAAAATTAAGCAACTCCTCAGAACGGGTAGGAGAGAGGGTAGTGAGGAATATGCAGCTAGGTAGATTATCCACCAGAGAGTTACAAAACACTACATTACACAAGTAATTTGTTCTTTGGATGGATACTTCTAACCAGAGATTCATCCCTTTAGAATAAATACAAAAGCAGTACCTTACCATGGTGGAAAGTCTATGGAGTGGACTTAGACCAAATTGTCTTACAGGACCGAATGGGCGAAATGTCCTTCCCAGATGTTAAGGCAGTAGTGATTTGTGAATGTGTGCACCGACACACACATCACAGACTGGCAGATATAAAGGACAGTTACTCTGTGTGCCAACGCAGTACGTGGGGGAATGGGCTCTCAGACATTCTGGGGGCTGTTTTTTGGCCAGTGTGTAGCATATCTTGATGTTGAGGACTATCCATGTCAACAGAGTCTTCTACTGTACCAACTTACCTTTCTTCACCCCTAAGATCCCTACAGAAAGCTGATCATCCACCAAATTGTCTTTGCTACACTCAATGTAAATGATTAAATACCTTTTGGAGTTCAGTCTTCTCTTTTAATACAAGAGGCTCGCCAAAGAACACTGGGAGGATGATTGCCTAATGTTGAAAAAGTCACAACTTTAGGAAAAAAAGTCCACCAGAGTCCAGTTTGTCTGGAAAAAAAGTGGTGTAGGGTGGTTGCACCAACAGTGCCTGGAGTTAACTCACATGACGAGATGAAGCGATCAAAATGAGGAAGAAGATCTTTAGAGTTAGAAGGTCCATCTAACAGCTGTGCATAGGTTCGAAGGACTTATAATTGAGCAATGCCAAGATCAAGTAACAGACGCACAGCAGCATCCCAAAAAGCTAATTCTAGCACGGAACATTAAACTGTGAATCCTAGTGAAACATGACTCTTTGCACTATATTGCACTTTAGTGTTCAGCCATGGCTGTTACTACTGCAAACCGCGATCACCTGCATAACATAACTCTTGACTCCATATTGCACTTTAGAGACTGTTCCTTGCCATCACCATTGAAAAAGCAACTAATCCTAGTACGGGGTTCCTATTAAATGGTGAACTGTGAGTCTTTGTAAAATATGACTCTTTGCACTGCACTGCACTTTAGTGATTCAACCATCACAGTCACTATCTAGAAGTCTCTCAAATTTAGCATTGTTTTTTTATTTACACAGGTTCCATGCCGTAGGCTTATTTTAACGAGCATATTGCTGTTGCTTTTAACTAATGTCAACATGTAAATCTTAACTTTTGTGGTGCATATTTGTGATTTTTTTTATTAATCTACAGTAAAGAATTTACTTACTTAATTTAGCCCTTTAGGAATCTTCACTATCTGCATCTGTACTTTTATAAAATTGTGTCCCGGGCTCTCTGCTGATTGAATGAGAATATTGATTGAGCATTCTATACTGCAGGGAAATGCTAACTTGCCTGCTTTATTAAATAAATACATTTTGATCCATACTACCATTTTACCTCAGTAAAGTGTTTCTAATAAGTCGCCACACGGGATTAATATGGCTATAAAAATTCACAGTGAGAGACTAATTACAATTGAGGTGTCTTCGGTTACTGTGTATTCCAAAGTGTCACCCAAGTTCAGGAAAACTCTAAAGATCGTGCACTTTCCTGTTATCATTCTTAAATGAAGATAACGCTTTTTTCTTCTTTCTGATATTAAGACTTGTTAGATTCTTAGTACCATGATATCTTTTTATGAACAGTTTCTACTTTACAAGCAACCAAATAAATAATGTTGAACAGAAGTCTGTACCTCTAGGATGCACTGTCTTTATCTGACCAGTTAGTAATTTGTAAAGCATCATTTGCAGCAGTGAATAAACACAGTCTTTGTTGAGACGTGCAAGTTAGAAAATTGGCACTTCAGAGAAGAAAAATAACACATTAAACAAGATAATGAACACGCCTATAATAAAATGGAGACCTAATGTTGGCGAAGCAATATTCAAAATGGAAACATATTGCAGCTATGCTTATCTAACTTTCTACTAAAAAGAGAGCATGGGGGATTTCAGATTAGTCAATATTCAAGTGGTCAAGGCATATCTCTCCTTAAATAATCCTCATTTGAGGTGTGGCTGAGGAAATAATAAATAAATCCACTGCCACTGTATGCAAGAGTTTTCAATAGCTTTGCCCATCTTTCACCTTAATTCTTGTTTAGACTAAAAGAATACTCTAAGAACCTTTGAGGTCAGGAATATAATTAATAACTTGGTAGACCAAACTGAAGTTCCTCTTAATTGGTCTGATAACTTACCATTGTTTAGAAATATAAGAGAGCTAACAGGCATTCAACAGGCATTCATCCAATTATTTAGCGTCACCCTGTCTGCCCCTCAGTGAACTTATCTGTATTAGGGGGGAATTCAAGCTTCACTCAAACTATGCTTCAGTGCAGGCTAACCTGTTATTATCTCTAAACTAACTTATAGTTCGTATGATTAATGTGAAGTAGACAATACTAAAATTCCTCCCTAAACAGGTTTGACAAAGCCTGCTCAAATTAAGATAATAATCTGGACAGTAAATATTGTAAATCAGATGTCACATACTTGAACAGTGGCATACACAAACTGCTTGACACCCAGAATGAAAGGATGCAAGCCATTATAATTAAAGATAGAACTATGCTATTCACCTCAAATCCATTTATCTAATGGATAAGGGATACTTCTGAGAAGTTTTGGGTAATGTACATTTTTTAATTGGTAGCCTTTGGACTGAAGAATCCATTGCCCAGTCCCTTTATTCATGTCCTTCATTTCTCCCGGTGTGTTCAGTTCATTTACCTAATCCAAAATGTATTCAGAATCGACCATTGCATAGTTATTGATGTAAAACATCTATAGTTAATTCATTTTTACCTGAAAAGTTTTTCAGAGAATAATGCTCCCAGCATTACTTTCTGATTATTCTATACACATGGCTAATTGGAGATGTGATTATTTAATGCTTACTGTCTGTTTCCTTCCTCCTCCTAAAATCTATTGGTAAAAACATCCTTCTTTTATCTTCTTGTTTTGAATTCTAAGTTCTCTTCTCCCAGGACAAGCTAAACCTAAACAGTTCTGGGAATTTGAATTTGTATTAATTTATAACTGATCTATAGGAATTCTATAAAATTTCCACCTGGTATTGTCCAATTGCAGTCCTAATGTCACATTCTTCTTTAGTTGCTCCTAATAAAAGTTATGGTAAGATCTGTGATTGTATGGTATTCCTTAAGGAATTGTTGATAATTGTAAAGTGTTGTTATAATCAGATACACCTCCAGGAATTTCTTTTTTCTCTTAAAGGGAGAGTTAGTCAACTGACTTCTTTATTGTAAATCTATTATTACATATATCAGTAACAAGTTTTGATGGTACAGTGACACCTAATATTGACAAAGGTAAAACGAAATTAACATAGCCACTTTTAGGACTTGACACTAAGCCTGATTCATCTTATTCTGCCATACTCTGTTTGTGTTGGTCGAAACTAAGAGTGCTTTTGCTGACTTCTTTATGTAAACTTAAAAATAGTACTAGAGATCTCTGATGGCAGATATATCTCTAATTTCAAGAATATTCATGCACACTTGTGTTCTATTTAGATAGATTGCATCCAGCTAACCTTCTCTCTTTGAAGGAGAAAGTGTGATTTGATCATGATTGTGAACTTTTAACAAGATCTCTGTGCCTCAACTCTTGTGTCTGGACTTGGTGATGTCCTTGATGCCTAATGAAAGATTAGGATCAAGATCAGAAAATCTCACGCTGTTTTATTTTACCCTGACTGAACTAGTATTAATAGGATCATTGAGGTTAATAACTAAAGATGCTGTTTCACTGGAGCTGCAGGTGAAGTCAAGAGGGAAAAGTTAAGAGAGAAAAAGGGATACCAAAGAGAAACATTTCCTATGTTAACTCCTATAAGAAATTTCGCTCTGCACAACAGCAAAAAACATTGAACAGATGTACAGCAAACGTGGTAAGAACGTATAATTTCAAGTAGAAATAATGCCTTTACAGTTTAATCTAAATCCATTAATTATTTATTAAATATTTGCATTTAAAATAGGTGTCAGATGGGCTTGAAAGGATTAACACCTTTGTAACGGTAACTAGACATAATATCGACTCCACAATATCGAATGAACAAAATATCGAGTAAAAAATATCGACAATAATAAAATATCGATAACAAAAATATCGTTGGGAAAAATATCGATTAAAATAATGATAAAAAAATATCGAGTACAAAAATATCGACTCAAAAAAATCGACAAGACAAAATATCGATAAATAGTCAGAGTAAAAAATATCGATAATATGTAGAAAAAAGGTTAAAAAAAAATCAAATTATTAGTAGTAATATAAATTGTAGTTAATGTTTAGGAGCGGGATGTTGGGTTAATAGGGGATAAGGGTGGGGAGTAATTTAAAATAAATAATTAATTAATATATGTTTGTAAATATTTTTAATTATTAATTAATTGGTAAATAATTCATATTAATTAGTTATTTAATTCATATAATTTTGTACATATTTTGTATTAGTAATTAATTGGAAATTAATTAATATTAATTAGTTAATTACATTAAATAGAGTAATTTTAATATATATACTATTTTGTTATTGTTAAATAATTAATTGTAAAAAAATATTATTAATTATTACATTAAATTAATTACAGCTAATATATTAACTTCTTTGTTATTGTTATAAATTGTAGTTCATGTTTAGGAGCGGGATGTTGGGTTAATAGGGGATGAGAGTGGGGAGTAATTTAAAATAAATAATTAAGTAATATATGTTTGTAAATATTTTTAATTATTAATTAATTGGTAAATAATTAATATTAATTAGTTAATTAATTAATATAATTTTGTACATATTTTTTATTAGTAATTAATTGTTATTTCATTAATATTAATTAGTTAATTACATTAATTAGAGTAATTTTTTATATATAATATTTTGTTAGTGTTAATTAATTAATTGGGAAAAAATAATATTAATTATTACATTAAATTAATTACAGCTAATGTGCTAATATATTAACTTCTTTGTTATTGTTAATTAATAAATAATTGGTAATTAAATATTATTAATTAATTTTGGGTAAAGGAGTATGTTTAGGGTTCAGGGTCAGTTTTGGGTTTTTGGGTAAAGGGGTATTTTTAGGGTTCAGGGTCAGTTTTGGGTTTTTGGGTAAAGGGGTATTTTTAGTGTTCAGGGTCAGTTTTCAGTCTTTAGGTAAAGGGGTATTTTTAGGGTCAGGGTCAGTTTTGGGTTTTTGGGTAAAGGGGTACTTTTTAGGGTTCTGGGTCAGTTTGAAGTTCTTGGGTAAAGGGGTCTTTTTAGGGTTCAGGGTCAGTTTTCAGTTCTTGGGTAAAGGGGTATATTTTTGGGTTCAGGGTCAGTTTTCAGTTTTTGGGTAAAGGGGTATTTATAGGGTTCAGGGTAAGTTTTCAGTTTTTGGGTAAAGGGGTATTTTTTGGGTTCAGGGTCAGTTTTGGTTTTTTGGGTAAAGGGGTATTTTTTAGGGTTGAGGGTCAGTTTTAAGTTCTTGGGTAAAGGGGTATTTTTAGGGTTCAGGGTCAGTTTTCAGTTCTTGGGTAAAGGGGTATATTTTTGGGTTGAGGGTCAGTTTTCAATTTTTGGGTAAAGGGGTATTTTTAGGGTTCAGGGTCAGTTTTCAGTTCTTGGGTAAAGGGGTATTTTTAGGGTTCAGGGTCAGTTTTCAGTTCTTGGATAAAGGGGTATATTTTTGGGTTCAAGGTCAGTTTTCAGTTTTTGGGTAAAGGGGTATTTTTAGGGTTCAGGGTCAGTTTTCAGTTCTTGGGTAAAGGGGTATTTTTTGGGTTCAGGGTCAGTTTTCAGTTTTTGGGTAAAGGGGTATTTTTAGGGTTCAGGGTCAGTTTTGTGTTTTTGGGTAAAGGGGTATTTTTAGGGTTCAGGGTCAGTTTGGGGTTTTTGGATAAAGGGGTCTTTTTAGGGTTCAGGGTCAGTTTTGGGTTTTTGGGGTACAGGGATATTTTTAGGGTTCAGGGTCAGTATTGGGTTTTGGGGGACAGGCGTACAGGGTAAATATAAAATAAATTTATATTAAATCAATGAAATGAAATTAAAAAAAAATTACATTAAAATATTAAGTTTTTAATTTATTTTAAATGTATATGTATTAGTTTTAATTTTTTAAATATGTTTTAATGTTTTTATTTAATATTTGTAAAATTTTATGTATTTTACAATTATTTTTACATTATTAATAATACTTTTAAAAATACGATATTTTTAAATTCGCAATTTTTGTACTACAATATTATTTTTTCTATTTTTTTGTACTTACCTTTATGAAGATATGACTCCGATATTTTTGATTTAGATATTTTTGTGTCGATATTTTTGTATGTAGATATTTGGTCTGTCGATATTATGTCATACATTCAACATAATATTAGTATTAGGAATATAAAGTGTGCAATAAAATAATATAAATATTAAAAATAATTGAATACATTTTAGTGACAAAAAGTAGCAAATTTTTCTGCAAAAAAATAAATTTAGTACTACTCTGCAAAAAATATAATAAAAATAAATGTAAATAATATTATTTAAAAATATATAATTATTTGACAAAATGTTATACAATAACATTATACTAAAGTAGCAATTCTAATTTATACATGGTCAGTGTCCAGCACCTTTCCTGATATTAGTTTGACTGGAGTAGGAATAGTAAATAATAATTGGTCAGTGTCCAGCAACTTCCCTGATAATAGTTGACTGGAGTAGGAATAGCAATTATTAATTGGTCAGTGTCCAGCACCTTCCTTGATATTAGCTTGACTGGAGTAGGAATAGTAATTAATAATTGTTCTGTGCCCAGCACCTTCCCTGATATTAGCTACACTGGAGTTGGAATAGGAATATAATTTTTTCTGAGTCCAGCACCTTCCCTGATATTAGCTAGACTGGAGTTGGAATAGTAATTAATCATTGGTCTCTATCCAGCACCTTCCCTGATATTAGCTTGACTTGAGTAGGAATAGTAAATAATTATTGGTCAGTGTCCAGCACCTTCCATGATATTAGCTTGACTGGAGTAGCAATAGTAAATATTAATTGGTCAGTGTCCAGCACATTTGCATATAATTGTACATTACCGTGTTATTATATTACAAAATAATGCAAAATGGTTTTTTTCACAAAACTTTATTAAAAATGTTAATTTTTTTTATGTGTACTACAATACAATCACAATCAAAAAGAACATAACATTTTTTTGAAATGTAGTATTTGCAGAATAACACATTATCATTTATGTACATGTTGTAAATTATCACACAAAATTATTTAACAACATTTTTTCTGTAAATAAACATATTTATCATCATTAACTTTGAGTAACAAGTATTTATATTGAAATAAATAAAAAACCAGTTTTTTTTCTGCTTCTTCCATTTATATTTAATATTGTTAATATTATATATTAATATTATTAAATATTTATTTTTTAAATTTACATTTTTACAAAGTAACATGACAATTATTATGTTTGCTCAAGATATGGAAATACAAATTAAGACATTTTTTGGTACATATTTCAGACAATGTTGTTTTTAAATGAAACATATAAATATATTATGTTGTAAACTTTATAACTGTATAGGGGAAGAATATGTTTAATAATAATATCTGGTATTGGCAAAATATTATTTATGCAATTATATACTTTTATAATACTTAGAAATTATTATAAAACATTTTGTAATAATTAATAAAAATAATAACAAATATATTTATTATTATTATTATTAATTACTAAACATAATCATTTATCTCTTCTTTTCTGAAAAACATACATTCAGAGAAATAAAAATACATTATTTCAGGGCATTGTTTATATATTAAATGGTTATAATTTTTTTATTAATAACAATAAATAAGTTATATTATTTATTATTATTAATTATTACCATAAACAATTATAATGTTTAGTTATAAACAAACACAAAGTTATTCCAATAAATGTACACAATAAGAAATTATTTACATATATTATTTCAAGTGTTACATAATTTTTTAATATTATTAATATATAATAATTACTATATATTAATTAATATTAATTATATTTATATTTTTTAAACAGTTTAAATTATAATGAGTCTAGTGTATTAATTTGTTAAAATAATGTGTATGTATTATATTTTTTTACTATAACATTGTATTTTCTATGATACCTTTTCAAAAATGGTTCAAGGGGACTACTTTTTTACCGCGTAAGGTTATTGCGCTTCATTCAGGACTGGAGAAGCTCGCGGTTGGGAGTTGCTTCGCGTGGAGAGAGGTAAGGTTAATTTTACATACAATTTATAACTGAGTGGTAATGTTTGAGGGTATATTCGAACTGTGTAGTGTTTTTGTGTGTATGTATGAATTGTTTATGTAGCGTTTAGGTGAAATGTCGTCGTTATAGATGCGTCGTGTATGTTTTAGTTCTAGTGTTATTTTAAGTGTTAGGAAATGTCTTTTTACATGGTTAATGTTAATTGTGAGTGTATTTACAAATGTTATTGGCTATTTGTGGGTGGGTTTCGTTATGTATGTTTTTTTACAGGTTCCGGTTCCTCGCATGAAAACTACATGGAAGGAAGCGTGTTTTTTTCCGGAGAAACTAATGTATGACTTAATATGGTTATATTTTGACATGTATCTCCTATTTTTCGTGTTTGCCAGGAGCGGATTTTAAATTTTTTAAACATTTTTCAGGTTTTTGGAGGGTTTCGTATTGGATTGATACATTGATATGCGTGACCGTTTTTTAAAAGTTGTGTGTATATCACTTTAAATACTAAAGTGTCCACACTACTGTTTTCGGGATTTCCTGGAGCGTTTATTTAATTTTTACATAATTTTCGGGTTTTTGAGGGTTTCCCATATTGGAATTGTCCTACATTGCAATGGATTGTATGGATTGTATTTTGCTTCATTACGTCTTTTTCATCTACAAAAATTTTTATTATTTAAAGTACTTTTTTTATTGGGTGGGAAATGTCGATCTTTATGTAATGTGTATGTGTGATGTAATTATAAATATTGCATATTTCTTCAGAAATAATGTCCCAAATTTTGATAAGTTTCTTAAACAAATATGTATTATTTATAATTGTTTAGAAATGTTTATGATTTTTATATTTACCATTATTGTAAGAAGACATTAGTATATTTTGTAGACATTTTTATAGTAGGCTTTTAGCTATTATTGACAGGTATTCTAATCCTCTAGTTGTAGGATATAGTGTGACTTGACTTTGCAGTAGTCAGAACATTTGTTTAGTTAGTTTTGGACCAATTTGGGTCACAGATTGTTCCATTCTTAGTTCTTGATAGCTTTGTTCTTTTTTCAAAGCTTCTAGTAGGTTATGGAATGTGGGTTTGGCTCTACTTGTGGTAGCTTGGAACGCATTATGCCACCCTTCTACACTGTTGTTTGTTTTAGCCTCTTGGTTTAAAGTACTAAGATAGACATTCCACCAAGGGATTTGGAATTTGGGTTGGCGTCGATGTCCAGATCTGTGCAACCTTCCCACCCAAGTATCTTCGAAATAGTCCAGTAATGGGGTTAGTTTATCTTCATTCCTCTTGTAATATGTGCTGTCAATTAATAAATTATAGTGTTCCGCTACATCGGTAACAGGAACGTAGGCCAGTGCTATCCATTTTTTAATTTGATAGGCAAAGGTGCTATCTGTTGAGTATAGAATACTTAAAGTTGATTTCTGGAGATGTCTCCATATGCTCTGATTGAAATGATAGTCGCAACCCTGGATTGCTGTGTGGGGAAATGTTTTCAAAATGCTATTAATCATAGCTAATTCGAAATCAATAATTATTTTTTGTGGAAAATAATTATTGATTTCATTTTTGAGAACATTTAATATTTCTGTATAAGTGTTTTGCTGTTTGTTAGGTAGCAAACAGTAAATGAAAGGGATGTTATAGTTATGGTATAAACCGTGGATGGAATATAGTTGATAAAAAGGTTTTGGGCATGGTTTAAATGTTCCATCCATCATCCATTGGGGACACTGTTGGATTTTTCTTAAATTACTTGCAGTTGCAAACATTATGATTCTGTTTGTACTGCTTTCATTGTCAAAAAGGATAATTTTGTCTTTATTGTGTGTGATGCACATTTCTGGTGAAATAATAATTTCCTCAAAAGTAGTAGGGTTGGGTTGGGTTGTGGTAGTGAGTCTTTTAGTGTATGCAATTGTGCGTTTAAGGGAGTCAATAGAGGGTAGTTGACCTGAAGCATGGGCTGGGACTTGTAACAGTTCTTCTTTAAGGATTTGTGTTGTTGGTTTATCACTTTGTGTGCTAGCAGTTTTTATACTTTCTAAAGCATCTCTTATTTCAATTTCTGTGACATTGGGGGGATGATTGTGTTCCCTGGTAAATAACACATTAGTTTCCTCAGTAGTAGCCCTTCCATAACATTTGTTTGAGTAATATTTGGTACATTTCCAGAAAACTTTTCTACCACTTTGTCTTTCCTGATTATAAACATAACCCATATAACATAACAGTAATTTATTTTTCTGTGACATAACAAATTCTGCACCTTCTGTCATTTTGTTTTACTTGTTCTAGGAAAGAGTAGAAAGAAACCAAATCAAAAAACATATATTTCACTTTGTGGTGCAAACATAATTAATAATGTATTTATACTTACAGTTACTAACAGTAGTAATCACAAATGCAGAACTGTATTTTGAAGGATTTTCTTGTATGTATTTCTTTATTTACTGTTGGTATGAAAATATAGAAATGCTAAGTTAATGTTTACACATAACAAACGTTTTTCCTAGGAAAAAGCAGTTTTCTATTTTGCTTAGTAGTACATTTGATGTAAACATTACATATACTTACTTGTTTAAATAGTTGAGTTGTAGTATTTGGTAGAGTACATCAAGGTAGTAAAGTTCAGATCTGTAGAGAAGATAGAATAAATAAATGTAAAATATTATAAATAATATTTGGAACCGTTGGGAAATTGGAAATATTTAAAAGTATACAAACTTCTAAATAAGTAGTTTTGTTTGCTGTAGGTAGAATAGATGTATGATGTATTCAGAATATCTGTAGAGGAAATATAAAATAAATAACATGGTGTTAAGAACATAGTTTTCGTTTTTTTCGGAAGTTTTTGACAAATTACAAGTATACTTACATTTTTTACAAGGGTAGTCTTGTCTTTTGGTATAGTTGATGTTGGATGTTTTTATTGGATCTGTAGGGAAGATGTAATATGCAAGATATGTTGTTTAGAAAATAGCATTTTTAATATTGGGTGTTTACTAACAAAAACATATATACTTACATGTTTAATTAGTGTAGTTTTATACATTTGTAGTGTTGAAATAGGAAAATCTCAGAATATCTGTGAATAAAATGTTTAAAATAAAGAATGAATCTTGTGAAATAGTGTTTAAAAACAGCAGTTGGTGTATAACAGAGCATTAATATATACTTACTATCTGATTTTCCAGGTGAAGAAATAGGAGCATGTATTAGGAAATTATTTGGAGTAGTTTCTATCAGAAATGTAGTAGGAGATAAAAATTAAATAAGTGCAAGAGTTAGGAGATATAAGTAAAATAGTAGACTACTAATTTAGATTTCTAAATAATGCACTGTAACTTACTTGAATAATTAGCTAGTGAGCTGGATCTTTAAAGATGTTTGTTCAGGAACAAAATCTTCAGAGTGTTGGTATCTTCTTTCTATAGAGTTAGCAGCAACAAATGGTAGAATGCATGTATCCCTTTTATAGTATGTGTATTTTGTGTGCTTTGATTTGATTGGTTGTAGGATGAAATGAAGCATTGTATAGGCTAGTTTGAATTTTTTTTGTTAATTGGTGTGTTTGTTGATGTGAGAATGGTGGTATGTGGTGATTTCCGCATTAAAGCAGGTTAGTTGTTAAATAAAATAGATGTGTAAGTGAAAAAAAATAATGAAAATGTTAGTTAAATGTAAAGAATATTTTTCAAATGATAGAACGCATTTAATAGAATGTATAGCAAATGTAGATAAATAGGAATGTTATAAAAGTAACAGGTATTATATGTAAAATGTTTTTTGTATAGAGCAATGACTTGTATTGACGATTAATATGGTATTTTAGACATGAAAGGGTACAAAAAAGAACTCGATATTTTATTTGAAACGATATTTTTGTACTCTATATTTTAGTAGTCGATATTTTTGTAGTGTTAGGGGTAATTTAATTAAAAACTATATATTTGTAGTCGATATTTATTAAGGCGATATTTATGTAGTCGATATTCTAAAGAGTCGATATTTTTGACTCGATATTTTTGTAGTTGGTGTAATAAGTATACAAAGTCGATATTTTTGTCGTCGATAATTTTTCAACGATATTTTAGCAAGTCGATAATGTGACCGTCGATAATATTTCAGTGATCCCTTTGTAACATGTGTGGTTGGTTTTACAAATTCTGTCAGTCACATTTCCGTTTTCTTTTCATAAGATGAGCTGAAGAATGGCTTCCATTTATCTTTCTTTGCCATCTTGAAATTTGCAATTTTGGTCAAATTTGTGAATTCTGCACCACAGAAAAAAACTTCAGAGAAATAAGGGGATATCTGATGAACAGTTTACGTAGAAGAGACCGTAGATATGAAGATGAATGTGAAGTTTGTTTAAAAAAAAAAATGTCAAAAGGATTTAGTTTGCAAAAGGTTATTGAGCTTTCAGAAATTCATGGGCTCATACATACCTTGCTGAATTTATGAATTGAAACAAAATGTGTACATTTTAAGATTCACAGAAATAGAATATATAAAAATCCCACAGCTGTAAGCCAGTTCAATAGACAGAATGAGTGGGGTGTGGAAATATTGGCACGGTAAAGTCATTGACTGCACAAATAAAAATCGTTTTTTTAAGTAGGATCAAAACTCAAAACTTTGGAAGCATAGATTTGAAATCCAATACTGCATCATAGAAATTCACAAACTAAAAAAAACGACATTACAAAAATATTAAATGTTTTATGACCGTGGTTGCGTGCAATGCCTTCCTGAAAGCATGGGTAAGTCCAATGATTTCTTCTAGAGTGAAGACAGTCTTTTTAAGTTGCAAAATTCAGAATTTCTTCTTTCATTTGATCCATGTGATATTTCAAAGAGTACCGTATGATATAACCTCCTTTGCATTATATTTCAGCAGCTTTTGTTGCTATAATTTGACAGTACGTTGTTTGTTATTGAATCCTGGGTAAACATCGCGAGGTAAAAATGGCTTGAATAAATGAGTCTATTGACCTGAAGGGTGATGGAAATAAACAAGAAAATAACGCTGCAACCAATCACATTTTAGGATAGATCATATCTCCATTTTTGATTGCTGAGATGCCCCTGGAAAATCACCCTGATTTTATACACAGCTGTAAATTATATTGGACAGGTGTTAGACCTGACAGCCTTAGGGTGGTCTTCCCTCAAACCATTTGCCTGCTTTCCTCCAATTTGGCAGAATTATTTTTGGTGGCCTCAGGACTCTGAGCACTTTACCACTGTCAACCAGTCCTAAGGTGCATGTGCGTCTTCCATAAAACATGGTTTGAATGACTAGTGAAGTGCACTACCTGTACCAAGGGCCGGTAAATTAAATGCTACTAGTGGGCCTGCTGCACAGATTATGCCACCCACACAAGATAATCTTTAAACATGTATCAGGCCTGCAACTGCAGAGCCTGTGTGTGCACTCCCACGTCAACTTGCCATTCACAACCCCTTGCTAAGACTTTCACTCCCCTATTTTTACATATAAGTCATCCCAAAGGCAGGTCATAGGTAGCCAATAGGGCACTGCTATGTAATTAAAATGGAGGAAATATACTTTCAGGTTTAATATGTCCTTGTAGTGAAAAACACCCACATTCATTGTTCACTATTGTGAAGCCTATCCCTCTCATATGTTAACATTGGGAATTCCTTATTACACTCATAAGCTGTAATTCCAGATTGAGAAAGAGTAGCTCTGTCAAGTTTCATATAATTGAAATGGTAGTGATACTTTACTGATACCGTTGAATGTACCAGTTCCCTCTGAAAACGTACACTTTTAGTAAGATTACATTTTTTTTACTCTTAAACCTGTGTGATTGCAGCCTGCCTTTAAATGCATGTCTGGGGTGGGTGACAGCTGGACTTTGTGTATTCTCTCCAGACAGGCACACAAAAGGAAGTTTGGGTGTGACTGAGTGGCCATCCACTTAGTGATGGGCCCTCCTGGGCGGGATGCGAGGGAGGAACTGACACACCTGAATAGGCTGTGTCATATCCCTACACTAAGGGCCGCAGACCCCCCCTGTAGCAAGTCTGAAACCAGAGCTGAAAGGGAGGACCTCTGTGCATTTTAAAGCCCCTCTTTGAAGTCACCTGCACTTCAAAGGCACAACTGGGTATAAGTACTGGTTCTCTGAGCCCACCAAATTAGACACTACTGGACCTGTGAAGAAACTCTGCCAGAAGGAAGGACTGCTGTGCTGCTACAATGACTGCTACTCTGATGGACTGCTGCTCTGGAAGAATTGCATTTTCTGCTGTGCTGCCTTGCTGCCTGCTACCCTCTGCCCTGCAAAGGAAGAACTGGACTCTGTGACTTGAACCGAGAGTGATCTCCAAGTGCATATTGGCTTGCCTCTTGGTTTAAGAATCTGGGACATCAACGTCTTACATCTTGCTCCCATGCCTGGGCCATTGGAAGTGGATCCAGGTGCTTGCCAGTGGAACTGACGCATCCTCTGCTGCATGAAGCAGAATTGTTGCATTGCCACTGCTGCAGGAACAAAACTGGTACATCACACTTGGAACCGGCTGCTCAACAACGGAACCACAGCATTGTTGCTGCTGCAGTGAGAGATGATCAACACATCCCTCTACTGATTGGAGAAACCTGGCACATCACACTCGGATCCACTGCATCTCAGAACTGTCACTTGGCAACCGGTGCATCACCATTGTTGCATGTGGGAAATCGATTCATCAATTTCACTGGGGGATCAACACAGATGCATCACTCTGATGCACCCCACATCTCTCTGTTGCGACCAGGATAAAGGTACTTTTGTTCAGCAGGCCTTGCATGTCTCCATGTCTCCTGTATCCGGCCCATTCTCCATTGGGGTTGGTTTGAACTCTTGACTTTTCCTCAATTCAACACAACCAGATAAGCTTATAAGCACTATTTTTCACTTTGGAGCTTTAAAATTTCATTTCTTGAATTCTACTTATTGGAATTTTGTCCTTTTGGTCTTGTTTTATTCATATAATCATAATCCATTTGTCTAAGCTGCTGTGGAGTTTTTTTCACTGTATTAATGTTTGAAGTGTTGCAGAAATACTTTTTACATTGCCTCTTAAGGTAAGCCTGCCTGCTTTTTGCCATGCTACCCGAGAGTGAGCACAGGTTAATTTATGGTCTGTAGCTGACTTACCCTGACTAAGATTGTGATTGCTGCTTAGACAGGGTGCATACCTCAACCAACCAGAAAAACAATATCTAGCAACAGGGAATTAACAACTAAAACCCTTTTTCTTTTATGAACAATGCAACAGCCACTAATGTTGACAAATGACATATCTATTATTGCAGTTAATGAAACCTTGATTAATGTCATTGCATCACAGAGGCTGGATTACTGCAGTGCATATTTCATGGACTTTAAAATACCTTTCCAATAACAGTAATACTTCTCCTTTCTCAAATAGATCACACATGAAAGACCCCTTGACACCCTCTTTCGCACAATTCATTTATTTGTAAAGTTATATATAGTGTGAACATGACCAAAGAGGGTATCAGAGCGCTTTACATATGTTCTAGGGAAGCAAACAAGTGGGCCAAAAAAAAACAATTCAAGAGCGAAACTGGATGTCAGAAAGTCAAGGAGAGGGGAGGAAACCAGCCTTAAGGATGAGGCAGATTTGTAAACAAACAGGAGCATAGGTAGGAAGTAGGAAACATAGTTGTAGAGAATGCTCTATAACGCAGTCCAGAGGGTAGAGTTTGCGAATTCTAGTTCAGAAAAATATTCATCAGTATGACTTTAACTTCTTTTTTGAAAGCCGTAGTTGAGGGATTCAGACTGGTTTTAGGGGGCAGGGAGTTCTAGATTCTCAGGTCAATACCTGAGAAGGCATTGTTGTAGGTTTTCTTTTTATGAAATTTTTGTGATTTCAGCAATAAAGTGCCGGTGCTTCTAGAGGACCTGCAGCCGCCAGATAACTAAATTTTTTGTGCGAGGTAAAGTGGGGTGTTGATGTGAGGGCTTTACAGGCAGTACATCGCTATCAACTTAATTAAACTTCCGGATCATCACATCAGCTTCCATCTTAGAGTCATTCAGATAACAGTTTCAAAATGAGTATGTCCAGGACCAATAACACTAGGGTCTGCCTTCCAGTCCCAGGATTCATATTTCCATTTCCTTACATATATGTTTCACTATCTAAGGGCACATTTATCTTTCTTTACTATCCAGGTCTTGCTCTCCCAGTGCTTATATTGCTCTGCCACAGTGTACGCATCTCTCTGTCACAATATATGGATTTTTGTGTCTGTCTCATTGTTGAGAACTGCGATGTCTTTTACTTCCTTCCCCACTGTTAGCTTATCTCAGTGTTCATGTAGTCATTGTCCTAGCATTTATGAATTTTGCCACAGTGGTCATGTTCCCTGTTCCAAAATCTGTGTTTCCTTGTGTCCATGTTTACATGTTCAAGTCCCAATAGCTGGATCTACCTCGCTAGGTTCCTTGATTAATGGACATTTCCCCGCGTGATGAACACTAACTCAATTTCAATTTTGGTGTTTTCCCCATTGTGATTGCATCTTCCTTTTTGCAACTTTTTTTTACAGAGGTGCACCCTAAACCCCTGCTTCCCTTCTCAACTTGCTGATGGGCATTTTCCCACTTTCATAATTGTACAGTGCTGCAGTGCAGGCGGCAAAATATGCACAAATTCCGCATACCACCTGCCAGCCCATGTTGATTTGTTTTCCCTGTGTCAGTTTTTATTTCCATTTCTCTCTGACACAGTGCACGCTGTTTCACTTTCAATGGAGCATGCCACCATTTCCAGTAATCATAGTTAACCCAGTCCTCATGTTCATATCTCCCAGGCATGGGGTCCCTATCGATCTCCACACTGCAGTGTTAGTGTCCTTACTCCTAGTGTAAATATTTCTATGAGACAGTGATAATTGTCTCTCTGTCACAGTATGTGTGCTTGTCCCCCCATTGTTGATGCCTGTAATGTCTGTGACTTTCATCTTCATAATGTATTTGTGAGTCTGTTTGTTATCCAAGTGTCAAACTCTCTATGTTCGAAGGTACATGTTTCCATATTATACAATAGCTTTCGTATAGATATATCCTTTTCCCGTTATTTGTGTCACCCTGTCCCTTAATCTTTGTTTTCCATTTCCAGTGGCAGTGTTTCAGTACGCAATTTACGTGTTTACTTTGAACGGTGTTAACTTCTCTCTGGTCTGATATACAAACCTTCTTGTCGCAGTGCCCATGCCTACTTATCCTTGGTTTCCTGGGTCCTGATTTGTGTTTTCTTGGGCAAACAACTGTGCCAGACTTCCTTGTTCCAGTGTATGTCTCTTTTTGCCTGTGCCTCTATCATGAAGTAGCTGTGTCACCCTGTGCGTATCCATTTCAGACTGTCCTAGTATTTATCTCATCAATGTTCTCTGTTTCCTACTGTCTTGACTGTTATTTGTGTTTCCCTGAGTCAGTATCTGTGTCTATGTGAGTGTCTGCTTTTGCCAGGGTCTGTTCTGATGTATTTGTTTCCTATCCCAGTGTCCGTCTCTCCTTGTCAACACGCTCATGATTCTGGTCTCTGTCATACTCCCCTAGTGTCCGTGTCCATGTCTTTCCGAGTATCATTGTTCATGCCAGCCTCCAAATCTTGCCTTAGTATCTTGCCTGTGTTTCAATGTCTCAGTGGCCAGGTATCCCTTTCACAGTGTTCATTCCTCAAGTTACATTGAGCATGAGACTAAGCCCGGATAAGGACACTTCAATCTCTTAGTAAAATCATAAAATATATTTCCCTGTTAATCATATGGACCTGTGTTTGTTGACTTGAGGCTTTATAGGGGATTAACATCAGAAATAAATCTTCAATTTGTGAAACCAATGTAAACCTCCACAATGAAGACCAATAATCAACTAATTCAAGATATGGGTTTATTTTAGGATAATAATCCTTCCGGTGTAGTTTGAAAGGTAAAATGTGCCTGTAAAGTAAATTGTAATAAAATGAGATTACAAAATCTAACAGCAACAATACAAAGATCCCCAATTGTTGCATTAGGGTGTTCCAAAGATAGGCTAAGGCCAAATCTTCTAAAGAGGATTCCTAGCCCCGAGCATCGAAGGTGTCTGCCTAGAGTTTAACTTCTTTAGAAGTTCAAGAAATAGATAAAGGTTTAGCATGAAGCTTTAGACACAGGTAAAGCTCAGCACAGAGATCTGCTCTCTTTCAGAGTCAAGAAAGAGTCTGATTAACTAACTGTGGAAACACCAATTAAATATATCCAGTAACTTCAAAAACATACACATCTCTCTCCCACCATCAAGAGCCAATCAAATCACTATGCATGAATGGAGTCGACATACTACCAAAGTTTCCATCTCCTTAGAATTACGTATGCAGCTGGTAACCTTGGACATCACATACTCATGGTACGCCTTAAGCAGAAGGCCTTCTTTTACCATCTTTTTCTCTGAGTTTGTTGAAAACCTCCCTGCAGGCCTCACTATTAATTGTCTAATACAAACAGTTAGCCTTTCTTCAACTAACGAGAAGCACAATAACGCACAAGCAGAAGAAAAAATCAAAAGATTGGCAAATAATGTAAGCTTTTCAAGCAAGACCTCCTTGAAAATCAAAATGGATTCCTGTTACAAGATTGTACACATATATATTGGAAGCAATAATCAATGTGAAATGTATTTATGCAAATCATTGTTACAGCAGTAATCTAATCAACGTTAATACTCTTATGTATAGATCTTCGGGGTTGCAATGGATACACTCTATTAATTTGCTTAAATGAAACACACTTTAATAAAGTTAAGTCACAGGCTGAATGTAAATGTTGTAAATGAATATATAAGTACATATATTTCAGTGTATATATGCACTTAAAAAAACAAAGGTTATAGAAACGTTATAGTTAGGCTCAGGTGTTACGCGTACAAAACCAGAGAAATTCAACTGTTATTGTTAGTGAGCTACCTATAACTTGCACCCCGCAATGCACTGCTTATGACCTCACATATTACATTACTTATGACAGGGTCAGTGGCATCACTGATGACATCGCTGATGATATCTCAAATGACATCACTGATGACATCATCCAGTGACTGTGGGTGGTTTAAAAAAGTTTTAAAATATATACCAAGGTGTTTTGGTGAATCAGTGGGTTCATGATTGCCTGATTGGATGATTCAGTGGGTCTGTGACTATTTGTATAAGTGATTGATTAGGTGTCTCGGTGAATGTATGGGTGAGTGACTGGTTTTGTAAATGTCTGCATCTGTCTGTAAGTTGGTGTCTGACTGTATGTGTGTGAGTGGGTAAGTGTGTTTCTGTATGGGTGAGTGATTGGTTGTCTGAGTACCTCTATGGGTGTCTGTGTGAGTAGGTGAGTCAGTGGCTCTATGGGTTAGTGAGTACATGCGTGGGGGGGGCTGTAGGGGTAATTGAGTGTATGTATGGCTGTCATGTAAATGTAAATGTAGTATACTTGTAAAGCGCACAGCTGCCCCAGCAACGGGGCGTCCCGGCGCTGTATAACTCTGGGGAACCCGTCCTGGCTTTCCCTGTGGGATGGTCCCTGCTGGGAGTCCCCAAGGTGGAGCCAGGCATCCCCGGAATTGGTGGGGCCGTTGTGGAGATTAGGCAAGCTAATGCCCAGAGTTGCCGAGTGGAACCCCTGATTAGAGTAAGCACCGAAGCGAGAATTATCGAGTCCGCTGACCAAGGTCCACGACCCTGCCGCGTCGGGAATTGAACCCTGGTCCCGGGCTGACTTCTGCTCTCGGGCCTGCCGCCTCTAACCAGTGAGCCACACTACTCCACAGTGAGCCACACTACTCCACATGTGAGTGCATATGTCAGTGTTCTATGGGTAACTGGGTAACCGGGTATGTGAAAGGCTAATACAACAACAGGAAAGGAGCATAAATTATAATAAAATAAATGTTTTGTTAATTTGAAAAATTCAAGCATTGTATTGTTCCAAGTATATCCAATTTTGGAGATTCATTGTGATTCAAGTACCCAAATTATCCAATCTCCAAATGCCATGGGACAGGAGCTTTTACAGTGGCATTTGGAGATTGAAACATGAAAAAGAAAGATAGAACAGGGCAGCTGTGGCCTGTGCAGGTAAGAGCGGTGGGGACAAGTAATTATTTAATTTTTCAAAATTCCCCCCTCCCGGCCCCACCACCCCACTGCTCTTACCTGCATGGACTGTGGCTGGAACAGGGGGTACTATACCTCCCACAGTTATGACTGTTTCTACATGAGGGGACTGGACAGAGGAGAAGAACAAACCATTCAGATATCTGACATTGTGTGAAACACAACCATGATGAAGTCCTAAAGGACGTAACGCGTTGGCTAGGCTGAATGGAAGAAGCTGTTTAATGAATAAAGTCAGAATTTGAATGCATGTACAAGACTCTTGAATAAATGAATCACAACAGATCTTCAATATACTTGGAACAATACAATGCTTGAATTTTGCTAATTAACAGAATGAAAGTTCTGTTATTATAATTTACGCTCCTTTTCTGTTGATGTATTTGTTGTTGATGGATAGTGACTTCTAGGCATTGGGGCCACGAAAAGTAGAGCTTACCAGCACTGTTGATACTATAAATAACATACTAGCGCACCATTAAAGCCCACACTGTTGGTACTCATATTTTTTGCTTTGTATGTGAAAGGCAGTATAGGTGAATGGGGATTATGAGTATGTATGGGTAAGTTTGTGCTTGTATCAGTGACTGTATAGGTGAGCGAGTATGCATTAGTATCTGTGTGTGTAAGTGAGTGAATGTTCGTGCAACTGTATGGGTGAGTAAGTGGCCCTCTGATTGACTGTGTGGGTGAGTGAGTAGGTGTGTGAGTAGCACTATGACTGACTCAGTGTGCTACTGGCTGTATGGGTGTATAACTGGACATACCAATGGCTGTATTAGTGAGTGAGTGGGTGTATGAGTGGCTGTATGGGTGAGTGAATGGATGTGTGTGTTTATGAATCAGTGAGTGGCTGTGTAAGTACTGGTATGTGTGTGTGAATGGGTTTGACACTGGGTGTGTGCTAATTGGGGTGGGTGTATGAAAGATTATATGGGGGAGTGAATGGGTACATCAGAGATTCTGTGGATGATGTCATCTGGGATTTCAATTGAGATGTCATCAGCAATGTCATTGACCATGTCATGAGTGATGTAATATGGATCTCATTAGCAGTGCATTGCGGGGGCGTGAGTTATAGTTAGTTCACTAACTATAATGGCTGAATTTGTCTGGATTTGTACAAGTGACACCTGAGCCTAACTATAATGTCTCTATAACCGTTGTTTTTTTCAGTTAATTTCTATGTTTTTTAAGTAGTAATCGCATTTGCAGATTGGTGGAGAAAGGAGGCTGGGTCTCTGACCACATCTCAGGAATCCCGACTTACTGGAGGTACCAGGAGGGCTTCTTGGTCCCCAAGGTCCCTCAGGAGTAAAGTGGACTTCATCCCCAACCAGTGGTGTGCTTCGAGCCGTGTTTGCAGAGTGGTGGAGCAAGGTTGCATGGCCTCCGAAGACCTCTTAGCAATCTCGCTATGTGGGACTTGCAGGAGGTAACAGGAGGGGTAGTTAGTCCCCAAGGATGTCCTTAGGGCCAACTACCCCTCCTCTTACCTCCAGTAAGTCCCACACAGCAGGATTTCTGAGAGATTGTCGGAGCACACGCCCCATTTCTCCACAACTAATCAAATGGGCCTCCTGGTGCACTACTAATAGGCGGATGAAGTCCCCTTGGCTCTGGAAGGTCCTTGGGGGCCAACAACCCCTTGTGTTAACTCCAGTAAGTCCCACACAGAGGGTTTGCTGAGAGGTGTTCGGTGGCCTTGCCCCCTTTCTCCACCACTCTGTAAACGCGCCTTCTGGCACACTACTGGTTGGAGAAGTAGTCCACTCTAGTCCTGAGGTCCCCAGGAGTAAAGAGGAATTCACTCCCCAACTAGTAACACGTCAGGAGGTGCATTTGCAGACTGGTGGAGAAAGGAGGTGTGGCCTCCAAGTCCTCTCAGCAATCCCACTTTCTGGGACTTAATGGAGGTAACAGAAGGGGTTCCTGTACCCCAAGGACCCAGACATCTAAGGGGACTTTGTCCTCCAACCACCACTGCACAAAGAGGAGCATTTGCAGAGTGGTGGTTAAGGGGGCTTGGCCTCCCACAACTTGCTGGAGGTTTTTTTCATTTTTTGCTTTAAATTTTAAGGGAGGGGGCTGCGTACCCCCCCACTTTTCTGGGCCACTTTTGGGCCCCAGGACTCCATTCTCTGCGGCCAGGTCCTTTTTAAGTGGGTGAGGCGGGCTGCGCCGCCTCCCTCTCTGGGCTGTTTCGTACACTGGGACCCCAACCGCCGAGGTCTCGCCCCCTTTTTATATACATATATTTTTTTAATGGAAAGGAGTCCATGCAGCCCCCCACCCAGGCCATGTTGTCTCCAGGGACCACATTCCCCAGGGCCGGCCTGTAGTATGGGTGCCCGGGTCCTACCCACAGCACCCATATTTGCGGTCCCTCCACATTATTATTTAAACTTGCCCCTGGACCTGGCCCACCTGGAGCCTAGATTAAACAAAGCACGGGAGCCAGCTGTTTGTTTTTGTTTTTTGTTTTCCATGGAAGTTGCGGATACTGTGTGGCTCTGCCGAAAATTACAGAAAAAATGCTTTTTTGTCACCCCCCAAGAGGCCTAGGGGGCCAGGGTGTTACTACTCAGTAGCAGGAAAAGTTTGAACTCTCCTCCCTGACACCTACACTGTCCCATGCTCGAACCCGCCCAGGTCACAGAGATGGAGCCCTGACTCCCGATTTTGCCTATTGCCACTGTTTGTAGGGGGGACCGAAATCAACCAAATGACAAGAGGGGCTTGTTTACCTCACAACTCTAGTTGCAACCTTGCAGTCTACGGTTCATGGATCGTGGCACTCACCATAATACTGGTTTGAGATCTTCTATAGATTTCCCACAGAAGCATGGCACTCCAGTGCAGCTACGGTTCCTTCTTCTACTGCTCCAAATTGCAACTGCTCCTCTCGGCCATCACTGTGTCTGCCCACAGGCGGTGTTAGGTGTACAGCAGGGCCGTTGGGGCCGACGCAATGGTTGTAAACGCTGCTTATTATGTTCCCACCTGTGTCCAATCCGTGTTTGAGCTGGTGTTGGAGCTGGTGCTAGCATCTCATGGGCTGTGCGATATGACAACCAGTTGGAATGTTTAAACCATTCAACTTGACAACACCTTGATTAAAGGACTTGTGAACCTGCATGACTAGGCATGCTTTCGGCATCCACCTGTGCAGTGTCGTATTGATGTAAAAGTCCTACCAGGATTAAAAGGCCTTAGAAGAAATACAATTACCTGTTAGAACCTGAGCACCATCAGGCATGAAGCACGACAGAGGATGTTCTTTAAATTGGTCACATAACATCTTACCCACCAGAAGGATGGGGAAAGGGTCAGAGAAAGCAGTGCAGGCATGGCATGGTTGCTATTTTGAGAATATGGTGGTGACCTGAAAAAGCTGCTGGTCGGCCAAGGAGGGTACTAAGTTAAAGGGCATTGTTGATGTGCTGACAACAGACAAACTTGTGCTAAACTGATTAGGTAAAGGACATGAGATCATGACGTTAGCTGTTCTGCTACAGAATTCTTAATGGCCTTTCTCAGCCATGGGAAGTCAGTGATTTGTCTATATTTTGAGCAAAGATTTTGGTCTGCTTCTGTTTCTTCTAGAAGTGGGATGATGTGGCTAGTTTTGTGTACATGCGGACAAAATGCTAACTTTAGGAAGTCATTTATTAGTTGTCACCATGTTTCGTTAAACAGAGGGTATTCATATTATCATTACAGGTGGTTGGTGTTAGATTTTTGATGATATTGAACAGATGTTAGTCAAAGATTTCATCACATTTGGTCAACTTGCTGCATGCTGAAGGAGGTAGGTTATTATCCATTTATGTTTTGGCTATTAACAGCAGCAGGTGCGTGAGCCACTGAAAGCTTGAGGCTGAAGCTTGTCTTGCTCAGCTCGAGGTCATGTAGGAACTTTACGCCCATACCCAGCCGAGCTTTCATGTGGTTTCTACCTGCAACCCTCCCTCTACACAGGATGTGCCATTATGGCCAGAACTGCTGACTTTGGAGAAGAGGAACCAGGTTCAAGTCTCTGCATCTGCTCAAAATCCTGTGGTCCTGTGATTCTAGCACATCACTAAATTTTCCTGTGCCTATAAAAATGAATATGTCTGTATGTAATTAACTGGTGCTTACCTAAAGTGCTTCAATACCTACTAGTCCAGCTTTATAAAATAAATGCACAGAGGTAAAAACAAAGCGTTAATAGAAAATGGAAAGACAAATAGATTCCCATTAAGTGGCTGTTTTAAACATAGTGAAACCAGAAAACCTGGATAAATCATGACTTCTCACTTAAATTGTGGGATTTTTTTTGCCATTGTCGCTCATGAAAGAACCTTCAAATATGTGAGTTCAGAATACCAGGTGTGCAAACATCTGTTGAGTTTGAATTAATTGACTATAATATTGATCTAAAAATAATCTGATCCATGAATAGGGTTCACATGACAACTGTCCTGTCTCTTAGTTTACTTATGGTAATGTTGCTCTAATATAATCTGATCCATGAACAGGGTTTACATGACAACTGTTTTGCCTCTTAGTTCCCTAATAGCACGTGTTTCAAAAATATCACTTTTAAAAAGTGGTTCTTGGTTGCATTGCTATAATACTGTGTATTATCGTCAAATCTTCTACATGTTAAGGAAATATACATTTTCGAATCTTGAAGTGACTTTAACAAACTCCGCCTGATGTTTGTTATATGTTTAAAATGGCAAACAATTTAATGGCTCGGCTTGTGCATGGGCTCTACGAGTCTAGTCTGACCCTTCGCTTTAATCTGGATCAGGTCTCTGTGTTATTTTGTTTGCTGGCCCACCTCTTTTACCAGCATTCAGTATTTCAGCACGTTGATTTTGCTGTGGAAGATTTTTTTGAATTCTTCACAATTGTTGTAGGGTTGGATTGAGTTGGATCTGGAGGTAGATTTCGAGTTCTTTTTGACAATTTTAAAAAATATTCCAGGTTTAAAAAGAGAATTTTGAATTTTGTTTTGAAGGCTGTTGTATAATTACATGCATGTAACTTTATTCATGTTGTGTTGAGAGTCGCGTGGAAGCACGTGACTCGTTCCTTCTATGTCTATGACTTACTTAGCATTCTGGAGTGTTGCCTTCCAGTCGTGAAGGTTCCTCAGGAACTTCATTCTGGACGTTGGCTTCTTCGCGACTAAACAGCTCCGGTTGTGGGTGTTTTGCTGTAATTCAATAAACCCATGCTTCAGCTTCAATCAAGCACCTACTTGTATTTAATAACTTGGCGACGAGCGGGAACTTCGCTACACCCACCACCAAGAGCCAAGCCATTTCTTACAGAAATCCTTCCGGACCTGAGCAGCCGATCGCCTCAGAGCATATCACTTGAAAAGACGATTTAACCACTGCTAACCATCCAGGAACCTGATCATCAAGACCTCTTCACATTTACAAGGTCGTATTTCTCTTATTTTCTTGTAAATGAAGCGTGTGACAGTTTGACCGCATCCAGTCTCTCGCGCTGCACAGTGCCCTCTTCAAATCTCATGCATGCGCACTCAACGCTCCTGCCTCATTACGTCATAGCGCAAGCTCCGCTCCGCTAAACAGGGCTACTGACTCTTGAAAGTCACGCACAACAGTAACCCTGGCAACGGCGTCAGTCGGCCATTTTAAAAAATAAATCAACGCGAAGCTTTTCCCTGCTTACAGCGATAGGCATGTTTTATTACAGACATTGCCTATCATACTTCCTTATCTTCACAACAGCGATATGCCCGCTTCTACAATCTTCTTAACTTAGCTTTCCAGCCAGTCATCTTCCATATTTTTACCACATTTTCATGGCCTATTGTTGTGTTTCATCGTCATCACAGCGATAGGCACGCTTTTCACACCACATTTCAACTTGATTGTCACTTTATTTCATCATTACATTTTCAAGTGTCAATTCTTATAGCATATTGCATATTACATCACAGCGATAGGCACGCTATTTCATAAATTTGCCTATTGCTGTTCAGCAGTGTTTCATTGTTATCACAGTGATAGGTACGCTTTTCAACTGTGCTCATCAGTCCATTTCATCATTACGTTTTCAAGTGTCAATGCTTATAGCAGTCATCATTACATTTTCAAGTGTCAATACTTATAGCATTATGCATATTGCATCACAGCTATAGGCACGCTATTTCATAAATTTGCCTATTGCATTTCAGCATTCTTAAAGCAGCGATAGGCACGCTTTTGCGAATTGCTGTCTAAACTTTCAAGTGTTCGCACGCTTTCATCATTTTGCATATTTTAATAAAGTAAATTTTCTTTGCGTCACAAGCATATACTCATCGTCATGGCTTCTTCACAACAATTTCAGGCACCAGCTCCATTTTTACAAACTCCGGGCATACCTCATCTGAAATGGCACAACTGGTTAAAAGGTTTTGAGAACTATTTGGTGACCATTGATGCTACCAAATATCCTCCAGTTCGCAAGGTTGCTATTCTCTATGGCTGTCTGGGTGTTGAAGCTCAACAAGTTTTTATGAACCTCCCAGTATTTCCTTCCCCTCCTGATTCAGGTGATTATTGGAATACTTACCAAGAATCTCTTTCATGCCTCAATAAGCAATATGACGAGGAACCTAGTATTGTTTTAGAAAGTCATCATTTTTTCAAACGGAGATGAAAGTGTGGGAGACTACATTGCTCAACTCAGAATTCTAGCCTCTACTTGTGAATTCGGTCCAAGTACAGATACTTCTATTAGAGAGCAATTCACTTTTGCCTGTTTTTCAAAGAAAATCCAAGAACGCTTGCTAAGTTGTCAAAATCCCACTTTAGCAGAAACAGTAGATATTGCCAAAGGCATTGAACAAGCAACACTTTCTTCAAATATTTTGCAAGAAAGCATTTCACAACCTAGTATTCACATAATTGACCAAGGTTCTCATTCTTCTTCCACCACCTGCCCCGTGGCCCTTTTAATAATTATTTCAGACAATCAGTTAGGAAACTCACCATTTGCTATAGGTGTGGCTCAAGAAGTCAGTCTTGGCAATCCCCATAATTGTCCTGCATCTGGTAAACAAAATTCATAGTGTAAGGAAATTGGTCATTTTCCATCTGTTTGCAGGGGTTGTAAAAGATTTACCAGAGTTAATAACATAGAATTTAACGAGAATCTAGAGTCCTGTTCAACCAGACGTGACAATGTTTTGTTGTCAATTGAATGTGATTCAGTTGAGTTGTCTAAAGTCAAGGGTCCTTGGTGTGAGTTAATTGTTGGTACAATTTCTCTACAAGTCAAAGCTTACTCAGGTTCACCAATCACCATTTTATCAGATCTTACATTCTATGCAAATTGGGGTAGTAGTGTTACTCTTTGCACATCTGACGTCAATCCTAAAGCATTTAGCGAAAAAGATGAAGGTATGTTAGGTTACTTTCATTCCAATATTGCATGTCTTGGCAGATACAGTTTTTCAAAAGTCTATGTTGCTCTTAAAGGCAGAAATAGTTTAGGTTGGTTGGATCAAGCCTGGATGGGTTTAATTCTCAAACCTGGTTCTGATCAACCCATTGCTTTAGGTGATAGTCCACAGGATTATTACACTAGTTACGAACGTGGAAACTTTAATGTTACAGAGTTGTCATTACCTAATCATAAAGTTGATAACCTACTCAATTTATTTCCCAATGTTTTTCAGAATAAAGTAGGTGCGGTGTTGGATTTCAAGCCTGAAATTCGTCTTAAGCCAAACGCACAACCCATTATCCACAAAGTTCGTCCCCTTCCTTTAAGCGCAAGGGATGAATTGAAGAAAGTTTTGAAAAACATGTGTGATGAGGGGATTATTGCACCCTGTGATTCATCTGAATGGGTTTCTCGCATACTTTTAGTGAGCAAAAAATCAGGCGAGGTTAGATTATGCGCCGATTTACCCTCCCTAAATAATAATATCATCGTGGACTGCCATCCATTACCCAAAATTCATGATTTACTTACTAATTTGTGTGGGGCCAAGTATTTCTCCCTTTTGGACCTGAAGTTCGCGTATCATTAAATTCCTTAGTCCCTTAAGTCTCAAGAATTAACAACTTTTGCTACACCATTTGGCACTTACAAGTACTTGAGACTCCCATTTGGCTTAGCTTCAGCAGCTAGCGTTTTTCAAGAGCTAATGGATAATTTACTGCAAAACATTCCTGGGGTACATGCTTACCAGGATGATATTCTAATTTTTGCCAATGACATTCCTGAACATGATCACACCCTTGGTAAGGTGTTGGGAGTTTTTGGTGAAAGCTGGAATGACTGTCAGAGATGACAAATGCAAGTTTGGTGTCCAAGAATTGGATTATTAGGGCCATTCTCTTTCACCCAACGGTATCAAACCTAAGTTTTCTTTAATAAAAGCCATTATAGAGATAGGGATTACCTTCACTCGTTTCTCGGTCTGGCAGAGTATTATGCCAGATTTGTTCATGGCTATGCCCAAATTGTTGAACCTTTGAGGGCGCTCTTGAGAAAGGGAGTAAAGTTTTCCTAGTCAGATGACTTACAAAAAGTTTTTGAGCATGTAAAGAAGCTTATTGAGGATTCACCAGCTCTGCATCCTTTTTCAGATGGTTCGAAGTGTTTTATCACCGTTGACACCAGCCTCACTGGTTTAGGAGCAGTCTTGGGACAATGGGTGGGAGGCAAAGAACATACAGTTGCCTTCGCATCCAGAACACTTCTACCAGCTGAAACTTTGTACAGTACAATAGAAAGAGAGGCCCTGGCTTGCGTCTGGGCCATACAGAAATTCAAATCATATATTTGGGGTCACAAGTTTGAGATTTATACCGACCACAAACCTCTCATGCTCATGCTTTCTGACAGCACTTCTAACAGGGCTTCTGCAAGACTTGTTCGACTTCTGTCAAAACTTCATGAATTCCACTTTATCATCAAACATATTCCTGGGGGCAAAAGTTTCATGGCAGATTGTCTTTCAAGAATGTCTTTAAATGATAATTCTGTTGTTGATGATGATATCGAATGTGTTGTTGCTACAATTGATGCTATTGCAAAATGTTAACCCATTTCTGAGACTGAATGGAATTCAGCCTACAATAATGATGACACACTTTCCAAGGTTAAAGATTTTTTTGTTAGCAAATGGCCTGAGCGTAGAAACCTTTCTCCTGATTTAAAAACTTTTGCAAATGTATCGGAAGAACTTTCTTTAGCCAACAACTTGGTTATGCGCAATGATTTATTTGTTCCACATGAATCCTTGTGAAATCTGATCATTCGCTCAGCTCATCAAAGGCACCTTGGTGTTATCAAAACTTGTCAACGCATCAAACAATTTTACTGGTGGCCCTCCATAGAATCACATATCAGGAGAATGGTCGATAATTGTACACAATGTCTTCGCTCCGACGAACATTGGAAAACTCTTTCCACTCCTTTATGTCCTGTACCACTTCCTGCAGGTCCATGGGACAAAGTAGGTTTGGACTTTTCTGGTCCTTATGATATTTTACCAACTGAGAACAAATATTTGATTGTTTTGGTTGATTACAATACTAAATGGTTGTACTACTCTTTTTGTAATGCAGCGTCAACTGATAATGCCGTCAAATTCTTACAAACTGTGTTCGATGTTGAAGGTTTTCCTAAAACCATTGTTACTGATAAAAGGACACACTTTGTTTCTCAAAAGATGTGCTCTTTTCTTAAAACACATGACATTTCTCACTTCAAGGTTGCATTGTATTTCCCCTCTTCGAATGGATTGGTTGAGAGGAGTAATCGAATCATCAAGGAGGGAATACCAACTGCAATCTCCGCCAGGTTGGACCCTTTGTCCTTTGTACATGACAAAGTTTGGGCATATAATACCACTCCATACTACACTACTGGTGTTGCACCATTTACTTTACTTAGAAAAAGGAAAGTGCATATGCATCTTAATACCAACATTAGTTACACATGTCAGTAAAGGTTCTTCTCTTCTTTATAACAAAGGGTGGTGGAACAAGAAAGCTCTTGTCAAGATCTCCCCACTTCAGGCCAATGTTATCAGAGAACATGCCTCTTCAGAGTCAGAACATTGTGACAGGTTTGATTTGGTTCAAGAGCAACCTTCTTCTAGTCGAGTTTTAGAAACACTTGAAGGTCAACTCACACAATCTGTTGCCTTTGATCAATCTTCTTCTAGTCGAGTTTTAGAAACATCTGAAGGTCAACTCACACAATCTGTTGTCTCTGACCAATTACCATTACCTTTGGATACAGCTTTTGGTGAATCTTCCGAAGTGACATTCAAAAGAGCATCACGTTTAAAACAGATTTCTTGCAGATTGAGAGACTTTGTTTTGGAATAGTAATGTATTTGCATTTAGTTTACTATTTTATTGCCCTTCAAAGAGGGAAAGATGTTGTATAATTACATTCATGTAACTTTATTCATGTTCTGTTGCGAGTAGAGTGGAAGTACGCGACTCGTTCCTTCCATATCTATGACTTACTTAGTGTTCTGGAATGTTGCCTTCCAGTCATGAACATTCCTCAGGAACGTCATTCTGGACGTTGGCTTCTTCACGACTGAACGGCTTCAGTTGTGGGTGATTTGCTGTACTTCAATAAATCTACGCTTCAGCTTCAGTCAAGCGTCTACTTGTATTTAATAAAGACAGAAGACTTTACAGTTAATCTTTTTTACCTCTACCCATTAACTGATTGTTTGAGGAGTGTGAGGGACTTTTTTGCAATTTGTCTGCTCTACCTTCCTCGCTAAATTTTGTATCTAATTTTCGTTCATGAATTGCTCATCAGAGAGCCTTGGAATGCCAGAATTATGTTACAGTTTTTATAAGATACTATTTTGACGCTGGCTTGGTATTTGCGATGCCACAGTGGTGGAAGGCTATGATATTGTCACGTATTTGCAAGTTTGTTCAGCTCTAGTTAATGCCTGTGCCAGCCTGTCATCAGAGACTTGGATAAAGAAGTGTTTAGAATTGATTCCTCGTTGGTGTCTGGGGAGTTGTGTATTTTGAAGATGTGAATAGTCATTGGGTGATGCTGATCAGCATGTTCTACTTCCGATAGCTTGAGACACTCTACTTTGGCATAGCCCATAATTGGTTCAGCGCTATGAATTCCAGGTTTAACCGATATGTCTTTAGTGCTTCGAATACAGTATGTCTGTTTGTGCATGATGGGTTTGAATGATCATAGTTAGTTTCATATTCGCAACACTTTATGAGTGCATGATACATGTGAATTGTTGATTTGTCTTCCTCTGTGGTTGTGAGGTTCCTTACAGAATGAGAGATGGATGGCACATTGTGTTCTACGAGATGTTGCTATTCCTGAGTTCTAATGAGGACTATTAGAGGATGTTATTTCTTGCTTTACATGAAGCTGATTGTTTTGTGTAGTGTATGGTGCTTTCCTCTCCTTTACCTGTGTTCTCGGGAGTGCATGTTTATTTATTGGTTTGTTTATTTTGTTATTTTATATAGCGCAAGCCTTGCTTGACGGCATTAACACTTTATATCAGCACCAATACGTTGCCATTTTTTTTTTTTTAGGTGGAGCCTGGCAGCGCATGCGCTGCTCTGCGAGGCATGTTGAATTGAGGTAGGGACTTGATGCTCAGCCCACTCTCCACCCATAATTTTAATTGGCTTGTGTCATTGTCCACTGTAAACTGTGGCTGTTCATTGGTCAAAAGTCTTAATAGCCCCTCCTTAGTACCTCCTTGTCTCATTTTGTAACCTCCCATGGCGACACCCCCTATTACATGTGTTGTTGCTCTGTAGGATTTAATTACAGGCGCCAAGCACTATTTTCTCAAATAGCGTTGTCCTGCCTGCAGCAAGCAGGACACGCTCTCTCCTAACACTTTTTTTATTTTTACATCACTCATTTGCAAGGCAATAGGTCTTACATTTGCAAGAGTTTAAGCTAGTGGCATTGTAAATGATCTGTTTTAATCCCTTCCATGCTGCCGTCGGCCATTGGCCGACGGCTGCACTACCTCGCTGGTGCTGCCGTAGGCCAATGGCCGACGCAGCCCCAGCCGTAACGGGCGGCGCAGTCGAGGGGTTAAAAACAACACATAAATAAAAGGCTTTGTCATTTACAATGCCAATAGCTCAAACTCTCATAAATGTGAGACCTATTGCATTGCAAATGCTTGTTTTTTTAGCCCTGGGAGATTAGGCGAATTGCCCACAATTACATGCTGTTTAGCTAATGCCAGGATGTGAACCTGGCTCCTCAGTTCCATGGTTAATGTGTACATGACTTCCTTCTGCAGTGCCTGTGTCAATGTCTATATATCCCTGATACTTTTGTTTACCCTCCTTCCAATGTCTATTCATGTGTGTGTTTCTGTGACTCAATTTTTGTGTACTTTTGTCTCCATTTTTTTTCATTTTTGGAATCTAACTGATCCAGTGAATCTGGCCTTCTAGGAAGTTATGTATTTCTGTTTACCTGATTCATGCACTCCAGAGGCCATATTACATATATGTTCATGTTTGTGCTACGGCGCACCTTAAAACACATGACCTAGCCACATACATGAACAGTGTACCCAATCATAATGAATGCTCTACCCACAGGGCAGTTGTGAACTCACACTGTCCTTGGGCAACACATTCAGTGAAATCAGAGCGGTTGCTTTAATCAGCTTCTCCGTGTTTCAGTGTGCCGATAGAACATGCCTGTATTTTAGTGAGGGAAGTGAGATCCCCCTAGTTAAACTTGGCCCTTTCTGCAGGGTCATCCTCAAACTTTTTGCCTTCACGGTCCTGGCTTCTGAATTCACCTTTGTTGGCTTTTAGGACCTTGCACACTTTCCGAAGCCTAACCTGTGCTAAAGTGCTTGTGCTCTCTTCTTAAAACATAGTGAAATTGGCTTACACTCAATTGGCATATTTATTTACTTGCAAGTCCCTAGTAAAGTAGTACTACATGTCACAAGGGCCTGTAAATTAAAGGCTAATAATGGGCCTACAGCACTGGTTGGGCCTCCCACTTAACTATCCCTTCAAACATTTTTGCTGCCTGCCTATGCAGCCTGTATGTGCAGTTTTAAACTGTCATTGAAACTGGCAAAACAAATCTTGTGCCACGCCTAAATCATCCTTTATAATACATATAATTCACCCCCAGGGTAGGTCCTGTCTAGCCCAGGGGCAGAGTGCAGTGTATTTTAAAAGTAGGACATGTACTTTTAAGTTTTTATATGTCCTAGTAGTGAAAAATGCCTAAAGTCGTGTTTCACTACAGCAAGGCCTACCTCTCCCACAGGATAACATTCAGAGTTTTATTATTATATTTAATACACTGTAACTTCCAATTTGAAATAGGTAGACAAGGCGAGTTTGGTCTCTAGAGAATTATAATTAATAGCTCTCTTTAATGGTGAAGTTAGATTTTTAATAAAAAATCCTGGAAATGCCACATTTAGAAAGTTGTCATTTTCTTCTCCTAATCATTTGGTTCCTGCAGCCTGTTCCTGGGTCACATGACTAGGTGTAACTGGCAGTTAATTTCTTTGTATTTCTCCGAGGCAGTGAGACAAATGGAAGAAAGGTGTTGGCAGGATGGGCCACTCTGAGTTAACGAGGGGGAGGAGCTAACATCTAACACACTTTCGCATCACAAAGGCACTGCCTGAGAACTCTCAGAAAGGGATTGCCACTAGTCTATTGTGACCCCAGACAAGCTGGGGCCAGAACAGGGAGAAAAGGGATGCCTGACACCTCAGGGGGACACCTCTATAAGCTTCTCCCACATCAAAGTGGGCACCGGGTATATATTAGAACTTAGACTGCAACTTTTCAGGACACTGCTGGACCTGTTGACTCTGCCAGGAAAAAGGACTGCTGTGCTGCTGAAAGGGCTGCCACTCTGCTGCACTGACCTACTGCCCTCTTGCCTGGGGGAGAAGGACTTAACCTGCATCTGTTAATCCCAGGACCCCAGAATGACTCCAAGGGCTACTTGGCTGGACTACTGATTAGAGCCTCAGGGACAGAAGGCTCTGTCAACCCTTAACCCAACACCTGGACTCTGCCATCTGTGATTTCTACCCTGTCAAGTGGTGCTAATCCCATCCTGGACCCTTGGAAGAGGGTATGAATGTGCTCTGCAAGCCAATCCATGGATCCAGTTGAACCGACGCATCTCCTCTCCTGCATGGGTGAAACCCAAGCAGAACCTGAGCAATGCCTCTGCTGTGTGGACTTTCCGGATGCAAGGACTTCGCATTGCAGCCTCTCAGAACCAACACTGCGTGATGCATCTCCGACCCTGACCTCTATTCTCCTTGACTGTGCAATGTGTCCTCAATGTGGGACTCCGCAAGTGTTCTCAACCTGGATTTAATGTACTCCAGTTTAGCAGGCCTGTCTGGGGCCATGTAGTTAGCCTGCATAACATTGTTGTCAGCCGCAACTTGTGACTTTGTCCCAGTCTAGCACTACCAGATATCCGCAATTGGCACTTTGTGCTTTTTGGTGCTATTTGCACTTAAATGTTTAAAATTGTGTATCTCCTGTTCTATTAATTGGATTTTTGTCATTTTCAGCTTGATTTATTTATTACAATTCACTTGAGTTCTCCTCATTTGTGTGGGATTACTCTTGTGTTGTGTTTTCATTTTCTTACTGTTTGGAGATCCTTTACACATTGCCTCTAAAGTTAAGTCTGTCAACAGAAACCTCGAACTCTAGCACCCGACACCCCCAGGGGTGACAGTGTCACACTCTACAAATGCTGATTGATCATTGACACACTACCAGAGGGTAGAGCACAGGTTAATTTGGGGTTTGCTTGTGACTTCACTCTGACAACAATTGTGGATTATGCTTGAGTAGGATTTCACCCGCTCAACCAGTGACCCAGTTTCTTGGACGCCTGCATGCAGGTGCAAGGAGTGACTACCCGCCTGCAGGAGGATGTTTGGAGGTTCAATCAGATCCCCGTTATCCCTTCCAGAGGGCTGCCCTCAGGGGGCTGAAATACAGTGTGCTACCTTTTTGTGGTGCACTTACAGTATTCCTCCTGATGGCTTCTTTGCCTTTGCCCCTACACCCATATTACGGCATGGCTGCAGAGACAAAGCGATTCCTCATTTGTAGGGGGCCACACACCTTCATTCCAAATGAGGGAATTACCTCTCACGGGAGTTCCGCCCACTTGCGGTATCTAATGAACTTAGTGTAAACTGCCTCCTTCTTAATGCGCGTTCGCTCATTAAGAATAACATTGTTTTTAAGGAGCTAGTACTTGAGAGGAACCCGACGTGGGTTTTCATTACGGAAACGTGGGCCAAAGATTCTTCAGGCCCAGATCTCATTGAGGCAGTCCCGGCTGGGTATTGCCTGACTAGGCAGGACAGAATAGGTCGAGTCGGTGGTGGATTGGCTATCCTACATAGAGACAGGTTCCACTGTCATATTACGCCCCTATCTGACCCTAAGGACGCTATCCAGGTGCTGCATTTTTCACTGTATGATTCCTCTAACTCTCCATTTAATGGGATTTTGGTGTACCGTCCGCCCGGTCCTAGGACTGACTTTAGCCTAAAATTGCTTCAGTTTCTGGAACCTTACTTTGGCTGTGAGAATCTAACGATTCTGGGTGATTTCAACTTTCACTTGGAGCTGTTGGAGGCTCATGATACCTCTGCCTTGCTGGAAGCGCTGACAGCATGCGGATTCACCCAACTGGTGAGTGGACCTACCCACCGAGCGGGGCACACGCTCGATGGGATTTTTTCTAATGACCAGAGACTGTCGGTAACAGATCCTTTCTTTCTTTCCTGGTCAGACCACCTGGCCGTTCCTTTCACCGTGGCCTTCCCTATCCAGGAGCTCCTTAGGAAAATCCCGAGTACGTTTGAAGTACGTAGGAATCTTAAAAACATGTGGGAAAAATCTTTTGACCCCTGGATTCCTAGTCTGTCCTCAATCCAGGAGATGGATCTTCCTCTGGCGGTGCCGCTTTATGAGAAAATTCTTACTGAGGCCCTGGATGAACTGGCTCCGGTTCGGTCCTGCTATTCAGCCAGGAAAAGACCCTCAGCGCCCTGGTTCTCGGAACAGCTTAGACTCCTTAGACAGGATGTAAGGAGGCAGGAGCGTCTATGGCATGCTAGTTGGGACCAAAAAGATAGGGAAGCCCATAAAACCCTTCTTAAAAGATATAAGCTTGAAGTTATCAGGACCAAGCAAGACTACTTTGTGGCCCTTACAGCCTCGCTTACATCTCCCAAAGAGCTCTTCAGGATTGTGGACTCTTTCACATCGCTCCAGGTCCCCGATCCTGTAACTTCATCTCAGGAGCTCTGCAATGACATAGCGCTCTTCTTTCAGTCCAAAATATCGGACATCTACACCTCCTTGGAGTCACAGAGACTTCTTACGGCTGAGTCACCGGGTACAGCGGTCTTGGACACTTTCTCGGTAGAGCCTACTTCGACCGGCTGTCTGGACTCATTTCCTCTGCTCTCCTTACAAGAACTGGAGACGCTGCTTGATAAAACTAAGTCAGGATCTCCGCTGGATGCTTGCCCTCTAAAGATCTTGAAGCAGTGTAGAGGATCTCTTTTGCCCCCTCTGCTTGACCTCATGAATGGGGCAATGAGAGAGGGTGTCTTTCCACAGCAGTGGAAAAATGCTGTGGTAAAACCACTGCTTAAGAAACCCTCCCTCGATCCAGGGGTACTGAAGAACTTTCGCCCCATCTCACTGCTCCCGGCGCCCGCAAAGATGTTGGAGGCCCATTTGAACAGGCATCTTGCTGTTTTTGTGGAGAATTCGGGCTGCTTGGATCCTTCCCAGCATGGGTTCAGGAGGGAACATAGCACCGAGTCTGCCCTCACCCTGGTGCTCGATTCCATCCATACGAGTGTGGATGGGGGTCGGACGTCCCTCCTGATCCTTCTGGACCTCACGGCTGCCTTCGATACCCTTTCTCCCCGCGTTCTTACATCTCGACTGGGTGAGATTGGGGTCCGGGGGGCAGCCATGGAGCTGCTCTCCTCCTTTTTGGACCACAGAGAGCAGAGGGTAATGCTGGGAAAATTTCTATCTCCATCCCTGTCTGTGCAATGTGGGGTCCCTCAGGGGTCGGCGCTTAGCCCCACCCTTTTTAACATCTATGTGACACCCCTTGCCAGACTTATTAGATCTTTTGGGATGGAGGTAGTCTCCTATGCGGATGACACCCAGATCCTCGTGTCTCTCTCCCAGTCTACCGAGCTGACAGCCTCCAATTTTAGATCTTGTATGGAGGCTGTCAGTCAGTGGATGATCTACAATTCACTGAAACTGAATGGGGAGAAGACCGAGGTAATGGTGTTCGGTGGAAAGGAGGAGATCTGGTCTATGGAGTGGTTGCCCGACTCGTTGGGTGCCTGCCCCAAACCCACATCTTTGGCCAAAAATCTAGGGGTCATGATAGATCCCAACCTTGATATGTGCCAACAGGTCAATAGGACTGTTTCCACCTGTTGGGGTATAATCCACATAATAAGGAAAATTAGGCACTACCTTTCCCCGCAGGCAAGAAGGCAACTTGCTGTCGCCCTTCTGGGTTCCCGCTTGGACTACTGCAATGCGCTGTATGCTGGACTGAATAAGAGTCAGCTGCAGCGCTTGCAGGTAGTCCAGAACACGGCAGCCAGATTTGTCCTGGATCTCCCCAGCTGGTCTTCGGCCACGCTGGCTAGGAAGCAGCTTCACTGGCTTCCGATCAAGGAGCGGATAGTTTTTAAGTCCATGTGCATGGTCTATAAGGCTTTGGCGAGAAATTGCCCTACAGGGATTGGATCCATCCTGTCCTATTATCATCCGGGCAGACACCTCCGCTCCTCCCATCATCTTTTTCTCCGTGTCCCGCGTATCCGGAAAACCAGATGGGGTGGTAGGGCTTTCTCCCATCTGGCCCCCAAATGGTGGAATGATCTCCCGATAGAACTAAGGTCCCTTCCCTCCCTACAGAGTTTTAGATCTGCCCTTAAAACTCGTCTCTTTGTTCAAGCTTATGAGTAGCTGTGCCCTGCATTTTGATTTTTTTTGTTAGGCGCCTTGACACCTTCGGGTTTAGTTTTGCGCAATACAAGATGCATAATAAATAAATAAATAAATAGCTCTGGTACTACATATGTGCCATGTTATGAGTACAGAAGGGGCTGCACACGCGTCTGTGGCCCCTTCTGTAATACCATGGGGGGCACACAAAGTGATCACACACACCTGTTGTGCCCAAGGCACTTTATTTAATACAACCCTGGATATGCCAAATGGGGCCTCCATGCAGTCATGATGTGTTGTGAATGCATTTCACCCTTCCTCTAAGACTGACCATTTTTCTGACATTCCATTCAATTTACTGCATTATCTGTGAGACCCAATTTCCCATTATTTGCCAACAAATCAATAGCGGATACCACGGCATACCTCTCAATGCAAAATAGTGTTTCAGCCTGTGTCTACTTTGTAAGAGAAAAGAGAAACGAGTGGCAATGCCTAAAGCTACTCTAGGCTAAGTAGTTTTGCATCCAACTCATGTCTTTTTCATCCACTAGCAGACGCTCTCTGTCCCTTTGTTGCACTGCTGCAGATTTCTGATTTCACCCTTTTTAAAGTTTTTTTTCGTCTTTCTCATCCTGCTTCTTTTTATTTTTGTTTTTCCCTCTTTTGCTCTTCGTAAATGTTTGATGAGGAAAAATTAGTACTGGTCCCCAAAAATGTGTGCTGGTTGGGGTTTCAGCTCAGCGTCTGACTGGCCTGTAGATCAATCTCACAGAGACAGAAAGGCTGCTCTGACAAATTGGTGTATGAGACTTTTTGGACTGTTTGGGGGCCTATTTACAGTCTGTTGTGCTGTTGTTTACTGGTGATTTCCCTGATAACACCTCAGACATTGCCAACAACAAGCAGAAATGTATGCAGTATCTTTTATCTTATCAAGTTTAAAATTGTACCGAAAATGTCTGTACAAGTTAACATTTCTTTGAAAATGTAAGCCAATTTTTAGCTATCTAATTCACTAATTAAATTCACTAATAGGGGTCACCTTTATTTTAGTGTCTGAGACTATTTTCTGTCCCAGTCAAACCCTGGGGTGTTTGAGTGTGGAGACCCCTAGACTTAAGCCTCTATATTGAAACCTTGATTTATGGCCACATAGATTCTTGGAAACACCTAATGGGCTTATCGAACATGTGTTTTTATAAAGCCTTCAGTATCTGGCTTCAACATCCCTTCTTATTATATTTTGAAGTAAGTAAGTCAATTTCAAGAGTGTCACACTCAATCGACAGGAGTCATTTGGCACCTTTAAGGTGTAAAAATATAACTTGGATATTTTGAATGTAACATATTATTTATGATATAAATGTGTTCGTAACATATTGGCGGTTCGCCCTGCTTTTAATCCCTCTTGGCATCAGAGTGGGCACAAACCAAGTTTGACAAACCAATATGCACTTATTTCTGTGTTTTTTCACTCATATCTAGTTAGTTTTGGGCTGTCATGAACTCTCTTGGGCAGACATTAAATTACTATTGACTTACTTGAGAAGAGTAAACGACTCCTCGGTTTGACTTCCTATGTGTTCTGGTGCCTGACTTTTCAATACATTCATGACGGTTTCTTTGTGCTGCCCACGTCTTGACTCCGTGCAGTGTAATTCCCAGTGCTGCCTAACACGTATAGAACCTTGCTGCATGATTCAGTCCCCTCGCGACCCGAACCAAGAGAATTTTGGATTAGGGCCAAACGGCTTCACATCTTGTATTCCACTATAACACAGATCAAATAAAGTTTCCTAGGTAGGAATTGGTTCTTTAATCCCCATAAGCAATGCAATAAATCTCTGGGGACTTCTTCTGAGTTCATGATAATATTAATACAAAAATATCTTGACAGGACATCTCAAAAACAGTGTACAATTTCAATTCCTTTGTTCTTTTTTTGAGACGAGGGGTAGTCAGGAGGTTAAAAAGAGGTCACCTCTGAACCAGAGGTGTGGATTTCTATCCAAAGTAGGTCATAATTCACCATGGCAGAAACAAACGTGTTAATATAGCGATTCGCAAGCCTTACTATGCAAAACTACAAACTATAGCATGTTTCTTATGAAAAAATAGTAAAGCAAATATTAGTAAAATAGTAAACAGAATATTAATTAACACGTACATTCGATTGCCACATTGCCATAAATACATTTCAACAATAATTGTCCGTCAGGTTCAGATTTTAAAAAGTAGTTATACCACAGACAGGCAGTCAGTCCTGCAGCTTCAGCAGAAGAAAACGGTTGGTACATTTCTGTTTGCATTTAAATGTAATATCATAAATTAGTGTTTAAATGATGTTGTCAAGCCGATCACACACATCCAGCACATAGGAGGCAACAATGAAGATTTATAACTTGAAATTCATTACCACACTATACAGTCACTGTCACGTTCTTTCCTGTATACATGGCCGCAGAACAGCTTGCTGCTGGTCATGAAGTAAGAAAACGTTTTTTTGGTTGTTTTTTTAAAATAATTGTGCAGTCTTAATATCTTTTTTTGATTGGGCATGGATTCCTTTTTTTAACCCAGCAATAGCCTTATCTAGGGACTATGGGACAAATTAACTGTTTTTTCTCATGCTACGCAGTGCAGCAACCATCTGGCACATGCATCAACGTAGGGTTTTGCGATTCCTAAATAGCGATTTTTAAGGAATCACTATTTAGGAATCGCAAAAGCCTATGCATGTAGGAATCGCTATAAAAATAGCGATTTCTAAACATTCCTTAATTGCTACTCGCAAATTGCTGGTCGCAATTAAGGAATGCTGTACCATTCATTCCCATGGGCCTACAGGCCCATAGGAATGAATTGGAGATTGCATGAGCAATTTGCGAGTACCAGTAGGTACTCGCAAATTGCTCATGCAATTTCAAGGGTGTCAAAATGACACCCTGTTGCCCCCCTAAAATTGATCTCTGCACATATGTTGCACACACATGCCCTAAGGACATGTGTGTGCGCAACATGAAACTTTGAACAATGCACAAAAGTGCATTTTTCAAAGTTTTTGCAAATTACCTTGAAGTTCGACTTCATGGTAATTTGCTATTCCTATTAGCGAAATCGGTAATTTTTCAACTTTCATGCATTGCATTTAAGGAATCTCAATTTGGGATCCCTTAAATGCAATCGCAATTTAAGGAATCGCAATTTAGAGATTCCTTAAATTGCGATTTTTGCATTTGGGTTGATGCATCCAAAATGCAAAAATACCAGTGGCAAAGGGGCGGATTCTGAGAATCTGCCCATTTGCGACCGTTTTTTTGGTTTGATGCATGGGGCCCTTTCAAAGCTGTTGTATTGCAATGCATGAAAGGGATGCTAAGGTATGACACTGCTGCTGTCACCCCCTGCATTGGCACACATTCCTGCTGTCTAGCGACACACACACACTCTGCACCTTTGTGCAAATTCGTAAATACATGAGGCCTAGAATAATTTCTTTTTGTACTTTAAAGGTACTTATCCAGTACCAAATGCTATGTTAAGGCATAGCTTAAAGCTTTTACAATTTTGTATGACTACTGTATAGTATAGCACCATGCAAATTACAGTACACATGCAAAGTTCTAAAAGATTAAAAAAATAAAACCTTTCTTCAACCTTGTGCCTTCCTCCGGAAAAAATGTCCGTTATTGTCGAAAAGCTGCATTTTCAAATGTTGGCAGATACGGTTTTGCATCATAAACCATGAATGATTGCAAAGGAACGCTCTTTTGACACAAAGACGCACAACATATCTCAAAACACTCTATCTCAAACCATCCATTACTAAATTGAACTCACCTTCTATTGGTAAGTCACCCTTTGTTTTTCCCAAAATGTTCACATTCATAGACTTAAGGAACTTATCCTGAAAGGAGTTGGGTATTTAAACAGTATAGAACTTGTGCACACTGTCTCCTTGCCAGTGCTATTAGACATACTGCACGGTACAATGTTGTGCCTTGGACCACACATTGCTGAATCTTTGATAATCGCTACTCCTTTCTTTTTACAAGTTTGTAAAGAAAAAGATTACCTAGAAACATGCCTGAATTTGAGGAGAAACCCGTTTTTTTAGCATATGGGTCAGTTGCAATAAACACATATTATATTTTGTTTCTTTCAGCATGTTTAATACTGATCGACCCTTGACTACTGCATTTAGACTCTTGGCTTTGAAGGTAACAATTTTCATCAAGATTACATATCCACCAATAATCTGTCATCTGACCATACCGTTAAAGAGAAGTGGTCACCAGAGGATGCCCTGAGATCAAAACACACAAGTTGGACAGTGGACCAGAAACAGCCAGTGAGGCACCCATCACATACAATCACCAATTGAAGTCATTCAAAAACAAAATAGAATCTTGTGTGCAAATCTCCAAACGTGCCCCTGTTCAAGAGCACTCCCCTATCACCAGGGTCAACAAAATGAAAAAGCTAAATCAGAGCTGCAACACTTAGCGACAATGTTCAAATATCATATGAGTGGTAGATTTTTTACAAAGCCACGGAGCCGTTGTACAAGGATCAAGTTTTTCCTTTCATTCATTGATTCATTCTTTAAAAGACAGACAGGCAACGTGTTTTGTCCTTAGAAACAGGACTTCTTCAGGGCGATGTTCAATCTATATAGAAGATTAGAAGTGAATAGATACAGTAGTGAACCTGGGCATTTGTATAGTTTGCCAAAAGTGCCATTCGCACCCTTGCGTCGTGCTCATCTGTTAGAGCAAACAAATATCCAATTGAAAGAAAAAGATGATAAGAGGTTAAATGGCCATTCGTATTCTTAATGTATCTTAATGATATGCAGCAGAATATGGAGCATGTGTAGTATGATAGCCCCAATGGTGTATTGTTAAGGTGCAGTTGTCACTCCTTAGATCATATCCAGGGCTTAGCGAGAGCACTTAGTGTAAAGATGTATCACGCCGCATGGTAGATGTCATTCTCCTGCCACCCAAGCGGCAGGAGAACGCCATCTACCATACTTAAAAAGGAAGTTTTAGCCCTAGCGAAATGCATATTTTGTCAGGTTGAAATGGAAGGTTTAACTGCATAAACAGGCTATTTTGGCAGGCTGGGGACATGTTTCAAGGCTTACACATGTGCGGGGAACAATTAGTTCTGCAGGCCAACTAGTAGCATTTAACTTACAGGCCCTGGATACATGTACTACCATCATACTAGGGACTTACAAGTAAGATAAATGTGCAAATTGGGTATAAGCCAAGTCTACCAGGTTTCAAGGAGAGAGCAGAAGCACTTTACCACTGGTGAGAAGTGGTAAAGTGCATAGAGTTATAAAGTCAGCAAAATTAAGTCAGCAGAAACAGAAAGGTGGAAGGCAAAAAATTCATGGAAAACCATGACGCGGATGTCAGGTACAACAACTTTAAATATATCTCTTGCCAAAATGAATGTCCCCTGGTGAACAGAGCAAAGATGTAGAACATTACCAGCAGCCCAATAGGTGGTAGCACATCAAGCAAAGCCTATCTATAAAATCCCACCTCAAATGGGAATATAGCTCATAAGAAAGAAAAATGCATACCTACCAACCTTGGAACTCCTCTTCCACCACCTAACATCCTCACCTTCCCCTATAAGAATGTGTAGTAACATATTGCATCAATGTTTTTATGGACATTCTTCTTCATTCAGTATATATGAGTTTGAAGGTGAGTCAATAGCCTCCTTGGATTCAGGCCCCGTGACTCCAGCTCCACTCCAATTTAGAGCACACTGTTACATGACAGGTCAGTGTCATAATGTGTTGAGCTTTTTTGATTTCCGCGGTTTCATATTCTGTGCAATTTCAACCTGGTAGCTTCCTCACTTTCACTTTGTGAGGGAGCATAATCACCATCTCCTCTGACAGACCTAAAATGTTCCTTCCACTTTCAGCATCTTCGCAACAGTTTTTTTTTTTCTTTCCTATCCTAACAAAGATTAAGCAAAAATGGTTGCACAGTGGATGAGGGATATTTTGCATGCAAAGAACATCTATGATAGGTTTAAATCTCGTTTTTCTTCTCAGCATTGGGGGTGCGACATCTTGGAAGAGTTGACACTTGTGGCCTCGGAAGTTTAAGTCAATTTTCTTAGTGACTATATACATCAGTTATTCTTTTTCTTTGGACAATTAATATGTTTTGATTATGTACAGAAGGGCATTGTTATTTGGTCCTCCTTAGCTGATCTTGAGTTTGTGGTGGGTCCTCCTGCTGTTCCCTAAGAAATTCCCAGGGGTCTCTTAAAAAGCTGTGCATATCTCAACCTTCAGAGCCATATCAGATGTCTCTGATACAACTGTTGTTCCTGCTAGACCTGTTTTCTAGGTCCTCATGTTTGCGTAGGAGCTCCTTACTTTGCTCTTGAAGAGCTTGTAACATTCCCGACATCTGGTGGTGTTCTTCCAATCTTCCATGACTCGAGGTCACCAACCACATTCCAAATGAGTAGCTGACCCCTTTCAGTTCCAATATATGTGGTCTGAAATCAGCCTAAGTGGTTCCCACTTCCGACTTGACTTGTGAAAGGATTCATTGAAGGAAACACTGTTTGATCCCATGATTAGTCTTTTTACCTGTGCTATTGACCTTGCAGTCTTAGATTCCTTGCCTCTGCTCAGGATGTATGAGTGTCTGGTACTGGTGGGTGTGTTGCACACTTTCCATTTTGTTTTTTTCTTTGTCAATGCTACTACATGATGATGTCAATCCTGCTATTAGACATTCATTTTTTAAAAGGTCTTCATTCTGTTTCTTTTTCCTGCACCATCTGGTTATGAACACGCAGAGTTCAGTACTATGAGGCTAACTTGTCTGGCTCTTTGTATGCAGATGATTGGTAACTGGTTCAGAAATACTCTCATATTGAAGTGAAATCTGTATCTAATACATTAGCTTCAGTTTTGGGGCCACAAAGCTCAATAACCCGTACAGGTGCTCTTTTTCACCTTCTTAATTAAACATATGAATGTAAATATCACCCTAAGCCTCTGTACTTGGCCTTGATTCAGGCTATATTGTACAATATTTTACAATAGTGACAATATCAATTCACAGATGGTGTAGAAGTGGGTTCTGGGGCCTACACTATCTCATGACCAGAGCTGTTCTTTTTTTTAGCCATCTTCCTCCCACATTTTGTTATTGGACCTGAGATGTTATGGCCTAATGTCAGATGCTTTGGCACCACAACGTGAAACCCCTGCCTGCGCCATTTTCATTAAAACGGATACTTTTCTGTAGTTTGTACCATAACGGGAGGTGAAGTGAAGATGCACGTGAATGGCCTCCACACTTCATTACCTGATCACAGGCTGTTGCCATGCCTTTACTCTTAGATCCTCATAAAGCAGAGTGTTGGAATTGGGAGGGCTTGCCTCATAGCTGTCCCGTGGCTCCTCAGTCTGCAGTATTTATCTCTTCCAGGCATCATATTTTCAGGTGCATCCAAGTCCCCTTCATTAGTCTGCTGGCTTCCTACCAATTTTCTTAGACATCTCCTGGTAGGGCTACGTCCCACCTAATTCAGTTAATCTGGTTGTGCATATGAATGCATCCCATATCTCTCTAACCACAGAAGCACTTGTGATTTGTTTTGCCTACTATGCGTCCCCTTAAGTAAAAGTGGGTGAGCATTCCAGTGACCGCCTTATCAGCCTGCAGTGTATCAATTACTATGTGGTCTTGGAAGGGTATGATGACATGGCCATCACTTCATTTCATTAAATTTCCCTTCATATGTGAAAGACTGCTTAAGGGCATCAGGCCTGGCTACTGATGATTTTAAGGGGTTGCTCCACCGAAACAATGCTGTTCCTTGATCTTTCTGGCCATGGCCTCCATAATGTCTTTGAGGAGTGAGTTGTAATGATAATTACTGAACATGGGAATACACAATGACAGTCATTGGGATTTTGTATTATCAGCTTTTTTGTGCTGGACTCCAGCGGCCTTAGTTTGATGCCATTTTACTTTGAGCAGAATTATTTCTGGGACACAAGTTGACATCCCATATCGTTTTGAGAATTCCCTCATAATAGAATGTTATCCCAACTCAAACACTTTATTAACATGAAATTGCACAGAAGTATAATAATAATGTAGTAATCGAGTGGCTACTTTCCGAAATCTAAATCAGGATAAAAAGTGTTGGAGCAAAAATGAAGACCAGTATGGAGTCATGAATGAAGTGAGTGTCGGTACCACCATCTTCACTGACTCTCCGATGCATTAGCCTGTGGGTTTAAGGTAGAGGTAGCTGTGACATGTACTTGTAATTCCTTCTCACCTAACTTCATTCTGTCTGCTCCTCTGACTCACAGGTAGCAGACTAGGCCCCTTTGTGACCTAAAGGTGGCAGGATTCAGGATGGGGAAAGGAATTTGTTTTCTGGAGAGAAAAATAGGAGAGTAAGATATTTAAATGGAAGAGCGGGAGAGAGAAAGAATGGAAAGTAACATCAGAAAAATGTGAAAGGGAGGAAAGAGCAAGAAATAAACATTTGTGGAACTTGTGAGCAGCTTACTCTAGTTGGCCGTAGAGGAGACTAATGGACTGAGGATAAATCTTCCAAGTCACACCTTGCCACCGTATTTCACATGGTATAGGCGGGCATCATACGGTCACCCGGTGAGGAGCCGATATCACACAGTGTGCAAACAAGTAGCTGAAACCCCCTGCATAGAGCAGGTTTCAAGCCAATTGTTTACATGCTTCGAACAGCCGATGTCCATTACAGGATGTAACTCCAAAAGATATCAGCAGCAGCCTCCGAGGCCTGAGGTCTAAAACCCTGTCCCTTAACAAACACTACCCCGAACCCATCCCACCCTGCACTGTCCCTAAAACTACCCCAACTCCTTCCACTGTTCTTAGGCCTAATACCCTACCCCTAATTTTAAAAAAAACTACCCAACCCTCCCCAGCCCTGTAAACTACCCCGACCCCCCAGCCTTGAAAACTAACCTGAGCCCCCAGCCCTGAAACTACCTCACCCCCAGCCCTGAAAGCTGCCCTGAACCCCATCCCTGAAAACTAGACCAGAACTCCCAGCCCAGAAAACGCCCCGACCCCGACCCCCAGCCCACAAAAATACCCAGCCCAGGCCCACTTACCTCACTGTGGGTCTCTTCCTGGAGAGTTCTTCCTGCTTCCATCCCTGTAGCAGCCAGCAGCTAGACCGCGCACTGCCTGAACCATGCATATGCGTGATTAAGGCATATTAGTGGTTAAGGCAAGCGTGGTTACACTTGCGATGTCAGAACACGCGTGGCTGTGGTGTTCCCACTCTTTCCCCACAATGTGTGAGCTAGCACATGCTGACAGGATGCCCCATGTTATGTTGGGTATATCTCCAGTAGCTCGATGTAGATAGTGTGTGCATTGTTCTGTGTTAATGTTCAAGGTTTTTTATGGAACGTTGTAATTTGATTGACACAGCAGTTAGCTGGTACTTACCTGTGGAGTGACTTCATCACCCCGGGCTGAAGTATAAGAAGTCGCATGATGGAAGTAGGGATGTGAAGAAATGTCAGTTGAAAAGGAGGGATTGAGTATGCATTATGAAACCTGGGGAGGTACTTTATTCGGAACCCATAATGGTGGTAGAGGTTTTTTACTAATGCTACTAAATTGAGTGATGGAAAGGGTTGGAATTTAAATAGGTTGTCTCTGTGTAAAAAAGATTTGGATGAGGTGAGGAAGAATGAAGAAAATAAACACATTCACGTGGTTGATGGCAAAAAATGGTCTACCATTTCTGCATATGGTGTTAATCAACCCGATTCATCAGATTCCTTCACTGATCTTTCTTGGCAATCATTTTCTTTGATTTCTAAGGGGGACAACATGTTGATTGGCATGCGCAGTAGCTAATTTTGGCGTAATATTGTACAACCAACTCACACGTGCAGTAGCTCATTTGGGTGTGATATTGTAAAACCAACTCACACGAATGACTTAATTACTGTGACGAGTAGTGTAATAAGTGGTCATTAAGAAACATAGCAGCTTTTCAATTTAGTGCTGTTAGCAATTTTTTAAAATAATTTACAGATTTTAAGTATATTGTAGCATATAAAAAGGAAAGATGTGTTGTGCTAGATAACGCGTGCATTGTTCTTTGATAATGTTCTAAATTTGTTATGGAATGCTGTCATTTGAATGATACAGCAGTGAGCTGGTACTTGCCTGGGGTGTGGCTGCATCCCCCAGAGGCTACATTAAAGCTCCTTCTTTACTCGTTCCGTGTACAGGAGCATGAGAATCTGGCACTGGTTGGAGGAAAGAGGAACGGCCAGACATTGGTGGGCACTGTGAGCAATTAGCACTATTGGACAGTCTGACAGCGTACAGATGTACAGTATGTGGCCCCTGCTTTCATAGAAATATGAGAAACGTGTGGTCTGGGTGAGCATGTATAATTTATGTGGCTAGTAAGAAGAGAGGGTTGTGAAAGGTTGTGTTGGAGACCTGCACTGCTGGGTAATGTTGATGAAACAGCACTGCTAAGCAATAAAGGGGGCTCACATGCAGTCTGTTGGACCTGGCCCTTTTGGCAGGTTCACCCCGAAACTTTTTGCTTTTTCCTAGCCTGTTTCTGTAACCTGGTGTTGGTGATTTTAGGCCCCTGCGCACTTTTTCACTGTGGTCCAGTGTAAAGTGCGTGCGCTCTCTGTGTATGTGTGGTGAGTGACCTGACCTCCCATAGGAATGCATGGGGAATTTGTGTGACCATGGTAGTTCCTGATGTGTGGGGAGTGCAGGGTCGAGTTTGGTATGTGAGAACTCGTGAGATTGAATGCTGCGTAATGATGTATGCGGCATGAATGTGTCTAGTGTGGAAGTGCCACTTCTAGACATGGGTGTGCGTGTGTAGTGAGTGTGCTGGCACGTGATTGGCTGGAGCCTGGCTCCAGGAGTCTGGATGGGTCTGCCCAGTGGTGAGTGTTGAGATTAGCATGCTGATGTGAGGGGAGGGGTGCACCTGGGACCTGAATAGGGCTGGGCTTTCCCCACACAATGCTGGCTACGCCCCCTGTGGTGCGACTGATGACCCTAGCCTGACTAGTGAATGGGAGGGGTGGCTGAGCTCATCAAGGGGGCTCCCAAACCAGCTGCCCCTGGTTTTCCCCCACCCTGCACCTTTAGAGAAAGGAATTCACTGTATAAAAAGGGGCTGTGTCCCCTTACAAAATGTTCTTGTTTCTGACTTGAATCCTACCAGCGTGCTGCTGCTTGGGCCCAGGAGACGGCTTGCCTCCCTGGGCCCTGCCCAGCCCCTGGATACCCTGGAAGCCTTGTCCTGTGATATCCTCCTTGTTGCTGGGACCCTCCTTGCTAATGGGGTCATTTCTGAGGGGCCTGGCGCTGTCTGAGCCCCCAGTGCCTTGAGAGCCCTTTATCTTTTTATCTTGGGCAGAGCGCTAGATTCTACTCAGACCCCAGGAGAGGGGAAACCATGGGCTGCGCAGCTCGGTGGCTGCAGCCCTTGTAGAGGGAATCCCGACGTGAGGGATTCCCCCCTGATGCCGTCATTGCGAGAGCCCACCTTGCTGCTTCATGCCCGGATTCATGCTTATGTTGCGGGGGTGTCCCGCGTCATGGCCACCAACATTTATATTTAATTTCGAGGGTGCCTACCCCTCTTTCCCCTGAGAAAAGGAAAACCCAGTGCCACCACCGCGGCAAAACCGGAAACCCGGCCCAAGCCCGCCTGACTGTGGGCGGGGCCTCGATGCGGTCATTTCCGCTTCCCCCTGCCCGGGGGGAAGCCTGTTTGCTACGTTGCCGGTCTCCCGTGCGGAGATGCTGGCCGCGAGAGAGAGGGTGCCGGCGTCTGCCAAGCAGGGCTCCCGTGTCCCGGTGAGAGCCCTGCACATGTGGAGTGCTGCCGGTCCCGCAGCCCAGGAGGAAGAGACCGGCGCCAGAGACGGCAGCGTGACACTGCTGTCCCGCCGAGCGGAGACTGCTCCCTGCACCTGGAAAGCCCGGTAAGTGTGGGGCTCTCCATGGTAGTGGTGCAGGGGGGGAGATGAAGTCAGAGCGGCCCCGTGTGCTCAGTGGGCCGCTCCAACGTGCGGAGAATTGTTCCCTGGGCTAGAAGGCCCGTGATGTGTTCAGTTAAGGGCATATTTCCTGGCGGTGCATTTAGGGCGGCCCCGGATGGCAGTGGGTCGCCCCAACGTTGTCTAGAGCCCACGAGGCTCCCTGGGGGCATTTGTGTTTAGAGCCTCGAGGCTCCCACAACCACGGGGGCATTGTTGTCTAGAGAGCCTGTGTGTCTATCCCCTGGCCCTATTTTAGGCGTTAGTGTTTGGGGGCATATGTACTTAAAGGACCCAGTGGGGTCCTCAAGGGTCAGGGAGGGCCCTGTCGCAGTTTTTGTTGTTTACCGGCTGCCCAGCAATTAGTGGGCGGCTGCACCGTTTAGGCGCAAAGGGAAAGAGAGTCCCTGTGTGGGACAGAGATGGCACAGTGGTGCCAGGCCTGTCACATCTGAGCAGCACTTAGTGCCAGCTGCAGCATTTAGGCCCTTGTGATTTGTCCCAGCTGCCCAGCAATCAGTGGGCAGCTGCAACGTTTAGGTTTGCACTGGTGGAGCACCCCTGACTGGCGCTGCATTGGCAGCGCGCCCTGACATTCTGGACACAGGGCATTTGAGCCCCTTGGGATGGCCATTTGTCCAGGGGGCTGGGATGTGGGTAGGGCGCAAGGCCCTAATGTGATTTTTGCGCCATGTGATTTTACTATGTTTAGAATGGTAATTGCCTAATGTGATTTTTGCGCAATGTGATGTTACTATGATTATGAGGTTATTTTACTTATGTAGGTTTATGCTAGTGAAATGTTTCCACTATGTGAGTTACGCCCCTAAATATGATTTATTCTTAGGAGGCAGAGTCTAATGTGTTTAGACTAGTGAGGCGATTGCCTACTGTATTTTTACTGGTTAGGCCCACATGTGAATTATGCGTAATGTGCTATGCCATTATGCCTGTGACACCTCTGAATGTGTTTTATGCATTATGTGTCTTACCTACACCTCTGAATGTTTGTATGCATCATGTGTTTTCCTTCCCTACACCTCTGAATGTTGTGATGCATCATGTGTAATGTGTTCTTGCCTATACCCCTAAATGTATGGTGATACTTAGGTGGTTGTTCTTTCTAGTACAGGTGTGCTAGTGAAGCCCAGGTTCCCTGCGTAATATTCTCCTAAGGAGGTTAGGGTTGCGTAGGTGGTACTTACCTGTTACCAGTGATTACTGGTTGTGTGCTAAAGTGATTATTATTCTATGATCTACAAAGTGCTATTTCTAACAGTATTTCTAGTTCTAAAAGTGCTTATCCCTGAAAGTGGTCCAGGTGGCCCTGTCTTGTACATAATCCCTTGTGAATATTGCCCGTGCCAGTTGGCACAATGTATATTGTGTGATTACTATCTGATGTGTTTTGACAATACAAAAGTTATTTTTATATTACCTTGTGTGGAGTTCCTTTTTGTGGTGTGCCTAGGATGTTGTTGCTGTTGTGTGCGTGCGCAAATGCTTTACACATTGCCTCCGGGATAAGCCTGTCTGCTCGTGCCAAGCTACCAAGGGGGTGAGCAGGGGTTATCTTGGCATGTGACTCCCTTGCCCTGACTAGAATGGTGGTTTCTGCCTGGCTTTGGCGTAAGCCTTAGCCAACCAGAAATCCCAGTTCTAACAGAGTCCATCATAATTAGGTGACACTGACGGGCAGACTATTTATCAGGCAATATTGGGTAGTGTGAGGCACATATATGCATCATAAAGAGATGACAATGACCAGCCTCTGTGAAAATGTGACTGTTTTGCATCCTCAAGTATCAGGACGGATGTATGACATTACAACGCATGCTTTTACCACGCATGCTGTTACAACGCAGTTTTTACAACGCATGCTGTTACAACGCATAGCGCTTAGGGGTGCTGGATAGTGAATAGTTTAATTTACTATTCCAACTCCAGTCCCCGTGGATAGTAGGGAAAGGTGTTGGATAGTAAATTAAATCCATTCCCTATCCTAGAGCGCCCCCCAGCGCAATGCGTTGTAATGACATGCGTTGTAATAGTTGCGTCGTAAAGGCACTGCGTGGTAAAAGTTGCTTTGTAAAGGATGTTTCCCATCAGGACTGGTGTGCAGTTTTTCTTTCAGTTTGAAAATCTGTCACAGCTATTGGAAGAACTTTTATTGGGGTCAGTGTGAGGAAATTAATTGGCAGTAGAGATTTGGTGACAAGCCAATGGCTTTGTAAGGGGTTGGCCCAGGTGAGTAGTGCAAAGAACAGAAGTAGAGAAGGTAGTGCGAAGTGCACTCCGCTCACACAGCTTTGAAGAACTGCTGGCCCCAACAGTGCTAATCCAACACCTTCAGAAGCAAACAAATCTCTCCTGGGCGGGTATTATGCAAATAGCGCATTTTCCTTCAGTGCGCCGGCTGCACCTTTAAAAAGGTGTGCATGGAATGGCACAATGAAGGAAAATGCACCACATTATGGTGAATGTGCTGCTCTGGGGGCAGCCACAAACTCATGCTGCTCTGGGGGCAGCGTATTCACGTGGGGGAGTGGCTGCTTTACAGCCTCTCAGTGTTTTCACTGTGCAGGTGGCACCCGCCTGCACTTTCAAAGGGGATTAGAGATTCCCTTGCAGGCGGGTGCGGTCAGTGACTGGGATATCTGGTGACCCCCCCCTGTGCCTCTGCACCCACGTCAGTTATACAGTACGGGTGCAGAGGCAAAGGGATTCCCTCATTTGCATGGGGAACGCCCCCATGCAAACGAGGCAACGCCCCTTGCAGATGGCGCTGACGCTTTATTACACAAGGGCAGCACAAGCATCTGCGGCCCCCTCTGTAATACCAAAGTGGCCCGGGCGGCAAAGAGGAAGCAAACGCCCATTGCGGCCCTGGGTACGTTCTCTGATGGTCACACAAATCTGATCAGGTGAGATCAACTGGATACCTTTGAGACAAAAAAACAATCCTTACCACATGTTAACTCACAAACTCAGTGAGAAAAACAGTGAAAAAAGAATCCACGCCATGTCTTCGACTTCTCCATCCTTCAGAGGAAGATCGTGCCTGGTTTTGTGTTTTATTGTGCTTAATCGTCTGACGCTGGCAGCCTTACATTTGCTATATCACCCCATCTTTTGATTACTTCTGTCATCTCAGTGTCTTAATTGAAAAAATGGAGGCAGCTCTGCTTCTCTGCTTTTGTATGCGTGTTTTCTAATTTTACATTTACAAATGCAGTTTGGGCATACAATTGAATGCGTTTGCATATTAATAAATGTTAAGCAAATAAGACCTTTAGAGGCAGTTATGTAGAAATAGTACAGGCTACATAGAACAAGCCCAGCTGTTACCGATAAAAGTGAGACAACATAATTTGACATCCTATTTTACTGTGCGGGATGAATGACTGTTATTATTCAATAAATGAGCCATATTCATTCTGCCCATCCTTAGAGGGGTGGTTTTAAGGCCCCCCTGCTTACTTCTGTCGAGATAGTCACGCACATGATGTATAGACGCACTGTATAAAATAAAGGGACCACAGGGCATGGCCTAGGGTCATTTAACCTCCATCACGAGTGTGTCCATTTATCTATTGCGATCATTGGTCACCGAGCTAGGCCTCACCCCCTCCCAGGCCATTACACTTACCCCACCACACAACAAATGACTTCCTGTTTGCACGACGGGCTATTCCAGGACATGACTGAATGGAAAAGTGAGAGCTGTTGAAAGGAGTTATATCTGGCAATTGGGCAAAACCCCCATCTTAACACCTCTAGATAAGAAAGTTATGGCTCTTGTGAGAAGCTGATATTTACTAGGTGAGGGCGTAGGGGTCTAAGCGGAGGGCCACGGAGGTACGAACAAACTCTGTGGCCCTCCGTGTAGCCCTGCTATGCCACCCACCTCTACACCACCCCTATATTAACAATGAATTTTAGTACTTAAAAGTAAATTAAAACCCCCTTACCTGTACTGCGGCGTCCTCGGGCGGCCCTCTTCCTCTTCGTCGCCATTGTTTTTAATCCTTGAGAAAACTGTAAATGTGTGTGTGCCCCTCACATGTGCATTTCTCACAAGAAATTGCATGCGCGGCAGGGCATGCAGTTTTTGCAAGGATTAGAAGAAATGGCGACAAAGAGGAGGAGGGCAGCCCGGTGACGCCGCAGTACTGATACGTGGGTTTTAATGTTCTTTTAAGTACTAGAATTCATTTTTAATATAGGGAGAGTGGAGGCGGGGGCTGGCTAACTCTGCTATGCTGCAGAGTCTGCGGAGATGTGCCTTCTCCCCGTTCTCCGCCCAGTGCTAATGTTCATCATGAATAAGGTCACAACCAGCAACAGAACATTTTGCAATTCTTCACCTCCTGGTTAAAAATGTCAAAACTTCAGATAAAAACCTAAACTTTCAAGAGAAACACAACCTCCATGGTGTGTCTGTAAGGAGGTAAAAGGGCATCAAACCTAATAGAAGTCTGCCAGTAGGGGGCACCATTCGGTTTAAAGCAACAACGTTCCCAAATTGTTGCCTCATCATTGGCTTAAGAAGGTATGTCACATCTATCCCTACACCTTATGAGTCCTCCAGAGTTTAAATATTTCCCTGGCTCAGCTCAGGATCAGAGCCCAGGTCTTGCTTTAACCTGCTGTGCTCAGTTAATTACATTATCTCCAGCAGCAGGAACAAAGGGGACCACACACAAAAGGAGCAATTAGCGGTACTTCTCCCAGCTCCTGATGGGGAATGATCTGTATCAATCACCCAGCTGTCACACTATACCAGAGATGGGCCTGCACAAGCCCACTGAACAAAGGAGAGTGCCAATACAATTGGACCCAACCAACCAGGAGGGAGGGGGGCTCTCTTTGAAATTCCAGTGTGCAAGTCCCTGTCAGTGATGTCAGCAAGGGGTAGAACTGAGACCACAGGAGCTGATTTGACCAGTGGATCCTGGATGACTCCATCTTAGACAGTCCCAGTATGCTATGCTGGAGGGTGGGTCAGGGGGGAAAGGTGATGTTCACCATAGGATTGGTCAGGGGTGCCTGTCTTCTGGAACCTTACTCTCCCCTTTTAAAAACCCTTGGACAAGTGGAAGACTTTCTCTTACCTGTGCACTTTTCTACACTTCGCTGCTGCCTCCTGGTACCTCCATGTAGTACTGGAAGAAGGAACCCCTTGATCCTCACTCAGGACTATGGACTCTGCCCAGTTGACTCCAGGACCAGTGTGTCTTCCCAAGGACCATTTGGGTTTAAGCCCTGGACTTTTCTGCACCCAGAAGCAAAGCTCAAGAGGACATCTGGCATGGGGAACCAGGAAGACCAGCTTGTTTAGGACTGCACCACTCTGGAGGATTGCTGCAACTGCTTCTGGTGGACTGGACTGACCAGCAGGATTAAAATGAGCTGAGGATCATCCATAGTGGCCCAGTGGGGTTTGAGTTATGGCATTTTAAAGTTTGGTGATCTTTGATCACTTACTGCCACCGAGCGCATTGTGCTCTGCAGCAAGACTGGTGAAATTTTCCCCTGAGGTGGTTCAGGGGCCAGTGGATAGCGCCAAGAAGTTGCGTGATTTATTGAGGGGGGGTGTTTTGCACCCTCCCTGCTCCTTAATCTCACCTGGAGACCCCATCCACCAAGTGGATTTTTGATTAGGGGGCCAGGACCCCATCTCCAGACCACTGAGTGCTGCCTGATGTGGGAAAGCACTGTTGCACTTGTTCGTAGTTGTGAACTGTGGGGAGAGTGCCGTGGCTCTCCCCTGTAAGGGAAATGAGTCCCAGGACCCCATCCCTAGGCCCCGGTGACTTGCTGCTGACTCCCATGGCAGCACGCTGGAGTGCTGCCAGCGTGGGGAGCAGGAAAAGGCAGCTGGGAGTGGGCTCCCCAACCTGGCCTCCATTGAGGGAATCATGCATGGGATGCCTGAGTGGGACAAGGCACCACACCAGCAAATGTTTATGCAGCGCGATGCAGCTATGAAAATGAAAAAATACAGAAGGAAACCTGAAGTAGCTCTCCCCATGATCAGCCATAGAGCAGCTTCTATGCAGTTCACCTTCTCTCAAAATATTGCCCCAAAATGCCTTGTGGGGCCATGTATATTTGGAAATATTTTGACCCATATCTTCCTTTGTGGTGGTCACAGGATGACGGGACCACCACCAACCAGCTCAGCAGTATCTCACCTTTCTCCTCAATGGATCTCCAGAGTCCTCTCACTGAGTTGTGGGGCTTCAAAATGATCATCTCCCCTGGATTCCCTTCATGTTTTCAGGCACTCCCATGGCAGTAGCTTTCGCTCTGCAACCAGGAGTTTTATGCCCTCTTGGGGGCATATGGATGGCGACATTCAAGAGGGGTGGGAAAGCCCAAAGATGGTTAAATGCACGATTGATATTAATGTGCCCTCTAGGGGCTTTGTGTATGGTTGCAATGCCATTTTATCCTAATGTGATACTCTCTAGGGACTGTTTTCGTAATTGCAGATTGATAGCGTAAAATGTATAAGAAATACACAGAAAGAAACAAAAGTTTTAATAAGGGTCTAAGGGCAGGATTAACAACCTACATACAGACACGTGCCCCAATAATACGTCATAACAACAAAGGATGTCTGAGGGTCAAAAGGAAAGAAGGGGTTCAAATGTGTATACAAAATTGTGGAAAAACTAGAGATGACAAAGAAATGGTGATAGTGCAAATGTGTGACAAAAAGCACTACATTCCTTACGTTGGGAAAAAGTACCCATCAGTTCCCGCTCGGTACCGCCCTTGTCATCATATGGGCTCTCCGTAACCCAGGAGAGAGTGCTGCCCGTCACCAGATGTTACTGTGACGGACAATCAACTCAGGATGAATATGTGATAGTGTATCAGATGTCAGTGAAAGGGGTAACTGAATTGCAGTGCAAAAGTGTGAAGTGAAAAAATTTGAGATATTATACAATTGGATAGAAATGAGTAGAGGTTAGTAATTTTAATGGTTTCTTTCAATTCTCCCAATATTAAAAACAGTATTGTGTGCCAACAGATTTAACAAAATATCTGTTTGCAGGATGTCAACATGTTTCAGCATACGTGGCAAAAAGACGCACCACTGCTTTCTTCAGGACCAGTATGTTAATGCTACTGCAATAATAAAAGAATTATATCACCTGTATACCACCTGTATGTTTCAGGTCATACTCAATATCCTCCAAAACACTGAAGAAACGTTGCGCCCAAACAGGAAACACAAAGAACCACAAGGGAAGGGAAAAGGACAAACATTACTATGCTGTCAAAACACATAATACATTTAGTTCAGTGTGCCACTGGAGTATGGTGCAATATCCCATTACACAAGTGAAATAATTTGCTTACCTAGTAGGTAAGAGAATGATACATCACCCCACCTGGCTGCAGCTCAGGCGAGTGGAGCACCGCTCTAGTTGAAAGACAAAACATAACAAACATACATTCACAAGCTCGCTAGTATATTAATTACAAACAGTGGTTTTTCAAAGCGATCTCTGATTCATAAGATCGCATTGATTTGTTAGATTTTGTCACGCGTCTCTATTGCGCATTCTATTATGTTGGTTGTCACTACCGGCAACTGGCAACATGAATCACTTGTTTATTGCCGAGATGTTATAATGCCGGCTGATGATAATGGTAAACCATGCGCTAGAAGATAGGGGCATAGTCAAGAAAGATTGTGTCATCACACAATCAAGGGGTCATTTGATCGGGTCATGTCTAATGAATGTATATATATATATATATACATATCCATCTCGTTTGATATTCATTTAGTTGGTCAGTGGTTAATGGTGTCATTTGATCGCGTCATGTCTAATAAATGTATATATATATATATACATATCCATCTCGTTTGATATTATTTTGGTTGGTCAGTGGTTAATGATGGTTGAGAGCTAACACGAAAAACGGCACAACCCCCCATGAGAGGGTAAATGCTTGAAAAGTGCCCATCTGGTATTAATAGTAAATGTTAACCAAGAATAATTTCAGCGAAATGGGAAAAATCCCAGAGAATATTAAAGTGCCGCCACCGGTATCAATAGTCACCTAATTATGCCACTAACCTGTCCGTCGGTACACCGAAGCGTCCCTCTGAGCAATCTGGGGGGGCGCCGGTGTATGCATGGTCGCCATTTTTGTTTTGCCAAATCACAAAGTCACGTGTTGGGAAGCGTCACGTGACATTGAACTACCAAACTTTCAAATCTTAATGGGAGTTGTAATTTTCAAGTTGAGGTTCCGTAAAAATTATTACGATGTTCTGGGCATTACCGAATATGGACGAGTTTGGTATCTACGAACCGTAAATGGCGAGTTCGGCAAGTGTGTGTATTTTAGCTACGCTACCTGCCAGGGTTCGTCTAAAATTACGCGTTCTTCATCTGAACCCTCGGGTTCCATTTTAGATACGGCATCCATTTTGTTTCTTGCCCTCACGTAGTCAGCGAGCAGGTAACTGTTCGCCCCTTGACCCTCTAGTTCCCAAGCCTTGCGGAAGACGCATATTCCTTTCATGCGTCTTTATGGCCGGAGGAATGACACAGCGAAGGCAGATGACCCAGCTTGAGGGTAATCTGGTTGTACCGGTCTATTGTGACAGCCTTGCAGGAGATGGGATCCAACTCTTTGATCCTACGATCATGCTTCCGATATTACCCCCACACTCTTTTCTCTACACGTGTCTGACTTCCTTGCAGCTGCTCTTGTCTCTTCTTCTTTGTCATTTACAACTCTAATGGGTGTGCCTAATGGTGGGAAGATGTACTTTTACAGTTGGGAACCGGCATGGCTATTGTAATTATGTTCCGGGATTCTGAACACATGAAAGCGACCCTTTTGAAGTCTACTGTGGGAACCGGATTGTAATCTTTTGTCCACATGTTATGCAATGGCAACATTCTGTATAAAAGAGAGCGACCTACAAACACAATTTGAAGCAGACTCGCAGAACCTACATGTCCATGTACTTCTTATGACTCTTGTTTCCCTGCAGTAATAAAAGCTGATCTTTGACGCCGAAGGAAGTGTCCCGTGTCTCTGTAGTTTGTGCGCCGAAACAGGTATCCCATGAAGGTTATAGGTGTTGTTCCCTGGCACCGCTGGTTCTGTTAAAAGTCCAGTCCTTCAGTTGGCGCCCAACGTGGGGCGACTTCAGCGGTACCGGTCCAAAGCCTGATGATCGTGAGGAACTTCGTGTGAAATCTCCGAGGGAAGGTGCACCCCGCTTCATCGATCCTGTTGTCGAAATAAGTGGCCCGAAGTTTTTCCCTGCGAAGATTCCCGCCTCCTGACGGCTGCGACGGACCGATGCCCTGACTGTCGACCTGTCTTCGACGCCCGGCGCAGACCTTACGTACAAGCGAGACGATAGACGGGCCTTCCTGGTGACGCCATTGAAGTTCTGAGTTAAGTATTTGTGGGTCACTCCCAGTCCTTAGTGGTTGTTCTAGCTTCTCGAAAGCTTTGTTGTAGCCTTTAAGGCTTTGTTGTAATAGCTCACTGAGCTTTGTTATAGCCTCCTCAGGCTTTGTTGTTAGCTCTCCGAGCTTTGTGGTAGCCTTAAGGCTTTGTTGTATTGCATGGTTCCATTGCATTTGTGGTTCTTAGTATTGGTTCTTAGTATTATTTGACAGTTGCAATTGCCAAAAACCGAGGGTTTTGACTTACACGAGGTTTAATTACTTCGGTAATCCTTGAAGTTTGATACTAGGTTAGTGTGCACGATGCCTAGCCATAGTGGTTTGTTTCGTATTTTCCAATGTTGCGCATACCTCCAGTTGGAACTCCGATACATGATCTTTATAGTCGACATGGGGTGGGTCCTATAATATATAATGATTACTGGGTCCGCTATACAAAGAAAGACGGTGACCTTAGATTGCCACCACATGGAACTTTTGAACTTTCGATTTTAGATAATCTTGAGGCTAAATTTTTTTTAAAGAAAGCTAGGCCAGCTATGTTTGATTCCTTTCGGATATGGCGTAAAGAGGCCAAGCAGAAAGAAATCAAACAACTTAAAAAGGATCAAAAACAAGGGTTCGTTCCGATAATGCAAACTATACGAGAATGTAAACAGGAAAAAGAAGAAAAGGAAATGGAAATCTCTACTAGATTGCATCACATGAAAATAGATAAATGTTATCCGGTTTCACCGACTAGTCTAGAGAAGAAAGGAGAAGATTCGAAAGAGGATTCCTTGTTATCGTATTTAATGAAATCACCACCTCCTTATGTACAGGGTGCTACTGCTCCTGTAGCTCCTCTTGTTGCTCCAGCGGCTGCGGGTCAGCCCGTTGTCAACCCTACGTTTGTTCCACCACCTGTCCTTGTTCCTACTGCCCCTGTACCTGTACCTTCGCAGACTGTTGTTTCTGCTACTCCGACTACCTTGTCCGTTCCTACTATGCCTTCCTTCACCTCCAGTGTTGTTGCCCCTGTTTTTCTTTCTCCTTCTGTTCGTAAGCGTGTTCCTAACTCTGTTGCTACCCTTTATTCGCCACTTTCTGGTTCGTTATTCCCGTCTGATTTATCTGAAACTCCTCAAAGACGGAGTCAGATCCCTAGTGGTAGGGAGAAAGAGACGTTAGTAACCATGGCACATAGGTGGATAAGACATCCAGCTAACTACACTCCTCGTGTGGTCTTTGACACGTTTTCTCAGTTTAATGAGCCTACGCAGAGATTCGTGTTTGAAGAGATGTGTAACTTTTTGAGGGAAGAATGGTATAACGATGATGTAGATAATGTACCGCCCGACATAATTGAACTCCAGAGTCACTTTTCGAACGGTATGATCGTAGGTGAAGATGTACGACGTGCCGTGGAACGCTTGTTAGCAGTTAGGTCCATAGCGCATTCTCGGGTGTCATTAGATGATACCACTGAGAATTGGAAAGCGGCTCCTGGTCAGTATCCTATGAGAGAGGTTCCGCCACTTTGGGTGCCTGGTGACCCTGGTGCTGCCCCTCCGGTTTTACCGCATTTTCGAAGAGTGTGGATACACCTACCATGGAAACGATCGGAAGTTTTGCAAGTGAAGCAATCCTTGCCCGATCCACGTAAAAATCCGGCTGGTTATTATAAGGAGTTATCCCAACTGGTGGAAGCTTCTGTTATGAACCTTGCCGACATCGACATGTTGTTCGGTAATGTTGTACCGCAACCAGTTTGGGCGAAAATTCGTCAAGCCAACCACGCAATTGAGCTAGGGGGTGATTGGGCTGCACTGCTAGCGGCTGATGCATTACAAGTTGGTGGGGCTAAGCCTGAACAGCTGATTTTGGATTTGCCTCAGAAAATCATTACGCTCATGAAAACTCTCATGCCAGCGATGAAGGTGAATTGGGATAAGTTATCAGCTTGTAAGCAAAAGAAAGACGAGAGTGTCTCGGATTTCTTCACTAGGTTTGAGGAAGCGTTTGTCGACCACAGCGGCCAGGACATGGGCGCTGAGGGAGGCCAGCGGTTATTTGTTGACAAATTCGTGTCGAATTTGTTGCCTGAGTTAAGCAACAAATTGAAGAATTCAGAGAGTGCGTGGGCGGTTTCAACCACTGCGCAGATACTAGCAACGGCCCAATATTATGAGAATAGGGGAAAGGAAGAAAGTGATCGTGTGGAAAAGAAAACGAAGGAGCTCAAAACGAAGGTTTTGTTGCAGCAAGCATATCCTCCACGATCAAACCAAAATGATTCACAACAGCAGTATCGACCACGAGCACAGCCCGATAGGATGCAGCCGCGCTCTGATAACTTTGATTATAGATCTTCACTTGGGTATAATCAGTGCGCATATTGTAGGAAAGAGGGACACATAAAATATGATTGTCTTGCCTTACGGGACCGTCTGAATGGTATGTCGACACGAGGAAACCGTGGTGGTGGTCCTCAACAGGCATCACGAGGTAGAGGTCGTGGTTCATCCCAAAATCAGATTGATCGCCATCAAAATCAATCGGATGCGAATAATTGCTTTGACCAGCGAAACGCGGGGTCAGTTCGATCTGCACAATATAATGTGGACGATTATTTCGTAGAACATGAGACTGTTGCAAACGACCATTACTAGGACAGCCAACGACAAAGAGAGGGAGTAGTGTCAGTTTCGGTCGATCAGAGTGGGCCTTACGTTGCAGTGGCTACATCGGGTGTAGTTGAGCCTTTTCTGTTAGACACTGGTGCGACGAAAAGTTCCATCATGCATTCGAAACTCCCTGGCGCACCTTTGTCTGGCTTAACAAACGTTTCCGTTGGATTCTCCGGCGCCCCTGTTAGCAACCCAGTCTCTAGTCCTTTGCCCCTTATGATTGGACCTCGTGAGCTAACGGCTCCACTGATTCTATCTACAGGTTGTGGTGAGAATCTTTTGGGCCTGGATTTGTTGAAACGACTATATGCAACATTGTATTGTTCCCCCGAAGGAGTGGAGCTTACGTTGGGACGGAGAGTAATCTCTCCCATGTATTTGTCGGTCGATAAATTCCCACCGGAATTAAGTTCCCTCCCTGCGTCCCTATGGGCCACAGGTCCCAACGATGTGGGCCTGTTAGACATTCCACCTTATGTGATTCAATTGAAACCAAATGTGCGATTACCACGTTTACCTCAATATCGTATCTCTCTTGATGGAGAACGAGCGCTGTTAGCGATTGTTCATGATCTAATTGGAAAGGGTGTTGTTGAAGAAACTCGTGGAAACGTGTGTAATAGCCCTGTATTGCCTATTCTGAAACGAACTGACCCAACTAAACCTCCTGTGTATCGTTTCGTAATAGATTTGAGAGAGGTAAATAAAATAGTGATTCCACAATTTCCTGTGGTTCCCGATATAACAGCATTACTAACAATGATTCCGGCATCTGCCTCCTGGTTCACAGTAATCGATCTAAAGAATGCTTTCTTTAGTATCCCGATTGCAGAGGAAAGCAGAGACCTATTTGGATTCTCATTAGGTGGTCGCAGTTTTAGGCTAAAACGCGCTCCACAGGGCTACTGTGAGAGTCCGTCAATCTACAGCCAAGCACTTAAAGGTCAGCTTGATGCCTTTGTTTTACCGACGGGCGCGGCTTTGATACAATACGTTGACGATCTTTTAGTGGCAGCTGATACAGAAGCTATTTGCAAAACGGCTACAGTATCATTATTGCATTATCTACATGACTTACATCACAAGGTATCGCCTTCAAAGCTACAGTATTGTTGTCAAGAAGTTACCTATTTAGGTCACTTATTGTCAAGAGAAGGGAGAAGGTTGACCCCAGAGAGAATTGCAGCGATTACCCGAATGACTGTGCCAAAAACCCAGAGAGATGTTCGCGCCTTTTTAGGTATTACTTCCTATTGTAGACAATGGATTCCAAATTTTTCGTTGTTAGCGAAACCATTGATAGCTCTTACGTGCAAAGATATTCCATCCCCATTGCCTTGGTCTGAAGAGTGTCAGAAAAGTTTTTCGGAATTGCGTGATGCGTTGTGTTCGGCTCCTGTGTTGGGTACTCCTGACTACAGTAAGCCGTTTACACTATATGTTCACGAGAGGGATGGTTGTGCGTTGAGTGTTCTGACACAACCTTTTGGTGGCAAACAACGCCCATGTGCCTATTTTTCTTCGACTTTAGACCCAGTAGCAAGAGCCTTGCCGAGTTGTTTAAGGTCTACAGCGGCAGCTGCGGCGTCCATTCGACAGTCCGCAGGTCTAGTCATGGATAATATGCTTACGGTAATGGTTCCGCATGCAGTTGACACTCTATTGAATCGAACGAAAACTCAACATCTGACGAGCGCAAGATTGTCTGGATATGAGTTGACGTTGCTGGCCAGTCACATACGGATAAAACGATGTAATGTGTTGAATCCAGCAACATTGCTGCCGATCGACACAGAATCAAGTGGTGAAGCAGTACATGACTGCTATCTCAGAACTGAGGAGGAAACTAAGGGTCGTATTGACCTAAAAGATACTCCATTGACAGATCCCGATGGTACTTTGTATGTGGATGGTTCCTGTTTTAAGTTGCCGAACGGTGATGTGACAACTGCGTATGCTGTAGTAACATTGAGAACGATTGTGGAAAGCGCAAGATTAAGTCAGAATTCGGCTCAGGCTGCCGAGTTAATCGCATTGACGAGAGCGTGTGTGTTGTCTAAAGATAAACGGGTGAATGTGTTTACAGATAGCCAGTATGCGTTTGGTGTGGCACATAGTTTTGGACGACTGTGGAGAGAGAGAGGATTCCTTACGTCGCATGGCACGAAGATTCAACATGGTCAGCTTGTAAATGATCTTTTAGATGCACTCACATTGCCTAAACAAGTGGCCATAGTCAAATGTAGCGCACATCAGAAAGTAACAGATGATGTGGGTCGTGGTAATGCGTTTGCGGATGAAACGGCTAAAGAGACAGCTAAAGATTTGACAAATAGAATGTATGTTACGAGCTCAGTGAGATGGCCAACAGAGAATGGTATGTGTGAAGACACAATTGAGAGTGTGAAGGGAATACAGAATGAAGCCACTGAGACGGAAAGGACTAAATGGAAAGAGAGCACGGGAAGATTGGATGAGAATGGATGTTGGGTTGATTTATCAGAGAAGCAGAGATGGATGTTACCGGATGCATATGTGCTCGCTGTTGTTACAATGGCTCATGGTATGGCGCACATCAACACGAAAGGCATATGCAAGTTGTTGTCTCATGTATGGAAGAATGATGGGATTACTAAGTGTGCAGAGCGAGTGGTTAAGAATTGTATGGTGTGTTTGATGCACAATCCTGGTAAGGGCACCCCCACTCCACCTGGCCATTTTGCCCCTCCTACGTACCCTTTCGAAGTTATTCAGTTGGACTTTATCCACATGGAGAGATGTAATAATTTAAAGTTTGTTTTGGTTGTGGTGTGTGCATTCTCTAGGTGGATTGAGGCCTTCCCCCTTAAGGATAATACGGCTTTATCCACGGCAAAAATTTTGCTCAAAGAGTATTTTCCCCGCTACGGAATGCCTCGGGTCGTATGGTCGGACAACGGAAGTGAGTTTGTTGGGAGTGTGATGAAGAGTGTGTGTCGCGGTTTAGGGATAGTACAAAAATTTCATAGTGCAAATCATCCACAATCAGCAGGCTTGGTGGAAGGATATAATGGCACTCTAAAACTGAAATTGGCTAAAATTCAGGCAACAACTGGTTTATCATGGCCCGACGCTTTGCCTCTGGCTCTCCTGTCGACCAGGGCAACTGTACACTCTCGAGTAGGGCTCAGCCCATATGAGATTGTGTTCGGCCGTCCTGCTAATATATGGGGAGTCCCAAGACCTAAAGAGTTTGATAGAATCGAATACCCTATGTTGATTGATTATCTCTATGATCTGACTGCTAAATTAAGTTTGATTCATCAACAGGTCTTTGAGTCTCTGCCGTCACAAACAGAGGGTCCTGGTCATCGGCTCCAACCAGGGGACTGGATCCTTGTCTGGAACTACGGACGAAAACGAAACCTTGAACCAAGATTTGTGGGCCCGTTTCAGGTACAGCTGGCTACGAGGACGGCGGTTCGACTACACAGACGCCGGAACTGGGTACACGCTACCCACACCAAAAGAGTCCCGCTTCCTTTGCCGTCGGACACCTGGATGAGAAGAGGTCTTTCTTCATCTGAGACCGACACTCCACAACGTTTCGTTCCATTCAGCGAAGCTCGGCTTATATCTGACACCGTTGTTGATTCCCCTCAAACAATTTCCTCCACGTCAACCTTGGAAAATTTGACTGTTGAACAATCACCTGAACAATTGAACACTCCTTTGCCGTCCAATCCACTGTTTGAAGATCAGACTCACCCTGGAAGTAGCCGATATTTTCTTCGTCCACGAACAAGCCACAAATAAAAAGATTTTTTTTTCTAGGTTCTACATTGCTCTGAAAACAGTGGACATTATATATTGTGTATCTTTTTCTTTTTTCGTACAGCCAAGAACATTATTTAGCTAGAACCTATCATCCAGGTTGACCGTAAGGCCGTGCGGGTACTTCCTTCTGTTTAGCAGCTATCGACACAAGGTCGGTTTCTATTATCAATTTCTGGGAACTCCTGGGAATTGATAACCACTACTCAGAACGAAGTGCGTCAAGAACGGCGCGGACGGTCGTTAGGGGATGGAATCATCATTGTCTGAGCTGTCGAAAAGAGAGGAAATTTTGGCGCAAAGATCTGCATTGCATAAAATATTTCATACGAAATGGTTTTTGTTACAGGTGGTCATACTGTTCCTGACTATATCTATGTTGCTGGTGGGGGGAGTATATTACGGGTCCCAATTCTTATTGTCTTCTGCTACATCTACTCTCCCATCTCGTGATCTATATTTAGTTTCTACTGTCTCTCCACATTCCTTTTATCTTCTGCCTCAACACGAACAAGTCAGACGTGCGGAATTCAGAAACAACTCTTTTATTCAACTCTTGCATCAGCATCAGTTAGTGGTAAACACTACCAACTGTTGGGTGTGTGGGTTAATGCCACATACCATGGATAAGGGTATTCCGTACTTAGTTCTGCCTTATAGTGCACAAGGGTCAGCTCGAGCATTACAAACTATGTTCCGTAGCGCACTAGATTCCTACCCCCATCGAGAACCACGCTCAGCAAACTCTGGTCCTGGCCCGTACCACAAGACTCTGGCGAGAGCTATTGCAGACTTAGATAGAGATATTTTTGACGCATCGCTCATCCCAGAGGAAGAGGTGCGAGCATATAAGGAACTAAGTGAGGCTGAGTACAGCTTATCAGTGGGTGAGAGGCAGCTTAAAAGCTCGCCACCGATATGGATTGTACCTCACCTTGGTAATTTCTGCTTGAAAGGTCTTGGTCGAAATCCGAGAGCTCAGTTTGGGGAGAGTGCTTGTACCGAGACGTATGTCTTACCGACGCTCTCCTCCCCTGTCTTCCTGCCTGCCAAGGGTACTTACTTTGTATGTTATGATCGAGCCTATACGTGGTTACCTCATGACTTCTCGGGTACCTGCTATATTGCAAATCTTTTGCCTCCGACTTTCACTGTGGCCTCGGATTATCACAGAAATAGAATTGTGAGAGGTGTGGTTAGCAAAGAAGATACTTCCGGACAAGAAGCGGGAGACTTCTTTAAGGGTTTCCTACCGTTCTGGGGACCGATGGTTAATAGCAGGAACTTGAGGCAGTTAACTCGTGTAGTAGAATCAACTGCCAACATAACTGCAAATGCCCTTGGTAATTTGACAGCCGAACTCCAGGCGGATAGACTAATGACGTTGCAGAACCGTATGGTTTTAGATATCGTTCTAGCAGATAGAGGTGGGGTTTGTAAAGTCATCCATTCGAGCTGCTGCGTATTCATACCTGATAACGCTCCAACGGTTTATCAAGCCATCTCTAAGTTGCACAAAATTTCGGAGTCCATACACGTGGACGAAGGAAATTGGACGCTTCTGGGATGGTTTTGGGGTCTGATATCGACTTGGGGTTGGAAGATTCTGATGATCATAGGGGTTGTTGTGACATTTCTGTTCTCATGTTGTCTTTGTGTGCAATGTGGTCCTACCTTATGTGGCCTTTGTGCTACGACGTGTATAAGACAGCCTGTTGTCACCAAAGAGGCATTGAAGGATAGAATAATGTATCAACAACATCTGGATGATCTGATGAGTATCGAAATCGATTATGATTCCGACTAGTGCTTGCCTACGTGAGGGCAAAAGGACCATCAGAGGTTCCTTAAAAATTATTACGATGTTCTGGGCATTACCGAATATGGACGAGTTTGGTATCTACGAACCGTAAATGGCGAGTTCGGCAAGTGTGTGTATTTTAGCTACGCTACCTGCCAGGGTTCGTCTAAAATTACGCGTTCTTCATCTGAACCCTCGGGTTCCATTTTAGATACGGCATCCATTTTGTTTCTTGCCCTCACGTAGTCAGCGAGCAGGTAACTGTTCGCCCCTTGACCCTCTAGTTCCCAAGCCTTGCGGAAGACGCATATTCCTTTCATGCGTCTTTATGGCCGGAGGAATGACACAGCGAAGGCAGATGACCCAGCTTGAGGGTAATCTGGTTGTACCGGTCTATTGTGACAGCCTTGCAGGAGATGGGATCCAACTCTTTGATCCTACGATCATGCTTCCGATATTACCCCCACACTCTTTTCTCTACACGTGTCTGACTTCCTTGCAGCTGCTCTTGTCTCTTCTTCTTTGTCATTTACAACTCTAATGGGTGTGCCTAATGGTGGGAAGATGTACTTTTACAGTTGGGAACCGGCATGGCTATTGTAATTATGTTCCGGGATTCTGAACACATGAAAGCGACCCTTTTGAAGTCTACTGTGGGAACCGGATTGTAATCTTTTGTCCACATGTTATGCAATGGCAACATTCTGTATAAAAGAGAGCGACCTACAAACACAATTTGAAGCAGACTCGCAGAACCTACATGTCCATGTACTTCTTATGACTCTTGTTTCCCTGCAGTAATAAAAGCTGATCTTTGACGCCGAAGGAAGTGTCCCGTGTCTCTGTAGTTTGTGCGCCGAAACAGGTATCCCATGAAGGTTATAGGTGTTGTTCCCTGGCACCGCTGGTTCTGTTAAAAGTCCAGTCCTTCAAAGTGAACCCAGCCACCGCCAAAGCAAGCTTCCAGGAAGTGATGAAAGAAGTAGCAGACTGGATGAAGCACAGCCGCCTTAAATTCAACTCGGACAAGATGGAGGTCCTTATCCTCGGACAATCCCCCTCGGCATGGGACAACTCTTGGTGGCCCCAGACCCTGGGTTCCGCACCAACACCCACTGACCACGCACGCAACCTAGGCTTCATCCTCGACTCATCGCTCACAATGACCAAACAAGTCAACGCCGTCTCCTCATCTTGCTTCAACACCCTACGCATGCTCCGAAAGATCTTCCGCTGGATTCCCACCAAAACCAGAAGATCAGTAACCCAGGCCCTCGTCACCAGCCGACTGGACAACGGCAACGCCCTCTACGCCGGAACAACCGCCAAACTCCAGAACCCACTGACCACGCACGCAACCTAGGCTTCATCCTCGACTCATCGCTCACAATGACCAAACAAGTCAACGCCGTCTCCTCATCTTGCTTCAACACCCTACACATGCTCCGAAAGATCTTCCGCTGGATTCCCACCAAAACCAGAAGATCAGTAACCCAGGCCCTCGTCACCAGCCGACTGGACAACGGGAACGCCCTCTACGCCGGAACAACCGCCAAACTCCAGAACCGTCTCCAACGCATACAAAACGCCTGCGCACGACTCATCCTCAACATCCCCAGACGCGGCCACATCTCTCCCCACCTGAGAAACCTCCACTGGCTCCTCGTCAGCAAGAGAATCATGTTCAGACTACTCACCCACGCACACAAAGCACTCCACAACATGGGCCCAGTATACCTCAACAACCGACTCAAGTTCTACGTCCCCACCCGCCAGCTCCGCTCCACCAAACTCGCACTCGCCGTCGTCCCGCGGATCCGCAGAGCAACCACAGGAGGAAGATCTTTCTCCTACCTTGCAGCAAAGACCTGGAACTCCCTCCCCATGCACCTACGACTGACCCAGGACCACCTCAGCTTCAGGAGGCACCTCAAGACCTGGCTCTTCGAGCAGTAGCAGCACCCCACCTCCCAGCGCCTTGAGACCCTAACGGGTGAGTAGCGCCCTCTATAAATTCCATGATTAATTGATTGATTGATTAATGTTTCAGGACTATGTTCAATTGTCAACAATCATGCTTTATTTAAACGTGCGATGCCAATCGTGGCATACTTAAAAATGGTGTTCTTATAAGCGATTAGAAACTGTGATCGTTTAATCGTTTGGAAAACGTCATATGACATTGAACTACCAAACTTCCAAACCTTGATGGGAGTGGTAGTTTTCAAATGAAAACCCATGTTTCAGGGCTATGTTCAATTGTCAACAATCACGCTTTATTTAAACATGCGATGCCAATCGTGGCATACTTAAAATGGTTAGAAACTGTGATCGTTTGACGCAAGGTGTTGAAAATGGCAATGTATGTGTACATAAGAGGCGTTCATTTGTGTTCACTGTACCTCTTGTCGTAAGCAGAATGGACCTTGCAAAAAACTCACTGTGTTACCCCGCCAGCATAGACCCATGCACACATATATACAACAGCCATTTTAGGTACCGTGGTCTCTCTGTTTGCGATCGATCACCAGCGCCCTTCCCTGACCCTGCAAGCTTCCCCATACACCCTGACTGCCCCCGCTCTCACATGCACAAGTCATGAGCCCTCCCCTCCCGCATGACTCTGTCTCTGAGAATCGCACCCCGCGCCTGACCAACACCTCCTTTCCCTCCATGAATACCCCTCCTTTGATGACCTCTTCCTCTGAACCTAATTGTCTACATGGACCGCTGGTCACCCCTTAGCCTGAGGATACAGTTTATTGCCCACTACTGTATGCACTCGCCTCTCTTAAAAAGAGCCACTATTGATCATGACCTCCCCACCCCCCGAGATTCGATCAGGAGCACACATTCCAAAGGAATCAGCAGAACACTCAGCTGCGTGACAGCCCCCTCCTATTGTATGGAGGATAAGGGCCCCTACTGTAGCCACGTGTTGGAATATCTTCGTACTTCACAATGTCTTGATTGTAATAAAGGATGCCTGTGTGCCACAAACCCGTGTATAAAAGACGAAGCCTCAGAGAAACTTGTTAGAGCACCTCCTGAAGACACCATGAGAGTGTCCGAAATGACATGCTCTCCTCATGAGAAATAAAAAACTCTGTTCTTGTCTTCCTGCCTTCAGCGCCCGTCTCTTTATTTGGTAAATATTCAAGATGGGAACTAAGAGTCGCCCTGCACCAGCAGCCTGGGCATCAGGTGCGATATGGGCTGACCTTTCCACAAAGGTTAAAAGAGATCAAAAGAAATCACAGCGCTTGGGGGTGATTGCAGAAACAGGCGTAAACTTGACAAAGACGGGTTACCAGTGATCGCCCATATTATCAAATGTTATTTACAACACGCATTGCAAATAATGGGAGCTTTAGTATTTCTGGTGAAAATGAGACCATTTGGAAATATGATCACATCGGACTGCAGAGAGTCACAAGCATGATGGAGCGTGCAGTCCTTAAATACAAGACGCGTTGGAGTATAGATGTTTTGGATTCAGATTTTGGATTTTATTAAATCAGCAAGTACCTATGTTTAAACCTGAACGGTATAATGGCAGCACTAGTCTTTTAATTGGTTTTGGATGAAGATTAAGGCATTATGTAGCTGTGTTTTGACCTTTATGGTGTAAACATACGCAGTGGTTGCATATCAATATGGTAACAAGTCAAGTACAGGTTGTCTATCAGGCAGTCTAGCTGTTAAATGTGGATAATGATATTAGTTCATATTGATATCTACATGGGAGTTCTATATCATCATTAGTGCCCATTGTATTTAACTCTTGCCATATGAAATAAGGAATGTCCGTCATACTGTATGTGTAACTAGTAATCTCATAATGACATCCATGGTATTTCTTCATTAAGGCCGTCTTTGTCACTGTTGTGATTACGCAATGACAGCTATAGTGTGCTCCATCTGCCAATGTACATATTTGTAAATTATTGCGTATTATTTAATAGTGTGTGTGTAATAAATGTACTTCTCCTTTTTCTAAAGAAAAAGTGCTGACTGGAAAATCATTTATTATTATTATTGTCTGCTGGTGATTACTGGCCCACAATTCCTCGCTTGATTAGGACTTGGGCTAATCCGCCTTACTACCCTGTGAGAGTTAAGTACTACAATGAGGTGCTTGGTTCAAAGTAAGGACAATTATGGACCTATTACTAATGAAGGCCACACAACTAGTAACCCAATTTACTAAAATTTTCATAAAATATGCCTATTTTAACTTTCTTGCAAATGTGTATGCACATATCAAGCTATATTTAAGGTAAACTTAGAAAAACATAATGAAACATTTGCTCCTAAATATGTTTTCCATAATTCCATGCAGAGTAAAATTAACAAATATGTATCATGGATGTACAGAATCAAATCAAGTTGTGAATCAGCAACCTCTTGTATAAATACATCTAAAAAGAGCTCTGTTGGAACAATAAAAGCAGAGGTGACTAAAAGGAAAACTTGAAATAGAAAGATAGGAAGGTGGGATGCATACCCACTCTAGAAAGGTAAAGCACAACATGAAAAAGAAAGGGGAAGGTGAAGGGTGACGAGCAGAGGGCACATGCTGGGAGGAACAAAGCAAAAGGAACAGGAAAGCTCATTGTGGGGCAGACTAATATTTCATAGATCTTGTGGAAGTTAGGCGATAGGAAGAGGGACTACTGCTATCAATATGCGGAAGGAAGGAAGATGCTGTGAGAAACACAGAGCAGGGCTTGAAGTTCAGTTGTAAAAGACAAAGGCATGCTGGGAACAACAAAGAGAATGGGATATTGTGGGAGGATGTGAAGGAAGCACACATACACTGGGCAGAATAAAATAAAGCTGTAAGGGTAAGAATTGTGTATCGTGGGCAGTTCCACAGAGAGGTGGCCTCAAAGCAGAACTTTCGAATCATAAAACAGTACCTTAAGTGAAAAACACATAAGGTCACAGAACATGTTGCAGTTAGAAGAGCATTAAATGAACCACAATAATCTCACAGAAACAGTAGCAATTAAAAAAAGACATTTTAATAAAAATCAGAAACAAATCATCACTGTCCTTCCAGAGTTAGACCACAGATTTCAACAAAGAGTGCAAATCCAAGCAAGCCTCTTTTTAGATACAATGTACCCACTCACAAAACATGTTTGACTGGTGCTACGTCATGTCCCAGTTGGTAATTGAGGGCAGTCCTTGGTGCAAACACCTTAGATCACGTTAGTGTGAAAACAGGCCTCTTGAGGTGGCAATGTGTGATATGAATGTCTAGGCTTGTTTGTGTGGCATTTTGTTGTGATAGTGATGTGTTGTGTTGACACACACACATATACTTACTTACACCCAGGCATTCAGATGCAGACATGCGCAAACACCCAGTCACAACACTCACTCACAAATACACATACATTCATACAAACATGCATGCACCAAACAGTCAATAAAAACACACTTACCTGCTGCAGCTCCCAGGAAGGGAAGTCTTGCAGGTGCCATGATGGTTGAAACTGCTGCCTCCCCTCATTGGCTGAGGGAGGCGGCACTTCCTACCTTATCACAGAGTAGGATGGGCTCAGAGAGACTGCTGACCCCACCCACTCTATGACGAGTTGTCAGTGAAGACACTCTGCCCTGGGCACTTTGTTGCTTAAAAGTGAAGCTACCAGGTCCAAGGCTCTCATAAGCTCTCCCCCTCATCACCAGGAGCAGGGCCTAGAGGACCTTTGCCAAGCCGAGGCAGTAACGTCCACAGGAGCTGTGACTCCCTCAGCCCAGCATAGTTCAGCTGAGGCAGCCAGGAGCCTGCACATTTAGCTCATGTATAGCTCCTAGCTCCCTGACTTGAAAATAAAGAGTGTCTGTCAGGCTGAACTTTGCTCAGCCTGACAGACACACTTTATGTCCAAAAGGTGCTGGCGGGCCCCTATTCCATTAAGGGTGAGCCACTGCTGCCCAAGGTGTTGCCACAGGACTCGTTTTCTTGTTTCCAGCCCTATCTGAGTAAAGTCACCATACGTAATGACCTTTCATCAAGGCTGCTGTATGCCGCATTGCAGACTACGAAGTGTGCCTCATCTATAGTTCACTTCATGCATCTTCCTACCACTACCATATACTTCCTGTCTCTTCTTGTTGGTCCTTATACATCCCAGCTGTATCTCTTTATTATTGTTTCTTATCTTCTATTAGTCAATTTTTCTCAATTTTTAGTCTTTCAGTCTTTTGGTCTGGGTTCAAATTCTGAAGATGAAAAATTAGTACTGGTCCTCAAAAATGAGTGCCCACCTGCATGCACGTGTACAATTTTAACATTCAGTATATCTAAAGTGAAGCTTTGTGAGCAACTTTGTTTTGTTACATAGAAACAATCTATATTCCAGTACAATGTTGCTAAGCTCTGCAACCATTTTCAACAACTGCTTCAGTAAAAGTTCCTGTTACAGGATTTTACCTAAACCTAAGAATCATAGTTTTAAATCCCTAGAGTTACATATACTAGGAGTTTATGGTCTTCATATTATAGTGCATAGTATGGAAAATGCCTCTTTTAACAAGATCACCCTCATTTGTTTGTACTGAGGATGCTCTTTTTTTGCGTCTGAGCTAACCAGGTCCCAGAGCATGTGCTCTGACCCGTAAAACATGTTGAGGTTAGCAATACAGCTAATTGGTATATTTAACTTGCCTGTAACTCCCTAGTACAGTACAAAGTGTAGGTAGGACGAATAAGTTAATGTCAGAACTGGGCTCCAGCACACATTGGGGCACCACCAGACAGAAGTGTACAAATGACTATAGACTCCTACTGTAGTCTGCCTTTTCAGATTTAAAACTGCAATTTCAAGCTACGAAAATAATCCCTTTTGACAGGCCTAAACCCTCCTTTTAAATATTCACAAGTCCCCCCTAAGTATAAATTATTGCAGTGTTTCCCAAACTGTGGGCAGTGGGTCACTAGCTTTTAGTGGGTCACAAAAATCAAAGCAATTAAGTAAAGATACCTTTAAATACTGCATTTGTCTTGTCAATTTTACTGGGTTTTAAAGAGAAAGTTCAAATGTCAGCCTATGTGGGGATTGGTGTTTACAAACTCTTCTAACTATGCAGTCAGAGGAAGAACAGTAAAGTGAATTATATGGTAATCTTACTAGTGTGCAAGGAGTGTGGAAGGAAAGGCTATTGGATGTAATTTATTTTTGTATTTCTGAATGAAATGGGATAAAAATAAAGATTTTAACAGGCTCAAAACCAGAAATGGGATGGAAACAAAGATTTTAAAAGGATCAAAACCAATCAAGACACTTTACTTGGTATACAAATGATGAATATTCACTTAAAACCTAATTTCCACACATCACTTGTGTGCAATATAGTTTATCAGTAAAACTGTATATCTGTGCAACTATAATGGCCATTTCATTGGACAATGTGCTGACTGTAAATGACAGTGCACTACCACAGAACACTTTATTTACATCAAAACATCACCCACCTCATGTCCATTAAAGCTAGGTGGATCTCAAAACCTTGTTGTTCTAAAATTGGGGCGTGGTTATAAACAAATTGGAAGCTATGCTTTAATGACCAATAGTGGTGGCTATTTAAAAGTGGGACATGTAAGAGTTTAATGTAAAACATGTCCTTACAGTGACAAGGCCTCACAACCTGTTTTCGCGGTAGATGGATAAGCTACTCCATTGGGAAGCACTGGGTTGTAATATTAAAATGAAAAAAGTTGTATCTGCTTAAAAACAGCTACAAAGTTCACTCTTGGACTTTTTGAATATTTATTACAAGCCCAATCCACTGGTAAAATCGGACTTGTACCAAATATTTTACAACGGGACTTTTCAAAAGTCATATCATACCAGCCTAAAGCCTTTAGAAGCCTATTTGCATGAGTTTCCAACTGTCACCTAGGAGCTGAATAGCCCCTTCGATGAGGTGTGAACTTGCTCTCAGAGCCTAGATAGAGGCTTCGTATGTGGAGAGGTGTTCTGTTTCTCTGTCAGGATGGTCAGGTGGGTAGTGCATAGAAATTAACTTCAAGGGGAGGGGGCATAATGTGTCACAGATAGATGTGGCTAGCACCTGGGTCTGCCCTCTCCTTCGTCCTTCTAGTGAGCCATCCACCAATAACAGTGAGAGAAGGGCTCCCCCCAGAACTGGTTTAGTGTTGCCAGAGTGGAGTAGCTGCTCCTTCCTTGGTCACACCTCTAGGATGGTCACAGTAGCTTACCACATAGGAAGAAAGGTTCTGCATATTGGATACAGGCAGAGAGGGGCTCTGTGGGATTGTTTGCAGTAAGGCACTGTTGGACTTGGTCCTATTTGCAGGGTCATCTCAGAACCTTTTGCCTTCCTCCGGTATTTACTTCTGACCTGTTGTTGGTGGTTTTATGACTGGGCACTTTATCACTGCTGTTCAGTGTTAAAGTGCATGTGTTCTCTATGGTAAACTTGGTAAGATTGGTCTACACCTGTTTGACATATTTAATGTACCTTGTACAGTGCTATCCCATATACCCAGGGCCAGTACATTAAATGCTACTGATAGCCTTTCAAACCTGTCTCAGGCCTCTGTCACTGCATGCGCAGTTTACTGCAACTGTGACGTGGCACATAAAATGGTTGCCACATCTGTAACTCCCCTTTTACTACATATCAGTCACCCCTAAGGTAAGCCCTAGCTATCCCTATGGGCAGGGTGCGGTGTAGGTAAAAGGTAGGATGTATCCCATAACTGTGTGGCATGTCCTGGTAGTGACAAACAGCCTATTTGGTTTCTCACTGCTGTGGGGTAGTTTGATCAAGTTTGGTATGTTTGGAAAAGTGGTGATAAATGCTGCATACTGGTGTTAGCAATTTATTATTATTACTGTTATAGAAATGCTGCTTTTAGAAGTAGGCATTTCTGTGTGCCATGTGTCTTTGTGCCTCCCTGATGTGTATTGACTGTCTGGTTCTGACTGACAGGGGGAGAGGGGATGTGCATTCGCTTTAGCCAGTCCCTGGGGGGATGGGGGGGTGAGGGCTGTCCTGCCCTGCCTGGGTGACTCAGCGCTAGGCTGAATAGGCCTGGTATGCATTTGGAGTGGTGGGAGGAGTAGCACTTGCACCTGAATAGGGCTGTGCCTGCCTTCCACAATGATGGCTCCGCCTGCCTGTGGTGTGTCTGGAGCCAGGGCCTACAATTTGAATGAGGAGTGTTGTACATTGTACATATATTTTTAATGGCCTCCAGTACTGGTTTGGACTGGCCTCAGATCTCTGTGCCAGCGGGAGAACAAACACATTTTGTACTATAAGTACTGGGGCTGTGACCCCGATGTCTGTTGAACTTTTTGAACTGCTTGAACTGGAACAGGAGACAATGCACTGACTGGATCTAGCCAGTAGGAACCGCCATTGGACTGGATTACTGAAGGACTGATCTGCTGCCTGTTAGGCTATGAGACGGCCTGTCTCTCTGACTATAGACCCCTTTGTGCTGGCCTGGCCTGCCACTCTTTGGTGGGTGCTACCTGTGTCTCTTCTCTACAGAGTGGGTGTAGTCACCTGTGCGCTTGGCCCAAGGGTGAGCCCAGTGCCTGTCCCCCATCTAATTTCTTGACGTACTGTTGTGTGGGGCACCAGCAAGTGCTTGGACAAGTGCGTGGGGAGTGTGGAATGTGGCCTGAAAGGCACTCCCCCTTGCCATGATTCTTGCCGCCAACAGAAGGGAGATGCCAGAAGCAAGAAAGCTGTGTTTCTCTGCCTGCAGATGGGCGTGAACAGTGCATGACACGACTGCCCAGGAGTCCTGGTTGCTCAGCAACCACCACAGAAGCAGCATCAGAGGATCTCTTTTGAAGAGATATGGCTTCACCTGTGGGCGGGGCCCCGTCAAGGAAGGAGATTCCACCCCGAGAAGAGTGGAGCTGGAAGACGTCGCTCCAGGCTTCCCCGCCCAATCGGGTCCAACTGGCATCCTCTTGTGGCCTGCCAGCATTTTTTGTTTGTTCCCGCAATGGTGAGCTGGATTGGCACAGCAACCATGTTACCAGGCTGCCGCTGCCCCTACTTCTGTTCAAGGGAGGCCGCCGAGTGTGTCTCCGGTTGCTGTGAGGTGGGGGCATTGCCAATTTTGAGGCAGTGCAGAGGGGGGGAGGTAAGGTGTCGGCTTCCCTCCCCAGTCGACTCCTAAACCGGGGAAGGTCCCCCATGAGGGAGATGCCGCTTGGGCCCACTGTTGGTCCCTGCCATCATTGGGCTGTCGCAATGGTCGTCAGCACCCCCACAGCATTCTTGCGTGGCTGCCGGTGGTCTCTTTCAGGTGAAGGGGGACGGAATGAGGTCTCTCTGCCTTAGCCTCCAGGCATTACTTTATTTTCAAATGCAGGACCCAAGGAGCACAGGAGCAAAGCCCTATCTGGTCACTGCGCCTCACCCGCCCTGATACTGAGATTACAATATGTGTTGTCTTGCCTTACAGTAACAGGGTACAGTTTATTATGTTAGGAAGTGGCCTGTAAGTGCAGTGATGGCGTTATGCCTAGGGTGGGCATGATACACTTATAATGTGTGCACTCTACTAGTCTTTACAATAGTACACTGTGGATAATGTGTATTCCATGGCCCTGCTTATGATTCATGTGTCACACTGTGCAGTTACCCCTAAGAGGGACATGATGTGCTTATGGAATTCCATGCTGTGTGCACAGCTGGAGGTGTTTACTATGGTGCACTGCTGATGATGTTTTATGTTTAGTGCTTCATGCTAAGTGCAATCCTAATTCTAATGGTGGTTACCGTGGCCAGATTGGCCCTGTAATTTATCCCTTTAAAGTCATGACTATTGCCTAGTGGCAGGGTAAAATATGTGATTGTGTTCTAATGTGTTTTTTTATGGATAATACAAAGGCAATTTTTATATAACCTTTACCTCTTTAAACAATCTGCCTGGTCGCAATTTGCTTGGGGGGCTTACCTGTTGCCCCGGACGCCGCCACTGCCGAGAGTCACCGAGAGGCAGTCTTCAGTGTCGTCGCCGCCCTGGGACCACAACTCACGGCAGCCCCAGTGGCGCGACGCCAACACGCACGCAGCCAGCAGCGCCAGGAGGCGGTCTTAAGCCTGCACAGCCCTCCGCGTCGCGGGACGCACGCAGGCGACGCCGGGCTGAGCCCGGGCAGAGGGCGGGCCGTCTGTGGCCGTCAGGGGCCGGAGGAGGCCGGGTCGGGACACCCCCCTATCATCTACTCCTCAACATCCGCAATGAGTAAAAAGAAAAAGGTATGTGCCAACGAAGATGAGGGGACAAAAGCTAAACATCCCAGAAAGTCAGAATCGATTATTTCTTACCTAACTTCTGCAATGGGGGTTCTGACTAAGGAGATTGCTAATGCAGAGAAAGAGCTCGGCCTCAACGCAGGAGAGTTTATACAAACCCCTCCGGCAGATAATAGCCGGGTGATTCCCCTGGAGCCAAATGTTGTGATCACCAACCAGGGAGCGATCTCAACCCATACAGTCCCACCCATGCCACAGATAGCTTCTCCCCAGCCTCCGCCCACCATACCTGTTGCTCCCTCACATAACTTGCATCAGAAGCAGAAGCGAAAACTCCTAAATATGGCGGGCAGAAGAAAAACAGTTATGGCTAAGACATACCGAATAGATCCTTGTCTCAAGGAACAAATTGGGAACCTTGTGGAGAACTTATTTATTTCTCGCTTGGAACCAGCTCCTGTGTCCATCGCCAAAGACATTGTTGACACTTTAAATACCTGCGTAGCTGGGCTTCTGTCCAAATGCGAGAAAATCGATGTAACACTGAAACAATACAGGGGGACAATGGGAGGTCTCAGTCACCCAGTGGCCTCAGCTGTTAATCAGCCCATAGTTGATACCCCGACCCCTAATACTACTTTAGGTAGGCCTAATAGATTGATAGGGAATGTAGCTAAGGAAGGGTATCCAACTGTAGGGGCGGCCGCAGGGGTTCGCTTGCCTGGAGCAAATACTAGGCGTAGCCAGCTATCTGATAAGAGTAGGGTACACAGCAGCCGGCCCATACCTTGGAGCTGCCCCCAGAGGCAGCGCCACTGGTAGCTGTTTTCACTGGGGTACCTCCAATTAGGGGAGACACTACTGAAACGACCACTGACTTGATGACCCAAGCTAGACAGCGGTGCCATCAGTTTAGTACGGGCGGTGATGATGTTGCCTGTACTCTTACCATGGCAAGGAGGGTTCATTGGGTGGGGCATTGTCCTAATAAAATTCCGGGGGATTGCGTGGTGGTGAATTTTAATACCAGGCATAGTGCTGAAAGGCTATTTTGGGATGGTTCGAATATTGATAATAAGGGTATTAGACCTCTCCCCTTGGGGTTTTTCTATCCCCCAGCTAGTGTCCATAACCCCCTTCAGCAACCCAAACAGCGCTATACACTCCACAATTCACACCACAATAACAAATGTATAACATCCTACCAGGCCATGATGAGTGCACAGAGGAAATCTGTTCTGGGGCTGCATCGGGTGGGGGGGAACTTGCTCCCCCACCTACATCCATATTAACATCTACACAACCAGATTCCCCGATAAACCTTCCCCATAGGGATGAGATAGAGCCTTGCAACCGATACTCACCTCTTTCACAGATGGAATCCAATGACTGACTGGGACATGAAATCATGGGACATGGAATTGGTACAGGTGATGCCACTTATTTAGCCCAAAATCGGGTGACCACTTGTAAAATGTTAAGCTGGAATGTGGCGGGCATTAGATCAAAAAGCTCTGATACCATCTGGCTACAATTTATGAGGCAGTTTGATATCCTGGCTTTCCAGGAAACCTGGGATGCGGAGTCTAGCTTTAATCTAGATGGTTATCACACTTTTACTATCCCTGCGGTTCGTGGGTCTGCGGGGAGATCAAAGGGGGGGTTACTTTTCCTTATTTCCTTAAACCTTGCAGGCACTTTTAGAAAACTTAATGGGGAGTCAGATAATTTCCTTATAATAGAATGGCTTATTTCGGATCAATACTATCTTTTAATAAATTTATATAATGCCATGGGAAACTCCGTACAGAAGGAAGATTTTAGTGTGTTAGATCACTGTTTGTCAGTCTAATAACTCCTATGAGTATGAGATATTTTTAATGGGAGATTTTAATATACACCCTTGCCCGTGGGACTGTTATGGGGAAGATGTGGCGGGACCCACGAATGGGAGAGTACCCCACTTTGAACACAATAAACAGGGTGACGCCTTAGAGGAATTATTATCTAATCTAAATTTATTCGAACCCTGCAAGGAAGGCGGTAGAGAGGCCGTCCCCACCTTTATAGGACAAGGAGATGAGTCAGTGATCAACTACATTTTTGTATCTCCGCGAGTCCTGACCAAAATCCTGGAGTATAGAGTAGTGACATCAACCTTCAGTGATCACAACCCGCTTGTATTGGAAGCTGAATTGAGGTGTAAGGTTGCCATCACTGACCCATGTAGGGCGGCACCACGGAACTTATCCACAAAAGACCAAGGAAGACGGATAAAGTGGGATGCCGTAGTCCCGGAAGTATTTTTTGAGGAGCTGGCCATCAAGGCAGAGACCAATTTTGGCATCTGTCTGGATGAGCACGCTGTGGGTACAGAAACTATAATATCTTTTGCAGCAATCTGTAACCAAATTGCTGATAACCTACACAAAGAGAGTAGGCCATATACTAAGAAGGCATTTAGATGGTTTGATTCCTTGTGTTCGAAGGCTCATGTGGCTCTTTTAAAGGCACTTAAGAGCAAACCAAGGGACAGGGCCCTAGTCTCCTCTCTCCGTAAGGAGTATAAACAGGCAATATCGATGCGGAAACACAAAATTAAAGAGGAGGCATGGGAAAACTTGCAGTCAATTGATGCTCTAAAGGACAGTAGAAAGTTTTGGGCCACAATAAATCAGTCAATTTTTTTCGGAAAGTGATAATTTAGACACAGAATGCGTAATTCCGGATGAGGTGTGGCTCAAACACTTCAGGAGCATTTATAGTGACAAGGAGCATCAAGAGTTAAATTCGGGATTCTACACTTTGGGTCACTCCACACACCTTGTTAAATTTGAACTACCGGAAGTAGAAAAAGCCATTCGAGATACATCGAAACACAAGGCCCCAGGACCTGATGGGGTCCCTGCCGACCTTTACATCCTGTACCCCAATTTTTGGGAAAAGATTTTAACTAACGTATTCAATGCATCATCCTTAGTGGGTTTCCCCCCCTCTTGGGCCTCCTCAATAATTGTACCCATTTTCAAAAAAGGGAGTAGAGGGGACCCCGCCTGTTATAGGCCAATCTCCCTGCTGGACTCTGCCGTCAAGATCATGGGCTGAGTCATTCTACAGAGATTGGATGTCTGACAAGGGGGTGCTCTCGAACCTCCAGTATGGTTTCAGGCAACACAGAAGTACCATGGACCAGTGCTTAAATTTACATCTCTTGATCAATAAATATACTATAGCTAAAGAGGGTTTTTTATACCTCGGGTTCATGGACTTATCTTCAGCATTCGACCTGGTGACCCGCTCCAAACTATGGCACATTCTGCTGGAAATGGGTGTAGAGGCATCCTTGGTTTACTTCCTTAGCGACCTCCATCAGAACCTAGCGGCAGCCGTTAGGGTTACGCAGGATGGCAGGTGTACGAGCCAATTTAATTCCAGGCGGGGGGGTCAGACAAAGCTGTATTCTGGCCCCTCTTCTTTTCACAATCTACATTAACGGCCTGGAAAAATCCCTGACTGGGGCTAGCGCAGACATTCCGAGTGCTGGGGGATCGGGTATCCCGGTCCTCCTGTACGCGGATGATGCTGTACTCATTGCTCGCACAGGCCTGGGTTTACAGAGGCTGCAGAATAACTTTGGCGCCTTCATGGAGTCACTAGATCTAAAAGTAAACAGCAGCAAATCGCACGTAATGATTGCTGGGGCGCGTAGGAAGATTAGCAAGGTCAATAAATTCAGTTGCCTGGGAAACCAACTTACCAGAGTGCCGGTGTTCACCTACCTGGGAGTGGTGCTATTTGACGAGAAGGGCAATTGGGGCCCCCAGCAGAAACAGAAGAGCAATGCTGTTATAAGATCTACCTCAGCCCTTCTCAGTTTTGCCAAAAGGTTGGGAGCTAGGCCCATGGAGGCCATGCTCAAAATATACAAGTCTAAATGCTGTGCTATCGCGTCTTATGGGGCCTCTATATGGGGATACGCCTCAGTGGGTAAAATGCAACTCGCGGAAAACAGATTTCTTAGATCCTTGTTGGCGGTACCTCAGTCATCCCCGACCCTGTCTTTGCACTCGGAATTAGGTCTAGGCTACATCACGGATCATTTAAAAGTAGCCCCCCATATTTGTTGGGTAAAGACGTGGCTCAACGAGGATATCACCCTTAACCACCTTATTCTTAAAGATTGTTTAGCCCTCGAGAAGGCAGATAGAATCCCATGGCTGGCATACGTTAGAGCGGCGTGTGTCAGACTGGGTCGTCCGGAATTATATACAGCCCCGGAGGGAATCAAGAAAGAGGATGTGGACTGAATCAAACATAATTTTAGGATTATGTTGGAGGCAGATAGGGAGGAGGAGGAGCTTAAAAAACTGGGTGCAAGAAGCATTTATCTCTTACAGACTTCCCCCTCAATTGAACCTTATCTGAAGATTGTCACCAAGCCTTTTCATCGCTTTTTGCTGACAAGATTCAGGTTCAATTTAATACATCTCACTTTAGGATGTTTTCCGCAATGGGGTAAACCTGAAGAATCTGCACCATTCTCCTGCGACAATTTTCCACACAAGATACTCTCCACCTAATTATGTTTTGTGAAAAGTTTTCTAAGGCGCGTAAAAAATTCTTATATCCCATCCTACGAGTGGCGGGCTTTTTGCAAGTAAGACCAGCACTCTTACACCTGCAACTACTGAGTAGCGTGCACACTATTTTTAGTGTAGCAAGCTTCTTGGTGGCAGCAGCTAGGATTAATAAAAAAAGTAGTAACATCTGTACGCTTCAAGCACAGTAGGAGGAGAAGGGGTATCTTTGTCTTAAATCATGGTAACATAAAAGATGCATTTTAGATTTTTTTTAAAAACTGTAGATTTTACAGTAGTGCTAGAAGTTTGATGTGGACATTGTTTTATCAGCTATTTTGCACAAATCATGAATTGTAAATATTGTATATATATGAATGTCTGCAAATACTTGCACAATTATTATCTGTAAATATTTTATTCTATTTTTCGCATCTTGGATGTATGTATTGCTGCTTCTTTTATGATTTTTATTAATTGAAATAAAGATTTTGACTGACTGACTGACTGACCTCTTTACACATTGCCTCAGGGAAAAGCCTGACTGCTCTGCCAAGCTTCAAGGGGGTGTGCAAGGGTTATCTTATGTGTGTAACTCCCTTGCCTTGACTAGAGGGTTGGGTTCTGCCTGACTTGGGTCCATACCCTAGCCAATCAGAAACCCCATTTCTAACAGGCACATATGAACTGCTGCCAAAGTGGGGAGGGATACCCCTGGGATCATTTCCCCTTTTGGTAAGGGAAGGGCCAGGAGTCACAACCACCCACAGATTAGCGTCGGGTATAAACAACCAACCCCTAGAAACCTCTTCGGAACACTATTGGAAAAAGAACTGCACCTGCTGTATAGACATGTGAGTACAACTGAAATTCTGGACCTGCTTCTATCCAGTATAAACACGAAGAACTGACATCCAGGGGGAAGTTGGAGTACCTCCTGGTAAGCCACAGGGTCACACACAAGCTGCAAGAAGCCTCCTTTTCCTGAAGAGCCCAACTCACTAGATCCACAGGACCTGTCCTCAACACTTCTGGTGACTGTTGCTGGTATGAGTCTTGACCCCCAACTGCTGTTTTCTGAGGTCCTGGGACGCCTGGATGTGCCTAAGTGTTTTCTTCTTAATAATCCTGTGAAACTTGAGACGTGGAAAATCTTTGGCTTGGGACAAACCTGTCAAATCAATCTGACATAGGTGTATTGCTGCTGGACCAAAGATTCCTGTTGATCCTGCGTGAAGCTTTTACACAGCATCAAATCCATTTCAGTGGCACGTCGCAGAGTGGCTAGAGGCTTTCATCCTTAACCCATTAGAGGAATCCGAGCTCCAAATAAGTAGCTGAGTCCAAAGTTTGTAGAAATTGTTATCAGGGGAAGCTGAAATAGTATCTGGCTTGAAAGGGACCTTTACTTGGGTGTAAATTTAGAATTTCTCCCATTCAGAGTAAGGGTGGGCGGTTAACTCAATCAATCAATCAATCAATCATCAGAATTTGTATAGCGCGCTACTCACCCGTAGGGTCTCAAGGCGCTGAGGGGGGGTTCGCTACTGCTCAAACAGCCATGTCTTAAGTTGTTTCCTGAAGGAGAGATGGTCCCGGGTCAGCCGTAGGTGAGTGGGGAGGGAGTTCCAAGTCTTGGCTGCCAGGTAGGAGAAGGATCTTCCTCCGATGGTGGATCTGGGGATTCGTGGGATGGAGGCGAGGGCGAGGCTGGCGGATAGGAGCTGGCGGGTGGGTGTGTAGAATGTGAGGCGGCTATTGAGGTACTTCGGACCCGTGTCGTGGAGAGCCTTGTGTGCGTGGGTGAGGAGTCTGAACGTGATCCTCTTGTTGACGGGGAGCCAGTGCAGGTCTTTCAAGTGGGCAGAGATGTGGCTGTGGTGAGGGATGTCCAGGACGAGTCGTGCTGAGGTGTTCTGAATGCGCTGGAGTCTTTTCTGGAGTTTGGCTGTGGTTCCAGCGTAGAGGGTGTTCCCGTAGTCCAGACGGCTGGTGACGAGGGCCTGAGTGACCGTCTTGCTGGTTTCGGTGGGGATGCATCGGAAGATCTTGCGGAGCATGCGTAGGGTGTTGAAGCAGGATGACGAGACGGCGTTGACTTGCTTGGTCATCGTGAGGTGCCCAGGACAGGGGGCCACCAGGAGTCGTTCCAGGCGGATGGGGATGGTCCGAGGATGATGACTTCCGAATGAGTTCAGTTTCAGATGGCTGATCTTCATCCATTCTGCGACGTCTTTCATTCCTTCCTGGAGGTTGGCTTTGGCGGTGGCGGGGTCGTTGGTGAGGGAGAGGATCAGCTGGGTGTCGTTGGCGTAGGAGATGATGTTGAGGTTGTGTTGGCGTGCGATGGCTGCAAGAGGGCTCATGTAGACGTTGAAGAGGGTGGGGCTGAGTGAGGATCCTTGCGGAACGCCGCAGATGACTTCGGTGGCCGCGGATCGGAACGGGGGGAGGAGGACTCTCTGGGTTCTTCCTTCGAGGAACGAGATGATCCACTCCAGGGCCGCTCCTTGGATTCTGGTGTTGCTGAGGCGCTGTATCAGGGTGCGGTGGGATACGGTGTCGAAGGCTGCTGAGAGGTCCAGGAGGATGTGGGCAGCAGTTTCCCCATTGTCGAGCAGGGTCCTGATGTCGTCGGTGGCTGCGATGAGGGCGGTCTTGGTGCTGTTGTTTGCTCGGAAACCGGACTGAGAGGGGTCGAGGGGTCCGTTGGTCTCGAGGAAGGCGGAGAGTTGTCTGTTGACGGTCTTCTCAATGACTTTGGCTGGAAAGGGGAGGAGCGAGATGGGGCGGAAGTTCTTCAGGTCCATGGGGTCCGCTGTGGGTTTCTTCAGGAGGGCGCTCAGCTCGGCATGTGTCCAGCTCTCCGGGAAGGTGGCAGATGCGAAGGAGCTGTTGATGATGTTCCGGAGTTGGGGTGCGACGATGGAGTCGGCTTTGTTGAACATGTGGTGTGGGCAGGGGTCGGTAGGGGAGCCGGAGTGGATGGTGTTCATCAGGCAGGTGGTGTCTTCGGTGCTGACAGGGGTCCAGGTGCAGAGGGTGGTGGTGGGGTGCGCTGGTTCGGTGTTTGGGTGCGTGGTCAGCGCGCCGAAGCTGTTGTGTATGTCGGCGATCTTGCGGTGGAAGAACGAGGCGAGTGAGTCGCAGAGGTCTTGCGAGGGTGTGATGTCGTTGCAGGAGCTGGGGTTGGAGAGCTCTCAAACGATGCTGAAGAGTTCCTTACTGTTGTGGGTGTTGTTGTCCAGTCGTTCTTTGAATGTTGTCTTTTTGGTGGTGCAGATCAGCTGGTGGTGTTTGCGGGTGGCGTTCTTGAGGGCGGTCATGTGTTCTGATGTCTGGTCGTGGCGCCATGCTTTCTCGAGGGTGCGGCAGGTTTTCTTGGAGTTTTTGAGGTCGTTGGTAAACCACGAGGCTTTCCTGCTGCCGGGTCTGCTGGGAGGATTTTTCAGAGGTGCGAGTTCGTCGGCGCAGTTGATGAGCCACTGTGTGAGGTTGCGGATTGCTTGTTGGGGTCCGATGTGTGGGTGGGAGAGTTCTGGCTGAGGACGGTGGTGAGCTGGTTGGCGGTGATCTTGCTCCAGCTTCTGCGGGGAGCCTGTTGTGGGTGGTGGTGGGTCGTGGTTCTCCTGAAGTTGAAGTGGATGCAGCTGTGGTCTGTCCAGTGTAGTCCGGTTGAGTGGCTGAAGGACATGTGCTTTCTGGAGGAGAAGATGGGGTCGAGCGTGTGGCCGGCGTAGTGGGTGGGGATGTTCACCAGTTGCTTGAGTCCAAGGTTGGTGAGGTTGTCCAGCAGGGCGGCAGTGTTGCAGTCCTTGTTGTTCTCCAGGTGGAAGTTGAGGTCCCCTAGGCGGATGTAGTCTGTGGAGGTGAGGACGTGCGGACTGACGAAGTCTGCGATGGCTTCGCTGAATTGTGTGCGTGGTCCCGGGGGTCTGTAGATGAGGGTGTCTCTGAGGGTGGTCTTGGGGTCGGTGTGAATCTGGAAGTGAAGGTGCTCGGCGGTGGTGAGGGTGTTGTCGGAGTTGGTCGTGAGGCGGATGGTGTTTCTGTGGACGATGGCGATGCCTCCTCCGGTCTGGCTGACGCGGTCCCTCCGGGTGATCTTGTAGCCCTCCAGGATGGCTATGGCGATGTCGGGGGCTGAGGAGGCGTTCATCCATGTTTCTGTGAGGAAGGCGACGTCTGGTGATGTTGTGTCGAGGAGGTTCCAGAGTTCGACTGCGTGCCTGTGGACGGAGCGGGTGTTGAGCAGGATGCACTTGAGGTGGTTGTTGCTGGAGCTCGGCTTGGCGGGTGCAGTGCAGGTTTGGAGGCAGGTGATTTTGCAGGCTTGGCAGGTGAAGGGTCCATGGGTGCGTTTCGGGGTGGCTCGGTAGCAGGCGGGGTTCCGGTTGGCGTTGAATGCGTGTTGGGTGGCGGCATTGTAGGTTCGTCGGGTGTGATGGCATCGTTGAGGGCCAGGGGTCCTGGCACTGGGCGCGGTCCAGGCGCGGACGGGCGCAGACGGGCTTGCCTTTGGCGCACAATCGGCGCGCCCGCTGCGCGCGTTCGCTGCGCGGTCGCTTCGTGGACTCCATAAGTAAGGAGCCGGGAGGGAGGACAGCTGGGTGGCGGGAGCGGGGCGGGAATGGGCTGGAGGGGGGCGGGGCCGCAGGGAGGCAGCGGCGGGAAAATCAGGCGGTGGGCGGCTCAGCGGCGGCTGGGTCGTCCGTGGCGGCAGCGGCGGCAAGATCAGCTGGGCGAAGAAGCAGGCTGGGAGACAGCAGCGCATGGGGGCGACCTAGCCTAGAGGCAGGGTCAACGGTCGCTCCCTCTGCCTGCACGCAGCCCCCTTAAGTAAGGAGCCGGGACAGAGGAGCAGCTGGGTGGCGGGAGCGGGGTGGCGAATGGGCTGGAGGGGGCGGGGCCGCAGGGAGGCAGCGGCGGGAAAATCAGGCGGTGGGTGGCTCAGCGGCGGCTGGGTCGTCCAAGGCGGCAGCGGCGGCGGGATCAGCTGGGCGAGGAGGCAGGCTGGGAGACAGCAGCGCGTGGGGGCAACCTAGCCTAGAGGCAGGGTCAACAGTCACTCTGCCAGTGGAGTTTGCAGAGTTTTAGAACTCCGCACTCTGTTTGGAACACGAAGCTTGCAAATACTCCACATTCGCAGCGGAGTGGGGTTTACTGGTGCTACAGACTAGGAGGAATCTAGGACTTGCCTCCCAAATGGTGGCTATCCACGGTGGTGCAGCCCGGCCGCCAGTCTCCACTTGCTGCCACTGCCTTTCTGCTCACTGTAAACACTCCACTGATTAGGTAGAAGGCGAAGCCTGAGCCTCCACTACTCTGGATCAGATTCAATGTGCATCCAGGAGCCTCAGCCATCTTAGTGCAGCAGTTAATCCCAACTCAGCAAGAACTGCAGTGTGCATGTCCTATTGCGTCAAGGAGAGCCTCTCCCGATGAAATACCATGATCGGTCAGGCATGCATTCACGCAATATAACATGCGCACTGCAGTTCTTGCTGGGTCGGAGTTAGCTGCTACACTAAGATGGCTGAGTTCCTGCATTGAATCCAAGCCAGAGCAACCGAGCCTCAGTATTCTCCCTATTCAGCAAAGTGTGTTCAGCCAACAGGAGCAGGAAGGCAGTGGCGGCTAGGAGAGACTGGTGGCTCGGCTGAACCACCGTGGATAGCCGCAGAGCAATGCCCATCAAGTGAAGGAGGCTGAGGTAAGGTCTGGAGGCCTTACTATGCAGGGGGTGGAGTTTCTCTGAGAGGGTGCGAAACTTTGCGGAATTTCACTGATTTTTCTGGTAACTCCTTGCAATTCCGCGGAGTACACCTCTACGAGCTCCGCCCGGCCTTAATTCAGAGCTTTCCCAACAAAATTCAGCAGCTGCACAAGGCATCTAGTTGGATGGCGGGAAGCCTCATGGAGCTCATACCAGCCTCAGCCTGCTGCCTTGCATCACAGAGGATTTTTAACTGGAAAACTGCTCCATCATAAACTGGTACAAGGGTTAGCACAGACCCATCATGGTCCTGCTGCAATTCATATAATTGGGGCTTACAGCCATGCAGTGACTACTGTAGGCAACGCACAAATAGGGCCAGTTTTGGGGCCAACAGACTCATGCCCAATAACGTGATTTTTGGAGGACACACAGCTTCTCACAGCGTTTCTGCTGTTGCAGATAGAATGATCTCACACCTTTCCATATACAGACTGCATTGATGTGGTGTATTATGGACATTTGATTGAGCCTTGAAGAACTTCTGAGGGTGGAACATGTGTTGGCTGCCTCTGTGATAAAACCGTTCACATCAAGTTAAACTGAATAATACAAGGTGAGACTGTTGCAAATGAAAAAGGACTACATACTGTATCGTAAATATAATTACAGTGAAAATACATGTGGGTACTTTCATGCCATTGCTGCAACTGCTCCATCATGATTGGCCTAGGTCCAGGCCAAGAGCAACCAAGTGACAGTGGTTGCATATTAAGGGTTTTTGGTGCTGTTTGTATTAAAAAAAAAAAAAATCAGGATCCCCTTTTTAGATTATTGTTGTTTTGGTGTCATTTTGTTCATTAAATCATTCTTTATTTTAAAAATTGTACTGCAATTTTAATTGTGTTATTAACTTTTTATCTGTTTTGGTACTTCTAAATGTTTTGCACTTTTTTTCATAAATGTAGTCTGTCTACTCCATGCCGTACCTACAGGGGTTTGAGCTCATGTTTAAATTACTGACATTTTTCCCAGATATACAAAGAATATTGCAATTATTACTTCTGGCAGACTACCATCCATCCCAACTAATAATACACGTCCTCACATTACTGTATATCACTTAAAAGCCATACACTCCTAATTCATTTTGGAAAGTCTGCAATAAATATGTGGCAGGCTCTAAAGGCATTGTCTCCTTTCTGTCCCCATTGTTGAATTAGTCTGACTACCGATATATTTATAAATAAAGGTTACTGTATATAATGCTATTTTTAGTAGATAGCTTTACATGTAATTAATCAACTTGTATTTACTGTAATTGGACAAAGAGGTTGTTGTATGTCAAAATATATATCACAGATATATTGTTGAACCAAAATATTATTGTCAAAATATCAACATCAAAATAAACAACGCATCATAAATGCAGACTAAAGTAAAAAAGTATTACCTACCAAAAAATTGTGGTAAAAATGCTGACAGTAAATTCGAAATGAAATGTATTTAATTGTTCTTAACATCTGCGTAATTTAAACATAAAAGTTAAATTATCTTGTTAACTCCTTCACTGCGGCGCAAATTCCGCCGCATTGATGGGACATTCCATTCGCGGGCGAGGCTCGGACGGCCCCCGGCCGTCATGCGCACACGCCCACCATGAGCCCGGAAGAGGTTAAAAAACAATTCATATATTAAAAATTTATATACTATAAAAATATATAAACCTTTATTAATATAAAAATATTGATTAAATACATATACCATTAAACTATTGTGTACATTAATCAAAATTGAATGTAAATTGCAATAAATGTAATATAAAATATAAATCTTTCTTAAATATCTATGCTTAATTTATATTAAATATTAAAAACCAATATACATGTTGTTTATTAATATTTTACACGTATTTAAATGGATGTGGAACTTGGGTATGGCTTGGCACGTCAAGATGGCAGTCGCACTTTAGGAGTGCTCTGGACCCCTCCATCATCCGTGCCATGATCCGCCGACATTGGGACCTTTCTACCCTTCAGAGCTTTGCCTGATACCCTCTGACAGCCTGCCTTACCGCTTCTGAGTCCTCCTCAGCGGCGATTGCCCTGTTCCGTCGTCCAGTGGCTGATCTCCCGCCGCGCCTCGCTGTAAAATGGCGGCTCTCGCCCCCTGTGTTCCTGGGCTCTGAGCGGTAGCCCTTCGCTGCGGCGGAACGTCCCTGGGGCCGAGGCTGGGAGTGTTGCCGGTGCTGCCGCCTGCACGCGGGAGAGATCGAGGTGTTGACCAGAAGAGGCCGGCGGCAGGACAATGGGCGGAGTGGCTTGGCCTGCGGCCTCCTCGCGGTGCAGACCCTTGCCTCCCTTGAAGAGACTCAACCTGCGGGCAGAGCCGGGCCTGCACTGCCAGGCCCCCGGATTCGACTGTCGATTCGGACAGCGGGCAGCCTTCGCGGCGGCTGGGTCCGGGGGCTGAAGTCCGCGAGACACAAGTCATTGGTGTGATACATTCCCCCATCTAGTGAGTATGGCACTGGGACCTGCGGGGGAGTGCTTTGCAGCCCTGCTGGGGGGGGGGTTCGGTTGCACCACCGAGCAGCGGGGACCAGGGGCCTCTCTCCCCCTCAGTGGAATTGAGATGTGATCGTGCTGCGGCCGGCAGCATGGTCCCTAAGCCTGCATTTCTGTTGCTGCCGTGGAGTGCGGTGACTAATGCTCTCTCCGGTTCGGGGCTGCCTTCTGCCCAGGGAGAACGCCATCTTATGCACGAGCGCCCTTTTTAAGGGGGATCCTGAGCTGCGCCACTTGGGTGGTGAAGTGCTGCGAGGGATATCCGCCGCCCAATCCTTATCTCTTGTGGCCCCCAGGCTGTCATATCTCTGCACCTGTGGCCCCCGGACGGGTCACCTCTGGCCATGGTCCCTGTTCTTCCTTGGGGCCCTCTTGGCTCTGCTGCAGGCAGAGGTTGTGCTGCCACTGCTGATTGATCCCTGGCTGTTGATATTGCCAACCATGGCGCCCATTGGATCCAGCCTGCCACGGGTGCTAGTGGCCAACTGCTCCGGTGCCCTTGCCTGGTTGGGGGCCCCTGGACTCCTTGTACGTTGTGGGCCCTGCCTGAGGTGGGACTAGCTGGGGGCCGTGGACTTTTAAGGAAGAGTTCTCATCGATGCCCTTGGAAGGCCTGCTGGGAGTGTGACGCCTAGGTCTGTGCGGCATCCCTTGACTTATTGAGCCTGTGGCGAACACATGCTGAGGCCTCCTCATTTCCTGTCCGCCCTGCGGGGCATGGAGCAGGTGCTGCCACTGCGAGGCCCCGATGGTGGTCGGAGGAAGGCCTACGACGAGCTCCTGGGCCTGGGAGTGGAGGTAAGGAGTGGGGTGCCTAGGCGTCGGGTTTGGGTGGAGGATTCTGCCGTCGGTCGGTCGGGCGGCACGCGGGGGCGAGGGGGCCCTGGTCATCGCAGTTTCCTAGCGGGCACCCCATCTCCTCCCCTCTCCCACACTCCTGGCCCACTACCTACGACCTTTGGCTGAGGTGAACTGACCTGACCGGACCGGGCGTCACACAGGGGTGCACGCCAGTGGTCATTTATCATAACACCCTGGAGCTATCACTCGTCAGGTGGGCACCAGGCGTGGTCCGGAGTGTGGCACGGCCTAAGGGTCAGTGGACGCCCGGTCCTCCCTGGGCTCAGAGTATGGGCAGAACAGACAGATCCACGAAGGTCCCCACCACCCAGACCAAAATGGACCGCTTCACCACCCCAGAGGGTGGGCTGCTAGGGGGGCGGTGGGGCAAGAGGTTCCTCTGTCCACGGAACTGGCCACTATTCTCCATGCCATCCACACATCCCAGACCTCGGTAGAGGGCAAAGTCGCCGAAGTAAGGTTGGACATGACTTTCATTAGGCAGGACCTCTGCAACGCAAACGCCCGGATTAAAGAGACTGAATCTAGGATCTCCTCAGTGGAGGACGACGTGCAGCAACTCACGGGGCAGGTGGCGCGTCTTCAGTCACATACTCAGGAGTTGCACCGCCGGGCGGAAGACGCAGACAACCGGTCTAGACGCAACAACCTTCGCCTGGTGGGCTTTCCAGAAGGAGCGGAACAGGGTCGAGCAGTGGACTTCCTGGAGCAGTGGTTGAGATCATGAGTACCCGAGGGAGCTCTGTCCCCGTGGTTCGCGATTGAGTGGGCCCATCGGTCCCTGGCCCCCAAGCCACAGCCGGGCACTCCTTCTCACCCGATTATAATGCGGGTCCTTAATTTCAAAGACCGTGATATCATCTTAGCTGAAGCCCGCAAGCAACAACGGCTCCTACATGATAACTGCACCATTAGGATCTTTCTTGATTACACCCGCGAGGTTTGGGGCCTGAGGCGTTCCTTTGGAGAAGTCAAGCAAAAGTTGAGGGCACATAATATTCAGTATCGGCTCCTCTTCCTGGCTCGCCTAAGGGTGATATTTGAGAACAAGGCTCTGTTCTTCGACAATCCGACGGAGGCGTGGACCTGGGCTACGGAGGAGCATCCTCTGAAGGTCGAGAGCCGTGCCATGGATGGGAGAGAGGCGAGGGGCGGGCTAGGTCGGTCCATTCCCTCCGCTCCTCAACCTCCCCGTAACCGCTCCCGTAAGCGCAGTGATCGGTGGCGGGCCCGATCGGACTCCCCGTCGGGTCACACATGACAGTTCACCCTGGTTGAAGAGGGAGCAACGAGTGGGAGGCACTCCGGTTCATCTGGCCGGAAGGCTGACAGAATTGAAGTGTCCCGGCCCTCCGTGATTGACCTTCCGGACACAGACCTCTCCCGAAGCCCAATGCTGCTGAGGGACCCTGCTTGAGCCGTTCTCTGCCCGCCGGGCCATGCTCCGCGGCTGGAGATGGCACGCGGCTCCTGAGCTGTCACTAACCTCCCATTGATCTTTATCATTAAGCATCCGCTCATGAGGAGGGGTCCTCCACGCTTCCCTATTCCCAGGCGTTTTAGTTTGGTTGTTCGCCCGGTGAACCAGGTGTCGTTGGTTGGGGTGACGACAGATGATTCTGTTCCTGAAGTGTAGGGTGGGGAGTGGAGGGGAGGGGTGTGTTTGGGATGGTTTTGTCCGACATGTTGTTCTATTGTGTTTTCTTTGCAGTTTCAGCCCTCACGGAATGCCACAACTCACTGGTGCGAGGGGCAGGTATGTTCCTGTGGTATGTAATCACATACACAACCGTATGCGCTCAGACGCGACTGTACACTCAAAGCCACACACTCCGCCTACACCGAGAGCACTCTACCATGACAGATAACACCTCCCCTATGGGATCCCTCCATGTCTTGTCGTGGAATGTCAAAGGTCTGCTGGACCGCCACAAGCGTACACCGGTTTTAAGATATGCACAGCGTCTCCAAATATACGTCCTCATGCTCCAAGAAATGCACCTTTTGGGTAACTGCTGCCCCTTCCTGGCTCAGTATGGCTATGACAGGGTATGGCACTCCAGTTTCTCAAAGAGCCCATGCAGGGTGGCAAACCTCCTAAGGCACTCACTGCCCTTTGTTCTTTCTTAAGTGAGGCATGGCCCCCATGGCTCGTTTGTGATGGTTAGGGGGTCGCTGTCTGGTACATCCCTCACTCTCATGTCGGTATATGCCCCTCCCTCCTTGCTTGCGAACACCTTGACACGTACAGCTTCCTTGCTTCACGACACGCCCACAGGCAACATGATCATTGCAAGTGACTTTAACGCAGTCTTAGCCCCAGCCCTGGACACATCGGGTTCCCCCTCGGCAGCCCGGGTGGCGAATATGAAGCTTTTGCACTTGGCACCCGCATACTGTCCAATTCACGCATAAATCCACAGCTCATCACACCCAAGCCAGCATAGACTTTGTCTTTGACTTTGTCTTTGTCCCCGTGCTTGACTGTTTGCTGATAGTTGATGTCCTTTTCCTCCCTAGGGGCATATCCGACCACTCCCAGGTACTTCTTGGTTCTGGGGTTTCCCCCCTGCGGCCCGCCAAACATGGAGGATGAATGCATGGTTCCTTCAAAATAAAAACTTTCAGAAAGAGATTGGGAAGGAGCTTAACCGCTACTTCGACACCAATGAGGGGTCAGTGGTATCCCCGGATACCATGTGGGAGGCAGGGAAGGCGACCGTTAGGGGTTTCGCAAAGCGGCAGCTTAAAATCCAGAGGCGGGCGAGGCTGCAGGAAAATACTGCCAAGGAAGCGCAGGCGCTTCATTTGGAGCAGCTTTAATCCGTATCGGAGGACGCCTCCCAGACTCGACAACTGGCCCTCATTCGGGGTGAATCAAGCAATTATCCTTGGATGCTGCCAAGCTCCTCTGGCGGTCCTCGGTGGCAAGAGTCTACGGCTGCGGGGAAAGAACGGGACAATACTGCACAGTCTGGCTACGTACCCCAGGGCGAACCATATAATTCCGGAAGTGGTCGACACAGCTCGAGTGGTGCACAGTGCTCCTATGACAATAGTAAATACTTTTGCTGAGTATTATCGGCGATTGTACACGCCACAGACCCCCGGGCTGACCGTCGCTGCTCTTCTTGACCAGGGTGGAGTGCGGCTCCCTACGTTGGAGCAGGCGGCTCAGGAGGACCTAGAGTGCCCCATCTCCCTGAAAGAAAGTGAGGAAGCGATCAACCTGGTCCGCCCGGGTAAGATCCAGTGTCCCGATGGCCTGCCGCAAGAATATTAAGCAGCCTATCGAGGCACCCTGGTCCCCCACCTAGCAAACTTGTTTAAGGAAGCTGTAGACCAAGGATCGTTTCTGCTGGAAACGGACATCGCCACCATTGTGGTTATCCCAAAATCCCAGCCTCCCTTCCAATCGGGTACTGAGTACCGCCCCATATCCTTACTTAACACCGAAATCAAACTCTATGCCACCATTCTGGCCCAATGGCTGAAACCCTACTTGGCTTCATTTGTGCAACCAGATCAATGCGGATTCGTGCCGCAGCGGGGGACCCGCCACTGCCTCTGAAGACTGCAATCCACCCTGGCACATCGGCACCTGATAACCCCTTACTTGGCACTCCTGTCTATCAATTTTGAAAAAGCCTTTGATTCAGTGGACTGGGAATATCAGGGCGTATTGGCCGAGATGGGGTTTGGGCCCCACTTTTGTTCTCTGGTCCGAGTCCTCTATGCCCGTCCAAGAGCTCGTGTCCTGGTCAACGGGGTACTGTTGGAGGCCTTTCCCATCGCCAGGGGCACTAGGCAGGGATGTCCCCTTTCTCCCTTGCTCTTCACCCTTGGCATTCCTAGTGCGGGCTGAGGATCGCCTCTGTGAATGGGAATGGCCGCATATGGACTCGGACAAGATCGCATTATACGCGGATGATGTGCTGGTCGTTCTGTCCGACCCCGCCTCTTCCGGGCCACAGTGCCTCTGGATCTTGCGTGATTTCGAGCAGGCCGCATGGCTGCGGCTTAACCTCAGAAAGTCCGTGCTAGTTCCTCTGCATCTCTCTAGAGAGTGCTTCGAGTGGCAGTCCGCTCCGGAGGCTGTCCTTTAAGTATCTTGGGATCTGAATCACCCTTCTTCCCGAAATGGGCTGGTCCCTCAATGTGGCCCCCTTGGTTAAGAAAGCTAGGGAGGATCTCCTTAAATGGAGGGCGCGGCCGATGAACCCCCTGGGGAGGGTAGCTTTGTTTAAAATGATGATCCTTCACAGATTCCTCTACGTCCTCCAGAACACCCCCTTCTGGTTTCCAAGGTCTGGTTCAAGGAACTGAAAAGTCTAATCACTAAGTTCCTCTGGAGGAGTGGAAGGGCCCGGGTGGCTATGTCTGTCTCCCAGATTCCCTCTCATGCTGGTGGCATGGGTATGACGCACCTATATCTGTATTTTCTGGTGGTACGCCTACTAGTGATACATGACTGGTTTAATGGGGGCTTGGCGGACCCTGCACATCGTCTTCCTGAGGTGGCTCGCTCAGTGCTGCTGGCATGGCGGGCCTCGCTCCGTTACCCGGGGTGGTCGGGGAAGCTGACCCAGTGCACCAACCTTTGGCGGGGGACCTGGCATCAGGAAGTCAGCGGTTTGAGGGGTTTTGAGCCTTGGGACCTTATTGGTTTTTGCCCAATTAGGGGACGTGTGGGCAAGAGGCCAGATGTTGTCCTTACGGGAGCACAAAAAAACAAAGGTTTCCCTTTTCCTGATTTTTGTAGATAGATAAGGCAGGATATGAACAGTCTTATTTATCAAGTTCTAAGTCACATAAATATGAGGCACCCACAGCTGATAACAAATTTACAAATAGAACTACTGAATGCAAATGTCCTTTTTACATACAATTATCTTTTTTCAAGATGGTAAGAGGTTATTGAATACTAGAGTCATATTAAAATTCACACATTTATTTTGTTTATCCGACAAGGTAATACAATTTTTAACAATTTCATTAAAAAACAACGACTTTACATTAAAAAAACATGTGGAATGCAGTGCAATTAAAAACAAAAGCAAAAAAGCACAGGGATTGTCGACGCGGCGTTTCGGTGAACTGGCTTGAACACCTTCTTCAGGACTATTCTTTTTACGGTTAAAAACAATCTATGTAAAAGATAGAAAGAGTATTTTATTAAACATTCTAATACCAAAAACTTCAAGTAGTAGTTACCAAAACTACATTTTTCTCACGGTTGAGTAGTGATACTATTGGCTTAACACGTTTTACAAATACAGCATTTGATTGACATTCTACCATTTGTTACCCCGTGGTGCCTCGTATTTTACTTGTTGTCTCCATTTGTTAATTTAATGTTAGGGAGACTTACTAGATTTCAATCACTAATGACTGGGTGTACAGATTTTATACTGGACTCCCTCAAGGTTGTCATTCCTTTTAATTTAAGGAAATCGCTAGTTGTTCTCAGAGATTATTAAATTTCTCTTCTTTTAAGCATGGCTCAAGTTTATTTAAATCACTCACTTTTTAATTATTTGTATTGGAGTTTTTGGTGTCTTGCTCCTTTCCCAATTCTCAATTAAACTCCCTATAAAAGAAATTTTTTATCACTTAAACGGGTAAGGCAATGGTTACAATTATAAATGGAACGTGACTTCCAGCTTTGTACTGACCTTTTGTTAAAAACAGGTTATTTTATTACCCAAAAGTTGGTAGCAGTATTTGATCCAGGGTTGATTCTCAATTTCTTCCCTTGGACTTTTACTGGGGCTCTGGGGGTGTATAACATAATTCTTGTAAGCACTTTTGTTTCTCCCCATTATTTATCTTTAAAGGTTTTTTGACCACAGGCTCTTACCTTAAGCTTAATGCCCTATGGATCCTTTATAGGACGAGTGTATATATTTTCTGCGTTAAAAAAGCTGGAAAACAAGGGACAGGACTGTTTTAATGTTCAGTTCACCTAGCCCTTTTCTTTAAAACAATTTTTGTTTCTGTCTTTACCTTTGGCTTGTATTTCTTACACCATTTTCTTTCTTGTATAGTTCTGCTGCCTGATGGCACTTGGTTATCTTTTCAGGGATTTTCTTATGAAAAGAAACAAGGTATATTAATTCTATGCTGTTCTAAGGTCTTTATTAACTAAGAGTTCCCTCCTATCATTCCTTCTTACCTTGAAAGACTGCAGACCCGCACCCACTCCGTCCTACGCCGAGACCGTAACTGAGAAGGATGTCTGGGGTTGCTGTTTATTTATACATTCCTTAATTGCTTGATTAGTTCTATTTTGGCGGCAAAATAGAACTAATCAAGCAATTAAGGAAGGTATAAAGGTACCAGGAAAAGGGAAACCTTTGTTTTTTTGTACTTGAGACCCATTCCCTTTTCGCCCAAGGGTGTCTCCCTAAATCTCTATATTGTCCTTACGGGAGCTCCAAACCCGTTACTCCTCACACTCCTCTCAACACTATAAATATCTGCAGTCGAGACATGCCCTCCTCACACACATCACAGGCGACACAAGGCTCCCTGAATACAGCCCCACTGAGGCTCAGACGTTGATGGGTGACTTAGGTAGGCGGGGGGGTCTCCTGAATTTATCGTACTCTAGTCAATAACATCCCCACATCACTGGACAAGTTGAGGGACCAATGGGTGGAATGGGTGGGCCCACTTGATGATGTGGACTGGCGTGATGCCCTTATGGTCCCTAGAATAGTTACTGTCTCTGCCAAACTCAAGCTGATCCAATTATACTACGTACACACTGCATACCTCACCCCCTGCACCTGTGCCAAGCGGGGTTGCACCCAGATGAATCGTGGGTGCGATGTGAGCATGTCCCGGCGGACTTCCTCCACATGGTTTGGTCGTGCCCCCGCTTGGGGCAGTTCTGGGGTTCTATTGAGATAGAGCTAACGGAGGTTCTGGGCTGGGATGTCCTCTATGACCCACGGCACTCCTTGCTGGGAATTACTGATGGGTTGGATGGGTCCAGGGCTGATAAGTTGTTTTACAACACAGCTATGATGGTGGCAAAGCGGGACATTGAGGCGGCCTGGATAAGCCCTGATCCTCCCACCCTGGAGAAGTGGCAAAGAGGGGTGGACTGGTGTGCGACCCAAGAGAAAGCCATGTATACAGCTAAGGGGCATGCCAAGAAATATTGTAGAGTGTGGGGGAAGTAGCTGGGGACTGTGGAAGGTCCCGATTGACCGGAATCCAGCTTTTACTAGGGGTTTTTAAAGGGATCGTGATTAGGGGGTACAGCGATGATGTGAATGAACTTATATCAGTGATTTTCGTGCTCTGACTGATTTGTTCTTTCTATGTTTTTAAAATCAATAACATTTGCTTATCAAAAAAATGGATGTGGAAAATGTACAAAGCCATTATAAATATTTTTGGAACATAACAAAAATAATATTTTGGTATGCTAAAACCAAAACAAAAAAGGAAAATCATTTAAAAAATCAAAACACAATGAAACAATGATGAAAAGAAAGAAAATCAATTAAAAAAATGGCCTTTTGAATAAAGTATGCTAAAGATATCTTCAAAAAAATTAAGGCTAAAGTAACATGTAGCAAAGTTCCTCCGAAACAAAATCATTTGAAAAATAAAAAAACAAAAACAACACAAAAACACTATTCTAACTGCAATCCTACACACATTTAAGGGAAGGAGTACATTGTGAGAAGGGGCACATTTACTCTTTTTAACACCAATCCAACAAATGTTGGAGAAAGTGAATACATTAGAAGAGGGGTAAGATCTACTATTCCAACTCAGTTCTAACAAACATTAGGGAAGTGCATTTTTGGGTGGGAGGAAACATAATATTCTAACTTGAGTCAGACGAATAATGAAGAAAGTGCAGACATGAGTACATCAGGTTAACCATTCTAACTGCAGTCTTACAAACATTAGGGAGAGTGCATACATTGGCGAGGGTTGTCCCTTTCACCCAGTCAATGAACTTTGGAGAAAATACATCTATTGGGAGATCAGATTTACTATTCTAACTTCATCCGAATAGACAGTGAGAAAGTGAATACATTAGTGGGGTGAGATATACTAAGTCACATCTAACAAACACCAGGGACAGTGCATAATATTGGGGTGGATGGAGAATAATTATTGCAACTCCAGTCTGACAAATGACAAATGTTGAAGAAAGTGCACAGATTGGGATGGACAGATTTACTTTTTATAACTTCAGTCCAAAAACACTTGGTCTAGTGAATATGTGTTGGGGAAATAGGACAAAGTCACCTCTAGTCCAACAACTTTGGCAAAAGTACATACATTGAGGATGTCAGATTTACTATTGTAACTCCACATATATGGGGTGGGCTGCAAGTTTCTGTTCTTATTCCAGTCCGACAAGCATTGCAGGCAATGCATACATTGGTTGGGGCAGATGGTTCAGATTTACTATTCTAACTCTAGTCCAACAAACATTACGGAAAGTGCAAATGTTTGACTTATCACATAAACTTTTTCATCCCAGTCAAACAAACACTTGGAAAGTGCAGACATACACTGTGAGTGTTAGATTCACTACACCCATATAATATAGTACCCATTAAAATGATTTAAATGACAACTTTAAAACAACAAGATTTGAATTACATATCTTAAATTTTTAACACAACTTTAAAATATTTTTAAAAACATTACATCCAAAACTGCAAATGACTAAACAACCTTTATAAATGACCATTGTCCTTCAAAACAAACCATAAAACACACAAACCTAAAAAAAGTAATAACATCTGTTATGATAATGAAAAATCACTTTTGCTTCCCAAAAGTAAATTTACAATGTTTACATTTTGCATTTTTTTAGTTTTACACGATTTATAATATAAAAAGATCTTGAGAAAAACTACCCACACATTCCCTTATGTAGCCCCACAGACATAATAGAAATGCTATACTTATTTGCTTAATTTGTTTTAAATATGTTAACTTATCTCACTAAGCTTAAAAAATAAGCATGTTAAACAAAAAACACACAAGATGCGAACATAATTAATAAAATAATCAAGTATTATGATCTATGATATATTTTAATTGATTTGCAACAATCACATGATCCACAGGAATTTGCTTGGACTGGTGCTACACAGCGTCTATCCTTCCTTCATCTTTTGCAAACTCAGAGCTTATTGCCCCATTGAACTGATGGTAAATAATTTGTTATTGAGGAAGAAGCTTAAGTCTGCTGTAGTCCTGTTAGATGAAATAGCTATTATTTTCCCCTTATAAATGGCTAGAGCCTCTTTCGAAAGATAGGACGTCAGGGGTCAAAACAATAAGCCACGAGATGTGGCCCAGCCTCCTTGGGCACAGACAGGCACAGATGGTCCCACTCTTAGCCCCATCTTGGCCTGGGTGCATCCTGCACAGGAGCATCTGTGATGACTTAAAAGGTACCCAACAGGATGTCCAGCCTCCAGGCACAGGTAAGGCCGCATGAGATTGTGGGCTATCAAGTCCAGGCCACCATGAATGTGCATGCGTGTATATTTCAATTAAAAGACTACCCATTCAATCTCACATTATCCCCAACTTAAAGATATAAGTAAATAATATTTGTAAAATGTATAAAACATGTAAACAAATAAACATCATGTGAAACATTATGCAGTTAATATATTATGGTAAATACCCATTAAAAAATAGCACTACTCACATGATTTTACACACCACAAACCATGAAAAATTAATAAAATATGTTTCCTAAAATATAAACAAGTGGTTTAATAACTTAAAATGTATTATACCTATAAAAGTAATTTCCCATAACAAATGTGAATAAACAACATTTGCATCAATTATCAATTAATGCATTCCCCGATAAACCCCACAAATCAAAATTTGCATGTATAATACAATAAAAAAATCATAAAAGATCAGTAAATAGGAAAAAAAATAATTAGCATACAACTCAGTTAACAATAAAATAGAATTAAAAAACAAACACTAACCACCCAATCCACCAATAAAGCCAACATCCTGAAGTTAAATAACAACAATTAAAAATAAATCAAAGTAACACAAATATTGAAATACAAACATAATAATAACTCAACTTAAAAAACCTATATTTCAGTACACACTATTTATCTCATCGATATTATTGTGGAAAAATAATAATATACTAATCATCAGTATTTTGGCCCACAATAATATTATTGCTACAGTATTTTGACCATTAAGGTGTGACGTTAGTATTTGGGTGGAATACCAGAGATATCTTGCATTTTGTTCTTTGAAAGCCAGAAAGTAGAATGTGAAAATGCCTGATCAAATGTATGTAACATGACCTATCATGGGATCTGGATCTTGGGATTGGGCTGTGGCTGTGAGGAGTATCACATATGTCAATCATTTTGAAGTCAGCAGTATAGACCAGTGAGTTAAACCGTCACTGTTGACATCTGCTCTAATTTTTAAGGAAGGAGTTAAAATCCTCGCAATGCCAATTCCCTATCCTTCCGTGATTAATAAATTCAATACCACTAGTTTACTAAAACAAATCCATATTATTTTCAAGGAAATGGCGGAAGTGTACTGTCATATGGCCGTTAGGATCATTGTCGACATTGCTAAGTTAGCATGAGCTCTTCTACCATGATGCTGATTTTGCACACGTTACTACATGACTTTATTTTGCAGGACTCTGTGCCTTTTACATGAGAACCATCTGCTTTCTGCATTCTCTGCCTGTTCCTGGAGTTTAGTCTGAACATGGTGTGCAAGGTCGATAAACAATGCCCCTTGTTATTCTGTTCTAGTCAGTCCCTAGCACCTAGATAAAGCATGCTAACACAGCTGCTAATGCTGGAAACGTGTGCTTTGATATTATGGGGATGCATGTTGTTTTAACACACACTTGGAGAGGGACCTTTCCAGGGAGAAGAGTTATGCTGTTCCTATCATGTCAAAATACCATCTAGGCACTAAGGTATGGGGTCTGCTGACAAAGCCCAGAGATCTTCATTACATAATAAAACTTCTTGGGTGGTTAGGACTTATGTCCATTATCCACTGTCTGTATACAATGACATCCCCCTTTATAATCTATGGAATTGCAACAATGCTAACTGTTTTAAGTTTATGTGTTTTGCTGCTGGTAGTGGCTCGTATACTGCATTATAGAGCACTATAGTTGAAATAAACATTTTGAACTATAACAGTGACTCTGTCAATTCTTATTGTGAACAAGTATGAGTGAGTGAGCGATTTCTGAGATAGTCGGGATTGTTGTGTTCTGGGTCACCTAATCATTTTTAGCTTTGTGATAATGTAGGAGAACAAGTTAGACACTATAGCTAGTCGGTTCCAGGATTTTGGGTACTGAGGTGGTAGGAAGGCTCAGCCCCTACACACGCGATCCTGTTTTCCTGTGCATAGTTCTGTGTATGTGCAGAATCCCTGCAATGGTACAACAAAATAGTATTTGAATACTATTTTTGTATCACTCATTTAATGGAGGCCACTACAGATTAGACTATATGAAACATATGTATTTTTAAAAAAACCTGTAATAAACACCCGATTATTTTCAAATATTTTTGTGCTATTCGCACCAAAAACATTATTTTCAGATGTACATTGAACATATCACGGCCTAAAGTTTCTCATCACGAATGCAGAGAAGTTCTGCTTTCATGGAGATCTCCTGGATTGGAAGCATTGACGATCCAATTAGAGAATCAAAGGGTTGGCATAGGAACACTAACAAAGGCATACCTCTGTGATTATTCAACAGCATTTACATTGCTTTTCCACCATAACTTCACTTCTAAACTGACATTGAACACGCTTTTGTATGGGAGGTGTGGTTAGTTTAGGAAAAAATCCAACATTTCTTGTGGATTTTCAAAGTTTAGCAGTGACAGTTATACAATGGGACGTACAAATATCAGCATTGTGTATTCCATAAAACATAATGTATGCCACGCAAATCATAAGCATTCCCAAAAGCTATTTTCTTTTTTAAATGTGTTTGTTAGTGAGCACTGTGGAGGGTTTTCCCATATTCAAAGTGACGCACTGACAGCGCAAGGGGCATGTAAATAGGTCCCTATGGATTCTGGTGGCTTCTTTAATAATAATATGTAGTTTCGTTATCCTTATAGAATTCATAATGTGTAGATCACAGAATTCGTTTAAAAATTAATAGATATACATATTACAATTTCAACTCTCAAAATGTTTCTTACCTTAATTGCTAGGGGATGCATTTAGTTATTAGCTTTGAGTAAAATAGGATTTATTCTCCATTTAGCCAGGGCTTAATTTGTAAAATAATAAATGATAGTGCCCAAAGCACTGTTCAGATGCCAGCGGCCAGCACAATTAAATATGGAATGCGCCGAATACTGAGGCTGTGTAGTCCTGAATTCACTTCAGACCTATTTAATCCAATGGCAGATCCTCCCTGCCCCATTATCTCATTCGCACAGGATTCTGCTTTCTCCCTTCATGAAAGGTTTTCCATCTCTCTCTTTTTGTCCTTCTTTTCTCTTTCTCTGTTTTTCCCTCTTGCTCTCTGGAAATGCCTGATGAGGAAAAATAGGTGCAGTTCCCTCAAAAATAGGTGCTGGTGCCACCCACAAACAACCACCAATTCAGATGAATCACTGAATTTGGCTATTTGGGAGACACTATAGAATTCATGTGAAAGCCAGTCAGAGATTCTAATGTTGATTGGGTCAGTAGTGAAAATCTTACTGCCCTCTTTTCCTTCGGCATTGCCTCTCTTAAACCTTTGTGTATCCTTCAATCTACCCCACACTTTCATAATCCATTCTTGTATTCTCCGTTTCAAATGTATATACAGTTAAAGCATTTTTGAGATGTGTACTACATGAGGGTACAGATGCAGGAATCTCTCTTTTGTGTGTACCAATAAAAGTAAATATAGCTCTTTTTTGTGTTTAATACATAGAACCATCTTTAAAGGATTATGAAGATGAACAGGCCTAGATGAAAGTACACCTCAAATGTAGATTTTAAAATCGGATATTATAAAAAATGAAATAATGATACAATCACTATCAGCTATGGGAAACTAAGCAGCATATTTTTGGGGAGGTGGTGCAGGGAGCGCAGCAAGGTGACTTGCAGCGCTGTCCTGAGTCAAAGTGAAAGGGCAGCAATGCACTGTATTGATAGCATTTGGCACATTCATGTCCGTTCCCCCTGCGCTAGCACCGTTTTGCCAGCCCAACACCGATGCATGCACCCTTGGTGCATGGGTGCCTGCGTGATATGCACGATTGTTTTGTGCAGGAAGGGGCATATTCCTGCACAAGAACAATCATGTGAGGTGCAAAATGAAGCACACATAGAAGGAGGAAAAAAATAGGAGAAATAAAGTTATTCTCCTAAATGCACCTTACCTTGGGGTGTAAGATTTTTGCACATCCCCAGGTTTACGTGGTCTTGTAAATCTGGGGATGTGCCAAAATCCATGGGTGCTGTATGGGAACACCGACCGTTGCAACACCCACAGAATGCTTCCCTAGCACAGAGTAAGGCAAGGCATCGATTTACGCTGTGTTGCCTTACTCCATGTCCATAAGGCCATTCACAGAAATGCAACATGACTTTGCATGGCGTCATAAATATGATTTGGTGGTTTGCACCACCGTTGCCTCACAAAAGGTGGCACTACAGCAGCACCAGGGGCTTAAAAATATACCCCTATGTGCCCACATGCCAGAGGGACACCATAATGATTTAGGAGTTTAAACCATTTAAAAAATCATATATTTACAATGTAATTCAATTTGCTTTGGCACAAGGGCAACATGTAATTTAGTTCTATAAACTTGTCATTGCACATTAGTTTCTATTTCAATGAAAATGATGGAAAGTTTCAAATGAATATACAGCCTCGAGGCCACCTAGTCTAAAACAATAGCAGGAAAAAATGGTTGCGTAGTTAACAATTGTTTGACCTCGCACCATTGGCGTGAGTCTCCCTCCCATTTTTTCGCTGTTGCCTCATGTGTTTTTCTGGTAATAGATGCTTTGGGCACTGTGCCACTGCTGTCCAGTGCCACAGTGCAAGTGCTCCCTACTGTAAATTGATGTATGGATTAGTGGTTCCCTGATTGGATGTTTGGTTTACTGTCAGACCCTAGTACAGTGCACTGAGTGTGCCCAGTGCGTGCGATCCAAATGCTGCTAGTGGGCTTGCAGCACTGGTTGTGCCACCCACAGAAGCAGCCTTGTAAAATGTGTCTAAGGTCTGCCATTGCAGAACCTGCGTGCAGTCTAGTACTGTCAAGCTGACTGGGCAAGTGCACACACGAGCCAGTTCCTAAACCTTCCCTTGACTTCATATTAGTCACCCCTATGGTAGGCCCATGGGCAGGGTGCATTGTAAGTATAAGGTAGGACAAGCCCTGATGTGTGTGGCATGTCCTAATAGTGAATTATAGCCATTTTCGTTTTTCACTATTGCAAGGCTACCTCTCCATAGGCCAGAATGGGCTGTTAGAATTGGTACAATCTATAATCCTAACAGACTCAGAGAACATGGTAGAAATTCGAGTTTAGTATGCCTGGACTCAGGATAATAAAATACATCTTTTAGTAAGTTTATTTTAATATTCTGTGTTTGCAAATACCACTTTTAGAAAGTAGGTATTTGCTTGCCTAACCATTTGAGCCCGCCTCTGCTAGGTTGTGTATTACTTGCCTGGGTTTGTGTGTGACAGGACTGGGGAATTCCAGGAGACAGGCTGGGGCTGCCCAGTGATGAAGAGGGAGATCTGCATCTAGATGGGAGGGAGGAGTTACAGATGGGACCTGAATAGGGCTTGGCCTTCCCTCTACAATGCTGGCTCCACCCCCTGTGGTGTGTCTGATGTCTTTGCCCTGCACACTGAAAGAAGAGCAGGAGGACTGTCAACAAAGTGCTCCTGGACTGTACATGCCTTCCACAATGCTGGCTCCACCTCCTGTGGGGTGTCTGATGTTCCTGCCCTGCATAGTGAAAGGAAAGGAACAGTCTGGTAAACAGAGTGCTCAGGAACTGTTTTGGACTGGGCACAGGACCCTCTCCCCTCAGAGAACAAAGGATTTTGGGGTATAAGTATTGGGACCCTGATCCCATGAAATTAGTTCACTCCTGGAACTGACAAGACAAAATCTCTGCTGAGGAGAAGGAACCTGAAGAAACTGAGGAGCGACTATTCCCAAGCTGAAGTGCTGCTTGGAGGATTGGCCTGCAGTGGTTGCCTGACTGACAAAGATAGGAGAAAGGACTTTGTGGACTTTACCTTTAATATTCAACTTGTGCAAAGATCTCCAAGGGCTTGGAAGAGAGCTTGCCCATCTGACCGAAGTCCCAGGACCAGTGGACTTCATCAGCCTTTGTGAATTGCTGCTGTTCCAGTGGTTACAGAGGCAGGGAGCTGTGACCGACTCTCACGACCGGCCTGGTGTCCTGTAGGCACTGCATTGAGCAACGTCCACCTCGAACAACGCAAGCTCTGCGCTCACCGACTCTGTCAACGAGCCGTAGCCTGCACCGCAACTGGAAGGACACCACGACGTGCAACGCCTCAGTACACCGAATCAAACTGGTCTGACCAACGCGGTCACTGCTGCTGACTTCGAGTCCTGTGATCGCACCGGAGTTGGACACCGCCTCGCACGCTTCACGACGCACCGCCCGACTCGCACCACTGTCGGACTGACCGACGCCAGCTCCTGAACTCCAGCTCTGCCGCCACACCGTAAAGCTGGAAGCACCGCAACGAGCAACGTCCGCCTGGAACAACGCAAGCTCTGAGCTCACTGACTCCGTCTCGACGCCGTCAACGAGCCGTAGCCTGCACCACGACGGGAAGGACACTGTGACCTGCAACACTTTCTTTTTCTACACCGCGATGAACCCCGGAACAGGCTCGCACATCCGTGCCGGCCTCCCCAAGGAAAAGGTACTGTCACTGAGTCTGTCGACATTTGAGTGGGCCCGGACCGCCGCGGTCCGCTGGATTTGTTAGACTCTGTGTTCTTTTCAGCAACGTTGTAGTCGGACAAGGCTACTGACTTGCACAGAACCTTGAACGAAGCTTTTTAAACCTGAACTCTTGAAATTTTATCGTACTGTGGATTCTTTTTGTCGTTTATTGGTCTTGTGGTAACTCTATATAAAGAATAACATATTTTTATATAAAACCTGCGTGGTGTCCATTTGTAGTGTTGTCACTGGGTTATTCTATGTGGTCATAACTGCTTAACTGACATCGCCTCTGAAATAAGCCTTGACTGCTCGCGCCACGCCGCCTTGAGGGTGAGCAGGGGTTATTTTGAGAGAGTAATTCCCTTGCCCTGTCTAGAGGAGAGGGTCCCTGATTGTCACAAGTCCTACCTGTGCCAACCAGAGACCCCATATTCTAACAACAATGAAGCTGAATACTGATGCTAGTAAGTTTTATTGTTCAATTATAACTGGAGTGCTCAGCAACGTGAGGGGAGTAGCCATTCACATAATCCCCAATTCGAGACAAAATGCCTGATTGAGAGTTTGCGGACCAGGTTACTCTGTTACAAATGTGAAAGATATCCAATCCACCGTACTACGAGCCCATTATATTCTACGGCACTTGTAACACAGAGGACGGGATATCCATCATGTTTGTGAAAGAGTAACCCATCCGCCAAAGTCTATATCAGGCCCAAACTCTCACAGTCCTCATACACTGCCCTTGCACACAAATACAATTATCTCTCTACGATTGTGCAGCTAAGTCTTCTATATTGACACAGGCACACCTGACTCATGGAAACTGATAGACACCGATAGCCAGTTACAAACTTACGGTGCATGACCCTTACCTTGGAGTCTTCTTTTTTGAACCTGGTGTATGATAGCGATTTTCTTGTGACTCAAGAATTGGGTCCATGCATAACTAAGACCTCTAAGTTGGACGTTTTTACCCGCCCTGTGAACTGCAACTCTGTTCATTGTGACTTGAGAATTGCATACTCACAGCTTCTAATAGCGGTTTGGACCTTTGAATTACACAACTGATTTAACTCAAAGTCAGGCATAACTCAGGATTTAGTCACTTGGTTAGAAATAACCCTTCTTTTTAATGAGTCACCTATGACTCATGAATCTTACATATTAGCCCTGAGGAGGTCATTGTCCGATGTAAAATGATGAAACACGTGGTGCATGTGATAAGGTAGATTTTCAACTATTAGAGAAAGGGTGAAAAAAAAGGCTTCACCACAAACTTTTACAAAGATAATTGTTTTTTCTTGTGTGTACAGTCTTAAATATACATTCGATCCACTTGCTTCAATAAATGATGTAATGAAGGGAACAGCTTACAGGAATCTTTTTGACCTCCAAGGAGTAGAATGACTAAGGACCCGATGTAGGTAATCCCAGATTACCGATTCTTAAATACCGAATCATACCGATTCGGTATTTAAGAACTGGCAATCGGGATGTAGGTAATTTTACTGAATTAATTACCGAATCGGTATGATTCGGTAATTAATTAATCAGTATTTACCGATTCTGTAATTGCCATTGACTCCTATGGGCCTTGAGTCATTTACCGAATTTACAAGGGGGACAGGGTGTCACTTTGACACCCTGTTGCACCCCTCTATTGTGCACTGTTCAAAAAGCAAAAGAAATGCTTTTTAAAGGGTTTTCTTAATTTACCACCAACTTCTAGTTGGCGGTAAATTAAGAATTCTAAAACCCCTGTAGCACTGATTACAGTGCTACCTACATGTCAAAATACAGATTCGGTAATTATACCGAATCTGTATTTTAACATGCCCCTACATCTCATTTTCCAAATACCGGTCGGTAATGGCCGAAATTACCGAATTTCGGCCGTTACCGACCGGTATTTGCCTACCTATATCTGGCCCTAATTGACTTCTGGGTAATACATTTACCATAACATTTCTTTGATTTTATTTAATTAGGTTTAGACTAGGCACAATGCACTTTTTGGTGGCATTCCCTACTTAAGAAGGGTGGACACTGACCCCCCTTCTTGTCATTGTGATAATTATTAACCCCTTCCGTGCTGCCGTCGGCCAATGGCCGACGCGGCCCTGCCCATTTTGCAGAAGTGCCGCACTGCCGCAAAATCGCGGTAGCGGTAAACGGGTTATAGCAATCCACTGTACATTTTTTATGTTTTATGTGCTCTTAACCACTGTGAGAACTGTATCACTTCTACTTTTGAAATTGCATAGCCTCAGTTCCCTTAAGAATGGTTTTAAAATCTTATATTTGATGGGATCTCATGAATTTTGCCTAGCTGTTCTCAATTTGTTTAGGGAGCTGTCAGCATTAGGAAGCTTTACAGTCAGTGGGACTTTTTAAAAAACTGGTATTTGCTAGCTGTTATAATTTCATCACGTATCACTGCACTTTTGAACTTTTTGTCAATAATAACAAACTTTTATTCTGTAAAGGTTCCTTGCAAAGTTTTAACATTTTTGAATTGTTGTTTGAAATGTATTTGTGCTGCTTTAATGATTCACTGAAATCGAATAAACTTTTATGAATGACTGACTTTTGAGAACCAGAGTAACATGGGATAATATTTTACTCAAAGGTATCTTAAACATAGGAAGAATTCTAGCGCTCTGTAGATCAAGACAGATGATACTGCTTACATTTAGGAATGTCCAAACATAAACATCTTGTAGACATTCATACATAGTGCCCAGACACAAAAGGTAATGACTCATTTAAGAAATGGCCTCTTTTTACCTGATCACCTTCAGGGACTGAAGCTGCTGGTTTTTCAACCCTGAAAGTGTCGGGAGTCCTGCCAAACAAGTCTCAGAGCCTGTGCTTCGACCGTTAAAAAGGTATATGTCTAATTGGCTCACCACAATTGGCTTATGTTAATTTGCTTATGAATGCATAGTATATGGCATCAGATGTACGCAGGACCAATACGTTAAACTGTCTCTCAGGAACTGCAGCACTTAATTTGCCACCACGAGTGTGACAAAGCAAAAGATCACTCACAGCCTGCCATTACCAGCTGGCTGTTCACGCTGCTAACTCATCTATGCCATTTAAACCAATGGCAAAGCCAAGACCTTACTTTTGAATATTTATAAAGTATCCATAAAGCAGACCCTAAGGACAGGGTGCTTGATATTAGAAAGATGGGCATGTGTTTTATTGAATGTACATGTCCTGGCAGTTAAACTCCTGCATTGTCTTTTTTACTATATAAATGCTAGTAGCTCAATAGTTTAATATGAAGTTACAAGGTGACATCTTAGCAGTGCTTACTTCTGAATTGGACTACTCAATGATGGTACTGCAAGGTATCAAACAACTCTTTGGATTGAGCCAGACTTGTTCTAGGTGAATTAAATGTAACGTAACGTTTGCACAAATGGCAACTTTTTAAAGTTACCACTTAGTTGCTTAAAGTTTCCAGTGACAGTTTACAGTTGTACATAAGCTGCTGTCCTCTAGACAGCCTTCTGCCCTCCATTGGAGACGTGTGAACAACTCTCAGGAAAGAAAAAGGAAATGCCAAGGGTAGAGGTGTGCCCTCCTCCTGGCAGTGTAGCCAATTTGTGTGTGAGCACAAAAGGTGTGCTTCAAAGGGGAAGCTGCCTTCGAATGGCAAATGGTAGTCGCTTGCATGAGGGGCTGCCCTTTTCTTTTAGTAGACAGGTTGTCCTCTTGGAAAGAGAGGAAAAAGCCATTGCTAAACAATTTTTTTGCATGGGCGTGTAGCTTCAAGGTATCCACACCTCTGGGTTGGTTTGGGAAACTCCACACATCAAGAGAAGGGTTCTGTCATGTTGGGAGTGACAAAATGTTGCATTCTGGGTTAGCCAAATGCCACAGTTTGCAGGAAGTCATCACTTGGCTGGAGAGGACCTGGTAGCCCTTTGGCTAGTACTGGCCACAGTCCCGAGAGCTTGAAACAGGCATACAAGTGCCCTCCCTGGCACCTACTTCTCAGATCACATTTGTAATGGAAAGAGAATCAAAGACAGACAGCCCTGCTGTTCCCTAACCCCAGCAAAGGAAGGCAGCCCTAAAGACTGGACTGTACCACTGCACCTTGTTTTAGCAAAGAAAGGATGGTGCCTGTGCTGTCCTGATAAAGGAAAAGTAATATCTGAGCCCCCAATAGAGAAGGTAAGTCCAAGAGCCAGTTAGCATGAAATTCCCTATTAGAGCCACTGGGCCACAAAAGCTGAGAACTGGAGTGAAGGCTGTTTTAACTGTGGGGTAACTGCTTAAATTTACACTATTGGTCCCTGTGACAGACTCTGTTAGAAATGGGGGTCTCTAGTTGGCAGGTTTCTACCATGTCTGTGGAGGGACCCTTCCTTCTAGCCAGGATAAAGGAGTTAAACACCTAAAATAACCCCTTCTCACTCCCTTAGTAGCTTGGCACGAACAGTCAGGCTTATCTCAGAGGCGATGTGTAAAGTATTTGCACATAAAACACTCAGTAACACAGTGAAAACTCTACAAAGGGACACTAGACCATAAATATAAATATAAATACCACTTTCTAGATCTCACTTTATTATAGCTTTTTGCACTTGCAGTAGCACTTTATTGCAGGTTTTTGCACTTCTTTGCAGTGCCACTTTATAGATTGCAGATTTTGCACAGACCCTTCTTGATAAAATTGTTGATTGTATTCCCTTTCTGTGGTTGATGAATTTTTTCGCCTCCTCCTAATTTTTGTGTCTCATGTCTGATAATTTTTTTTTTAAGCCTTTTAAATTATTGAAATGATTATTGAAAATGAAAAATGAAAAGATGTTCTGTACCATTGATTATCCATTGCTATGTTCAATAAAAAATTATTTAAAAAAAAATGGTCACTACACCAGTTTAGAAGCCAACAGAACAACAAAACTCCAACATGCGCAACTCAAAATATGACTTTTAATAGGTTGTGACCAATTCTGTCCGTAGATCTATATGGATGTGTGATTTGTAAACAAAGTACTTCAAATGCGTAAAAATTCAAAACGCAAAACAGCAGCAGAGGAGGGAAGTCTCGGAAAACACTGTGATGCATCAGTTGCTAAGTCATTGGGGAGGCAATGCAACAGTTCTGTTTCACACAGGAGAAGTGATGCATCAAATCTGGACTATGGGGCATAGTGATACATCAATTCCAAGACGGTTCTGGTTGGTGGGTGCTGCATCAGAGATGCACTCGAGCAGTCAGGCTTATCTCAGACGTGATGTGTAAAGTATATTCACATTAAACACACGGTAACACAGTGAGAACCCTACAAATGAACACAACACCAGTTTAGAAAAATAATGTATATTTATCTAAACCAAAGAAGACCAAAATTACAAAAATCCAACAGGCATAACTCAAATGATGACTTTTATTGGGTTGTAAGCAATTCTGTACATAAAACTCTATAGATGCGTGATTTTTAAACAAAATACCAGAAATGCGTCAAAATCTACAAGGCAAAACAGTTGCAGAGGAGGCAAGCATCAAAAAACATAGTGATGCATCAGTTCCTGAGTACTTGGGGAGGCTATGCAATAGTTCTGTTTCTCATAGGAGAAGTGATGTATCGAATCTGGACTGTAGGAGAAAGTGATACGTTGATTCCAAGACAGCTCTGATCTATGGGTGCTGCATCAGAGATGCTTAGCGCACAGGTGCGATGTGTAAAAATCTGGAAAGCACTGGAGATTGAGGCGAGGGGGTCAAACGCTGTCTTGGTTTCTTCAGCCGCCATCCCATGATGCGTCAATCTTGACTGTTGCACAGCTGGACATGCGTCGTAGTCAGTATAGTGGTCTCAGGCTTCGGAGACGGTGCCGTGGATTCGGTGTGCTGCCGTTTTTCAAGCCGCAGGCAGGCACTGCATTGCATTTTTTTAGCTCCACGGCTGTGGTGCGTGGAAATGTCTCCCACACAGCAGTGCTTGATGCTGATGTTTTCTTGATGCTTTTTGCAGCAGGAACAGCCTCCAAAGTCCCAGAACTGGAATTGGCGCCACAAGGCAGGTCAGAACTCCCAGCAGTGAAGTTCAAGAGTGCTGCAGGTGAAGTCTTTGTGTCTCTGACACTTCTTAATAGGAGTCAAGCTCTACATCAAGCCCTTGGAGAACCTTCTCAAGCAGGATACAGCAAAGTAAACGTCCAGTCATTTCTACTGACCACATACAGAAGCAGCCACTGCAGGCCAATCCAGCAAGGCAACACACAGCAAAAAGGCAGTACTCTTCCTGCATCACTTTGGCTCTTTTTCTAAGGTGGGTCATCTTGATCTAGAAGTGTTCTAAAGTTATGGGATCAGACCCCACTACTTATACCACTTCCAGCCTTTGAATTATGCAGGCTTCAAAGAAGGTCCCTATTGTCCGCTCACCCTACAGGTAATGGAGACAGCATTGTGAAAGGCAGACACAGCCCTATTCAGGTGCAGATTACAGCTCCTCCCGCAACTCTAGCTCAGGAAAACTCAAATGCCTGGTGATGAGCCATCAGAATATGCAGGGCACACCTCAGCACCCTTCTGTGTGACTGTCTAGAGTGAATGCACTTAACAGCCCCTGTAATTCTAAATCAGATGTTGATTCCACAGGCAGGCAAAGGCACAACATTGTAAAGCAAGAAAATTCTCACTTTCTAAAAGTGCCATTTTTAAACACACAATTTAAAAACCAACTTTACTAAAAGATGTGTTTTTAAATTCTGAGCTCAGGCAGCTCTAACTCCAAATTTCTAGCTGTTTCCAATGGAAAGTTAGACTTGTAAAATGTTACCAGGCAGCTCCAATGATAGCCTGTGGAAGAGCTAGTGCACTAGTGAAACACGAAATTGGCAGTATTTCCCTATAAGGACATATACAACATACTACTACATATCCTACCTTTTATATACACTGCACCCTGCCCATGGGTTTACCTTGGACCTACCTTAGTGGTGCCTTACATGTAGTAAAAGGGAAAATTAGGGTTTGGCACATGGGGGCAATTGCCAGGTCGAAATAGCAGTTTAAAACTGCACTTAGAGACACAGCAATGGTAGGCCTGAAACAAGTCTACAGGTCTACTTACAGGGCTGGACTGATTACCAGGTGGTTTGCTGTGCTGTCAAGCTGGGAGCTGATTTCACTGCGGTTGGGGCTGATTTAGTTGATGGGACCTGTATGTATTTCTAAATAAACAAAGCAAAATAAATGATTTTAAGCACACACAGGTCCCCATCAACAAAATCAGCCGCCAGCTTGGCAGCACACCTAAACTCTCGGTAGCCAGTCCGCCCCTGGCTACTTATCTGGGTGGCACAACGAGTGCTGCAGGCCCACTAGTAGCACTTGATTTACAGGCCCTGGGCACACACAGTGCAATGTACTAGGGACTTATCAGTAAATCAAATATGCCCAACATGGAGAACCAATCAGAATTACAATTTACACAGAAAGCATATGCACTTCAGCACTGATTAGCAGTGGTAAAATGCCCTGAGTCCTAAAGCCATCAAAAACAGGGTCAGAAAAATAAAATACCAGGCCAAAAGCAGAAAGTCAAGGGATAAAACTGCAAAAAGGGCCAGATTCTACAGACTCCTTGTTGGAGTTGATCCCCATAAAAGTGCCCTTATAGTTAATTTTGAAGTCACTTGTTAAGGCTAACAAACTGAGATCTGTGGTATTTTATGATTTATTACATTATATAAAAAAAATTGATTTATTGTTCCGTTAAAAATTCACATCTCCGGAATCCTCAGGTGGAGGTGTCTACTTAAAGATAATAACACAACCTATTTTTATAAATTGGACTAAAGATTTTATTGTGTAGCATTTTCTTATTTTTCAACTGTGTTGATACTTTTTAATGTTTTACAATTGTTGATTTGATAAAGCCTCACTGCTCTGAGCCACAGCTACCAAGTACTGAGCTACGGTTTTATAAATTAACCTGACTGGAACTGATAAGGAATTGTGCCTTTATTAGACAGTGAGGTCGCACATCCACATCATATAATAAACTACAATAAGTTGATTTCCTCACACCCACCATGGGATAATTATTTATGATGAAATGTACAACAAAGATAAAGTTGTTTGGTTTATAATGTAGTAGTGAAGTAGTAATGAAGAATAATATGCATTGTATAACCTCATTCAACTCGATTACAGTAAATCGCACCTTTATAGAAATTGCACTATTGTCTTTTTATGACAATCTTTTGGAGAAGAATGAATATTCAATTGTTGAGGTTTCTACATTATACGAAGCAAATTAATCTAAGTGATGGATTTAGATTTTATAGAATTTGTGCTTACGATATTCAGGTTTTTATTTTAATTTGGTTTTTCTTCCATGTTCAATTTTATAAATTGGTATGAAATTTAAAAAAAATATCAGAATATACAGTGAGGCTGATAATGACATGTAAATTGATACTTGTATAGCACACTACTCACCCACAAGGGTCTCAAGACGCTTGTACAAGCACCGCTGTGGAACCCATCCTGGCTTTCCCTGTGAGGTGTCCACTCCTGGGCACCCCCAAGGTGGAGGCCAGGCATCCTTAGCGTTGTGGGGGCCGTTGTGGAGATTAAGCAAACTATTACCCAGAGTTGCAGAGTGGGACTCCATGATTGTAATAGGCACCGAGGCGAGAATTATCAGGTCCGTGGAATTTTGAGCCCAAGACCCGCCAAGGCGGGGATTGAACTCTGGTCCCGGGCTAGACCTCTGCATCAGGGTCTGCCGCGCTCTAACCATTGAGCCACACTTCTCCACCATGTTGATCTTATCCTTACCTGAATTGGCAGAAAACATTATCGCTATTAGAATAACTTTGATTGTAATGAACAGAACCAAGAACAATCAAAGATGGCCATGAATTCTTACTTTGATTTACTTACGTCTTCTGTTTTAATGACCACACGAGTTAACCGTTTCTTTCTCTCTAATTGCGTTGTGTGCAATTACACTGGCTGAAGTCTGGCCTCTAGTTCCACTGGCAGTATTGCTGGTGGGCATACTGGCAAAATATGTAATTTCCTGTATTTGTGTAATAGTGTTTTAAGTCGAATTCGAATACATTTTAGAAAGAGTGATTTGGAAATGCCTGATTTCTTGAAAAAGCAAAACAAAAGTAGGTGGGTCAAAGTGTTTTTAAACCATAACAATAGTGAAGGTCCATTGTTAACGTGCTATTCTTATTTTTTAGATTCTTCGGCAACAGATGAGTTGTGAAACTGAACAGCTAGGGGTAAGTGAAATAAGCAAATTTCTACTCGGACGAGTTCCTATATGTGCGAGATTATGTATCATACATTAATGGTGTATGGACTAATTAGTACTGATGGAATACACACAGTAAAAGTTAACATAAGTTATGTTGCAGTGTGAAATGTATTAAAACAATGTCCTTTGCATTGCGTTGTGGATTCAGAATTATTGATTTTAGAGTTGGTGTTTATGCTATTTTGCAATTTAACGTGTGTATAGAGTATCATTTAGTAATTAAATGCACCTTGGGCGTCCTTATGTTTTCGACGACAGGCTTTTCTTCCAACCTTCAGCATAGGTACACATTGAATAAAATGACAGGTCGGGGGCCATTGAGACATATATTCTAGTGGTATTTGAAATGTGTTGTTTGCTTCGCATGATGTTCAAGAATTAAACCTGGTGGTGAAGAATCAGAGAGAAATCTGCCAAATGTACGTGAATATCAGTTTCCATCACAAAAATGTAATGGTCAGCGGTAGCCTTTGTTGAAAGGGAGCAAGAGCCAACATTTACTTGCATCGCTAACACAGTGGAGCTATGAGGACCCACACTCCAGTCAGTTCACCTTCTTAACTATAGGTACGGAAAACAGATATTTCTGAAAATTAAAAATGCTTTCTCTAAACAATCAAATATTTATTTTATCATCTTCAGTGCTGGGTGTGTAGCAGCTCTTTTTTTTAAACCGGAACAATAGAAAAGGACATCTACACCTTTCAATAATATTTGATTCTATCAATTTCATGTTTAATTTAATTAATTTTATTTTAATTATGCTGGCTTGGCTTTGTGTAGAAAGCACAACAGATGTTAAATGAAATTGTCGTTCATCTATGCTTTGTTGGTTCTGCTAATTAATGGTGTATATAAAATTATGATTCGCTGCCATATTTATAATGAGTACTGTAGTTATCAATGTGTTATGTGAGCTGATGTTTGGATTTTTGTGTGGTAATACTGTTATATGCAATGGACAGTAGAGTGCATGGGTTGTCAGTCTTTGTACAAGTGGCACTTCAACACTATATAAATGCAATTACAATACAATACAATACAATACTTACAAACACTAACCAGCAATGTTTACTTTTTTGTGGCATTGGCTGCGCAATAAAATATGTTAATGATTAAATAACTGGACCACCTAATATTCGAAAAAAACATCATTGTTTTTCTTACTCATCCTTTAAAAGTAATCAATAGCTGGAAAAAATGGGGGGTGCCAGAGATTGTGCACCAAAATGGCTGCAGTGTGAGAGAAAGCTCCTGCGGCTGAATTAGAAACCTGCTTGAAATGCCTCATAAACCCCGCCCAGAGTGCCGCATTGACAGACGGAGGGTAACAAACCTCCTGCGGCACCGAAATTAGCCACCCATGACCCACTGCTGTGCACGAGGGTTATGATACAGACCAGAGGTAGGACACCCAGAGCCATAACATGGGGACCTCAGTGCTGGTAGGTCAGGTGGAGCCTGGGGGGGGGGGGGGGGGTGCAGATGCCTTGCTGCTCGAGTGATGTGTTGGAGTCTCTGGCAGGCTTCGGGGGATGGCCAGACCAAGTAGTCACTATAAGCAATCTGGCGCGAACCAGGGCCATGATCCTTGCACCTGGCCAGTAAGCTTTGAACACTAAATTAATAAGATTTTGTGATGAATGGAAAGTCTGTCTCACATGGAACACAGATAGTGAGAGACAGCCCTGTGTGAAATGACCGTGTCTGAGGCCTGAATTGCAGTTTAGCACTATGAGGCCTGGTGTTTAATGTCTTTCCTGAGGAACCTGGGATTCGCATATATGCATTATGCTTCCTTGTTACCCATGCCGCCAAGAACATCGCCCCATTACTGAGCATGGGGGAGGTGCAGGGCTCCACTGCTGGACACTGCTCTACAGAGTGGCAGGGTGAGGTTTGATGGTTGGCAGCCCCAGAACTCCACGTTGCTCTTAGGTTCCCCCTACATTATTATATTTTCTACTTTTTTTTTTGTCGGCATAAACCTGTACTGTGGGGGCTTGTGCATGACCAGATCCATGTTAGCTCTATCAAGTCACATGTCTCATCATTATGGGGAAAGCATACTGTAAACAGGCAAACATAACTCCAGTTTGAATCCAAGAACGTCGTTGGGTCACAGCGGAACTCAATTTTCTATTCTGCGCAGCTAAAATTTACATGGGCGGGGAAAATCCACATATTCATAGACCCTCAGATGGCAGAACTCCCGAATAGGTTAGTCCATAAAAATGGGAACAAACTTAGGGCCTCTGACTCTCACGTGCAACAAACTCTCAGTATTGTTGATTGATACCTTAGGATACTAAATGTAAATGTAAATGGGGTTTAGTGTGGGAGGAGGGCAGGAACAGGGGTTTATCATCAAAGTTCTATGCGTAATCATCCAGTGGTCACTGAATGAACACTTAGAAACATGGGACGGGAGACATACCCTTTTATATTGTAATTGTAAATGATATTTATGTAGCACTTACTACCCCTGACGAGGCGTTTGACCACTTTGCTGTGAGTAGCACTAATCTGAAGCACAAGATAAGAGGTAAATAGATAGTAAGTTAGTATTTTTTTTCCTTCTTCTATGTTCTTTAGTTATGTTAGGTAAATGCTCTTGATTATCTTGTATGTTTAGTAGAGTGTATAGTAAGGATAGAATGACGGCAAAGGAGTGGAAAGGAGAATTATTTGGTTGTTTTTTTGTAGGTAGTTGTAGTGTGTACTTAATAGTTGGGTGATGTGTGCAAAAAAGAAAAAGAGGGGAGAGTTTGGGAAGGATGTGTGCGAGTTCATCATTGATTGAAAGGTTTGGGGTGAGCCAGTGAGAGGAGGGATTAGACAAAGGTTGAAAGGTGGAAAACATACTTTTTTTTTTAATCAAACTGAAAGTAACTTAGACATATAAGTGTACACATGACACATGGTAAGGTTTTATTGCTTGGAGAAAACTGCTCTATGTAAAAAATACCCATATGCGAATAAAGCATTATTTAACATAGTCTGATGTGCACAGTTATCTAGTGGATATGTATGCACTTTTTGGATTTTGAGGCATTCAATTTGGATTTGGAGGCATTCATTTATGGTGGCTCAATGTAATCCATTGGCCCACAGCCCAGAGGCAATTGAAGATTTGTGATGTTCCAATGTTCTATATAATAACATGGAGCAACAAATGCAGGCTACATATAGGGTTACCGATATGGAACAGAAAAATAAGCTTATGGTGTGAAATGTATGAGGGCTGACAAGTCCCACAGAAAACTGTCAGATAATAGCTAACTCCATTCAGAATGGTGTCAACATACAGTAGTTATAGGTGACCCATCTTATTTGGGTCCGGGGAGCTAAAAATAGCTCAATCTGGAGCTCCCACAGGTCCTTTGACTTGTACTCTGCATATGCTATGTTAGTGCCAGTGCTCATTCGTTGAGGAGTGCCATACACTCATATTCAATAAATTGCATACCCAGAGGGATGGTATTTGATATGCAGGAGAAGACTTCAAATGGCGAACGTAGTCTTAATAAACTTTACGGCCTGAATCCTGATGACCCTTGACTTCTTTGTGTCAATCATCATTAAAAGTATGCAGCTGGAGCTGGCTTCCCTTGAGGTGGGGATCATAATTTGACGATGCATCTGACTCTTGATAGCAAAGGCAATTGGGATACGATACAGTCCAGAGCAAGGGAGGCACTACACATAATTTTGTTTCAGCACAATCTGGTGGACAATTGGAGATTTCAACACCTGAAGGCTCAGTACTACATTTGTCACAAGTCAGCTCACAATTCTTCTTCTAGACTAGACCATTGGCTTGGCACAAGAGCCGTGACTAACTAAACTCGAGACATTCAACACCTTCCATGCACATTCTCCGATCACTTCTCCGTAACACTGACAACAACACTACCAGCCCAGACACACACACCCACCACACAGATTGTGGTGCCTCCATTTCACTATGCTGTTGGATAGTGCCTTTAGGGAGAAGATTGGACAGGATTTTGTACAATACTTGACACCAACACTCACCCACTCAGTAGACTCATATGAGGTACTCTGGGAGGCCTTTAAGGCAGTAATTAGGGAGAAATGTAAAACCAAGGACAATTCCATAATAAAGAATACATCGTAGTCATTTAAAAGAATTGGAGGGCAAACATAAACATTTGAAACGTATAAACTTTACACAGGGCATTGTAAAAGTATTGTGTGACATGCGTATGAAACTATAAGAGTAAAGAGGCGAAGCATTCAGGGAAATTATATTCCTTAGCACGTATGTAGTTTCACGTACATATGCTCATGAAGATAACGTGAAATATTTTAGCAAAGCTCACTAGACTATGGTGGGCAGCATCAACAGGGGTCTTGCTAGAATTCGAGGAGGGGACAATGCACTATCAGCCAAAAGCTGTAATAAAAGGGATCATGCAATATTTCTGATTTATTTGAAAAGAGAGATGGCCATACTACTCCAGGTATAAACCAGTATTTGGAAACAGCAACATTGGCATGGATTAAGAGTACTGAATAGAAATGATTATGCACCCCAATTACATTAGCAGAGATTCAAAGAACCATCAAGGACTTGAAAAACAATAAGACACAGGGTAGTGATGGCTTCAGAAGGGACTTCAACAAGGATTATATTGAAGAGTTCACGCCTATTTTGCTAAAGGTCTAGAAAGAGGCATGAGCTAGAGGTTGTTGCCACAGATGACACAAGAGGCTGTTGTGGTCATGCTCCTGATACCTCATACACCTAATAAGTGCGAGTCATATTGCCCTTTATCGCTTATTAATATCAACAATAAAATTCTTGTTAAATCGCAGCCAGATAGATTTCGCAAGTGCATGGTTGGGGCTACCAGATAAATCTGGGTTTATCCCTGGTAGATCAACTGCTGACTTACGGACACTATTTGTCACTAAACATCAAACAGACTCAGACATTAAGGTAGTAGCCGTATTTTAGATGTCAGCAAGACTTTCTATTCTATCACATGGCCATTCCTCTTCACCTTGTTGGGGCTGGGCTGAGGCGAGGTGTTTCTGAATATTATATATACTACCCATAGCTCAGGTGAGGGTGAATGAGATGTTGTCGAATAAATACTCATTAAGAGCACTTAAAACCTGGCTCTATAAACAAGCTTATCATTAACTTAAACACACACGTAAAATCTCCGGATCACCCCCCGTGTCCTTTCCACAGCGCCAAGAAACCAATCGGTGTTAGTGCGCTCAATAAGTTTTTTTTAACATAACATAACATAACATAAGAGGGGCATATGACAGGGTGGCCACTGTCACCAATATTGTTTGCTTTGGTGATGGAGCCACTAGCAAGCTTACTAAGGGAATTTAATGGTGAGGGGGGTATTGAGCTTGTTAGGTATAGAATACTCTTGTCACACGAATAGCATCATGCTCTCAGTCAGAAATCCCAAGGACACACTCAATCCCAACATCAGAGAAATAATAGCATATGGCCCATGGGCTGGCCTTACCATTAACTGGGAAAAATCCATTATGATACCTTTGACTGAGGGCACCAATGCTGTTTCATCGGATTACCCCATACAGTGGAGTGTGGACATGGATAGATACATGGATGTACAGTACCAGTGTGATACAGACACACTGTATCACCACATTATGAAATGGAAAAGGGTCTGGTGGTGCCAATCCCATTAAATGTGGCTGGGCAAGGTGAAGTTTGACAGCTACTGTAGAGATTGATGCCATGTACTCACCGTTGATGACATTAATTTATAACCCACGACTGAAAATGACTGGTGAACCTGCAGCTGAAAAAAAGACTATACAATAGACAACTCTGAACTCTGGGAGATATGTATAGTTCTGTAAAATATTTAATATTACAGGAGTATAACAAATGCCCTAGACATATACCATCACTGACCCACACAGTTTGGCAATGGTTCCCAGCTTATATGTAGGAGACAGATGAATTGAAATTGCTGACACACAATTTTCACACCAGATTGATTTCAGTTATGTATGCCATGATCATAAAGAACATGCCGAGACCAGAGATCCAAAGTAAGGTGACAGCCATCTGGGTGCGAAATATGGGAGACAAAATATGGACTCGTTCCAGGGACATTTGAGGCCCCTGAGACACTTCTTATTGGTGAGGGAAGGTGGACCTACTGGTGATTCTGAACAAATGTTAGTGGACGAGCCATTATATACAGAATGATGCATTGACTCTGTACCTATGTGACTTTAAACTAAGTAATACAGTACGATACCTGATATAATGCTTTTTGCCCAATTCGACTGTGACCACTCCATTTATGATTCATACTTTGATTGTTACAACATGAACGATACCAATTTCAATGGTTTGGCTATTGATGAAATGGTTCTAAATAAGTGGATCAAATAGGTACAAAATTAGCACAAATTCGGAATCAAAAATAAGCCTGTGTTAATTCGAAAAATAAATGGAAAAATAAAAAAGGTATCAGATGATGCCACTAGCTGTAAAATTGTATTCTCTTCTCATTTTTAGCTAGCAGAATGGGCTAACCAACATGTTGTAGAAACTAATAAAAGGCATTTTGAGGGAATTATTTACAAGCCCATTGTGCCGCCAGGTGTCACTTTTTTTATTTTTGCCCCTACAGCGCAATGGGCTTCCCCATATTTACAAGGCCATGTGAAGTCACCCTGCAGTCACCCTGCATTACTTTTCATGGCCTTGTAAATATGTTTCCGTTTCGCGCAAGTCTCTGTGTGAAAGGGGCGTCCATTGGGTGTTGCTGTGTGTGTTCCCACGCAACATCCAGAGAAGTTGGTACATTACCAGATTTACAACATTTTTTAAACCTAATAATGGGTCATAATCATATGCCTCCCCAGGGGAGGCTTAAGGAGGCCCAATGAGGAGAAATTCTTTTATTTCTTCTTGTTCTTTGCTTTTTCTATGTGTGCTGAATTTTGGAGCATGTATGGAAAGAAGAAAACACCTTTAATGATTGTTTTTGGTCAGGAAGGTATCTCTTCCTGCACAAAAACATCCCCTCAGCACAGGCACCCTTGCAAAATGATGCAAGGGTGTCTGTGCTGGCGTACAGCTGCTGTTTGTGCACCTGCGCAGGGGAGAAAGACAGGAATGCATCATATCTTGTTGATAAGGTGCTTTCCTGCACTTTTATTTTGACACACAGCGGCACAGCAGGAAGACTTGCTGCACTGCCGTGCATCAAAATATTGTAAATGAGGCCCTGAGAGTGAGCATGGTCAATGTAATGTTGACTACTGTGAGAGTAGTGCTTGTGAGCACAGCCACAAAAGAATGCATGGCTTCTTCGTTTTGGTATTTCATTGTAAATATGGGAACTTATGCCCAATTTTAATTTAGAAAGCATAATGAGTCCCTTTTGCTCTTCAATAAAGAATTAGCACATCATTTAGGGTTTTGTGGTAACTGAACCTAGCCACCTGTCTTTCATCTCCCACATCAGTCCAATAGGATAGAAAATGGCTGTTTCCCAATGGCGGAACTGTCACCAGCTCGTTATCAAGAGAACAATCCTGATTAGCAAAGCCAGAGGACTTGGCATCGGAAGATCCAACCTAGAAAGGATGAGGCATTCCAAACCCCTGTCTGCTGTCTTGTTGGGCCTATGTGCGGCCACCTTATATATTATGGCAGTCGTGGGTAGGAAACGTGCAAAATGTTCATCCACACGCTGGTAGACAATTCTTGAGGCATCGGAGACTCTTGTCCTTCAAAAAAAGATCCCATCATCAAGGGATAAGCTCTAATGAAAAGCAGCTTAGACGTCATGGCTTAGAGAACAAGTAATCACCTTTTCTTGGGGGGGGGTGTTTTTTCTTGTTTTCTTGCTGAAGCACTGTTATTTATGAAGCAGAAGTTTCTTTGTCAAATGAAAAACAATGGGAGTACTGGTTTGACTCACCAAAACACCATTGAAGACCGTTTCAGCATCCAAGAGGCATTCCTGACACATGTATTTATGGTAGAAAAGGTAGGTTAGGGCTTGTCACTTAGCATACCATGTTTTTCCAGTAATGACTGCACCTGTGTAGCACTACTCATGCACAAAAAGCAGTAGCAAAAAGCTCATCGCATTCAAAGCAATGAGCTTTCTACCTGCTGTCCAGAATAGTATTAAGTACTGTTGGAATTTTGTTATTAATTTTGAAGAGGGTGGCCCCTACACAATATTTTTAGACCAATGCACAGCTATGCTCACCCCAAACTCTGATAGCTACTACACAAGTAGCAGGCATGTGCCAGGGAAATGTGTGTGAAGTACAAACAGTAACAACAGAAATATGTATTATGGAAAAAGGCAGCAAAATAACTAAAATGAGATAAGAATAACCTAAGTTATGATTTGTTAAAGTTTTAGAGCGAAAAACACCTACAAAAAGTAAATAACCATTTCAAAATATCAGTTTGCAGCATAATTGCACGCCTACCGAGATAGAGCAGCGATGAATACGCTAAGTGTATTGTCCTAGTCAAAGTTATTACCTTTGAACTACTTTTTTCCAGAGGTCAGTGTCTTCCAGCAGAGTTCAGTCCAAGCTTGAAGAAAGTGTGTGTCCTTTGACATCAGGAAGGTCATTGCAAAGCTCCAGATGAAGCTGTTGGTTATGGCACCAAAAGCTCCAAATGGGACAAAGATGGATTTCATAGCAGCAATGATAACTTCACCACAAGGATAGATTTGCTGTCTCACCCCACACCAAGGATTTACTTTCACATTTTGTTACTTTTATAGTTCTCAAAATCCTCCAGCGGAGCAATGCTGTACACAGTCAGAGACGGCATACTGCAGATCCGTCTGATTCTGTTTACAGCACAGCAAGAAGTTTCAAGCAGGATGCATATTTTATTTTGCCTGCCTTAGGTTATACCACCCTGTGCCAAGTCTGAGTACCTAATCCCTCTCCTCCAGAGGTGGAGGCAATGACCCACGTTTCTGCAACCATTTGAAAAGTTATTTCTGGTTCCCCAGGACAAGATTCTAGGCAACAGTCATGTTTCCAGCCAGGTATTTCTGTAGTGCCCTGTCCCCTGTGGTCAGCCGGGCTCTCTTGGAGTAAGGAGCCTTTATATTTTTTGATGCGGGAGCAGGTAAACAGTAGGTCAACCATCTGGCCCTTACGGACCTGCCCCTGGGTCGCAGCAGGAGTAAAGTGTCCTTGACTCTTCATTCTTTCAGCAGTGCCGCCTTCATATATAGTCTTCCCAGGTCCGGACTGTTCTAAGGTGGTATTGGTGAGGGGCAAGCCTTACCTTGTACTCTGTCCATTGATTAGAGAAATCTCCTACCAATCCAGTCAATTTTCCCACCCTATGCCTACTTGCATTTGCAGACCCTCCTCCTTCTGTATCTTGCTTTTCAAATTCACAACAGCCTAAAATTCGAAATGGCTAACCACTTCTTCCACCAGTAGTTCTTTGGTTCTCTCTAAAATACTCCCCCATTTCAATGAGATATACTCCATTTGTGAAGGCCAAGAACTATTTTCCCCAGGGGAACTGGAGGCAGAGCATTTAGGAGGGCGTTGGGAATTGTGTCAGAGCAGATACTGTCAGCTCAATTTGGGATCTCAAATCAAAAGGGATAGTGTAAAAGCTCTCTTTTGCTCTCCCAGCTGTTCCTGCACCTCTTCTCAGTGGCGTAACGAACCTTGATGGCCACCCCTGCAGGGTACGTGAAGGGGCCCCCTCCGGACTCAATCTAGAGCTCCCCAGCAGAAGTGTGGTGCTGACGGGGCCCCCTTGAGGGTGTGGGCCCCCCCACACCGCGGGGGCTGCAGGGGCCTGTGTTACGCCCCTGCCTCTTCTGTTACCTTAAATTGTTTTTATAAAGCGCTCGTATGCCCCCGAGGACATCTTGATGCTTGCTCACCACAGAGATGGTTAATTCCTGTTACAAAGCCAACTGTTGAATAAACCCCAGACTTCCTGGACCCAGAGGCCAGGTGGTTGTTCTCTGAATAGCATGGCTGTTCACCGCAGCCAGGAATGAGCTATTGGGTTTTAGAAGCTTGCAAAAATCTGATTTTGCCATTAAAACAGATTTAGAAAACCAAGTGGTAAATAAGTTTAACTCATTTTGCTAACTTTTTGTAGGTGGAGATATAAATAAAGGATTTTAGTTATACCTAGGCCCTGTGTTCCCTCTAAGGTGCATGCCTGTGGGTCCATGCAGAGAGAGAGAGAGATTTATCATTAGCTGAGGCCATGAAGAGTGCACATTATCAATATTTTATCAGCCATAAAAAAAGAAGAAAGGTGATCTTCACAAGCTGTGTGGAGAGTAGACTGAAGCAATCAGAAGCTGGAAAGACAGAAAATTCAGAGAACAGAAATAACAGTATATTGTATTGATGTTGTCACTGCTTACACTTTAGTCATGTTCTGTGCCCACCATTTTGTAGTGCTATTGTGTCTCTCTTGACTGCAGAGCTAAGGGCTTCCACTGTCGCTAACCAGCAATTCCACCCACTGGCCTCCTGAATGTGGGTTGATTACTCACAGCCATAGTTTGATACAATGTGGAAGCACATATTATTGCTATGCGAACAAAAATTAGACAAGCCTCATCTGCTTTCCGCATTAATATGTGCACCGTCCAGTATGCTCTGAGCTTCTACGCACTTACCCATGCAACTTCTGATTCTAATCCTACCTATCTTCTCTACTATGTGAAAATAATTTTTCACATTTTGTTGGTTGCTCGAGTTTGGAGAACATGTTTTGAAAGTTTGTATTGAGGCAATAGAAACAGTAAAATATACCAAAGTCCATCTCGCGAACTTACACCTACTGAAATGTCATATTATCATGCTTCCTTGCAGTGCTAGATCCTGCTTTGTTTGCATGCTCATTTTTCATATCTGCAAGTTGAAGCTCAGCAAAACAGTAAGATTAAGGGCCATATGTATGAAGCAAATTCGCAATCGCAAAGGCCTTTGCGAATGCGAATTTGCTAAATGGTATGTATAAAGTAAAATCTGGTGCAAAATAAGGAATGGCAAAGTTTGCGATTCCTTATTTTGCAATTGCAATTAAGGAATCGCAAATTTTGCGATTCCTAAAATGCAATGTATGAAGCAAAAAAATTTGCAAAATGCCCTTAAGGAATCGCAAATTACCACCAACTTCTAGTTGGTGGTAAGTTGCGAATTCCTTGAAAAATGCACATTTCAGCATTTTTCAAAGTGCCATGTGACACACATACATGCCCCTAGGGCATGTATGTGCGCCACATGTGCACCCATGCATATTTCAGGGGTGCAACAGGGTGTCTTTTGGACACCCCTGCACCCTTGAAATTATTCTCAATTTGCGATTTTCAAATTGCGAATCGCAAAATTGAGAATACCTTCCCATTCATTCCTATGGGCCTCCTGGCCCATAGAAATGAATGGGAAAGTATTCCTTAATTGCGATTCGTAATTTGCTATTCGCAATTAAGGAATACTAAGAATTGGCTAAAAAATGCGAATTTGTACATGCATACCAATTTGCGATTCTGAAATAGCGATTTCTTAAAAATCGTTATTTCAGTATCGCAAATCGGTACCTTCATACATATGGCCCTAAGTAAGAAATAAACATTAAGTTAAGGATTCATTAAGCCATTGTTAATCTACTCTTAACATGTCTTTTGGTAGAACAAGAAAGTGTATTAAATGTTTGATTGCTCTTACTGCACAAACCACAGTGATATAAATCCATATTTTACAAGCATCATAAAATCTTTACACTATTTCGAATTCTATGTGAAATACAGGTTTAATCATTATAGTGCCAGCTACCAAACCACTCTGCGTGGCTTTAACATGGTGAGGACCTCTAGGACTATGCAGCAAAATCATCTAAGTTATGCAGCAAGGTTATCTAAATTATGTAAGAAAAAGCAAATTATGTGACATTCTCTGGCAGTAGTATTTTCATCCATTTGAGCTAGAAACAACATTTATACAGATCATATTTAAGAAGAGGTTATCATAATAAACTACTCCATGATGAAACTGAGAAAGTAAATTCAATTAGTAGAGAGGAAACCTTATTGGCACCAAAGATTGCACACAAATAAACACTAGAAACAAAACAGAATGTATTACAACACCGAATCTAGGCCAGAAACAAATAGGGAATATTATGTAAATGCTGGCAAGGTTTTACGGTGGATAATCTGATAGGACAGATTTGCCTAATAGACTCATGAACACATACAATATAACTCATTATTTACACGACTCACTAGTATAAAGTCATTTACTGCAGGCAGAACAAAAAGAAACATGGCTGATGTCAAGAGGAGGATTTTGGAAGTGTGGTTCTTGTAAAACATGTAATATGTAGCCATTGTAAGAAAACTTACACAGTGACATATTTTAGACAGAAAACATAGAACAATAAAGCAGATAGTTCATCCAAGTCATCATCATCAAGCCAGAGTAATAGATGGTAACAGAGAACCTAGAACACTGTTCAGTGGGAATAGAAAACATGTAACAATGGTCCTTGTGGGGTACCTAATAAAGTAGACAATATATTATCAACATTGAGCCAGGTAAGGAAATAGGAACAACATGACATAGAACAAGTTTGAAAAAATTTAGCATTTAATATATCGTGACCATGCTCTGGTGATCACACAGTGCAAGTTTGCAGGAAGGAACACTGAAAGTGTGTATAGTACAGAAAGGCAATGGACCACATACATAAATATCATATAATTCTAGTAAGTAAGACTAGGTGAAATATGGTGAGAGGTTGGAACATTTAAAAAAAAAACATTATTGAGCAGAGCAGAGAACAGAAAGATAACAGAGCATTGGTCATCAGGGAGAAACCACACTCATATTCCCAAATGTGATGCACATATATCATATATACATTAACACATATATCATATATACAATTATGAACTGGAACTCTTAAGACCAAGATCTACACATCCTCAAATAAAATGAAACAGAGAGTCCGGAACACCCTATGTTCATAAGCGTCAAGAGAGCCATTAATTACATCTTCCGCATCTTAAACTACCCTAAAGTGACTAGTGCCAGGCGATTGTCGAGAATACGAATAAAATCAATTGGTTCATCAGTAGCTTCTTTTTCATTTACAAAATCTTGTCATTATTGCTACAGTACAAAACTTTTTTCCTTATTTGGGGTTTAAAGTGCAATGCATTAAAGTGCTTAATTTTCTATAGTGCAAACGTGCTAAAGTACTAGGATTCCTGTAATAAAGCCAAATTGTCAAATAATTTCCAAACCATTGCAAACCTTTTTGTTGCACCAACCCGTTTAGCATATGCTTCCTAAAATCTCCTTATTCTTTCCATTTTATTTACCCATTTATGGTAAGATGGAATCTCTTCCGATCTCAAATTCTGGAGAATTAATGAGCGTGCTACTATAGAGCAGATTCATATATACGTCTTCTCAGCTTTGGTCAAATTTGACCAAGCTTTAGAGAGTCCAAAGAGAGCCACTTCTGTCTCAGGATTGATCTTTTTTTAATTGACAGGCTCATTGCTAAAACAATGTTTTTCCGAAAGGTCTCAAGCTTCGGGCATGTAAAAAATATATGAAGCCAATCTCCCTCGCCTTGGGAGAGACATCAAAAGCATTTATTATCCACTTCCGGAGGACATTTGTTTAGCTTTTTCGGAGTATAATAAGCCTGCCATCTTGACAAGAAGGCCATCCATTATTATTGGTATCCTCAGACAAAAGCTCTACAAACCTGGAATAAAGTGTTGATGTTAGATGTTGATGTTTCAAATAAGACCATCACCCACTCTATCTTTGTCATGCTTCACCGTCAGGTCCCATCCTAGTACTAAATCCCAGAATAAGTTTGACCTAGTTAGAAAGAGGACTTAGATCATTCTTATTCTGGGGTGTATTCTAGAGATTACAAATACCTAGTGGCTACCCCATTATACCTTTATTGTGGGGTTCACTGGTAAGAATAAACGTAAATAACAATGTGTGTTGTGGATGCCAGTGGATGTAATTATCCAAGCAAACCATGAACATTAGATCCTGAGCTAGAGAGAAACAGGTCAGTTCAAAATATCAAGTCCAAATTTTGTACGTTGTTTTCTCGTTTTATTCTTCTTTAGTCTTTTAGTAGAATCAATCCAATCTTCACACGTACAAAAACAACCGCTGCCAACACGTGTTTCGTCAAGGTCATCAAAACCAAACGACTTCGTCAGGGTTAAGCATGCAACATATGGCGTATTAATCAATTCCAAGGGCGTCCTGTCCTTCCAAGAAAAAAAGTGTTCGTGTCCCAAATATCCAGGGACTAAGTCCTTGAGAGTTCCACGATAGGGTGATTACCTCCGAGTGCAGAGACCGAACAGGAGCGGGTTCCCCAGTGTAAAGCGGCGTGCTGACCTTGACGAAACACGTGTTGGCAGCGGTTGTTTTTGTACGTGTGAAGATTGGATTGATTCTACTAAAAGACTAAAGAAGAATAAAACGAGAAAAAAACTCACAAAATTTGGACTTGATATTTTGAACTGACCTGTTTCTCTCTAGCTCAGGATCTAATGTTCATGGTTTAACTGTACAAACGTGGCCCCTTTGGAGTCGCACTTTGTTTGATCCTGGTTGGGTGACCAGTATCTGATCCTTTTTGAGCTTACGAAATATTGTTTCTTGCTAATAATTTCTTTCTTTCCAGCGCAAACCCTCCCCACTCACCCGTTCTCCTTTGTGTTGTACTAATTATCCAAGCATCCTTTGTGTAGACATGTTTCAGATGTCTGATACAAACCAACTATGGGTCTATGACTATTATCAGGACTAATTAACAATCTATATCAGTGTTTGTTATCTCTCCTTTCCCAAGCAGTTTGGTAGGTGTGTAGGATAAGGATTTAAGTTTAAGTTTATTAATCACTATTTTAGTTAGTTAAAACCATTACATGACATAAGCACACAACATTAACCATTAACCAATCAGTTAAAAGAATAAGCCCGTTCTAAAACATAAGGTCACTTCAGTGAATTTCCTAATTAATTCAATGTACACAAATAAAGTGCTAGTGCATGAACTCCTCAATAATGAGCCTTAATACTACTTAAATGCAAATGCACAGCAGATAAAACTGGAGAAAGGTTCGCATATTCCTGAATAAAGTCACTTCAGTGAGTGTCCTGATTAATTCAAGTATACACAAGGTAAAGTGCAAGAGTGTGAGCTCTTCGGTAAATGATCTTGATACTACCTGGAAAGCTGATCAGCAGATTAAACTGAAGAAAGGGTCACATATTGCCAGAATAAAATAATTAAAAAGTTCAATTTTCTTGCTAATCACTTAAAATGACTCTACATTTAGGTTCCTTAGCTGAGACGGACAAACAGTTCTTTTGCATAGAAATTACAGATGAAAAGGGGAAAGCATTTAGGACACACTTGCTCCATTTGCGACCACTTTAAATTGTTGCTCAAAAGTGGTAATACATTTTGCCAGGTATGCTATTACTTTGGGGCTCTGACCTTCCAAGCACATCAGCAAGGCTTGGCAGCATGTTCTTACTAGATTAGCATTAAAGAGATTGCGTAAAAGCGGTCTCTGCGCCGGTTGCAAAACAGGGCATATGCATGCAATGTGCAAGAAAGATTCGTCTGACTTCTGACACAGCCTGAATGAGGGAGAAGCCTGTTTTGGGGATGACAAGTACTTGAGAAGGGCGCCATGCTGTGCTAGTCCTTGCTTGTGGAACCCAAATTCTAACCAGATTTGTGTTGGTGACGTGTATTGTGGGAGATGAAATAGCAGGCGGCAGAGATTACACTTGGTGTTTCTAAAATAGACTTAGTTTCACAGGAAGGCTACTGGTAAGACAGTGATTGGTTCAGTTTTGATTTGATTGCTGTCAGAGTTGGTTTTCAAGTTAGGGTAGCACATTTGCTGTGTATTGTTTGAAAGCCGGCAATCAGTGAAGCAAGGCAAGGGTTTGGAGAATTTAGATGGAGCCTGGGAGGGTGGCAATTATTTAGCCAAACCCCAAGGTATTTATAGTTGGGGCATCGTTTTACTGCACTGCTTTCCAGGTACCATTTGCCCTCCTTTTTGTGCTCGTTCCCAAAGATGGCTATTTTAAAATGTGTCTCAATTGACTGTCATCCGGTTTGTTACACAGTTAAGCAAGTTTTGCAGACCAATGTGAGTTAAGTTATTAAGACCTATATCTTCCACATATTGCAGTGATGTGAACAGGTGTTGATCCAGTTTTGGGCTCAGATCTGATTTGAACAGATTGAACAATGTTGGTGTAAGGACACTGCCTTGTCTTAAGCCTTGTCTTGATAGAATTGTTGTAGTTAGGCCCTCATTTGTGCCCAGGCTAGCCTTTCCCAAATAGAAGAATACAACAGCTGTAGTGTTTGCAGAAGGTTAACTGGGATGTTCCATGATGCCAATTTATGCTACAGCAGATTCCTGTCAACATGTTCAAAGGCTTTTGAAAAATGAATAATGCACATGTAGAGCAGTTGTTTTTTGTGAGTGTATTTCACAAGGTTGTGGGTCGTGTTTGAGCAAGGATGGAAACCTGTTCAATTGTGTGAGAGGTGGCCTGATTCCTCCACCCAGTTTTCCAATTTCTGTAATAGGATGATGGTGAAGATCAGTGTCTAATAAGGCAATCAAGCCATAACTGTCTGGGGCTGAATAAGGGCCTTTTTTAAGATTGAGTGGTAGATTGACCCCCGCCAAGACTCTGGCATGTAATTTTCACGAAGGCAGTAGTTGAATAGTTGGTAGAGTATTTTGCTCAATAAATCCAGATCATGCTTGTAGATTGAGGTGGGAACCCATTTCGACCAGGTGCCCCATTGCCTCCTATTTTCTTCCTTTGCTCCGTGATAGTGGCTATGGAAAAGGCAAAAACTGGAATGCTTGCCTTATTGTTTACACATTGCAGGGCTAATGTGTTGCTGTGATATAATATTCGAATGTGTGCAATCCACCTTTGTTATGGGAGGTTATTGCCAGCAGCACAAGCGGGCCGTGTTCTAGCTGATTGATCAGGACCGACAAAGATCAGTAGTATTTTGAATTGCAGACTTGTACAATTTCAATCCAGTATTGCTTTTTCCTTGCATGCTTTGCCTCCCAAATACCTTTCTTATATTCCTTCCTGATCTCTAAATGTGGGAGAATGATATGCATACAAGTGTCGCTTTGTCTTTGCAGCTTTGCATAGGATAAGGGAAGCTCATAGCATGTTGGATTTCTTATCAGGACCAGTACAAACATATATTACTGTCTCTTGGATAGAAACACAAACAAAACCTATATTGATGTACAGTTCTTTTCCTTGTTTCTGTCTAGTTTGAGCAAGGGAAATGTTATGTAATTTGCAACTATTAACATATAGAGACATGACGCATAGTGTGCAAATTGATGAGTTGGGCACACAACAGTGCAAATGTAGGCGATGAAACCATGACATATGCATGTTAATTATCTCTCAACCTGAGCCTACAATTTCTAGACTCTCTTAGTAATATGGAGTGGAAATACCTCTGCAGTCAAAGACTGAACGTGGCAACATAAGTAAAGTCAGTAAAAATCTCAGATCAGCTAGGAAATTACCCACAAAGTTCCACCACACACTCATTCACCCCTTCCGCTATATCGTCAAGGAATCTAGGCCATCACTGATCTACATATTCTTCGCATCTTCTACAGAACTGTCCATAAATCGTGCCCAGATACCTGATATACTTTCTAAGCCTGACGCAGTACAGCGCAAGTCCGGGATACGCCCACTGCAGACACGTCACCACCCTTGTATGTGAGATCATGTGTTTTACTGTTACTTGGGGTATTTTAGTCCTGCAGACTACCTTCTTTTGTGGTAGGATGGTCATCTATATACAGCTCAAAATATTGGAGCAGGGACTCTCCAAAGAAAGTTTTCCTACAGGAATTTAATAGCATATATCATAGCATCTAATATGAAGAAATAAAGCAGTGCAACTGTTTGCTAATGCATGTATATCCATAAGTTTAGTGACAGAGTTTAATGACTATAATGAAAGATATGAGTGAGTTTTTTTTTGTTTTATTGTTACACAGATGTTATGTGGTGGGACGAAATGATAAGTAGATATGGAATACATGTGCTCAGACCTAAGAATAACTCAATTGAACACCATCTGGGAACTCAAAGTAGAAGCAATGTGACACAGTTGGTTGAGTTAGAAATTCATGCAATAACATTAATTCCAAAGAATATCACTATTCACTCCTATTATTTTAGTTTTTAGGCAGTACACCACATCACTATTCTCTCTCGAGGAGTGTTTGGATGTGACTTTTCAATAAACATCCATTCAAAGTCATCTTGAGCGTGATTATGGTTCATAAAATAGGTAGTCATTTTCGTTGTTTTTTGTGTTAGTGCAGAAAATTGGTCTGTCCATATAGTCTCCCAGGATTTTTAGCATTTAACTACCTGTCTTTTGGCTTTTACTGTGGGCAAGTCTCACAAACTGAGTCTCACTAATGGTAAGTTCATGATATATGGAGTGATAGCTGACAGTGTCTTATTTTAAGGTAAGGTCGCTGCTGCACAGCAAAGGTAAGAGGCTCCAAGCTATGTCTCTGCATGTCTACAGGCTGCTCTTGTAAGACTAACATCTTGCACACCCCTCTATCTGGGGTCAGAAAAGAAAGGATTGGTTCTGACCTGGGTTAAACCTTATAATGTAACAGCATTCAAAGTGTAAGTCTGTTCCTCATACTGAAGGTATGGGGTGATTACACTGTATTACACATTAAAGGGGAAATATGTCATAAAGTACAGTTTCACTCTACTTAGGCCTACATGGTCTTGCGAGTTGCAAATGGAGGAGTAACCTTGCTTCCTGAGTTTACATTAATCATCCGTAACATAAATACACTTAAAAAAATTATCATATTAACATGGCTCAGCTAATAATCAGATTCCAGGCCTTTGTTCCACCCTACTGGAGTAAGTACATTTTTTGTTGCGCCAACAGGAAGATCTTAAGCCTTCCACACAATAGAACAACAGCGCTTGATCCAGTTTCCGCGAAAGTTAGGGGTAGGAGGATTTCTGCATCTGTTAATTAGCATTAAACACCGCACCTTGGCTCGGACTACCCGACCTCTGGCGCTAACCCAAAGGGGCTTGTCCTTGAAGTTTTGAAGGACTGCGATCAGGTAGCTGTGTTAGCAAAGGGCAGGGCTGAGGCTCCCAGGGTAGCTCTACCCTTAGACCACTTGAAGTCACTATAATGGGTTGTCCAAGAATTCTGTGCAATAGGGATGGGGTGGATATGATTTGTCAAGGGTGCTGGGCTCCTAAAACGTTTAACTCCCAAATAAAAATATTTGCAAAACAGAGAGACAAACGAGTAGACACTTGACCTGGGATCGACGAAGGCAAAAAAAATCCCAGATGGAAGGAGAAGCCATGTGATGCCTTGCAAGGATGGACATCAGAGCTTTGACTCCAGCGGACCCGCAGGACAAGGATGGGTATCCAGGGTCACTGCCACTGCCCCCCTTATGTTCTGTTTTGGTTAATACACCTGCTGGGAGGTGTGGGATGGGTCCCCTGGTGCTTCTGTGGATGGCCCTTAACTTCGCTAACACAAAGGTGCTCTTCAGGAAACCAGAACGCTAGGACCTGTGGTATATAGCATGGAGGTTGTTCTGCTGACTGGCTGTGAAGAGGTTGTGGAAGATGGACCGCACACAGGAGAGCACGCCAGTAGTCCAGGCAAAGGACACGTATATGGTGCAGGAAGTGGTAAAAGCACAGTTCCCCATCAAAAGCATCACTTTGGGGGACAGAAGACCTGCAGAAAATGCTCCTGGTGGCAGAGGCTGATGACCAGAAGCTAATGAGCCCAAGATCATGAAAATCAGCCCTGCGGGCCCTAGAAATTCTATAGGAATTCTGGGCCACTGGTTTAAAATGGAAAGAAAGCAAAGTGCTTAGTAATGTTCTGAAAATCCCTCCAGTTTGGTCCTGGGAACCATGGTTGACACCAGTGCAATAGTTATGTTGATATTGATGGGGGAGAGATATGCGTGGGGTCCCCTCCAAGAGCAGTACTTGGCCCTGGAGACCCCGCCTCCCAGGACCCAATGCAACATGAGCTACCCTTCAGGTGGGCCATTCCCTGGGGAAGAATGAAGATAAAAACATGAGTGCCACTGCACTGATCCCCCTGGCCAAATACCTTACATTCCCCATAAGTGTGACGGGGGTTCCTGCAGGTGCAGCCCCTGCAGCCACCTACACGTGAAGACTTGGGCAGGAGAAAAAAATCCTTGTAGCTTCCTCTCCAGCACCAACAATAGTGTCAGCTGGGAAGTGAGATGAATAAGGCACAGGTTTCCCGTACTGCTGCAGATAACAGGGAGCATCGGGTGCCCAGTGGTCATGGACACATAGTATAGAATGAAAAAAACCAAAAGGGAAATGTGCACAAGACCACCAAAAAAAAAGAATTGGCCATAGCAAAAGCCAGTAATATCTTATGCTTGCTTCAGGAAAGGAGCACCACAGATTCCTATGGGGCCCTCGTGAAATCTCTAAATGGTGCTCTTTGTGGGCACCACCAGTGCATCTGCCCTTCGCACACCTTGTAAAAAGCCTTCCAGGGGGCTGGGAAATGTTTTCCATTGATATCTAGCTCATCTTCAGCTGGTGTTGTCGTCATGGGATGTGAATGAAGAGACCCCTGGTGGTTTTACTGATTTAGTAATGCCTTGACAAAGCCTATAGGCCTGCCTTATTGATAACGTCATCCTCTTATATTGGAATGTTGCATCTATGTGAAATGAAGGTGTAGGCAATGATATTTCCCTCTTGCTGGTGTAGAAATTTCAAATTTATTGCCCAGTATTTAGTAGTGTGTGTAATAATTATACTTCTCCTTTTATCCTTTTATAAAGAAAAGCACAGACTGGAGAAAGATGTTTTAAGTTTTGGTGTACTTTACTTGTGAGCTGGGGTTACTAGCCCAAACCATCTCCCTTGATTAAGACGTGGGCTGCCCTGCAACACTACCCTGAGAGAGTCAAGTTCTAAAATGGGGTACTTGGTTTCCAGTAAAAAGATAAATGCTGAATTATTACTTGTTAAAATCTCAATTCTTTCACAACTAATTAGAACATTTCCTACAATGGGCATGCACTATTACTGTGATTTTCGTTTAGATCTTTCTTGAGGTCATGTGATGTACTTAAGTCAATTTGTAAGACTGAATTATAAGGCTTTTGTTTCGTTACATAACCTACATGCTTGAAAATGCCTACAGGGATAATGTTCCTTGACAAGCAATAAACCCCATTAAGTGTTGACTCCCGCAGGAGTAATGTTACACGGTATGATATGAACTAGAATGATTTTCAGATTCCTGTTCCACTTAAAAGAGAACATGGGCTTTTCAAAAGATAACTCATTAGAAATAGGAATGCGCCAATGCATAGTGATCACTTTTTTGACCTCCACAGACACATCACAGTTTCTAGTGCCACAGATCAATTGACTTCGTTCTTTCATGTTTATATCCTCAAGAAGAGAATCTCTGTTATTATTTTATGCTCTTTTCCTAGCATTCTGTATAATTCTTTTGGGTGATGTCAGACTGTCACTTTATTAGAAAAGGCCTTCCCCTCTGCACAGAATTCACACGTTTGTCCAGTTGCATCTTAGTCTTAAAAATTGTCTGAATGATAAAAGTTTCCTCATTGAACATGGGTGGCCACTCTCAAAGTAAGATATATTGCTTTAATTAGAAGGGTTGTTATAAACTTTTGTGTGTAAAAGACCTTCCGTTGCCTCTATGATAAGGTCAAAGAAGGCAATCTCTCTCATGTTAATGGTGAGGGCAAATTTGTGCTACTGGTTGTGAGAATTTAGCAGGTTTGCAAATTCAATTGCCAGGACCCAGAGGCCATGCCAAATAACAAACCCATCAGTTTAATGGCACACAGTTATAAACGTAGGTGAAATGGATTGCTGGCCCAGGATGATTCTACTTCAAATTGGTGAACATACAGGTATGCTAGGCTGTGTCACAAACATGCTGCCAATAAAAGTCCTATGCTATCAAAGAAATATTTTGCCTTCAGATTTTAAATAGTTCATGGTAAGTGCTACTTCCGCTAAATTCATAATGAAATGTATACCGGTTTTATGTGTCCAAATGAAATTGTGCAAAAGTTTTACAATGACACTTAAGCTCTCTTCTTGTGGAATGTTGATGGGAAGGGATTCCACAATGAGAGCTGGGATTAGATCTGTTCATGGGCCAATGGATAAGGGGCTGATTATGAGTCAGGCAGTCCAACTGCTGGACCGCCGTTACAGCAGTCGGGAGAATACAGTCAAGACAGTGGCATCCCGACCATTACATCATGAGACTAGCAGCCCATTCCGACGTTGTCCGGGTATGAAATAGAATGTGTGTAATGTGTGTATTTGGCAAGGGCAATTTATTTTAAAATCTTGCGGTAGACAACATTTTTTGTTTCATTAGAATAGGGACAGAGAAGGCCCAGCTGCAGCCCTGGTTGATGTTAGCAGGCGCATGTAATTGGTGTAGTGATCCGCCGCCTGAGCCCGGCTACAGCCCTGGTTGATGTTAGCAGGCGCGTGTAATGTTGTTGATTGAGAGAGTTATCAGCCGCGGGTAAATCCGTTTAATGAGAGAGTTGAGTGACAGCGAGTAGGAGAGGCTGCAGTAATTGTCCCCGCAGACAGGCTCATTTGCGTGTTCCCCCGCTTGAGGCCCAGCTGCAGCCCTGGTTGATGTTATCAGGCGCGTGTAATTAGTGTACTGATCCGCCGCCTGAGCCCGGCTAGAGCCCTGGTTGATGGTAGCAGGCGAGTGTAATTTAGTTGAAAGAGAGAGTTCAGTAACAGCGCGCAGGAGAGGCTGCAGTAACGTTACTTACCAGGCCTCCAGGTGAACGCGTTTGTCACGCCCCCAGCACACGGCCACAGCAGACGATCTTCTGATTAATGCACGACCCATATGGCATGAAGGGCGGAACATAGCACACACCCCCAGCGTTTCTCACGCCCCCAGCGTGCCCCTTGAAGCGGCGCAATTGCGTTTACATGGCATGAAGGTTGGACACACGACCCCAGTGTTTCTCACGCCCCCAGCGTGTCACGCCCCCAGTGTGCCCCTTGATGCTGTGCACCAACGTAATTGGCGCTTGTATGTACGACTCACATGGCATGAAGGGCGGACACACGCCCCCAGCATTTGTCACGCCCCCAGCGTTTGTCATGCCCCCAGCACACGCCCTCAGCCCACGATGTGATGACCGTACCACATGCCCCCAGTGTTAGTCACGCCCCCAGCCCAGCCCACAGCACAACACAGACACGCCCACAAGGGACTACTTTTTTGGCACGATTCTTTTACCTTTTAAATGTATAGAGGAGTTGGCCTAACAGCTAATGCGCTCGACCTCGAACCTGGGGATCTGCGTTCAAGTCTTGGTAACGACGCCAAACATCCTGTGATTCTGGGCAAATCACTTAAAATCCCCGTGCCTAACAAAAATGAATGTGTGTCCTCATGTAACGTAACTGGTGCTATGTGAAGCGCTCTGTTACCTGATTCAGTTTGGGTCAAGTTCGCGCTATATAAAACTCTGCAAAAAAATATATATATATGGTGGCCGTCTGCATAGCCTATGTCCTTCTGCTGCAACTGCCCTTTCCAACGCTGTATTGGGTGTTGTGATTGGTGCTGTGGTTACTGAGATTACCCGCCTCAAAAGTTTGGGCTCTTTCTTTATAATATTAGTATGGATAACTGCTGGGCTGGCGGTGTGCGGTGGCAGTCTTGAAGCAGCTGCATGCTTCAGCTCAGAGCGACCTGGCGTATAAATTCGCACTTTAATCTGCGATCCCTCAGACGCAGAATTGGGAGTGAATGTAGTATGTATGGAGAGATTTGAGTGGATGTAGTTGCAAGAATGTTAATGTTTTCTTATTTGTTTTCTCTGCATGGAATGGCTTTTATTGATCTCATTGTAGTACTATGTGTTTTATAGATTGGGTTTCTGGAAATGTAAAAATTGACATGACAAATTGATAAATGATGAAATTTTGTACTATGAAATATAACTAAATATAAAAAAAATAATAAAACTATAAATTCAAAAAAAATGTTTATGTTGCCACTATGTACTAAAGTATAAAAGTATAAGTGTTGGAGGCATATCGTCAGAATTGTAAAGGTCAAGGGGGAATATTTCTTATAGTGTTTTGCTTTTCCTCTCTTTCCCTGACCATTGTAGTGAAAATAGAGGGGGTCCCATTCTTATGTTAATTCAGCTCAGAGCGAGCCTGAAGGCGATGCCGCCACACTGCAACACTTGCACTGAACACAGTGCATGCACGACAGTGCAGGCAAAGGGGAGCACAACTTGTGCCACTAGCCACAAAGGCCAATGGATAAAAGCGCCCTGGCTTCACGCCAACCTTTTCATAGTGGGGTTGCCGCCATGAAAGTCGGTGGAAATCCAACTTGTAATAGGCATAGTGGTGATGGCATCGGCATCGCCTCCAACCCCCCCCCCCATCCTCCTTTCTGCCGGGAGATCCAGGATCCTGGCGTTGGCAGTGGTCTTGTGGAGGTCCAACTGCCATGTTTGTAATCAGGCGGTTGGGCCGCCTACACAAAACCACTGCGGGCTGTGGGCCGACTGTCTCCGAATCAACCACTAAGTCTTTCAAAAGATTCTGCATGTGTGTTGTGTCTTGTACATGAGAAGCCATTTGTGTGGTTATTGGCATTGGGACACAGATGGGTAAGGGATCTAAAAACAATCCTATTCTTGACACAATAGGACAACTAGGAGGAGGATGCTGCTGCTAATGTATTTTAGGTATTCTATAGAATTAGGGTATCTTAGTGTTGTCAGTGATAAAATAAATCAGCTTCAGATTTGCTTATCCCATTGTGACCTCTCACATTACCTTGGGGACCGTGGTATTCATTAGTAATTTGAACAATATTATTCTTTAAAATATAATAAATGATGTCATCAATTATGTCATGTAATGTGTCATGAGTGATGTAATATATGAGGTGTGGTTTAGTAGTGCCTGTTTCGGGAACAAGTTATAGTTAATTGACTAAACTATAACTGACATCATGCAGTGTTTTGGGGGGTTTTAACATTAGTTCTTGTCTCATTTCAACACATACGTATAGCATCACGTTAACCTCTGCTTTCTTCAATGTGTTTCTGTTTTTTTGTTCACATGCTAAATTGGCCAGTACACAGCCATCTATGATCACCTAACCCCTGCTGTGCAAGGCCTTAAGCCATGTGAAGTGGGTGTTAGCCTCTGAGCCTGGACTTGTAGTCAGGACCTGTGCACAACCCACAACTGGCACACAATCTGTGCTGTGAATGGCCTTTGGCCATATGCAGTGAGAGATAAGTAAAGGGCCTGGCCCCAAAGCCAGACCCGTACACAACCCTCAGCAGCTTGTCAACCCCTACCACTTGGCCTGCATGAAATTCTTAGCAGGTGTTCCTCTGAGAGTCAATCAGTTTTACAGGTTTGATTCCACTGAGATGACGTTCAGGTGTGCCAAATATTTGGCAAAAATACAGAATGTTAATGCCCTAGTTGTTCATCAGAACATTGTGGTGAAGCTGCAGCAGAACAATGAAAAATCAACTGAAATGTTGGTACTGGTATTTCTGACATTGATGAAGAAGATATTTTAGAATGTTTAGAGAATGTGCCCTCATTTTATGTTTCTAGAGTACTGACCATAATGTAATAGAAAACCCTAATCTGTTCATTTACTGCTTTATTCTCTGTAGTTCATTGGAGAAACAGCTGCTTCTGCTGTTGTGAATACGTTTTACTCAGAATATCAGCCTTTGTCCTTACATAGCTGAGGAAGATAGTGTGAGCTAATAGAAAATGTGTTCTCATTTTAGCAAATGTAACACTGTGTGATCAAATTATGGGAGCAAACTATTCTCTCTTTGACAAGGTTCCCCAAACCCCAGCAGAGTATAAGACTTTTTCACAGGGTACGGTCACCTTAGAACACATCACAGTTCCTAAAGTTAATATGGTGCCATAAACTACTAATTTACATTGTTATCACGCTTCATAAGAATTTCTCTATTTGACCCTTTGAAACAGTCTTTTAATGCAGTGCATTTCTATAGGGACCATGTATTCAAGTCCCGTAATGGATGCCACAACATGTTGTCCATGTTGTGGCCAGCCAGTCAAGGGGCTCTACCACCCCTTTGCACCTGAGGGTCATAGTGTGCTTACTCTGAGAGCTTATGTTTTTTTCTACATTCATTTTGAGGATACAGGCCTTGCCCCTGCGTCCTGTAGATGGTGCAATAACATACTGTTTATGTTGTTCTGCTGCAAAGAAGGTGCCAGGGATGGCTGCAAAGATCCTGCTTTGGTGTAGTCTCTGCTCTCCGTCTTCAGTGAGTCGTTGAGCTAGAAGTATCCATTTTGCAGGTGCACACTGAGGAAGGGGGGTTTGGAGTTCCCAGTGAAAGCCAGAGCCCAAGGAACACTCTTGAGAATGGTTCTCTTGATCACCTTGAATCTGGCACTATCATGTAACACATCCTGTTGTACCTGATGAGCAATATGTATTCTTTAGTCCTTCATCCAAACTATAGGCCCATTCACATAAGCTTCCTCAGGTACCGAGTAAACTCCAGTGATCCTGTGCAGAGTTACCTATGAGTATGAGTTTTGCGATAGGTGTGTTTACGCCTATCTGTATGAAAGATCATTCTGGCATCAGGTACAATTAAACAGAGAGGCGTACCACCTACAATTTAGTGGGACATTTGGCATTGCACTAGTATCTTCAGCTACTACTTACGTAAACAGAATATTTGCCTTTCTCTGTAGTAAAGATGTTTAAGTTGGGCCTTGTGGTGACCTGTCACCGGCCTAACATGAACATGTACAATTACATGCCATGCATGAAGTATCCTCCTCATTTTCTTGTCTGGGTCTCTACCCAGCAGCCATAGGAATACAGGCTGATCACAGTCAACTCTAAGTCACATGCATGTTTTCCTTACTCCCTATTTTTCTATTTCTGCAAATTTCCCACATCTCATTTCAAAGATCACAACCTGCCCTCTAAAATGCATATCCTTGGCCCCAAACAGTATCTGTAGCTCATCTTTTAATACCAGCAACCATTTTTAGGACTTTACATGCCCTCTCCCCCTAAATATCACACCCAACTCCTATTAATTACATCTACTACAATTGAAACTGAAATACATGCCTGGAATAGTTTCCTCTTTAAAAGCACAAGACTAATCCTAATAACCAACAATTACCACTTAAAAATGCACTAGTGTGCTGCCCAGAGTAGTGTGCTGCAAGGCCTTGTCAGAAGTAGTAATTACTATATAAATGTAATTAATATACCATACGATAGGATATCATACCATACTACGTTGTAGCCAGCCAATCATGATTGAACTAACCTGTTAAACTGACCAATTAGAGTATATCTGGGCACTAACAGTCCAGATATCAAAATTTTGATCTGCTGTGTTACTCCTTTCTGCCCACCCAGCAACTTTTAAACACTAATTTCTCAACTACTGCTGAACAGATTTACAATATAATGAAAACCATGCTTTCTGAGTAAAACTCTAACATTCTGCCACATTAAGGGCAATAGCGTTCAACCATCTTTTTTCCGCCATAGGAGATCAAAATTTACTACGGGAACTGAATTGCACAATGAAAGTTATGGGATCCCTCCTTTTTCTTGGCCCTTAACATACAGATCAGCATGAAACTTTCCATGGAAGTGCTAAAGTGGATTACATTTTTTGGGAAAGTTTCATTGAGGTTCCTGGAATGGTGCCAAACGTATTAAGAAATGAAAAATACTTTTCCTATGGAAATTAATATATGTTTAAATCTTAATAAACAATGAAAATCAAGAAAAAGCGAGTGGAACTCTACTTAGACATATACCTAAATAAAGTTTGTTCACTATGAAGTTAACAATAAAGAAAAGCAAATAAAACAAACACATGGAGAATAATGAAGATACTACTAAGTGGTTGAGATACACAATTAATAGTATTTCTCCTTTCAATATGGATGAATAACAGTGCAAGAAAACAACAAATAATTGATGATAAAAGGAACAACAAGCGATTTAATAAATGAAAAGACTCTTGTGACTAAGTGAGATTACAAGTCCCAGAATGCAGTATATTTGGGCACACAGTCTGACACTATTAAAGGGTGAAAGGAAAGATGGACTCACGAAACCGTGACAAGACCATTTCTTGGTCGAAATGTTTGGTGGTGGTAATGGTGGTGGAATTTATGCTTTATTAAACCCTTTTTGCAAAAGACGACTTCTGGAGTGCTGTGAACTATTTGATGGGAAAGAAAGTTGCGAGGTTAGGTCTAACCTCGACACAAGCTCCAGCTGAGTCACGAGCGCACCGATTGTGGACCGTTTGTTTGAGGAAATATATATAAATAAATATATATGTGTGTGTGTGTGTGTGTATACATATGTAGATATATACATATATATACACACACAAACACATATATTATTTACACAATGTGCTGTTTGATGAGTCTTCACCTAAATTTCTCAATTAAATTTATCCAACTCAGCTCCTTCCTGGAAGTTTTGGGGTGATCCATCAAAAGAGGGGTGGGGTAATATCTTTTCCCCATGTTAATTATCATAGGAGCTTTTGGGAAGCGATAGAGAAAACATGGCTGAAAGATATTGCATCAAATTTGGCAGAAAGTTACATTTTTACTCAGAAAGTGTGATTCTATGATTGTTATTTGGTTTTAAATCGGTTCAGCCATTGGTGAGATTTGTGTTTATGTAGGCGCTATTGGTGGTCCGAAAGGGGCTAGAAAATAGGTATATCTGGTTGGCTGGTCAACGGCCCACTGATTGTTTTGTAGAAGGCCTGGCACCAGGCCAGGCCCTTCAGCCAACCCCCTGTAACACTCTGTGGAATGTCATGTATGGGGTTAGTCATGCTTGGAGGTTGGCCACCTATGGAGGATAGTTTGCTGCTCCTCTGGCCAGCTCCTGCCACACAGAGGTAAAGTTTGTCTAGGGTGGCTATCTGAAGTAGGCTGGGAGCAGGGTCTGGCTGCAGGCCATGCCTTTTCGCCAACCACCACTGCACACAGCTAAAGGCTGTTTGCAGCAGGATGGTTGACTACTGGCAGGGGTTGGGTGTAGTGCCTGGGCACAGGTAAGACCCCATGTCCAACTGCCAATACACATGGCCAAATGCCTTGGGTACCTACAGGGCAATAGGCACAGGGCCTGGCGCAGGTCAGGACCTGCAGCCTATATCGTCACTCACGTCCAAAGACATTGCATGGTTCAGGGTTGGCCATCAGTGGGGACTTGGATGTAGGGCATGGCCGCAGGCCTGGCCCTCTTGACAAACCACTGTCACACATGTACAAAGGGTGTGGGCACAGAAATTGTCTGCCTATTGGAGTTTTGGCGCAGGGCCTAGCTACAGGTCAGGTTTTTCGCCTGACCACACATTGTACACACCTGAAGGGAGGATTGGGTGAGAGACCTGGTTGCAGGCCAGGCTCTATATCCAACCCCACACTGTGCTCCCCATGGGAGGTTAGGCACAGGGCCTGACCATCGACTAGGTCCTACGGCCAACCGTTTATCAGGCACGGCTGAAGTCTGAGGACAGTGGAGGTTTGGCTACCTATAGAGTGTTGGGGCATGCCTGGCTGCAAGACCCTGTGGCCAACCCCGTGCTGCACACTGCCAAAAGCTCTGCACAGTGGGATAGTTGTATGAATATGATAAAAGACAGAAATACAATAAAAAACAAGGTTAAAGTGATCGTATGGTAAGTTATTCAGATCTTACTTTATGTTAAAAATTCACTGAAAAACCAAAGGTTATAGTAAAGTGACATTAGAGCTCGGTTTTGTAATAAGATTTTACCTTACATTAAAAAAAACACCTAGACCTTCACTTGAAGAACAAAGGTTTAAGTGAAGGCATAGATAAATATTGAATTGACATAAAAGAAATACACTGGAAGTCAACAGTTCACTGAGCTAAATATAACTTTTGCCCCCCTTCATGCCTTGCTTATCACCTCACATATCACATCACTCATCTTAAATATATCTGTCGATCACAAACTTTTTATTTTCATTGTTCCTAAATTAGCTTACATTTTTTGTTAATTCTTGCGCGTCTGATCAAAAACGTAATATTGAAATGAAAATAAATCATTGGCCTAATTTTGACTTACCCACTATTCCTCCAGGTAAAACTGCCTCCTTGATTAACTAGGGTTACCAGCAACTCAGGGGTCAGATATAATGGGGATGTCAAGATGGACCCTGAATGCCCATGTATAAATGAAGAAATATTGTAGAGAGTCGATAATTCAAACCCAAATATTTAATCTGCCTTTTGCAGACGATATAACTGGGAGTGAAACATACCAGGTCTGCAGTAAATCGGTGGACTTTGTAATTCTGATGGCGCTGGTAACAGGATCAAACTCTGCATTAAAATAACTACAAATCTGTTAGTGGGTCCCTAAAATGATAAATTCCTCTCTAATTTGAGTGCATGTTTGGACTCGCTTGTGTTGTGATTACCAAAATAGCCAACAGCTCAGACCATTTTGGTTTTATGTTTTACCTAGCTATTTGCAACATATTATTATGGTATTGTGATTTAGTTACTTGCTATGATAGCTTATAGAAAAAGCAAACAAGGCTGGACGGTATCAAACTAAAATGTAATTGTTTAAGAAACCATGGAGACTGTTAACTAAAGACTTCTATGTATTCTGGAACATAGATTCTCCTGTTTTCTAAACACTTTGCACTTTACAAATTGAGACAGACTTTACTATATCTTCATAACAGTTCCTACTTAAAGATGTCAAGTAGCAGTAAATATAAATAATGATAGGGTTCCTTTTTTGGGTTCATGTTAGCTGCTTTACAGAAGATAATTGAATAAACTGTCATTGTTTTTCATTTTCTTGGCTGGAAGTTCTGCTTTTTTGGTCTCCATTCTGCACGTTTGGGATTTCCTGTGGTTTTCAAGCTTCTCATTAACAGACAAAAACTGTAATTAGGTATCTTAAAAGGTTTAGTTGGAAATGTTTACACCAGTGCTCTTCATTACTCATCTGTGGCTGGCCATTAAAGGCCCTCAGTATTGGACAGTTTGTTTCATTTGTTGTTATTACTGCAAAGTTAATTTACTCACTATTCAGAACACCAGTGCAATTAAGTGACCTTATCTGACTTCACAACTAAACTGTTGTCATCGCTTACCTGGAAGAGAGAGTAAACTAATAAATGAAGCAGCACAAGGAGAATTAAAGAGGAAACACTTGTCCAGTGCCTAATTTGTAAAACTAAATAAATAAATAATTGCGGGTATCCAATGTTTCTCAATAGACAGCCACTGGCGTTGAAGGAATAGCAGGGTTGCCACATACCAAGGCTGACTAGTTTTGATTAAAGCTCATGGTTTTCTTCCTCCCCCTACATGTCTTGCCTCTTTGTCTCACTCTTGTCTGTTCTCCTTAATCCCTGCTTTCTCTATTTTTCCCTGATTTTATATTTTTCTCTGCTCTTTTCTTTCTCTCACTGCTTCCTTTCTCTTGTATGATTTGAATCAAAATCTGATGATGAAAAAATAAGTACTTGTACCAAATAATGAGTGCATGGTCCCGTTGCCTTTAATCAGCCCCCTCCCCCCACGATCATCACTGCTTTGAATACATTTCTTAAGGAGAAGTGTGGTGAAGGATTAATGAAAGAAAAGTGTGTCTCATTGAAATAGACAGCTGGTGACTAGAATAGACATAAAGTTTACAAACAATTAACTTTAATTAAATATAAAATTCTTCTTTATCCCCAAGCCAAATCACATTGATCACACTTGTCCTGAAACTAAGAAATAATGTCAACAACATCCATTCGGGTCATCAAGTGTCAGTTCCACTAAACATTTGGAATGCTGATCGCAGCCAATACTACACTTTCAAATAATATGGGAGTCAATGTAGAGTTTGGTGGAGAGGAAAGTCTGTTTAAACGGTGTTCCCTCTTCACCAAATTGAAAGTCTGCCCGCCTCATTTAGGCTAGAGTCTGGTAGACCTTCAGTATGGTGACGGCAGAGACTGACCGAATATCACCACAAACATGCACCTCCAGAGGCTGAGAGAATAAGGGCCATCAGAGGCTTTGCCATTTGTCTGCCCACCCTATTGATAGTGGGCAAACAAACAGCATGTTTTCATTGTGATGCAGTCAAACTGCAAAATTATTCCCATGGATAGGGTGCATTGTATTTTTTAATTATTAAAAACACCATCCCACTTTGGGATTTTGTTTGTGAAAGTTAAAAAAAAATATTTAAGCTGATCGAGCTTAACTGAATGGTGCCACAGATTAATGGAATGTTTACTGTGTCATTGGGTTAGTCAAAATCTTGCTGTCTTATCTTGCCAGGATTGGTCGCACATTTGTACTTGACTGGAAATAAACGTTTTATAAAGAAACTAATGGTGCATGACCTATTCAATGGCAATGAGTATGGAATGCCCCCAGAGAAGAACAATCCTATATGAAGTTCAATGGGCAGAGAGTGGTGGCAGAGACTTAGCCATGCAGCGCTCTGCAGCCCTGGAAATGGCAACAACTCGCGCTCAGCGCAGTGCTGGGAAGTGTGGAAAAGCACCGTAAGACCATCCTGCATGATCCCTGATAAGAATCTAAGTAAGGAAGGCAGGTTTTTGTGGTGAGCAATGCGTGAGAGGGGGTTTCTTTTGTGAGATCAGGGACTGGAAGGAGAGCAGAAGACTGAAATTGAATCTTGATATCGCTGAAATTATGCACAACCATGGTAAGAACCATGTCTCGGGTTCATGGTTTTGGCATTCTAAATTGAGTAGCTTCTCCACATCTCAGTAAATTGTCAAAACCCTAGGGATCAAACATTACCCTGACCTTTTCCTGGCTCTCCTAAGCTACTAGCATTTATGCCTGATTGATTCTTCAAACCTAATGATCTCTAGAAGATTACCCTCTGTCCTTTGGTCACGAGGGTCATGTTTTTTCAATACCTGCGAACATGGGTGCTTGTCTAGACTACGGATAAATTCTTCATTTAGTGCTATGAAAATCTCCCCGAAACCACTTAATCCAAGGTCATTCAACTGAAAATGTGGTTAATTATACTTTAGTGGATCACAACAACTTAACAGTGTGTCACCAATATTGGGCTATCAAACTTGGCATCTCCCATTTAAGGTACTGTGCATTGAACTCTATAGAGAAATGGCTGACAATTTCTTAAAATCAAACTGAATTCTCCTGACAACAAGAGCATTTTGCTCTGCGTGTTGTCATGTGTGAGGTATCTGTATGATCTAAACAAATGTATAAAGCATTCCATTCCTCTTTTTCTGGACACCTCGGTCTAAAAAAGTTAGCTGGTTGCCTTGCCTTGGATGTGAAAGGTCTTCCTCTTCCACAAATGTTTTAAATCTCTCTGTTTCCATCAAACTAAGCTTGCTACAGCATTTCGGCCTTGCAATTTTTGTTGCTATTGGACTCAGTGTTTCATCCTTACAAGGTGGAAAAAATAAATCACATGTGGTGTGGTAGCTGTCATTCATGTGTTAGTGGTCAATTCTAGCACTCAAAATCAGTGCTGCAGCATATGAGGGGGGTATTCAGGCTGCATATTCACTGGTGCTATTGGCATTGGGTGTTTTGAAGGCTTTTGTAAAACTGTGACATTTTTCTCTCATAAATTTCTCAAAATTGTGGAAATTATGTTGAGTTATGCACAATTTCATAAATCAACATTTTGTAGCATCTCTTAGGATTTAAACGTGAGAGTATATCTCATAATGAAATGTCATGCAAGACATAAACAAGCGACTGGTTTTATGAGAAAATCTCTCCCATTACACATTCCCCACTCCCACCTGTCTCCTGTTGGAAAACAATTGTGGGATTTTGCAGCTGGGCTGCAAAATTTGCGAATATTGCTCATTGTACAAATGTTCCTGCTATATTTAACATTTTGCACAGACCTAGCACAGAGGAGTAGATCCAGCAACTTCCTCTGTGTTGCAAAAGTGTAAAACAAAAGCGTAAAACAAAAATAAAATAGTATTGCTTTTACATTCTGAAGATTTCCATCCCACAAAAAAATATATCAACTAATATATGCTTATGTTTGAGTGTGCAGCACTAGAAAAATATAAAGCTTCACATAAAGATGAGTTTTGTGCAATAAAAACTGAACAGTTTTAAGCTCCAGCAAAATTGTGCTATATATTTAAATGACTAACAACTCATTGTAGGCAATATATTGGCATGCGTATAAAAATGAGTGGGTTTGCTACATTTCTATGAAGTAGTTACAATGCGATGGCAGCGTAATGGAGTAATTCTGTTCCTCTAATAAAACTCCTTATGACTTTATTTCATAAAGCATATACCTATTTGGTATAGAATGCGTTTCTCTTGTTCTTTGTATTGTAGAAATGTGGAAATAAATCTGTCCCCTCAATGATCTTCCATTTAGGATCTACATAACGCTGTGTTGCATATTACAGAAAAATGCATTTTTGAGAGCATAGGGGATGAGTTTTGTGCAGAATGCTGGGATGCAGAAGGGAGAAATATATACAATAAATACACCTAAAATTGCCATGCTACGAACGACTACAAAACATAATGCTTTGTTGACGAGTTAGCCTTGAAATGTTTCAGTAGTTTAAATCTTTCAACCAGTATCATATTAGGTATATATAAAGACTACATTCAATCATATGTACACTAAACAAGACAGACCCATATTCTTCCAGCAACCAGGGTGCAGATATTATTTGAAACAGAGGGTTATCATATAGAATATTTTCAGCGAAAAAAATAAATGTAAAAAAAAGAATATTTTCAGCGACTAGTACGGCAGCCTATTCAGGTCATACAATTATTAGGGAGTGTTATACATTCAATTTTCTCCATTTAACATACTAATATTCAATTACAAATAGAAATTGAATCTCTGCAAAAGATGTGGTATAACATCAAGGAAGTATTGATTATACGAAAAGAAAAAATAAATAGTATTCACTCAAATTTTAGCACAAGTTTCTTTTTTTGTATTCACAAAATCAGGAATTTGCAAGAATAGTAGTGACATGTTCTAGGGATGTTAATCACTGGGGAGTGGTGTAGCTGGTTGGGTTGCTGTAAGAACGACACATTTTTAAATGACTTCTCATAGGAATAAGTAGAACAGAGCAATATCAGACAAATGATTTAGGATTATCCGGCTTTTCATTTATAATCTATTTCCCGAAGTATATGGTTTATTTTGAATTATTATTATTAATAATAATAATAATAATAATAATAATAATAAAAATATTATTGTGTGCACAGCAAACTGAATTCTTGCCATCCGTTTAAATAACAGACAGTAATATTAAACACGATTATTCTCTTTTTATTGATCTTCTGAAGGTAACAATTATTTGTGAATTATTCCGAATATTGAAACAATTGGTTTAAACCTGTAATACTTGTCGTTTGAGGCATTCTTACATGTAAATGTAAGATGGAGGATAGATGTTGCCCATAGAGAAAAATTGAGGCAAGCCGCGGTCAGCTTCTTCCACTCTGCTGTGTTAATACGTCCTGGTGTGGGGCGAATACAAAAGGTTTTATTCCATAGCAGGACCCTCTGGATGGGAGCTGTTTTCTGACATTAAGCAATATACTCCCCAGGGCATTCTGGGAGAAGTAAAAGCCTGCCTCATTCAAAAGCCCATCAGAAAGTTTCCTCAACCAAGGTTAATGGAAGTACAAACGTTGGCCGAGCACTGACCCAGTTGGTAGTTGGGTGTTGCCTACTTGCCTGGTCAGAAATTAGAAGCTGGAAGCTGGACATTCAATCCATCTAAGAGAAGAAAACGACCACCCCATACCTGCCTGTGCATTGTTTTTTTTTTAAGCAAATTTTATTAACCAATTGCTCTTGGCGTCTTACAATCAGCAGTGCAAGTACAGTTATATCCAAATATTATTAATGTCTGCTCGCTTCTCATATTCTCTTCCACTGGCAGCTCTCTTGTATTGGCAGCACAGTCTGTACTGTACTCTGCTTCTGGTAGTGCTCCCCACTGCCCTACCTTTTACCCAATAGTGGCAATGTTCCTCGTCTGGGTGCGAGCTCTATCTTGCTGCATCAACTTACTTGCCTCCTGTAAGTGGCCAATAACTCCCTCCCTCCCCCTCCCCCAGCCAGGCGTGTCATATGTAGCAAGTATCGGTTCTCCCTCGAGGAGTATTACGTGCACTTGTACCCACGGTACGGAGTGGTGCCCTCTAGACCTCATATCTGTGTGTGCAGGGGGCTTTCTGCTTTCTGCGCCCTCTTCTCCTCAGCTCTATCCTTAATAGCTTATGAGCAATAGTCTCCTGCCTCTTGCACTTGTGCTTCTCCCTGCGGTGTTCCCTCTCTCTCAGTCTCTGGGTTCCTTAAATGTTCCATCGGAGTTGCCCACGCTCTCACTGCATCTAGTGATTTCTCACTACCAGTTTTCTTGGCTATCTGTAGCCTTACTGTTCCCTCACAGTCCGCCCACTTTATGAACTCCCTCTTCCACCTATTTACACAGGGGCCCCCCTCTGCTTTCCAGTGGCTTGTCATATCCCTCTTTGCCAATATAAGGCCCAAGTCCTGAAACGCACTTGTTACCTCATTTTTAGCAGTGTGGGGGAACCAATGCAAAAGACAGTGTCCCAGAGTTGTGGCTACTTCCCCATCCATCGGTTCGGTCAGCACTGTTGTCACCGCGCCCCAGAAGTCACTTATATTTGGGCAACTCCAGAACACATGAAGGAATTCCACCCCTCCTCATTACAGCATGGACATTCTGCTGTTCTCATATTGAAATACCTATAGATGAGACCTGGCATTAGGTATGCTCTATGAAGGACATAGAAATGTACAAGTTTAATTCTGGCGTTTCTGGTGCTCCTGCTTGCTCGTTCTACCTGTTCCCTCCAGGCTTTTTCAGCAATTGATTCCCCCACCTGCCTGTGCTTTGTTGTGATGTTTCTTCCTAGTGAAGCTGCATGCTCCTTGTTTCTTGATGGCTAAAACGTAGCCAAATGTCCTGCTTAAGTGTTGCTGTCCTTTTCTCCTACTGTTGACCATGACTTCATGGAAGGACCACAGCCAGCCCAAGAAGTCCAACAAAGCAGACACAAAACACCAAGAAGGCTACTCATTCCAGCAAGAGAGACACGATTAGGGATTCTCAAGAAACTACCACTGCAAGTACAGTTGAGCAGATTATTTACTCTGTTCAGCGAGTCACTCACTTGGTGTACCTACACATTCTTTAAGCTTTTTTATTCTTTACGGCTCAAGCACAATGGCATTTACTGTTACCCACTAATCCCCACCCAGCATCGAGTGAGCACAGGCCAATCACAATCCTTTCACAAGCCTGAAGATCCCTATGTAACAGACATGCCCATTAGCTTTAGTTGGGAGTCCCACCTACTTATACTCAGTGTCATCTTGAGGATTTTGTGGACCCTGGTTAAGACGCATTTTTGGCATTCCTCTTCAGAACAAATTTCAATGTTATTACTAATGTTCTGCTTTTTTAAGTCAGCATGTTGCCGAAGAAAAAATACCTAATTATTTATCAAAATGCAAGAACTTCAAAACAATCCTGTAAAATATACATTGTTCTGTGCCGCCAAAATATTGAAGATGAGACTCGCTAGACAGAGATAGTCAGAGGTAAAGGTAGAAAAGACCAAGGTCAAATGGGTAGAAAGTTTACTTTCCCTGGGGACTCATTGGAAGATGGGGGCCCTGAGCAATTGTCCACTTTGAAACGCCTAAAAATGTCCCCGGTTAGTCTTGTAGCACAGTGATCCAGCACCATTTTGGTCAGCTCACTAACAGCATACAGGTAGGGCGAAGAAGCCTTATGTGTTCTTAGAGTGCCCCTTTGGGCTCAAACTCTGATCCCTCTCCATGATAGAAAGATGTCTATTCTCCATCAATATCCCACATTTTTTCCTGGTAGTGGAGCTGTTATTTCGGAGTGGCTAGCTTCCGCTTTTAATGAGATTTAGTTTTTTCGAGGGAACACCAGGCCCTAATACTAAACCAGAAGTGATCACATATTGCTTGTTCCTTAACTTTACATCTTAATACAGAGTCACTTATTTCTCTGATTGCTTCATTCTGGTTTCCACCACTATAGGTTGCAGCAAATGAATTTTATGTTTTAATACGTTTTCTTGTGTTTGAAGTTGATTAGTGACCACGAGCACTGCTTAAAGATTTGCTGTAATTGTGTAGGGTTGTTTGTGATCTTATTTATTCTCTTTATTTATTCTGTGTCTTTTTTGCATCCATGAACATTTAGACATTGTAGAGCATATGCACTGTGAATAACTTGGATGGATGTCCAATGTTATAACTGCATTTTATTGTGTTACTTTTTAACTTATTATTGTTGTGAACTTTTAATCGCTTTATCACTTTTTTTAAGGATAAGGTGTGTTTTTTACATTAAATAATACCCTGAGATGGAATTCACATCTTTACTTTAACTGTGATAATTATTTTGTTTGATAGCTTAACCTTCACACCACCTCACCAGGTCTTCACTGCTTGACCGGTTACTTTAGGAGGCCTAGAAGGTCAACTTTCAGTCAAAGACCAAGTTGGCATGTCCAGGTAATTGGGAAAAACCTGTTATCTCTAATTTGATATTGCTCTATTGTCCTTGAGACTGCAGGTATCGGGGTAAAAGCCTGACTCTGGAAGATAGAAGGCAAGATCAGAGTCTGAGCCTTATGGAGCATGTTAACGCAGATAATGTCCAATTCTTCATTTCTCCTCTTGTAGTTAAGGATTAGATAGTGAAGGTGAAGGATGCTGTGCTTAGGACAGTGAAAACCTAAGCATTTCTAGAACAGTGTCTAAAGCGTAAAACTACTGGACTCATAGAAGCTGTGCTTTCGGACCCTGTTGAAGTTCCTGGAAGTGCATAAATGGACACCTTACCAATCAATCAAAATGTTACAGCCAAACTTTAGTTTTGGCACACGCCAGTGAGACACCTATACTTATAATCCAGTATCACTAATATGCACTGGTGCGACATTTCCTGTATTTGGAATCCTTAAGAATTTACTAACAACATATCTGGCTTTCACTTGTACGATGGAGCGCATGAACTCGCCATGTTGGCTATCTAACTTCGGTAACTTAGTACTGTGTTACAATCGACTGATGGTAATTTCATTGTTTTTTTATTCTGACATCAAGACAGGTTCTTTTCAACATGGTGGGTGGTATTACCGTTGTCTCTTTATCGTGAGAGTTCAGGGAATTATCATATTTTATTGGAAATTCAATCTACAGAGATGGCGGCTATTTTCCACACATATCGTTAGTTACAGTTGCCTGACTACTGTCACTTGAGTATCACGGGTACTCAAGTCACAGGACTTGGGCTTGAACTTCATGTGGCTGTATTAACATTATCTTCCAGGAGTTATTATTTTTTTTATCACCAATTGAATTTTCAGCCTTACCAGGTATTGTGGGGTAAACAAATTTAGATATTGTTGTTTTACATAATGTTGTTTGCGGGCTGTTTCTTCCAAGATGGCGGCCATTTTTTCATGTACTCCTCGTTGTAGTTTGACGTAGATCACATGAGTACTTTGAAGAACACCGATCATGTGACGAGGGCTCTTTTCTACATATTTTCAATATGGCGGATTACACTTTGCGCTTTACTTTGCCGAAAGCTAGCTGTGCGACCGGATGCTTTGGAGAACCGTTTAAGTAGAGGTGAGTGCCCAGTAACGATTTTCAGCATTGTGGATTGTGTGTGAACACAGTATTTAGACACTGATGGACGTTATATCCTTGTGTTGTAGTCAGGTACACTGGTATCATGGAGATGGACATTTATTATTGACAGCATGGTGGAAGGTTGCCGTATTATAATCGGACCGCATTCGTGTCAGAAGCTACGTATTATCTATAGGTATGTTTTGTGTTGGAAGAGTGCGTACCACATTGCTTTGGATTATGACATAGGAATTATATAATAAAATATTGTTTATTATCGTTATAGATTGACTACGCTGCGGCATGATACAGGTTACTTTTGATGCCTGGCTGCGGAAGTATAAAGATAGCTTTTCATTGGACACTCAGTTTTTACGTGAGCGCTTGCTTTGGACCCTCCTGCTGGCCATTTGACTAACTATAATAGGATAGGGGCCTTGATATTGCAGTGAGTATAACTTGCCATGAACTAATCATACAGTGGCCCTCTGCAGGCAGCACCCAGGCACACCTATATTGTGTATCTGTTAATTTGGATTGCAACTACCCTATTGTAGTTTTGCAAAAGTAGGTTCATCTTGTGGGGTCATTTAATGCCGATTGGTCCGCATTGATATGCTTTAGAACGGTTTCAACCCTATTTCTGTACCACACAATGATGTTTGTGGTTTTATCTATCTTTGACATAGGTCTCCTTTCACTATTAGATTTACAAGTTTTTGACAAGAGATTGGGTGGCAGAGATAGACACCGCACTATCTACCAGTATTATCAATTAATTTGTTCAAGATGCAGTAAAAGCTATTGGCCATCTCCTAAAACCAGACACCTATCTTGGTTTTCTATAATACAAGCCTTTTAACACACATTTGGAGAGGCAACGTTCAATTCACAATTTCTGGCTGAAAATGCCATGCAATTTAACAATAGAGAAAACAGGAGTGATGGACGTTCACGCAGATTTTTGAAGATCATAAATATTTTATTTCATTTCAGTGCAGACAAAGAGTTTCGCCCAACACGGGCTTCTTCAGGGCTTTTATCACAATAGCGAGTTAGACCTTTGTTGTAAAGTACCACAGGATAATCCCTTCTGCTATAAATATAACGTCATGTAAATTCTAAGACATCAAAGCCTTCTGCACATGGAATTCAATTTACTAGTGTACAATATTTCATGTATGTTCCAAATGGACCACTTTACTCATTCTCGAATGAAGCAGGAGTTATTCTATCACGTGCTGATTAAAGCATTGACGAACTCTCGTCATTCTGACGATCCAGCGCATACAAAACTTAATTTGTATATAGGCCGATACAGTGGGGACAACAAAAATAAAAAAGAACACGAAGAGCATACATAAACATCACAGAATAAACAAGTAACTACATAGGTATCTAGGCTTATGCTCGGGCTTTCGACAGGCCTCTAAGACCCCCTGAGTAGTCTCCGACCCTAAGTGTGATCCTGTATCCACTGTAGCAGTGGCCCCCATATCAGCAAACCTCTTTTCCTTTTATTAATCCCCTTGTTTTTATAAATGGCCATCTCCACGTTACATGTCGCTAGTAATCTTGCCCTCCATTGTGTAAAAACTGGTGGATGTTGGTCTAGCCAGGATGAGGCTATACAGAGTCGGAGAACAGCCATGGACACAAAAATCAACCCCTGCGGATGTATAGGCCGCTGATTTTCTGCTCCTCCTAGCATTATTTCTGCAGTTGAGATAGAAATTCTTGCGTGAAATATACCAGATAGAAAGTCAGATATTTCTATTATCAAATTTGATAATGTATTGCAGGAGGCAAACATGTGAATAAAGTCAGTTTCATACTGTGAGCAGCGCAGGCAAGTAGTTCCCTTTCCCATTGCCTATTTTGCAATTTTATAAGGGGTATAATATAGGGAGAAGAAGGTTTTACAGCTTAATGGACATAAGACATGTTAGTGAAAGTTCATATGCGTGTACGGGGGTTAATGGCTGCACCATTAGTTTAGACTGCCATCCCGCAAATTGTTTGTCCATGTCATCTTGGAAGTTACTACTTAATATTTCATATATTTTGCCGATTTTAGGAGTGATTTTCCTGCATAGATTTTCTATTGTCGTGTTAGTTTGGAGTTTTTCACGGCCCCCCACTTTCCTTAGTAAAAAATCCCTGATCTGCAAGTATTTAAAAAAATCCCTATGACTAATATCATATTCAGTGCGCAGTTCCGAGAAGCTTATCAATCGATTTGATGTATAAAAACAGCCCAGCTGGATGATCCCTGCCCCTATCCACCTAGTCATACAACCATCCTGAAAGAACTCTGGGAGATCATTATTGCAGCTAACGGGAGTATAGCAGGAGTATCTGCCCAATCCAAGCAATTTTCGTATATTACTCCAGACTTTGAATGTGCGAGAGATAGTCTTGAGTTTTTCTTTCTTAAAGTAGTTGTCATTGACATGTCGCCATAGGCGCCCCTCTCATCCCTCCGCCATGATCATTTCTTGCGGTGATGGGATAAGGTGATCGCTAGGTTCTTTGGATATCAAGGTCACACAATATTTAACCACCGTCGCCCAGTAATATAACTTAAAGTTGGGCATAGCTAGTCCCCCTCTTTCCTTAGGCAGCATAATCCATTTAGGTGCCCGACGAGATCTCTTAAAACCCCAGATAAATCTAGAAAATATAGTTTCAATGGTTTTAAAGTACTGAGGGGAGAACTCCAGACAAATTGTTAAAAAAATATATAAAAACCTGGGCAAAAAAAAGCATTTTGATTACATTACACCTACCGCCGATAGTAAGATGCAGATTATCCAGTCTAGTCAGCTCTTTTCTAGTGCGGCCTATCAGTGGGTCGAGATTTAAGCTAACAATATTATCTATCTTTGCACTTATACTGACGCCGAAGTATACTGCATGATCTGTTACCCTATTATCCCTCATCCTGATTTTGCCATTGATGACAATCTGGGTTTTCCCAGAATTCAGTTTATATCCAGAGACCTTTCCAAACCTCTGAGCCTCCTCCTCAATCACATCAATAGTCCTAGTGGGATCAGTGGTGACCAGAGCGATGTCGTCAGCATACGCTAAGATTTTTGTGTCATGGTCATATACTCAAATAGGTGGGACTAAGGGATAATTTTCAAGTTTACGGATAAGGGAATCAATATATACAGCGAATAAGAGAGATGAGCAGGGGCACCCCTGTCTAGTCCCACTAGTAATTGTGAATTTCTCAGACAGGGACCCATTTATCATAACACTAGCACTTGGGTTGACATAGAGTCCTTGGGTGGCTTTTATGAATCCCCTAGTGATTCCACAGGTCAGCATGGCTGCCCATAGAAACTTCCAGGAGACCCTATCAAACGCCTTCTCTGCGTCAAGAAGGATAAGCGCCATAGGGTCTCCTGTTGTCTCAGCATAATCAAATAGGGAATCACTCTTTGTACATGATCAGTTATTGACCTCCAGGGGATAAACCCATGTTGACGAGTTGAGACAATTTTATGGATGATTGGCGCTAATCGTGCCGCCAGGAGTTTAGAATACATTTTAGAAAACCCGTTTATTAATGTTATGGGACGATAAAATCCCATTTCCATGGGATCCTTGTTTATTTTCAGAAAGACCATAATTTTCGCGGCTGACCAAGAAGGAGGAGGGTTCCCACCCTGGAATTTAGAGTTGAATAGCTCTGTCATAACTGTTTTGAGTTGATCTGAAAACTTCACAAAAAACTCTGTTGGTATCCCATCCACCCCTGCTGCTTTGCCCGTTGCCAATGAATTCAAAGATAACTGTATTTCATCCCAGCCCAAGGGGTTATCTAAGCTATCTTGATCCTCTTGCGCCAAGCGAGTGCCCTCATATTGGTATACGTATTCCTCCGTGTCCTCTCTCTCTTGATCTCTCTCTGGCTCTTTATACAGCTCTTGATAGAACTTCTGGAATGATGTCCTAATTTCGGATGCTTCAGTTCTCAGCCCACCTTCTAGATCTTTAATAGATTTTATTATATTAGCTGTCATCTCCTCTCTTGTACGTACTGCTAACTAGTGCCCGACTTGTTCGCTAAGCTCATACGATTTTTCCTTACATATTGTAGCTTTGGTGATGGCTTTCTCCGTAAAAATCTCTGAAACTAGGTTTCTAGCAGCAGCTACCCGTGCTAGCTCGTCAGTTACCTGCCCCCTTTGTGTAGCATTAATCAGGTCTGCCTCTGCTTTACTTAGGTTCTGTTGTAATGTGGCTAGTTGTAATCTGCCTTCTCGATTGGTGCTAACTGAAAACTGGAGTGTCTCTCCTCTGATGCCTGCCTGCATTGCATCCCATACCACTTCGATAAGTGTGCTACCCACATTTATTGCTAAGAAAGTTGGAATCCAATCTCTCATATGTTGACAGTAATTTCCATTTTTTAAGAAAGCTCTTTCGAATGTCCATGTCCTTGCTATGGAATTACTTCTATTACATTCTATATTTAGTTCTAGTGGATTATGGTCTGATAATACCCTCGGAAGCTTTCTTACAGTACATATATCCTTCAATGAATTAGAAATGAGCATATAGTCGAGTCGCACATGACGTGAATGTGGGTAAGAGAAATATGTAAATCCATGATCTCAACAGAATGTCCGGATCATCACCCACATTCCCATATACGGTGCATAAAGTCATCTTATTTTGCCCATTGTTATATCGGCATTCCGTAATGGCCCATCTTCCAAATTTGTCAGATATTGATCTCATGAATTGAATCCCCCCTTTCGATAGAATAGCACCCCTTTAGTTCGTACGCCCTGAGTAGAGGCGATAATGAGTTGATACCCTAATGTTTTAAGTAAATGATGTTGCCCCCCCCTCTATGTGTGTCTCCTGTAAGCAAACTATATTGGCATCCATTGCTTGCAGTCCCATAGCTACCCTCTGTCTTTTTTTAAATCATTAAGACCACAAATATTCATTGATACAATTCTTAGTCTAGCCATCCTATTACTTGTTCCTACATTGTACATTTACCATTACCGTGTTCTTGACGCCTTATCTTCTTTCCTATCATCTTTTGGTAATTGTGACTTACTTGCCCCATTCCATGCCCTGCTTCTCCCCACCTTGTGTTTATCCTCCCTTGGTCTCCCCCCCTCCCCCACCCCCCTTCCCCACCCCCCTTCCCCACCTCCACCACTTTGAAAGCCTCCAGGCTCAATTCTGAGCCCGTGTGATAGCGTCGGACCAACCTCACCCACACTCTACGCCCCTCCTTCACTCCTTCACTCCTGACCTTACAATAATACAGTCGAGCCCTACATAGATTGGTAAGAGGAGCATACATTCAAGAGGGGGAGGATTATAGCAGGATTATATGGCAAACATATCATAACCATGTCCAGTCCCGTTTTCAGAATGGTTCACTTGAACCCTCTGACTACCTTATTTCTTGTTACATCACAAACTTTACGCACTACAGCAGCATGTGTTACGCACAATTTCTTCGTCACATTTCTGCATTTTGCCTTTCACATTTTGGTACTTTTAAACAGCACACTTGGCACTCCTTCATTATTAGCTTATGGTTATCTGCACAGTATATAATGTTTTCAGACACGCGAGCTGTTCTTCACTAAGACCATTTTTGCATCTTTTGTTTATAGAATGTCCCCTGACGAAGGGCATGTGTAATGCCCGAAATGCATTGGGATGACTGATCAACTTATGGAATTATGACCAATTGATATTAATTTTCAACTTGATGAACTGTTCTAAATAATGAATGATCATTGACTTAAAGTGGTCACTAAAGAATAATTGAGCAATGATTTGTTTATGCTTCTTGATTATTTGGATGCAAACTTTTTAGTTTCTTTACGCTGTGCATTTGGGGACAACCTCTATCCAGGGGCTGCACTTCTGTTATTGTTCTTCAAGCTGTTGGGCACAGACAGCAAAGCCCCAATGGCACACAACAACGTAAAACAATACTTCTCCTTTCAATCACCTATGAACGGGTGTGCGTGTCCTTCCTAAAGGTTTTAGAAACACTTGAAATGTCCTCATAGTCCTGTAAATTTGTTAATTTCACAAGTCAAGAAAAAGACCAGGGAGCACAGGAAGTATAGAAAAGAGAAAAAAAAGAACGAAAAAAATAAAATAAGAAAAGTAGAGCAGAACAGGTACTAAAAGATAGAGCGACTATGACTTGCCACTACCCACCGCCCCCCTCCGAAATAATATCTTTCAGAGCCTGCTCAGCCTGTATCTCGGAAGAAAAAAACATTGTACGGCCCTGTGACACAACTTTCAGTATGGCCGGATTTTGTAGGAAGGCAAGAGCCCCTGTATTCTGGAAGGGAGTAATCAGCTGCCCGTAGCCTCCTGCGTCTTTCCACAGTGGCATGTGCAAAGTCTGGCTTTGCAAAGAAGGAGAATCCCTCCCAGTTCCTTTTTTTATTTGGTCGGGCCAAATCATAGACTGCCTGCCGCAACAAGAAATTGCCAAAGAAAATCAAAATAATCCTGGGGAAGGCTTGTTCCTTGCGAGGCTGTTTGGGAAGCGAGAGTAGAAATCTGTGCGCTCATTGTATCTCCTTGTCCCAATCCCATTGTGTTAGCTCTGGGAAGGCATTTTTAAACAGTTTGACAATAAATGCCCTAATATCGCTTCCTTCGCTGTTCTCTGGTATCCCAAGGATGCGGAGGTTGTTCTGGCGCTGGCGATTTTCTGCCTCTTCGAGCTTCCACATGATGTCAGTAACCGTCTTGTCTTGGGAAGTAACCTGGGTTTTCGGTGAGCCTCCTGTGGTTTCCAATATTTCCGTTCGGGTCTCTACCATAGTCAGTCTTTCAGCAATCTCTGTGCACGTTTTGCCGATTTTACACATGGATCTTTGCAGCTTCTATGCTGCCACACGGGCAACCCGATTCTCTGACTTGCCCTGATTGTGGAAGGTGCTCAAAGATTGTAAGATTGTAGCTAGTGTTGGTTCAGATGCTTGTGCCAGCTCCTTCTGTTTGTCCGCCCCTTCTAGTAAGCTCAAGTCTCCATGACCTCCATGACCGTCTATTGGCAGTAACTGTGCATCGGAGTAATCCCATCGGAGATCAATCTCATCCTCTGTATCCGTCTTCTGAGTCATTTTCTTCCTATCAGAGGACTTTCTTCATCGTTTTTTTGGGTTTTTCTTTCCTTCTTGCTGACTGCTTGTGGAGGTATCCACTTCCTCAGCATCGCTACTGCAGCTGTGTGGTCCCGAGGATTCGGAGCCGAGCGACTCTTCATTTAGCGAACAAAACGTTTTTCGTGGGGGTCGGAGACTGATATCCCTGCTCCGTAGTATCGAGAAGGGCAGCCGGCCCCTCTTTAAGCTGCTGCCTTGATAGTGCTTCTTTTCTCAACGGAGTACCATCATTATTTCCTTCCAACACGAATTCCGGTATGTTAAAAGTACCATTAACCACCTTAAGTTCTGGATCCCCCTAGCCCTTTTGCAGTGTTGCGTCCCCCGCGTCAGTTGTCCGCAGGACTGTAGTTTCAGCGCTTGACCCCCAGGAAACCCGCGCCTCTTCGCTTAGCACGTTACTTTTATGTGGTAGTTTTACTTGTTTAATCTCATTTAAGTCATTTAAGTCATTTGCCTCATCATCCACCAGGCCCATTACGGTATCAGTCTTTGTCAGGGGCTCTGATACGCAATCTATGCCCGGGTCTACGTTTCTTTTTTTTAAAACATGTTGGCAATAATCGGCTGCTTCTTATCCCCAGCCGATAATGCCCCCTTACCCTCGGGGAGTTTAGTGCTTTTGCTACCCGGGTCTTTCAGAGACTTACCGGGGTTAGCGCCGGTTTTCTGCTTTGTCAGTTCCGTTTTAGCAGTGTCCTTCTTGGCCGATCGCGTAACCGCCGTGTGATCGTGAGCTATGGATCGGTTCTTGAGTCGAGCTCCTCCGCGAGCAGCTGCCATTGTGCACGCTCTCTTCCTCGGCTCCTTCTCCTCTGCATCGGGGTTGCTTGGCAACCGGAGACTGCTTCCGTGTTTGACAGTTTCACTCTTGCCGGCCAGCACGGTGAGTAGCAGCCGAGTGAGGTCTTCCCAACGCGATCTTTGTCCCATCCAGCAGCGAGCCGCCAGCTCGTACTCCTCCTTGATCCAACCTCGTATTTTAGTATGCAGAGAACTACGGACCCAATCTATGGCTCCGGGGCGCATACCTCGACAATTGGGATGCTTCGAGCTCCAGAGCGGCGTAGAGGTGAGAGACACAGGTCTTACTCAGCCGCCATATTGGCTATCAGCGCGGTATATGGTTTTGATTACTCACTTGCTTTGGGTCTTTGAAATATTATGTCTACGTTTGCGCGTTGTTTGGAGTATTCACTATATGAACACTGGGGACAGAAGTTAACACAAATCTGTCTGTCATTTTATCTGTTCTATTTTTGGATTACTTTTTTCTATCCTCCACTTGACACATGGGTTTGGCATACAGTATAGTCTTTAGTTATAGTGCTTTCTATAATTATGTTGTTGGAGTTCTTTATCACTATTTATTCGAAAGTGAATTGAACCCATTATAATGACTCTAATTAATAGTTGATGGTTTATTACACCAGCTTTTAAAATTCTGTAAATAGGACAATTATTGTGTTTGTGTTTTTTGTGTGGAATATTTATTGTATATATCCATTCTTCCAGCTTTGAAAAAGTCTGAGTACAGATGCATCACGTGTCGGCTAGATCGTGTGCTGGGAATTCTTTTAAAACAAAATCAATCAGTATATGTTTTCTTGCATTGTTAATCAACATATACTAATGTTGGACTGATACATTAATACAAGGGTGTGCTGTTCAGGCTTCTTTTGGTTTCACTCCAAAAAAGTGATCAGAGACAGGCAGAAGGCACCAAATGGCTAAAGAAAGAAAATGCCAACTTTCTGAAAGTTATCTTTGAACAAAATGCACTATTTTCCCTGTGTTGGTTCTTATTCTAGTTCAATGATTGCGTGCGAACTGATGCCATGATCTGTCTCGTGAGTCACGGATGTATAATAAGTGATCCCAACGGCACGTGCGTTATGCACCAATCATTCGCACTATGAAGTATAGGAAATGATCCTCACAATAAACAAGTATTCATGTTGTACTCCAAGTAATCCAATTGTAAGCCAATATGTAATCAAATGTGTATCCATATGTTCACAATCACAATGAGGACAGTGAGTTTTCACAGTGGTATTTTATTTTTTCTGATTTTCAACTGCCTTCTGTGTGCCCATCCGGGCCTCAACATCGACATGTAGGGGTGAAAAGGTAATAAAAAGGACAACTAAACCATCTGTTCAAAAGCAAACCAACTCTAACATTTGCATGCTTATACTGTGATTAACCCTTACTTAATCCCACCGTGCATCTTGATCAAACCATACTACTCTAAACAAGATAATAATCCCCCTTGCCTACTACAATGAACTCAACCTAAATGAGTGCTCATATAAGCAGACTGTAATGTAACAATTATCCCGAGCTGCTATAAAGACCCTTTCTTTTTGGTACACGAGCAGTCCCGCACTAACAGTCCAGCTTCCGAAGTGACAGGAGTTGGCATAAATGAGTACGGATGTGCATGAATTGTAGTCATTGTAAGGCGGTGTGAATTATAACTAAGTTATGACTATAAAGCTTTAATTATAACTTATGAATTGTTAAAGTTTGTGTTGTTTAAGTTGCTTTGATATGGAAAAATAAATTACGTTTTGATAACTATAACTAATCTTAAACCTGTGGTTCATTCAATTAATTTGTAGGGGTTTTTGTTGTACAAATTGTTGTTTTTAACCGTATAATATTTTTTTTTATGGTACTAACTTATTTTATTGGTTCCGCTGTATTTTGACAGTTCATTACAAATGTTAGCATAATTTGCATGATCATTTTGCTTTCATGTGCACTTCCTCAAAAGTACCACAGTACCGCCATATATTTTAAAGATAATATTTACACCAAACTTTTATATTTTGTTTTAAATATGGATTGTGTTTCATGGCTAGTTATGTTTTTAATTTTATATGTGTTAATATTCAAACTGTAGGTTGTGTTTGTTAACTATAAGGGTACCGTGATACCATCAATATATTGCCACGGTTTATTCAATTTTAGTAAACAGCATTTTATTGGCTTAGAATTCTGTCAAGTGTAGGGAACATTAAGTGTACACTCCTTATCCCCATTTCAACAGCCGCGGCCCGTGGAGGGAGTTGCAGTGGGGCAGAGAGGCGGGGTGGGGGAGGGGCAGGGTGGGGGGTGCTAAAAACCAGAATATGGATAATTGGAGGTAAGTAAACAATTTAATTAATAAAACAAATTTCGTAGCGCGCGTTGCATTGAATTTTGCTGCAGAGACTTCTCAGTGCTAGAGACTTATCTACTTCTTCTGGGTGCAGCGGTGTACACCTCTCACAGTCACAGGCAACCACCTGCATGTTCAGGAAACTGCAGAGGCTGGGTACAGTATGTCTCATCGACAGTGTAGTGTCGTCCGGGCCTTGGCTCATTGGTGATTAATGAATGACACAAACACTAGTCATATAGAGAAGTGGTCTAGGGCATGTGCTTCTGGGCCCCTTCATTCTTAAGGTCACCTGACTGGTGACACCTGTGATGGATGGGTATAAGGTGGATGTTAGTGCATCTTCAGGGGATGGGCTGCATCATTATGTGTCCAGAAGGACACTAAAAGAGCCACCCTATATAAAGTCCTATTTAGTTTGTCATATATAATACTTTTGTTGTGTTTCAAGAAGTACCACAGCAATTTGTAGATAGTTTCAAGGAAGTACTGTGGTACTCCGTCCTTTTTTTTAATATTCACATAAATCAATAAAACTACATTTCACTAACTCTACAGAGTTTGCTAAACTGCCTAATTGTTTCCTATACACTTAAATGAGTAAAACGCTTTATTTCACGCTAAAACACAAAACAAAGCTAAAGTGTGGTCTAAACAATATAGCTTCCTTTTCATTTTGGAAGGGCTTTCATTAACCAATAATATTGCGTTTCATCACCGTACCGCAGTATGCTGCAAAGGTACCACAGTATATCGCGGTCCATATATCGCTCCTTTTTTCCCTTATTATTTAAAAAGTACAGAACACAATCTAATCAAATAAGAAAAAGTACCCTTTCCACCCTATAATCTGTATTCCTGCCACATTTCATGACAATTTGTTGAGCTGTTTTGCTGCTACATCTGTTTAAAAATCTTATGGAACATGTATTGGTGGAAAAAAACGTGTTTTAGGACCCCACTTTTTTCCGTGCACCCCCTTAACTAATCACCATTAAACTTTGCATAATCAGCCAACGTAGAAAAAGGAACATGTCTGCAAAGTTTTGGGGAAATTCATTAAACGGAACATTTTGCAATTATCACCGTTACATTTTCTTGAAAGAACTCCTTCATCTCAAAGCGTATTCAATTGCAACCTTTGTAGTTTACTTTCAGAACTACACTTGTGCTTTGAGAAAGATTCAGCAATCAAGCTGAATTGATGTAAAGTATTATAATGACGAATCACAATTGGTAACAGACATGTCATTTTGGGAATGTAAAGCATGCAGAGTAAACTGTCCTATCAAGCACATTTGATCGGCGCTGTAAGGAAAGCAATCTGCTATAAATATTGAAAGTGCTGCACAGGAGCCCATGTTTATGCCATTACTTTGTCATTCTGATTGAGTTCACCATTTCAGATTTATTTGGGGTGGCAATATTCGAGTTAATCTTTCTGTGAAACAGTTCCTCGCTGGTCATATTTAATGCACCCTGTCATATTAATCTTTTACTCTAAAATGTTGGGGGATGCTGGCAAATTGAATGCTACTAGGAAGTGATGGAGGAGGAAGATACATGTCCACGTACAGCGCATATATATCTGCAATAAAAGAGTGATGGTCTCGAGAAAGTTGCTGACTGACGGTGCTGGAGAACGTTGTGAAGTTTAAAACAAAGCTGTGCAAGAACAGCATAGCATAAGCCTCCAGTAGCCAGACAGGCAGTACCATATAGGCGTCTTACATCCCTATTTATTTATTGCACAGATTTTGCGATGCAGAGTGGAATAGGACAGTAAGTCAATTAATAGCCAGAAAAGTAAGTATTAACAATTAAGGAACTAACAGCCAGATTCATCATTGTCCTGTTTTGCGAGTCCTTAATAGCGAATATTAAGGAATCGCTATTAAAGACTCGCAAAACGGGATTCATGTAGAAATCGCAATATTATTTGCGATTTCTACAGCATCCTTATTTGCGATTAGCAAATTGCTAATCGCAAATAAGGAATGACTGCCCATTCATTCCTAAGGCCAATGGGGGGTCATTCTTTATTTGCGATTAGCAATTTGCTAATCGCAAATAAGGATGCGATTTCAAGGGTGCCAGGGGTGTCCAAAGGACACCCTGTAGCACCCCTGAAATGAAAATGTAGACTGATGTTGCGCACACACATGTCCAAAGGACATGTGTGTGTGTAACATACAACTTAGAAAGTTTTCGCTATTTACCACGAAGTCAGACTTCGCGGTAAATAGCGGCCAAAAATTCCGATTTCGCAATTCTAAATTGGCTCATTAATTGCATTTAAGGAATCTCCAATAGAGATTCCTTAAATGCAATTCCTCGCAATTTAGCGATTTCACAATTTGCGATTTTTGCATTTGGGATGATGAATCCCAAATGCAAAAATTGCGCTCGCAAAGGGCCAGATTCTCAGAATCTGGCCCTTTGCGAGCCGTTTTGTGCTTGATGAATCTGGCTGATAGTAAAAAACTGCAAATATTAATCGCAAACAAAACAGATTCAGAAATGTTGTAGAAAAAATGGATACATTACAAACAGTGTCAGTTTTGGTTGCACATGTCAAAAGTTTATCATATTTTTGGTTGAGTCAGAGCTTTTCCAGTGGTGTTCTCTCCTTTATGTAGATTCCTCCGTGAGTTAAAAAACGAAACATATTTATACATATAAAGTGAGCACTGAAAACTGCTTTCACAGCACATTACAAGTCCAAGATTAATTGTTTGGTTTTAAATTCAAATATAGCAAAACAGATGTGAATTTCAATGGTGCACGTTATTCACAAAAAGAAATGTACACGTGGGGATCTTTGTAGATGTATATTTCCACATAGATCTGAGTGGAAATGTCCATTTGGATGCAATTCATCAAATCTCTGTGGACTAATGAGCCCAGTAGTTGGAGCTTCCATCATAAGGCAGAATACGTTTCCACTCCCTTACTTGTGGGAGTAGAGTTTTGACTCAAATTACCTATGTAAAGTTACTACTAGTACCTTTCACGCGTGTATTTTAGGCAGATGTCTAAAAGAGTAGCATAGCCGGAGATCTAAATACCTACATTACATAGATCTGTGAATTATTGAAAAGAATATGCACTCACATGAGGAAAATCACACATACTTGAAAAACATCAACCCTAAAAGCATGCAAATAAAACCCACACCCTGGGCTCTGCCCGCTTCCCCTTGTACTGCATGATGCTGTGGGCCAGAGACCAGTTGCCCAGGTGCAGTCACCCATCTTAGGAGGAAGACGTACTTCACTAATGAGAAGATAGAACTTGTAGCTTTTGTAGTCCATCACTACAAGTAACTACATGGTACAATCAAGGGAGAGGATAAGGCATTCATGTGGCAGGAGGTTACCGACTAGGTGAATGCATAGTAATGGAAGAATGCATCATGGGTGTTAGACATGGCATCCTTGGTGTGGTTCCCCCTAACATTTTGCCTTCAGACCTCCTGTATTTGCAGACTTTGTGTTTGCTGGGTTTAGGACACTGTGTAGTTTACCATTGCTAACTATAGCTTAAGTGATTGTGTTCTCTCCTTAAAACATGTTAGAGTGTCTTATATCCAATTGACATAATTCATTTACTTGTACGTTCCTAGAAAGGTGGCACTACCTATTCTAAGGGCTACTAGTGGGCCTGCAGCATTGATTGTGCCACCCACTTAAGTAGCACATTAAACATGTATCGGGCCTACCATTTTCGACATGGCAAAGTAAACATTTTGCGAGGTCCAAACCTTTCTTTTTAATACATATAAGTCACCCCTAGAGAATGCCTTGGATAGCCCAAGGTGTAATGTGTTTAAAGAGTAGGACATTTACATTTAGGTTTTACATGTCCTGGTATTGAAACATTCTTACATTAATTTTTCACTGCTGCAAGGCATAACTCTCCCTAATGATAACATCGGGGTTACCTTATTGCAACTTATAAGTGTAATTTTCGAATGAGAAGAAGCAACCTGTTCATGTTTGTTGTCTCTGGAATTGTAATGAAAAACCCTAACTGATGGTGAAGTTGTATTTTAAATTACAATTTTAAAACCGCTACTATTAGAAACTTCAACAAAAACAAGGAGATGGATGGAATTCTTGAATTTATCTCAGCCACTTGCAATTGCTTGGCAGCGTCCCAATCCATCCTTTTTGTCCATCATGCTACCTCAGTTTGAAATCAGCCATATGCAATTCATTCTTAATTTACCATCATCACATAGTTAGGGCTAGGCACACACACCTTGCGGGTTATGGTACAGTTTGCAAAAACACATAACAACATATCGAGCAGTGGATGGATTGCAATCCCTGGAAAACAATTAGTTTTTGCAACCTCCACCATTGCAGAGGCTGAGGCAATTATTTGCCTATTGCAGGATGACACTTCAATACCACCTCACTGCCAGCCATCAGTTTCCCAGCTAGGGAGATCTTCTGGATTGCAAGTCCCCAGGCACAAACTGAAAGCTCATTGTCGATATTCTGGACCTACAACCATCCTTAACCTTGTTTTCCTCCCCAGTGCCACCCTCCTACCCATGTGCAACTCTGGTTTTCTGTCCATTTTCTCCCACAGAGGAAACCTTAGGTGGGCCGGAGTTCTCCCCCATTGGCAATCATCATCCGTTATCATGCAAGAAAAACAGTCAGCCATGCTTGGATGGGGAGGGTTACATGGGCAAACGCGGTCCTTTGGATAATTGTTTTTTCCATGTGCAAAAAGTCCATCCACTATGATGTATTTCCAAGATGGAGTGACAGACCTGCATCTTGGAGAAAATAGACAATAATTTTCATGGCCTCAAGAAGTTACACCAGGAAGAATTGTACTTATCAGGGCTGGGGATACATTATGCAATAGTATGATCATAAAGCTCAAGAAAGTCGCCTCACAAAAAGGGCCTATCTCAAGTCACAGGGACATATCAGGTGCTTCAGGTAACTGGGGATCACCAACCACCTGTAGCACTCATCCATCAAACGAACCATCAGATCCCCCATTCACTTCACATGCTTTCAGTGTACAACCCAATCTTCAACTCAATGTGGGTTCACTAGTGCAAAGCTAAGGACTCACATGTCCCTCATGTATGAATGGACAACAACAACAACTACCCACATTAAGATTTTTCTCACAAGTCATAACCCCAACATAACATAAAACACCCATAATTATGTGTTCACATATCACATCATAGAATATGTCTAGAAATGTATTTTTTTAAAGAAATTTCAACGCTAATTGTGCCTTCCTTCCACCTGTATGTCATCTCGTATGTGCCTGGCCCTGAAGAAGAGTGCAAATGTGAGTCATGCTATTGAATGTGATGTATAACATGAATCATATGCTGTTCACCCTGAGGTCATCACACACATCCATCTACATGCACGCCCGCATTTTTCTAAGAGTCACAAATTGATTTATGTGACTTTTTATGAAGACAATGAGCAAATTGGGCATGGGTTCCATGTGTTGTGGGAAAGTGTTAGCTGCCTTTGTGGAATGGAAAAGTAAATCAAATACAACTTGGGAACAGGGAAGGAGAATCAACTTGAAGACAGTGGGCAACAGAAAAAAACAGGCCTCAGCGTAAATGACTCTATAAAGAGTCTAACAGAGACAATGAAAGTAATCAAGAAAAACAATACTTTCAACAAATATTCAAAAGTCACAAAGTAAAGTCCGAATTCCAAAGTAAAATTCAAAGAATCTAGCATAAATCAAAATTCAGTCCTGCAATCCAGCTGCAATATTAGAACTATTGTTTCGTGTTGAAGAAAAATGTTTCCGGCCCTCCCTACATTCAAATAACTGGACTAGTTGAGCTCCTCCTGTGGGAGTGCACTGATGACAGAAGTACATTGTTTCAACCATATAATGCCACCAAGTTATATATCATTTAACTTATAAATTAGATCCACATTCTAATGACTCCTTATATTCTTAATATAAATATATTGTATTCTCTTTGCCTCGGATTGCTTCTTTTATTCCAGAGCTTCTGAAAATATATTTATTCTACTACATTTTCAGTTTCATCCCTCCTTTTCTCTAGATTTCGAGAAAATGTCTTTTGTCCTATTCCTTTATTTCCTTCTCAATGTTTTTCCCCTCTAATAGCATTATATTGTATGCTGCAGTCTATTCTAAAGTTTGGAATGTCAATATCAGACTTCAGGATATCCTGTATATATTTCTGGCACTGTGATAAAACTGTGCAGAAAACTGTTGAATTCTTTCTCACCTTTTTTATTGGTTTTAAATGTCTCTAACAAGTGCGAGTTGGTTATCAGAATAAATTCAAGCTAACAATTAAAATCGTTTTGTACACAGGTGAGGAAGTCCATTGTTTTTCAACAGAATTACTGATAAGAGACAAGTGAGTTTCATGTGATGTTGTGATTAACTGAGTTTGAAAGGGTCACTATGGTTATTCAATGGAAAAGAAACACTCTTCGAGCAACTGCGAGTAAGTAAAAAGTGAACAAGTTAATAAAAGGAATACCAAAAAAACAACATTTTAAAGCTAGTCAAAAAGGATGCATAAAGAGTGTAGGGGAGTCTCTTCTGAAAAGGGCATCAAATTCTGCTTCGACAAACTGATATGTTAATCCAAAAGCAATCAGTCATTTTGGCCTGTATCAATTTAGGGTGTGGAAATGAGCTCAGCCTAATTATATGGAACACGAAGCACATTGTTTTTGGATGTTTCTTTTTGTATGGAGTGACTAAATGATAGAAAGAAATAGCATGAAGTTAGAAACTGGTTTAATATGGAGTATATTGCTGTTTTCATATCTTAGACTGTTTCAAACCGTAAAATTCTAATTCTTTTCAGTAATGCAATCATTGACATGTTGTAAGATTTAGAGTAATTTGCAGGTGAAGATATTTTTGATCTTTCATAAAATATTACTTTACTCGCCTTTTTTAAATTTTTGAGTCAGAAAGAGTGGTTCATCCAATGCAAAATGTCCTCGGGGCCATGAAGACGGTGACATAAACAGATAGTAAATGGGAGGATCATGGCTGTATTACATAAAGTGAAGCCTGTGTGAGCAAAGGTAAGTCTCTGCCAGAGTTTTGGGTTGACTGGTATCTTAAATAGTTGAAGAGCTGGAACAGCTCTATTTTACCACCTTAGTGGTAAATTGTTTCTTTTCACATGCTCTTTCAAGGTATGTGCTGATTTTGGCTGAAAATGTAGGAGCAAGCTATGTAGTACTAAGAGGCGAACGCAAGTGGAGAATCCTCCCTGTGAGGAAATAAATATAAAAATATACTTGAGAGATTGGGCATTGGCAGTGCAACATATACACTTCAGTTTATAGAAGAAAGCCCACTAGTAAGGATATGCCTGGGGCTCTTTTTTAATAAAATTAAAAACTGAGCCCCAGAATTCTTCTAGATACAAAATTATGAACATGATCAGTATGTTAGAAGCATTACACCTACATATACAAAAGTGGTTAGGACAACATATTGATGTAACTATTAATCTGGCCATTGAGATGGTTACCTCTTTTTCGAGTGCCCAAGGACGAAGAAGGACCCCGACATACCCTGCACAGGGCAGGTTTTTTTCCAGATCCACTCTGCTCTTTTCAGAAACACACTATAACGGATGTTCACCTGTACCCCCAACCTCATCCTCAAATTTACTTTAAGCTGTCAAATACCCTAATGTTTTGAATGTAGTGACTTGAGAAGCATAGCAAGATTCTAGAAAATGAAAAGAAAGAACCATTAGAGGTAGGCTGGATACAAAGGCACATCCATATACGTTGTGATGGACCTGGAACAACTCATTCATTAGTCTGTACAGGTGAAAGGAAAGGTGATTAATGCCTTGATAGATTCAGAGTGAGAGCAGTCAGTGATACCGCAAAATGTAATACAACCCGAGCAGACTTTTCCAGGAACGTGACATATTATTAAGTTAATTCATTGGGATGTAAAGGTACCCATTGGCTCATGCTCCAAAAGAGATAGGCACAGGGTTGGAAATTCAGCTGGAAGTAGGAGTTGTGCCTGAACTTCCTGAAGGACTTATACTGGGAACCGATAAAGAAGATTGCATAACATTATTACAGTCATTCTACTACTTCAAAATGTGTAGAAGCAGGCCAATGAGGGAAACATGAACACCTGGTTAGGACCTCTTTTTTCTGTGAAAAATGGTTTAATGCACAGAGGATGAGGTCATTCACCTCAACTGTTGGTCATCAACACACTAGGAGTTATAGGGGGATGAAGAGGACAGGCCGCCCCCCACTCAACACACTGTAAATCAACACAAGGCCTGTCCCATCAGGATTACACCCAAATCTGTAATTCCAACACTGGAGGGGTCTCATGAATTTTTATAACACCCTCGCAGACATTTTAGTCGAGGTGTTGTGGTGTATCTTAATTAAAATAACCTACCATCATAGACCCACCCATGCACAAGAAAAAAGTTGTGGAAAAGAGAGAAAGCACCTCACGGTCGCAACACCAAGGGGCCGATGGCTGGTACTCACCAGCAGGCCCACTTATCATCATTGGTTACCTTCTCTCTGAAGAAAAGAAATGTGTGTGCTATTATAAAGAAATCTCAACCCAATGAAATCAAAAAAAGATAGAAAAAGCTAAATGTGAATGTACTATCTATGCATGCTATTATGGTGCATGCCCCTTGGACCCCGTGAGAATAAAAACAAATAATCCTCACCATTAAAAATTGGTAAAGCTTACTGGCTCAAAGTAACTTTATACAGTGCTGTAAGCTATCCCAAATTAAAAATGGTTCCCATAAAACCATAATCAATCATGTTTCATTGCCAAAAAACAATGCGAGCAACTTCTTCAGGGCTAGTGGGGTTCCAAATTAATGCTTCATGGGAGGTTCACATCAAACCTATGATGGTATGGTATAAAAGAAAGAAAGCGCCATCTGTAAAAACCACTTCACACCAGTGATATAATCAGACTTCCCTCAAAATACATAAAATTCCCGTACCATTTGATTGCGTCTACACTGCATACCTGCAACCATCATTAGAGAGAAACATGCGTCAGCTGATCGCGTGCCCACTCGGTGACCGCCAGAAAGTCCTGTCACCTGCAAGAGTTAATGAGACAGTAACATCTCAATTTCTTGCAACATCCCATTTCACCAACATGCAGTAATCTGTGTTCTCTCTCTGCATCAAGTTACATCATAAGTAGGCAGACAATGGCATAAATGCACCTATTATCATCGCAATGCACTCTGCTGTATTGCGCAATCATCCGTCTCCGGATGTATGACATTACAACGCGTGCTTTTACCACGCATGCCTTTACAACGCAGTTTTTACAACGCAAACCTTTACAACACATAGCGCTTTGGGGTGCTGGATAGTGAATAGTTTAATTTAAAATCCCAACTCCAGTCCCCGTGGACACTAGGGAAGGTGTTGGATAGTAAATTAAACGTATTCCCTATCCTAGAGCGCCCCCCAGCGCAATGCGTTGTAATGGTTTACATTGTAAAAGTTGCGTCGTAAAGGCACTGCGTGGTAAAAGTTGCGTTGTAAAGGATGTTTCCCTCCGTCTCCACACACTATCACAACCTTGAGGCTTGTTCTTAATTGAGCATACGTTGAACAATTCAGGCTGCCTGTTCTCATCATACCTGCGGTCAAACTGGCACGAGCAACCCCGCGCCAAAATCGGAAGGTGGTGGCCCGCTTCTATCACCACACTGCCTCCCAGTTTCCCTAACTCAAACTGCCCGCTTACCGCTACCGAGTCCCTCCGGTGGCTAGAATCGTCCAGCTCAAAGCCCACTGGACGCGGACTGGTGCAAATACAACTTCTCGACCCCTGATCACCTGAGTGGCGTGATTCTCCCGGGTCAAACCCACAGCAGCGGCCATCTTGGAACGGGTACAAAATATAAGATTCCTACTAACACATCCCATGTAACTTATCAAATGTGGAAAATAAAGAAATTAATTGTCGTGAATCACCGTTTAAATGGCAGCATCTTCACACAAACCTAGGTGAGAATCACCACAGCAATTTTTTGCCCAAAACTGAATCATATATATGATATTGAATTTCTAAAAAAAACTCCTCATTAGGGCACAATGATATAATGTCCAGATCGATTAACAGGGGCTCACTGGCAGTGATATTAATACATCACTGAATCTCTCAGAATGCCAACCATTACTGATGTGCACAAGGTCCAGCCCCCATGGGACAACTTTAAGTATACATACATAAGGATGCAGTACAGTACTCAACACATCACTGACGTACGGGCTTAAATAGATCAATCAGATTGTCAGCAATTGTATGTTCTACTGGGGGACCAGGACAGAACAATTTCCAATGTATTCAAATGGAAATGTAGTGCATTGGCCAACAAATCAAGACAGAAAAGAAAGGAAAAAGAGTGCTCTACTGAACACCTAGAATCTGGTAACTTTGTTCCACTCGATAGAATCATTCAGTCCCACTTTATCTGCCTTCTCAGAGAAAATCCATTTAGCTTCCTTTCTTACCAGAATTGATTCAATATTGTGGGTATCACCCATGACCCTTTCAAGGACAGTCCACCTCAGATCCCTGGGGTTGTGCTGTTTTTCGTGAAAGTGATGGACCAACCGTGTGGTTAGTTTCTTCGCCTTAAGGGTACTGAGATGTTCATGTATCCGAATTTTAACTTCAACTGTTGGTCCCAAAGCCCTATAGCAATCAAGTCATCTTCTTGCCACACAGTCATTTGTTAGAGGAACTATGGAACAAAATAAAATAGTTCTGTATCCTTGCCCAGTTTCCTGACTTGGAATTAAATAGTGATGAAAACATCCAGTCTGCCACACTAAAGATCCCTTATCAACCACCTCCAGCTGCTCTACAGACAATGTCCATAATCAGGGTTCCTTGTCAATGGGTGGCCCTAGAAATAGTAGAACCCTTGGTAACTTCTAGTCACAGTTATAAATGTTTGTTGATGGTAGACTATGCCACATGATACCTAGAGTTCATACCCCTCCGAGAGAATGGAATGAAACAGATACCCTCAGCTATGAAGGAAGTGTTCTCAGGGGTAGTTTTTAGCAAATCCCAACTGATCAATGAACACTCTTTGTTTCGAAATTAATGGTGCACGTTTTGTAGACAGTTGGGAGTTGTACAGTTAGGGACATCTGCCTATCATCACAGATGTGCATTCGAGCAGAGTGTTATAAGATACATTAAAAATCACCTTAAAATAATACTGGAGTATAAAAGAAGAGATTGAGATAAGCTATTATCGTTTGCTCTTTTTACCATCCACTGCCAGGTCCAAGTCAACCTTGAGTTTTCACCTTTCAAACTCTTGTGCAGAAGGGAACTCAGGACATTGATGGAAATTATAAGAGAATTCTGAGAAGAATGTTAGATAGAAGACAGCCCCCTTTTAGAATATGTAACATACTTAAGGTCCTGGATTGGGAAATTGTGACAGGTAATTGGTGAGTAGTAGTCTAGCACACGTGAAAACCAAGAGAAGCAATATAACTGAGTCACAATGCTAAGAAAATGGACTGGGTCTTGCTGGTATTGCTTCTGTAAACCAGATACTGCTAGCTACTTGGCAAGGAAATACCAGATTTTGGACAGAACACAGCCACCTATTGAATAAAACTATCTGGGAACAAGAAGGAAGAGCAAATCTTACAAGTAAAAACACTTAAAACATTGGTATGGTCCTGTTTTCAGAAGGATCACTCTGTCCACTTAAAACAAGAACCCACCTCCACCTTAGCACAAATAGGAATAGGGTGTCACCTTTCTGAAGGGAAAAGATCTGAATTGATGATGGTTCTAATCCATTTCTCCCTCCTGTTCTCAGAATTACCAGTTGGAACTGATTTGGTTTATCATCATATATCTAAAGAACCTGGTAACATTGAAAATAGAAGTCTTATCCTGTTCCAGTTGTCTGGAGGTTAGCAGTTCTAAGGGAAGTGGACGCTATGTTAAAAACAAAATATAATTGAAGTTTAAAACAGCAATTGGTGTTTTAGAATAATGCTGGTTTTCATACCTGTGGACATATTATGGTAAATGTGCATTTTCATTGTTTACGCTGGAAACACATTTGAAAAGGTGCGTCCAGCACAAACAATGAATTTGTATCCTATTACCATGAATGCGCTTCCCCTAGGTCAGCCGCGAACTTGCGCTGCCCCAGAGCAGTCATGAACTCGCGCTGCCCCAGGGCAAAGCATTCCTGTGAAAAACGGAGTGACTGCTTTACAGCCGCTGCATGTTTTCACAGTGCAGGTGGCCACCCGCCTGCACTTTGAAGGGGAATTAGAGATCCCCTTGCAGGGGGCTGCAGTCAGTGACTGCTCCCGCCTGCAAGGGGATGTCTGGGGTGTACATAGTACCCCCTGTCCCACTCCAGAAGGTTGGTCTCAGGGGGTGCACTGACAATGCACCTCCTTTTAGGTGGCGCACTGTCAGTGCGCCCCCTGAGAGCATCTTTACCTCTGCACCTGTGTTTGTAATATGGGATGGGTGCAGAGGCAAAGGGATTCCCTCATTTGCATGGAAGGTGAATTCATGCTAACAAGGATGAAGTAGACCAACAGAGATGGTTGTTCTTCGGTACACTGAAATATAGGCCAGGCACTGCAGCAGAAGCTGGGCGGAGGGCAAAGTTTCAATTTATGACCAATGGCATTTTTTAATTTCTATGTTTGTCTTACCATCCTGCGAGGAAGGCCGTGCAAACAAAGGGAAACAGGAAAGGTGTCTAGAGGAATCAATTCCTGTTCCTTTAATTTCCTAATTTCTCTCTGTTTTTCCAAGAGCAACCACAGGGAATTTCTTATCGGTGTGATCCAAAAGCGAGCTGAGACCGGTGAGGAAAAAAAGACAAATGGTTAAAGAGGAGAGTCAAGGAAAAAGAGGATCAAAGAACACCCAAAAAATGCAATACGGGAGAACTTTTTTTGAACAGGAAATGTTGGTCCGCAATACATCTCGCAAAACTTAGTTTACATTAGTACTAGAACCTAGTGCAGTTGTTTAGATTCTGAAATGTTCACTTTAGCTCGGGTGGTGCCTGGTGCAAGTCTTTGTTGCCACCCCCAATTTCCCTCTTCTTCATGTATTCCCTCACTGCCATCCTCCAACAATGCCCCTCTTTTCTCCATAGCCCCATAGTTAAGTTATTTTATAGCACTACTCATGCAGGAGCACTATGTCTCACACACACATTATACAGAGCTAATGAATCATACATGTGTAAATCAGTGTATCAGAAATGTTACCTAAAACAAAGAGGATGGTGCAGGAGTCAACTGTCATCCATACTGGTGGTTAGTATATTTTTAAAATACTTGGCCTGGAGAACCACAAACTCAGGATTTTAAACGTGACACAGTGGCTGAGGTGGGCTTCACTAATAAGAATTTGTTTCGACCTAAACTACCTTTTAGAAACATTAGGCTAAAGAAAGACTGGGGGGAAAACACAATTCTCTAATCTATACCTTGCAGTTTGCATACATCTTGTTGATGACAGTTCATAGTTCACTGTGCGATATTAGGATTGTAATTTATGAATAGCAAGTAACAAAAGGATCTCTGTGACAAAAACAGTAATCTACAGAACTATCCATATAAAATAAAAAAAATTGATCTGCATGGTACATGTTCTTCGCAGCAGGCATCTTAATCCTCTGTGCCCCTTAATTATGAGTAAAAACTGCCACTGGACAAAACTCGGATTCCTCTTCAGTAGGTACATTAATCCCTAGCGTTATCTTGACATTTTTACTGTTGCCTAAAACTTACTGGTCACTCAAGGAGTTTGGCAGCAGATGGTCATAAACCCATAAGATATTTCAAAGCCCAGTGCCCCCTTGAACTCACAGCACTGCCCGAAAGCCAGCCCACTTTCCACTTCTGAACATTGCCCCCTCTCACCTTAACAGCAAATTAGAGGCTGTTGAGGGTCAAAGGGTGGGACAAGGTGTAAATTTGTGATGTCATCACTGTTAGCGTATTTGTGATGTCACTTTCAATATCGCTGTAATTTTGATGAATCAACAGCCTTGCATAAGGCGTGCCGATACTACTGTTTTGATTAAGAATTAGTAGGTAATTTAGATTTACTGATTCGAAAATACCGAAATTTACCAATTCGATATTTTCGAATTGGTAAATGCAATGTAGGTAATTATTCAGTAAAAAATACCGAATCGGTAAGATTCGGTATTACTGAATCGGTAATTACCGATTCGGTATTTGCCATTCATTCCTATGGGCCTGGAGGCCCATAGGAATGAATGTCAATTACCGAATCGGTAAATACCGATTCGGTAAAATTGGAAAAAAGTCAAGGGTGGCAGGGTGTCACTTTGGCACCCTGCTGCACCCCTGATTAGTGCTTGTGTGCACATGTCGCACACATGTATGTATCGCGACTTATATAGCGCACGTATCACCCGAAGGTATCAAGGCGCTTGCTTAGGGAACCCATCCTGGTATTCCCCTGTGAGATACCCCGGCAGGGTATCCACAAGGTGAAAGCCAGGCATCCCGCCGCGAGGGGCCGTAGTGGAGATTAAGCAAGCTATTGCCCAGAGTTGCAGAGTGTGACCCCGTGAGTCGAGTAGGCACCGGAGCGAGAATTGTTAAGTCTGTGGAAATTTGAGCCCGAGACCCGCCGAGGCGGGGAATTGAACCCTGGTCCACAGCCGATCTCAGCTTCCAGGTCTGCCGCCTCTAACCACTGAGCCACGCTTCTCCACTAAGGGCATGTATGTCTGTCACATGGCACAGGTGTAAATGAACATATTTGCATTTACATAGGAATTCGTTATTTACCACCAACTAATAGTTGGTGGTAAATAACGAATCCTTAAAGCCCAGAAGCACTGTGGAAAGTGCTTCCTACATCTCATTTACCGATTCGGTAAATACTGAATCGGTAAATGATGATTCGGTAAATATCGAATCGGTAAATACCGATTCGTTATTTACCGAATCGGTAAAAAAGCCTCCTACTTCTCAAAAGTCTATTACCGGTCAGCGTTACCGACCGGTAATAGCCTACCTACATCTAGCCCTAAGTTACTCATTTTATAATCCTGTAAAATATTAAAGGCTGAATTAGCAATGTCAGGATTAGAACACCTGGCTTTAAGATTACACAGATATTTCTGCAGCAGGTGCTTATGCTACTGACCAGTTATAATGGCTCATTATGCTTCAGTGGGAATATTGGTGTTTAGATTTTACAAAGCAGTGGAGCGAAAAGCCTGAAAATTGCTTACATATCATTATACTTGTGGTCCAGATGAAGGAATGATTCTATACATCCAAAAGAATAGAATACGTTATGTTGTTGCTTTTTATTTACCACTAGGTACTCATTTCTATAGAGCAGACGTCTACAGCATACATCACGAGATTCTGTAAAAGTTTTACACCAAAATAACTTCATATTTTAAGATGTATGACATCATCAGAAGCTCTGATGTGTTTTGTGCCCTCTGTCTACAGCTGGCGCGTGTTGTCGCTTACTGCTGCCTGGTTCATTATTGGTTAACTCATCACTGCCATGGAAGAGCTATCTAAGCAGAAGGCAGGGAGACAGTGTAATCTGAAGTGGTTCAAGAGCCTTCAGTTTCCTATACTTCATGTTTTTACAAAATATTCTCAGAGCCAAAGATGCGTTTTTATTGCCCTTTAAAGTGAGCTTATCAGAGTTCCATCAAATAGTTTACATCCTGTTAGCACTGGTAGATATACACGGCATCTATTTCAGGGCTCCTGGCTGAGGTGATTTCCCTGGGAGGCATATTTCACTCGTATGCGCCGGTTTCTCTGTGTTCCTGGCATGCCTAAACTCGCGCCCATCTGTTTCAAAGGCAGGAGGCCTGCGAGCTATTCGGGCACACCTTGGTAAAGGCCACCACTCACTGCACATGGCATCTGATGTTAAGGAAGTTCCGGGTTTGTTCCAGGAATGACGACATTCCTCTTCACTCTAGGACACCCGATACAACTGCAGGACCAGAAAAAGCATAACTAAATACTTAAACATCAGAGAAGCGAGGAAAAAGTATGTGAAAAAACAGATTATAAGCTTGTGTAAGGTGTAATGAGTATTTTTTTTTCTATTTACTGAGTAATCTTTTTATACACCGCATGAAATCATTTGTTGTTTCATCCAAAAGTAATATTTCGACGCAATTGCATTAGAAAACAGAACTGTGTATGTCCACTGTAATAATTATATGCAGATTTCAAATTTTAAAATAAAAGAGCAAATAATTGGAAATATAACGCAGTTTTTTTTACCCGAGAACCTCAAACATAAATGACTCTATCCTACTGCTGGAACGTCATATGTGTAAAAGTTGAATGGAAGTCAAACCTTTGTGTCTTTAAACATGGTAGAATTGGCTTACACCCAATTGGAACATTTAATGTAATTGTATGTCCCTAGTAAAGTGGTGCTATAGTTACCCACGCCCTGTAAATTAAATGCTACTAGTGGGCCTACAACACTAATTGTGCCACCCACTTAAGTAGCCCTTTAAATATGTCCAATGCCATTGCAGCCTGTGTGGGCACATTTAAACTGCCATTTTGACCAGGTAAGAAAGACCTTTTGCTGGACTAAACCTTTCTTTTTCATACATATAAATCACCCCTAGGGCAGGCCCCAAATAGCCCATTGGGCTGAGTGCAGTGTAATTAAAAAGTTGGGCATGTACATTTTACTTTTACATGTCCTATTAGTGAAAAACTCTTAAATTCATGTTTCACTACTGCAAGGCCTGCCTCCCCAATAGGATACCTTTGGGCCAAATTATTACATTTAATTACATACTTTCAATTGGGAGCAGGTAGTAATGCATAGTTTGGTGTCAAAAGAATTGTAATTTAGAACCGTCTTTATTGATAAAGTGGGGGTTTAAGTCACATTTCTTAAAATGCCACTTTTTGAACTTTGGCATTTTCTCATCCCAACCATTTGGTGCCTGCAGCCGGTATCATGGATCACATTGCTAGGTGTAGCTAGTAGTTGGTCTTTGTGTGTTACTCCAGACAATGAGACAAAGTAGAATAGTAGCTGGCAGGGTGGGCCATCCCCGGCCTGATGAGGCGGAGTAGCTGTCCCCTACCACACTTCCACAGCACTAAGGCTCTACCCAGCACACTCACAAAAGATTTGCCACTAGTTATTTGTGACCTCGGAGGCCAGGGCAGTAAGGCAGGAAACTCCAAACACCTCTGGGAATGGAAATCTCTAGAAACATCTCCTACTTCAAAGTGAGCCACAGGTATAAATAATTGACCCTCATACCCAACTTTCAGTACAACTTTTGACCTGTAGAAGACTTGGAATGGTTGCTGTGCTGCTCTGCAAAAAAGATTATGACTGTTGCTCTGCTGCCTGAGTGAATGGATGGATCTGCATCTTGAACCCAGACCCACCAGAGTGACTCAAAGGGCTAGTTGGCTGGCCTCCTGCTCAGATCCTCAGAGACAGAAAAGGCTCTAGCCATGTTGACCACAACATCTAGATTCTCTCTGCTGAGAGTCTTTCCCCCGAAGTGGTGCCACCTTAGTCCTGGGCCCAAGGAAGTGGACTTGAAGGTGCTCTAACAGCCCAACTGTGGTCCTGTGGGCAGAACCAATGCAGAGTGATGCATTTGCTTGCAGCCACATTGGAACTGCCACTAAGCAACACACCCCAGAAGCAGGGCCTCACACCACAGTCTGCAGCTTCATCAGAGCTGCTGCTGCGCAACGTCTTCGATGCAGAATTTCGCATTGCAAACCCATTATTGACGGGATCCTTGATGACAACTGCACATTGCAGCTCCGTAGCTTCCTCATAAATGCAGTTGCGTGGCGCATCCTCGAAGCAGGATCTTTCAAGGCTACGCAAACCAGGATTGGATGACTTTGTTAAGCAGTCCTAACTGGGTCTCTGTATCCAGCCGGTGCTCCATTGCAGTCTGCAAGAACTTGTGACTTTGTCCCAATCCAGCGTAGGCAGATAACCACCGTTGTCGCTTTGTGATTCTAGGCACTATTTGTGAGAAGTTGGCCTGGTATATGATGTCCACTATTCTAGTGGGCACCTTGCACCAGTCCAAATGACCCTTAACCCGTTAAATGCTGCGCACGTTCAGCGGGCGTCGCGTGCACTACCTCGGTAGTGCTGCGCACGTACGCTGAACGTCGCGGCCCCGTCCGCGCAATAGAACGTTCCGCACCAGCGCAAGATGTTTAGAGCAGTGGAGGGGTTATTGATGGTAGGTTTATACAACCTTTATAGAAAGCTGTCCTAGTGGTAGCTGTGATAGCTGTGGAGAGCAGCCTTCAGGCTAAGTCTTGAAGGAATGTAAAGCAGCTTGTTTTACCAGTCTGTAATCTCATGAATGATCAAATGAAAGGAGAACCACACCATTGACTTCTATGAAGAAAGTTAATGTTAGAATTTTAAAGGATAAGGACACTTAAGAGTGGACTACGGTAAAACCCCTTCAGTACTGGACACTTCGAGAGTCAAGACCCACGGGAGCACCAAAGTACTCGTGTTACCTCACCCAGGGAAGCCAGGTGTATAGGTGTCTTTTCGTGTCAGGTTTCGTCGTTGTTTCCTATGGAGAGCTGTGAAGAGGTGCTGCAGGCGACTAGAGGAAGAGTGTCCGGATGGATCCAAGGGTGGATCAGAGATCTAAAGAATCTGAAAGCAGGGGGACAGAGTCTGGGTCACTAGCCAGTGACCAGGAAGGCGACAATGAGATGCCAGCCGATGTCAGGTGATGTAGGTGAAGCTTTACTGTTCAGCCATGAGGTCCAGGAGGCATCGATGACAACCAAGAGCTGGATTTAAGCTGTCCCACATTGGATGTCGAGTGCTGCAGCGTTGGTATCCGGATTGGACCCAACAAGCCTTGGCAACAGCAACTCACGCAGAATAGAAAGATTGGCTTCGGAGCAGACCAGCAAGGTCTGAGGGACTCACCCTTTGGAGGGGAGTCAGGGCATATCTGGAGCAACCAGGGAAGCCCAAGAAACAAAGAATATTTTTTGTGGGGACCCACCAGTCAGCAGACCAGGGATCACTAAGTGGCCTCAAGCCGGAGTGCAGGAAGTGGGTCCACAGAACACGCGTGGAGTGTAGGCCTACAAGCTTCAGTGCAAAAGGTGCTCTAGGCTTGGACTACAAGTAGCCCAATGCACAACTTCAGGAAAGCTTGGTAAGTTGATGCACTAGCAAATGTGTTGGATGTCCAGGAGTTCCGGTCCCACGTCTCTCGTGATGGCTACACTTCTCAGCTTCGCTGGGAACTCGTGTTGGCCTCGGAGATGTCTGGAAGACTGTGTCCTGTGTCGCAGATTCTTTGGGATCCGGCAGGAGTCTCGAAAATGCTGACCAGCAAGATGCTTCTTTGGTGCCTGTTTGAAAAGGGGGTCACTCCTTGACCCCAAGGGAGATTTCTTCCATCTTCTAATCAAAATGGAATGTCAAAGGTCCAAGATATATGTTGCAGGGTAATCTAAAGTCCTAGGGACTGGGTTCCTATACTTATACTAAGTTTAGGGGATGGACTAACTCTAAGGTCTCACCTACGGGAGGACCTTGGAAGTGGGTGGTTACACCCCTTCCCCTTTGTCCCGTTTTGTGCCAGAGCAGGGGCTGAGTGCCCGAGCAACCAGTTTGAACTGGGAAATGCACGGGGACACCTTGTGTGCCCCAGGCACTGTCTGGAAAAGCATTCACGGAATGCACCCACCCTGCCCCAATATACTAAAGCCTGTCTGGGGAGGTGGTTACAACTTCCTGGACAGGAAACCTCTTGTCCAGGCCTCCCCTGCAGGAGTTTCGTCCAGAAACAGGAGGTCAGACTCGTGTCTGTGGCAGCAGTATCTTTCTAACTATACTGGGTAAGTAAGTGTGTATATGTATTCTTCCTCTAGAAGGGTGGAATTCTACCCCTGCCACCAGAACTGGTGGGGGGGGGCAGTATTCCAAAGTGTTTGACACCAAACACAACATGTTTTGATGCAGCCATTCCAAAGTTGGCATTAACCACGAGGTCATAATGCACTTAAGAGTATATGGTATGGCTATATCACAGAACAGCTATAAGGAAGGAATTCCAAAAGCTGCAGAGGGGCTCAGCTCATGCTAGGGCACCCTCTCTTACAAAACCAAGCACTCTGCCTCCAGGATTATCAAGGCCTGCCATAGGAGTGATTTATAGGTTGATATGTGTCTGTTTTAAAAGGTAGATATAGGTATACCATATCTAAGTAAGGGGTGCTTACACCACCTTACCCAGGCTGCAAGAGCAGACCCGTGGTGCCATTTTGGAAGGCTTCCCAGGGGTGGCATAATACATGCTTCAGCCCCTGGTAGGTCTCTGGGGTACCTATGCCCTTGGTACCTAAGGTACCATATACTAGGGACTCACAAGGGTAACTCAGCAACCAATCTGGAGTGTACCTAATATACATGCAATCAATTTAGAGAGAAAGCAGCTAGGTTGGGGTCCTGGTTAGCAGGGCCCCAGCCAGACTAAAGTCGATAAATCGGTGAAACACAGCAAAAAGTGGGGGTAACCATAGTAAGCAGATCCTACTCTCCTACACTATTTCCATCTAATTCTTTAAAATTGCAAATCTCCGGTTCTACTGATTGTATTTTTGTAATTTTGGTCTCAAATATTGTATTAAGTGTTACTCTTTTTTCTAAAGTGTTAGAGTATTTTTCTTGTGTTGTGTTTTCCATTTATTACTGTTTGAAGTGCTGCATAAATACTTTACACATTGCCATTAAGTTAAGCCTGGCTGCTTATTGTGTCAATCTTTCAGAGGATTAACCACAGATAAAATTGGTGTTTGCTTGTGACTTCACACTGACAGAAATTGTGGCTTCTGCTTGATTATGGTTTCAGTCCTCAGCTAGTAGCCTGATTTCCAACAGTATCTGAGGCTTACCACCTGATAGTTCCAAAGGTGAATATGAATAGTGCAAATGCATTGACTAGATAGCAGAAACAAAATTTAAAAAACATTAAATGTTTAGAATTTAGAAAAATCATGATGAAGCATGATCAAACAAAATCAATCAACTATCAATGGGGACAATGTCTTCTTATTGTATAGTGCAACACATTGGGTTATTAGTTAAGGGAGGGTACACACTCCCCTCAAGTAATTATCACAGTTCTTGTGAGGGTGAATAACTTAATAAACATGAGCTGATTTCCATTGTAGGTATGGCACAGAGCAGACAGGATTAGCTTACAGGCATTGTGTAAAATACTTGTGCAGTACTAAAACAGTAATGAAGTCAAAACACTAAACAAAAATCCCGAAACAAATTAGAAAAATTAAACAAAATTTACTAAACAACGTGACACCAAAATAACAAATATCCAAGAAGGGAATTGGGTTTTAAGTAGAAATAGTTCAAAGAAGCACAACGTGGCAAACATAGTCAATGGTCGCTGTAGAGCAGGACTTAGGGGCAACTTGATGCTGACCAGGATGGAGCACAGGTTGAATACATGAACCAGTACATCATGATCAAAGATTTTATTTTCAGATTTTAGACCTTTAAGTATCAATTTACCACAGGAATAAACTTCTAAACCCCCCCTCCCACCCTAGGACCTGTGGGGAGGCACTTACAGACTCACAATCTGGCAATTAGAGGCCCAGAGGAGGGTCAAGTTAATTTCCTGTTGCCACTGATCAGCTGGGAAGATGCAGAAAAAGGCCTGTTGTGGCTTGTTGTGTCCCTGTGCCTTTAACAGGTCAGCCCCGTGACCCATGGAGTCCAATTGTTTGTCCGGGGTAACAGAGGGAGAGCAGGTCCAGGTTTCTAAGCACTTCTCGGATCTCAGACAGCACATTCAGTCATCTGCTGATCTTCCACAGTTTGAGGAGTGTCCTGAAGTGAGTACCTGGAAGTGTCACATTTACACAGTGAGTAGGAATAACCCCTAGGGATGCCCTAAGCAATGGGGTTAAGGTTCTTGGGGCTACTCCTATCCACTTTAGGCATTTTCAATATGGAAAAAACCTTTGGCCACCCTAAACTAGGGATCGAAGGGCTTGGTGTGTATGGGAGGAGTGCTCTTTGGAATTCTTAGTGTCTTCCCACATCTAACACTAAATTCCTATTTGAGGCAAGTGTACCCACAACAACCTCAGAGACAAACATCTAGTAGAACAAATGCTAAGTTTTCAGCAACCAGACAGTAGATACATAAGAACAGTTTGGGCATCATGTTTCATCATTTGAAGTGTACCCCATGTGTTCTATATAAACACAGCAGACCTGTCAAACAGACTTTGACACTATTATGTCAAAAAGAGGGACACCGTGAGTGGGGCCTATCTTGCTGGGGTGACAAAAGAAGTGTCTTGCCCAAGTGTCAGTTAACATTTGTCTGTGATGTGGAGGCCTCTTCAAAGTGTGCCCCAAGTGTCATACGAAAAACATGAGCGGAACTGTGAAGCGGAATTTAACATTTAAGCAGGATTTGTCATTTTAATGTCAAAAAAGGATCTCTAACAGCGACACTGCATATTCTGTCAAGTTCTAAGCGTCATCTCTGCCTATTCATGACATTCTATTCTTTGGTCTTGGGAGCCTATAACACCATGCTTTAGGTGAGATAAATATAGCTTTCTAATGGTACCTTTTTAACATATTTAGCAAAAATCCGACTTCACCATTCAATTGACTTTTTAATAACTATTTAAAATAATTGTTTAATAATTTTTCAAGCAGGTTACATTGTCGAAATATAGACTTAGTATGTCATATTGCGTTCCAGTATTTTCCTAAGGAACAGCCAGCCTTGCTACAGTGAAAACAGCTTTTTGGGCATTGTCACTGTAAGGACATGAATAACACTAAGGGCAACATGTATCAGGCCTTTTACCAGTCTCAAACGGTTTGTGACCAATAAAATGCATTTTGGTATGTATAACTTCGAATTTGTAATTCGGCAGCATGTTACTGAATCGCAATTTGGAATTGCGAATACATACCGATTCAGTATTGGGAAAGGGAGCGTTTAGGGCGTCCATTTCTAATATCAAATCGCAGCGGTATGGAATATTTTGGGACCGAAAATGCAGTCTAAAAACATTCACATTTTACTACCTACTTCAAGTAGGTATAACCCATTTGCAAATTGGAAGGGGTCCCCAAGGGACCCCATCTCCCCAGGGAATGGTAGTAAAAATGGTTTTTCAGAGCCTGCTCTTAAAAAATTAAAAGAAAACTTATAGGGCACGATGTAGGTAGGACTTATTTACCGATTCTTAATTACCGAATTTTACCGATTCGGTAATTAAGAATCGGTAAATAGGAAGGGGGGACATGTAGGAGCATCCAGATGTTCCTATTACCGAATCGGTAAAAATCTGTATTTACCGATTCGGGAAATACCGACCGGTAATGCCCATTCATTCCCATGGGCTTTGAAGCCCATAGGAATGAATGGGCATTACCGATTCGGTATTTACCGAATCGGTAAATACCGATTTACACAAGGGTGCAGGGGTGTCACTTTGACACCCTCTGGCACCCCCAAAAGAGGCTCGTGTGCCATGTGGCAGGCATACCTGCCCTAAGGGCAGGTCTGCCTGTCATATGGCATAGGTGTGCATGCACACATGTGCATGCACACCGGAATCGGTATTTTAACATCAAATTGAATTTGATGCTAAAATACCGAATCGGTAAGGCTTGTGGGACTCAGAAGAGTCCCACCTACATATCAAATTTACCTAATCTGTAGAAATACCGATTCGGTATTTTACAGAATCGGTAAATTTACCGATCGGTAAATTTACCGATTCTGTAAAATATGTGGCCCTACATACCATTTCTAAAATACCGGTCGGTAACGGCCGAAAATACCGATTTTCGGCCGTTACCGACCGACTTACATCGGGCCCTTAATTTTTCCCTTTAAGGAAAACAGTCTGCATTTAAAAAAAAGATTGCTTTATTTAAAAACCATTACTGACATGGTGATTTGTTGACCCCAGCAGGCCATCATCCATGTGATTTTCGCTATTTCTAATACGTCGCAAATTGGTCAATTTGTGACCCACTAGGAATTGATAAATTAAACCCATGGAGTTTCATACATTAGGAATAGCAATTACCTAATTGCGATTCACAGAGAATCGCAATTAGGTAATCGCTATTTACAATAATGATACATGTGGCCTTAACCAGATCGATGCTATGCATTTTCCCCTCCTGTGCTGGGATTTGATCATTCCCATGTTTCATGACGAGCTGGGCTCGTCATGAGCGTGCGAGGAGGCTACCTCATGACGAGCCCAGCTCGTCATGAGCGTGGAAGGGGTTAAAATGTACACATTCTTCTTTTAACTACCATGCACCTTGTATTTTTTTAGCAATAAGGCCTAATTAGAGATGACATAAATATTTAATAGAAAGGCTTTGACATGTGAAAAAGTGTTATTTTGACAAGTCAAATTTTCAGTTTTAAAACTGCAACAGCTGGGCAACACATTTTAGGCCTGCAGTCACGTTTGCATTTTCACTAGAGTGAATGACCAAACTTACAGGCCCTGGTTACACTTTGTACCATATACTATACTATAGACTTATATGTAAGTGCATTATGCCAATTAAGGGTATACAGTTTCATCAGGCTCTTTACCACTGGTTAGCATGGATAAAGCACACAGAGTTCTACATCCATAAAAAATAGGGTTCTGCAAAAAAAGTCAATAAATCTGGGGTGACCCTGTAGAAAGTGAACATTTAAAACAGATAGGGTGAGATTTTTAGTAGGATCTACATTCCTGGTAAAGCCACATAGCAAGGTTTTATCTTCAAACATTCCCTGTTCTAAAGTAAAATTCTACTTGGTTACTTGAGGCCGCTGGCGAACGGGAGTTCATCATACTTTAATCTGTACAACCATTCTACTGATTATACTCTCCCATCAAAAGACATGTGACCTAACAAAAAATGCTGTCTCTGTAGTTATAACCAGTGCTCATGAACCATGCTATGTGCTCCATGTGCCTCATGCCTGCTAAATCACGCGAACATGACTCAATCAACATGCAAATATAAAGTGATGTGAATCTCGACACCATAAAAAACAATTCTTCAGGGGAGAAAGACACAGGAGCGGCGAGCAGGTCCGGGCAATCAGTAAGCTTAGTTACAATTCTGTCTTCCATTACTCTAACTGAAGCAGAGATGGGAGTCTTGGAAAAAGGTCTTGGGTTTATACCAACAGCCAGACTTGATCGCTTCAAACTCCATTGTGAGTTATCAGAATTCTTTCGTAAGCTGAAGTTGGAAAGTTTCTTTGAAAACAGGATTCTGAGGGAACACAGATTACTCAGGGAGACACTGGGTTCAGGTTGAAATGAACCTTTACCCCCCACCTCATTGTGTACCCCCCGAGATCACTGCTTTCGAGCAAGCAGTACTTAACGATATAGAATACTTAGAGGATGAGCCCTCGTACAAAAACTTGAAAGCATGCGAATTCCAAGCCCTTCGCTCTTTACAGAATAACACTAACATCGTGATAAAATCAGCAGACAAGGGCGGAGGCCTAGTTATACAAGATGCAGTAGATTATGATAAAGAGTGCAGACGCCTCTTATCTGACGATGTAAGCTACACTCGCCTTACGCAGGATCCCACTCCGATTTTACGGGCGAGTATCGTGGAGCTGGTGACAGAAGCTGAAACAGCAGGACACATCACCCAACATGAGGCTGACTTCCTCATGACCACCAAGGGCACCATTCCTTATTTTTATACGTTACCTAAAACGCATAAAAACCGCACGCCTCCACCTGGTAGGCCGATTGTGTCTGGGATCGGTTCACTTCTGGAGCCTCTTTCTCGCTATTGCGATTTCCTTTTGAAACGTCTGATCCAGTCAACCAGCACATACCTTAAGGATACCAAGAGTCTCCTTGCTCTGTTACAAGACATGGAGCTAGAGGATGAACCCACCTATCTCGTAACACTGGATATTGAAAGCCTCTATACATGCATCCCCCAGGATGACACCATCAGAGTTATAGAGACTACTCTAGATGAAACTGCGTGGGATTATGTCACCCTCATGGAATTTGTCATCTCCTGTGAGACCCTGGCCCTGAAGACATTTTTTTGGGAGTATAAGGGCGACCTCTATTTACAATCAAGGGGTACATCCATGGGCAGCGTTTTTGCCCCCAGTGTGGCCGGGTTGTACGTTTTCAACTTCGAGAGAAAGCACATCCTCTCAGATCATAACCCATATCTCCCCTACCTCAACTTCTGGAGGAGATATATAGATGATGTGATTGTCATCTGGCAGGGATCAGAAAATGAGTTACGGAACTTCTTGGCCTGGATCAAAACTTGTGATACTCACCTTAAATTCACCTACGCCTATGACAAGACAGAAATTGTATTTCTGGATGTAGTGATTACCAAGGTTGGGAACTCTTTTCAGACTCGGACTCATCATAAGCCCACGGCAAAAAACAATCTATTGCATTTTACCAGCTTTCACCCACGCCCTTTACGGGAGAATCTCCTTTTTGGGCAGTTTTTGCGACTACGACGTAACTGCAGTGAGGTCGCAGTTTTCAAAACACAGGCCAATGAGTTAACAGAGAAACTGAAAAAACGCGGTTACCCTGAAAGAATCCTTAAGAGAAGCTTTAAGAGAGCTCGGAACCAGAATAGAGAAGCTCTCCTAGAAGATACTACCAAGGTGCCGGGAGAGATTCCTCTGACCTGTGTGACGACCTATAACAACGCTTCCTATGCAGTCAATAAATCAATTCGGAAGCACTGGAAGATCCTTGAAAGTAACAAGCGTCATTGGGATTTGCCTCTATTTTCCTACAAAAGAGCCAGGAGCCTGAAGGACTCTCTTGTACACACCCGCCCCAGAACACAAGACACAGTCAATACTCAAACTATCACCAATGCATGGGGCCTGCCACCAGTGACCGGGCATTTCCCATGCGGAACGTGTAGTGTGTTTCACTTGACGACCGCCACAAAGCAACTCAATTTGGAACCGGGCAATGTTTGGCGTCAGACATCCCACACAAACTGTAATTCCACCAATGTGGTTTATTTGATTACCTGTCCTTGCAACCTGAGGTATGTGGGCATGACGACCAGGAAGGTGAAGCAACGTGTGTGTGAACATCGGAGCAACATTAGGTGCCGAAAGTCAAGTACAAAACTCACTGACCATTTCTTGGCTATGAACCATACCACCAATGATCTGACCTGGACCATCATAGAGCAGATCAAACCAGGTCCTAGTACCCAACAAATATTATTTGAAAAAGAGCAACGATGGATATATCGTCTTTCTACCCACCATGGTGGGATGAACGACAACATCCCATGGGGGTCGATTCTCAAGTAATCATTTGACCTGAATGAGTGGCTCTGCTTAGGTGTATCTCATGATACCTTGAATATTCTGCAATATGGGCTCAACTGCGTGATCCCCTTGCTATGTTTACTATGTATTGAGCTTGGTGTATCTGATCCTAAGTATATGTCTAGCACACCCCCATATCTAAACAGGATATGTCTTGAGTTAAACATCTCACCACTCGTTTTTAGCCAGCAATTGTACCAAATCAAAGTACCCTGGGTATCGAGTTCAGGTGATTTATTTAAGTAATTCAACTTCAACATCTTATCTTTATTAGTAAAGCTGAGTAAATTTCAAAAGCCCAGTGAGTCATAAGAACTTTAAAGTTTGAATATTTTTAACGTTTTGCAAACGCTGGGTTATGTTTGCCAGCGTTCTAGTCCTTTTTCGGCACACGCGATGACGTCACACGCTACCTAGCATCCCCACGTCACATGACCCGGAAATGGGATTCTTGTACCGGACAAACATTCGATTCCCTAACATTCGGGCCAAGACGTGTTTCATTAGATGTACGGCGGGATTCTGCTAACCTGGAAGGAAGTTGGCTAGTGGCTGGCAACAGTGGGGCATATTGTCCCTGGCCATGTTGTTTTACCATTAGTTGATTTTGTTTTCATTTCATTTAGAATTTTCCTGGCAGCTCCCCCGCCTTGGACTCATGATGCAAGCTGCATCAGTTTTTAAAGTAAGCCGTTCTCCTGCATGCCGCTGTGAAATTTTAAACCTTGCACGATATTTTCGTGCTCTTCCATGTGCGCTTACACGATCAATGCCATGATATAAGGGACTATCAAAATACACTGTGTGTATGTCTACATCACACGCTGGGAAAATAACCCAAATAGCGACCGTGACTCTAATTTTTCTCCACCCTCGAGATAAGGGCGAGTGCACAGGACGCCAGTAGTTTTCATCACCACCCCCTTTTCTGAATCGTTTTTGGCCACTATAGGTGTGGCAGGGTATACTCAGACATGAGTCCCTTGCTCACTGCTCCATCAGGATTCAAGCAAGCCGGGCCGATGAGGCTGAAATGCCAGAAACCGGTCCCCGGTAGCTTGTATCCTTTCTGGTGAAGAATTGGCTTGGTAGTTTGGTCTGCCCTGTTCCCATGATGCACTGGGCCAGGGACAGACTAATTTGCATATAGCCAGGTTCTGAGCTGGGATGGGGCAGTGAGCTAAATAACGGTGATGGATCAAGCCCTGATCTTTGGACTGGGTAAGAGTGGTCTGCTTAATTCAGACACTCTGTTCATCACCACCCCCTTTTCTGAATCGTTTTTGGCCACTATAGGTGTGGCAGGGTATACTCAGACATGAGTCCCTTGCTCACTGCTCCATCGGGATTCAAGCAAGCCGGGCCGATGAGGCTGAAATGCCAGAAACCGGTCCCCGGTAGCTTGTATCCTTTCTGGTGAAGAATTGGCTTGGTAGTTTGGTCTGCCCTGTTTCCATGATGCACTGGGCCAGGGACAGACTAATTTGCATATAGCCAGGTTCTGAGCTGGGATGGGGCAGTGAGCTAAATAACGGTGATGGATCAAGCCCTGATCTTTGGACTGGGTAAGAGTGGTCTGCTTAATTCAGACACTCTGTTCATCACCACCCCCTTTTCTGAATCGTTTTTGGCCACTATAGGTGTGGCAGGGTATACTCAGACATGAGTCCCTTGCTCACTGCTCCATCAGGATTCAAGCAAGCCGGGCCGATGAGGCTGAAATGCCAGAAACCGGTCCCCGGTAGCTTGTATCCTTTCTGGTGAAGAATTGGCTTGGTAGTTTGGTCTGCCCTGTTCCCATGATGCACTGGGCCAGGGACAGACTAATTTGCATATAGCCAGGTTCTGAGCTGGGATGGGGCAGTGAGCTAAATAACGGTGATGGATCAAGCCCTGATCTTTGGACTGGGTAAGAGTGGTCTGCTTAATTCAGACACTCTGTTCATCACCACCCCCTTTTCTGAATCGTTTTTGGCCACTATAGGTGTGGCAGGGTATACTCAGACATGAGTCCCTTGCCCACTGCTCCATCAGGATTCAAGCAAGCCGGGCCGATGAGGCTGAAATGCCAGAAACCGGTCCCCGGTAGCTTGTATCCTTTCTGGTGAAGAATTGGCTTGGTAGTTTGGTCTACCCTGTTCCCATGATGCACTGGGCCAGGGACAGACTAATTTGCATATAGCCAGGTTCTAAGCTGGGATGGGGCAGTGAGCTAAATAACGGTGATGGATCAAGCCCTGATCTTTGGACTGGGTAAGAGTGGTCTGCTTAATTCAGACACTCTGTTCATCACCACCCCCTTTTCTGAATCGTTTTTGGCCACTATAGGTGTGGCAGGGTATACTCAGACATGAGTCCCTTGCTTACTGCTCCATCAGGATTCAAGCAAGCCGGGCCGATGAGGCTGAAATGCCAGAAACCGGTCCCCGGTAGCTTGTATCCTTTCTGGTGAAGAATTGGCTTGGTAGTTTGGTCTGCCCTGTTCCCATGATGCACTGGGCCAGGGACAGACTAATTTGCATATAGCCAGGTTCTGAGCTGGGATGGGGCAGTGAGCTAAATAACGGTGATGGATCAAGCCCTGATCTTTGGACTGGGTAAGAGTGGTCTGCTTAATTCAGACACTCTGTTCATCACCACCCCCTTTTCTGAATCGTTTTTGGCCACTATAGGTGTGGCAGGGTATACTCAGACATGAGTCCTTTGCTCACTGCTCCATCAGGATTCAAGCAAGCCGGGCCGATGAGGCTGAAATGCCAGAAACCGGTCCCCGGTAGCTTGTATCCTTTCTGGTGAAGAATTGGCTTGGTAGTTTGGTCTGCCCTGTTCCCATGATGCACTGGGTCAGGGACAGACTAATTTGCATATAGCCAGGTTCTGAGCTGGGATGGGGCAGTGAGCTAAATAACGGTGATGGATCAAGCCCTGATCTTTGGACTGGGTAAGAGTGGTCTGCTTAATTCAGACACTCTGTTCATCACCACCCCCTTTTCTGAATCGTTTTTGGCCACTATAGGTGTGGCAGGGTATACTCAGACATGAGTCCCTTGCTCACTGCTCCATCAGGATTCAAGCAAGCCGGGCCGATGAGGCTGAAATGCCAGAAACCGGTCCCCGGTAGCTTGTATCCTTTCTGGTGAAGAATTGGCTTGGTAGTTTGGTCTGCCCTGTTCCCATGATGCACTGGGCCAGGGACAGACTAATTTGCATATAGCCAGGTTCTGAGCTGGGATGGGGCAGTGAGCTAAATAACGGTGATGGATCAAGCCCTGATCTTTGGACTGGGTAAGAGTGGTCTGCTTAATTCAGACACTCTGTTCATCACCACCCCCTTTTCTGAATCGTTTTTGGCCACTATAGGTGTGGCAGGGTATACTCAGACATGAGTCCCTTGCTCACTGCTCCATCAGGATTCAAGCAAGTCGGGCCGATGAGGCTGAAATGCCAGAAACCGGTCCCCGGTAGCTTGTATCCTTTCTGGTGAAGAATTGGCTTGGTAGTTTGGTCTGCCCTGTTCCCATGATGCACTGGGCCAGGGACAGACTAATTTGCATATAGCCAGGTTCTGAGCTGGGATGGGGCAGTGAGCTAAATAACGGTGATGGATCAAGCCCTGATCTTTGGACTGGGTAAGAGTGGTCTGCTTAATTAAGACACTCTGTTCATCACCACCCCCTTTTCTGAATCGTTTTTGGCCACTATAGGTGTGGCAGGGTATACTCAGACATGAGTCCCTTGCTCACTGCTCCATCAGGATTCAAGCAAGCCGGGCCGATGAGGCTGAAATGCCAGAAACCGGTCCCCGGTAGCTTGTATCCTTTCTGGTGAAGAATTGGCTTGGTAGTTTGGTCTGCCCTGTTCCCATGATGCACTGGGCCAGGGACAGACTAATTTGCATATAGCCAGGTTCTGAGCTGGGATGGGGCAGTGAGCTAAATAACGGTGATGGATCAAGCCCTGATCTTTGGACTGGGTAAGAGTGGTCTGCTTAATTCAGACACTCTGTTCATCACCACCCCCTTTTCTGAATCGTAGTAGTTTTCAGGGTGTCCTCTGTGTGCATGAAAGTTGATTTAGTAAATTCATCCCACACTTAAAAAAGCATGGGGTGGATGTGTAAGGACGCCTGCACAATTGAATTTCAGGTGTTGTTTGTTTAATAACTTCACAAGGGAACACACTATGTTGATTGTCAAGCCACGAATTGAGAAGACACGATCACAGAAAAAAGTTTCAATGTATATACATGTGGTTTGCTGTTATTTCTTTTTCAGACTACTCCCGATCAAGGAAATTCCTGAGGATCGAAGTGGTGAACTGTGAGTTTTGCCATCACTTAAGAACAGAGGTTAGGATGCGCCTTAGCGCGCGTATACCACCATGATCTCTCCTTTGTTGGTCCTGATGAAAGCTTTGCAGAAAGTGCATGTATAAGCAGAAACATATTGACCGTTCTTCACATTCTTAATCAATAGGATCCTCCTGGCTTCACTTATTAGCTAGTACAGATCCGTCATCTAGTTTTTTAACAGTAACCAAATCACCTGGAATAAATTATTTTATAGGTAGTATTTGGCGACTCTTTAAAATTCACACTGAGCCTCCACACAAAACAACCAGCTCCGCTGCAGTTGCAGGCGTTGTAGCACACCAGGGAAGCACTCGGCTTCCATGGTGGGGACCCCATGATGAAGCATGTCACCACCAGGTTGGTGAGTGAGGGTCCTTAAAACAAACTTTTGTGTGTCCCTTCTTTGTTAGCTGATTCAAGTAGCTACTCTTACATTGTTGTTTGTACTTTTAGAAAGTTGACATTTTCTTGCCTAATGTTTTTAAGGCCTTTTCGAAGTTTCCAGCTGCCTGGGTCTGTTAATGGCTCTAATTACCCAACAAAATTACTCCCCTTCTCACCTCAACCACATCTAGGTGGTCAAGAGACTCTGGTCGATACCTGAACTCAACCGGTTTGAACATCAATGTGAAGATGTTGATAAATCACCACAGTGGCGCGGAGAAGGAGGCGCGTCTTTTTGTTTTAAATTCCTTCACACACCCTAGTGGTGTCATGCTTCATCATTGGGAAACCCTGACGCCTAAAAGTCAAGGTGGGCTCGACCATTTTCAGGGAGCTCTTAAGGAGATATTTTTGGCCAGGGGGATAAAGATTAAAAATCCACGAGCCGGTCCCAGTTTCCCTTTATTCTTGGACCTGCTACTGACAATAAAAACAAAACAAGGCGGGTCAACCGGGATATTATGGTCCTAGGACCCTACAGCCAACATGTTTCTGTCCAAGTGAGCCCCATGAAGGTGCTGGACTTTCTTCAGGGCAGAGAAGAGAACCCCCTGAAATATTGGGTAGAGAATTTCCCTACACTACTATTAGTAGGGGCAGATAGCTGCTCCCTATTTTACTAGTTTATTTTATTCCTGTGTCTCAAGAAAACACTCCATCTGAAAGATAAAAGAGAGACAGAGACACCTCAAAACCAACAATATATTCGGGTTCAAGTACCAGTTAATACACTATGCATTTAATTCAAATGTCCCATGCATTTAGCCGAGTGTATTTATGTGTGTGATAACCACATTCATTCTCACACACTTTTTTGTGTTATCACGATGCTGATTCATCATCGTAGTGTTATGTGATACGCATCTATAGATCCCCTGTGTTATTCACACCGGCATTCACAAACGGACATAAAATCGCCAAATCTCTTCTTAAATTACAGGGCACATGATTCATATACCCATACGTACGCATGCCTATATGTATTCGCTACCAATCCTTATATGCAATCACATGCTTCCTTACCCCGTTTTGGGCAAGGTTTTACTTCTCGTGGGACCTCACTCTGAGTTGGGGTAGCCTTGTAGTCAAACACTGTATTACCGATACGTGAAGACCCAGTACACATGCAGTTGGTCGATCATTTGTACATAGCAGATCATGGGCAGTGCGGGAGGGGAAACAAATGAAGAACGTGGTAAGACTGTATCATGCTTAAAAAAGCTGCTCCTGAATAGGAGCAGCGGCGGATCATACCTGCGTCTTGTCAACATTCATATATCACACTCACGCCATCAAAGGTCCTGCCCCACCTTACTTCCTATTTGGAGGGCGTCCCACCGCTTGGAGAAAGGAGCCATGTACCGATGCTGCTTATAATGTCTGGTTCCCATCAGCTCGTGGGTGTATGGTCTCGCTTACTTCCGGGGTCGCGTAGTGACGATCATCGCGACCCCCGAGGCATCATGGGAAATGTAGTTTCCTGTATCTAAATCAGTTCCCGATATTATGAATGATGCCCAAACCACTTGTCAGGGACATTGAAAGAAAATTAAAAACATATTATTTTGAACAATGGGACAAATCAACTGTCAAAGATTGCCCTCTTAAAAATGTGGACGCAACATAAGAGGAACTTGGTACACTCACAGAAAATAGGCCTGCACATTCGTATTATTGTGCTACCTCGCCCCAAGGTGGGTGTGATAATAAAGTTTTCGAATGCAACTCTTGCTAGGCCTTTCAATATTAGTATGGGCAGATATTCATTTCTAATATACACACACACACATATATATATATATATATATATATATATATATATATATATATATATATATATATATATATATATATATTACTGCTCCAAACTGCACCTAGCTCTGCACTCCCTCAGCGGGTACCCGGACGCGGGGGTGCAAGCCGCTAAATAAATACCGCTACCAAATCCGTTAGTCCCAACAGATAGACGGGCACTCAGGAAGCGTGCATCAGAATCATTTATTCACAGCGAGGTATGAAAACAGGCGCGTTTCGGATTGCTCCTTCGTCAGTGTTACATCGGTTAGTTGGATCAGACACCATTTTTAAATGTACCGCGTCACCATATGAACAACAGTGATGACGGGCAAATTCGTCCAATGTTAACGTGCAAATGGCCGCCATTTTAACCTAGTCATCATTCTTATATTTTACAATATTTACATCGACATAGGAACTTTCAAAGTGAGACAGAAATCATATGTCCCTCAATAATGGATAAATACATTATTGTGCTGTGGTCCCCTATGCCACATAAATTCATCTCGCCGTGGATCGGCAAAAGTCCACATATAGTGGGGGCGAAACTGTATGAAACATTTCAAACAATTTATTACTGAACATTCAGGATCCCTTATAAGGGTACTAAGCCCCACATGTGGACAACTATTACGCCGTGTATCGGCAAAACCTACTAACTGCAGGTGGACCACTAAATATACATATGAATTATAGTCCTATGTCGCATATCAAAAAACATCATGAAGAAAGCAAATTAAACTCTCGCATTTAAATTCATTACAGCTACATATTCAATACAGTTCATCAGAAAAAATAGTTCATCAGAAAAATAGACTTTAGCCCAAATGTACCATTAACTCTTCACTCCTGTTCAGCCCCATCAGTGCCTTGGTTTGCAGGTCTATAATATAGCGGGATTCGAGCCTCCTAAGTTGTTGGAGCCTATTGCCCCCTCTAGGGTTAATAGGCACATGATCGATGCCATAAAACTGCAACAAATCTCTATTGCTTTGGTGTTTCAGGGCAAAGTGCCGGGCTACAGGATAGTTTTCATCCTTATTTACTATTGCCCGCTGATGTTCCAGAATTCTGATCTTCACATTATGGACCGTGCTCCCTATGTATTTTAGCCCACAGGGACAGATCAAACAGTAGACAACGAAGAGGGTAAGGCAGGAGATGAATTTATTGATCTTTTTGGGTTTCTTACAACCAGGGATATTGTATTGGAGAACCCTTTTGCTTGTGGCGCAGGCCTTACATTTCCCACAAGGGAAAAAGCCCCTCATATCTCTGATTCTTCCTGTACGTGGTGTCATAGGAGGTAAGTGACTTTGTACCAGGATATCCTTGATAGACCTAGTCTTTCGAAAGGTCATCAATGGTAAGTCAGGGATATCCAAACCTATGACTGGATCAGTCTGTAGGATGTGCCAGTTACGTCTGAAAATATTTCTTACGTTCTGTGCATCCTCAGAGTAATCAGTGATCATACAAAATTTTCCCTGTTGTCCCTTTGCTGAAGCTTTACCAGTCCCCAAATTGTTGTCTCTATCCTTCAAAAGATCAGCACGAGACATACTCTGAACTTTCTTAAGGGTAGATTGTAAAAGCCCCTCCTCATATCCTCTGACCCTGAATGTAGATATGCATTGTTTTGCTGCTTTCTCAAAGTCAGAGTCATGAGTACAATTCCGTCTCAATCGTAAAAGTTCTCCATATGGGATACTTTTGATGAGATTGGGGGGATGGCAGCTCCCTGCGTGAAGGATGGAGTTGCCGGCAGTCGGCTTCCTATGGAGTTCCGTACAGAGGACACCCTCTCTCACAAATACTCTTAGATCAAGATAATTGACTGAGGTCGTACTCATCTCATATGTAAATTTGAGATTTAGGGAGTTCCTATTAAGATCCTCAACGAACTCCTCTGCCTGTCTCGAAGAGCCCTTCCAGATCAGAAAAAGGTCGTCGATATATCGACGCCAAACGACCACATTTTGACCCCATCTAGCATGTGCACCGGCAAGGGCTACCTGCTCCTCCCACCAGCCCATGAAAAGGTTCGCGTAGCTGGGGGCGAAGCAGGTTCCCATCGCCGTCCCCGATATCTGCCTATATAGGTCACCTTCAAACAAAATTTTTTTATTATGCAGACAGAATTTTATACACTCCACTAACATAGCATTGTGTTCTGCAAATTTCAAGGATCTCTTCCTTAAAAAATAGGTGACCGCTTGGATGCCCAGGGAATGATCTATGCAGGTGTATAAGCTTGTAATATCAAGGGTAATCATCAAAAATGTCGGATCCCAGTCAATATTGCTCAGTTGTACGATGAAGTCCTTAGAGTCTCTGACATAAGAGTCAAGTTTCAATACAATTTGTGAAAGAAATGAATCTATGTATTTAGAGAGGTTCTCGGTCAGACCCCCTTTGGAGGACACGATCGGTCTCCCTGGCGGATTCACTAGATTTTTATGTACTTTCGGGAGTTGATAAAAAGTCGGGATCACTGGGTTATAGTTTTTCAAAAACAAGAATTCGTCCATTTCAAGCATTAAAAGAGTTCTCCATTTGGTGATCAGTTCATGGTACGAAGAAATACTCTCTTGATAGCGAGCTTGTGTCGTTTTCTCATAATATCTGCCATCATCAAGTTGTCGTGTTACTTCGCGACAATACTGCTCTCTTGTAAGGAGGACGATATTCCCTCCCTTATCCGAGGGTTTGCAAACTATATTCTCATTTCTGCTGATGGTACTGAGAATACTTCTTTGATCTTGGGTTAGATTTTGTTTCTTTGAGGATACATGTTGGTTCCTGTGTCTCAGTTTATTGAGGTCTCTTTGAACAGCGTCAGAAAAAGTATCAATGGCATCATATGTGAGCTTCGGATTGAATTGAGAGGTAGGTTTAAAGTTAGTTATTGGTGCTTCTTGATTCACACCAACTTTCCTCGATCTCACAGCAATATCGGTTTGTGACTGCTCAATGTCTATATTTTCTGCGCGTAGGTCTTCCAAAAGTTCTACCATACTAAGATCATTGACGGCCAAGCTATCTGTATCTTTGACCAAAGATTTTGCTTTCAATTTTCTGGCTTCAGTTATGGAAGGTTTCATTTTATACCACTTGTGCAATTTCATTTTTCTCGTGAATCTGAAGAGGTCGATTCTAGTTTGAGTAAATTCAAACTTGTTGTTGGGGCATAATGTAAATCCAAGTTGCAATGTCTCTTCTTGTGCAGTTGTTAATTCCGTGGGAGTCAGGTTAATGATGGTAAGATTTGTCTCCTCGCCTGCATCTACCACCTGTTGCCCCGGTTGCTCCGAGTATTTCGTTGTGCCGTGCGTCCTCTGCCTCTTCCCCTTCCTACCGCCTCTTCTGGTTCGTCGTCGTTTTCTGGTGGTTTGATTTTGCCCCCCCGGAGCCAGGTTTTTCTGATTAGGTTGAACTCCAATTGAAAAGGAGTCTTCGCCTTATCTGTGCCTGGTGTCACCGTTTCTTCTCCAGTTTGCTCGTCTTCGGTGACCTCCAATTCCGAGGTCTCCACTCGAGGTGGGGGCTGTTTGGTTTTATCCTTTTTGTTAATTTCTTTACGAGGACCATCAAACTTACGGGAAAAGGTCAAGATTCTGCCTTGCGCGTAATCGCGCTCGTCCCTTTCAAATTTCTCTTGTTTGCGCTGGCGTATCTTTAGTTCGTACTTCTTCAGTCGTGCTTTCATTTCATCCCTGCATTGGTCAATTTTGCTTGTGTCTATTTCTTTTGCTATTTCCTGTTCAAGTGTGCTAATTTCTTCGAGAGCCGCTGTTCTGTCGCTCCATGCGAATTTAACAAGGATGTCCAACATCCCTTTACAGGATGCAGCGATATATTCAGCCCATTGTTCTAATAGGCGTGGGTCCGGGTTCTCATAAGCGGGTACCGTATAGATTCGGAGCCCGCGAGGGACTCTATCAACATCCATGTAGTTCTGGAGGGAGGTAGCCTCCAACCATTTTCTAATCTCTCTCTCACACAGTCTTTCAAGTTTGAGAAATAATTGTTGTAGCTGATTGTGAGTGTTGCTTCCTGCGGCCGCCGCCACTGTATCACGCTTAAAAAACCTGGTCCTGAATAGGAGCAGCGGCAGATCATACCTGCGTCTTGTCAACATTCATATATCACCCTCACGCCATCAAAGGTCCTGCCCCACCTTACTTCCTATTTGGAGGGCGTCCCACCGCTTGGAGAAAGGAGCCATGTACCGATGCTGCTTATAATGTCTGGTTCCCATCAGCTCATGGGTGTATGGTCTCGCTTACTTCCGGGGTCGCGTAGTGACGATCATCGCGACCCCCGAGGCATCATGGGAAATGTAGTTTCCTGTATCTAAATCAGTTCCCGATATTATGAATGAGGCCCAAACCACTTGTCAGGGACATTGAAAGAAAATTAAAAACATATTATTTTGAACAAGGGGACAAATCAACTGTCAAAGATTGCCCTCTTAAAAATGTGGACGCAACATAAGAGGAACTTGGTACACTCACAGAAAATAGGCCTGCACGTTCGTATTATTGTGCTACCTCGCCCCAAGGTGGGTGTGATAATAAAGTTTTCGAATGCAACTCTTGCTAGGCCTTTCAATATTAGTGTGGGCAGATATTCATTTCTAATATACACACACACACACATATATATATATATATATATATATATATTACCTACTGGCGGTCGCCAGTAGGTATATATAGTTAGGATTTTTTCTCTATGGGTTTTTTGAAAATTCTATGTCTAATAACTTTGGCGTTTGTGGACGGAATTGGCTGAAATTTTCAGGAAAATGGCACATTTTGTTTCTGAGCAGCCCTTGAAAATTTGGGGGGGTTCGTCCAGTGGGGGCCGAGAAAAAAGGGGGGTCCCAAAACGTGTTTTTAACATTGAGTTTTCCATAGGGCGGTTGGCCTCACTTTTAGCCCGAACGGCTGAATGGATTTGCACGAAACTTGGCAAAATTGTAGGGACTGGTAGCCCGATGTGCCTTTTGTAGGTCTCAATATATGTGCTCCAGTGGATTTTGAGAAATTAACGTTTAAAAAAAGATATATATCTGTAACAGCGGACCGGGCAGCGCTCTGGTTCGCGGACTTTTCGCGCAACGGAGCTTTGTGAAGCGAAGCTGATTGGTTCTCCGGCGTCTGTCAACATTCCAAACAGTCCGTAGCGGCCGCCATCTTGTCTCTCGGTAGGATCGAGAGACAAGAGGAGGCCGAAGCGAAGGGGCAAATGACCATAAGGGGGCATAGTACATTGTCGCTCACCCCCTAGGTTTGATGTGGAGGTTTTAAAAGGGCCCCGCGGGGCAAAAAAAAATAAAAATAATAATAATCGAACAGCTGAATGGATTTGCACGAAACTTGGCAAAATTGTAGGGACTGGTAGCCCGATGTGCCTTTGCTAGATCTCAATATATGTGCTCCAGTGGATTTTGAGAAATTAACGTTCAAAAAAAGGTATATATCTGTAACAGCGCACCGCTTCGCGTACTTTTCGCGTTACGGAGCTTTGCGAAGCGAAGCTGATTGGCTCTCCGGTGTCTGTAAACATTCCAAACAGTCCGTAGCGGCCGCCATCTTGTCTCTCGGTAGGATCGAACAGCTGAATGGATTTGCACGAAACTTGGCAAAATTGTAGGGACTGGTAGCCCGATGTGCCTTTGCTAGGTCTCAATATATGTGCTTCAGTGCATTTTGAGAAATTAACGTTCAGAAACAAGATATATATCTGTAACAGCGCTCCGCTTCGCGGAGATAAAATTATATGTGTATTACCTAGCTGTTGCTAACACCAGTTAGCGACGGCTAGTAGAAGATAGCGACCATCTTGGGCCCCACTTTGCATGTGAGTGATATTTATCACTAATGACATGCAAAGTGGGCATGCCAAGATGTTAGCGACTGGAAACAGTCGCTAACATCGCTATCTCCTATTATCAACTTTTGGAAATATTCGAGATAAGGGCGAATATCTCTAAAAGCTACCACCTGCCCTGAGCAGTTCTTAGCCATGTTATCCAATGGGAGGTGGATAACATGGCTAAGAGCATTAGCTCGGTAATGCATGAATATCGCTGAGTTTTCAGCGATATTAATGCATTGCGGTCGTTTTTTATCTTATTTCCGATAAACCTTGATAATAGCAAGGTTTATCTGCGATAATTTCTGACGGTAAAAAAATCGTTGCTAAGCATCGTTAGGGATAAATATCGCTTAACTTTGGTAATATGCCCCAACGTCTGTTAACGTTCGATTCAAAGGAAATCAGGAAGTGTTGAAAAACATTGTCTGCGCCATCTTGTCTTTTTTCAAATGCCACACTTTTGTCGTGCACGGCAGCCATTTTAGATGCCTTGACCAGACCCACTCTGTGCACGCTGTCGATCCTTAGCATGGCTCCCCACCCTCGCAAACATCTCCCCCAGGCAGTGGTCACCCCCGCTCTCTGTCTTATGCATGGGTAATAAACCTCCCCCATCTGCGCTGCTGTTCCCTGAGAATCACACCCTGTGCCCGCCCGACACCTCCCTTTCGCCCTATTCACTACCGCACCCTCTGACACTCCTTTTCCTCTGTGTCCGATTGTCCAGGCTGGTCCTAGGGTATCAGCTAGCCCTGCAGATGTAGTTTATGGCCACATCTGTAAAGAATCACCCCTCTTCAAAGGAGTTATAGTAGATCAAGGCCCACACTCGATGAGATCCGTCACAGCAGAAGCGTTGCTATTATCTGAAAACCATCCTGTATTGTGATTGGGGAGGGGACCGAGCCTGAAGCGGAAGATTCCAGGGATGACTGTTTGTACATCAAAGTTTTTACAATTATGTGTCACATTAAAAATATATAGCACTCCGACAAAGTAGTAAGATTATAAAACTTTAATAATTTATAAATATATACAAGAAAACAAAAATAGTAATAACATATAAAAATTTTTAGGGAAAAACAACGAAGTAGCGGTCGGCTGTGCGAATAGTCCCAACGCAGCACAACGTCCAGATTTCCGGCGTGGGGCGTCGCGGGGGGTGGGTCATCAGTAGCAAACTGTTGTGCGAATAGTTCCAAGGCAGCAGAACGCGTTGAAATCTAGATGACACGAAAGTGATGTCTAGTAAGTTGCCACCCAGCAAATAACGGCATGGGGCGTCGCGGGGGTGGGTCATCAGTAGCAAACTGTTGCGCGAATAGTTCCAAGGCAGCAGAACGATGGCACCAAGGTGATGTCCAGTAAGTTGCCGCACTGGTTTTGGTATCCTACAATGCTGCTCCGAATAACGGCGTGGAGCGCCCCGGGGGAGGCGGCGTGAACGGGCCTCTCCAGGTGGAGTGTCATCTGTTGTAGTGGGGCGCCCCTTTACCGTTTCAGTTGCCATTCCGTCCGTTTTTGGTCCACTGTGTCAAAAGCCGCAATTCAGCTGAGTTGCGCCCACTCTTGCGGTGCAGCGATAGGCTGCTGTCACAGGACTCTCAAAATGGCGGCAGGCTGTTTCCTTTTTGGGCCTGGTCCACTGAAATGGCCCTGGGACACCTTGGAAATCGGACGCTTGTCTGCTAGGTCTTGGACCTCATTCTCGAAAGCGTCCCCTCCGCCTTGAGAATTCATCAAAAGTTTTGGGGGCTCCGACTCCTGCAGGCTTCTGGTGGGGAGCGGCTGCCATGATTGCTCGCGGAATGACCACGACTGAGCTACGAGATGGTGGTGCTTTCATGCTGACGCCAGCTTCAGTCTGAAACATCCAGAAACAAGGTGGGGCTTTCATCGTTTGGGGAAAAAAAAAAGTTTTCATCCTATGAAAAGTGTTGTTTTTAGGTCACATGATCAAGCCTTCCATCATTAGGAAACCAAAAGTAAAATGAACCAATGAAAAGTTTTATAAACAAGTCACATGACCTGTTATGCGGCATAGGGTGTAAAATTAGGAGAAAATACGTTGGCACGTGAGGCGGCGTCAGTAGCGGACCGATGTGCGAATAGGCCGAAGGCAACACAACGCGCCAAGATCTGGATGGCACCGAGGTGGTGTCCAGCAAGTTGCAGCACTGGTGTGGCCATCCTACAATGCTGAAAGTCGGCGTGGGGCGCCCCGTTGGCCTGTGAGTTTGCGTCAGTAGCGGACCGATGTGCGAATAGGCCGAAGGCAGCACAACGCGCCAAGATCCGGATGGCACCGAGGTGGTGTCTAGTAAGTTGTCGCACTGGTGTGGCCATCCAACAATGCTGAAAGTCGGCGTGGGGCGCCCCGTTGGCCTGTGAGTTTGCGTCAGTAGCGGACCGATGTGCGAATAGGCCGAAGGCAGCACAACGCGCCAAGATCCGGATGGCACCGAGGTGGTGTCTAGTAAGTTGCCGCACTGGTGTGGCCATCCTACAATGCTGAAAGTCGGCGTGGGGCGCCCCGTTGGCCTGTGAGTTTGCGTCAGTAGCGGACCGATGTGCGAATAGGTCGAAGGCAGCACAACGCGCCAAGATCCGGATGGCACCGAGGTGGTGTCTAGTAAGTTGTCGCACTTCTGTGGCCATCCTACAATGTTGAAAGTCGGCGTGGGGCGCCCCGTTGGCCTGTGAGATGGCGTCAGTAGCGGACCGATGTGCGAATGGGGCCAAAGGCAGCGCAACAATATTTTCTGATTTGAAGACACCACAAGGCGCTGAGATGCCAAGATCCGGATGGCACCGAGGTGGTGTCTAGCAAGTTGTGGCACTGGTGTGGCCATCGTACAATGGTAAAAGTCGGCGTGGGGCGCCCTGTTGGCCTGTGAGATGGTGTCAGTAGCAGACTGATGTGTGAATGGGGCCAAAGGCAGCGCAACAATATTTTCTACTATATTTTCGGAGTAGAAGACACCACAAGGCGCTGAGATGCCAAGATCCGGATGGCACCGAGGTGATGTGTAAGTTGCGGACGGATGTGCGAATGGGGCCAAAGGCAGCTCAACAATATTTTCTGAAGAGAATACACCACAAGGCGCTGAGATGCCAAGATCCGGATGGCACCGAGGTGATGTCTAAGTTGCGGACCGATGTGCGAATGGGGCCAAAGGTAGCGTAACAAGATTTTCTGTATGGAAGATATCACTAGGCGTTGAGATGCCAAGATTCGGATGGCACCGAGGTGATGTCTAGGAAGTTGTGCCACTGGTGTGGCCATCGTACAATGGTAAAAGTCGGCGTGGGGCGCCCTATTGGCCTGTGAGATGGTGTCAGTAGCGGACTGATGTGCGAATGGGGCCAAAGGCAGCGCAACAATATTTTCTGACTGACACCACAAGGCGCTGAGATGCCAAGATCCGGATGGCATCGAGGTGATGTCTAAGTTGCGGACTGATGTGCGAATGGGGCCAAAGGCAGCGTAACAATATTTTCTGTATGGAAGATACCACTAGGCGTTGAGATGCCAAGATTCGGATGGCACCGAGGTGATGTCTAGCAAGTTGGTGTGGTCATCCTACAATGCTGAAACTCGGCGTGGGTCACCCCATTAGCCTGTGAGATGGCGTCAGTAGCGGACCGATGTGCGAATAGGCCGAAGGCAGCACAACGCGCCAAGATCCGGATGTCACCGTGGTGGTTTCATAGTTGAGAGGCACTTCATCTGCAGTGGGGCGCCGAGATCCGGATGGCACCGAGGTGATGTCTAGCAAGTTGCTGTACTTGTGTGGTCATCCTACAATGCTGAAACTCGGCGTGGGTCGCCCCATTAGCCTGTGAGATAGCTGTTCTTTGGATTTGGGCCTGGTCCACTAAAATGGCCCTGGGACACCTAAGAACTCGAACGCTCGATTTTTTTTTTCTTTCCTGTACATGCAAAAAAAGGTAAATGCCCGGTATGTTACACGCTTCATCTGCCACGATGAACTCTCCAGAGGAACCGAAAAAATATATAGTTGTGGTAACTATACCATGCATCGTCATATGGAGAGGTGGCACCAATTAATTATAGTGCTGCATAAAAGAGAGATTTGGAGGAGAACCCCATACCTGCTAGTACATTCATCAAAGAAGTGGCACTGAGAGCTTCAGAGGCAAGGGAAACGGTCCCAAATATTTAGAAGAACTTTGGAAAGATTAAAATGACATGTTTAGATTGTGGTAAATTAATTTCATGTGGGCAGATGAGTGTTACTCTAATAAATACAGCATATGAACATCATCATAGTCGATGGTTGGTAGAGACATTTTGACTATATCCTGGACCTGCCCGTCCTCGCCCAAAATGGCGCCGGAATAAATGGGACTCGTAACTCCTTGTTGTGTACTGGTTGCAGAACCTTGAAATCACGAGATACGTATGCAGTTTTGAAGCACATGGCGGGCGGGGACGAGAATTGATTGAATATTTCGACATCCCTATTGATATTAAGTTCTGATGTGTTATTGATTACTGTACTGTTGAAAATTCGAATTAACGTCACCCATGGTACTTGCCCGCAAATGTATATCTAGATAATTTTATTGTAACTGGCCCTGTCGTATTTTAATTATAAAATGTACGTCCACCGATTCCGTAACTGTTAGACACCTTAGTTTTTGCAACCTAATGGCCCGCCCGTTACGTTCCTCTACAGTGTAAATGTCTATTCATCATATACGATTACAGTTTGCTCCGTGGCAGGCCCACGTGGTTATAGGCTCGTGTTTGTATAATGAAATTTTCACAATAAAGGTTTTTAAAAGAAAACATGGTAGTAGTGTATACATTGGTAAAGTTTTTAATAATAGTCACTGTTTTAGAATCATTAAAAGGCAAGTGAAATAAAGCAGACCAATTACATGAAGGGTAAAAGGTATAATACGAAGGAACGCAGTAAAGATAAATGGTCAAGGGCTGTTGTGTTTTCTATTCCTGCAACATAAAGTGATCGATAAGAATCTCATATTCAGGCGTATCGGCGACTAAGACAGCAGGTCGACCCTCTTTTGCTCAACGGCTCCGTCATGGGACGAAGAAACGCTCTTTTTCTCGGAAAAAGAATATATTTTACTTGCAGGACAGTTGTAAAATTTCCGGGAAAGTACATTAGCCTGGAACATTATAACATATATTTAAGAGAAAATAATGTTCGGAAGTAATTAAAAGCGTAATTTTTAGGTGATATGACCAAGGCTTTCATCATTAGAATAAGAAAAGTAAAATGAACCAATGAAAAGTTTTATTAACAAGTCACATGACTTGTTATGCTTACGTTACGCGCTGCGCGCCCCGGATGACTTCCGGATGCGCTAACGCGGCGCGTCATATGACGCATTACGCGACAACGCAGGTCCAGAATATAGTCAAAATGTCTCCACCAACCAGCGGTCGAAACACAACCCCTTTCAGCAGGCTAAATAGTTCTGTTAAATGACAACAGAAAGGACAGGCAACAAGAACCATCAGTCAAAGAGGGGAGGGCTAGTTCTTCTCTACCGGGTTACATTGGGGCGCTACCGGAACTGATCGAATTGGTAGTCTACAGTGTTTCTGGATGTTTCAGACCGAAGCTGGGGTTAGCATGAGAGCAGCACCATTTCGTAGCTCCGTTGTGGCCATTCCGCAACCAATCATGGCAGCCGCTCTTTATCGTTATTTTGGGCGGGGTGGGTGGCGGAGCCGAGCTGTTTTGCAGCCATCATTGTGTGGAGTTCAGTTCATCTCACTAGTTTTGTATTTGTCATGAGGGGTTGTTCCTAATGTTTCTATTTTAGCGAGGTCAAAAAGAGATCCCATTAGTGGCCTACTGATTTTGCTCGATTCCTTTTCTTTTTTTTTACACGATTTTTCGTTATCTGCAAAGACTAAACAGAGTATTGCGACTCTGTGTTTGTTTGTAAATAGAGAATGAACCAAAGAGAACTAATTCTAAAACAGTAAATACTTGGATAACAATCAATCAAATGGAGAGAGAAGCAGGCACGACGGATTACAACGGGGGCAAAGGCCTGCGTTAACTACCTTTCACTATCTGCAAAGAGAGAGTACTCCTAATAGAAATGAGGGGGGGGGCACCATTCAAAGCAGATCAGTGTGCATAAACACGAAAATGTTTTCACTTACCACGTACTTGACATTCGACAGCTTATGATATTTGCTATTAAAAAACCATTGAAATTCACTGAAAAAACCATAGGTTATAGACCATATATCGTTAGGAATTAGCATTTACAAAACCTTGAAAATTCACTGAAAAAACCATAGGTTATACACCATATATAGTTAGGAATTAGCATTTAAAAAACCTTATTTTACTCACACAAAACCATTGAAATTCCATATATAGTTAGTTGCACTAACTATATATCGCGCACCCGCAATCCACTGCTGATCATGTCACATATTACATCATTCATGACATGGTCAGTGACATCACTGATGACATCACTGATGACATCTCAAATGACATCACTGATGAGATCACTGATGACATCTCATTTGACATCAATGACCACATCACTGATGATATCATTCATGTGACAATACAATGCATCTCCTCACGTTTTAATATAACCTCTGTTTCACCCAGTGTTAAATACAGAGTATAATTTTTGAAACCATTGACACACCAATACTAGTTACTACATACGTACTCACTGATTCCTACGTCTACACACACATTCACTCATTCACCCATACAATCATTCATACATACAATCACTCATCTTTACAACACTATCATATGCACTCATACACCTATACAGACACTTACACTCTGCCACTCATCCATGGAGTTACTCACACACCTAGTCAGTCCTGTAAAGAATCAATCACACTTCCATGTTCTTGTCTATACAGTTAAACATAGAGCACCTTACATTTTCAAACATATACTAACACATACTTACTTTCTTATACAATCATTGATACAAGTACACATTGATCTGCACAGAGTCACACACCTCCCAGCCAGCCACACACACACTCAGTCTCCTATACAAATACTTGGACAATCAATCAATAACCCATATAGTTAATCATATAGCTACTGATCAACACATGCAGCAGTTTACAGAACAACAGACATAATGATGCACAAATTAAGACAGTTTACTCACTAACCCATGCACTCAGTGAGACACATTTAATCACTCACTCATACATTCAGTCATGCACCTACTAAATCCTTCGTCCAGACACTTATACATCTACTCATTCTTCAATATGTAAAACATATTTAAACTTTACAGAAACACACAGTCACTGGATGATGTCATCAGTGATCTCATCAGTGATGTCATTTGAGATGTCATCAGTGATGTCATCAGTGATGTCATTTGAGATGTCATCAGTGATGTCATTTGAGATGTCATCAGTGATGTCATCAGTGATGTCACTGACCATGTCATGAATGATGTAATATGTGACATGATCAGCAGTGGATTGCGGGTGCGCGATATATAGTTAGTGCAACTAACTATATATGGAATTTCAATGGTTTTGTGTGAGTAAAATAAGGTTTTTTAAATGCTAATTCCTAACTATATATGGTGTATAACCTATGGTTTTTTCAGTGAATTTTCAAGGTTTTGTAAATGCTAATTCCTAACTATATATGGTCTATAACCTATGGTTTTTTCAGTGAATATATATATATAGATCTGTGAACAAGGGCGGACGCCCGAAACGCGTAAGATCTGGTGGCCTTGAGCGCTAAATAAATCGTTTTTAGCCCATAACGGACGTTGGAGTGGCGTGGCTTTCTTTTCCTTTACTGCTGTGGCGGCTGCTGCGTGCTGGTTGGGTGAGAGAGCTGCATTCGTGCATATATATATATATATATATACTCACTATGGATGTATTTTAATGTCATTATGATTTCAAAGAATGAGGCTTATAATCACTTATTATTTCTGCTGTTTACAGCCCGAGTATATGTTGTCTGTTGACAATAAAGTTTTCCAGTGCAATAGAAACAAAAACTCTTAGTTTAGTCTTTTACTCTTGGTATGAGTAGTTATTCCTTTCTAATATTTATCCGATTACTGTAGTTGTGTTTCAAAAACACTGTAATTTCTAAGAATAACGCGGAAATGATTTATAATTAATTTCTCTTCCTTTATTGTATACTCACACCGGCATATCTGTTAGTTGATCCACATAGCTGGATATTCAATAGGTGACTACATACAATTACCATTAAGAATGTTAATTTGGCCTATACAGTGAACAATAAGGACTACTTGTGGGCAAGATGAGCCATCCGGCCAGAATGGATGGGAGCAGATCTGTTCCCTACCCTATGTATATTTCAAAGGGCTACCCCCAGCACACACACAAAGAAACCTGACACGAGTCTTTTGTCATCCCAGACTACATGAATTCTTGGTAGGAGAAGGGAAGATCTTTCTGGAACGATATGTGGGGGTGGCCTAAAAGATTCCCCCACTTCAAAGGCTAGCACCAAGCATAGCTATTGGACACTCTGACCAACTTTTCAGTATCCTCCTTATCCTGAGGACACTAGAGAGGAAGTACTGCCTTGTTTCCCTGAGGATTGCCCTGCTGCTTCCAGATGCCAGCCCTTCTGTCTGCGGCCTGCCTTGTCCCCCAAAAGGACCGCCCCACTGCTTGAGGCCTGGCCCGTTCCCTTCATTCCGGGCTAACCTGAGTGACTTTGAGAGGCCTCTGCTAGATTAAGTTGTGATCCCTAGGAGATGCCCCCAGTGCCTGAACACTTGGCTAGCATCATCGAGAGCACCTCCACATGAAAAAGATGAAAATCCTGACATTTGGGCTCTTCATGACCCCTGACCTGCTCTTCGTGCCATACTAAAGAAGGTAACTTTTCAGCGGGACTAACCTTGTCCATGTATATGGTCCGTGCTCCTCATGGTGGGCTGAACTTGTGACTTTGTCCCAGTCCAGTATGACCATATACCCCCAGTTTGTGCCTGACACCTTTTGGTGCTATTTTTACTTAAACGTTTAAAATTCAATATCTCTGGTTCTACTGATTGGATTTTTGTTGCTCTGATATCATTTTCTAAATTTGTATGGGATTTTTTGGTGTTGTGTTTTCACTTTGCTACTGTTTGTGTGCTGCATAAATACTTTACACTTTGCCTGTAAGGTTAGCCTGCCTGCTATTGTTACGAGTTACCAGAGGGTTCATCACAGGTTAATTTAGTTACTATTGGGGTTGTTTCCTGAGTGGAACTCCAACCCTCCTCAGCCAATAACCCAGGGTCAAAGCCAGTTTGGTAACAAATAGTTAAAATCTCTCAGGTTGTTAGTGCAAACCTTATTCCCACTGCTTACTAATCATAACATTTCTTATGCTGACCTTGGCAAATGTTTCTTATAGTGAGACTTCATTTGATTCTGATGAAGTAGGTCATCCAAATCTCTCAAGATTACCTGTAAATAATGTCTTGTTTACCTGCTTTTGAAATAAAGAATTGGTTGTCTTTGTTATTGGTCCCCTTTCCATAAAACTTTAAAATGCAAACACTAGTTGTGACAGAGTAGCCAAGCTCTAAATTAGGACCCACGTTATGACTAAATGTTCAGGTGAAGGTGTTACAGAAAGTGCATGAAAGTCCTCTGCTACTGGACTTTTATGTAGCGTGTGTCCAGGAAGAAAATCATTATCAACTAAAAGCACTATCTAATCATGTGTATCATCCAACAGAGCAGCCAACTTCGAGCAATTCTACCTCAGTATGAAACTAATCTAAAAGTGGAACTGAAAAGAACATAGGTTTTTTTTAATAATGAATTACTGCAACCTCGTCTACACTGGTCTTCACACAAATGTAATTGCCAAAGATCTATAAAAGACATACAACTCCACAAGCTCAGTCACATCAGACACACCCTGAAAGCATTCCATTGGTTCCTGATTGGGCCAAAATCAAGGCACTCAGCACTCTATAAAGTACAGTATTTCAAGATCTGAAATATTTACAAACATTGTCAACTCAGTATGCACCAATCAAGATCGTCTACTCAATGTCCACCCAGTGACCTTTCTATCAGATGAGAGGTGGTGCTCAACCTTGAGTATGGAAAAACCTACACCATAGCTCAAATTTCTCCTTAATCAGAAGTAAAGCCAAAACTATCAGAGGTTCAGGAAAAATTTGAACACATTGATGCAGGGCCTATGACTGAAAACTTTGAATGTGAGTTCAAACTAATCCGATCTGAATCCAATAGTTCCTCCTTCTACAATTCCTGTTTCCCTGATGCCCTCTTACTCATAAATAACCAATGACTACACAGAGCTCTTTTCAAAATAACCAAATAAATAAATACATAAATATATATTTGATAAAACATATTTCCAGCATTTTTCTATTTTATGCACATTAAGCAGATTTTGTGCTGTGTGAATATTCAGAAATTGTACTTTAGTAAAAACAAGTGTAAGCCAGAATATTTCTAAACAACTTACACTTGTTTGCATAACTTTGGAATATCATAAATTCTGATCCTGTACACCTGAAAATTAAAAAAAAAAGTCTAAACAACTGGCACTTTGCTGTCTTTTAGAAGAGTTAAATTATAGACGACACATTAAAAAACAAAAAACATGAGTATTGTGTATATCAAAACAGATTGGTTCCAAACTAGGCAAGATCTAAATACATTTACAAAGTAGAAACAATTCATTAGGTGTTATGCCATTGCAGCATATACTCGTTTAGGCTCAACAATAAAAAGTGATCTTCCAGTCCTAATTATCAATTTCAATTATCATGGATTGTAGTTCACCTACAACTAATGCTTCCATGGGTGTCCTTGAAAGCTCTTTCTATGCCCTCTTTCTTTCACATTAGTCACCCGCCTCCTAGGTGACATCTTTCTTCTGTCAGATTTAGGTATCATTTGTGTAACAATATTTATTTTTCTCTTTTCATATTTTTTTCTCTCTTGTAAATTTACAATCGCTCAATATCTCACTGCAACCTGATAATAAATGGCCCTCCACTCCCTTATGCTAATCTCATCTAAAACAGCGGCCAGTACGTTCCCGTGTTATGCCGATTTGCATAGTTATGATCACCCAAGAGGGTATCCAGGAGTGTTCAGATGGGTAGGCTCATTCAAAGTGGCTCCATCAATTGTATCCCTCGATACTAAACAATGGGTTTCTTTTCAGCCAATCCCTGATGATGAAATCTTTCATAATGAATTCAGCTGTTGCAGCATTTTACCAGTTACAGAATATTCAAAATATCTACCCATATATATAATTCCAAACTGCCAAAATACTTGTTAACTCAGCAGATTGGATTTCTGCAGGAGCTTGCTTGCAGGCCTAACCCAATACTCACTTACACCACTAGAAAACGTCCTCAACTTCCCTACAAAAACCCTCTTCGACCTTATAAGGTGCACTACCAATTCTTTGCAAATCCACAAGTTGTAGCGATCTCAGGGAAAAGGAGAGCTTTATTCAAGCTCCTATTTCTTGTTTTCTATATCAATGAAAGTTAAGTACTCAATTATCTGTGATGATCATTTTCAGACAAGCTCCTACACAGAGTTTAAAATCTAATAGCCACAACCTTCTAATTGCTTGTAAGCAATCGTTTGCTTTATGCAGGTTCTGGTCATGCAATCTTCTAAGCCCCATTCCCCAGGGCCCTTTACCACTAAACAGTTAGACTATCCACCTCTCATGAGCTCAAGAACGAAATGAAAATCAAGTTCCTACAATATGACTGAAATGAGAAATAAATGCTGAAATCACTTCCTATCACTGTAACTATATACATTGTCACATCTGTATACCAAATAAATACAGAGGTTTTATTTGCTGTGCTCTGTGAGTCCATACCAATGATATTCATGCAACAAATCGTACTTAGGGGCCTATTACAGTGGAGGATTTTCCGCATCCTCCGGGATGCGGAAAATCCTCTGCGGACCCACCAAAGACCCACCGCTACATTAGGATGGCTGGTGGGTCCTGGTTTCCGTCCGCAGCTTTTCTGCCGCGGTTGGCCACAACCGCGGCGGAAGAGCTCTAATATGGTGACGGTGTCTCTCAGACACCGTCAGCCATATTAGGATGGGCTGTGAAAAATGCTTTTCCGCGGCAGAAAAGCATGTGTAACTTCACTGCGGGGGCCCGTTGCGGGCCCCCTGCGTGAAGGGGGGGTGGGGGGTGCACCTGTGCATTTGTATGCAGAAATCGTCAGGCACCGCACGGTGCCTGCCGCTTTCTGCATACAAATGCAATGTATGCATTTTTACCATTGCGGCGGATGCAGCTTGAAGCCGCACCCGCTGCAATGGTAAAAATAGAGGATGTGACCGCCAGGGTGGTCGTCACATCCTAATTGCACAGGAGGGAACTCCGCAGGCCATGCGGAGGTTCCCTCCTACTCTATGGTGGCGGACGGACTCAGGTGCGTCTGCCATCATAATCGGCCCCTTAACCCCTTCCATGCTCATGACAAGGTCAGCTCGTCATGCAGTACACTGGAGCTGTGCTAATGACGAGCTGACCTTGTCATGAACAATGCATATCTGGAGAGTTCAGCACCCAGCGGGAATTGCCTTAGCACCAATGTGGTTAAAGTGTACCTCTAATGTTCCCTATGGCTTACTGTTAGTCACTGTGGGGGCTTATTTATGAGATTCCTGTATCACTTTGGCACAATGTAAAGTAGTACATGCGTGACGCAGGGCTCTTCTAAAGATTTATGAAGCCACGCAAAGCCACCATGCATGGATTGAGTGGTCTCATAAATCCTGAGTAATGTGACGCAGTGCAAATCGCTGCGTCCCCTTACTCTGCTCCCGGGAGTTGTTCCATGGGCATTGCGGTGTGTTTTCCCACACAACACCCATGGAATTTGATGCTGTCCCAGATTTGCAAATTGATGTAAACATAGGGAAGTGTCAAATCTGTGTGTCTCCAGAGGTGAGACATAACAAGGCGAAATATCTTTATTTCTCCTAGTTTTTTCCTCTTATTTTCCATGTGTGCTCCAATCTGCAGCACAGATAGAAAGAGAAAATACCTCATAGGATTGTTTTTGTGTGGTAAGGTGCCCCTTCCTGCACAAAAATAATCCTGCATGCAATGTAGGCACCCTTACACAACAGTGCAAGGGGGCCTACATTGCCACTAGGCTGCCGAAACTGTGCCAGTGCAGGCTGAAATGACAGGAATGCACTGTATTACTTAAATTCAGTGAATTCTTACCCTTTCACTTTGGCATAGGGCAGCGTAGCAAGATGCCTTGCTCAGCCGCAGCCCGGCATTTTGCGATGCCGGGTGCGCTATGAATTTCGTTTTATTTATTAAATTGTTTACTTACCTCTAATTATCTATATTCCGGTTTTTAGCACCCCCCACCCTGCCCCTCCCCGCCCCTCCTTTCTGCCCCACCGGAACTCCCTCCACGGGCCGTGGCTGGCCTTGCTGCGCTGCCATTCGGCAACATGCCATCAATGAGGCCCTTCCTTTGTTGTATGTTCTTCTATTTTTTTCAATATAAAACCATTCTGATCGAGAGGTAATTTTATTGTCACTCCCAAACAAATAAATAATTAAATAAATAAACAAACAAATATCAGTAATGCAATATTTTGCCTCAGAACTTACAAAGCTTTGACACTTAAATCTGATTACAATATTACAATGTGAGCATTTCATGATAAATTACACTGAGGATATAACTTTATTATTGGTATTTACCAAATCAGGGATACAGTTCATAAATTTCATTTTTTCTGAAGAAAACCTGGAGACCAGCAGCAAGACTACCAGCATTTCAGTTGTCATAACTGCCCATTCACCAGCACACCACGCTGTCCTTCACAAATATTGCAGTCATACAAGGGGTAGTTATTAGTATTTTCAGAACCCCCCATGACAGACAGTTGTTGTGCAAGAGAGAGGACAGGACTACATTTTTTTTTAATAAAGAATAGAGGTTTAGAGTTTATCTGTGGCAGGCATAAGAAAGCAGCCAAGATAAAATATGCAGACTTCCAAACTGAAACACCAGGGTGAAACACAACATTTTATGGAATGTTCCTGCAAATGTTAATATGGTATTTTTAATAGATGCATACATTAAGACTAAATTGGAAATGGTAAATAGAGCGTAGACACAAAATATTCTAGGATTGCTACTCATTAACTACATTCTTATTTTTATTGTAGTATTCGTATTGATAATAAAAAGCATACACCAGCCTACTGGATCTCACCTTTGAAAGACACATTAGTTTTGTCAATACTTGTTTGCATCTTTAATCGTGCTTCTTCGCACTTTATTTCGATTTTTATTATAACTTTCAGCCTTCTTTGAAAGGTATTGGGTGCACATGTCACCACTAGAGTGACTGTGGTAGAGGAGAAAAAGTGTTCTGCTAGCCAGAAATACTTCAATTTACCTTCACAGCCCTGCACAAAATGTGTTTATTGAATAGGATTAATAGATGGATTTTACTTTTAAGTAATTCCATGGCAGAATAATGTGGCTGTCTACCTCGACCTCATTAAATCTCCCACACCCTCTCTCCAAGACACCATCCGCCTATTGCATACGATTGGTGCAGGAAAATACCTCTTTTTGTATGGTCACCTCAATTTTTTCAGGACTGATTCAGCAGGACTTTTGACTTTGAATAATGGGACACTGCTAGCCAGGCCCCAGTGTATGTGTTCTGGCACCTGTAACCTGTTGAAATTGGTTACACTTCTTTTTGCCATAAATAACATACCTATAAGTCCCTAGTATATTTTACAAAAGTGTACGCATGGCCTATAAGTTAAACGGTACTAATGAAATGCAGCACATATTGTGATGCCACTAGGGTGACAATGCAAGGCATGTCTCCATGCCTGCTCCTGCAGACTGGATGTGCAGTTTTAAAACTGCCATTTCAACTGGGAGACAGGCCTAGACCGTCTTTTTTGATACTTATAAGTAAATGCCCATAAGACAGAGTGCATGGTATTTAAAAAAGTAGGAGATGTATATTTTCTTCTAAACTCCAAAGTCATTTTTCACTGTGACAAGGCTTGTCCTTCCATAGTAAAGAACTGGATTACATTACAACATCTTATGATACCCAACTTCACTTTAGGAGTATCTAGAAAATCTTCAAAGAGCTCATTTTAATATTATTTAAAATCCAATTTAATGGGCAAGCCATACTTCACATTATAATTTTGAAAATTATACTTTTAGAAAGTTGTAATTTTCTGCCTGAGTCAAATGTACCTTTCTGCCAGTGTTCACTGTTTCCAAGAAGCTGAATGGCTCCTTGATTAGCTGTGAAGAGGCTCCCAGAGCTGAGGCAAAGGGATAGCAGATGGCCTTCCCTTGACAGGATGGCCATTTGGGCTTTGTCCTGGAACTTAATTAACCTTCAAAGAATGCCTAACCTTTAACATGCAGATGTCGCTCCCACTTGGGCCTGCCACCTCTATTGTCCTGCTAGCCAGCCAGGCACCACTCCAAGTAGGAGAGAAGCTGCAATCAGAACCTAGTTTGAGTAATCACAAGGGAGTGTTTGTCCGTTATCATAGCCAGACCTCTTGGTGGGCACAGAAAACTCATCACAGGGGAAGAAATGCTCTGCCTTCTTTATTTTAGGGTAAAATGGGCACTTTGGGGTAGCTTACAGTAAAACACTCATGAAGGGCTGCAAAACTGGTTTGGGTCACCTCTGTAAACATATACCGCAATTATTAGGGAGTGGCCGAGAGTTTCCTTCACCCACAGGCTGGCACTGGGCATAAATGTGGCATCCACTTCAGAGCACTGCTGGACCTGTGGAAGACAGACAAAGGAAAGCACCTGCTGTTATGCCCTGTGAGGGAAACCCTAAAGGTTGGACCTGCTCGCACTCGTAACCAGGAGTAAGTGGACTCCAAGGACCAGTTCCAATTGGACCTGCACTGAGCCGTGCTTGTAGCTTCTGCTGGAGTGAGTCCTGATCTCTTGTGACTATAATGTTCTAGGGCCCTTAGCTTATTGTCAGAGTGTACTTCTGCTGTCTAACCCTACAACACAGAAATGTTTTCAATGATTTTTGCCTGGAGAACTGGCAGAAAAACTGGTAAATTTGCTAAATTAATCTGAGGAAGGTGTGTTGTCCCTGGTACAAAGATTCAGGTTCATCCACTTCGGAGCTTTTCTGCAGTAACAAATCTGGTTCAACGGGGCATCACGTGGAAGGTATCTGGCCTCGCGGAGCTCTCTTCAGCTACAGTTTGCGCTCTTGACCCACTGGAGGAATTTGAGTGCCAAAAAAGGCCTACTTCCAAAGATTGAATTTTCAGCAGGCAAAGGGGCCATCGAGGGACCGACCATGGGCGCACATTTTTTTACACTGTTCCTGCTTTAAGCTATCTTGACAAAAGTCTGAGGTTATCAGGCCTTGTGGAACACATCTTGGCCAAAATCTGCTACCTTGCCCCACTGTGTATTTTGGACGCCCATGTTAGATACTAATGGCCGGATTCAGATCTCGTTTGGAAAGTATGCTGACGTTTCCTGAATGCTTTCCGTATGACTCAGTTCGGGGGAGTCCGACCGAACGAGTACGATGCATCTGTATGCATCCGGCTATGATTTGGTCAGGCTCCCTTTGACTTCAATGGGAGAATGTGATCCAAACAAGATCACATGCTCCCATTGAAGAAAGGGGTGGCTGGGTAAAACCTTGCAAATCCCATGGTGCCTGCCACATTGTCATGGCTGGAAAGGGGGTCCCTTAGGTACCCCCTTGGGTACCCACATGGGCCTGACTCCGAGGCCCTGTGTGAAGTGGGGCCTGCTACGGGCCCCCAAAGACCGATTCCGGCAGCCTTTTTGTTCTGTTCAAACTGAATTGGAAAGGCTATCTGAATCGGTCATCGTACTCGCTCATTCAGAAACCAAGTCCATAGACGTGTACAAATCAGCTCCGGGAAGGCTCAACCTCTCCAAATGCCTTCCGGAACCGACTGGGTCAGCCCTAATGGTTTCCAGGCATCGTACTTGGTCGTTCCGAACTGGGAATGAGTCGGTCGGAAACAAGGGTTCCGGATCGGTTTCGATCCCGATTCGGAGCCCTTTCGACCATCATCAAAATCGACCTCTAAGACAGAAGGTCAAACTTTTGACCACGACGAACCTGGTATCTGTATCCAACCCACACTCCATTGCAACTGGTCTTGAACCTTTCCCTTGTCCCTGTTCTAGCACAACCACTTGCCTGCGGTTGGTGCTTTGAGCATTTTGGTGCTATTTTTATCTAACACTTTAAACATTAGTGTCTTTCGTTCCCCTTATTGGATTTTTGCCTTTTTTGGTGTAATTTTGTTCCCTAAAAATATTCTCTATTTTTTATGAATTGCAGTGGCATTTTTATTGTGTTGTGCTTTGAACTTGGTACGTCTACATTTCTAAACATTATCTTAATTTAAGTTTACCTGCTCTGTGCCATAGCTACCAGGGTTTGAGCTTTGGTTTAAATTGCTGAAACCTTGAATTTACTATAATCAAGAATAGTGACATTATTACTTGTGGCGGACTGCCATTGCCCATACTAATAATCAATTTTCTCACACCTGGCTAACTGACGTTCCTGCAGGTGGCCTTGATCATGAACCTACCTTTTAAGCATCAGTTTCTAATCTCTGCAAGGACAGTGCTGGGGGAGGGGAAGGAGGTGCAGGGTGGAGGAAAAAACAATGCATATAATATGAAACAATGTACATATATACATATACTACAATCATCTTCAAGCATAATATACATATAGCAGGGGAAAGTAAAAATTGAACAAAAACGCAAAGCCCTCTCCTACCTTTCTCCCAAGAAAATTGCATTAAAAAGTGGGGAAAAGGTTTTACAGTGGCAGGCTGCATACAATGGTCACCATACACATGGTCGACCAACACATGCAAGCAAGAAAGCATGGCCACAACAGAGAACACATGCAGGTCTATTACAAAAGCACACTGGCTGGCTGCACAAAATGGCCATAGGTCACATGGTCAAACAATAACAGCAAGCAAGGAGGCATGGCCCCAACAAAGATCACATGCAGGCCTATGGCAAAAGCTCCCTGGCTGGCTGCACAAAATGGCCACCAGCCTCACGGTCAAACAATGACAGCAAGCAAGGAGGCAGGGTCCCAACAAAGAATACATGCAGGCCTATGTCAAAAGCATAATGCTGGCTAAACTAAATGGACATAGGCCCCATGGTCAAACAGCAAGTACAAGCAAGAAAGCATAGATGGCCACAATAGAGTTCCCATGTAGGCCTAGGGAAAAAGCACAACATCTGGCTACACAAAACGCCAAAGGCCCCATGGTCAACCAACAACAGCAAGTAAGGAGCCATGTCCCCAACAAAGAACACATGCAGGCCTATGGCAAAAGCACTCTGACTTCCTGCACAAAATGCCACTGGTCACATGGTCAAACAACAACAGCAAGCAAGGAGGCATGGCCACAAAAAAAGATCACGTGCAGGTCTATGGAAAAAGCTTCCTGGCTGGCTACACAAAATGGCCACGGGCCACATGATCAAACAATGACAGCAAGCAAGGAGGCATGGCCCCAACAAAGAACACATGAGGGCCTATGGAAAAAGCATAATGCTGGCAAAAATAAATGGCCAAAGGCCCCATGGTCAACCAACAACGGCAAGTAAGTAGGCATGCCCCGACAAAAAACACATGCAGGTCTATGGTAAAAGCACACTGGCTGGCTACATAAAATGGCTTCTGGCTACATGATAAAACAACAACAGCAAGCAAGGGGGCATACCCACAACAAAGAACACATGCAGACCTATGGCAAAAGCACACTCGCTGCCTACACAAAATGTCTGCTGGCCACATGGTCAAAAACAACATCAAGCAAGCAGGCATGGCCACAACAAAGAACACATGCAGACCTATTGCAAAAGCACACTGGCTTGCTACATGGTCAAAAACAAGCAAGGAGGCACAGACAACACAGACTACATGCAGGTTAATGGATACTGACTATACAAAATGGCCCACGCCCACATGGCATGAAGAACAAAGATAAATAGTGGCCTATGGCAAACACACACATACACACACACTGGCCCAACAAGGGAGGCATGGTAAGACTAAAGAAAACACTACCATTAATTCAGCAATGCCAAAGACAAGAATTAAATGAGCTATAAACCTTTTACAACACATATTCTCCCAAGTTATCAAATATAACCCAACAAAATATACTTTATGTAGAAAATAAACTTGAAATACAAACAAAACCCACATTTGTAATGTAATCCAATGCCACCCCTGCCCTAAATTATATTTTAGAACAACATATACCACAGAAAGTGTTGTTTCATGTACCCATGATTAGTACTGGTCCTACTGGCTGGATTATCTGTGGGCAGACTAGGCCACATAGTAAAATAAATGAAGAGTGCAAATTTAACAAATATGGAAACAATTTACTGAACTGGTCAATATGTAACCCTTACAAAATATAAAAACATAAATGCAAAGATAACTTACTAGGCCCCTACTGAAACTGCAGGCCACCCATCACAATAACATTTAAAAATTGAATAAATGTACAAATAAATACTGGTGCATGCCCTCTATCAAACAATACCCTTATACAATGTTTTTTTTACTTCTTGTGATATCACAAAACAAAAGTTGTTAAATCAAATGGTATATATGCAGAAGACAAAGAGAGTGATCCTTCCAGCTAGAAATCCAAATGAAAAGTGACCAGGAGGTGGACATGTACTGGTAGGAGCCTGCTGGACAGGAACATAAAATTGGAATACCTGGAGCACTTACTGCCTGTTGAAAAAAAAGTAAAATAAAAAAATACTTCCCCCACTAAAAAACAATCTTAAATGTAGCTTATGCTCAAATAGAGATTCTGCTTGAGATGCAACCACGGCCACTCGTTCTTTCCAGTGTCACAAAATGGCACCCAAAGGCACAATGGCGACTGGCAGCCATGCAAGCATCCAGCAAATCTCGTTCGTAAGCAGCTGTCAAATCTCTTCTCACTCGACTAGCTCATGCCAAAACAAGGCTCATGCATGGTAACAGAAAAAAAATTCTGCTATGCACTGAATGGCTGGATTTCGCAGGAACTTTGCATTACACGTGTAGCGTGGAGTTTCCGAATTCCGCCAACTATGCAAGTGGAATTATTGTTCCACCTAGCCCTACTTTTTATTGGAGCTTTAAAAGACAACATAATAATGCATGTGATTATCACTGTCACATGCAGAACATTAGTTGTATGGAACTGTTTTGTATCCCCTAGACTCACCACCTTCCCCCTCCAACTAATCCTGCCACCTCCCCCTTGTCCTCCACTGGACTGGACATATCTTCATGATTAGTTAATATTTGAGTTTCTGATTGAATTGCAGCAACCCCCAAACGTGCTCCAGAACTTCCATTTCTTTTTTATTTCCTCAGGAAGCAGCTACCCGCATGGATCACTTTTTGGCCATCATACACCAGTCCACGGCTCTTTCCAGGTCTCCAGGTCGGAAAAAGTGCCAGCCCCCCCAGGCTTTTGCAATGTTCCTTGTTGCTACCACAAGGCTCAGTGTGACCCACAGTTTCTGAAATCTAGTACCCTCTGACTCTCCCCATATATTAAGCATACACTTCTTCACTGAGTTGGTCAGTCCCTCACCTTCCATCCTTCGTATGCAGTCCATAAGAATTTCCCAGAAGATCTTAATCATTGGGCAATCAACGAGGACATGAAAAAAGAAGCCCGTCTGCTTGCAGCCCCCCACATCGAACAGAAGCAGCTCTCCTCATTATGCAGGAGTAATAGGAGCAGTATATCATTCGCATCTGTATCAATCTTAACCCCACATCCCTCTCCCATTGTTCCTTTAGCTGTCATAGGGGTATGGTTAAGAATTGTATTTGTTAGTCAGGAAGGTGGCATTTTTTGATATTAGGTCACTCAAGAGTCTGTCCTCCAGGGAAGAAGAGGACTCCACTGTTGTACCCTTCATCATTGTCGATCACCTGTAGATTGTGATAGGTCTCCAAGGGTGCCAATTGATACTTTTATATTAACTCTGGCAGAGGAATTATGTCTCTGATTTCCCACTTGTCCCCCACTGTGGAGATATGTAGTAGGTCCCTCTTAGCAAAGGCCTCCAGTCTCCCCATGGCAGTCAACCCTCTCAGAGTGGGCTGATCTGCATGATTTTGTACCTCAGGTTCTGTCCCTGCCATCAGGAGTCATTCTTGTTCCTGAATTTCCTTCTCTAGTTTGAACATTTTAACCCTCTTGTCCCACTTGAGGCTAGAGATGAGGGAGAGAGCCAGCCGCCTGACAATCGCTTTGTATGATTCCCATTGAGTCAATGTTGCCTAAATTATCTTCGAAATAGTGATCTGTGCAGTTGTTGAGTCCCTCTCTGAACCTGTGGGGCTTTAAGTATCATGGGTTAATTCTGCACCCTCCCTTATGAGTGCTCAGCTGCTGGTTGAACACCACTCATAACAGGGAGTGATCTGAGATCCCCATGCCAAGTGCCAGGCTTTCAAGTACTGGTGGCCCGAGAGTGTCAGGTGAGGAGGTAGTTGATGTGGCTTGCATGGTATGTGTATTTCTTATCATACGTGCTGTGTGACCTCCACAAGTTAAAGAGTCCCATTGCTACCAGAAAGTCCTGAAGGGGCCCCTGCGGTGTCTCTGTGCATTCTCCAGTACCATGGTTGGTTGCCCATTCTCCCCTGTTTCTCTGCAGGGATGTCTGGTTTCTGTTGGAGTCTGGCACTGCAGTTGTGTTCCCTGCCCTTTTGCTGGTAGCCACCCATCTAGTAATTGCCAGGCCTCATCCTGAGCTGCAAAGTACATGTCTCTCTAAATTGTGCAAGGACATCATGGAATACATGAGGTCTTGTTGCTTCTGAACACCTTTGACCTCATCAAAGCTGCATCATACTTTCTGTACACAAATTGTAACGTCTGGGGAGATGTTGATGGTCGGTTTCTCTCATTTAATACGTGGGCTGCATCTGGAAGCCTGAAGGATCGCATCTCGGTCTTGATGATTAAAGATGTGTGATATGATAGACTTTGGTGGCGCACCTGGGCAGGAGAGAGGAATGGAGACCTTGTGAGCACATTCCACCAAAAATAAATTAGAGAGCCCCTTTGGTTTCCGCTTGTTTATGATTAAGTCTTCCAGGAATATGCCTACATAGAGGCCCGCAGCTCACTCCAGTACATCCACCACCCTGATATTGTTCACCCTTGAGTGACCTTCGCTGTCTTCTAGCATGACCCCTGTTGCCATGTGTCAGTCCGAAGCCAATACACCTGCTCTTGAAGAGCCTGAGTGTTCGTCTGGAGCGTAGGCCTCAAGTCTTCATTTTCTGTAACTCTGACCTCCAGTTTGTGCAGTTCTGTCCTAAGCAGTGTGGTTAAGATAGCGACAGTGCCAATTTTAAAGCCCAAAGAGCCATGGACCCTCTGAATTGCCTCCCTAATGTCCTTTAACAAAGATTTAGATTTGTCTTGCCCGTGTGTTGGTTCCCTGGAGTCCTGCCTTGGCCACGTTTTGCTGAGCTGCCTTGAATAGGGTAAATCTAACAAACCTTGTTTGCTGTGGGCCTCTTTGGACTCTGCCCCTGATTACTGTTGCCTTGTTGTTGTTTCAACTGTGCCACTCGCATGGAGGTGGTTCTCACCGCCGCCTGCCGAAGTCACCGTCTCCCCCCGCAGGTGCAACTCGGGTTTTCGGGTTTTTCGAGGCCTCCGGTGGTGGCATCAACTGGGGTTATGCAGGACATGGATATCACTATTATGGCAGTCCCAGGTACTTAATGTGTGGTTGTTGTCCCTGCTAGTGTTCCAGTTCCCAACACCAGCAGGTATAAATTTTGTTTTCCCCTCGTGCAGATTGTCGCACGATCGGGCCTACCCCTCAGGGTCCCCAGTTTTCCTTCGAGAGGTGCCCGCCTCCCTCGGCAGGCGGGATGTTTTAGAACGCCCCTCTCTTTATAGGGTACTACCTAGGCCCAAAACCACCAGCCACCTCGCCTGGGCCTGCACCTCAGGATTTCTGGCTGCTCCATCACCGTTCCTACCTCCTCACCTCCTGTGCGGTCTGAATTTCTGTTCAGGGAGACTCTGGCTCACTCTACTTTCCACTGGGCAGTGCAGTGTCTCGGCACTACCACTCCCAGGTCAGTGTTTCCTCATCAGTTTTCTCTCACTGATCCAGCACCTCCAATCCCATAGTAGAGGCCAGGGGTTCAGACTCGTCCGCGGGCCGCAGTCTGACGTCCAATTCCTGGTGCCTCCAAGCTAATTTTTCCTCTTGGCAAGTACTTGCCATTGGTAGGTGTCGTGGGGGATTAGGGAGGCAGATGGAGGTACGGATGTTAGGGGATTTTGGAGATTGGGTGTTGTAGTTGCTCCAGTAAGCAGTCATTTTCCTAAACGGTTGCCCTCAACCCCAGAAACTCCTTTTTCACTCAGCCAGATGTGAAATAGAAACTTCAAATGTTGTAGTGAGGTTCTAGAATTGGACATGACTCATCAATGCATTCCTGATCTTTTGTCTTTAATCTCTTGTACTACCTGCACTAGTTGCTATATGAGTTTCAATATGGATTTTTATAGAAAAATCTGTTATTTGTACATCTGGCCTTTCTGCTACTTGTCCCAGCTTACTCAGTTTTGGCACCCAAACGCTGTTCAGGATGACTCATATTAGCTGCTTCTACTATCACTAGTAAAGATAGTATTACTGCTAGTTCACCATGTGTACTCAAGCCTGAAGGCTCCTGTTGTGCTGAATCCAGCATAGCTGCTTCATCTCTATGACCAGTCGTTGTTGACATTTCTTGTTCTTGGGGATGGTACTCTGATGAGTACTGTATTCACTCTTTTTTTAAATCTTTCAGCTGTGCTCCAAGTGGTAGACACTTTCACCATGCTTAAATCAGGAGGTAATGGTTGTTTGGCTGTAATGCTGTGGGCTGCTTCTCTATCAATGATCTTTCAATGTAAGCTCACCTCTCTCCAGATACCTTGATTGATTTATTGTGGGGCATTAGCAACATGATTCTTTTGCTTCTGTGCAGTGATACATATTGTGTTTCTGGGTGACCAATACTTGAGATTCAGCCACGTCTCTTAGCACTGCACTGATGTTGGACCATGAATTGTTTGGTCAAACAGGAACAGATTGCACTTGTTTTTTGTGTTGATGTAGGCATATCTGTAAGCACCGTTTTCTTGGGATTTGATGAAACTATCACAAGATATTTGTGGCTAGAACATCTGCAGTGACAGTATGGGTTGCTCAGGGGTAATGTCTTCCTGGAGGTTAATAGAGACAGCATATGTACTAATCCTCCTCACTTTATTAATTGTTACCATTATTATTTTAACATCCTCAGGATGTTGCCTGTTTTTGAGAGAGTGCAGCAATGGGCAACCCTAAGGGTACTCTTGTTGTTGCAGTGAAAGCAGATGAGTAACTTTTCTGACTTAACAGATTTTTTTTTTTTAGCGGTATAAGGTTTTGACACGTGGTAACAGGGATGTTTCTATGGCCCTGGTGATGAAGTAAATTTTTTGAGTGACTTGTTGCTCACCACCTTGTAAGAGCTTTGGCCTTCTTTCAGCTATAGCAAGCTTCAAATAACTTCTGTCTTTAGTTTGGGATTTTACTAATCCCGCTCATGCTCTCCTGTCTCTTCCCCCAGGCCTTGTCATACTTTCCTGCTCACTCAGCTCAATGAATGAACTCAGGCAGGTCTGAGTGTTCTTTGTAAAAGATGACATTGGCTCCTCTTCTATCACCACCCTAAGGCATGAGTGTCTAGGGTCACCTCAGTGAATCAGTCTTTTGGCTGGTTGGGTTAATATGCAGCAGCCCATCCAGTCTCTTGTTTGCCACTCGACTCTTCAGTTCAGCGACACTGATCTGGATGGCGCCAACCCAATGAAGTTAAATATCCTCACTGTGTGCTCTCACCATCTGTATGTCTAAGCATCTGTGCATCTTCAGGTGTGGTTTTACCCTCAGCTTTAGAGAGTCGCTCTGCTCTCATGCAGAGCTCAATACAGGGTGCCATCCTCAATTGAACACTGCCGGCTCTATAGTCAGTCAGTACACACTCCTCTTTCCACTCAAGTAGAAACTGCTAGTATTGAGTGCAACATCTCATAGGAAATCCAGATATCCCATACACTACCATATAATAAAGCATTTTTGTTCTCAATCACTCAGTGAAAGACATCACTGATAAATACGCATGTGGGTGCTGATTATTCAATTTGGTAGCAATTTCATCCTTTAGTACTCTGATATCAACAGAGTTTTGTATATTGCAGATGTCACATATGTTTCTCATACCTTTACAATAATGGGCAGAGGCGTTGATTAGCAGTACAACAAGGACCAATTTGTGGTACACGATAAATATTAGTAGATTTTCCTGATGCTATATTGCCTTTTGATCTTGACGTCTTAGCAAAGAATAGAACTATTTTATCTTCAATATTTCTTTTCCAAACAGCCCCAAAGCTCTTGTGGTAATGGTAATAAATACGGATAGGTACTTGTAAAATCAGCCAAGGTATAGCAACTCACAGAAATATTTAAGGACATTATCTTTACAGTGATGAGGGGTCAAAAACTAGAATCTACTTCATAGCTCCTTTTGAATTTCGAGCCTTTGCCTCTTTTTCTAGTATGTAAAAAGAAAGGACAGGCTCTAGATTGGGCAAACCCTTAGATGGCGGTTAGAAGATTTTTTATTTATTTGGTTCCCAAGATGAGGTTTAGGAGGTACAGTGTACCATACATGAGTTCCTAACTGAGCAGAAATGTGGTCAAAAGGCACCCATGACAGTTTTCACTAATGCTGTTATTCATGAGCCAAAGATTGTAGGCCGCATGAGGATCACTGACAGAATACCAGAAAGAAAATGATTGCGTGGAAAGAATATTATGTCAAAATATTGAGGGCCAGAATGTCTAGAAAGTCAGTGCAGATAGGTAAGTATAGATTTACTATTCTCAACTCCACATCTATGTACAGTGAAGATATAAATATCACCAAGGTACACATGTCGAGTTATATATAGTAAAACTTTGTTTACCCATAGAAACTTACCTTCACAATATATGTGTCCGTAATATTGTTGACAGAATATTTTTACTCCAATAATTTGTCTAAACACCCCGCATGGCACTAGGGGCCAGATGTAGGTAAATACTATTTACCTAGTCTTAAATACAGAATCATACCGATTCGGTATTTAAGAATAGGTAAATAGTATGTAGGTAATTTTTCGGTAAATTTTACCGAATCTGTAAAATTCGGTATTTACCGAATCGGTATTTACCAATTAGGTAATTGCCGTTCATTCCTAATGGCCTGGAGGCCCATAGGAATGAATGTAAATTACCGAATCGGTAAATACCGATTCGGTAAAAGGGGGGAAACATTGAGGGGTGGCAGGGTGTCACTTAGGCACCCTGTTGCACCCCTCAACTGTGTATGGGTTCACATGTTGCAAACATACATGCCCTAAGGGCATGTATGTCTGCAACATGGCACTGTTGGAAAAGCAAAAAAAATGCTTTTTCAAAGGTTTTCATTATTTACCACCAACTTGTAGTTGGTGGTAAATAACAAATCCTTAACTGAGGAATGCACTAACTTGAGTGCTCCCTACATCCTGGATTCGGTAATTTACAGAATCGTTATGTTAAGAATTCGGTATTTTACCGAATCCTTAAATTACCGATTCGGTAAAATACCGAATCCTACAAAAATGGCACCTACATCTAAAAAGCCCAATACCGGTCGGTAACGGCCTAAATTCTGTAATTTCGGCCGTTACCGACTGGTATTGGGCGACCTACATTTGGCCCCAAGTGAGATGTATGTTCAGAATAAAATGGTAAAGAATAAAATGGCACTTGTCAAAGAATAGTGACTGAATTTGGAATGTAGTAGACTTCTCGCCTTCATTAGGGTTTATGTTTACAACCTATTTCTGTCCATCATATTTTCTAACTTTGTAGTCATTCACGTTGTTGGTGCATCCTAAAGGAACTTGGAGATGATTCAGTCTTTCATCACCTGCATATCGTTGCACAGAACTTTCTTAGGACTATTATTTCAGAAACTATTTTTCCCTTAAATTCTAGAATTATAATAGGACCGTTATACTGGAAGAAAAGGTCATTCTATTGTAAACTGAAGTGATTATAACAGCCAAACCATTTTATTTAATTTTACTGTTCAACAATAAACTGGATGTTTCTGCTAAAAGTCAATTGATTTAAATAATGAGGAGACTATCTAAAGGGAGTCACTGCTGAGTGATAATTGGATTTTTTAGGAAGATTGTAATTCAAGGACCCTATCTAGCCACAGCAAGCACTGTTGGGAACATTTTACGGCTTCCACTAAAAATCCACTGCCTGTTTAACTAATGGCTGAATGTGAAGGGAATGAAAAAAGCATACAATTGCACAAGGCAAGGCTTTTTTTTATCAACGAGCTTGCTGAGTTTAGGTATTTGACATGGAAAATAGTCAGTAAAGTGTGATAAATATATTTATAGTCAATTTATATATCCTTACTACCAACAATGACTTAGTGGTAATGGAAGATATTCTCAAAACCCTATCCCAGCCTGCAATGTACTGCATTGGAAAGAAAAATAGAACATTCTCTGGATTTCCTAAAATGCACCAGTGTCTAACATCTCTGCACAGGTGCCAGTATAATTTTGCATCCGAATATGCAACATTCGACTTGGACAAAAATGACATTTGTACAGACTGATCAGAGCTAAAATTTAATTTCGCACTGCTGAGAGATGTAAAATATTTTTGAGTCTGTTCCCAGCAGGGCCGTACAGGCCTTTTATTCCACCAGGCATTTCCCCAATGGGGTGGAGCCCTTGATGGCCGTTTTCAAAGCCCAATGCCATTCCTAGTCCCTCCCATATGCTGAGGTTAATTGCAACAGGCAGGGGGAGACTTCAACGGAGAGAGATGGGGGGGGGGGGGGGGGTAAGGTGGAGAGAAAGCCATCTGATGGGTGAAGATGGAAGAGCGAGATTGAGCGAGGAGACGAAGCAAAGCGGGTCAGTTTGAGCACTTTTGCCAGGGTGTTCTTTTTGTTCCTCCGCCCAGCCCTGGTTCCCAAAGGCAAATGAATGCATAAAATTGCATCAACTTTTAATCTAATTAAGCCAACACCTAAATAATCCAGACCTAATTCATTTGAAATGGTAGAACAAAATAAACAACAGACCTCTCGCTGATTTTCTTTTTTTTCACACAGGTATGGACTGTGCGGCTTTGCAGAACGGGATTATGGCTGTCAGGAGGCATGGTTTTATGAGACAGTAAGAGCCATATTTAAAGGGAAACTAGACACTAGGATTAGCATGATCCATAATTCCAGGATTTGTCTATAATGAGTCACTGTATTTGAACTGTCAGACGTACAGACATAGTTTAAGCACAAGGCATCATCCACCAGATTATGGCATCTACAGAGACGCTTCTGCTTGTTTGGGTGTGGGTTAGAAGGTTGTGAGAATTATGGGGCATATTACCAAGGACCTTATCGCCGCAAAGCGGCGATAATTTTATTGCCCTATTACCTAGCTGTCGCTAACACCAGTTAGCGACAGCTAGTAGGAGATAGCGATCATCTTGGGGCCCACTTTGCATGTCAGCGATATTTATCGCTAATGACATGCAAAGTGGGCGTGCCAAGATGTTAGCGACTGTAAACAGTCGCTAACATCGCTACCTCCTATTACCTACAAAGGCGTACTTTTGGAAATATTCGCGCTAAGCGTGAATATCTCCAAAAGCTAACGCCTGCCCAGAGCAGTTCTTAGCCATGTTATCCAATGGTGGGTGGATAACATGGCTAAGAGCATTAGCTCGGTAATGCATGAATATTGCTGACTTTTCAGCGATATTCATGCGTTACGGCTGATTTTTATCGCTTTTGAGATAAACCTTGATAACAGCAAGGTTTATCTGCGATAAAAATCGGCGGAGCTCGGCGAAAATAATATTGCCGCTAACCGTGTTAAGCGATAAATATCGCTTTATCTTGGTAATATGCCCCTATATTTCTGTCAGTGATTGTCTTTTCTGAGATGAGTTCAATAACCTTAGCAAAGTGGTTCAGATGATGTAATGCAACCATGACTTTTCATGGACTTGTTCTCTGGGCCGTCATCGTCATTAAGTATAGGTCTTGAAAAGACACAGTAAAAGGGGCTATGACTCATGTGTTGAAAGGGAAGACTATTCATTATCATCGTAGGGTGTTCCCTATACTCAACTAGATGTAGCACCTGTTCTTAATGAAACAAAAGCCAGTTAAAAGAAAAGATATACTTAAGAATGTTCATTTTCCCTCAAGCACAGGACACATCCTAACTTCGGCAAGCACATCTGTGTACAAGAGGAATAATGTAGCATTGTCTTTCAAATATGACTGAGAAGGGGCCACTTGACCTTTCCTGACAGACGTCCATTCAAAAAGCCATTTTTTCTCAGAGTGCTTAAATAATAAAACATTTGAATAGCCAAATAGCACATGACATTCACAGTCTGTGTTTGCAAAACATTTTGCATCATTTAAAGTACACTGAATAGAAAAACATACCACCTACAAACATTAATATACATACACACGCACACAGACCTTCATCCATGCATTCAATGATTTTTCCTATAAATCAAGGCACAAAATGTTGTAAGAAAATTCCATGTTCATTAAAATTTCAGTGAACAAAAAATAGAAGATCCAACAGCACATCAAAAACAGCAAGCTTGCTTCATCTCCTAAGCCTACCCCTTCCTGTAGAATCCAGCAATGGTCACCCTTCAAAGCCCTATTTCTCACAAATATCACAACATACTCAACTCATCCAAACTCACTTCTTATGAAGAGGATATTTTATCCTCATCCTTCATCAAAATTCTATCTGGGGATGCTCTCTCACCCCTACTCCCTCACTCCAAAGCACCTTCCCAAAGGCTCTCAAGACAGGTCAGATACTTCAATTCCTGAAGCAAGCAACACAGATTCTGATGACCTCATCAACTACCGGCCCTTCAATCACCTACCATTCATTGGAAATATCATGGATAAAAGTAGTCTATGTTCAACTGCAAGAACACATCTCTGATAACCATCTCCTGCAAGACTACTGGTCTGGCTTCAGATCACCATGCAGCATAGAGACTGCTACCGTACACGTTGTAGACAATGCCCTCCCGACCACAGATGAAGATAACCTCTGCTTCTTGATTAAATTGTGTGTTTGAAAAGGCCACTTCTAGGATGTATTTATTGATAAGTAACTGTGCCTGCAAGGGATTACTTTTAATGTACTTAGTTCAACAATTTGAAATATACAGCAATGTTGGTAAGTCCCAGCCGGCAACTTACAATTGAACAATAAATAATTCAATTAGTTCATTTGTGTCACAAGAAATCTACCAGAGATACTCTTAGAATGGGTGTGAGTTTTTCAAGATACAAACTTTTTTAATGTAAACATGAAAGGGTACAAAAGACTGGAACAATAGACAATGACCAAGGTTAACAGATGATAAGCAATAATTGATACCTCAGAGCCATTAGTGTGAACATCGATTCCAAACAAATACATAAACAGAAATTGATCAATTCCTTTAGGGAAATAAATCACGGAGGAAATAGATGAGGTTGTCGACGTTTCGGGATTTTTGGTGTATGCAACTTTTAGCCCATCTTCAGGACTGTGAGTTAAAAGTGGTGTATGACCCCTGCATAAACGTAATATACCATTAATAGAATGTCAATAAATGTTGAAACAAAAAGAAACACCCCTGTGAGAAAAAAAGAGAAAGGAAACAAGTGACTTGCCCTGTTGGAAATCAAGCCAGTTATACAAAAGGACTGAAACCACAACTATATAAAGGTCTGAGAAGTGACACACCAGCAAAAAAAGATTAAAAAGATGTGGTGAATGAAAAGTCATGTAGTCATTTTCTTATTTAACCTTTCTGTCTGCTGGTTTGTGTATTGACTGTCTGGTTTGGGAGTAGCAGGAGCTGGGGATGTGCATTCACTGTAGACAGCCACACGGGGGTTGAGGTGTGTACAACCTTCCCTGGGTGGCTCATAGTTTGGCTGAATAGACCTGGCCTGCATTTAAAGTGGTGGGAGGCGTTTTCACTAGCACCTGAATAGGCTGTGTCTGCAATGCACAAAGCTGTTTCCACCTCCTAAAGTGAAGCTGGACTAGAGAGGATAGAACTGGTTTTTACTGCGCTCAGAGACTTTCTGCCTGAAACTTCAAGGTGACAATTGGTATGAATATTGGTGCACTGAGCCCAGAACTGCAGAACTCTTTTGGATCAAGGAACCTGCAAAGAAGAAGAGCTGGAGAAGCGGTAAGGAGAGACTACCACTTTGCTGAGTCCCGTGCTGTGTTGGCCTGCAGTAGCTCCTTCTGTCTTGGGCAGAGAAAGGATTTGTCTGAACTTTCTTCAACTTCTTTGTTTGAGTTTCTCTAAGGGCTTGAGGTAGGACTTGCCCACTGTTAAAGAAGTCTCAGGAACAGCAGACTTCAAGTTCATCTGCTTCCAGCACTGGGAACTGTGTGTTTTGTGCTGCAACAAAAGAAAAAGAAAACGTATGTGTTATAATCTACTACTGCATTTCCCCTTACCTACGTGTCTCTTTTCTACTGCCCAGCCAGTTTGAGTGTTGGTATGCCTGATGATGTCTAGAATGTTAGAAGTATGCTGAGATCATGGAATGTTAGGTGCTTGAGGAGCTGTGGAGTGTCAGTTGGTGACAGGCGGAGCAGGACAGAGGCTGCTCCTGGTGGGGCATCACATGGACTTGCCATCTTCCTGTGATTTACTGATATGATTATCCTGACAATAAATCTACTATATTTATCTACATTACATCTGGCTACAAAGGACTATCTTATTTACAATAGTATGCTGTCCATGACGCTGCTGCTGACACTGTGACCTGATGGCACTGCAGAGGGCCCCGCCACACTTAGCACCGCAACCCTGGTCTCACCGACAAAGCAGACTGACGCTGCCACTGCTGCTTGCACCATGACCTGTGGGCATTCGACTTCGCACTGCCCCACCACCGCCCTGGTAACTTCGATGATGAAGCTCCACCCCAACATCGATGCCACTGCCTGCACTGTGGTTTGGGGGTACCATTCGTAAGTTACACCACCCCATCTCACACTGCAGCCTTGGCCTACAGACGCCAGTGCCATTGACTCCAATTTGTCAGCAGATGACAGCGCTTCTGCAAGGATGATGCTGCTTCCTGCACCGTGACCTGCTAGCACAGCCCTGGTGTCACCGATGCTGCTGGATGGTGTCACCAAGTTGTTGCCTGCACTGTGGCCTGAGGTCACTGCACGCTGCTCTACTGCACTTCGTACCACAGCTCCGATGCCTGCTGACACCAGTACTCCTGACTTTAACTACACCGAATTCAATCTGCAACACGTGTGACTTTAAGGACCCGCAGACTCCTGCACTGACCTCCAAAATAGATGCCTGCCGACGTTGGCTTTTCAGAGCTCACTGCGAGTCCACCGACGCCCTGCATTCCTAAAGGTGCATGTCTTCCCGACACCGTAGCTGGCCTGCGACACTGCGGCCGGGATTTGGATTGGATTGGTTTGGATTTGTTGTTCACGATGCCACATTAGTCCCAGACTAAGCTATCGACTTCAAGGAACTGTAGTTTTAAGTCTATTTTTGCTTAATGATATTTCTAAGAACTGTAGGGTTGGTTTTCATTGTTTTTGGTCTTGTTATGCACAGATAAAATATTAGATATTTTTCTAAAATTGGTGTGGTGCCTTTTGTAGTGTTTTCACTGTATTTCTGCTGGTTATGCGCAATGCTTTACACATTGCCTCTGAGAAAAGCCTACTGCTCGTGCCAAGCTACCAACGGGTTGAACAGGGGTTGGTTTAGAAGTGTATCCCCCTTACCCTGACTAGAAGGAAGGGTCCCTACTTGGACAAATGTGCAAACCATTGCCAACTACAGACCCCCATTTCTAACAGTGTAGATACGCTTTCGCTCTGTACCTTTATGCATATGCATACACATTCCAACCTGTCCCCATGTTGGGCCTTCCAGCCCATCCTATTCCTGAGAACATTTGTTCCACCCTATCCATGTAAACCCACTGCCTCCATGCCCAAGCCTCCGTCTCTTCCCTGTCTCCACCTCATTCCACCCTCCTCTCGGTGGCTCATCCCATTAAGACTTCATTGGCCCTCCTCCCACTTTGCTTTATGCCCCCTTGCATGCCTCCTCCACCACTTGAGCCCTACTGCATGAATCTCCCTGCTTATATCTTTTACATGTCTCCTACTACTCCATGACCAAGTTCATGCTTCATTTATGTACGAATAGAAGTGTCTCACCTGTTTAGTCTTTCTGTGTGAGTAAAAATTGCCCTAATGGGTGGACGTGTTGCCGCTTCCATGTGGTGCAGAGAACATATAAAAACCTTTTCAATGAAAAAGACAAAAGGATTGGCATTGTGAAAGGCCGTTTTCACATCTCCCTGCATGCTTCTGGAATGTCTCATCAAAATATGGAAGCTTCCACATACTTCCAACGATTTCGTCTGTTGATCACATCAAGTCTCAGTTTTAGCTACTGAGAAGCATATGTTATATCATGCTCCCAGGCAAGCTTTATCAGGTCTACAGATTCTTAACCCCTTCCCCCCCGCGGTGTGTGGGGAAGGGGGCCACGCGTGCACTGCGGTGCTCGTGACGAGCTGAGCTCGTCATGCTGCACAGTGGAGCTGTGCTCATGACGAGCTGGGCTCGTCACGACTCCGCCCACTCAATGGAATGCCCAACACAACAGGGGAATTAGCCCTTCGTGGGCGTTCCGCAGATTTATGACGAGCTCAGCTCGTCATGGGCGTCGAAGGGGTTAAAGAGACCAAACAAAATTATTCCTGCTATGTTTATTCATTTTTTTTGTGTTAAAATTGTTTATTAGCATTTACTAAATATAATACAATAGAGACAATGTACAGAAATATGTAATACAATAACGTGAATTACATTGGAAGTAATGTATAATTAATTAAATATATGAATTTCAGAAGGGTGGAGGTATTATCTGACTAAAATACAAGTGATACATTAATAAGATGCAAGAAGGAGAAAAGAATACAAGTATGAATAAAACAATAAGGAATTTGATAGAAAAACTCTAATGATAGAGATATGTTTATTCATTTTAAAGTTTGATAAAGCGCATCACAAACATAAGGCTGTTGCAAGTTTTACACAGAACAAGGCATTACATTTGAGACAAAAAGGCTGATGGAAAAAAACATAGCATCTGTGTTCGAGCGAAACCAGATTGGAGATAAATAGTCAACAAAAAGGTGAACACTATCATAATGACACATTTACAGTAGCCCAGATATTTCACAAAATCACAGGAAGATATAAGATACCAGCACTCATTGAAGGGCACAGTTTCCGATACTTGTACTTGGCAGGAAAAGTGATCGCTGCTTGGAACGGGGATGCCCTTGGGCCTTGGAGATAACGTGTGTGGAGCATTAGAATGTTCCAGATCTTTCGACTGTCTCGAAAGAGGAGTGTGTACGCAAGGGGGTGCTTCGAAGCAGTAGACAGTGATCAGGCACCCATTGAGCACAAATGTCTTCTTGAGCAGGCTGCATCGAATCCCTTCGGGATGTACGCATATGGCAGACCGAGTTTCATAAAGCAGTCGCGGGCCTGTCGTGGGGTACCATGCCCCGAGGTCCCATGTCCTTGAGGTTCACTGAGTTTGCAGTCATTAGCTGGAGAGGGGGCAGGAACATTGAGCGAGAAAGATGCTCTTACGCTGCTCGATCCCAGCATGTACAACAGCTAAGTTATATACAAGTCTTGGTGCCGTTTAGAATTAATAATGCATCACGTCGTCTGTTCGGAAAGAAGCAGTTGGCACAGAAACTTTTTCTCAACTGAAAACTTCTGCGCGTCAAACATTAAAAACATATGGAGAATGCTGAACTTTCCTATTTAGGCTCGGGCTAATTTTTTCACAAAGAGCCGAATGAATGTCTTTCCAGTGCAACCTCCAATAAGCTGAAAATATGAATGAGTGCGAAGCATGAGAGATGTCTTGAGGAGTTTTTGGGGCGCCTGTTCGGAACAACTTTGATTTCATGATCCAGTTTCACCTCTTTCATGCCCTCTTTGGTCAGTTCACTGACAGTGCACAGGCACACTCGTCCAAAATCTAAATGCATCTACATCCAATATTAAGGGATAGGGTAGCCTGTTTTCAGTACTGGAACCCTGCAGCAGTTCACTAATATTACTGTAAATAATATATGTGACACCCTCCCATTTCTCATATGTGAGGTGCTGTTATAATCTAAAACAAACATTTTGTATGGATGTTGCTTATAACATAAGCACATCTTTCTGTAAAATGTCTGTAATAGACTCACACATTATTCACATAAAAAAGAATTTAAAGGAATTGGGCATTCAAAACAATCTGTTTAAGAATTATTCAAGGACATCATGTCAAGACTCTCTGCAGAGCAGAGCTGGCTCTATCAGGGCCTTCCTGAAAGGCTGGAGCTCTGGGCTAGTGTTCACTTTGCCCATGCCTGAAAGCCAGCAGCGGCCTATGCAGGTAAGAGCGGTGGGGCTGGTTGGGGGTGGGATTTGACATACTAAGACAAAGGAAAATAAAATAAATCATTAAATTTCCCTTTGTGTCGTTTGTCGAAATCCCCCCCACACCCGGACCCACCGCTTATACCTGCACGGGCCGCTGCTGCTTAAAACGTCTTTCTGAAGCATAGGAAAGCGCATCACCTGGAATAGACCGCCTTGTGGCCCGATGATCTTCCTCCTCCCGCAGAAAAGGAGAAAGCAAAAAACTTGGGAATTACGATGGATAAATCTCTTGCCATGCATTCTCAGATCCAGAATCTCACTGGCACCTGTTTTGGCACACGTGGTATGCTCAAATAATTCCTGCCACTACACCCACAGGAGAGCAGAAAGATAGTGGTGCAGGCTTTGATAACCACAAAACTTGACTATGTCGATTGCCTGTACCTGGGTATTCCTAAGTTTCTGATCCAGCATCTACAAGTGGTTCAGATCGCGGCAGCCAGAGCTATCATTAACCCCTTCAGTGCTGCGCGAATTTTGCTGCAGTGCTGAAGGGTTTAAAACCGTATTGGCTCATGACGGAAATGTTCTGTCATCAGCACCGGAGCACCGACGCTGATGACGGAACCGTTCCGTCATGAGCATGGAAGGGGTTAAGCCTAAACCCAGATCCAATGACTCCAATTCTTGCATCCCTACACTGGCTCCCCATATAAGCACAAATATATTTTAAAGCCTTAACTATCTCTTTAAAGCATTCCACAAAGTAGGTGCAGGCTACCTAACCAGACAGGTCAAGTACTATATTCCCACTAGACCTCTACGCTCCTCAAATGTCATCTTGATCTTGATCAGAATTCCCAGGATACGCCTGGCACGCACAGGAGGCAGATCTTTTGAATATCTAGGTGCAAAACTGTGGAAGAGCCTCCCGGAATCCATGAGGTTAAACACAAACCTCTGTCCTTCAGGAAGAACCTAAAAACATGGCTGTTTAATCATTAACTGGATCTCTCCCACTCTTAGCCTACTGCTGTCAATGGCGCCAGAACACTCTAGTTTGAGTAGCTATGCGCTCGAATAAATACCCTATTTAATTTAATTTCATTTCACCCTCCATGATCTCGGCCTGGGTTTTGAGATGTATTGTACCACCATTCATTGGATGCCCCGTTATATATCTGCTAATTAAAGGGGCAATGTATTTGGCTTAACTGAACAATATGTTTTTGCCCAATTGTTATTTTAGTTGATATTAAGTTATGCGGTCAGACATTTCTATAACGCTGTATTGCCACAAGTAGGGCATCACAGTGCTTCAGGTTCGACTTCATTCACATTCTGACTTTCAAGGAATACGACACAGATCCGAGTATATTTTCTGTATGAGTAGGATAATCAGTATAATAGGTGGAACTAATATTTCATGTGCATATTTGGTTCTTGTTTTTAATATTTGCTGTTTCATGCACTACTTTTCAGCTAAAATATGAATTATGTTGATTACATAACGGAAGCCTGTGTTTGTTCTATGAGTTTATTATGACTTTTGTTATATATTTTACTCTCAATAAATGATACAAAAACGTTCTCTCTACAATAAACATTATTTTGAATCACTTACTATATTTATTCCAGATAAAGGATCAACAAATTATTCATATCTGTTTGTCACCCTCGCTTGGCAAACCAAATAGTTTTAGTTGTTTTGATCATCCACATCACAATGTTAATTGAGTCTTTAATGGCCAGTATCAAAATAAGAGGTTGATGAGGCTTCCGTCATGAGGTCCCTTCGGCAAGCAGAAGGCCCTGTTCACAAAGCTATTTTGCATTACAATCGATCGGATCCGCAAAATCAGATCTTTTGCAACCGCAAAATTGTTTTGATGTAGGTATACAGCCAAAGTTGCGATTCAGAAACACGTTACCAAACTGCAAAATAGGAGTCCCAGTACATACTAAATTTGTAAATTGGAAGGTGTGTGTTTAAGGCGTCCCTTCCAATCTCTCATTCTTTAAGGAATAAATAAACAGTTTGCAACCGAAGTTGTGGCCGCAACCATAGATAGTTTTCCGACACTTCAAAGCAGTTGGCAACCCATTCACAAACAGAAAGGGGTTCCCAAGGGACTCTTGTGAATGCTGACAAAAGCCATTTTTAGGAGATCTCTGCCATCACAGACATGGTGGTCTTCTGACCCCAGCAGACCACATCCCTGTAAAGGAAGCAAATCATAGTTTGTCACAATTTGAGAACTATCTCATTAATATTTCTGAGAGAGGGCGAATTGCGACCCACTACAATTCTCTATTTTCCAAATAGACCTATTTGTATTTAGGTCGATTTGCAAAATACCAATGCATTTTTTTAAATTGGTCTTTCTACATAGGGCCCCAAGATTCTGGCAGGTATAAAGCCATAAGATTCTCTCCACATGCTGTCCATACTACTGAAGCAAGTCTTTATGCCATGATTTTCATAAATATTTTGTTGTCTCAGCGGAGAAGTAAAATTGGTCTATACGAAGTACACTTTAGACTTGTCTTTCAAGTTTAAGGAAGACTCAGAAATTTCCTTCCCAGACTGATTGTTGTCACTCCCCATCAGAAAAGATGTGTTAAAACACTTTAAGCAAGTACAGAATTAGGTATTATTTAAAGGTTTTATAAAATTATAGGCAAAGCCATTAGGAGCAGGTTTTTTTCCAGAGGGTTATTTTAAAATAGACTGTTTAGTTATTGTATAGAAGATTGCTTAGATAAGGTGCAAGGATGAATATCACATAGTTGTGTATCAGGCTATTGCTAAAGAAACTGCAAGTCATTTCTTTTCCTTCAAATGATGTTTTCTCAAATACATTTCTTATAGAGCCTGTTGGAAAGTGGATTATTAGTGGTGGCAAATGTGTATCTGCCACTAGCAATAAGGCTACTAACACAGTCTAAGGCTCAGTATAGGTCTGGCTTGCATAACTTCAGAGACAGGTAGGCAAAGCATTAAAAAACACCAATTCAGTAAATAATTAAGACACAACACACACAAAAAAATCCAACAACAATTTATAAAAATAGGAAATATTTGTATCTTTAAAATGACACCAAAATGAAAAATGTCTAACGTAGGGGGAAACCGAGATATGAATGTTTAAACATTTAGCACTATATAGCACATAGAACCCTATAGCACCTATTGAGACATCTAGTGTTGCTAGACCGGTACAAATTCAAAGTTTCAGGCTGACCCCGATTGAGCCCTATGTGGCTACCCCTCACAGTATGTCTAGGCCAAAGTGTTTGCCTTCAGACTTAGAATCTTTCCTGGAGCTTTTCTTCCCGGGGACCCTCAAAGCTCTCAGCCATTATGGATTTGGTGATGGTTCGCTGGCTTGCCTTGCAAAGAGCTCCCAGTCAAACCTGTGGAAGTCAGACCTCCAGAGCTTTCCAGTGGGACAAACCAGGGATCCAGGCCAGCTTGCAGTTGGAGGTGGGTGGCTTGACTCTCGTGGTTGGTCCCAGTCACCTCTCCTACATTTGGACAAAGAAACCTTTACAGAGCTTTTTCTTCAGGGGTCCCTCACTGCTCTTCACCAGGCCGACTACAGCTTGGGTTTCAGCCATCTCCTGGTCAAGCTCTGGAAGTTTGACCTCCGGAGCTTTTTAGTGAGATGAAGCTGGATGGCAGGCCAGCTCGCGATTGAGGGTTGCTGGCTTGGCTGGCTAGGTCGAGTTGGTCCACTTGTGGAGCTTTTTTCCAAAATGGCTCCAAAGTTCTCCAAACTTCTGGAACTTCTTCCTGAAATTCCTCAGAGGGTTCCAACTTGTCCGACAATTACTCCAAGGGTTTGGAAGCTCCAAGATGGTCCTTGACAGTTTGGGACTTCAGTTCAGGTAGTCCACAGGGCTGTAGTTCCAGATTGTGCACCAGGCAGAGCCTTCAACAGGGCTTGGTTTGTGCAAATCATACTGTACCCTAGTGTATGTCGGTGTTTATACTGTATTCTAAGTGTCTTTTCAGCATAGCGCTGGCCCTGGGCCTGGTTAGGCAGAGCCCATGGTCAGTCAGAGTCAATTACCACCAGTACCAGTCAGCAAAAAAGTTGGGGGGGGCCCAGGGCACAGAATGACTTTGCACCAGAGCCTACAAAAGACACTGGCCACCACTTGTTGCCTTACCCCTAATGTTCCAGGCTCAATCAAATCTATTTTCTCAAGGACTGCATTTTTCTTGGCTTGCCAGGACACCAGCCTCCCATTTTTACTCCTTTCTTCATATTGTTTGTGCCTAAACTGAGAGTTGAACCCAAGTTTTTTTTCAGTAAGCAATCTAATTTTATGATACAGCTCTTCTACTGAAGTATCTGTCTCCAGGCTTAGCAATATCTCATGCATCTTATTCTTTCATAGTTTATTTTCATACAACTTATGGGATAAGTAACTCCGTCATGAATTGGCCTTCATAATGGACCATTCATTGCATATATTGGCTACACCCTCATTCACCGAAAAGAAATTAAATACAGAATTTTACAATTTGTAATGTGCCAACTATTTTACTCAACCAGGAGATTATTAAATCTCCATGCCTAAAATCTAATGGGGGGAGGGGCTGTAGTACCAAAACTAACGATCTGTTTTATTGGTCTGTTGATTGAATAAAGTGATTAAATTAAGCAGCCATTTCAGCTTGCCATGTTTGATGGCCACTATTTCCCATAGAATAGGTTGTAAAAAGCCTTTTGTCCAGATTTAGGCTTGAAGCTAGGCGGATGGGCAACGCAGCACATTTTTTGCTAGACTTTAAAGCAATAACATTTAATCTATCTTATCAGTGTTCAGGCTTGAATCCTCAATACTATCTACGCATGGATTTTGTCTAGCATTGCAAAGATCAGAATATGGAGCCCTTATCCAGACATAAGTAGCATATTAGGGTTTTATTTTCCTGCCAGGGTCCCCAACAACATTTCCTTATATATTCAGTGGCCAACTCTTTGTTGCAAGCCCATTTGAGAGTCTCCAGTACCCTGTTACGTCTTTCTTTTAAGTATTCTCTTTATTACTTTAGCTCTCCAGATTGCAGTGAAGAGCTCAGAAGCTATTGTTTCATTTTGCAGACAACCTATATGACAAAACCTTTAGGAAATCTAGACCATGTTACCCAACTTTCAACCAATCAGGGGTTCGTAAAGCGTGCTAGTCACCCGTGATGGTCTCTTGGTGCTGGGGGGGGGGGGGGGGAATTGGCGCTCCAAATGAGTCGAAGAGCCAGGTCTTGAGGTCTTTCCTGAACGTCTGTGGCGTAGGTGAGAGTCTTGGAAGAAGTAGCAATCCAGTTGCTAATGCAGGCTGATGATGTCATACATTTTGATGTAATCCCCTTGGGCACAAACCAACCAATAATTAACTGGCTAAATATGCTGATTTTCCTTTATTTGGTAATTACCCTAAATAAATCAAAAATATTGATTTCTGGACCTGGAGTTATCATCTCACAGGAAAAGGATATTAAAGTGGGAATTAGTTACTGAATATTGCTATTTTAAGGCTAATTTTTCTAACAATGCGAATTGGTATGTTCTATCCATTTGTTCATGTCCAAGCAAATTCTAAATTGCAGTTTTTGAATGTTTGATAAACAAGATGTTGATGTTCTCCAGAAAGTGCATGTGGCCATAATCCTCAAGGTGTACTATATGGTCGTGATTCACTAAAATTGCATGCATTGAGTATGTTGATAAACTTTTAAGGCAAGTTGCAGAAGCTACATCTATCCTTGAGGCAGAGCTTTGCGTTTTGAGATCCTTCGACTGGATCTTGCCATGGGTTAGTTGATATAGTATGTTATTGGTATAATCTTTATTATGTACCCCAAGATTAATTAGGAAAATAAGTGACAGGAAAAAGGCTTTGAGCGGACTGATTTTGTCTGAAACTCCAGAGAGTAAACATTTGCTCACATTTTCTTGAGCCAGGAAAAACACAATGTTGTATTGGAGCCAGCCTCAGATCCAATTTTAGGGGGTTGTATATCACTTTTGAAATTTGATTGTCAATATTGAAAGGTAAAACAAGTTGTTGGACCTGGCTATCTCTTTGGGGTTATCCCTAAAAGTTTTTACCTTCACCCTCCTATTTTTTAAACCCATTTCTATTGACTAACCAGTGTTAAAGTGCGTGTGCTCTCTGCTTTAAACATGGTAGAATTAGCTTACACCCAATTGGCACATTCAATTTATTTGTTGGCCCTTCGTAAACCGGTACAACATGTACCCAAGATCTGTAAATTAAATGCTACTAGTGAGCCTGCAGCACTGATATTGCCACCCACTTAAGTAGCCTTTTTAACATGCCTCAGACCTGACATTGCTGCTGGGGTGGGCAGTTTTGAGTTGCCATTTCTATCTGGCAAAATTAACCCTTTTCCTTGCCTAAACCTTGCTTTTTAATACATATAAGTCACTCCTAGATTTGGCCCTAAGCAGCCCATGGGGCAGGTTGTAGTGTACTAAAAAAGTTGAACAAGTACATTTGATTGTTACATGTTCCAGTAATTAAAAAGTCTTACATTTGTTTTTGACTTCTGCAAGGCCTGGCTCTTCCTTTGTATAATACTGGGTTACCTCATTACATTTAATAAGCGATAACTTTCAACCTGGAGTAAGTTGAAAGGTCAAGTTTGGGCTCTGAAGAATTGTAATTTAAAACCCTCCTTAATGGTAAAGATCGATTTTAAGTCACAATTCAGAAAATGCTTCTTTTAGAAAGTTGGCATTTTCTTGTCCTGCCCATTTAGTGCCAGCTACCTATATCCTGGGTCACATAACTAGGTGTAGCTGGCAGTTGTTCTTCGTTTTTTTATCTCAGACAGAGTGACAAAGGGGTAATCCATGTTGGCAAAATGGGCCATCTCTGACTTGATAAGGGCTAAGCTGTCAGCTACCACACTTGCATATCATAAAAACTCCGTCTCAGCACACTCACAAGGGGGTTACCTCTAGCCATTTGGAGGCAGGACATTCAAGACACCCCTGTAGGTGAAGTACTCTAGAAGCTTCTCTCACTTCAAAGTAGTGGGCACCTGCTATAAGTAGTGGACCCTCAGACCCAGCTTGTTAGTACACATCTGGAGCTGTTGAAGACTATGAATACCTACTGCTGTGCTACTCTGTTGCATGATGAATTGCTACAACTTTGCCATGCTACTCTGCTGCCCTACTGCCTGAATGAGAATCACAACACATCACCTCGCAGCTCCCTATCGGAACCGCCACTGTACAACGTATTCCTGACACAGGGCCTCACATTGCGGCCCGTAGCTTCTCAGAACCGACACTGCGCTAAGTATCCTCAGCGCAGGACCTTGCAGTGCAGCCTCTCAGTTCCTCTGAACTGCCACTGTGTGATGCATCATTGACATGGAACCTCGCAATGCTTTGCAACCAGGATTTGAGGGACTTTGCTTAGTGGGCCTTACTTGGTTCCGCACTCTATCACAGTCAGCCTGAACTTTTGATTTTGTCCTGGTCCGGTGCAACAAGATAACCAAAATAGGCAATTTGTACTTTTCAGCACTATCTTTACCTAAATATTTAAAATTGCATATCTCCTATTCTACAGATTGTATTTATGTTGTTTTTGTGTCAAATAATTTATGAAAATGTGCTCCTTTTATCTAAACTGGTGTGGGATTTTTCCTTTGTCTTCACTCTATTACTGTTTGTGTACTTTACACATTGCCTCTAAGTTAACTCTAACTGCTTTTTTTCCAAGCTACAAGAGGATTAAGCACAGGTCAATTTGGGGTGTGCCTGTGCTTTAAACTGACAAGAATTATGGTTGCTGGCTGAGGTGCATTTCACCCCCCCAACCATTAACACAATTTCCTACAGTAAGCAATATAACCTTATCATACATTTGTAGAGGAACAAGTTCATGTCTAAGACTCATTCTCAACAACTGTTCCCTAAATGTGATATACCCTAAATCTGATATAGAAGCTCCGCCTCCTTATCACCTTTAAGCTGCAAAAATGGTGGTCTCTGTTTCATATATGTGACAGAAAAGTGCCCACCACTCGTATACAGTGGGATGTGTCTGGCTAATCCATTCTTTCACAATGCACAAGAGAGCAACTGTGATAGCAATCGAGACGATTGCAGAGATGCATTTGACAGTATCAGGTTTAAACCCCAACATGATGTTTATGATAGTCAGCTGCAAGTCGCATTAAAGATGCTGAGATAGCAGCTGAACAATCTCCAGACAATATCTGTCTAAATGTTGACAACTAGTGAACATATTTATTATATCTGCAGCCATATCTTAGGCACCTGCTCCACCGAAGAGATTTGTTATTAGGCTACTTGAGTATTCTCTTAGGTGTATAGTAACTTTAAATTGATCTAGCTTCAAAGTTACTGAGAAGACCAATGAGTTGAATGTTTGAAAAGAATTTAAGACGTCAACTGGTTGGATTTCTTGTCCAATTTTAAGGGTCCATTGATGTGCGACATTAACTAAATCGCTCTGTCTGTAATCACTCATAATTGTATAGAGTACACTAATATACAGTCTATTCCCAGCAGAGTAAGTGCATGCCATGAACGCTGAGTCCCCTACAACGATATTCCAACTAGCTTTGCAAAGCAAATAATCATGAATTTCTTAGATATTTGAAAAATGTGTTTTACAGATTGTAGTGCAGCAAAGGTGCAGACGCCTTTGTGGTTATACAGTGCCTGTTTGATTCCACTACAATGGTAAGACCTAGCAATTGAGCTGTGAAATATAGACAGTAAAGACAGATTATCTCAGATGTGTGAATGAAAATGAATATGGTACGGAGAGCAAATATCTGCCCAGATTTTGCGACTATCTGTAATAATCTTGAAGTGTTGGGATCAAACAGCTTAAAGTGTTTGGGATCTAAGTGTCAAAAAAGCAAATATTTCCAATCAACCCGACGAGCTGTTTGGTACACTAATGCATTGCAATCAGAGCTATAATCAGTGAGAAGGCACCAAATTCATGATACAAAAGCCACCCAGAATTAAAGCTTAAAGACTGAGAGTGACCATTCCCCTCTGTTATGAGGTAACTTAATGAGCCGAACTGCTCACCAACTCTCATGTATACCTATATAATACTGCTGGCTGTCTCAACTAGCTGTGTAAAAAAAGTAAGTTCACTTATTGGGATAGCACAGAAGAAGGAGACAAATGTAGGCAAAATATTTATCTCAACTATGTTGCACAATCCAATGATGCTAATTTGGAGCCAGTTCCAGGCACACATCTTAGTTAAACAATGCTGTAATAGCCAAGCATAGTTCAAGTGTATTATGAGATTATTGGAGCAAGTTATCTTAGTCTCAAGGTAGCTGGCAATCAAACAGTGTTGGCCTCCTTTTTGGTAGTTGTGCAAATTAAAATGATTTTTTTTGTTCAATTAGTTGTTATCAAGAGAGTGTCCTGAATCCTTCTACCTGAATTGCAAATTGTTTGATGGCTTGAAGTGGATCAGATGAACATACAGTGTCAGCAAAACGATTTTAATTTCTTCCCCATTTAATATAGCTGGCACTATCTCTGGGTTTTTAATTAGATGCCACTGATAAGGTTTGAGATACAAACCAAACAAAAATGAAGATAATGAACATCTCTGACAGGTGCCTCTAAATATTATAAATGGCTTATGACCTGCTAAAACCAACATAGCCATTGGGTTCCTATAGAGGCTCTCCACCCATTTCATATATTTATCGCCAATCCCATAGTGTGCATGGTTAGCAACAAATAAGCTGATTAAACACTGCCAAATGCCTTTTCAGCATCTAGTAGAATCATATTGACCTGTCTCCCTATGGGGTTTGCTGCATCGAATAGGGAAATAGTGACATTTGTGTCATTAGTAGTTTCTCTGCCTCGAATAAACCCATCTTGTTGAAAACACGCTAGATCTTTGATACATATAACAGTCCAGGTGACTTCTGAATTGCTTAGGGAGATAGGTTGATAAAAAGAGGCCCCCTTTGTGCGGCTGGCTTGTCCTTTAAAAAATACAAAAAAGTGATGATAGTATTATTCCAAAAATCATGAATCCTGTCACTTTGCTCATTGTTAGCGATGACCAGCATTCGTACCGGTGCTAATATTTCTATGAATATTTTATTAAATTCCAAGGGTACACCATCAATCTTGTCGGTCCTTCCAGAGAGAAGGACTATTATAGCTGTTTGTAGGTCTGACAAAGTGATGTCATTGTTGGAAATGGCCTTTTATGCTGGGTCACACCCACATTATTCCTTTCCTCCTCCCCTTTTTCCTGAGTTGTTTTTGTTGGCTTTAGGTCTTTGGTCACTTTACCACTGCTAACCAGTACTAACCTGCATTTGCTCTCTGCTTAAAAAATGGTAACATTGGCTTATCCACAATTAGCATATTTAATTTACTCATACGTCTCTACTAACGTGAACTACATGTACCCAGAGCCTGTAAATTAAATTCTACTAGTGGGCCTGCAGCACTAGTTGTGACAACCACTCAAGTAGCCCTTTACACATGCCTCAGGTCTGCCATTGCAGAACCTGTGTGTGCGGTTTTAAACTGCCATATCAGCCTGGCAAATAAAAAATGTGAATGAAATGCTCAATTGATATAATATGGCCTAAAGCAAGTATTTGTTTGCACTTTTAGATTCCCCTGACGAAGGGAAGTTTATTACCGAAATGCATTGGGATTTTGAAAATAAATCATGACATAAAATCCATCATATGTTCCCGAGCTTTTTTGAACATTGATGTAAAACATGGATTGAATAAAATGAATTAAATGCAAAAAGAAAAGGATTAAAGTACTGAAAAAAAGGAAAAAAGTTGAAGAAATTATACAAACTTAATTAATTGGATTCAGGCTATGATGTGGCTGTGCAGCTTGATTGAGCCAATGTTGGCTCCTTTAGAGGTTCAAATTAAACCTCCTGCCAGGTCTAACCTTAATTTTTAATATCTATAAGTCACCCCTATGGTAGGTCGTGGACAGTCCAGAGGACAGGGTACAATGTGTTTAAAAAGTAGGACATGTACTTTTAATTTCTACATGTCTTACAAGTGAAAAACTCTTAAATACGTTTTCACTACAGAAAGGCCTATCTCTCCCATAGAATAACATTGGGCTAACCTTATTACATTTTATACGTATAATTTCCTATTGGGAAGAAATTGGACCCCAACATTTGGTGTCTCTGGAATGACATTTTAACATCACAACTTATGATGAAGTTTTATTTTACATTGCAAAACAAAAGATGCCACTTTTAGAATGTCAGCATTTTCTTAAGTTAACCATTTGGTGCCTGCTGCTGGTCTCTGAATACACGTCTGGGTGGGTGAAAGCTGGGCTTTTGCATTCCCTCTAGACAGCCACACACAAAAGGTACTTAGGTGTGGGCCATCAACATCCTAATGGGCCATCTGGGCAGGATGGGAGGGAGGAGCTGGATACAGCTTCCCACTCACACCTGAATAGGCTGTGTCCTGTTTCCACATAAAAGGGCTGCATAACCCTCTGTAGTGAATTTGGAGCCAGGGCTGCAGGGACAGGGACTTTGTGCACTTCAAAGACATCTATTTGAAGTCACTCCCACTTCAAAGGGCCACTGGGTGTAAGTACTGGACCTCAGGCACCACAAATTCTCTACACTTCTGGACCTTTGGATACTCTGCCAGGAAGAAGGACTGCTATCCTGCTGAAGGACTGTTGTTCTGGAAGAACTGCTGCTTTGTGGTGCGGACTTGCTGTCTGCTGCCCTCTTGCCTGGAGAGGAAGAACTGATTTTTTTCGCTACTGAAAGCAATCTTTTGAGCTCCTTGCAAATACGAACGGTCCCATTCATATCTGGAACTGTGCCGCTCACAGCAAGTATTGCCCCTCATGACTGCGAGGCTCCAGTCCATCCGTTCGCAATGCCCGGTGTGTCTTCACACCCAACAGACCACCACCAGCAACGCTCTCCTTGCTCCTAGCAAACTTCTTCTCATGAACGGGACTTTTGGCACAATTCTTGAGATGGTAGAAATTCAGCCTGACTTCTTACGGCTGTATCCAACCGGCGATCCATTGCAGTGGGCACCGTGTCAAATCCAAGACTTTAATTCAATTTTGGATTTGAACCAGTCTAACTTGACCAGATATCCCTGGTCAGAGCTTCATGCTTTTAAACACTACCTTTCGGTTTATTCTTTAAAAATTCATAATCCTGGGTCTTCTTATTAGTTTTTGTTATTTTGGTTTGTTCATTAAATTAGGCTCTATTTCCCAACATGGTGTAGTATCTTTTTGTGGTGTGTTTTCACTGTTTTACTGTTTGAAGAGTTGCACAAATTCTTTACAAATTAAGCCTGATTGCTCTGTGCCAAGCAACCAGGGGTTAAGGACAGGTTAATTTAGGGTGTGTTTTTGACTTACCCTGACTAGGATTGTGGTTTCTGCATGGACAGGGTGCATACCTCTGCCAACTACAAGCCCAAGTTCTAACAGTCATCCTCAAGTGCCTTAAACTACATCTGCTCCAAGTATAAGATACTAACAGATTGTAGGTACCTATCTATTTCAATTAACAGCAACACTTGCTTGCTACTATAGAATCTCAATTGTAATCCACAAATTGCTCAAATATAGCTTGTGTCTTGCAGTGCCTATTCCCTTCACTATCCTTAATGCATCTAATCATATTTTGTGTTTAATTTCAGCAATTATATAAGCCAAAATGTAAGCAATTGTTTTCCCACAGGGCCGGTGTTAGAACTGGCACCTTTACTGTGATTGCCAGTGTCATTTTGCTTCTGCTTCCTGTTTTCTTTCTCTATGATGGACTTTGTGTATGCTTGTTTTATGACTCTGGTCTCTCTACCAATGCAGTCCAGTGCTTAAGTGAAAGTGCTCCCTATATAAAAGGTCATGGTTATTGGTTTGTCCATGATTGGCATGTTTAATTTAGTTGCAAGTCCCTAGTCAAGAGCACCATGCATGCCCAGGGCCAGTAAATTAAATGGTACTGGTAAGCCTGCAGCACACACGAGTAGCCCTGTAAACATGTCTCAGCCCTGCCACAGCAGGTCCTGTATGTGCAGTTTTAAACTGCCAGTTAGACCTGTCAAGTGCACCCATTTTCCCCGCCCAAACTTTCCCTATTATTACATATGTCATCCCTAAGGTAGGCCCAAGGCTGCCCTCTGGGCAGTGTGCAGTTTATGTAAAAGGTATAACTTTTACTGTTGAGTTTTACGTGTCCTAATAGTGAAATACTGCTAAATTCGTATTTCACTTTTGTAAGATCCATCCCTGCCTTAAAGTAATATGAGGCTTGCCTTAAAATATCTTTTAAGTGTAATTTCCCATTGGAAGCAGATGGAGATATGGAGTTTGGCGTCTCTGAACTCACAATTTAAAAATACATCTTTTGTGTGGAGTTTGTTTTTAAATTGCATGTTTGAAATGCTACTTTTAGATAGTGAGCTTTTTCTTGCTCAACCATCCTGTTCCTCTGCCTTTCTGTGAAATAACCGTCTTGGTTGGTTGACAGTTGGGCTTGTGTGTATTCACTCCAGACAGTCACACAAAAAGAGCTGAGGTGTGCCTTGCATATCCTCATGGCCCATCACCAGGCTGGTGGGCCTTCCTGAGCTATAGTGGTGGGAGGAGTTGTCACTGACACCTGAATTGGGCTGTGTCTGCCCTAACACAAAGCTGCCTCCACCCCCCTGTAGTGTGTTTGGAGACAGGGCAGGGAAAGGCAAGGTCTTGTGTACTACAAAGACTTTCCTTTGAAGTTTGTCTACTATAAAGGCAGAAACTGGAATAAATACTCAAGCTGTGACACCATAGCTTCAGAACACTTTTGGATTAAGGACATTCTGTCAGAACGAAGAGCTGTGTTGCTGTCAGGAGGGACAACCACTTTGCTGGTTGCTCTGCAGTGTTGGACTGCTGCTGCAACTTCTGTCTTGGGCAGTGAAAGGACTGGACTTTGCTTTCTGTATCCTGCCTTCCAAGGTTCTCCAAGGGTTTGAGTTGAGCTGACCTCCTGTTGCAGAAGTCTCAGGGACATCAAAGACTTCCTCCACATCTTGTGACCAGCACTTGGAATCTTCTGCTGTCCTTCACCTTCAAGTTGTGCACCAGTCCTGGGCCCTTGGAACTCTATGGCTGTGCTGTGCTCCCAAGAAAAGCCATCTTGATGGCATACTCGGCGCCGCTGTTTGCACCAAAGCCATGGTCACTGCTCGTGAAGAGCACAATGCAAGTACTGTGACGACATCGCAATCCCTGGTTTCGTGATGACGCCACCATCATCTACAACTTATTCAAACCATGCTGCTGCCTGCACCGTGGCTGAGGGCACAGCTCGTGAAGAACACGACGAATCGCCATGTTTCACATTGCAGCCCCGGGTCTGCCGACAATCGCACTCAGCACCTACACCACTCCACTGCTGCACCAAAGCCGTGGTCACTGCTCATGAAGAGCACAATGCATTGACTGTGACAACATCGCAGCTCCGCCTAACACTAGTGCTCCTGACTTCAACGTCGCGGAGTTCGATACCCAATGCTCTGACTCCAAGGCCTCAATGACTTCTGCGCAGCTTTCGGAACTGATGCCCGCCAAAGCCAACAATGCCTCATCTTTGACTTTAATCGCATGGTCCCCAAGCCTCTTCTCTTTTAAAGGTACTGTTTTACCGATCTCTCTGATGTTGCATCACTGCACTGTTGGATGTTTGTTGTTCAAGTCTCTGCGATAGCCCCGGTTGGCACTATCAACTTCATGGAACTGTATTTTTATGTCTATTCTTGCAAAATTCATATCTTTACTTGTATATGTTGTATTTTTATCATTTTGGTCTTGTTTTACTTAGATAAATACTTGCAATTTTACTAAACTGGTTACATGTCCTTTTGTAGTGTTTTCATTGTGTTACAGTGTGCGTGGATGCGTGTGTGTGTGTGTGCAAATACTTTACACATTACTTCTGAGACAAGCCCGACTGCTCATGCCAAGCTACCAAGGAAGTGAGCAGGGGTTATCTTAGCTGTGCAACGTACTTACCCTGACTAGAGTGAGTGTACTTACTTGGATAGAGTGCTTACCGACTCCCAACTAGAGACCCTATTTCAAACAGCTGTCATTAGGTTGGTGCTATTAGTGTGGCCGCAATGGGCACTGACCTATTTTGGTGGGCACTGACTTCAGGGGGGCGCTGAGATTAGCAAGAACTTATAATTGTAAAGCACCTCATGGCGAGTTCCTTGTCTGTCCAGCTTTCGGGCAGCAATAAAAATGTCAAGGTAACTCTTGTGATTAATGTTTCTGCTAGAGAGAGAGATCCGAGTTTTGTCTAGTGGCAGTTTGATTTGCCATAAAGTAGCACAGAGGATTATTATGCCTGCTTCAAAGGTCAGTTCTGTATTTTCTGCAGCTAACTGAGTGGATTAGTAAAGCCATCCTATACCAGCACTTTAAAACAAACTAAATGTAACTGAGAGAGGAGCTATGGAGCTATGACGAGCACTTTTGCTGGGTGCCAGTGAGGGAATCTGAGGAGAAGTCATTGGGAGGGTGCCAAGAAAGATTATCACACCAGGCGCAACCAGCATTAAAGCCAACAGTGTTTCTCCATATTGAAATTGGTCCACCCTGCCTGCCATGTATAGCGCTGCACATTTTCCTGTATATCTGATCAATGCTACTGCAGCACTTGGTTAGTTCCAGGAGTATCTTTTGCTCATGAGGATCTTTATTTAGTATTGCCTGAGCATGATTCCATTCAAACCTTTGTAATTCAACGTAGAGTTACTTTGCTCTACAGTGCTGGAGCTTTTTTTGCTCTAGAATAAATTGCATGATCCATTACCCTATATAAACTTTCTGAGTCTCGCAAACTCAGGGCCTAATTTGAACCCTGTTGGTTACTCCGGAACAATGCTTACAGATTTCTCGTCCACAGAACTATGACTCCCATTATATCTTTTGGGATTTCGGCGGAAGGGATATCCGTCACCATTGTGATAGAGTAAACCGTCCGCCGTCCACCAAGATCTAAATCAGGCACTATATTAGGTGTAGAGGGGCCCACATTCACCAATATGAACTCTGTTAGCTAGCTTCTCATTCTTTCTTTATAAACTGTATTTGAAAATAACGCTCTAGGGAGTGTCCATCTGCACATTTTCCTAAATTTATTGAGAGCTTGGAGTGTCATAATTATAGGATTATGATCTGATGTGATCTTAGGGCATAACTATATTTTGAGCTAATTAATCAATCTGTGTGAAACAAAAACTCCAAAAGGAGTGTCTATGTGGCGTAAAGTAGCACTTGTACTCAGGAACGGACTGCTTAAATGCCCTCCTTGCATTCACTAAGCCATGCACCCTAGCTAGGGCCTGGCTAGACTGCCTAGATTTGATCATACGGGGATTGCAGATCGATTAGTCGTATCTAGTTAATTTCTCATAATAGTGTTAAAGTCACTTAGAATCATTAGATGCTTGGCCCATCATGCCAGCTCAAAATATGGGGTATCGGAGGTGCACTGCGAAATAGGATGGCCCCCAAGATCAGCTCTGCGACATTGAGGATTGTTTTGCTGTGGAAGGGTTTTCTCCTGTCATCGGTGCAGAGATATTATCATGGATTACCTCATCGGAAGTGGCGTAGATCACTGAGGCAAGGTTGTTTGACCTCAAAATGATCTATTTGGACATTTCTTTCTTCTTTCTCTTCTAACTTGGTGTTCCTCACACTGTGGCTGCCATTTTGTACGTTTGTCACTCGCACCTTGCACAGTGGACAGCGCTGCGGAAAGTCCTCTATGGTCAGCGTTTTTTGCCCATTTGAGCTTGTCACTATTTCTCCTCAAATGTTATTAAGGCTATTTATCCTTGCATATGTAGTTGGGTCCTCAGCTGATCAGTCAGCGTAACTTCCAGCAACATAGTAGTTTGTAGACTTGGATTTCCGCACCTTGAGAAAGGCTATTCTCTTCTTAGTCGGCCCTGTGGTTAAACATGGATTCCTTGCACCCTAACAAATCCCAAGGGGCTGCTGGTTTCCAATACTACTGGTCGCAAAGGCTTGGCTGGCCACACCAACAAACGTGTCAAAAAAGACCCGTCCTCTCCAACGAAATCACCTATTCCTCTGACTCTAGAAGACTTTATGGATGAATTGCGCAACTTCAACATTTTCTGAAAGAAACTACTGCAACACGTTAAGAATTGAGGAGAAATGTTCTGGTTTGCATTCAAGGCTTTCGGAAGTGGAACAAAAGATTAGTGATGCACAAGATGTTGTTGCCAAAGTGGACATTCTTTCTCGAGAGGTTGCACAATTGAAGAAAACCACAGAAGATTTAGAAAAACGAAATAGGCACAACAACTTACGTGTTTATGCAATTCCGGAATGTACCGAAGGTTCAGATATAATCTCCTTTTTGAAGATTCACGTCCCTCAGATAGTTGGTTTGCCAAAATCCGCCGACCTTAATATTCAAAGGGTACATAGGATTGGTCCCTACAATGTATCATCCTCAAACCATCCGCAGGGAATCATTGCATATTTCCTATTATGCTCTGATCTAATGGCGATTCTCAATGCAGCTAAGCAACATAAACAGATGCTTTGGTATGGTCATAACATTTTCTTCAGTCAAGATGTCTCTAAGCCTACTGCCAATCGCCGAAAGGAGTTTCTGGACCTCAGACCAATGTTGCGATCCATGAATGCTGGCTACAGTCTTATTCATACCTGTTTTTTCAAAGTAACCTACAAAGACGGAACTTTCACTTTGAGGATCCTGCAGAGTTTAGGAAATGTATCCACATTTATAAGGGAGAAGCTATGGAATTTACCAAAATTGAATTTTTATTTTTACATCTCTCTTTGTTCCAAAGGTCTCCCCTTCATTTCTTGTTCGACACTGATGTCCTTATTTGTGCTGTCCATCTGTTTTAGTTGTGTATGCTTTGATCTATTGCGTTGTCTCCCTCAGTGTTTGGTAAGTTCCCTTCCATTGTGTTACATATGTTTACTTTTCATGATTACAGTTTTTTGATTCTTTGTTGTCATTCATTTTGTTCTTCCTCGGTGTCCCTCTCTTTGGGGTGGCTTCTGTCCTTCTCGCCACCCCATATCAGTGTTTTTTACTAAATTGAAACTCATTTCTTCTAGAGGGTTGTTGGATGTGTGGAGAATTTCTCACTCTGATGTCTTGGAATTCTCTTTCTTCTCACCTGCTCACAAATCTCATTCCCAAATAGATTATATATTTCTCACCCAATCATCTCGTCAATTTATGACAAATGTGGAAATTAGCTCCACTCGCATTTCTGACCACACCCCTGTCATATTAGACAAGGACTATCCCACATCCACACCCATTTCAAAGCTACCGCCAGAGGATTCATAATAGACTTTGTCTCCAGAAAAAAAAGATACAGATAAGGATACAACATTACTTCTAAAACAAATTAAGTTCCTATATTGTACCTCAAACTGTTATGACACATTGTCCAATCTCATTAAGGCTAAAATGCAATATAATTCTGGGATAATGCCTGCAACAATCTTCTTAAATTCAAACGTAAAATGTATGCCGGCTAGAATAAAGCTGGTAAATCCCTAGCGAATTATCTTAAAATTAAAATTAAAAATAAAAAAATAAAAAATCTGATATTGTTGCAATCACAGATAGCGCAGGAATCAGACACATCACTATACTAAGATTCTTGAATGCTTCACTGATTATTATACTTTTCTCTACACCGCTGAGTCGATCCCTTCCTCTGATCAAATTAATTCATTCTTTCAAACCATTCCCAAACCCTCTGATAACAGTGTTGATCGATCATCCCTCGATAGTCCAATTTTAGAACAAGAAATCACGAATGCTATTAACACAACACCTGGCCCACATGTTTTTTCTATACATTTCTTCCTTCATTTCAAAAATTTTTTGGTTCCTCAGTTGTTGCTCCTTATAAATCACTTCCTAACCTCTCGTGAAACGTGGGGTTCCTTGACTCAAGCGATGCTTTGTTTGATCCCTAGAAAAGACAAAGACCCCTCCTACTGCAAAAATTACAGACCCATTTCCTTAATTAATACAGATTGTAAGATCTTTGCCAAACTATTAGCTCTTCGTATTAATCAGGTTATCCCGGACCGAATTAATATATATCAATCAGGGTTTGTTAAGGGACGTTCCATTACTGATAACTCAAGGACTTTCCTTACTATTATAAATTTTTCCTCCAAAGTGGATTCACCAGTTGCTGCAATTACGTTAGATGCTGAAAAAGCCTTTGACAGAGTAAATTGGGAATTCCTTTTTGGAGCATTAAAGTGGCATGGCTTTAGCCCTCCCATTTTGAGATACATTAGGTTGTTATACTCTGCACCCTCCACCTCCTTTTGGGTGAACGGCTGTCAATCCAAATACTTTTCACTCCACAGAGGAAGTAGACAAGGATGCCCTTTATCCTCACTTTTATTTATTCTTGCCCTAGAAACCTTTTTGGAAAAAATTCCCCGTTCCCCACGGTATACGGGGTTCCAATTTAAACATACAGATATTCGGTTTACTGCATTTGCGGACAACATTTTGCTATATCTTCCCCACCCCAATACCTCTTTGCCAGCTTTTTTCTCTTTACTAAATGAGTATTCTCTAGTCTCTGGTTATAAACTTAATATTGATAAATTATGCCATTAAATAAACATTGTTTTTCTCATATGTTTCAAGATTTGGGGTCGAAATGGAACTCCAAAAGTCTTAAATGCTAGGTATCCTCTACACTAACAATATCAAAGAAACCATTAAAATTAGCCTTACAGATATACTTTAAAAAACTTTCGGCACTCATTGACAGTTGGTCCCCACTATTTCTTTCTTGGTGGGTAGACTAGCTACAACTAAAATGATGCTCCTTTCTATCAATAATGTTTATCTTTCCATGCTCCAAAGCACTCTCCCACTTTCTTTTTTCAAGATTATTAACTGCTCCTTGAGCAAGTTCCTATGGAATAATCGAAAGAATAGAATTTCACTTATTCGACTTCAGCAACCTGAAGAATTAGGAGGGGTTAACTTTCCTAATCTTAGACGTTATTATTCTGCATTTACCCTAAAACAAGTTTGGACCTTTCTATCAGACACCCACTCTCACCCTAGACTTCTCTACTTAGTTCAAGGCATCCGTTATTGATAAGATTTTGTCTCACCCTGCTGACCTTAGAACCAAATCGAGAGTAGAACTTCTATGGGAAAAAGATTTGGCCCAAGAATTTCCATTTCACACCTGGGGCTCCATATGGACAAACATTCATACCTCCTCAAAATCAGCAAGTACAATGCAGACTTTATATTATTTTTATAATAGGCTTGTTCTTACCCCCACAAATCTTCACAAGTTCAAGGCAATGAATGTTACGAAATGTTGGTCTTGTCCCCAAGAAAATAGTGGTTTACTTCACATGTTCTTTATCTGCCCTTTGGTTAAGAGCTTTTGGCTACTTATTCGGAAAAAGTTCAATGAAATTTTATCTACCAATGTTCCTTTTGATATTGTTCACGTTTTTTCTGGGTGGCTCCTCTTCTAAATGGGGAACTCAGGGAGGCATGGGTACATTTATTGACTTGTTTACAGCTATTACCTTTCATATCATTACCATCAATTGGAAGGATACTGCTAAAATCTCATACCAGGCTTGGTGGAACCTATTATGCCATCATCATAGACTAGATAGCGCACATGCCACTTCTATACCCTTATTGATTAAAAAAGATTTACTTTGGTCTCCACTTATGACATTTATTTCTCGGATTGCTGTTTGACCTCCTTCGAACGTTCATCATCATGTACCCTTTTTTGATAGTTTTTCAGATAGTTCTCATCGCTATTTTTGTATTACTGTTTAGTGGCTTTTTATTACTACCCCTTTTTCCTCACTCCCCCCCTCCCTTTACACTTATTTTGAAATAATAAACTGTATTTGCCTATGTGTAGGTTTAGAAGTTTCAAACTGGTTTTGATCATTGATTTTTCAATATTGCTCACACCCTAACGCGTTCAACTTATTTTTTTCTTCTGCTTATTATGTTACATTTTGTGTACTGTTTAAACTTTGATTGTATAATTTATACTGATGTTTTATGTTGTATATTAAAGCATTCTAAACATAAAAAAATGTAGGGTATCAAACGTCCTTGTGTCAGCAGTAAAGATAGTATACATTTTATAATTAACTTAGACCTACGTAATTGCCTGCCTACCGAACTGGTCGGATGCAGTCTTTAGAGTTGTAATTCAAAAAGTTGAAAACGTAATATAGCAACCTACCCTTGTTGACACCTGGTGAAAATTAAAAACAATTACATTATAGCCCAACTGCCTGAATAGTGATTGATCTTTATAAGTTAGAGTAGCCTGAATAAGTTACAGTATCAGGGATTTACACATTATTCTTCTTTAACCAGGCATTGTTTCAGAGGTCAATTTAGACCGATCACATTTCAGCACATTGTTTTAAACTGATGCATTGTCAAATCCTATATATTCCTGCACCAAAGCAGGCGCTTCAATTCCGTTCAAATCTTTCCCATATAGATATATATATATATTCACAGAAAAAACCATAGGTTTCAGGCCTTATATAGTTAGGAATTAGCCTTTAAAAAAACCTTTGAAATTCACTGAAAAAACCATAGGTTTCAGGAGTTATATAGTTAGGAATTAGCTTTTTAAAAACCTTTGAAATTCACTCAAAAAACTATACGTTTTAGTGGTGTTATAGTTAGCTGGACATTTTACTCATACAAAACCATTGAAATTGCTCCTATATAGTGAGTTGTACTAACTATATTTCGCGCACCCGCAATCCACTGCTGATGATGTCACATATTAGATCATTCATGACATGGTCAGTGACATCACTGATGACATCTCAAATGACATCACTGATGACATCACTGATGACATCACTGATGACATCATCCAGTGAATGTGGTTTGCTTCGTTATTTAAATATGCATTATATATATAGCAATTTGCATTGAAGAATAAGTGGATATATATAAATAAATATTTGGATGGAGGATTTAGTAGCAGTGTACTTGACTGTTTACTTGACCAATTTATAATGTCTCACTAAATATAGTGGATAGTGACTAAACTGTGTGAATATCTGTATCACTTTGTCAGTTGTTGTGTAAACTGATTCTACAGTTGGTTACTAGCTATGTGAAAGTCTATATTAGTTATTGATTAGTTAACTGAGTATTTGTATGGGAGTGTGAAAGTGTGTGTGGTTCGGTGGGGGGTGTGTGACTGTCCAAAGATGTGTGAATAGTAGTAGTAGTAGTAGTACAAGCTTTATTCGAGATAACTTCTCATAAAAGCACAACACATAATCAAATACATTACAGATAAAAACAATTAATTCATTCATCATTATATATACATGTTCTAAAAAACAGTTGTGCAAGCTCATACAATACTAGACAATAAGAATTGCACATAAAAATAAGTCCAAATTGCAGTAGGACTACATTAAAAATTACATAAAATTAAGTAAGCCTACCTATCAACCTCCGCCTAATTGACCAAGCCCACCCCAGATATTTGGCCACTCCAAGGACAATCGACTCTTGAGTGGATGTGCATAGGATTCTCATAGCCACCACACTGTGTCCCAAGATTTTTACAAACTGGAGTTAGCCATACCCTCCTTGGTAACAAATAAGCATCACAGCCAAATAGAAAATGGCCTAGACTTTCTGTAGGAGCTTTACACGCTGGGCAATATATAGAGGTCGAACTCTGCCAGCCTGCAGTTAGTATTTTTAGCGGAAGGGATCCAGACCTTAACTGGAAGACTAACTTCCTGTCCAATGGGGCAGTAATACTGTCCCAATAGTTTTCTAAAATGGGACAGATTTTGACTTCCAAAAAGCGACCAGCCATAGAATCAGATCTCGTGCCACTCAGAAGGCTGCTATCTACCCAGTCCCAATAGTGAGACTTGAGGGCTTCTTTACTTGGAAAAACTTCCCCCTGGGGATTGGTCCAGAGGTTAGAAAGGCCCAGTTTGATTAATATGGCTCGTAAATTCTTTAGCCAGTCGATCTTATGAAAGTTATCTTCCTTAATTATTGCCAGGAATCCATCTGCATAATGTTTAATCTCTGGAGTTGTCCAGAGACGTCTCCAGTAAAGAATGGGGCGCAATCGCGCTCTATCACTAATTAATCGTCTACCTAGATCAAGAAACAGTGGAATTAGGGGAGTGCTCTGGGGGACGCCTGTAATTCCTCTAAGGAACTTATTCTCTGATGTCTGTAGGGACGATAACTTTTCCCAGGCCCACAACTCTGCACCATATAGAGCCGCACCTAGGACCTTTGCATCATACACTATGAGAACAGGCTTGATGGGTTTGGTTTTAGATTTTCTATGTTCCCCCCGCAAAGCCCCCGAAATTTGCTGATGTTTTAATACTGTTTTGTCCAGGTGATGTGACCAACCCAGGCCATCTGCTATTTGGACCCCTAAGTATGTAAACTCCCTAACCACCTCTAGCTTAGTATTATTCAAGGATACCCTAGCGTGGGCTTTGTGGCGCGGGGAAAAGATCATTAACTTTGTCTTACCCACATTTACTTCAAGACCGTGCTCTTTACAAAAATCATCAAATATGTTTAGGGCACGCTGTAAGCCTGCAGGAGTCTTTGACATAATTAGGGTATCGTCAGCGAACATCAGGATCGGGACCCTGACGCCCGCTAGCGAAGGAGCATCTACACCAACATCTAACAACCTCCCCACGATCCCATTAATAAATAGTGAAAAAAGTAGGGGTGCCATTGCACAGCCTTGGCGGACCCCCCTTTCTACCGGGAAATCTGGTGTTGACTCACCATTCCCACCCTACTGGACTCTAGCAAAATTACATTCATGCAATCGCATGATTAGGGTAAGGAGTTCAGCTGGAATGCCTAGTTTGTGTAAAACCTTTCATAGCTTGCACCTTGGGACCAAGTCAAAGGCTGCCCGCAAGTCGACAAATGCAACATACAGGCAGCTTTTGCCAAGCAATACCGTCCTCCACCGCAAAATGGTGAAGCGAAAAACTTGGTCGATTGTACTGGTGGCCCGCCTAAATCCCGCTTGGTAGGGGGAAAGAGCATTGTTATTGTCCACCCAGTCCATAAGCTGATTTACAACCATTTTCCCCACAACTTTTTGTATGGTAGCAATCAAGCTTATTGGCCTATAATTAGCCGGGAGAGACCGGTCTCCTTTTTTGTAGATGGGTATGATAACGGCACCTTGCCACAGCTCAGGGACCACCCCTCCCTTGGCAATGGCGTTGCCCAATAAAAAACCATACCTCGCCCATCTCTTCATGTCTTGTTTAAAGACATCCGAGAGTATCCCGTCTAACCCTGGTGCCCTCCCACCTTGGACTGAGCAAATTGCTATTTCAACTTCCTTAAGGGAGAACAGGTTATCAATAGCAAAGGCTGGCGATATCACCTCCCCTAGCCCGACCTTCTTTACTTCTGCATATTGTGGTCTAAAGTACTCAACCCAGGCTTCTTCAGCTACATTATTATCAGGCCTATCAGGGGTACCGCCTCTACCCCACTTTATAATCTTCCAAAAAAGCCTGGAATCCTTACTACTGGAAGCCTCCTTCAACTCTGCCCAGTGCTCTTCATCCCATTTTCTCTTTGCTTGGGAAATGCTTGTTTTATACAGTTTCCTGGCTGCACTAATTGCAGCCCTATCTCTTTCTCTGATAGCACGGCCCAATGCCAATCTTGCTGACCTACACTGACAATTAAACCACCTGGCCACTTTAGGAGGTTTTTTCCCTTTGGTGCTTTGTGGTTGCATAAAGTGCGGTTATAGGAGACAGAAAAAGTTGTTGTGAATATCTGTAATATCCCTGGAACCAGGGATTGTAGGTTTTGCCACTTCCATAGAAGTAAGAGCCTTATCCACCTCAACATTAATAAAGGTCATTGTTTCTTCATTTGCTAATACCCTTGGCCATTTCAACCTTCGCATATCGTTGGCCATTACTGGGATTTGGTCATTTCTTATGAACATGTTTTGGGGCCCAACATTCCACCATTTGTGGGTCACACAAAGGGGATTGTGATCGCTTTCCAATCTACCCTTGATAACCATATCATGAACCCCCCGCCAGAGTGAAAGACTACATATTACATAATCTATTCTACTCCGACTATGACCATTATCAAATGTACAAGCACCCTCTATGTCCCCTGATGTCCTCCCATTTAGGGCTCTTAGCCCATGCTCCATACACATGGCGTTTAGTAGCAGTATGTCCTTCGTCCACCGCTTGACAGGACTTAAACACAGTTGATTCAGTAGATATATGAAGTTAAAACTACATGTTCTAACAGTTGTTTGGGTGAGTGAATCTCTTTATGGGTGTGGTGATGAGCAAATATATTTCTCAATGGTACATGTCCAACAAACTAGAAAAATAAAAGGCAGTGTATGTGTCAGTTGTTGTATATAAATAAGTATACATAAGACACAATGATTGTGTGAATGACTGTATGGATAACTGTATACTTGTAATAATGATTTTATTATTCCCTAAGTATGACTTACTATCTAAATGAATAGAAGAAGTGGTGTTTGTATAAGTGTTTTGCTAAGTAAATGTGTAAGTATGATCCATTGTTTGCATAAGTGAGTAGGATGACTTCATATGTGAATAGGATGCGTGCTGTTGTTTAATGTCGATATAGATGTATAAGTATTTTTGATAGTGTTCTATTGTTCATTGACAGCATGTATGAGTGAATCCATAGGTAAGTGATTAGATGTGTGTATACATCTATGAATCACTGAGTGGATTTTTAGATACTTGTATTGCTGTGACAATGGATTTAAATATGACACTCTGTATTTTACAAAGAGTGATGAAAAATTGTAATAGTGTATGAAAAGGTGTATGTGATTGTCACGTGGATGATGTCATCAGTGATGTCATCAGTGATGTCACTGACCATGTCATGAATGATCTAATATGTGACATCATCAGCAGTGGATTGCGGGTGCGCGAAATATAGTTAGTACAACTAACTATATAGGAGCAATTTCAATGGTTTTGTATGAGTAAAATGTCCATCTAACTATAACACCACTAAAACTTATAGTTTTTTGAGTGAATTTCAAAGGTTTTTTAAAAGCTAATTCCTAACTATATAACTCCTGAAACCTATGGTTTTTTCAGTGAATTTCAAAGGTTTTTTTAAATGCTAATTCCTAACTATATAAGGCCTCAAAACTATGGTTTTTTCAGTGAATTTCAAATGTTTTTTAAATGCTAATTCCTAACTATATAAGGCCTGAAACCTATGTTTTTTTCAGTGAATTCGCAAGGTTTTTTAAATGCTAATTCCTAACTATATAAGGCCTGAAACCTATGGTTTTTTCAGTGAATTGCAAAGGTTTTTTAAATGCTAATTCCTAACTATATAAGGCCTGAAACCTATGGTTTTTTCAGTGAATTTCAAAGGTTTTTTAAATGCTAATTCTATTAGCGGATAACGTTTAAATATATTAATATCCTAGTGGGACCACCTGAGCAGCCCTAAGGGGTCAGGGTGTTTCTACCCTGCCCCCTTTTTGTGTTCTACATGTTTGTTTTTCTGCTTTCTTGTGCCTAATTCCTCACTATATAAGGCCTGAAACCTATGTTTTTTTCAGTGAATTTAAGTGTGCCATACTTTTGTCATAAGTAAGACTGTTAGCACTCTAGTTGTTCTTTAGAACACTCTGGGACATTCTGTCATTGGGCTATAGTTGGGCTACATCTGGCTGATATTTGGGCTACATTTGTTTTTTTTTGTCTCTGGTGGCCATCTTTGGGCTACATTGGGCTACATTGGGCTACATTTGGGCTCTAACATATATATAGCCCAATGTAGCCCAATATATATTTTTTCAAAGTTAATTTTCGTAATAACCACTGGAGCATATATCTTGAGACATAGCAAAGGCACATCGGGCTACCAGTCCCTACAATTTTGCCAAGTTTGGTGGAAAACCATTCAGCCGTTCGGACTAAAAGTGAGTCCAACCGCCCTATGGAAATTAACATGGGGAAAACACGTTTTGGGACCCCCCTTTTATCTCGGCCCCCACTTGACGGATCCCCCCCAAACTTTCAGGGAAGGACCGGAGCGTCGCGAGGCAAAGTTAATGAAAATGTCAGGAAGATTCCTCAACCGGCGCCAACGTTATTCCCAATAGAATGTTGCGATTTCCCTATGGAAAACAATCCTAACTATATATACCTACTGGCTATCGCCAGTAGGTAATATATATATATATATATATATATAAAAGTCTATTCTTACCCCCAAACAGAGCTCCCTTGTTGATTAAACATACAAATGAAGCAAAACCTAATAACTACAACAATTGATTTTTTCCATTTTTACCTGACAATCCCATAGTAAAAGAAAAAAATGCAGCAGAGGCCTTCCCATGCCACAAGACTTCACCCACCCCAATCTCTTGCGAAAAAATAATGCCAACCCATTGGCTATCAGTGCAACACAACAGCTCTGTGCAGCCTGTACCACAACCAGTTCGCCAAGTGATATGTAATCATTGATATACTATAGATATACCATAGATATATACAAATGTAAGAGCACAAGTGAGAAGAAAATATTCAACACATGACATAACATCACTTTACATCATGAGCAACACTGCTCAAATCCATTCTAGAAGACTTCTCACTCGATCTACCCTGCTTTTGCCACCACTGAAGGATATCTGCAGCATTGCTATTGGTCAAACTAACCAGCCGCTTTCAAGGATCGATCATTAGGCACAGCCCCCACCTACAATCCATGGTGAGCTTGCAGAAATCAGACCACACAAAAAAGAAACCAAGTTCACAGTGGCTTCTCATGCTTTTAGATAGATAGCCCGGTACAGGAGAAAACTCCCTATGTATTGGGCAGGCCTGTTACCAGTAGCAGTAGGCTCAGTTCTTGAGGAGGTTGAAGCTGATGTGCATGCTGAATCTGATAATCTAGGCCCCAGTCCGATAGCTCAGGAAAGGCTTATTGAAACACACAGACAATAGGCTGACATGGGTTATCCCCTTCTTCACCTTCAGGGATCACCAGCACTCTAAGATTAGTTATGGCAATTTTCCTAGTCATCCAGGATGGATTGAACAAGCAAAATCTGACCCCATGTCCTTTATTCGGTGCAGAGCAGGAATATCGTCAGGGAAATATCGTCTGACATAAATATCGACACAAAAATATCGAATTGAAGAAATATCGATAACAAAAATATAGTTTGACCAGAATATCGACAGACAGGTAAGTAATATCGATAACAATAACATAGTTGTAATAAATATCGTTTACAAAAATATAGTTTACAAAAATATCGATTTTTTAATAATGTCATGTATTTTAGTGTTTTTAATGAGAATTGTTTGTCATTTTAATATATGTTGTTGAATTTTAATAGTTATTAATGTATATTATGTTGAATTTTGTGTTATTAGTTCCGTAGCGGGTTGTGGGTTTATAGGGGAGTAGGGTGGGAAGTAATTTAAATATATAAAACTAATTGATTAATTAATGTGTTAATTTAATAATTATTTGTTAATTAATTTCAATTAGTCAAGTATTAATTAATTATGTTAATTAATTAAATATGTTAATTAATTATGTTAATTTTTAAATTAATTTTAGGTGTGTGTAGTGGAGTTTATATGTGTAAATGGTGTGAAGTAATTAAATTGTTATTGATTGATTATTAAATACTTTATAAATTAATTACCATTAATTAATTAGTAATTATTAATTGTAAATGTGTAATTAAATTCAGGTTCGTGTTGTGGTGTTTATAAGTGTATATGGTGTGAAATCTGTCAATTAAATAATTAATTAATTAATAAATATATATATATATATATATAATTATTATTAATTAATTAGTAAATATTAAATGTAATTGTGAAATTATTTTTAGGTGTGTGGTGGATATTATAGTGTTAAATAATGTGTAAATATATATTTTTTTATTATCTTTGTTAATAATAAAATATTTAAATGTATATATTATTTATGTTTATATTGGAAATTAAATGTAATTAAAAATTTGATAGTTTGTTATTTTATTGTTTTGGGTTCCAGCGCTTTCCCTACTGTTGTACCCTGTGGAGTGGGAATAGTAATTTTCACCCCTACGCTATCCAACGCTTTCCCTACTGTTGCTCCTCTGGAGTGGGAATAGTAATTTTTACCCCTACGCTATCCAACGCTTTTCCTACTGTTGCACCCTCTGGAGTGGGAATAGTAATTTTTACTCCTACGCTATCCAACGCTTTCCCTACTGTTGCACCCTCTGGAATGGGAATAGTAATTTTTACCCCTACGCTATCCAGCGCTTTCCCTACTGTTGCACCCTTTGGAGTGGGAATAGTAATTTTTACCTCTACGCTATCCAACGCTTTCCCTACTGTTGCACTCACTGGAGTTGGAATAGTAATTTTTACCCCTACGCTATCCAACGCTTTCCCTACTGTTGCACCCTCTGGAGTGGGAATAGTAATTTTTACCCCTACACTATCCAATGCTTTCCCTACTGTTGCACTCTCTGGAGTGGGAATAGTAATTTTTACCCCTACACTATCCAGCGTTTTCCCTACTGTTGCACCCTCTGGAGTGGGAATAGTAATGTTTACCCCTACGCTATCCAGCGCTTTCCCTACTGTTGCACCCTCTGGAGTGGGAATAGTAATTTTTACCCCTACGCTATCCAACGCTTTCCCTACTGTTGCACCCTTTGGAGTGGAAATAGTCATTTTTACCCCTATGCTATCCAACGCTTTCCCTACTGTTGCACCCTCTGGAGTGGGAATAGTAATTTTTACCCCTATGCTATCCAACGCTTTCCCTACTGTTGCACCATCTGGAGTGGGAATAGTGATTTTTACCCCTACGCTATCCAACGCTTTCCCTACTGTTGCACGCTTTGGAGTGGAAATAGTCATTTTTACCCCTACGCTATCCAACGCTTTCCCCACTGTTGCACCCTCTGGAGTGGGAATAGTAATTTTTACCCCTACGCTATCCAACGCTTTCCCTACTGTTGCACCCTCTGGTGTGGGAATAGTAATTTTTACCCCTTCGCTATCAAATGTTTTAACTACTAAGTTTTAATTTTGTTATTAAATGTATGTATTATTATTTTTAAATACTTTTATGTGTTAATTAAATATAGAAAATGTTATTTTATTCAAAATGTTTTATATATGCTTTTTTTATATAATTATTAAAGTGTATTAATTAAATAAAGAAAATAATACATGTATTTAAGAAAATATATGTATATGTACACATTTATTGTGTTTATATTAATTAAATTAAATGTATTTGTTATAAATAGTGAAAATATAAATGTAATTTAATGTATTTGGTTAATAATATTAATATTATTTAATTATTTAATTTAAGTTATATTATTTTTTAAAGTCGATATTTTTTACATCTATATTTTTTACATCGATATTTTTGAGTCGACATTATTGTACTTACCTGTTTAAGTATAGGGAGTCGATATTTTTGTAATCGATATTTTTACATCGATATTTTTGTAAACTATATTTTTGTTGTCGATATTTAAACATGGAACCCTTTATTCACCCTCAAGACGAGTGCAGTAGTCTCTTCATTCTCAGCCACCTTGTGTTGGGAGTCATGTAGCTGAGTAGTAACGAAGGACACTTTCCCTGCCAGCTCCGACAGCATTTGCTGTAACCAAAGGTTGTCCAACCTAACCTCGGTGTGGTGTTTTTATGTCTCACATTGATGAGCTCAGATGAGCTGGAACATGGTAGATGAGTTCTCTGAATTTGGCTTGCTGAAATCACTATGACTGCCCTAGCCCACCGTATGGGGTTGGATCGAATGTTCAGGGCTAGAGTTTTTAAGAGTAGTGACAAAGCCCTGACCTTGTACATTGGCTGGTCCCTGGGTTGCACCTTTGTTAATGCTTTTGTAGGTGTTACCATCATCCTCACAAAGTGTATGCTGAGAGGTAGCCAGTGCACCAATACCTCAGGCAGCCCCAGGAATTTTCTTCCTCTATGTAATAGCTGTTGGACTTGACTTAGATTGATTTTGAACCTAGTGTCCACTGTTAAAATAAGAATTAATGGCTTTCTTCTTGGGTGATAAGTAAGATTTGTTGAATAGCCCTTCAGGCAGCGCCGGGACCTTTCCTTGTCGAAGCAGCTGTTGCGCTATACAAATAGACAATTCAATTCAAATCACTTTGAAAGCATCAAATGCATGGACCAATCACCTTTTCTATTTGGGCATTTTAATCACCCAGTGTCATAGTACAGTCTTTTTAGGGCGAACTCCCTGTGCAACAGTACAGCTGACATCTAGAGATTCATCAGGTGGGTTAGGCAAGCCAGCTGTGCAAGCGCCTCCACATTGCTCAGCACTGGAAACATTTGCGGTGGTCTGTATCAACTCCACCCATACCATTGTTATGTGAGAGAGGTCGGCATCTGTAGTTATATTATCATTTATGGAGGGGGAAGGCAAGGCTAGTAACAAGGTTAGAGTCGGGGTATTAGCAACCCTAGAGAGGAATTTTACAGGGCTACTATCCATGTTTGTTTGAACATGACTCTGTAGCTCTGATCTTTCTGCCAATTAGACCTAACCTGAATCTGAATTAGCAGGAGCCAATTCACCAGATTTATTTCAAGTTACAGTAGCAAAGGATGTATCTGTCAGACTATCCAATTTGGCACTGTTACCATGAGTTACAATGTTTCTGGCATCCTCACTGCACAGGTAAGCGGTTTGCACAGCAGGTGAGTCAGCGAGTTCAGCAGGAGGAGACAGAGGCACCTGCCTGCATGGCTCACTCTCCCATATGGCATTGTTATTTGCAATTTGCAAGGGGGCTGATCGCTGTTCACTACTTCCCCATTGTCCCACAGTGTTGATGTGGGTCACATTGCAGCCTGAAGCTTGCATTTGGCATCCCCGCAGCCATTACGGCTTACAGTTGCCTTCATAGGGGCCATTATCTGAGAAAAAATAACTCTTAAGGTAGGAGAATCTCTTCCATGGGCATCTTGTATATCTTCCTTATGGCTATCCTAATAAAACAGAGCAGAGGGTAGTTATCATTATTATTATGAAAGATAGATACATCTTGATTTGCACAAAATAATTAAAACCATTACATTTGAGATTCCCTAAGCTGAATACAAATACACAATTAAATGAGAAAAAGTATTAAAAAGTATTGTAATATACATATACAAATTGTGGATGATATGCAGCCTTTTTCCTTATTATTTTAAAGGACTTATAAAGTGCAACAGCTACTCCAATAGTTTCCCGGGGCTAACAGTAACGTCTCAACCTTATAAGAATAGGTATCCTAAAGTAGACACAAAGAGCCAAGCCTTGAGAGATTTTTTTTTAAAGCAGAATGCCCTCCGTGGCCCTTAGTTGTAGTGGAAGAGCATTTCACTCCTTGGCAGGCAAACAGCAGTAAGAGCTGCAGCCCCATTTTTTACTTCTAAACTGAAGAATAACCACCAACTGAGACTTGGAAGACCAAACTAATGTAACTGGTTGCTAAAACATAAATCTATTGGACAGGTACTGAGGGTCTTTGGGATAGCAAACTCTATGTATAAGAACATGCTGTGCACATGCTTCAGAACCAGCCTGACGGCATCTTTGTCCCTATGCTGAATAGCTCAGCTCTTCCATTAAACCAATTCTTCATCAAACTTTTGGAAGTTGAGGCAAAATTCTAAGCAAAGACATTACTGGGACAGTTATAAGACCGGGCATAGAAATTGATCTTTCATTCTACCCGATTGTTTTTCACTCTAACGAAGACAACAGACAATACATTGACAACTTGCCTTACAAGTTTTTTTATGCATGCTATATTGAGTTCAAGGCAGCGGTCGGCTGAGAGGACATGCTTAATTCTGGAGGTCGCTCAGAGTCCAGGGAATGTTGCTCATCCCACGTGCAATTGAATCCCTGTGCAGCAATATGTGGGTCACACAAACGTGTCAAAATTCTGCTGTCAAAATCACGTTTTATTAATCAGGGCTTTGATGCAGGGCTGAACTTTAGCATTATTCTGGCATATGTTTTTCTGAACATGGAAGGAATAAATGTCATCTTACCTCCCTGAAAGAGAAGTCTGCTTCTCATACCTCAAGACGTCTGTATGCTAAGGTTCCGAGCAGCTCTGTCTCGGTGATATCATGTGTGGTAAAAGCCACTTAATGTCCGTCCTTGATCACAGAAACGAGGCCCATCCTGGAAAGTTATCTAGACGAGTTGACTTGATGCAACGGTTCACCAGCAGGTCGCTGGTTGGGCTCCCAATGTTGATGTTACAAAACCAGATTTTAATTTACGGAAAGAGGAGTTGATTTTACAATCTCATTTTAGGGTACACTTGAGGAAGGGTCTTTGAAAGATGTATTGTGGGGTTAGCTTGATCTAAAATGTGTTGCTTCTAAACCATTGGCCCTCATAATTAAGTACTTCTTTCCAGAGCTTGAATGTGGCCTGAAGTTGAGTTAAGGACTTATTTGAAGTGGCTTTTAAAGACCTAGTCGCCCGTAGCCTAAGTTACAATTTTAAAAAGCAGGCTATGGACTTTTCCTTATAACAACCTATCTCTTCGGGTCTTAGTTATACATATGATGAGCCTTTAAGGGATCAGAAAAAGGTGAGTGTGTTCTACATTCAATCAACTCTCAACAGTTGATAGTAAATTTGAGTACACACATCTTGACGGAGACAGAGACCGCTGTCCTAGAGAAAGGATTAGGTTTCGTCCCAATGTATCAAGGAGATCCTTTTCAAGTACGACAAGAACTGGCAGGTTTCTTTCGTAAAATTCGATTGAATTCTTTTTTCAAAGACAAAGACAGTGAGGACACCGATGATGGAAGGGATAAAAATACTGGCTTAAGACCACGATCTACGTTCAATCCCCTCTCACACCAGGTTTCGGCGCAAATCTTAGCCTTTGAAGAAGCAGTACTCCATGATGTAAACAAATTGATGGACATTAAGAACACTCAATATCAGAATGTATCTATTCCTGAAAAAACAGCACTCCAATCTTTATCTGACAATCCGAATGTGATCCTGAAACCAGCAGATAAAGGTGGTGCAATAGTGATTTTAGATAACGAGACCTACAGGTAGGAATGTCTACGTCAACTTGGAGATCAAAAATCATACAAACTATGGAAATTAGATCCTACGAAAAGACTTACTGCTGAGATCAGAAAACTGACAGATGAAGCCAAAGAGAATGGGTGGATAACTACACATGAGGCCACCTATCTAACAACAGCATTTCCCATTGTCCCTTATTTCTATGTATTACCCACAATACATAAAAATAGACTACCTCCACCGGGTAGACCAATTATTGCAGGTATTGGTTCAATACTTGAACCATTATTAACTTTTGTTGACTTTTTTCTGCGACCAATGGTGTTGGAAATGCCAACTTTTTTGCGTGATACCAAGGATTTTTTAAGACTGCTTGTAGAGACTCAGTTTGATTGGGATCAGGATTTCCTGGTCTCATTTGACGTTGAGTCCCTCTACACCTGTATCCCCCAAGAAGAAACGTTGCTGACCATTCAACGCATGTTGGAAGCAAGCACATTTGAAAGTATTACACCTGTGGCCTTTATTATTGAATGTGCTTGTTTGGTCTTAAAAGAGAACTTTTTCAAATTTGAGGAATCAATGTACCACTAAATATCAGTTACCTCAATGGGGAGTGTTTGTGCCCCCAGTTTGGCGAACCTTTATGTCCACGAATTTGAACAGTCACAGGTCCTCAACGACAATAACCCCTTTTTCAGACACATTAGAGTCTGGAAAAGGTATATTGACGACATTTTTGTCATATGGAGGGGTGACCAAGACACGCTAATGTCTTTTCACATCTGGCTCAATGAGAGAAACATCTATTTGAAATTCACTCTAGAAAGCTCGAAGGAAAGTCTGGCATTCCTCGATGTCAAGGTAGTCCCCAATGAAGATGGACTGTCGACAGGGCTGTACAAGAAACCAATGGCCTGTAATTCGCTGTTGCCGTACCAAAGTTACCATCCAAAGGCATTACGGGAAAACCTGCCGTTTGGACAGTTTCTTAGAGTAAGACGTAACTGTTCCTCAAATGAAAAGTATCAAGAACATGCTAATGCCTTAGCAAATGACCTAAAAGAGAAGAACTATCCACTAGCAGTAATTCGGAAGTCCAAAAAAAGAGCTGCACATAACAACAGAGAGGCTCTGTTAGAAATTCGGCCAAAGAAGGACAAGAACTCTAGGATAACTTTTGTTAACACCTTCTCAGGATACTCTAACCCAATCAAGAAAAGCATAGTACATCATTGGAAGATACTGAATACAGGAAACAACAAATTGGAACTACCTATGTTCGCATATAAAAGAAGTGCAAACATTAGGGACAAATTGGTCCATACAAGACCGAAAGAGAATAAACCCAATGATTCTCAAACAGTATTGTTTGGGCTACAGCCAGTGATTGGCCATCATCCATGTGGCACCTGTTCTGTATGTCCTCAAACAGAAAAAACATTACAAGTAGATATTGGCACTGAAAGACCGTGGAAAATCCTTAAACATACGAACTGCAACTCTGAGAAACTGGTATATTTAGTTTGGTGTCCATGTAAGTTGCGTTATGTCGGCATGACTACGCGTAAAATAAAAACAAGAATACAAGAACACAAGAGCACAATAAGGTGCAAAAAGCATTCCACCAAAATGACTAATCATTTTCTGGATCATAATCACACAGAAACAGATTTGAGATGGATCGTTTTGGAACAGCCTTGGATTCCAACACACATCAGTGACATCTCAAATTTTTTGCTGCGTCGTGAGCAACGTTGGGTTTTCAGATTAAAAACTGATGTACATGGTCTAAATTATGACCTTCCATGGCTAGCTCTGTAATCTCTAAGAATAGGCTTATTCTCGAGATTTCGAGATACATATTAGCAACACTGCATTGTAACCCGTGTCATGGTAGACTTATAACACAATGCTGGTCATCTATGCATCTATGACTCACGGACAATGCACCCTGTCCCTCAGTTGAGGTTTGGTTTGGTGGCCTTTCGAAAACATAATACAGGTACCTGTAGCAGCCTTAGTTTATAGCACCAATAGTAGGTTAATTATCTCATGGGAATTTCCATCTGAACATACCCATATATAGCGCACTTACACCAACCAACATGGTTGCGAGGATTACAAATAAGAATGATAATTATTGAGTATAACATAAGATGGACACTGGGATCATTGGCAGTCTGGGTGCCTTTGTAACGTTATGACAATAGAGCACTAGTGAAATACGTTGACTGTTGCGCATGCGCGAGAATGTACTATCTCGCAATTGCGCCAACCTGAGGTTTATTTTATTAAAAGCTATAATATTAACAAACCCTATGGTAGTTTACAGTATGCGCCGTGATATTGAGCAATCTGGGGGCTCCTGCGGCGATAAAATAACGCTGCACTATCGAAGTGGTGACAGTTGCGCATGCGCAAGTATATATTATCTCATGATTTGTGCTGGCTTGCAAGCCTTTCTAAAAGACTAATAAAGATAATTATGCTATGAAGCGCGAGCATAGAGCACGCACAAATGCCCTCATTAAAACTATAGAGGGTTGATATGATACATAAAACATGGGAAACAATGCGCATGCGCGAGAAACTAGCATTTCATCATTGCGCATGCGATCTGTGTGTTTTTTCCGTTTTTTTGGAAACAGGCAACAACATAACACTCTAAGAGAAGGCCCCCACCATCTCGAGGAGACGATTGTTTGATAATTGAGACACTATATAATCTTACTAAGTCAGCCAGTACCTTACCTCCCGGGGCAGACTCTACATTCGCAACGAGGTACCGACGGAGAGGTAAGGTTCATGGACTAAGAGGCCTTTATACCTTACATTTATGGTCATAAATCTGTTTATAATATATCACAGATTCATTGGCATTCTAGGATAAACTGTAATAATCCTTTGATAAACATTTTTGGATACCCATAATATAGATTTGTGAGACAGACCATCAATGTATCAAGTATGGTATTTATTTATGATTTTCTGTGAGCCTTTTCTTCACACTGACTTGACATGCAATAGAGGATGTACTGATATATTTATACCCCCATGTTTTGAGGTTAAATATATGATAAGATTATAGAAATAGCTGTTGCCTAAAGGTAATGTGTGACCCTTTAAGGTAGACATCAATTCCCCTTCCGAAATGTTGATAAGGAAAGCCCTCTACCTCACTGCATTTTCTGGGCGCCTCCTGGCAGTTTATAGCTGTGATGTTTCACTTTAGCACTTTAAATCACACATTAGAAGAGCTTACTACTTCTATTTTTTCCGTAGTGCGGGGCCTCCTTCCCTGAGCTGCCTGCCAGGTTTGAGGTGAGGTCTATTATCCTACTTATGAGGGTAAGTGGTACATGAATGTTGAAACCTTCAATAATAATTGACAATGGATGTCAAAATTAGGTTTGTGAGAAAATTCCTAGGCAGTCTAACCGGTAGGCAAACAATTAATCTGACCCAATAGCAAAAGGAACATTCAAAAAATAGATTTATAAAACAAGCATACTTTTAATTGACATAGTAAAAATCATATAGAACCCTGAACAATAATCAGACTATATGATGAAATCATACAATAATCATAACATACAATTAATACATAAAATAAAAAAATAAAAAAAATAATAATTTTTTTAAACAATTTAATAAAAAGACACCCTAAATGATAGGTGGTGCCTAGAGTGCAATGGCGAGTTCTTATTCGCCATTGCACTCTAGGCACCACCTATGATTTAGGGTGTCTTTTTATTAAATTAAAAAAAAAATAATAATAATTTTATGTATTAATTGTATATGATATGATTATTGTATGATTTCATCATATAGTCTGATTATTGTTCAGGGTTCTATATGATTTTTACTATGTCAATTAAAAGTATGCTTGTTTTATAGATCTATTTTTTGAATGTTCCTTTTGCTATTGGGTCAGATTAATTGTTTGCCTACCGGTTAGACTGCCTAGGAATTTTCTCACAAACCTTATTTACCCTGCCCTAGGAGTCTGCGTATATTACTACCCAGGGGGTCCTTGTTTTTCTCACTCCCCTAATGTCAAAATTAGAGCACTGTATATTAAGGGATTATTTTTGAGTGTTTGTATATATTTCTTCTTTCTCTTGTTTTTAGATAAACGCGGTATTACCAGGTATCACGCCACAGGAATACTGGTTTAGTATATAAAATGTATCACTTATTTTGTGTTTAGTATACATTTACAAGCAGTAGCAAACTAACATCAATTATAGGTCCTGAAGAAAGCCACCGATACCATTGGATCATATGGCTGAAACATGTTGACCCTAAGTAGTTTTAAATCCATACTACTTAATTGCTTTGTTTTTAATCCTGTCAGATTAGTAACGTGAATAAAATTGTTTAGTGTATTGATCTAGACAGTTTTAATACACTTTTTTTGACACAATTAGTTTAATCACTTTCCACTGCACTGCAACCACCCCACTAGCTCTCATTTTGGACGTATTTCCTACCTACACCAAGAAAACATCTCTGAGCTCCTTCATTAATACCTGAGAAGTCGTAGCTCCCAGTGAGACTAGGTTTTCTTACTGGTAAGGAGGAACCCAAATGATGAAGCATGTCACCCAAGGGTGAGTGAGGGTTCTTGTCCTTAAGGTATGAATTCCCAATAGGATTTAACATGACAATATGAGCATTTATAATGAGAGTTGATTGAATGTAGAACACACTCACCTTTTTCTGATCCCTTAAAGGCTCATCATATATATAACTAAGACCCGAAGAGATAGGTTGTTATTAGCATATGTGATAAAGGGGAAATTTCTCTTCGCTGGTCTCTAAACTCTATTCCCTTGGATCCCAAAACTCACATTGTTGTGTTTTATGTATTTTTCCTCCCAAAAGAAACATTCAAGATTAATTCTTGGAGTTGCATCAAACCAAGGGCCCTGAAGGTTAGGCGATTGGCAGAATTATTGTGTTTCTTTTTTGTACAGATATTACCTTTACAAGAGAGTAATACATTTACCTCAGGTTTCTTTGAATTCCTTTGGGAGAGTTTAGACAGGGGTGGAAGTCTGATGCTAAATGGGAGTGTCTCCTTTGTGGTTACAGGAAGGAAGAAAATGCCCCACATTCTTTGTGTCTACTCAATACTAAGAAAAGAGCACAGCATGTGATGGTGATGTGGTGTTGTCTGAGTGGTGAAAAATTGAAAATGGCTATGAAAGGTCGTTATGTTTATGGAGGTGGTTCTGAAACGAAGTCCAGATTTAAAGTCCAGAGCTTATGCGCTTCTGCATAAAGTCCTTGAGGTTTACTGATACGACTGCTTTAGTTTCTGTAATCAAGTGGCCAATCGGTATGTTATTATTACATTACTGGCCTTTTATAATAGTGGTTTTAATGTTGTGCATTAATTGATTTCAATGTTGCTTAGGGTACTGGTTTTAATAACCCTCAATAAAGGTTTAACCTACTATTCACACACATCTCTTTGATTGATGGACGCATACAGATTATACTTGTCATAACTATAGCCCTGTCCTGCTCAGACAAGTTGCACATGGAACATATGCATGTATACCAGTGACGGCTCGCAGAGGTAATGCTGTGGGTGGTGAGGCGGGGCAGCGGCGGGGCTGGGTGGGGGGTAGGGGGGTCCGACATATGACGGCAGATATTTATTTATTTATGTTCACCTTTGCCGTCGGACTCCACTACCCCCCCACCCAGCCCCGCTCGCCTCACCGCCCCACAGCGTTACCTCTGCGAGCTGCCTCTGATGTACACAGTTGATTTTTGCATGCCTGCAACACAATTTACACATGCACAGACTAGTTTCATTTGTTTGTTCTATTAGAAATTGTGCTCACACAGGCATGAAAGAAAAGCTTAAAATAGGACTTGTAACGTCTGAACATACGATTTTATATTTCATTGTATCATTCACTGACTTTATCATTAGTCTTTTGCTTGTGTAATATTGTTGACCTTGGTGTGTATTATATTTTTGCAACAAATTGAGTGAAACCAAATTGCACATCTTGTTAATTATTTGTCGACCAGATCAGCAAACAAAAACTTCAGATTTTTTTGCTTCCAAAATTTGGCTATTTGGATGGCGGTAAATATTTTTCTAACTCTTGTTCTGCATAACTTATTTTATTTCACCATAGCCATTCTCTATCTCATACTATGTTAGTCTTTTGATGTGGCACCATGTTAGAAAGATACATGAACGAAATATCGTATGTGTGGGATTTCACATTTTTGGGAAGTACATTATTTTTGTTAATAAATGTGAACGTTGTTAATTTAATACATACGATATACAACAAATAAGCAACAATATCACTTCACATACAAATGAACAAAAGATGTCATTTCGCTCTAAATTTACTGAAAGAACCAAATGCCAAGCTGTCAAGGTGATGTTTTTCATACAGCTTGTAGGGCGAAAAAGATTGGTAAACATATACTGCTGGTTCAGCCATCAAGTCTGCCAAATGCTGATTTGATTAATTGATTCAGTAATCAATTCCACAATGAGCAAAATTTCAAATCGATAAATAATGAGTTGATTTCGCTCTGGGGCACGGTTCATGGAAGCTATAAGATCTCATTGAGTACCCTCTGAGATGAAAACCAGGATATTATTGATTTAAAAATGATTTGCTTCTGTGTCAGTTTCCGTATGAGTATTTTCACAAGCTGAATCCGTTGCTAAACTGTGGGCCTCTGATTTCAAGCCATGCAATACAAAAAAGAAACAAACTGCACTTAAAACACTCCCTAAAGAATGATGGTGTGTGAGCTAACCCTGAAACTGTTAAATAGGCCCAAACGGGACTGCAAGGACTTCCCCGAATTGAAGCAAGGACACGTTCAAAGTGGGTAAGAAGGCTGATTTCCTTTAGAATGCTTCACGTGAGGGCTTTAAGTGGGATGAAAAAACTGGGGGGTCTCAGAAAGGGGCATGGCCAATGTAATTAAGGGAGCGGCTTAAAAACAAGTAAGCTAAAATTCTGTGCTTAGAATAGTTGGCCGCCTGACTTGTATTTTGCTGTTTCTGTCATTGCATCCAGTTATATGATACATCAAGTTACATCATACCTACAAGAAGTCAGGACTATTGGCTTTGTCAATGGTTGTTAGATGCACAAGATAAATAAGCAGCAACTATGGCTTGTATATAATATTAAAAAAGCTTCCACTTAAAGACCTGGTGACACCACGACACTGTTGCTGCTCCTGAGTATCAAAAGAGAAGGGAAATCCAGAGAGAAAATAACTCTCTTTAAAGGATTTCCCTTCCCTTCCCCGTAACTTCATCACCTGTGAGAAGTGAGCAGTGTGAGCATGCGCACATGATTAGCCTCCTGACACTGCAGTCTGGAAAAAAATGGACCGCCCCTTTCAAATACTGGAGGTGCTCAGCATTGATGAGACCCGGCCCACTTAAAGCCCTGCTTCAGGTGGAGTCTCACCTAAAAAATATATGAATAAATTATGGGGAAATGTGTCAATTGTGCTTTGACAGCAATATACTAGAAGTAGGGTGATTATGAATGTGGCATTAATGGCAGAATGCACTATTTTGGTAGTTCCCTGTGCAGCCTCTCCTTTCTAATGTGCCTTGAGACTCACCTGCCCCAAGAAAACTTCTAAAGAATATTTGCAAAGTGGTAGGTTCAGCTGAAGCCTTTTCTTACAAAACATCAATATGTATGTCAGAAAGGCACATTTGGTTATGCAGGGTCATATGCCTGTCATTTCTGGAAATGTACAGAGAATGATTATCTATTTCATTTTCCATCCTGCCTGTTCCAGGTACATTTGCACTTGCATGTTACAACTGGGAATCAATGCAGAAGGGGAATGAAGGAAAATAAAGCATCATACACGTCTCAATCATAGACGGTATACTACAGGGACAAACAAATCCCATAAGCACATGCAGAAGTGATGCTGCTGAATTACATAGAGCTTTCAAGATTAGAGAATGTATAGGTCCCACAAATATTATCTGCTCAAGACCAAGACTGAAGTAGTGATACATCATACAAGTTTTATCAATATAGAGGAAAAATGCTTTCAAGCAAGTTATGAAACAACAACAATAGAAGGACCCTCTGAAAGCAAACAATTTAAACGGTACAAGACTCCAAAATCAGCATGAATAATCCCTCGGAAAATCAGTTTAGGAAATCAGAAATGCATCATTATGTTTGTCTGATTCAAAGCTATCCAGTTTCTAAAGATACTGAGGCTTGTAAAAAGTCAAAGTGTTCCTTTAGAATACAAAAAATCAGTTTTTATAATTTTCATGAAAGTTTTAGTCTTGTGTTCTGAAATACTTGATTCTCATATTTGTTAAATACATGCTTTTTGGAAAATTGGGGTGTTGGTTGAAAGAGTGAAATCTTGCACAAGCAGAAGCCACAATCCCTGTCAGGGTGAGCTACAAAAAGCCCGTATATTAACCTGTGCTTGTCCCTCTGGTAGCTTGGCACGAAAACAGACAGGCTTAACTTAGTGGCAATGCCTAAAGTGTTTATGCTATATAAGGAAGAACAACAGTTCCTGTGGATTGATAAGATACCTTTGTGATAAAGGAGGCAAAATTGCAATATTTTAGAGGGTATTTCAATGACAGAGGGCGAAAGAAACACTAACACAGGAGAGTCCATGTAACATTTTTATAAATTTTTAGACCAAAAGCAATATAAATATAATTTGAAAATCAAAAAACATTAATGCATTTTGTCCCACATGAGAACGGGAACCCAAAGTTAAGTGATAGTGTGAATTTCCATATACAAGGTTTCCACCATTTTTTAAGACGACCATTAACAAGAATAATCTCTATGTAGACAGCAGCAATATGCAATGACATGCGCTGTGTAACGGTTTGCTTCTCCTGTGTGTCGACGACGTTTCAACCCTATAGTCAGTGTAGGGTCTCTTCAGGACTAGCGATGAAGGGACATCTAATGAAGAAAATACAAGGCATTAGGCCCATATACCAGCACAAATGCGAGAAATATGTGAAAAGGTCATGTATAAGAAGGTACCTGAGGATGTAACTGGGCAGTCTCGTGAATTTTGTGCCACACGTGGAAAAATAGAAGAAAAGAAGTTACTCACATGAGAACCCGTCCGGGAACTGCAGCACGACTCAATCGGATGTGATGTTATAAATTAAGGATCTTACCTCAATATGAGGAAAAACTGCCAGTAAAATAATTGGAATGCGCTAACGCAGCGTAGATTGATACCTTGGACGGAGGCAGGGGTCGAACTGGTGGGCGATTTATTTGGTGACGATACATTGTTGGATCATGGTTCCTTTACGCAGTCCACGGGGGCCCCTCCACGATTATACCTCCTACATGCTGCAGTGTCACACTATGTGCGGAACACCTGGGCCCCACAGCGCATTAAGCCTACGCAACATGAGCTTGTACATCTCCTCTACTACATGGGGACGGAGGGACACTTAGTAAGGTGGCTTTACGCCGGGATCAGGGAACACGCGGCCTTATCACTCACTGCGCTCAGGGACATTGGACCCGGGAGAGGACTTGATGGATGGGGCCTGGAAAACTATTCTGGAACACCCCAGGAGGGTGTCCAGGAACGTCAAGTTCAAATTTATACAGGTGATGATACTACATAGGGCATACCGCACTCCTAAGAGGCTACATAAGATGTTCCCTGACTCTCCACAGTGTTGTCCCCCTTGTCGGGCGGACGAGGCCGACCTCCTTCACATGATGTGGTTGTGTCCCGGTCTGCGTAACTACTGGAGGACAATCTGCCATATATTGCACACGATCACATCCCTGCAGGTTCCAGAGGAAGCAACATACTGTTTGATAGGACATAGGAAACGTCCCAAGACCCACAGAGCCCAATTGAAGTTTTTAGACTTGTCATTGTTGTTAGCAACCAGAGTCTTGACTATGAGGTGGAAGTCCGCCAGGCCCCCAGGGGTGGAGATGTGGCGCTCGGACCTGTTAAAATGGGGCGGAGCAGAGAGTGCAGCTTTGCGTAGGGAAGAAGGGAGAGGACTCCGAAAGTATCCAATTGCACAAGATTGGGACCGAATGCTGCTGGAGGTGGAGGAACTAGATTTGGTGTCATCACAAGCAGATACTACATCCTAAGGAATAGAGGGAGGGTGGTAGTAGAGATGTCCGAGAGGAATCGATCAGCACATATGCAGGTTGGCCAGATGAGTGTTGACAAGCTTCACTAGGTGAGAAGGGTTTACCTTCCTTTTGTAACGCAGACAGCTGATACTGTAGACCGAGGGAACAGGAGACGTACGGGGAGGGTGGGGAGTTGGGCGAAACAGGGAAAGTTTAAAGGTTATTTCATATGTGATTAATATGGCATAATGTGCAGGTGATACCTGCTAATGTAGGTCCTGGCCACAATATCACAGATATTTGGATGTATTATTTTGGTTATGGTCCGTTTGAAGATAGATTATAGGGGTGGCGTGTAAATGTTAACCTTTCAACTTGTCACAGTTGCCTGGGGAGAAAACAGAAAAGACTGTAAATTTCTGAAAATGTCTACTGGTGTATAATATCATGCTCCGCAGTTGCAAATAAAGAATAAAAAAAATAATAATAATAATAATTGGAATGCGGCGAGATGGGCTCAGGGTGTACTTCGCTACAGCCGTAGCAGGGGAAATCCCTTTGGTAAATGTTAACCAGTGACAATGCACTGTAACCTGTGGGGATGGGGAAACATAGTTGGTGGAATTGGACAAAATAAATTATAAACTAAAATGATTGCATGGGGACTATTAATGCAGTTTCTTATTAGAAAGCAGATAAATATACTGCGGCACAGCACTCCGCCTTTTCAAATTGCAAGGCTGCTTCCGTCAGCCTTGTAAGGTACAATGACAGTGAGCCTTGCTGGAGGAGGGAGTTAAGTACAGTGATTTTCCTGCCAAAAATGTGTCTGGCCTGGGACCGGCAGACTTATCAATGGATAACCGTTGTAATGAGCAATCCAGTGCTCGGTATCATCGCGATAAACAGTGAAGAAAAACCTTAGATGGGAAGTATAGACGGTGTGGCACATTGGAAGTGTGGCTGCTTTGGGTGACAATGCGCATTTAATGGACAGGCATGTATATAGTTATTAGCAACAAAGGAAGATTACAAATTAAAATTACTGTAAAATGCATAGAACAAAGAGGATTACAAGCACGTCGATCGCTGTGTTCTACATTTTGAGAACCGAACTTAATGGTGTGTTCCAGTTTTACTTTCGACATATGAAAAATAAAATTACAATAGGTTGCAAAAAACAAGAAACACAAGGGATTACACATAAATTGATCACTGTGTTCTGCTCATTATGAAAAGGCATAGCAGCGTAATCGCCTTAAAAGCGCATGTATTTGTCAGGACAAACACGTTGTAAGTACATTCTCCATCAATCGTGCAAAAAAAGCAGCATCTACACATAGTGCGTGGAGTCCTTATAGAAAACATATATTGTTACTTCCATGCTTATAATAGGTACAGGCTATTTTAATCATAAAGTCACACAGTATAGATGCTTGTCAGCGGACGGCTGGTTCTATTTCCACAACGGTATTAAATTCAGAGAGGGACAAGTATATTGGTGACTGTTAGTTGAGGGTAGTGACATAACCCCTCCATTCCTCCGCTGTGTTAAGACCTTCATCTATGGAGTTAGCCTTATCTATCCAACAGCACTCGTTGCATTGGAGTAGCTGCAGGATGTCGCCTCCTCTTCGTGACAAGGTGGCAATCTCAATCACTTGCCACTTGATTTTATCTGCAGTATGATTCTTTTCATTGAAGTGAGGTACAAGTGGGGCATTGATAACAGACCTACGTATGCGGCTGCGGTGTTGGCCAATCTGCGCCTTGACTGGTTGCTGTGTTTGTCCAATATAGGGGAGGCCACATGGACACTAAATACATTATATAACATTCTTCGTGTTGCAGCTTGATAATGATTCTAAGTTATGTTTAATTATTCCATGTTCAAGTGTGTTTGTATTAAATGTGAAGTCACAGCAGACACAGTTTCCACACTTACGGAGCCCTTTCACTTTTGGTAGACCCCAGGCAGTGATCAGTGTGTTACTGCTGTTGGTAGGCATGTCTGTTGCTGATTTGACTAAATGATCTTTTAAATTCTTCCCTCGTTTGTAGGCAAATAGAGGTGTATCAATGGTGGGGTCAATACTTTGGATTATGTTCTAATTTTTCATGATCAATTTGCAGACTTGATTGGTATGTGTGTCAAAGGTAGTGACACATACAATCTTGTTGAGGTTGGGTTTGTCTCTGGTTTTAAGAAGTTCTTCTCTGGGACAGTGCCAGGCGCGTTTAAGGGGCTTTTTAACAAGCCTATTAGGATACCTTATTGTGACAAATTTGGCCCTAACTACCTCAGCCTCTCGCATATAATCTGCCTTGAATGTACAGTTTTGGCGCACCCTAAGGAATTGGCCAAAAGGGAGACCATCTTTTAAAGCAAGCGGATGCTGACTCTGATAGGAGGGGAGAGTATTCTTTTCTGTAGGTTTTCTTTGGAGTGAGGTGTATAACATGCCATTTGTCATGATTGATATTAAGATCAAGAAACGCAATAGGAAGATTTGTGTACTGTCGACGTAAATGTAAGATAAGTCTGGATGGAGTTAAGGTATGGGACAAAGCTGTGGAAGTCAATAACATTCCCTGTCCAAATCAGAAAGATTTCATCAATGTACCGCTTCCAACTTTTAATGTTGGAGCGGTACATGTTGTCTGTATTGAGAGCAAACTTTTGCTCAATATAGTCAATATAGATATTCGCTAGATTGGGAGTGCAAATTGCTCCCATGCTAGTGCCGGAGCACTGCTGGTAATAGTTGCCACCTGATAAAAGTAGTTACTTTGTAGGGCAATGTGTAATAATGTGATAATGAAAGCTGGGGGTACTTGAACCGGTCTGGGTCTGCTATCTAATAGTTTTTCACTTATCATTATACCTTTGTTTTGAGGTATGTTGGTGTACAGTGAGCTAATATCTAAGGTCGCTAACAAGTCTGTTTCTATATTGTAAGGCATTCCCTCTACAAGGTTAATCATAAACATGGTGTCTTTGACGTATGTTTATTGCAGTGGGATGAACTCCTTGATAAAATGGTCTATGTATTGTCCTAAGGGTTCTAGAATGGACCCACAGCCCGATAGTATACAGCGGCCTGGGAGGCTCATGGTGCTTTTGTGTACTTTGAAGAGGGTGCATAGCACTGGGGTCCTGGGATGTTTAGCGTTTAGGAATTCAAACTCTTTTTTAGAGATATTCCCTTTGTCTCTGCCCTTTGTGGTAACTTGCAATATTTTATTGTGACTATCATTAAGGGGGTTGTTATTCAATGCCCTATAATGTTTTCTCTCACTGATTTGTTTATTGATTTCCATCTCGTAGTCCTTGGGGTCTTGTACCACAATTCCACCTCCTTTGACAGCAGGCTTCAGTACGATTGAGTCATAATTTTTCAAGGCTTTCAGAGCCTGTCTTTCCAATAATGTGATGTTATAGGGAATAAATGCTTTTGTTGTTTTCAGTTTGTCAATGCCCTGTAATACCAGCATCTCATAAGTCAATAATTCAGGTGGCATCATGCCAATTGGTTGGTAAAAAGTGGATGGTGGTCGTAATCCTTTGGGCGAGTCTTGAATCATAAGTCTTATCTTTCTGAAGAACTGAAAAATGTTCTCTCTCTGACAACTAAAAGTGTTTATGCAGCACTTAAACAGTAATAAACATAACACAAAAAAATCCCACCCAATTTAGAAAAATAGAGTTCAAACTGACAAAAATGCAATCAGTAGAACCAGAGTTATCACATTTTGAAGTGAAAACTAGCCCCTAAAAAATCAAAAGATGAACAAAAGACGCCTACTTGCGTGAGACTAGGGCAAAGTCTAACATTTTGGCTGACGCTTTGGAGCGCAGTTTGGACACAAAATGCATTGGGCCTTGTATCTGCTTACCTTCGGACTTAGAATAATTTTTCAACAAAAAAATCAGAGTAGGTAAAGTTCAGCAGGACAAAGCAGCTGGTGGTGTCTGAGGATGAGGAGTAGGTGGCATTGGGTAGCCGCTGGAGAATGCACTGAAGATTTTCTCATTTGGACTTAGTCTCTTTTATGACAGCTGAAAATTTCTATGGGCAGAAGCTTCAGGCTGAAGCTAATGAGATTACATGAGGTGGAATACCCCTTCTGCGAGGTGCTGCCAAACATAATTTGATGCTGCAGAGAAGAATGTTGTTGCAAGGTGAGGCTGAACGGCAATGCAACTTTTCCAGATAGGTGAGCAGGTAGGTTTCTGGTAATCTCACGGTTCTCTGATCACTTTTTGGCAGAACATTTAATAAGTCCCACGTTTTGGATTTGCACTCTCTGAGCACCTTTAACACTACCACTAAGGGTCCAGGACTAAAGGGGCACCACATGGAGGGCCATGAGTCACTCCGACTTGGTCCAGGTGCAGGCTCGAGATAGTTGGAGTCTTTTCTGTACCTGATGCTCTGAACAGGAGACCAACCAACTAGCCTTTGAAGTCACTCTAGACGCCTTGGGTTCAAGCATCAAAGCAGGTCGCAAAGAAGCAGGACAGTCATCTGAGGGTACAGGGCAGACTTCAGGCAGCAGGATAGTCCTCTTGGTGCAGCAGGGCAGTTCTCTGAAATACATGGCAGGCCACAGGCAACAGGGCATACCTCTGAGAATCTTTTTGCTCGTCAAGAAGTGAACTGAAGAGTGGGTCTAAGGGTACTCTTTTTATACATGATGCCAGCTTGGAAGTGGAAGAAACTTCTGGAGTTTCCTCCCCCACAGACGTGTCTGGAATTTCCTGCCTCCTGCCTCAGGTCCCAGTCTGTCCGGGGGCGCAATAGGGTACTGTGAAGGTATTTGTGGTTGAGCTGAAGCAGGGCCTTTGAAGTGCAAGTAGGGCTGTACATAGCTCTGCCACCCGCTCCTGCCAACACCAGATGCCTGGGAGGAATGCACAAAGGTAAACTACTAAATAAACTATCATGAGACCTAGGAAACAGGCTGTAGGCACCAAGGGCCAGATGTAGGTAATCCGATTTTACCGATTCTAAAATACCGAATTTTACTGAATCAGTATTTTAGAATTGGTAAATTGCATGTAGAAAAAAAATCGGTAAAAAATACCGATTCTGTAAAATTCGGTATCGGACAATCGGAAAATACCGATTCGGTATTTACCGATTCTGTATTTACCAAATCGGTATTCCCCATGCATTCCTATGGGCCTTTTGCCGCATGGGAATGCATGGGGAATACCGAATCGGTAAATACAGATTCGGTAAATACCGAATCAGTAAATACCGAATCGGAAAGCAAACAAAAGTGAAACTTAAGTAGGCAGCCAATCAGGTGCTACCACCCTCCCCCTCCCTCCCAGGAAGTGGCTACACAGGCAGCTGCAACTAATTAGAAGCTCCTGGAAAGGCAGTTGGAGCTGAGCTGAGTCACTGAGCAGCAGAAAGGGTTTGGTGCACTTTTAAAAGTGTAAAATGGCAAGGAGCAAGGAAAAAGAGCAGCCTGAGAGGAGGAGGAAACTCAAATTCAGCAGCATGGAGTTGCAGGTCCTTGTTGAGGAGGTGGTAAAGGTGCACCACAAACTGTTTGGCAGGCAGTCCCTCACTGTGGCAGAATCTGGCTGGACATTTTGGACAAAGTAAATGCAGTTGGGGTGACCACCAGAGACACAGAGGACCTGAAAAAACGATTTTATGACCTCAGGAGCCAAACCAAAAAGAAATTGGCTTAACATCACAAGCAGGCATCAAAAACTGGTGGAGGCAAGAACCCAGCACCCACCCACTGACCTGGAGGAGATGGTGGCCTCAACCATTGAACTGGACAGCGTCTGCGGACAGGAGAAGTAGACAGCTCAGCCAGAGCTGCAAGCAAAAAAGGTAAGAGACATGCACAGCATTCCCCCCATACCATCATCCTTACCTGTACCCTGTGTGGCCACGTGAACCCCAGTCCAGTACTGCTAGCACTATACAGGGCCAATGCATGATGCGATATGTAGTCAGGAGATGTAATAACATGTCATACATCACAACAACCAACTAGTGAAGGAAATGACTGCATAGAGAATATAGCCAATGTGATACATATTTAATTGTAGTGACTGTGAGACAGTAGCGCTTAGCTAATGTACGCTCATATGTCCACAGGTGAAACGTCTCGCAGGCGCTCGCAGGAGACTGAAGGCACACCACCTGAGAGGGAGGAGAGTCAGGAAGCAGGTCCAACTACCCACACCGTACCACAGGACACAGGTGCATTAAGTAGCCATCCTCCTGCACAAGACTCAGAAATGCCTCACGATTTCCTGGCGTCCTTTGCCAGATCTCAATCCCCTCTGTTGCTGTCATTCCCAGAAATGCCAGCATCACAGCATGATCCCACACCTGCATCACAACCCAGCAGGAGGCATGTTGTGGCCCCACTCCTAGAAATGGAGTCAGCAGCAGCTGACATTGAGGGCGACGAAACACATAACTTGCCTGCAGATTTCAGCACTGGTACAAGGCACTCCAGTGCAGGGGTGGCCCATAGTGGTGCAAGACGCCGCAGAGTCCAAGAGAGGCCAGCAGATGCACCTGTTGAGGGTCCAAGTGTGTTCCGTGGACTGGAAGGGAGCATGGTGAGAATACGGAGGATGCAGGGAAGAGCCATCCAGGCAAGCTACCGACAAATGAGGTCCCTGAACAGCAACATAGGAGAAATAGGAAAGGGCATCAGTGAGCTGGTACAAGTCAACAAAGAGATGGCAGCAGGGATGCGCGGGATTGGCAACTCGGTGCAGCTGCTATGCACCAAACTAGACACTGATTTCGAGGCAAGGCGCAAAGAAAGGCAGCGTGGTCATGGGCTAAATAAAGCCATCAACCGCCTGGCCACTGCCACATCCCTGTCATGCAGGAGAAGCAGTAACATGCAGGAGGCTATGACCCAAAACACCAATGAGGTTACTAGGGGCATGGGCAGGATGACCAGTGCTCTTGAGGCGCTATTAAATGCCCAAACTGCACATACAGCTGCTCTGGATGTGCCTGTAAGTGAGGAGAGCACTAGCAGGAGCAGCATAGGAAGCACCCTTGTCCCTGAAACAAGGAGGAGCAGGCGCCATGCTGAGGCTACAGGCCAGCAAGACAGTGAGCAGGGTGAGCAACCTACAGGTGTTACAGGGAAGCGAGGAAGGAAATGATTTTTAAAGTTCATGGTGAGGTGAACCAGAACTGACATCATTGCAGTTAAATACTTTCTGTTGTACTGTTGTGCCTAAATAACCTACCCCATTACCAAATTAAACTACATTTGGTGCATACTCCACCTGTTTGTGTCTCCTTACTTACTTCAAAGTAGTTGCGTGTTATCTCATCCTGCCTGTGTCTGCCATCAGTTGGTGTTGCAACTCCAGATGCGTGTGGTTCAGGCGCTGCTTCTTCATCATCATGGTCCTCATAATCTGAGAGATCCACTGCTGTGCCCTTCTTGACCGCAAGGTTGTGCAGCATTGCACAGGCTGCAATCATCTTGCAGCAGATGATCGGTGTGTACTGGCGGGCACCTCCACTCTTGTGGAAGCAGCGAAACCTGCTCTTCCACATGCCAAAGGTGCGCTCCACAATGTTTCAGGTTGTTTTGTGTGCCCTGTTGTATCTCCTCTGACTTGGTGTTGTAGGGTTGAGGTAGGGAGTGAGGATGAAGGACCGGAGGGCATATGCCCTGTCCCCTAATGGCAAGAGAAAAAACATTACTCACATGCACACACACATCCACCTGTAATACGTATCAAGGGAGTTTCACACAGTGTGTTACCTAGCAAGTATCCTTCTCCAAATTCCCCCGCTGTCAGGCGTGCGTAGATCCCACTGTTTTGGAAGATGTAGGATTCGTGGGTACTCCCGGGGTATTTGGCTGCTAGGTCAGTGATCATGTACTTGGGATCACAGATCACCTGTACATTTATGGTGTGGGTGGACTTCCGGTTCCGATAAATGTACTCTGCGGCAGCAGGTGGGCATATTGGTATGTGGGTACCATCAATACAGCCAATTATGTTTGGGAAATGCGCCATCTGATAAAAGTCTGTCTTTGTCCTTAGCAGTTCTGCATGCGTTGCAGGGAAGCTGATGTACAAATGCATTCTCTGCAACATGGCATCAAGGAAATTTTTTTTAAAACGTGACAGACAGCTCTGGGACACCCCACCTACCGCAGCAACCACACTCTGGTAACTCCCAGATGCAAGCAGGTGTAGGTTGCACAGCACCTGCACATGGGCTGGGATGGCGTGTGCCCTTGTGGTTGGATGTTCCAATAATGGTTGAAGGTCCCTGATTAGGTCCAGGATAGTTTGGGGAGCCAGCCTGTACCTTTGTAGGATCTCTGGCTCAGTAAGCTGGAATAGAGTGATCCTCTGCCTGTACACCTGCTCCTACCTCCTCCAGACCCTCTCTCCTTCTGCCTGTAGCCGTATCCGCCTCGCAATGACATAGAATGCCGCCATTCTGGTGAAAATGTTGCATTTTGGGGCCTTTTTTATACCATGCACCTGTTTACCACCTGATTTGAATCCATGGTAAATACCGACTCTTAAATACCGAATTTCATGCAAATTCGGTATTTAAGGGGTTTCCTACATCTCAAAAAGTCATTTTTGCCATTTCTTATTTTCCGAATCGGTAAATTTACTGATTCGGTAAGGTTTCCGAATCGGTATATTTTCCGAATCGGTATTTTTTCCGGTTCGGTAAAGTTACTGATTCAGAAACTTTACAGGATCGGTATATTTTCCGATTCAGTATTTTTTCCGAATCGGTAAGGTTTCCGATTCGGTAACTTTACCGAATCGGTAAATTTACCGATTCGGATGTTTTCGGGTCCCCTACATCCCAAATGCCCAATACCGGTCGGTAACGGCAGAAAATCGGTAAATTCAGCCGTTACCGACCGGTATTGGCCTACCTACATCTGGCCCCAAATGGTTAAGACAAGAAAATGTCTTCTTTCTAAACGTGACAATAAAAGAGGATCTTGAATTACAATTACTAAGACACCAAACATGACATTTCTACCTGCTTCTAAACTAAAGTTATCAATTTAAATGTAATAAGGTAACCCAATATTTCCCTATGGGACAGGTAGGCCACACTGTATTGAAAATCGAATTTGGGGGGTTTTCGCTACCAGGATGTCTACAACTACAAATACAATGCAACCAGCCTTTCGGGCTGTTTAGGGCCTACCTTATTGGTGACATATGTATTAAAAAGGAGTTTTTAAGTCTGACAAAAAGGCATTTTGCCAGGCTGAATTTGCTGTTTAAAACTGCTCACAGGCTGAACGGGCAGGCCTGGCACCTGCTTTAAATGGGTACTTAAGTGGATTGGTTAATAAGTGCTTCTGAATTGCTTGTGTTCTGGTTCAGGGAGGACCTGGCTTGGCAGTTACGGCTGAACTGTTCCTATTGGAGCAGGGTCAAGACTGATTTGCCTACAGCTGGGTCCAAAAAGAGGTGGCAAGGTGTGCAAAATAGCTATGGACTGGGATGCGGTTTAGAGTAATTACTAGTGGATGAGTTAATTCAAGCATTCCTTCTATCACTTTTGCATATTTTAATATGTCATCTAACGTGGGAGGGGTAAGCCCAGCCTTGGGTTCCTTGCACACTGTGTCAATGAAACCAAGCTATATTCAGCTAATGAGCCCATAACAAGGGTGAAATCGGTCCTAGATTGCTTGTGTTATGGTTCAGGGAGGACCATAATTGGCAGTTCAGGCTGAACTGTTCCTATTAGAGCAGGGTCAAGATGGATTTGCACATAGCTGGGTCCAAACTAAAGTGGCATGGTGTGCAAAACAATATTGGACTGGGATATGGCCCTGAGTAATTACCAGTAGCTGAGATTGATTCAAGCGTGCCATCCATCACTTTTGTATACTTTATTATATTGCCCTAAGTGCGATGGGTATGCCCAGACGTGGTTCCGTACACACTATGTCACTGGAACCAACCTATCTCCAGCTGATGAGCCCATATCAAGGGGAGAACTGGTCCTGGATTGCTTGTGTTCCAGTTCAGGGAGAAAAACGTTCAGTAAAACAAGAGAGAAGAAGGGAAAATGTTTAGGGGAAAACGACCCTCAGGCTGACAGCTTTAACAAAATTATATCCCCTAAAATGTGCATGTCATTTCAACAAGCATCAACGTACTACAGTCATACATAAAGATATAAACTTACTCTTCCTTTAATGGTCATCTAATATTGTCATCAAATACCAGAAATGGACATTGCAAGAAATAGATTAATTTATTTTGGAAGGGACAACACCTTCCAACTTTATAAACACAAACTTCTTAGACTGAAACATAGACCTTGGAGAATCTCTGCTCAGCCTCTGGTATGTTTGGAGATGCAGCAGACAATTCTGCACACAAATGCATGTTAAGCTCAAGAAGTACTTTTTTTAAATGTATGAAAACAACACATTATAATTTTCAAACTAATTGACAAAAATAGTAAAAAGATAAATGAATAGAAAGATATAAATATGGTCAAAATGAGATATGGGGGAGAAAGATATATGAAGTTTTTAATTTTGAACTAAGAAAAGAATCCTAAAAATTAAAATAGCAATGTAAACTATCAGTTTGTGGTTGGCCAGGACCTGGGCACAAATTCAGGGTGATTGCAATGGAGCACACATCAGCAGGTTGCCACATTCCAGGGTTTACTTTGGGTCTTATTCTACATTTTGGAGGTAAAGAAATCAGTAGTCTGCTGGCCCTTCTTGTGGTGCCTAACTCTGCTTTTTATATCCCTGTAGCAGGTAAATAGGAGCCAAACACTTAAACCTTTCCAAACAGCTCAACTCTAGAGGTTCCGGCAGCAGTTTGGAGTCATTGGTTCCTTTTTTGTCAACATAATCTTCTTTCTTCAGGTTTTCTCTTATGAATTCCAGACATTCTCAGAAGTTGAGGGTGAGGTACCAGCATTATGTTGTGTGCTAGCTAGTGATTAGAGAATGTATTGCAATCAATCCTAAGTATTCTCTTACCCTCCGTCTACCTCCTTTTATAGCACATCTACTTTGGGTTACTGCAAGATGGATAACCTTTTCTTCCATCAGGAGTGGTTCTTGCTCTCCCTTAGCAACCCTGCCACCCTGGTGGACCTGGCTCTCTTCAGGGTCACCCCCAAACATGTTGCCTTTACTCTCCACCTCTTTTGTTGAAATAATTTTTTGGGGCTTTTATGCTCTGTGCAATTTACACTACTAACTAGTACTAAACTGTTTTAGCTCTCGTGTTAAAACATGCTAGAATTGGCTTATACCCAATTGGCCTATTATATCACTTGCAAGTCATTAGTAATTTGACATTTCCTCTGTCCATGGCCAGTAAAAGGATACTATTGGGCCTGCAGCACTTAAGCAGCCCTTTAAACATGTCTCAGGCCTGCCACTGCAGCCTATGTGTGCAGTTTTAAATTGCCATCACAACCTTGCAGAATAATCCTTTTGCCAAGCCCAAACCTTCCTCTTTAATACATTATGTCACCTCTAGGGTAGGCTCTGGACGGCTTAAACCCTACCCGCTTAGAGGGTAGGGTGTAGTGCATTTAAAAAGTTGGACATGTACATTTACCTTTTGCATGTCCTGGTAGTAAAAAACTCTTAAATTGGTTTTCCATTACTGCAAGGTCTACCTCTCCCATAGGATAACATTGGAGTTGCCTTATTACATCAACTAAGCTATCATTTCAAAATTGGAACAGGTATTCAGCTCATGTTTGGTGTCCTTGTAATTGTTATGACAAATCCTCTCTTATGGTAAAAATTTGATTTTTAATTCCCATTTTGAAAATTCAGCTTTTCGAAAATCTGCATTTTCCTGCCTTGGCCAATTAGTGCCTGCAGCCTTTGCCTAGGTCACTTTACTGGGTGTAGCTGACGTGGGCTTTCTGTTTGCGCTCTAGACAGCCACCCACAATAGAGACCTTAAGTTTACCTGGATGGGCCATCACTAACAGGATAGAAGGGTGGAGTTAGGCAAGCAGCCTCACTTGCACCTGAATAAGTTGTGTGCTGCCTTCACACAAATTATTGCATACTCTATGTAGTTATTCTGGAGCCAGGGCAGGGAAGGCAGGAAGCCTGTGCACTTCAAACGGAAACCTCTAGAAGCTTCTACAACTTCAATGGCGGCAGGTACAAACTTGTCAGTACACTCCTGGAACTGTGGAATACTCTGCCAGGAAGAAGGACTTCTGGGCTGCTGAAATGACTGTTCTCTTTGTTGGAAATATCCTTGCAGTGCTCTGATGTTTAATATAGTGCTCTCCTTGTATCAAATATGTTGATGTGTCCTTACTAAATATTATTAGTGATGGCTATGCAAGACAATTAATTAAAATGGGAAACTAGTTTGTAATCATGATATTGTGAATGTTTTTACAAGTGGATTGCAATCCATGCAATGTTGAATATATTGCTAATTAAAAAAATGAAGGATCACAATTATTTATTCTGTAAAATAATGTGATTTTTTATATTTATTTATATTTTTGTTCAGGTTTATTGATTTAAAAGGTATTATTATTAGGTATTAAACCTTTGGCTGATAAATTATTCCAGTGTTTTAAGTTTTGTTTTACAAAATGTCAATAAACACTCTTCTATTCTCAATTCAAGTGAAGGTTAATTTCATGATTAATTCAGACAATAGATGATATACATATTATTATAGATAATAAACACATTAGATACTTACCGAGCAGTCCAGAACTTAAGTGGAACTTTGCACATATGAAAGTTTATACAAAGCTGTCCAAAGTGTGAGTCTTACAAACACTGTAACACAGTTGTAAGGGGGGATGAAACAGAGACATGATATAAGCCAAGAGTTAAACCACTTTGGCTTGGGAACGGAGAAGCTGTCATCTAGAGAAAATCTTTGAAGATTTAAAAATATTGATTTTGGCTCAATACCTAGACAATGTGGCTGTATACCAGAATCACATCAGGACTATGTGTTGTGCATCTGTCAAATGATTATTATGATGATTTGCAGAAGATAAGAAACAAACATTGTACTTTTGGGTTTACATTTTTTGGATGTAGAATGTGTTTCTAAAAAAATGGTAATCACAGATTAATGCATAAAAAACAAAAAAGATGAGGATTATATCAATGAAGATGACAACTGTAAGAAATGGTTTAGCAGCTTAGATGCATTGGTGATTAAGCCACTATCTTGTTAGTCCAGTCACAGATTTCAATTATTTAAACCTAAGCTCAACCTAGGTTGCTATGCAACACAACAGGCAGGCGTAGTTTGTAGAAAATGTGCAAAACACTTACAAGTACCAAAAAGAGTTAGAAAATCTGAAACACAACTTCATAAAAATTCCACTCCAATTTGTAATACTAGAGTAGATTATGGTAAACAAAATGGCACCAAAATTACAAAAATTCAATATGGAAACCGAAAATAATTTTTTTTAACGATTTAAGTGGAAAAACACCAAGAAGTACAAAGCAAACCAGGCACAATTTGAGGTTGACTGTGATGGAAGGAGAGCCAGATACACCAACTATATTGACCCTGGTAGGTCTTGGAACTAGGGAATCTTGTTTCTAAGTCCAAATTTGAATAGGGACTTTGTTGCTTTGTCAGGAAAAACTCTTCAACACGAGGGATAAATCTTACTTTCATTCGTAGACCATGAACTGCCAGTCGGATAGGTTTCACAGTCAGTCCAGTTGAAGCTCTGGATAAAATATTTTGAATAAGTTTCCCAACGTGTTTTGGGTGCTCAAACAAGCACAGGAGTGCCCAGAGGTAGTGCTTCCAGGGTTTCAGTCAGAGTGCAATAGGAATGTCAAGTTCCCCATGGTCAGCTGAGATTCTTCATCAAAATATCCTCTTCGTCTTTTTTATGTTCCGGGAGTCACCGACTGTATCAGTCGTATGGTCCTTGGAGATCTATCTGACCTTGGATTTCAAGTGGAACTAGATCCAACCTCCTCAAGTCCTTATAACTTGTCACAGATGCCAAGTGCAGCACGTTCAGTGCACCAGGTATCCGTTTGCAAGTCCAACAGTGCTCTAATAGTAGGCCTTTATGTGCCACATTTATGCCTGCCACTACCAAGTGGGTAGGAATGCCTCCTGGGCAATGGGGAATAAATTCCTGGGGTCAACCGTACCCACATTTTCAGTAGTTCTTGTTGCCTAATTGCCAACAGACCCAAAATGCTGAGTCCCATGGCATTTTTAAGAGGACTATCGTATTTGGCCACACTGAACCTGGGCTTTGAGGGCTTAATGTGTATGTGGGATTGTCATAGGGAAACCATCAGTGTTGTCCCACATTTGACAATCCAATTTGAATAAGGTACTGTATCCAGGATAAACCCAGAGACAGAAGTCTAGTAGGACCAAAGCAGGGTCCTTCAGCAACTAGATATGGTATTAGGGTAGTAGAAACATTAATTATGCCTGAGTAATCAAAGTAAATTTGGTAATTTCTTGTTACTTTTGTGACGTAAATGACAAAAAGTTATACGATTATGCCCTTTCACGTAATTTTACGTAACTTCAGACAAAAATGTTTACTCCAGAGCCAAACACATTAAATACCACACTCTGCTGTGCTGATTAGTACCTGGTTGAGTAAATTCCTTATCCTCTACCAGTTCACCCATAGTGAAAGTATTGTTTAAATTCTGAAATTTTATGACTTGTAAGAACATATTTAATGGCTCCTTGTTTGATATGTTACTGCTCTTGAGAGCATATTTTATGCAGTAGTGGCTGGCAGGGAATGAGGGTGGGGTGGCGGGGGGAGGACAAATTAAAAAACAAACAAATACAACTTACCTCATCTGCCGGTACCATCTCTCGTCTGCTTCTCTCGTGACAGCTGTGAGTCCCCAAACCAGGAAGCACTCAGACCCCCATAGCCAATCATAGCGCTGCAATGCAGTATTGTTATTTGCTTCCCTAAGCCCATACAATGTAGCATTGTGATTGGTCTGAGAGCCGTGAATCGGCGCTCAGATAGGGACTAGGGGCCTAGGCATGTTCCCCACCAGGCTGTGTAATGCAGCCTGGTGGGGAACATGCAAAGTTTGCATGACTGGCTGCCAGCTGCAGATGGCCGCCCAAGCAGTTATGGGCACTTGAAGTGTGAAAACCACTCCTCCCCTTATGCCACGAGCCCGCCCCGACCAAGCCCCAAACCTGCAAAAAAGAAAACAACAATAACTACATTATTATCATTTTTTTCCTGCTCAAAGGGCTGTGGGCCAACGCTCCTCCGCCTTAGCGGAGGAGCCACCCCTGATTTTATGGCTCATGTGTAAAATCAATCAATCAATCAATCATAGCATTTGTAACGTGCACTACAACCCATGAGGGTCTCAAGGCGCAAATTCATTGTCCAGATCTGCAAATGTTTCATTTTTGGTGGAAATGTAATGGCTCATCTGGTAAACAATTCACAGCTCATGACAGATTCAATTTCATTTTAATAACTCTTTTTGGTAAAATACACTTCTAATGCCAATTGTATGAATTATGGGTGTAAATGTATATTTATCAAGAGGGGGTAATTTCATGATTTGGAGAGGAAAATAAATGGATCCATTGAAGCCACACTTTTCCCCCTTGGTGGAGTGAATTCATGACTCGGGATATGCCTGAAGTCCCATGTCGGGCTTCTGTTTGGTAAAATCAATTGCCAACTGGAGGATATGTTGTGGCACTGATGTGAATAAAATCCATGACACAAGGAAAGGAAAGTTCAAAACATGCTTGAAATTCCTGCAGTGCAGTACATTACAGAAGGTTAGACTAGCTTTCATAACAAGTAAAAACTGGACTAGTGTTTGCATTCTGACCAAAATCCGAACTTGGCCAAACTAATTAAATCACCAGGTTTAGTTCTGGCTAAGAGTGTCTTCATGAATATAAATATCTTTTACAGGCATGTCAAAATAATCCAGCCTACGGCATTATTGCGCGAATTTTCTTTTTTCTACACCATGGAATTTTCACATAGTTCTGCTTTTGAAGCTTTAAACTCAGTTAATCAGGAAAAAGTGATTTATATAATGTTTTGCTTAACAGTTACAGCTTTTGTTGCTCTCAGAAAACGTCCAGATTATAGTTTGCCTGGTGTAGGTGAGGTCGAAAGTGGAACAAAAATCGTCAAGCAATATGCTTAATTTTTGTGTAAATTATGTATACTGAGGTAAATGCACTTTGTCATTCATTGCATGAAAAATGTATGAAAGGACAAAATGTGTGCACAAACAGCACACAAGTTGCCAGTGGGAGACGGATTCGGGCAGAAAATGTATTGGGCATGCTACACAACAGTTTCACAAATCCCGCAAGATATTTTCTGGTCGAATCAGTCTCCTGCATGCGAAATGGCGCGAAAAGGCATGTAAATATAAATGTACAGGAATTTATATAGCGCAAATCACCAAGCGGTTTCTAAGCGCTTGCTTAGGGAACCCATCCTGGTATTCCCCTGTGAGATAACCCCGGCAGGGTATCCGCAAGGTGAAAGCCAGGCATCCCGCCGCGAGGGGCCGTTGTGGAGATTAAGCAAGCTATTGCCCAGAGTCGCAGAGTGTGAACCCCTGAATCGAGTAGGCACCAGAGCGAGAATTGTCGAGTCCATGGACATTTTAGGACTCAAGACCCCGCCGAGCCAGGAATTGAACCCTGGTCCCGGACTGACCTCTGCTTCCAGGTCTGACTCCTCTAACCAGTGAGCAACACTTCTCCACATAACAGAGAGAAAAATAAAAATGCATATTACCCGAGACCCAACATCACTCGTATATCTGTAGACTATCGTCAGAGAGAGTAAACCGAACACAACACAATTTTTTCTCAACTATTACCGTGAACCAGGATTTTTTTCCTGTCTCTTCAGGGGGTGTAACATTTTACAGAGGAGGATAAGACAGGTCAATAAATATAACCACGGAACCACAACCGCAAAGAGAAGGCAAATCAACTGTTACAGTGTATGCCAGCATTTATGCGAAAAACATGCTTTTAATATGTTGACGTCCCAAGAAAGTGCCCATTATTATTTTTGCATCTTGTTCTCTTCTGTTTGTCAAAGGACAACCCTCGTGCCCTTGATGACATCAATGAGTATTGTTCTGCCTTGTGAGAACATCAGGGCTTTAATTGAGATACAAAACTGGGGTGTCTCTCTTAGGGTCGTGGCCAACGTAAATTAGGGTGTGGCTTAAAAACACCTAATCTAAAAATCTGTGCTTGGCATAGTGTGCCCCCGGCTGTTGTTTTGCTGCTTCTGTCAGTGCACTCATATATATAATGCGACAAGTAACATTACATCTACAATAAACCAGGATTATTGACTTTGTCAATGGTTTCTTAGTTGCATGCATAATAAGCACCAACTATAGTTTTCTGGTATATGATATTGAAAATGCTTCAGTTGTGCAATTATGAGACAGTGAAAGAACTATAACGAGTCTCTTTTACCTTGCATCAAAGGCAGTGTACTGCTGCAGTTTAAAAAAAAAAAAATCCGCACTGAGGATGAGGCAAACATAGAGCGCCTGATACCATAGGGAGCTGTCACGTCTCCTGATTTTAGAACTGCCGGTGCTGAGCACCGGCACGACCCGGCCCACTTAAAGCCCTGGAGTACATGAAGACATTTAGATTTCAATTATGTTTACTTTTATGCCAAATGAGGGAGGGCCGCGAGTACAGAAGCATTCTCAGATTTCGTCCTGTTCACTCACAGGGGAAGCATGATGAAAGAGCAGGTTCATTGGTGTCCTATTTAATGAGAGAACAATAATGCAAACAATTATTCACCTCATGTCTGCTTAGTTGAAAAAGAATAGAGAGCAACCTGGCCCAGTTTCGTCCATAAAATGCATTCACGAATTCATTGTAAACAAGCTCCCGAGTTTCTGTGGGACTGGTTCTTGTCAGTATAATCCATGGTGAAGTTCAGACGTCTCCGTGATATCACAGTTGGTGGAGCACAACACACGCAGACAACCTCATTGAAGCCGCGGCCTAATTAATCTTTAATCGAGCAAGGTAAAACACCCGTTTATATATTCATGGCATACATGTTTGAATGATTCTGGACGTTCAGTCCAGTGTATCTCTTCTAGAAAGATTAAAATCCTTAGTCGAACCTAGCCTCGAGAGGTGAAACCGTGCCCAGAAATAGACTCAGCTGGTAAATCAATGTCGAGGGTGTTTTTTGCGCCATAGAAGCAACATTAAAGAGGCCGAATGCAGACCTCGTGTTCTGTGGTGGCAGCCCAGAATTATGGAGGGTTTTTGCAAGCGCTGCACAAAGCCTATTTGAATACACTATGCTTGGGGGACCTTTTCCCAATGCTAATGTATTTAAATTAACTTCGAATGTATTCATCAGTGGTGCAAGTGGCTGCCAGTTTTAATTGATTTGCGTCTCAAAACCCGTCACCGCCTTCCATTCACTCCAAGTTCCTATTTGACCTTGGTGTGAATTGAACCGTCATAACCACACCTGGGGTGTTCACAGATTCGGAGCGCTTTAGTAATAACGGTAACTGTTCTGTATGACCCCAACATAGCCACCTACTTTAATAAAAATGATTTTATTTGGAGACCTTACTCTTGCGGAATGTTCACTTGGCAACTTCTTCAGAGGCTGTTTGAGGATGAGGGCAGCGTGAATTTTCTCTCTAGTGGGAAGCTTGAACTTAAGCAATACCAGAAACCGAGTGAAGAAATATCATAGGAAATGTACAACCTCTACAAAGGCACTTTATTTGAGCTAGTAAAACAATACTCTTGGAATGAATAACATGGTATGGCTTCAGAGTGATGGCGCCCTTCCCCCACAGAATGAGCTCTGTGAGCATTAATAGTCACGGAGCAGGTGACTGCCAACCACCCGAAATGAGCCGACAACAAAATATTTCAAGAAAGAAACAAGAAAACAAAGAAAATGTTTCATGAAAGAAACAATAAAAGCTAGGCCTGGGAGGTAATTTTCGGTTCTTTCGCGGAATTTGCGGAATTTGGGTATTTTCGCGTTCCGCGGAGAACGCGAAATTGCCCAAAATTAAGCATTCCGCGGCTTCGTGAAATATTTTGCTTGTTTGCGTTCTCAAAATGCGGTTCGCGAGATATTTCCCCCCGAGCAAGCAAACAGCGATTGCGAACAGGAAAAAGCATCGCGAACAAGCAATTCCACGCGTTCGCAGAATTTCTGCATGTTCGCGGAGGTTTTTTACCATTTCGCGGAGATTTGCGTAACGCGATTAGGCAAATTACGCCCAAAATTGTTGAAGCATTTTGGACATAATCTGTATGCCATTGTTTATTGTTACTAATGCAATTTACTGGTCCATTTCTTCATGAAACACAATATGGCAGGGACTGCCAGCAAAGTGACATATGGTTATGTGCTGGAAGAGCCAGAATTATGAAATAAAATGGAGGGCGGTAGCAAAGGGGGGTACGTTCGTTCATTATCTGGGTTCACAACAACATCAGGAAATACCGGTAAACGATTCTCAGTGTCACTTGAAATAAGCTTGCAGTTTAAACTTCTGGAACCCTCATTTTTCTGATGATATGTTAAAAAAAATTAGCATTGTACATTGTATTATTTTCACAACATTATTTTTGTTCTTTCTGACTTTTACCAAGTTTGTTTTACACATACAACATCATTCTGAACTCGAGAGGTGAAACCGTGCCCAGAAATAGACTCAGCTGGTAAATCAATGTCGAGGGTGTTTTTTGCGCCATAGAAGCAACATTAAAGAGGCCGAATGCAGACCTCGTGTTCTGTGGTGGCAGCCCAGAATTATGGAGGGTTTTTGCAAGCGCTGCACAAAGCCTATTTGAATACACTATGCTTGGGGGACCTTTTCCCAATGCTAATGTATTTAAATTAACTTCGAATGTATTCATCAGTGGTGCAAGTGGCTGCCAGTTTTAATTGATTTGCGTCTCAAAACCCGTCACCGCCTTCCATTCACTCCAAGTTCCTATTTGACCTTGGTGTGAATTGAACCGTCATAACCACACCTGGGGTGTTCACAGATTCGGAGCGCTTTAGTAATAACGGTAACTGTTCTGTATGACCCCAACATAGCCACCTACTTTAATAAAAATGATTTTATTTGGAGACCTTACTCTTGCGGAATGTTCACTTGGCAACTTCTTCAGAGGCTGTTTGAGGATGAGGGCAGCGTGAATTTTCTCTCTAGTGGGAAGCTTGAACTTAAGCAATACCAGAAACCGAGTGAAGAAATATCATAGGAAATGTACAACCTCTACAAAGGCACTTTATTTGAGCTAGTAAAACAATACTCTTGGAATGAATAACATGGTATGGCTTCAGAGTGATGGCGCCCTTCCCCCACAGAATGAGCTCTGTGAGCATTAATAGTCACGGAGCAGGTGACTGCCAACCACCCGAAATGAGCCGACAACAAAATATTTCAAGAAAGAAACAAGAAAACAAAGAAAATGTTTCATGAAAGAAACAATAAAAGCTAGGCCTGGGAGGTAATTTTCGGTTCTTTCGCGGAATTTGCGGAATTTGGGTATTTTCGCGTTCCGCGGAGAACGCGAAATTGCCCAAAATTAAGCATTCCGCGGCTTCGTGAAATATTTTGCTTGTTTGCGTTCTCAAAATGCGGTTCGCGAGATATTTCCCCCCGAGCAAGCAAACAGCGATTGCGAACAGGAAAAAGCATCGCGAACAAGCAATTCCACGCGTTCGCAGAATTTCTGCATGTTCGCGGAGGTTTTTTACCATTTCGCGGAGATTTGCGTAACGCGATTAGGCAAATTACGCCCAAAATTGTTGAAGCATTTTGGACATAATCTGTATGCCATTGTTTATTGTTACTAATGCAATTTACTGGTCCATTTCTTCATGAAACACAATATGGCAGGGACTGCCAGCAAAGTGACATATGGTTATGTGCTGGAAGAGCCAGAATTATGAAATAAAATGGAGGGCGGTAGCAAAGGGGGGTACGTTCGTTCATTATCTGGGTTCACAACAACATCAGGAAATACCGGTAAACGATTCTCAGTGTCACTTGAAATAAGCTTGCAGTTTAAACTTCTGGAACCCTCATTTTTCTGATGATATGTTAAAAAAAATTAGCATTGTACATTGTATTATTTTCACAACATTATTTTTGTTCTTTCTGACTTTTACCAAGTTTGTTTTACACATACAACATCATTCTGAACTCGTGCTAGTATTTTTGGAGGTGAATCATGGGCAGTTTTGCAGTGCAATCTGGGGACAAGGAGAAGCAGTTGGCATTCTGGTGAGCTGCATTGCATGGGACTGTGTTTCTTTTCTTTGGCAAACTGCTTTGGAACGGTTTGAGAATCATGTTCTCCCCCTGGCACGGAGGTTGATAACACTGGCACAGACCAGGTCTGCATGCCTTGGGAGGGAGGGGAGCAAGCTAGACCGAGACCAAATTTGTGTGTGAAAAAGGCTGCTTTATTGAAACAGGTGCATATAAAAAATTCCAAACCTGGGAACTGCCTCACAACACTAAAACCTCACTATACATTGAAAAACTGCCCCCCGCCCCTACGATCCCCTCAAAGTTTCCTCCACCCTGCCATTTACATAAACAACAACATTCCACAGTATTGCATTTAAAAATTATGCACAATAGGAACCCAAATCCCCTACCTGCCTTTCTGCAACTGTGACTACCAAACGTCTACCCTGAAAGTTAGACTACCTGCCTACTCTTACCCTGCCCCTGTTCACAAACTTCCATCACTTAACCAAAAACTTCTGCCAACCCTGGCCAACTTTTCAAAACCCCGCTTTTTTCTGCCCCCCCCCCCTCCTCCTGGCCTCTATTCATCTGAGTGACTTTGAACATTTAGGGTACTAGTCAAAACCTCCCTGATTTCCAACAGATTTAAGTCCTTACCAATCCTTGAGAGGTGAATCCCATCTCCTCTGAAAAAGTCCACTTAGTCAAAGCAAATTTCTTTATGCACAATCCTACCAAAACCTACTTCTCTACAAAAACGTGACATGTCTGTATTCAGCTTTCATCTCGCCCTATCCACCGCTCCTGGATTGAGCGCCCCCACGTCAAACTCTTCTTGGAACAAAGTCCGTCCACAGGACAAACCAGCTTGCCCATTGTTATTTAATCAACTCTAAGTCCCTCTTCATACCTCTCATTAACACAATGCCCTTCTCCTTGCACGGATCATTTTCTCCCAAGTGTCAAACCAGGGTATCCGGACACCTATTACCCACCATGAAGCTGTTCAAGCATGGGATCAATTCTCTCCAACACATACCCCCTTTTCTTTTCCACAACACTTAAAAAATCCTTTCATTAAAACTGAGATTCTGTCCAAAAGAACTCTTGCGGGCCTGGAGGTGAGCCCACTTCACGAAAGAGTGCCCCACTACCCAAATTCACATCTTCTCAGGAAGGGGGCCAGCCACCGAACCTGAAACGAGAAAAAAGTGAGTGAGCTTATATATTGTTAGCTACCGTGCCAAGACCCCCCAGTAACGCTTATAGCTTTCTGATGACCAACACCCCAGCTGCTAAATGTCACTCCTCTCCCACCCCCTATTGTTGGCCTCTGATGTCACCCCAATCCTAAAAGAGTAAGTCCCAAAATCCGCCCCAGTGTCGCCAATCTCCGATAATACTTTTTCCCAATACTGCTAACAGCTGTAAGGCAGTGACTCTGCTCCCATTGGCATGTTTAAAAACTAGTCCCCCCTGCCCTTTGAACGCTGCTTGCCAGCGCGCTTCCCAGATACAAGGGCAAGTGAGCAGAGGGGAAGATGCCTGCAGAGCAAAGACATTTCCCTTGACCCCTCTGATCTGTATTTGACTTCCTCAACCAAATATGCACCCCGACGCATGAGGTGCAACATCCTCCAATCTAACCCCCACCCCTTCTGTCCCCCAATAGTTCTGATACCCTAAATGCCCCCAAAAAACATCCAACTCATCAATGTAGAAAACAGGCAGGTCTCGATTCCATCTTTGCAAATTTGAGGTAATCTCTGAATTACCTTGCACAACAACTGTCAAGACAGGGGTTTTCTCTGCCCACGTTCCCTTGCCCAACCCTCTAACATATGCGTACAGCGTTCACCTGCTGACAGCGCATAACCCCATAGCAGCTTACCTACAAAGGCAATATCTGCTAATTTCCATGCTATCATAACCTTGGATAAACCTTTGTCAATCATATCTAGTATAAACTGGATGACGTCTTCAACCCTTTGTCCTTGATCCTGAGGCAGCTGGGCGCCTGATAGCAGAAATCCCTTCCACACCAAACTGTATGTGACCCTGGTAGATTTAGCCAGTGACCCTACCACAGTTGGAGCATCCTGTGTTGCCTACATACCACAACTGCTGCAGCATGGTCGTCTGCATTCTGTCTGCATCCTTTGGCTAGCCCATAGAATCTCCCCCACTGTGAACGAGACACAGCATCTGCTATGTCATTGTCCACGCCTGGGATATGCAGTGCCCTGAATGCTATGTCATGGCGCAAACAACCTAATACAAACACTTTTAACAGCTTTATTACCTGCTCTTCTCTTGCTGACGGGCGGTTCACTGTTTCAACCACCGCCATATTGTCTACTCTAAAGGTTACTTTCCTGTGTGCTAGCTGCGACACTCACAATGTCACTGTCATTACTAACCGCAACAACTCTAGAAATGCAATCCTCCTACTGCCATTTCTCCAGTGTGCAGGCCATGGCTCCACGCACCACCTCCCTTGCCAAAACAGGCCAAAACCTGAGCTGCCTGCTGCTTCAGAGGAAATCTGTATGTCCCATATAAAATCTTCATCCCTTGTCAGTGGAATCCCATTAAAGGTCTGTAAAAATACCCTCCACATTCTCAAGCCCTCTTTTACTCCCACTGTCAGTCTCATATGGTTATGAGATGGTTTTTGTCCTACCAAAGCCTGACCCAGTCTCTTGCAGGAAGTCTTCCCCACTCTCACTACTCTGCATGCAAAGTTCAAGTGACCTAGCAACACCTGCACTTCCTTGACTGTTACTTTCTCCTGAGCCAGCATTGCATCAAGCAGTTCCCGTATTTTGCATTTCTTGTCCTCTGGTAAGCATGCCTGCATTACTTCTGAATCGATCTCTATTCCTAGAAAAGACGATCCCGCGCTGGGGCCCGTTGCCTTTTCAGGTGCTAACAGCACCCCAACTCTCCCATCAGCTCTTTGAGGTTTTCCAGAGCATCCTGGCACTTCGTGGAGCCCACAAAAAAATTGTCCAAATAATGTGTTACCAGCTTGTGGGCTATGCGCTTTGTAAACAATCACTGCAGAAATGTGCTAAAACACTCAAATAACGCTCTTGATATAGAACAGCCCATCTGTAATGCTTTGTCCATGTACCATTTCCCGTTGCAATGAATGCCCAGAAGATCCCAATCATCTGGATGGACTGGAAGCAAATGGAAAGCCAATGTTATGTTGCATTTTGCCATTTGTGCTGTTGCGCCTGTCGTCACCATAAGTGACATGGCCACGTCAACTGATGAGTACGAAACAGTAGCCTCCGTTACATCAATACAACCATTCACCAAATTCCATTCTGGTCATGATAAATGTTGACTGAGCCTAAATTGACCTGGCTTCTTCCTCGGCACTACCCCAATGGGTGACAGAATTAAATTCTCAATGAGCCAATCATTGAAAGGCCCAGCAATTCTCCCTTCCCTCACCTCTATGTCTAATTTTTCTTGGACTACTTCTCTATGCTTTTTGGATGACTGTAAATTCTCTGCTCACCTTCTGTGCCTTAGACCCCCATACCCCAAATGAAAACCCCATCTTAAACCTTACCTCAAAACCTCTGCAGCTTTCTGGTCGTCATAAGGCTGCGTTCAACTGATCCGTCTTAACCGGAGTATTAGCCCATTGTCCCGGACCCCCGACCCCCCTAGCTCCCCGCCCCCCTGCAAAATGCTGCTGCTGCTGACCCCCTGAGTTGTTTCCCTGTGTTGCCACTGTTGGTCCCCTGCTGGTTACTACACCCGGCCCGAAGCAGTTGATCAACGCATGCCTCCCTCCGCACTTTGAGTACTCCTGGTGGAACTTACAGACTTCATGAGTGCAGAGTCCTTTGTTGAAATCCAAAAAGGACCCTCTTGACCCTGCCTGCCCTCTGACTGCATTTCCCACCCCTCCCCAGGCAGTACACTATTGAGAGCCCAATAGCTGTGAAAATGTTTTTTCCTACTCTGGACGCCCCCATAGTGTGCTGCCACAAATCAGTATCTAGCTCCCCCCAATTTGCATCGGCCATGCATGCCCTGAACTCCTCATCGTACTGCGCCCAAGCATAACCTCCACTGTAATCTGTGCTTTCCTGATCACATGTAATAATGATCAAAAAGAACCAAAGACAACAATACATTTATCAAAATATGAAAAGTTAGCATGTATTAAATATTAGGACAATAAGGAAAATATGTTAAAGAATCATTCATTCACTTTCATTTCTATCATTGAGACTTACAACCATACTAAAAGCGGATTAAAAACATTATTGAAATGATAGCATATTGTCATGGATCAATAAATGAGCACAAAGCATGTAAAACACTGTCAGAAGAGGTGCAGAAATTCAAATGACTGGTGGAATGCTCTATGCACATTTCAGCACAACCAAGGTGCCTTCGTCAGGAAGAAGGCCGCAATAGAAGCAATTGATGAATTCTTGATATAGATAGGAAACCTATGGTGGTGAACAATCAAATAAGAGCAAAACAATATTTCAATGATAGTCTTAAAAACATATAATGGTGAAACGCTTATGAATTGCAGTGAAATGTAGAAGACATATCTTCATGTAATTTCAATAAAAATGCACTGTAGATCCGATGGATATGCGTTGACTGGACAGGCAGACAAGATTAGTAATGTCTGTAGGTACCGTGGTGTCCCATTCTATTCTTTCTGCATTAGATACATTACGACGGATATGGGGTTCCTCCTGTCTGCAGATGTGCCTGGTAATACAGACATTACAAATTTTGTTAGTTTACTTGTGGCCCTCCTTGGCCCCGCCCCCAAGCATAACCGCCAGAGCTTCAGACTTACTGTTAGGCTCCAGCTGTGCAGATAAAGCAGGGGCCGCTCTACCGGCATACGAGCAGCCCCTGGCACGTACCGCTTTAATCTTGGCCCTCTTGGGGCATAAGCAGGGCATGACAGCGGCTGCCACCCCCGTGGATACGAGCCGAGGAGGGCACGACGAGCTCCCTTGTTCTGGAATCAGCAGATCCATATGCCCGCCTCAGATAGAAGGCGCACCGCTTCAAGCACGTGGTAATCTTCCATCATTTAATAATGAATTCCAAAGCTTAACTGCTGACTAACTGCCAAAAATTATTCTCTTCACGACCCTGCTCCCAGCCACCCGGTTACCAGAACCTAAAAGGGTAGCTAGGAAAGCGCAAAGGAGCCCCTTTTACAATTGGGCTATACTTGGGCTAAAGCACAAAAACAGCCCAAAATCTAAAATCATCCCAAAACTACAAAATGTCCGACCAAGCCAGCCGAGCCGCTCCCAATATGCCCGGGGGGCAGATTTCCCTGCGGTCGTACTGTACACAATGAAAGCAGGGTGAGGGCAGCTTATACACTTTATCGAAAACTGTAAGTGACTACTAGAGCATACAAGAAAACGCAATATTTCCTCCCTGTTCTGTGTGAAATCAGCAAAGTTGTTTCACGAATTTTCATGAAAGTTGTCAAAAATAATGTGAAAATATGCAAAAGCTCAAGAAAAAAATAGCAATATCTGACGGGAAAATTGAAATACAGGATTTTCCTGTCATTCAAAGTGTGTGAGATACAAGCAAGGATTCTGGTTTGAGAAAAAATGTCTGATTTGGCATTTTCTGCTCAAACCAGTGTCCAACAAAAACATGTGCAATTGTGCACAATTTTGTATTGAAAGAATTTGTGGAAATTTGTCAACTTTGCAGAATTTACATTTTCTTTGGCATGATAAAAATTTGGCAAAGGTCTCCTCTCTGGGTTTCTGTGCACCTGAACATGGAAACACATGCATTTACCCATTCTTCTTTCCCAAGTTCCATTTTGTCATCTTGAAGTTACCAGACAGCCATCCTCCCACACAATACCCAAAGTCCACTGCCTTCATGTCCATCACAGCCCATAACCATCTCAGCCCAACCTCAACCCTCTTGTTAAGAACAGGGCAGACTGGGTGTGCCTCTTTCTCTTGCTGTGTTTCCCAGTGGAAAGGTTAACTCCTTCCTGTGGTTTTGGTGTGCCCCACTACAAGTGAATTACAAATGGAGACAGAAGAGCCTTCAAAGAACAGTCGCAATAGAAGGAAAAAGCCCAGTGAGCCAGGAAAGTCTTTCGTAAGATTGTAGTGAGGCAAAAACGACAAGATGAAGATAAATGGTGGCATAGCAGAAAAAACACAACAGGTACTAAAGTGCACGGAACCAAGGCAGAGCATGAGCAAGAGAGAGCTGACAAAAGCAGAGGTGGGGGGCCACAAAATTAACAGAGATGGCAGAGCCAGAACCAAGCCTGGGCTCTGGTTTGGCTCTAAGACCCTGTGCACAAGTCGTGCCCTGATAATTGCGTGCATGTAAATCATGCAAAAAACACTGTAAAAATGTGATAAAATCAGTTCAAAATTCAAACAACTACATTTCATTAACTTGTGGAAGCGCTTCACTTTAGTACATAAGATTATATCGCTTCTTTGAGAGGTATTTATTAAAAGTGAAAGTGATAAAAAATGTATATAGATATATTCATGCACCCCCACCCTGACAGCCATGCCATTTGTGCAAGTCATGTGTCAGTTGTGCCCTATATGTGGCCTCGCTACTTAGTATCATGGAGAAAGACTAGACTGTATTGAATCAAACAGAAGTGCTTTTTGTACACTGCACATCTGAAGCTCACATACTGAAAGCGTTCTTATAAGTGACAATGAAGGCAAGCATTGGCTAAGCCAATAGGTCTCACCTTTGGGACCGTATATGTGTTTAGCCATGTAACAGTTGATGTTGTTGCACCAGGGATATTATGCTACATAACTAAATACTTATAAGGTCCCAAAGGCGAGACCTATTGGCTATGCCAATGCTTGGTAATATCTATGACAACTTTTGCAGAATGTGACACACGATAGTGCGTAAAGTCAGAGGCAAATTAGCGGGATTGTGAAAAAAGCTCTCACAGGCAGGGGTGTGAAATGTAGTGTGCTACGAGAGTGAGGAACTTATATGCTCATGTCACACACTTCTGCAGCTTCTGATATCCCTGGACCTGTAGGCCACAGCCCCCGGTTACTTAGCAAAGCCTTCTGTCACATCGCACAGCTTTATGAAGTACAGAGACTGGAAAAGCTACCAGCGTGTCCCAAGGTAGCGGTAAACTCAATGCCGATTTCTACTTGTTATATAAAGAATGGGCACAAATGTGCCGCAGAACTTCTTTATGCCCTAAAAAAGAAGTATTGTTCACTACGAACAGAAATGTATTCTATTTTACTTACTTTGGAAAGTTCCTGATTTCTGTATCCCGAAGCTGGCAAGTCTGTCTGTTGGAGTAGAGCAGGTTATGCAAGCCTTCTACTCCGAGTGCCTGAGAATCCAGCATGGCCAACCGCTGCATGGCCTGGGAGAAGCTGTCTGCCACTTGAACTTTTAAATGCAAATTAGGAACTGCTGTACCCTTTGCCAGGCTGGCACCGCTCCGTCTACAAACTGGATCCTAAGTAGGGAGCATGTGACCGAAAACATCTGTGAGAAGGGGCAATTAGGGCGGGGCTATCCTTGGTGTTGCCCCAAACATAAATAAATCAACCCCCCACCCTTAAACCGAATGCACATCTATCCAGTCGCAGTGCACAGATATGCGGCTTTCTTACCCCACATACTCAGGTTCCAGAGGGCAGCACGTGCCAACGGGGACCGGCAGTCTCAGTCTGCCCCCCTGTGCATAGGTTGGGGTGTTTCCAGGTGGATACCATCCCCGACCCTGTGCTAAAGGGTCAATGACGGATGAACCAGCTATACCCACTAAGGGGCATTCTCTTGTCTATAGAATAGCAAGTATGGAGCGTGCTTATCCAGAAGTTCAAAGAAAAGCAGCAACGGAAACTCGGCTGATGATCGACAAAGTAAAGCAAGAACTTGGTTTCTATGTAGATTTATACATCTGGGGCATGTTTCACAATTCTTATCCGTGGGTGCAGAATAAATAAAGAGCTCGGAGGTGCGCCGGTGGGTGTAGAAGAAGTGGCGGTGGAGGAAGCGAAGAAACGCGAGGGCAGAAGCACGGGGGGGGTTCCTGCGGGGGCACTGGAGGGGTTCCTGTTTGTACTAGTGGATGGCAGGAGGGATGCAAGCGGAGAAGAGGATAGGGGGGACTGGAGATACTCAGAAAAAGCTTCAATGGCGGTGCTGAAGAGGCGCAAGAGGGGTGCAGGTGAGGTGCTACGGGTGCAAAGATGTGCACTGCATGTTCTACAGTGGAAGTGCACTGAGACAGGAGATGACAGGAAGGGCACAAGAGAGGCACAGAAGAAACGCAAACTTACAGCAGGAGGGGGCAAAAGAGACACATGGAGAGTGTCAGTGCTGTTTATGTCCATTAGGGGCTAAAGACAGGCAAAAGAGAGACCTTAGACGGCACAAAGGAGCATGGGATGTGCAGGAGTGGAACACATGAAATGCTGTGGAGAGATACAGGAAAGACACACAGCAGCGGTGCAAGAGCGCCCAGGAGAGTGTCGAGGGCAGAATATGAGAACAAGGAACTCGGGGAGGGTAAATTAGAAAGGCGCAGAGGGGCAAGAGATGCGCAGAAGAGGGGGACATGAAATACGTTGGTGGGGCACGTGAGAGACGCATAGTAGAGGGGTGTTGCACAAAACAGTCAAGAAGGGTAGAGAAGAGACATGCTAATGGTGCAGAAGCAGTGCAAGGCAGCACAAGAGTCAGACAGCCGTGCTCTGGTCAGGATTTGTGCAGGAAGAGCGCAGGTCGTGCAAATGAGAGATTTTAGTGAGGCGCAGAGGGGTCGGAGGTGCACGGATAAGAGGCTTATAAGATACGCAGGAGAGGCACCTGCCAGTAACACAAGTGAATGAGGGATAGCCGAATGGGCACTCTTGGGGGTGAGACAACTGAAGGAGAGACACAAGAGGTGTTCATGAAAATGCAAGTGGGTCACAGAAGAGCTGTAAAAGTCACTCAAAAGGGGGCACAAGAGAGCTGCATGTTTTGGGAGAAAGTAATGGAGTTGAAGTCGGCGGGGGAGGTAGACCCTACCGGTGCCTCATTCATTTTAACAGCACGTCTTTAAAGTGTTCCAAGTGAAGTGCCTCGAGAGGACTGATTTGGATGCTATTTGATGACGCAGCGTGGGATGCGCCACTGGGTCTATCACAGAACAAGTGGGGGCCATTTTACCTCCCGTGAGTTTGAGGCATAATTCCACAGATTGTCAATACACTTAAGGGGAATATTTATGGTAAGATTCAGTCTGAGTGATCCCCATAATAGTCCAAAAATAGGACTTTGTGCGTGTTTGCTTTAATGAGCACTCCACGACCTGACTCAGCTGCCACTTTGTGAATCTGTCTTTACAGGAGCTTGGCGGGGCACTGAGACGCAGACACGCCAAGGCCTTTGGACTTCTTGCACAGGTCGAACTTCCACCCAAGTCTGGCGTGGGCTATTTGCTCCCTGTGGTTAAACTGGCAGTCTCCACGCATGAAAGGGGGACGGCTTGTTACAGAAGGCCCTTTGTATTTTTAAGTAAGAGTTTTGGAGCTGATGAGGGAGAGAGATGTGAAGATAACCTCTTTCTTACACAAGGATAATTGGTGTGCAACTAATATCACCCCTGTATAATTTAAAATATAAAGTAAACAAGCGTGAAACTCGAGGAGACCTGCTGGGGTCTCCAATATCAAAAAAACAAGTAAATGTGTAAATGTGGGTATACTTGTAAAGCGCACTGCGACTCCTTGCCGGAGTATCGTGGCGCTGGAGACCGCTGGGGAACCCGTCCTGGTTTTCCCTGTGAGATGGTCCCTTACTGGGTATCTCCAAGGTGAAACCAGGCATCCCCGGCAACTTGTGGGGGGCCGTTGTAGAGATGAGGCAAGCTTAATGCCCAGAGTTGCCGAGTGTGATCCCTGGTTAGAGTAGGCACCGAGGCGAGAATTATCGAGTCCGTTGACCCTGGTCCACGACCCTGCCGCGTCGGGAATTGAACCCTGGTCCCGGGCCGTTCTATGCTTCCGGGTCTGCCGCCTCTAACCTGTGAGCCACACCACTCCATAGTGGGGGAAGTGCGGCCGAGAGCAGGAACGCGCAGCGTTTCCCTTGCGGGAGCGAGTGCGATAATTGCTACCATATGGCTCCACCGCTCCCGCAAGGGAATCGCCAAACGTGCACGCATTGCCATTCAAATCAATGCAACGTGTGCATGTGTTTAGGAGAAAAACTGAATCGATTACAAGAGGTCCCCTCCTATGCAGCGCATGCGCGCTGTGTAAGCGAGACCTAAAAAAGGAGGATCAGTCAAATAAAATGTTTGTCAAGGATCACACTATTTGGTGAAGTGAGGAAGCTGGGATGATCCCATGTTTTCTTATTTCATATTTAGCAACCCAGCCTATAAACATGAATCTCCAGTTCTCGCCCATTTTACATCTAGGGTCACTGCGTTGTGTTTTATTCGTGGTGCACAAGGTTAGAGCATGAGTGGCAAGCAGAAGGCACACGAGGGCCCAGCTCGTTTTGGACATGAAGATCCAACACAACCTCGAGCTGAGTCAGAGCCAGGCATATGGCTCGACCTTTGAGTGGTTCACCCACTGCTAATAAAATGCATCCAGATCCATAAACACTGGAAATGTCAGGGACCAAAAATATACAAGGATGCAACAAACACGATAAAAAGTATTTTGCAAAACCTCAAATGATCAGGTGCTCGATAATGACATATTTCAGGAAAGTGTATCATACTTGATTGGACTTTTTTTTTTCGAAAGAGGTGAGTGATGTATGTGAGACAGGATTGTGCTCGAGAGTGTGTCAGTTACGGATTCCTCAACCCATCTAGCCTGTTTGTAGTTCGTCTGGCATATCTTCTGGGTCGACTGGGAAATGCTGTGTGATGGTGTGATGCAGCATGAAGGAGGAGCACCCGAGACAGATTGGCCCCAAGGAGGCAGAGAGGAGGGAAAAAAGAGCCCAGCATGGCTGGGCTCTTGGCTTAGAAGTAAATGGCATAGACAAATCTCCTAGAAGGTCTGTGCGTTGTACTGGTCTTTGGGAGGGCAGCACTGTGTGGAGCCACAAACCCACATGACCCACTCGACCATTGGCAGTCATGACATTCCCTTCAGCTCAGTGACCTTTTTTCTTGTGTGTTCATTGCTCAGGTTTTTTAACACTAGGGGCCTCATTTATGAAAAGTGACGCATCGCTGCGTGAAAACAGCGATGCGTCACTTTCATTGCGCCCTCCTTGCGACATGCTGGATGCGTCATATTTACAGTATGACGCATCATGTCGCAAGAAGTTACAGATACGTCAGGATTTCTGACGTATCTTTAGGCGCAAAAGTGACGCATTGCTGGAGTGTGTCAAGAAAGTGACGCAACTCCAGCAATGTGTCCTTTCACATGGGGCGAGCCCCATGTGAAAGGGCTTGCGTCAGTCTTACGCCTGCTGTGAGGCAGGCGTAAGATTTTGACGCATTTGAGTCCTAGAAGTGGCGCAGTGAAATCTCATAGATTTCACTGCACCACTCCTACGACCCTTTCTTGCGTCGGAACGCCCCTCTGCATACCTGGCGCAGGTTTAATGTGGCGCAGGGGTTTACAAAGTGACGCATCTACCTAGATGCGTCACTTTGTAAATATGGCGCAACAAGGCGCATTTTATACGCCACTGGTGCGTCACAAAAAGTGACACACCGGCGGCGTAAAAGTCACGCACAGCCTCATAAATGAGGCCCTAGGCGTGAGCTACTATAAATCCACATATATATGCATAAAGGCTTTGCTTAATTTGTAAAACAATAAGTGCTGGGGTCCAAAGTTTTGCTCAGAAGCCATCAGCTGGTGCTACAATTCCACCTCATGCCTGCTTATTCCACCGTGCCACTTTATGTCAGTTTTGCAGGCCCTTTTTCATCTCTGCTTTCTTTCCTTTTCACCCCTTTCCCACTTTCTCTTCCCCTCCTTCTGTGTTTTTCTCTCTTTTGCTCTGGGTGAAACTCTGATGAGGAAAAATAGGAGCCAGTCCCAAAAATGAGTGCAGGTGGGCCTCACCCACAACCACCAGCTCAAATTAAGCACTGCATAGAAGTCGATATTCCAATTTTTTTAATTGTACCGCCTTCCCTTGAGTAAAGTGTAACATTTTTCAAGAGAAAGTTTGACTAGACAAGAGCCCCTTTGTTGGTTTGTATTTTTGTAATATTATTATTTCTTATATCAAACCATTTTTAATCACATGTATGCCTGAAACACACTTTTGTAGCAGCTATCTGTGCAGATTCACTCTTCTAATTATCCATGAAAGTCCGTTTTGATGTGTTAGGCATGCTGCAGTCATTTTACTGCTGCAACGGGGGAGGTTTTAATGCTCTCAGGACTGCGGTTTGCTTAACGCTATGGATTTCAGTTTGTTCTCCCATTCCTGACTTGCCATTATGTGTGTTGATGAGTCCTGTTATTGCCTGTTTCAGCAGGTGCCTCTCCATTTACCACCTGTCCTGCTGCAATGAGCGATTTCTCAATTTAGCTAATGCATTTTAATTATTTAGGTGACATTTTGCTTGTTATGGCTGTGCTGGCCATACAAATTGCCAAGGGTCTCAGCTTAGTGTGTCCTTTTATGGTTCGAGGAAAAACACACAGCCCTCAGCCAGAGAGAGAAAGAGCAAAAAATCAGAGAAACGGGAAACCGTGATCGGTATTTTTTTCATATGTAAACTATTTCGAGTGTTTTGTTATCTGATGACATGTCATGAATGTCTCATTTTAAATGCTGGTCCAATAAATGTGAACGGAAGCAGCTACAATGTATATATACTGTTCGTCTACCTTAAAACATTGACACCCTCATTTCTGTTTGTTTCAGAGTTCATTCCTCTCTGATCCTATGTACTTACAATTGTGTTCATACACAGAACCTTATTGGATAAGATTTGTACCAAGTTTAAATTGTATTCTTTAACTCTAGATAGATAGATAGATAGATAGATAGATAGATAGATAGATAGATAGATAGATAGATAGATAGATAGATAGATAGAGTATTATAGCAACTAAGTTTTTTTGATATATATCTCTATTCTATTGAGAGCAAAAAAGAAAAAGAAAAAAATGTCCGTTTAAAGTTTTTTAATTTTTTTTCATTTAAAGCTCTCTGGGCCAGAGCACATGATTCAAGATGGCAGCTGGTGGCTGCAATTCTGTTGTGTTTCAGCAAAGTCTCCAATTTTATTTACAACCTAAGATGAAAATTACACCAGCTTAGCTTAAATAGACTAATTAACCAACAGAAAGTAAGCTGGCTGATTCTGAGGACCTGGGATAATGCAGCAATGTGAATGACCAGCCTAGTAGTCCATGTTTAGCAAGGGGCTGCAAGGCAACACAAAGTTCACAGAGATGGCACCTGAATCAAGAGAATATAGCAAATACCACATCAAGGACCACCTCCACCCAGTAAAACGAGTCCGGCAAAGGAAACGTCATAACACTGAGTGAAAACTGATGGTGTGTTTGTAGGCAAATAAATCCACGGCCTAATATGTTACACTGCCTCACTGCTAGGATGTTCACCTTTTGGACACAGGTCAAACATTCCCCTGCTGATTCTCTGCCTACAAAGAGAGATGTGAAACAGTAGGGTACAGAGCTATTGATTACCCCGACTATAGTCGGATACAATTTGAAAACTCCAACTAGTTCATGTCTGCTAAAAAAAAAATTGTGAATTCTCCCAACAATTGAATAACCCCAAGAATCCATCCACTCATACTAAGTGAGAAAATTGAATTTAAATGAATGCCAAATATTGATATTCATCAATATAATCATTTCTGGTCAGTGTAAACGAGGGAGTCATTGGGTTGTAGTTGGATAACACAGTTAGTGACAAACGTAATCCAAACAATAGTTCAGTCAGACTGTCCTTACCCACATTTTTTCCACTGGCATACAGGGTCATCTCTGTATCAGATAAATACTCCTAAAACCATCAGACATGCTCAATAGTGGTAGAGCACCACACCCCTAAGTTGCCAATAAGATATTAGTGAAAAACAACAAAGGAAATGTATTCGATGAAATTCAAAATTTTACACAAGTTGGAGGATATAAAGTCAATTATGAAAAAACTGAAATGTTAGCATTTAATACGACTCCTTTGGATTTCCCATCTGCCATCTATCTAAAACTGATGCACCCAATTAGATATTTGGGAATTTATGTCACTAATGATTTTGGGCACTTATTATCTCTGAATTATGTTAGTCTGCTTTCGAAAGTCAAAAAGCTATTTGATAACTGGTTGTTGCTGCAACTGTCTTTAGTGGGAGGGTTTCAATGGTTAAAATGACCGTACTCCCATTATTTTTGTTTTTGTTTATTACTCTGCCTTTGAAAATCCTGAGTTAATATTTTAAGGAACTCGATCCATTAATAGGGAAGTTTATTTGGAATAATAAACAACCTAGGGTTAAGCTTTCTATATTGCAACTTGATGTAAATTCAGGAGGAATGGCACTCCCACATTTTTTAACATATATTAATAGGCTTCTTTACTTAACCTATCTCCCCAATTGGGTAAGGAAAACTCTGTTTTTGATAAAAAAATGTTGGTACATATGCTGGATGAAAGTGCCATCAGACATCCAGCTTTCCTACGTCTGGCAAAACTCCCTAAAAAAACGCGTTATAAGATCATTTTTACTCTGGTTGACAGAATGCAGATATTTGTTAAATCATGGAATATCCCCTTATTTCACGCTTATACCCCAATACAGGATGGGGCAGTAGGAGGTCTTCAACTTTTTAGCAGGCTTTTTCAGGACTGGCAAGAATTAGGCTATCTCCAGTTTGGGGATTTTTTATAATCTTGATTCCATAATTACTTGGGAAATGGTATATTTTCAGGCCACTACACCAAATACTGCATTGGCCTTGAGCTTTGCACAAATATCTAATTTTCTTAAAAACAATTATGCAATTCTAGATGAGACAAAAAGGCTAATTGTCAGGCAAATAGTAAATAAAATGGTAGGGGTTGGCTGCTGGTATCAGCTACTTAATCAAAAAAACAATTCAGAAGAGGTCCTGATAAAAGAACTGCAAAAAATTCATTCAGAGACAGGCTGCAGGTTTAATACTAAAGAATGGACTCAGCTTAATGAATTAGCGAATAAAGCTCTTAGAGGTACCAACTTTAAAAGAATGAATTTTTTTATCTAGATGGTTATTATAGTTTACTCCTTTGAAACTGTCTAAAATGTTTTCAACTTGCCCAAATAAATGTTTTCATTGTAACAGAAAGGGGGAGGGGGGATGGTTACATATTGTTTTAATGTAATAATTTACAATATTTCTGGAAGAGGGTTTTTGAGGAAATATCCATAATTTTATTTTTGGAAATCTGTCCATCAGCCATGTTGGTGTTTTTTGGTTTTTCAGCAGCAGTGAAATGCGTCACAAAAAATCAGCAATATTTTATATTAATTGCCATTTCAGTTGCTAGATCACTTGTTCTGCAAAACTGGAGAACCAGCTCACAACCTAGCATTGATCATTGGTTTAATAAAATGATTAGGATGTATACATTTGAAGAAGTCTATGCCAAACGTATTGGAGTGGTAGTAAGATTTAAAGGTATATGGTGGTCTTTTTCTCCTTATGAATTCATTGCCGAAGCTCGATGATTATACATTAGTTAATATATAAGCTATGTATGCACATAGCACTTTGTAGAAAACAGGGTATTTTCTTAAATATATATATAAAAAATAAAAAATAGGCACATGGTACTTTCTATATTTGCACTTAGCACTTTATTTTTTAATTCTACTTAATGTAATTTTTTTAATTAAATAGTTTAGGTAGGATCTTTTTAATCTAGGATTGTGGGAATCTGATTTTTTTATCAGCTGCTTTTTCAAAATGTAATATCAAATGCTCTGTATGAATTATTGAACATGCTTCCTTAAAAAATGTTTTTTTCATGGTCACGCTGTATGTTATGTAAATCGATATGTAAAATGTTTGCTTTACCTATTTTTTTTCCTGTTCCAATTAAAAAAAAGAAAAAAAAGAGGAAATGTGTTATGAATTAACAAAGGGCAAGTAAAACACAAACATAATCAAGGAAGAAATTATTTTACTGAAGGCAGAATATCAACCTTTGTATTAGGCTGGATCTCAAAACATTTGTTACCGTTGATATTTTGTGGTTTATTTCCAAGCCCCTTGCGCCACTTTTGTGTCATTTTTAGCATGGGAAAAGTGATGTACGCGTGGTGCAAGGGGCTTGCATATATGCCCTAGTGGTAAGTTAAGGCAGGGCTTGGTGTAAATAACGTTTGCTGCCATATTATCAATGCAACTTTCTGGAGGTAGTAGTGTGTGGTGAGATGTTTAAGTATATTTGTTGTGTGACATTTTGTTGTGGTACTGATGAGTTCTATTATTTTTTTGTACTGCTGCGTTTTGTGCTGCGTTATTGCAATTTGATGTTGTTACATTGGAATGTGGTTGCGTACTTTTTTTAGTGATTTGTTGGGTTGTGCCCTGATACGGTTTTAATGTGTTATGTTGATTTGTATTTTCAATTGTGTTATGATTTTTGTTTAGATATGTAACTAGATGCTTATGCATTTCCAGCCAAAAGCACCAAATAACTTCAAAGTTCCTGTACCAGGCAAACATATTCCACCGTCTAAGGTGGTAAAATCTCTCTGCCCCAGCTCTTCAACGATTAAAAGAAATCCTTCAGCCCAAAACTGTGCATGAGAACGTGTATTAAATTTGCAATTGCAGTGTTTAAATTGTGACACAGCCCACAGTCGCTGAAACGAGAATTCAGCTCAGTTCAGTAGATCTTTATTTGATTTTACACAGAAATTCGTAAAAGAACACAACACAATTCATCATTAGAAAATAAAATACATTTAAAACTTGCTACCTCCATTTGATCCAAGAAAAATTACACATCCGAACAATAAACACCTCTGCAATAAATTGCATTTACAGGAAGGGAGAACACCTCCACTAGTTTGAAGGTGACAGGTCCCAGGAATTACCTGATAACCTCCTGTCAGCCATCCATAGACTTCCTACTTTTTACTGACATTTTAAGGAAGGAGGATACACTATAACAAACGTTTTTGCTGCCTAACAACTGTAGATGCATTAAGACATCTTCACATTTCTGGAAAGCAAGAGGTTTGAAAATGTGTTTAACCTCTCCCATGCTGGTGACGAACCCCAGCCGTCACGCCCCGCGGTGGGCGTGTGCTGATGATGGCTGGGGTTCGTCACGGCCCCGCCTTGTTCGTTTGTTTATCGCACAGCGGAAAAATCGAGGCCGCAGCGAAGGGGTTAAGAAAACCATTAAATGCAACAAAGATTATTACTCCAACCCATCACAAGAACAGGCCAATAATCTGCCCCCCTCCACACAGCTTTGCCTTGTCTGAAAAACACAGAAGTCACCACACTGTGCCTGCCCTAAAATGGAAGAGGCGATACCTCTCCCTCCATGAAAGTTTCAAAGATAAATATAATGGTATCTCCCCAAACTAAAGACAAAAATAATACAAAATAAGACAAAATAATTTCGAAATGAGCACCTACTTAAAACACCCTCTGTTCTTTGGGACAGACAAAACTCTTCATAGCGAAATTCACCAGTCTCTTGTCAGATATTCTGAAAGTGACCGATGCAGTAAACATTTGTGGAAGACAAATACCAGTAAACGACTTACGGACCTATTTCAACCAGGTGATAGAATGACCCATGTCTGAGTTAAGAAAGTCTAAAATAACCTTCATATGAAAACTTACCTCAACATTTGACCCCATGCTAACCCAAAGCATAAGCAGGCCAACTTAACTAGTTCAGATGCATAGGACAAATTTAGTTCCGAATGCAATATAAAATAGGAGCTAGTAGGCAAAAGGTTCAAAAGATGCCTAAGATCTGGTTTTCTTCGAACTGTATAGGAGAGGTATTCTGGAACCCCCAGAGTCCTGCTTCATACTTAACCATTGGAATGCACTGTAAGTTATACATCTTAATGTATAGGGAAATAAGCCCCTTATCTGATTTCTAGGTAAGATTAAACAAAGCTCCCACCCCCCTGTTTAATTTCATTTGAGAGGCATTTACCTGGGCCTGCCCAGAGTCTGCCGAATCAAATATAGCAATGAGAAAGCTAAAACTATGCACACTATTCAAAGACTGATCATTAATACGCAGGATCGTCATATGCCTGCTTCCTGGACCACACACCTTTATATGAGATGTCCTATAATTTGTTGACAAGTCTAAGCTACTCTTGAATGAAACAAAGGGCTAAACCAAGATGTGTAAAGCTTTAAGAGTCCTTGCCATTAAAAGAGCGTTGTCAGTGTATAATAACGCCGGGACCAGTGAGTTAGCAATTTTCAGTACATCACTAGTGGCTGCACTTAATTCTTTTATGTCACTAATGATGAGCAAAGGTGCCAAAATTGGTTGTACGTCACAACTGCGGAGTCCCCAACCATGAATGCCTGACCAACTCGGTCTAAACAATGACCGTGATGACCAAAAATGCCTTCTCAACTCATGCCTATACAACAAAATTAGTTGTAATGACATAATTGGTAAAGGCATATGTGTGGTTAAGGTTCTGCCCAAGCCTCGCCCGGAGTCCTAAAACCCAGCCACCAACCCTGAATACTACCCCAACCTCAGACTTAAAACACACTAGCCCCCGCCCTGCCTCCTAAAAGCGGACTCCAGTCATACAAATGAATCCCACCCTAGCCATAAAAACATCCCAGGCACCCTGCACCCTAAAACCCAGCCCCAGCCTTGAAATCAACCCGACCCCCCTGCTCTGAGCTCTAAAACGTTGACCCCAGACCACCACCCTCAGTCCTAAAACCGTCCCCCAGCTGCAACATGCACCCTGTTTCTTCATCCTGATGCGCTAAAACACAGCCCTGCAAACTACCCAGCCCCCCACCCTGAGCCCTAAAACTGTTCACCCCGGCCTATAAACTATCCTGACCACCCGCCCTGAGCCTGAAAAACCTAAAAAGTTCCCTGACTCCAAAACTCCCAAATAAAACCAAGTCATTTCTCGTCCTGGTAGGAAGTCACCTCTGCCCAGTCTGCAACACCTCCGACTCTCTGCCCATTCTCTCTGATTCTAGAATGCATATGCGTGGTAAAGGCATATGTGTGATTTAGACGTGCATGGTTCCACCTGTGTTGTTTAGCCACGTGTAGTTTGAGCTGCGTGGTTAAGGCTGTTTCCCGGCAAAATGTAACTCTGGTACACCCCACTAGCAATGAGGAAAAATAGTAAAAGTTTCTCCTGCTCTGCCCTAGCGAACCTGTGCCCCTAAATTCTCATGAGAAGGACTTCCACTCCCCGATCTATCAAAATCAGCCATAGATTTGTCCTATTCACTCGATCGAATGCGGTGGATACATCTATAAAGGCCAGGTAAAGTGGACAGCGCCTGGCAATGGTATACCTATCCACAATCAAATGCAGGTTCAGGTACTGTTCCACAATACCAAGCCCTGAATGAAAGTCATACTGACACAATGACAAAATGTTATTAAGACCAGTCCACAACCTTAAACGATTAAAGACTACCCTCAGAATCTTTACAGTGCTGTCCATAAGAGAAATCAGCCAGTAAGATTTGGTTGGCCCACGGTTCTCCTTTTTGAAATTTGGAACAGATGTTAAAATTGCCAACATTGCTCCATTGATGAGACTCCGCACCTCCCGAAGAAACATCGTTGGAGTCACTTTATGGTGCTGGTGTGTTACAACAGGTATCAACAGCCACTCCAAAATGCTAGATCCTAGTACTGAATACGTTGATCCCACCTTGCAGTGTTCAAGGTGCACTGAAGCTCACAATAAACAGATGAGTTAAAACCTGGAGTATCTATTTAGCAAAGTACTCTACTTTATTAATTCACATTTTAAAAAATATCTCTGCCAGCACGTATTTCCAGCCCTAAAAACCCTTCCTCAGAGGCTCACAGTATGCATCGCATCAAATTTCCATAACAAACAATAAGATCAACTTTTTCAGTACAGAAACAAACATGTTCTTGTACAAACAATATTTAAACAGCGTGCATTGCACTGAAGAGATGTCATAGAATAAGAAGGCATATGTTAGACCTGACACCCATGGTGTGTTATTCCCGTAAACTTTTTGCCTTCACTCCTCTATTTTTTCTGGGCTCCTTTTTATTGGCACTAGGGCTCTGCACACTTTAGCCCTGCTATCCAGTGTTAAAGCGCGTGTACTCATTTCCTTCAATATGGAAAAATTGGTATACACCCAATTGGCACATTTAATTTACTTGTAAGTCCAGAGTATATGGTACTACATGTACCCAGTGCCTATAAATAAACACTAGAAAGGGCTGCAGCACACATTGTGCCACTCACTAAAGTCGCACTGTAAAACATGTCTCAGGCCCATGGTGCAGTCTTAAACTGCCATTGGAACCTGGCAAAATAAACATTTTGCAAGACCTAAACCTTTGATTTAATGATTATATGTCAGCCCTAAGGTAGGCCCTAAGGGCTTATAGGGCAAGACAAATGGTATTTAAAATGTGATAACCAGTTTGGGAACAGATAGAAAAATGCTTGTTCAAGTCATTTGAATTGTAATTTAAAATCTTCTTTTATGGCAAAGCCAGATTTTAAGTTACAATTCAGAAAGTGAATTTGTTTTAGAAAGTTAGCATTTTTCTGCCTATACCAAATGCGCCTTTCTGCCAGTGTCCAGGGTCACATGGCTGTGAATGACTCTCATGTGATGCATTGTGTATTCTTTCCAGACATGTTGAAAAAAGGGCCTTGGCTGCAGGTCTGGGTAGTCTTCTCCTGGGCAGGATGGCCTGAGGGTTGTAGTCAGCCCTTTCTAAGCTTCAAAGATTAGCCTGAGGGCTTTACTTACCCTCTTCTCCACCGCTAAATCTACCTGCCATGTCACTCACAAACTCAGCTTGTATCTTGGCCTACCTGCCATTTGTTACGCCATTTGTTACCTTAGACAGTTTAGTGGCAGGCCCATGAAATGGGGAGGGTTAGAGAAAGGGGGCATCCTCCACTCCACCCAAAGGCAGACATTAGCTATAAGACTAGCACCCTCAGAATCTCTCATTTGAGCATTCAGGACCTGTGGAAGATTCAGAAGGAGAACTATATTGCTTTCAGAGGAAGGAAGACTGGACCTGCTTACCTTGAAACTAGGATCCCCGTAGGATCCCCAAAAGTGACTCCAAGGGTCTGTAGGCTGACCAGTTTGAGCTACAGGAACACAACATATTTCCAGAGGTCTCCTGCAACTGGCCAGCTGATCAGCACCACCTGGACCTGCATGAGTCCCGCTGATGTCCTCTGCTGGAAGGAGTCCTGAACCCTAAGAGGTCCTTCCCCAGAGGTCCTGGACCCTTGACTGCCATCAGAGTGAATGGCTCTTGATTTAAAAATGAATTCCATGTAAACATCTAGAGATTCAGGGCTCTTCTCGAGCAAGCTCCTCGCATCAGCAACAATACCTCCTGCCAATGCAAAATTCCAATGGTAACTTGCTCTACATGTCACACAACAACCGCCAGCATATTCTGCCACTTCGAAGCTCTAGTGACAACCGCTCCTCGCTCAATCAACCATCTCCTCACAACTTCCATCACTGGGAACTCCAGCTGATGCTCTTTGCATAAATTTTGACTTTGAGAAGGGAAACTCTTCACCGGGACGAACGTGGTTCATGCATCCAACCTCCAACACGTTTGGCCTGATCTTTGACGTAGTCCAGCACACCCAAACAAACGTCAGTGTCATTTTGTGCTTCTTGATGTTATATTTACCTGAAACTTTAAAAATTCATAACTCTGATTCTACATCCACCTCCACCCACAGGCTGGCATTGGATACTGCATCATCAGAATATCTCATTAGAACATTCCTGGACCAGTGGAAGATTCAAAAGAAGTAGTAACCTGTTGTCAGAAGAATGGAGACTGGATCTGCTTGTCTTGGACTCAGGATACACAGAAGTACCTCCAAGGGTCAGATATCTGACCTCCAGTTTGAGCTTCAAAGAAAAGCTTTGAGAAGTCTCCCTGCAACTGTCCAGAACCACATAGAACTGCCTGAGCCTTGCTGCTAGCCTCTGCTGTCCTGATCACCAAGTTTTGGCCCATCCCCAGGTTTACTTAGTCTTGAATATATAGGGAAGCTTAAAAATCCATAGGTATTGCATGAGCACACCCAGCGCAAAGCCAATGGAACGCCTCCCTAGCGCAGAGTAAGGCAATGCAGTGATGTGTGCTGCCTTGCCTTACTCCCTATCTTTGAGGCCATTCAAAGCAATGCAAATTGGCTTTGCTTGGCCTCATAAATATGATTTGGTGGTCACAGAAAGTGATGCTACAGCGACTCAAGGGGGTCATAAATATTCCCCCTGGTTCCTATATCCAACCTGCTCTCCATTGCGTTTGGCCTGAATTTATGACTATGACCCGGTCCATTGTGACCAGATAAGTGCAAGTGTGTCTTTGTGCTTCTAAGTGCTATTTTTACCTGGAACATTAACAATTCATAACTGTGATTTAATTTTTTTTTAGTTTTGGTGTTATTTTATTTATCAAATTTACTTATATTTTCCTAAATTGGCTCAGGGTTTTCTTGTGTTGTGTTTTCACTTTATGACTGTTTGAGTGCTGCATAAATATTTTACACATTGCTCTAAGTTAATTCTGACTGCTTTGACCCAACCTACCAGAGGTTTAAGCATCCTTTTATTTAGTGCCTTGAGTGTTTCACCCTGACATGAATAGTATTTATTTCTTAAGTGGAGCTCCCACACCTTGCAATTAAAAACTCAGAAGGCATAGAGGTAACTTTGAGCAGTAATTCACACTATTTCAATTGCTATTCAGAGCGTGTTATAAAAATGTGTAAGACAAGGGCTTAACTAGACCCATTTTCACAGAAAAACCAAACACAATATTGTTATTGCTGCTTGGCTCGTATATAGCTTGCAGTCAGCCACTGATTAGTATAGCAGCACATTCTGTACTGTACGGATGACTTCCTTGTATGTATGGTTTGATATTTCTAAAGTGTAAACCTAGTTGGCTAGAAGAGGAGAGCTGGACAGGAGGTTATCCCCAGTGAGGATGCATTGAGGGGGAACAAGACAGTGAGAGTAATTAGAGCTAATGGAACTGGTGAGAATCCAACCTATCTGATGTAGTGGTCCTTGAAGATGTGAGTTTTCAATTCTTTCCTGATTTATAGGAATGTTGGTCCTGCTCTGATGTTAGAAAGGATGTTGAGGCATATCCTAGGGTAAAGGCTGAGAAGACGTGTTTTCTTGTTTTCTCATTCCTGCAGTATATAGTCTCTCCCCTGGCGATGCCAGAGCTCGGACCTTGGGAATGACCTGCAGATATTGTTTGCTTTTTAGCTAGGTAAACAAGGGACTTAGTGTACGGGGCAATTTAAATGAGGAAGCTTGCAACTATCTTGTAGTTGACCTGGTCTTGCAAGGGAGCCAGTATAGATATGAGTCTCTCTTTGTATTGAGGACATATTGAGTTGAGTTGGGTGTTGTCAGCATACTGGTGAAACTTTATGTTGCTGTCTGTAAGGATGACTTATATGGTGTCATAACAATTTTGAAAAGGATGGGTAACAGAGTAGACTCTGCAGGGGGTGTGTAGAGTCTTGGATGTGGTAGCTCCTAGCTGAAGGATTTACTGTCCATTGGTGAGGGAGGGTGTGAACTATTGTAGGGTTGTGCCAGGGAAGCCCTTGAGGGTCTTCATGGTATGATTCAATGCTGGATGGTCGGCATTATTTTGAGCTGCTGAGAGGTCCAGCATGACCAGGAGGTCATGCTGGACCAACAAATGGGAGGTGGATTATAGGTGGGAGGTGGATTATAGAACGGAAGTTGGTAAAGACAATTATATCTAGTGTAGGCCTTTTCAGCATGGGAGGATATGTTCGATTTTGAGTCTGGCCAGGAAGTTACCCTGTGTTGGTGAGGCATTGACAATGTACAGAAAGGGTATAAGGTCTTCTTGAAAATATCTGGATAATGGAGGAGGGAAGCATCTAATCTTTGTAGCAGATGGCTTTGAGTAAGCTCAGAATATTGGAGAGTTTGTGTGGGAGATAGTGTTAACCTCTTCCATGCGTCAGACGCCCCCCGGCCGTGCAACGTCACGGTGGGCGTGTGCTTCGGATGACCGGGGACCGTCCAATCTGTGCATGCATGGAATTTGCCCGCACAGTGGGGAAATCTTGGGTGCAGCGCTAAGCGGTTAAAAGACAAGCACTTATTGATGTGGTGTCCTGGTATAGATGTAGGAATAGATGGTGATGATAAATTGGTAATGTTGAACGTGATTTTGTCTGTGAAAAGGGGCTGATAGAGTTGCATTTCTTCATTGATGGTGGAAAAGTGGGTTTGGTAATAGGGTTGGGACAATATTTGATGCTTCTACTGATTCCTTTATTAATGGTGGTCTTGTAGTAAGTGACTTTAGGTATGGGGATGAGGAAAAAGTGGTTGGATTGGAGTTCTATTTGAAGGGTAAGGTCTTTCTGGCATTTGATCTTCTGCTTTTTGTCTCCTGTCTTTGTATGTTTGTTTTAGTTAAATTTCTGGTTGCAGCAGGGTGCTGATGGTTTAGGTTTCAAAGTGTGAGCTTTCAGATGATCTGTGATTCTTCAGAGTTGTGTTGTGGATATTTAAAAGGGTGTTACCACCTATTGGAGACTGTAGGTGTTTGAGGAGGTTGATTTGCTCATTTTGGAGTTCTTCTAGATGTATATCTGTGAAGGATCAGAATGTTTGTCGGCTGGCGTTCATGTGGGGGAGTGGAATGTGTGATGAGGAAGGGTTTGATAAGATGATCCATTCAGCCGAGGAGTTTAGTGGGCTGGCAGTGATTGTTAGAGGATGTAGAGAAGAGGAGGTCCAGGGTTTTGCCTTTGGTGTCAGTTGGGTTGTTGATGTGGTGTTTTATTTCTAGATTTCTAGGGTGTTGAGTAGAGTGTGGAGGGCTTCCATCATGCACTTGGCACTGAAGTCGATGGGCAGATTGAAGTTTGCTAGGAAGGTGAAGTGAGAGTGTTGGATTGAAGCACACAGGTGATGAGGTATTCTATTTCTTCTATGAAGTCCTTGTGGATACTGGGTCACCTTTAGATATGATGAAAGGAGACTGTTTTGCAGGCAGAGAGGAAGGCTGCAGGCAAGGTGCTCAAAAGACTTAGGTATAGTCATGTTAAACATGGTGCAGGGCAATGTGGACTTCTGTATACTCTGAATCCACCTCCAGTTTTGCAGGTGCCTCCTATGTGTTAGGCTCTGTATGCATAAGATAGAAAGACCTCCTAAATGTGTATGGAGGAGGGTGTGAACCAGGTATCTGTGATTGAAAGAGCATCTAGATTCTGGTGTGAGATCATGTCAACACTGTCGGGCCGTCTCTTATTGCTATTTGTGTGTAGATGAGCATGAGTTAAAGATGGTGTTATGGGGGTCGTTTGTATATTCTAGTGAGTGGTATGCAAATGTGTAAATGGGTGAGTATGTTTGTGGGGTCTCTTTGTGAAAGTGGGAATGGTGTGTGTAGTGGTGATTGAGAGACATACACAAGATGATGGATGATTTACCTTGGCATCAGGGATTCTGTGCTTCCCCAAAGCTACAAACAAACTTCACAAACAGGAATCAGTTATCACTCTGACTATATATTTGCTGAGTCTTCTGGTTTGAGAGGTAATCATGGGTATAGTGGCGTTTGTGAGGCACATGATGGGTGGTTCACATTGGCAGATGGGATCCCGGCCTTATGTTCTTCATATCGAAAAAGGTGATACTCTTGTCTTGGCTACCCTAATATTAAATGGAAATACTCACGTGTGGCGATTGGAAACATTATGACCCGCTTACCATCAGGCCTGATCAACTAGGATCTTCACCTAAAGTATCGAAGGAAGTAAGGAACCTCAGAATGACCATGGACTCGAAGGTGTTGATTTCCACACAAAGTCCCAGCTACCATCTCCCTTGTTCTGTCCAAACTCACTTACGCCAATAGCCTGCAGCATGGATTACCTTTAACGACCATGAAAAGACTACAATGGATTCAGAACTCGGCTGCCAGACTACTCTTGCATATCAAATTGAGAGACCACATCTCAACTGCCTTGAAAGCCCTGCATTGGTCACTGGTTGCCAGAAGATCCACATTCAAACTACTTTGTATCACCCACAAAACAATACATGGAATGGGAACCGCTATTCATCAGGAATAAAATCACCAAATACATTCAACAAAGGAACCGCCACTCTAAAGGAACCTCTTGCCTCAAAATCCCAAGATACAAGATAAAAACCATGGGTGGCACATCCTTCTCTGTTCAAGCAGCCAAACTATGAAACTCTTTACCCCCAACATAAGATCCACCGACAAACACCTTATCTTCAGAAAACTACTCAAGAATTGGCTCTTACCTACATAAGCACCACACGCAAACAGGATTTTACAGCATATCTCTCTGTATATAAGCATTTATGTTCACTATAGATATGTACCTATCTTTGTGTACTGCTTTGTATAAACATGTAAAATAATTATGTTAAAAAAAATCTTTGGTCTACATGTACTTGCTTCCATTGTGCACCTATGTACCTCCATTTACTTGGATCTGTGTGTCTGTTACTTTTTTTCTGAAAAAGCATATCCAGTGCACCCCCCTATTTTTCATCCTGTACCTCTATCAATATCTTTAATCAACATATACTTACCTCCTTTATGCATCTATATACTGTCAATATACTTATGGATCTAAATATTTATCACTTTCTTCTAATTCGGCATTTCCAATGCACTACCCTATTTCTCAGCCTATACTTCTCTCAATATATCTTCTAGCCCAACTTTCTGACTCATCTCAAACTTCTTTCTACTATTCTTTCCAATGCACTACCCTATCTCTTACCCTATACATCTAACAATATATCCTCTACATCCACTCTCTCATTTATCCCAAATCCCATACCACTACTATGATCACCCAAATAACCCTTTCTAGACTCTCTCCTACTCTATCCCTCCTTGCATCATCTGAGACCTCTTTTACTATACTGATTCCCCAAAACAAACCTTTGTAAACTCTTCCCTCTGACTCTTTCCCTCCAAAAACCCTTTTTACTCATCCAAAAGCCTCCTCCTACTGCTATGATCTAAACAAATAAAAATAAAAAAATAAAAACCATTCACGCTTCTATCCCTCCACTATCCTTTTCAATCCAAATAACAGACTAACATGTTCACTTCTCAAATTCCATATTCCACTATACTAATTCACCACTAATCCTTTATGGGTTCCGGAGTAGCTTGCTACTCACCAATAAAGCGTTTTAACACTCTATCAGGGTTACAAGCGCTATATAAATGCAAACCTTTTTCCCTTTTCTAACCCTCCCCAACCCTTCTCAGTCCAAATAATTGACTAACATATCCACCACTCAAATTAATTTCATGTTTCACCATACTAATTCAACATTAATCCTGATGGGTTCCAAAGTAGCCTGTTACTCGCCATAAAAGCACTTCAAAACCCCATATGGGGTAGCAAGCGCTATATAAATACAAACCTCTTTCCCACTTCTATCCCGCCACATACCCTTCTCTATCCAAATAACTGAATAACATATCCACCGCTCAAATTATTTAATATTTTACTAAACTCATATTAAACACTAATCTTTTATGGGTTCTGGAGTAGCGTGCTACTCACCACAAAAGCACTTCAATACCCATATGGGGTAACAGGTGCTATATGAATGCAAACCTTTCTTCCCCTTCTATCCCCGCTATCCTTCTCACTCCAAATAACTGACTAATATCCACCATCAAATTACTTTCATATTTCACCATACTAATTCACCACTAATCCTTTATGGGTTTCCGGAGTAGCGTGCTTCAACACACCATCAGGGGTAACCAGCACTGTATAAATACAAACCTTTTTTCCTCTTCTATCCTTCCAAATCCAAAAAACTGACTAACCTATCCACCACTTAAAATGTACTTGCATGTTTCACTATACTACTTCAACACTAATCCTCTATGGGTCCCAGAGTTGCGCGCTACTCGCCAAAAAAGGGCTTTGACGCCTCTTCAGGGGTAGTAAGCGCTATGCAAATGAAATTAACATACAATACAATACAATTAGGATGCCTTGGCAAGAGAAGTCCTCAGGGCAGACCTTTGAAGGCTGTGGAAGAAGGTAAAATGCACTGATGTCCCTTCCTATTGAGTGTGATAGTGGTAAATCTGGAGATATCTTCTTGTTGAGATGGATGTTTTCAAAAAATGCAAATGTTTCTGTAGCATACCAGGGTCTGCGTATAAAATGTACGTATCTATTGCTACTTTTTAAGACTGACTGTAGTATACTTGCACGTAATGTATAGGTTTACTATGGTAATGCTGCATATTGAAACTAACAAATTATAAAGCAGCACCACAAATAAAATTGAATTCTTTTAGTTCTAAAGGCAGAATTCTATTCCAGTTTCATGAAAGCTGTCATGATATCTTGATAGGGTACATGCTTAGCATTATAATAATCAATGTAAATCCCCGCAAAATGATTATGAAAACTATTTTTGGTAGCAGTGCCATTGGATTTACTCAATCACTGTGCTAAAAGACCTGCATGTTCTGCACAAGACATAAATTCAGAAAGAATATCACAGCTGAACCAGCTGGGAAAAAAAGACACTCTTAAAGAGATGTAGGTGAAATCTTGCTGTAACAACAAGGAACATAGACAAACTATAAATTACCAATTAAAACAGCAGTATCTTGCTTGAGCAAAAGTATTACTGAATATACCAGAAAAGCAAAGATGACATTAAAATTAAAAGCACCTTAGAATTCCATATAAAAACTAATAGAGAATCATTGTGCCCACAGACGTTTTCGAGAAACAGTAAGATCGTCTTGAACAGTAGATTGTTCGTTGTGTGAAAGCAAGGATATTGCTAACAGAAAATAAAGGGTAATAAGCAATGTCATCTGAGTGCTAGTGGCGTAGCAAATGGGGGACGGGGGTGGCACAAGTTTTGGGTGTGGCGGCCTCCCACACCAGCTCTTACCTCCCGTCTTGGGGGCAGCAATCGCCAGCCCCACCCCCGCTCTTCAGGGTAGTTTCCGTGGGGCGGCAACAATATGAGGAATCCACAAGCCCCCCCCCCCTTTAATACAGCCGCTGCGGGCAGCTAACGCAGAGACCGCCAAAGGTTTAGCTAGCTAATCCACAGACAACATAAGTTAGTACAATCAAGAAATGTAATATTTGAGTTGAGAAGTGGAGAATGGAAAGCTTCTATGAAAGCTGCAAGAGGACTCAAAATGCTTGGCAAATAAGTAACAGGAGAATAGCAGGCGTTGATTAGAGTTAAGTACATACTAATCTTGTAAAGGGTCATATATAATATCTGTTTTTTAGATGAGGAAAGTATACAGAGACAGCTTTGCTGTATATAACCTCTTTGGGCAGGGTCAGAATAAAAAGAACTAAACTTGGCATTATCTACATTTTTCTTCTTTTAAATTTCATTAGGTCAAAAATGCTGAAATGTAATGAGTAAAAAAATCCTGGTAAATCCTGGAGACATTGATTTTGGTGCAAAAAGCTGCACAATTTACATGTTATTCCTTATTTAAGGTACAAACTGTAACTTTTAGATGTATTCACACCTGGTGAATTCTTCATTCCAAGGTATCTAATTTCACCGGGTGTGATAAATTAAGCTAACCGCTCCGGGACTCATTTACAATATTTTGACGCATGGCAGTGCAGAAAACCCTCCTGCTGCGCTTCAGTGGGGCAGGAATGTGCTGTATCTACAAGATACAAAGCGATACCAATGGGGATGATGGACGGAGCGTTTGAGCAAATCAAACACTCATCCCAGTCAACTGATCTGAGTTTAATCCATCGTCATTCTTTAGCTCACTCCACCACCCCAGTTCAGACATGGCCATATGCAAATCAGTCTGACCCTGTGCCTCACAGGAACAGTCCAGGCCGAACTGCCAAGCCATGTCTTCCCTGGGCCAAAAACAAGCATCCTGGGACCGGTTTCAGGTTCATAACCCTCATTAGCCAGGCTATCTTGAATCCAGGGGCAGAGAGAACAAGGGTCCCATGTCTGGGCATACCCTGCCAACTCAGGGTGCACAAAGCGATACCAAAGGGGATGATGAACGGAGCGTTTGAGCAAATCAAACATTCACCCAGTCAACTGATCTGGGTTTAATCCATCGTCATTCTTTAGCTCACTTCACCACCCCAGTTCAGACATGGCCATATGCAAATCAGTCTGACCCTGTGCCTCATGGGAACAGTCTAGCCCGAACTGCCAAGCCATGTCTTCCCTGGGCCAGAAACAAGCATCCTGGGACCGGTTTCAGGTTCATAACCCTCATCAGCCAGGCTATCTTGAATCCAGTGGCAGAGTGAACAAGGGACCCACGTCTGGGCATACCCTGCCAGCTCAGGGCGCACAAAGCGATACCAAAGGGGATGATGAACGGAGCGTTTGAGCAAATCAATCACTCACCCCCAGTTAACTGATCTGGGTTTAATCCATCATCATACTTTAACTCACTCCATTTCCCCAGTTCAGACATGGCCATATGCAAATCAGTCTCACCCTATGCCTCATGGGAACAGTCCAGCCTGAACTGCCAAGCCATGTCTTCTACAAGATACAGCGCATTTATGTCCTTCCCCCTGTGGCAACGCACAAACAGCAGCAGCTGCTGTGCACTAGCACAGACACCCTTGTGTCATTTGCAGGGGTGCCTGTGCTGAGGGGATGATTGTTTTTTGTGTAGGAAGGGACACATGGTGATTGTTTTTGTGTCGGAAGGGACATCTTCCTGCGCAAAAATAATCATTAAAGGCATTTTCCTCTTTCTATTCGTGCTGCAGATTGCAGAACCCATAGAAAGAGGGAAAAAACAAGGAGAAATAAAAGTATTTTTCCTCGTTGAGCCTCCTTACTCCTCGTCAGGGGAGGTGTAGGAATCTGACGCATTCCCAGGTTTTCAAAATGTTGTAAATCACAGAATGCAGCACGTTCCATGTATATTGCATGGCAACACCCACAGCAACAGCCATGGAAGGCCCCTTTCACGCAGATTTATGCGTGAAAAGGAAACATATTTAAAAGGCCATAACAAGTCTTGCAGGTTGACTTTACATTGCTTTGTGAATAGGGGGAAACCCATTGCACTGCATCAAAAAAAGTGACACCTCGGCAGCAAAATGGGCTTGTAAATATGCCCCGCCTTCTTAAGGATTTAATAGCGTACTGAGCAAGAAAACAAAAAACATTTCCTGTGAAGCAGATCCCACATAGATGTGACTGATAGAGCTCAGATTTTGCTCTTTCACATTTGTGGGGGTGCATTATAATCATGGGTAGTTTGCGCCCGCATGTAATCCTTTACTGTGTTAACATTGGGATATTAGAAGATATACTGTAATAACATGAAAAGTGAAATGTTAGGGATATTTCAATAAACGTGATGAAATCAAATTTGCAATTATATGTGGTTAGACGAAAACTTTAATGTGTAGAATTCGTTCATGTATTAAACGAGTATTCACACAATTGATGTTTATGTAACGTGTTAACTTGGATGTGCTCAGTAATAAATGTTTATTAAGTGTACTTTCATGGAGCTATGTGTTATTTCTTATGTTGGGCAAATTCTGAGGGCCTGAATTGTATGTTTCCCCTGTAAGCTCTTGCATTGGGTTCGCTAGAGAAATTCATGTGCATGCTGGATTTGTTCTTTCTCACATTTCTATTGCAGGTGGAGAAATGCATCCTTGTTAGCGAGAATAATGTCTTTGTTTTAGCATTTAGGCTTAGGGAGGAGAAGATTTATTGAACGGCAAAACTGATAATAAAGGACTGTTGTACTTTCTCATCGGAGAGAGCCTGGTGATCAAGGTCATCTAGCCATGACCTGGGAGCATCGCTGCCCTGTGGAAAGTTAGCTACAAGGTGGTGGCTTGCTTGGATGGTGTGATGTTGCAATGCATTTTGGAATATTACTTGCAAGTTCATATATTGAAGTTTAGGACAGTGTCCTGGGAGATTTCTGTCTTGCCATGAGGTAGAGCATCTTAGAATGAGCACTGTAGTTTTATGCTACTTTTGACCCATTGAATGTGAGTGGACTTCTTAAGAAGCCTTCATGTGCTGACACCTTTCATTGATCTTGCCTTTGGGAAATGCTAAGGAGGGATGTCATGTTAGTGGTACTCCAGGGACAGACTAATGCTTTATGCCTACGAATCTCCAATGATGGGGAATCTAGATGTTAGGGCCATCACTTTCTATATCCTGATTCTGGAACTGGTTATTCTGTGCATTCTGCACTCTCTTAATTTCACCCGTAGGTTTGGCTTTGTATTAGTTCCAATGTATTTCTACACCCTCATCTTGAGGTGCTGGTATGTCCAACTGTTCTTGGCGTAGTATCAAATTAACAAAATCTTTTCGGGAGTCTGTGATTCTTCAGAGCCATAGTTCATTGGAACTGAAATGATTGAAGCTAACGATTTTCCTCCTCTCCACACTTTCATCCTGAGAAAAAGAGACATCAGCCTGGGGGTTCAGAGTAAGTCTAGAGCATGGAACCCGGCTCCTTCATACCCAAAACAGCAAAAATTATGCAAATCTCTTAACTTGAAGATGGACAGAGGCGAAACCATGTGTAGATGGCGATGACAAATTGATGATGTTAGACCTGATTTATGTTGATTTTCTATGTGAAAATCACTTTTTGGCTAATTTTGGGATGATAGGATTGCTACTTTGTAATCTCAAACTTACTCCCAAGAAGGTTCCAGTCTGATGGCTAAGAACATAAAACAAATGATTGTGCATTGTAGTTTTCTATACCAAAGTAAATTGATGAGAAAAGTAAATTAAAAGTAATTTTGATATGGAATCAATCATCTGTGAAAGGTAGATGTAATCATTACCGCACTATGCAACAAATCTTTGTACTATGCTCCCAGACAATGGAAGGCAGCCCATGTTTGTCCCATTATAAAGAAACCAAATGCTGATCCAAACGAGTTCGCAAACCACCATCCTATCTCTTGCTTCCACTTGTTAGGAAAGATATTGGAGACACATGTCAATAAACAGATCATGACCTACTTGACATCTCCCAACCAGGCTTGAGACCATCCCATAACACTGAGACTACTCTACTTGCAGTTGCAGATCCCTAGGTGATTGACAGCCAGCCATGCTGATTCTAAGCTGATTCTACTGAATCCATCTCCCACATTCAAAACCATCTCACACTCAATTCTGGGGCAGCATCTCCAACAGATAGGCATCCAAGGATTAGCATTGGGCTGGTTGGTCCATGTTCTTAAAGACAGGGTTCAATCTCTATAGTGACTGTCCATTGAAGTACTATATCACTGAACAAAGGTGTCCCTCAGGGTTCCTCCCTAAGTTCTACACTTTTTAATATGTTTGTAACCCGTTTGTCCCAGCTCATTAAATCCTACAGGTTTGAGACATTTCCATCTGCAGATGACACACAATTGATCATCTCATTTCGGCGCGACATAGAGAGCATTAAACAAAAGTTCCTCACCTGCATGATAGAGATTGCTACTTGTATGCAGGTAAGACAGAAATTATACTGTTTCGCAAAGCTCAGAGTATATGGAAGGATGACTGGGAGGCAGAAGAATTGTGCTCTGCTTCTCGACTCACTAGAACCGCAAAACATCTAGGCATAATCTTAGATGATCAATGCAAAACCAGATCACCTCTGTATGTGGTACATGCTTTGGCACTATGCCTTTGTTAAAAAAATCTTTAGATGACTATCACTGGACTCACGAAAGACTCTCACGCAGACGCTAATGATCACCCACCTGGACTGTGGAAATGCCTTGTTTTGTTCCACTAGTGAATTTCTTCAGCCCTTATTACAAATGGTACAAAACACAACATCAGGTATGATTAAGAACCTACCCCCTAGAACCCCATCAGCCACCTTACTTAGTGATCTACGCTGGGTCCCTTCCAAAAGAGATCATTATTTAAATTGCTCTGCCTGATATACAAGTCTTAATCAGGGTCAGGGCCAAACTATCTACACAATAGGCCCACTGCCTATATTTCAAGTAGAAATCTCCACCCTAGCCACCTATCACTCTTATGTTCCCATAGCATTTGCACAGCCAAATACGGAGGCTGTGCCTTCTCTTATCTTGCCATACTCCACTGGAATAAGATTCCTCTTTCCATTTTAACATGCCTAAGCTTGGTGAAATTCAAGAAACCCCTGAAAACCTGGCATTTCTAACCGCCTCTTTCCTACCTACCTGCCCTACAGCGCTGAGATATCCTTATATGGATGAGCCGTGCACTCTACCAAGAATCAAATAACATGACATGCGTTAATTGCAGCACCAGTTATAACACATGTAAAAGGTGAAAGACACACCCTTATCAATATATAAAACACCTGAGTTTCTAGTCTGGAGAACAAAGCCTTCTTTGTTCTTTTAGTCTGATTGAACACTGTAACATGCTCATTTTTTGAATTTTGAGAAATATAAGGGCATATTTACAAGGAAATGTCAGAGCACGGAGCTGTGCCAAATTCGGCAGCGCCACGCTTCGACCTTTCCAAAACACAGGTGTGTGACCTATTTACAACAATATGGGGCACCCCTGTGTTTTCCCTAAGCATTGACACTAACATTTGCTACCTGGTGCCATTGCAGGAATCCTTGCATTAAAGAGCAAGGGTGCGTGCGCTGCAGAGAATGATTGTTAATGTGCAGGAAGATGTCTCCTCCTGCACATAAACACTCAATAATGTTGATTTGTTACTTCAATGTGTGCTGCATTCTGCAGCACACATAGAAGTAGCAAATCATTATTATTTAATGATTGTTTATGTGCAGGAAAGGTACACCTTCCTGAACATAGACAATCAGTAGTGGAGTTGTACTCTTTCTATGTGCATAAACAAAGCAAAAACAAGGAGAAATTAAAAGCATTTCTCGTTGCACCATTCTAACTCCTGCCACTTCATGGTGTTAGTTTTTGGCGCTGCCTCAGATTTACACATCCTTGTAAATCTAGGGCAGTGTTAAAATGCAATGAGTGTTGCGTTGGAATGCCCAAACTAATATCCATTGTATTCCACTTTCACACAAAGTGATTAGTGTAAAGGGGTCATATTTACAAGGCTGCGTTAAGTCACACAAAGTGGCTTAGCACCGCTTTGTAATTATGGAGTAGGAAATAGCACCACCACAATGTCACTCTAAAATTGACGTTCTAGTGGTACTATCCCCTTGTAGATATGACCCATAGTTTCTGGGCCTTACTTAGAGTTAACAAACAGGATATTACTACAGTAATGTGAGTGTATACACTATCCACCAAACTACTGGTTTTAGGATTGCTTTATTTAGAGTTGAGTGAATTGTTAAGTTATGGTTGATGAAGCCTCCACTGGCTCTGCTGGTGGAAACTTTTGACTGACAGCTCAACTGACATTGGGACTTCAGTCAAAGAAGTAAAGACCATCTGCCCTATTTTGGGCAAATGATTTAACATATCTAATTCTAGTTTGGGAATGCCAGGAAAAACATTCTGGTCCCAAACAAGAAAACAAGGAATGGACTCCCACATGCTAATTGAAAAACCCGAGTATGTCAGGAACATTCATATTTAGATTTTCAAAAACAAACTATCACTTTAGCAGTTTGTTTTTGAAAAACAAGACTTGTCTGGGTAGGCACAATGATTATGGCAGCGGCACAGCAAAGCATGAGATGCATAGAGGTTTCTACCATGGAAAGACCTCTAAATATGTTAGGTAGGCTGTGTTCTGCTAGAGCAGCAGAGTACATCCCTCTGCTCCCTTAGCAAAACCCTCTGTCTACATAATTTGAGGTCAGGGTAAATGTGATTTTTGCAAAGATGATTGATATTTGGTGCATGCAAAATTGCATTATTTACAGAACTCCCTCTTTATGGAATCGGAATAAGTAACTTTTTCTTTTCTCCCCTACCCTTCTGCTCAAATCAAAGTACCTTTAAAATACTTGATGTCTCCATGGCATTGGAATTCATTTCAAGTTAGCAAAGTAGATTGTACTCGGCTTGCTCTATATAAATAAATATAAGATCAATGATACACGTTAATTGTATATACCTTAAAACAAACCTGCCATTTCTAAAACACAAGAAATGATTTCATATCATTCACATACAAACGTGTGAAAACCTCATAGGGAAAAATGTGAACACAGCCACTATAAAAATATTCTTGTACAAACGGTTCGATACAATCTAATTTCCTATCTCATAGTCTCAATAGAGTCAGTATTCCGCTGACCTATCAGAGTTTGTATAACCCCTCAGCACATGTCTTGAAC